>NC_073697.1:38972500-40172500 GCF_023634085.1 Falco cherrug | reverse complement strand
TGGCAGGAATCACACCCATACTAGTTTCTCTCTATCTCTCCAACATTCCTACCAAGTTTGGGTTTTTGTTTGTATTTTTGTTGGTGGTCTGTTTTTTTCCTTTAACAGTCTTGTTTCTGTGACTGTGACCTACTGATGAAAACAGAACTGGAAACCGGGTCTTCCTTCCATCATTTGAGCAAGTTTTGCCACTGATCCAGCAAAAGCGTGGCAAGTCCCACAACCAAGCCTCTCCCTACCCCAGGAGGAACATACCTACCTACCTCACCAAGAATCACAAGCTATGTTTTTATAAAACCTCAATTCCACATGGAAAAAAGCGGTGCAAGATAAGCTTATGAAAGGTTACAATTGTGTGAATTCACACTGTTAACACTGCCTCATAAACCTTACTTTTAGTCACTTGTTTTCCTTGTATTTTATATAATTTTTCCCTTCCCAACACAAAGACACTGCAGTGTAATGTCAGAATCATGAACAGTGTAACCAGACCAGTCTCACTAACTCCGAAATTGGAGGAATTTGTCTTCCCATACAAGGTCAATATTCATATACTAATGTAAGAGGATTCCTCCACATCCTCCTGACAAATGAAACAGGCTTGGGAACACTATGCAGAATTTTTGCTATTTCTGTATTTTTTAAAAGTTACCAACAAAATGGAAGGAATGCAAACAGGCAAAAAATAAAGGTAAGTTTATATAGAGAAACTTTTTAAAAAATACATAACTTGCATAATTTTAAGCTCTAGACAAGCTCTGTGGGTAGAAGTAATCTTTTATTAGACCATCTAAAAATACAGTGCAAGAAGTCAGGGAAATTTTAGACACACAAGTCTTTCTTCAGAAAGCTTGCTTAAATTTCCGACTGTACTGGCTGGTTTATCAAAAGATGATTTCTGCTTACAGTTCTGTTCTTGCCTGTGTCTTTAGACCACCACACGTACAGAAAAATACTATTAGATAATTTTATATTAACACTTGTGTTCCCCTTTCATTTTTAATCAGGCTATTCAGAGAAAGGTATCTGTTGATCTCTGCTCCAACACGATGTGTTGTTTGTTACTGCAGATTCTTGTTCGGAGAACTCACTTCTATACACGCACTCTTTCCTCAGCACTACCACCATGATCCAGCATTCTTCTTCTGAGCTACCCACAGTGAATGAAGAAAGCATTTTTCTATACGAGTCCACTTCTTTTTGTATTCTTGCATTTTATAAATGCTCTCAGAGAATTATTTCTTCCATTAGAAAAACTAGGTTCAGACAACATTGTCTTTATTGTTGCAATAATTCAACTACTGATCCTTTGTACGCTCACAAAAAAATTAAAATTAGCATGAAATAATTACTTCCAGTGTGTCTTATGCAATTATTTTAAATTATCTTCTGGAAATACCAAAATCTCTCCATTCTGAAGAGAGAAGCTTCAAACAAAACCCTTTCTAAAATGAAAAATTAAAATAATCAGGAGAAATCCCTATTAATATATCAGCACAGCTCTGTGGGGTGACCTTACCCCAGGCATATTGAGCTGCCTGCTTAAAAAGGACAACAATAATCACACTGAGGTACTCCATTAAAATCTGTTCCATTAAATGTCTTCATATAACAGATTTACATGATGCTAAGAAAAATAAAGGGGCTCTGAAAAACCCTGTATATGTGACTGCCTAGAAGAGAGTGGGAACTCTAATTCAGAATCCATTATGCCGTTCATATGTTTCAGGTCCCATCCCTCATCAACAGCCACAATTACATTACCTCCATGCAATTTGCTCACTCTCTGTTTAATATAGAACATGCTGGAAAATACTATACCATGCAATAAAGAGCTTCCCTGAGGAATTCATAGTTGCATTTAGGAGAGATGGCAACTACTCAGCAATTTTCTTTTTACAGTTACTTCTGTCCAGGAACAAGATGCAATTCTCAAACACAACAAAATCCTCATCCCTACTCAGACTCAAGGGAGTTCATCAGCCACCCAAAATTAAAGAACGAGTGCACAAAAAGACTGTCCATCAGGACTAATTTTAGTTACTGTCATGAGATACAGTGTCAAAATCATCAGTTAGCTCAGCATAATTTAATTTTGCCAGTATTCTCAACAAATAAAGCCTTAAAGTAGGCTACTAGAGGAGTAAACCCTTACCTTCACCTCTCAGGAGTACCATCCAACAAGGTTAACGGAATGGAGGAAGAAAGTGATATCAGTCAAATCAAATTAAAATTCAGCTAAATACCAAAATAACAGAGATACTTTACATGACATCACAAGACATCAGCATATTTGTGGGCAGCCACACAACCCCAACCCAATATACACAGCCATCCTCTGCTTTTATTTACCAGGGAATTTCTCTCATTTTCTACATGGGCATCCTTTCTACACTTAATGCTCATGTTCACATAAAGAAGACTTCACATTCCACAAAGTTAACAGTGCCTTTAAAAAACCAAACAAAAAACCCAAACCCCATCATATTTAAAAAAAAAAAAAAATCAACCAAAAAAAAAAACAAACCCAAAAACTTACAAAGGCTCTGACAAGCCCTGGGGCAACTGAAATGCTAGAAAATATCCAAGTATTTGGACAGTTGGGGAGACACAGAAAGTTGGTGAAGAGCAAAATGAGTCAAATTCAGCACCTTCAGGCAGACCATGAACAGTATCATGAGACCAGAAATCACAGATCCTGAAAAGTAATTCTTTTGCTCTGCTTTCTTTCATGTGTATGAAAACACATGTAAAAATAAACACAGGTTTTAACTACCTGCAGTAGCTTCCAGTGGTATCATTTGCTCCTCAGCCCAGGCTAGCTTGGGCTTGGCCCTCTTACTGTAGATTACTTCTTTATGCTTGATAGCCGTACTGTCTGGAGGATTATCACCCCTTAAATCAAGCACGTTTGCCAGAAACCTTGAAGGAAGAGCATCATTTGACCCTGCAGAGAAAGACAGCAATAATTACGAGTAAAAAGAGAAAGCGGGAAAAACAGATAGAGGTTTCACAACAAGGACAAGGTCTGAAAGAAAGCCTGTTATCCAAGCAGTAGTACCAATATATTCACCAGCCAACAGTCATGATCCCTAGCGAGCAGTTCTAGTGACTAATACAGCAACAGTAGGTATTGCACCACATTGTTTTCCATGATCTTTGGTGGCAAGCTTCTTCCGTGAAAGGTAGGTACATTTTACCTATTGTACTAATGAGCAGAGACAAATACAAGGAAACGAACATTAGACAAGTCAGCCAGGAAGCCAGACACAGGACTTGGGTCCAGACTCCCTCATGCTCTCATAAAAATTCCAGACATTTTCACTGACTGATGTAAACATCTATTTTCCAAGCTCAGAATAGCAATAGTGAAAAACTGAAAGACTAGAGCAGGTCTGTATAACCTCTAAACAAGAATTCAAGACAACAGCAGCAGAGCTCTCTTACTAGCATATCATTGATTCCTAATGTTAGAAGCTTAAAATGTCCCCTAACTGATTTACCATCCTTGTCATCACCACCTAACATTCAGTGGACTTACTCCATTTCTTTCAGCTACTACTCGTGAGCTAAGTATCTTAGCTGCAGCAGGGAGTTTATAAAACAAAATATATCTTTTAATTCTGCTGTACATTTTCTAGAATGCTGCACTGCCTCATATGCATACTACATTTTCATATCTAGCATCATAGTTTCTGCAAAACAACAGACCCGCATCACATTTGTTTCTCTCGTTTTGACCATATTACAACAGACAGACTGGAAAAAGGTAATGAGGAGAGACGCACAAACAACTACAAGCACAATCTGTGGCTATAATGACTAACCTGTGCACTTACTGTCACTGCTGTTATCAACCTGCCCCCCTGGGGCACATCTGCCAGGAACTGGACATGTCTGTAATATTAAGTTTTGTCTACAAATAACTTTGGCTGTCAAAAAGCACTGACTGAAAACAACCTGCGAATAAGACTTATAATACTTAACTGATGCATTCTTTGCATACAGGAGAGAACTGAAAAATAACAGCAGGCAAAGCAGAAGTTGATGAATCACAGAGCATCCTTTCCTCCAGTAAACAAGAAGTGTTTTTTACTGGGAGATGGGAGGATGTGGGGAAGAAGTGAATATATATTTTAAACGACAGTTACAAATACACTGTTTATAGAAAGGCTTTCTACACTGGAATCCCCTAACATGGAGGAAAGAAATTCAGTACTGAAAAAGCCATTATTCAAAATGCAGGTTGTATTATGCAGATATTTCAGAATGCACACATACCAAATTAATAAAAAAAATTGGGAGAATGTACATAAATAAGGGAATTGAAAAGGAGAACTGGCAGAGATATGAAAGAGTCTAAACTGAATAGTAATTCCCAGAAGAAAGTAAATTATCAAGCTGTAAAACATTGAGCCTTGTTTCTTTTCACTGCCAGAATGGAGCACTAACATCCCTTTCATCAAAGAAATTGAAACCATAGCCTTCAAGTCAGGACTCGTACATCTTTGTGTTATAAAGTGGTGTGAACATGAATAAAGACATTTTTCTACTTGAAAAAAAACAGTGCACTTAATCTAAACTGCTAGAACAGAAGAGTTCTGAGCTCAACTGAGACAATTCTGCATATGAAATAGAAATATTCTGATCCATGAACTACAACCATCATTTTGCATTTGGAAGACCTAAGATAAGTACCTGAGTGAGAGCTTTCAACACTGGTTTCTGACCCAGCTGGAGAAATTTTAGATCCTGCCTTTAGATAAGGAACATAATACATCCCAGTACTTCCAGAAGGTTTATACGGCAGCAATAAGGGCTGATCTGTGGGGATGGAAGGCAAAGCAATTACCAGAAGTCAGGCTTTAATCCTTTAATGCAACTGAAGAAAAATGCAAGAAATCAGAACCCAAGGAACTACTGACAATGTTCACTGTGGTAAATCTGGAGAAATACCTTAATATTTAGGAAAATAAATTGCTATTATTAATTACTTAATTAACTATTTAATACCCACCCAATGGGTAGAAGGTTGACTGTTGCTTAGCTAGAAAAAATAGCTTGCTTACCTATTCAATACTAGATTTTTGACTAAGGCAACGAACACTGACTTAAAAAAATAAATAACTCTCATACCCACTTGGCTCCCAGTTGATCCATATTTAATGAAACAATTTTAAATCAACATGGATATCTGTTTCTTACATCAAGAAAAAGTGTGCTGTCATAACAGAATTCCAGCAGATGTCTGGACCAGAACATTAGCTGACTTCTGACAGCAAACAGAAGAGGTGATCAGATAGCTGAAATATTTTTTGCACTCTAATATAATGCTCTCTCAACTCATAATATTTTAAACACCCTGAGAATAGACATACAAAGCCTGGAGCCCAGGAAAAAAATCATGAAAGCTACACAAGTCTACACACATCAGTAGTACAAAACATCACTGTGACTGCGCAACATCCACACTCCTCTGTCAACAGATATTAAAAGCCCTGCACATTCTGTTTTATTCCATTGAAAATAATAACGTGCATATTTTCCTCTTAGTTTTTGTACTACCTTGCCTAGCAAATCAGTAATCGGATCTCTCTCTCAATAAACTCTGAACAGTGAGCCAAATCAAATTATCTAGAAACAAATGTCAGAAAATTTTCCTGAACCAGACCTGTACATAACAAATTCAGTTCTAGATAAACCTGAACTGAATCACAACTGTATTGATACAACTCCCTACCCAGAAGGCTGCAGAGCCTGAGTTTAAGGGCTGGGGGCTTTCCCATATGAGTAACTTTAAGCCTCAAAATTATCTCAAGAAAGTTACTTCCACAAAAAAGCTGGGTTTGATTTTGGGTTTTAATACCTATAAATATAATGAGCTTGAATAGACTGAAGTCTATGCATACATATAAGACACTCATTTGCTCACCACCCTGCCTTGGGAAAGAGGAAATCTTGTCAAGAGATGAAGTTGCATTGTTGGGAAGTTCATGTGTTTTCTGGAGAGACGACTGGTGGACAGCATTTTCACTGCCTTGTGAATTAACATAGATTTCTGCTGAAAAGGTTGTTTTTTCAGGACTTTCTGTTGTTATCTGAGTGCTAGCATCAGAAGTACTTTTCCCACTTTTTGCAGGAGCTACAGAGTTGAAGGTATTCTTCAGACAACATCCTCTTGAACCTGGAACAGTGACTTGCGGGCTCTCACTGCTTTGCAGAGGCAGCTCTTGCCCTGCTGTGCTTGTAACAGAGGAAAGCACTGGGCAGGCATCTGCTGAAGACACTGGTATTGGGAAGGATGAAGATCTTTGATCTTCTGGAATAAGGTCAGCAGGTGATAATTGAGGTACAGCTTCTAGTAAAGTTTCTGCAGTTTTTAAAGACACTAGTTGAGTATTAACTTCAGGTTTATCCCCTGATTTCATCTCATGTTCAGTGTTCCGGCCACTATGCAGCTCTGAGTTATTACATTTTGTGGAAAGAGTTATGTGGACACAAGAAAGTGCTTTCTTAGTTGGTGATGAAGGGGATACAGATGTGGTGGATAAAATCTCATCTGTAGATGAATGGTGAGACATACCAATTTGCTTTCTTGCAGCCTCCTTCTGAGTGAGAGGTACTTTATCAGAAGGACTTTTCTTCTCCTTTGCCAACAACTTAAAACGGGTCTTCAGCAAATCAGTTTGTACAGCTGGACCTGAACCTTCTGATCTCTCATACAATTGCATGTGGCCAGGTGGGCTGCTTTTCTCCTGCTGGTATGAGCTTACAGAATGAGCTTCATTAAATCTATTCATTTCTTGACTGACTCTTGTATCACAGTCAATTCCCACAAGTCTGGCAGTATGCCTGCCCAATTCAGCCGCATCTTGAGGCAGAACATCAGAATTTTTTGCGCTAAGAGTCTGTCTTTTATCAGCATGGATGCTTACACAATCCTGATCTGACAAACAGTCTGTTTCTTGATAAGCTCCAACTCTGTTACTGTCAGCAGAGACATGAAACCTGTCTTTCTCAGCAGAATAAGCAATCTCATTAGACACTGAGCCAGCAAGCATTGGACTTGGAGGACAGGTCTTAGATCTTTCCCAGTGTTTGTCACACCTCTGCTCCTCAGTGCTAGCAGGGTCCACATCCAAAGGCATTATCCCATCAAGACCGTCGCTACTAAGACCACTGTCAAGTGCCATGAAAGTCAATGGTGACTGCAAACGTTTTCGGGATGAAAAGGTGATAGAAGTGATTTGCTTAGCCAGATCTTCAGAAGACTTCTCCGTAGACAGCTTCTTCTGAGCTGGTAAATGGACTTCTGTTTGGATATCAGGAGAAGCTGCAGATCTCATTGCACCTGTGTCCCATTCCTTCTCCAACGGTGGATGAAGTTCAGCAATGGCATCAGAATGACTAGCTGCAGTTTGACATTGGTTGCAGATAGGCGTTTGAACGGTACTTAAAGATTTAAACTGCATATCCTTCAGCAGGCAACCATCAGAAGGATCAGCTCTATATAATGGCACAGCTTGTCGTAAGCTTGACTCTGAAAGCTCCTTAGTCCTGACGGCTTGAGAGTGTTTGTCAGTTTGAAATCTTTTGTTACTTGGAGTTTTGAAATGCTCTATGTCCTGTTCCTGGTTACGGCTATACTCAGAAGCAGCTTCCAAACCACACACACATGGATCCTGAAAAATACAGAATTCACAGAGGATAGGTGGATAACTTCCAAAATCTGGATTGCAGAATTCAAAAAAAGGCTAGTGCTGTCAATAATCAATAGTCTGTCATCATGAATGGGCACATGCTTTTTCTGGAACTCATCTATTAATGGAACTAATTTTAAAAAGTCTCTTATTTTAAGTGCTAGCAAATTAGCTATATATATATATAACATGGTTTTGTTGCTATAACAAACAGCAGCAGTGACATCTATAACAGAACCCTTTATTTTTGTGAACTATAAAGTTGTAACTCAGTTAAATAGGCTAAGTTGTAAACACCTCTTCAACATCACTCCACTCCCTGGAAAGCAAAAATAAAAATTTCTTCCTATCAGTTGGCTTCATACACAGTCCAGTTCATAACACACTAGGAATAATGACTATCTTTTGAAGGAATATTCACTATGTAAATTCACAGGTATTTAGAGAGATACATACATATCGCTAAATCTTTGTGACTTCAGTGATAATTTTACTAATTGAAGTAATAGCCAATTAGCCACACACAATATCACAGAAACAACTTCAGTTAGAAGAGATCTCTGGAAGTCTCTAGTCTGACCTCTTGCTCAAAGTAGGGCTAACTACAACACTGAAACTCAGGGCCTTGTCCCATCAAGTTTCAAAAATCTCCAAGGATGGAGATCTTGTATGCAATTTAACCACTTGTGATCCGTAAATTACTGATGAAAGGCAGCCCTTCATAACTCCACGGAAATACAACTGCTGCCAGTTATAAGTACTCAAACCTTAACCAAGTATGTAATGTTAAGTTCTGGTGACCTCCAAATCAGGTGGCAGAGACACACTAAAACTCTTCTGGTTTGGACCAGAGTCCAAACAAACATCGCGCTATCAAAGCACTAGATTACGTGACATTATAGGGTTACAGGGATACCTCTGCATTAGACATTTTGTTATGCCATAACTATCACTATATGAAACAGGAGTTGATATAAAAGACTTTCCCTTCCACTTGAGTTGTTTGACTCTAGCATTTATGAAGCAGAACTAAAATGAAAAGGAACTCAGTCACATTGGAACAGTTGGGAAAAAAAGAAAGCTGTTCTATACAAAGCATGAGAAAATATCTAATTAGAAAAGCTTTAATTTTCTGTAAATGATATTTCTTTTTTCCCCTAAAACAAGTATGCCAATTTCCCTCTCAGACAGGAGCCATAATAAGTCTTTTTATTTTTATGGTCACAGCCCACTGCTGACAGTAATTAGAAAATGACTGAAAATAATCAGAGCTTTGATTTGCTCTTTAAGGTAAATGACAACTTATAAAAACTTTCCAATTCTCAGGTGCAGATCATTTTCATTCTCCCATCACCGCAGATATGTTTGCCACAAACACTATTTTTTTTTTTGTTTGGAAAGCTGATGACAATGCTGCAAAAAAAAGAGAACGTATTCCTAGCAACGGGTAAGACACTAATCCCACCAAAAATAAGGAAGTTCACTATCAGTTGTCTCTGCTCAGAAAGCCTTTTGAAAAAAATGTTACCTTTACATCTTCATCTGATCATGTAAGTTGTCCCACATCTGTATCACACCCAGCTATCAGAGACACTATATTTAGGACTCTGCTATCTGACTACATGTATTGTATTCAGGTATCTGGCACATATTTTACACAACAGTATAAAATGTTGTGTCTTAAATTACCTGCCTGTGGTCATTTAGGAAACTGACACTAATAATTTACTTTAGTACTAACTTCTGTCCTGGTTTCTTTGCCTGATTTTACTAACCCATTTTCAGCATGCTCTCCAGTCCTCATTGCTTCCACTTTCTCCTGTACCTCAAGCCCCATTCCACCATCAAAAAAAAAAAAAATCCCAGCAGCAACAATCAACAACAATTTATCATAGCAGGTAAATAAAATTAAAGCAACATATGCTATAGCCCTCAGCAGAATCAGAAAAAAAAAAATCCACACCCTGCTCTCTGAGCATACTCATCAGATGGTGTTGCCTTTCAGCTGCTTATTAATAAGACAGATTACTGACACTGCAGTTAAATGGAAAATTCCCAGGGCTACAGCACCTGCTCACTAAGGAACCTATACCTTCTTCTGGCATCTCAAAATGTAACCTAGTTTCTCAACATATATTCAATACTTTGTATGCAGAAGGTATCACACAGAGATAAAAGGTATGAAGGGATCAGCAAATGGCTCTCTAGTTACTTGCCAGGCAAAGTAGAAATAAATGTGTCTAAAACCTCAATGAAGTTTGGATATTCCAAACTCTTCTTTCGACTCATTACAAACAGCACATACTAAGAGGGCACATTCATTGTCTGCAAAGATTTACCGAGATTAACAAGACAGACAAAACGTGATCCTCTCACACTGACTGGCTCACCACCCTCATTTCCCCACTTTCTGCAAGTCCCCACACATGTGGAGAGATCAGGAGGAAGGGATGTATAGGGCTTGTGCTTCCAAGACTTTGCTCATTACAGCAGAAGTTCCCAAACGCTGACAGCTGATCTTTGCAGCAACTTACCTGACTGGTGTAAGCAGAAGGTAGTGTGGAAGAAAAGAAATGCAAGTATCTCTATATTAAAGATTGCACTACAAACAAATGAATAAAATACCACACTCGCAGATGCATGCAGAAAACCTGTTACTCTAAGAGCACGAAGAGAAAGCCTTGCAAGAATAACTGGGAAAACCTTAAAGTTACCATTCACAGTAATTTATTGCTATCAGGGTTGATCAAAAAACTGCAACAGATTTTGCCCTGAAGCAGAGACAACTACTCACCTGATCCATTAACACTGCACCTCCAACGAGGGGCAATAACACTGGAATACTAACCTTTGGAAGCAGCTGTATAGACTCTGGAGAAACGAACATTTAACTACACACTGAGATCCCCCTCACTTGTATATGCACTAACCAAAACAGGTATCATACCATTAATCCCATTCCTGACACAAAATACCACACCATACTTCACACGACATGCTAGAAAGCAGCTCCCTCTTACATTATTTCACCCAGATTCTCTTTGACAGGTCAGTTTAGCATCAGAGGCAGTATCATGGTTAGTGAACACTGGAAATAGACAAAAGACAAATAATTTCATCAGCAATCAAACCTTACATCCAAATCATTAGAGCTCGTTAGTGTATGTGAAACTATAGGCCACCAGCCTTCTTTAGAGAGAATTTAAGTATGCCCATCATTTTATTAATTTGTCAGTATCTGCACTTCCTTAATTTAAGTGTCATTCAAGATTACAATACTTCCATTGCGGTGCAGAGACCAAATCTGAGGGAAATGTACTTCTATGGAGACGGGCCAGATAAGCTTATTTCTAGGAAAAAAACAGAATAAAAATCTTGGCTATTTTATTTCTCCTACTGATTGGAACAACTGTGGGAACAGCAGAGTATATTTCATTAATGAAGTGCAACACAGGTCCCCAGATGATTACATCCTCAGCAGCTGGCTGGAATTTGGAAACACAAATCAGTCAAAAACATTTTTGGTGTAAGTCACGGTATAAACAAGTATTGCACAACAGATTTTCCAACCTTTCTACATCCCAGATGTCATTAGCAGTAAACTATTTCAGCAAGGTCTGGATTATTTTTCTGAAGCAGTACTTTTCTGTGGCCTTCTGTATTCTAAGCAAGTAAACTAGTTTATTTGGCTTCCTGTATTTCCTAGAGCCAAGGACAACAAGGGACTGCAGCAGAATGCAAGGACACAGAGCAGTCCTGTGCCAGGGTAGGGGTGCTCCCAAGACAAGCTCTTCCCTAAAACACATATCAGTTCAATGGCCTGAAGTAATACACAGCAACTCCTACTACTGAAAGCAAGCACAGAAGTTGCTATAAACTCATCTTGCTAAGCCTTTCACATGTTTTATTGTGCTTGTTATGTGTCATCTTTCCAAAAAAGATCTGTATGGCATATGATCCACAAGAGATTGCAGTGCAAATTTATAGCTACAACTCAGTGAACTTCCTGAAGAAGTGAGAAAGCACAAGGAGTGGAAAAATACAGCATATAGTGGAAGAATACAGTATACAATGGGGGAATGCTCTTAGGTAAGTCAAGAGACAGCCATTTGGCACCCTTAAAAATACAGGTGGGGTAGTAAGGTCCTCAATTTAGATGGAAAATTCTTAGGTTTAATATGGTAAAACTGTACTTACATCTTACAGCAACTTAAAAATCCCTCTATATCAACTGGGGGACTAAAATGAACGTACAAATGGCACAAAAAGGCAGCTAAACCTGAAAGACAATGCTCCTGGAACAGAAGACAGCCTACATATCTTTGGCTTTTCCCTGTTGTTCTTTACATTCATTTTATCTAGAAAGACTCTAATTACTTCAGTGGAAGGACAGTAACAGGGCTGATTTCTGGAGCCTAGGACTGATTTTTCGTATGTTTTTCCTAAAAACACCAACAAACAATTTTGTGACCAAAGAGCGTCACCCATTCTAGGATTAAACTTCTCAAGGCTATCAAAATAGTAAGTACTCTACTGCAAACTTAGCTGCTCAGGCGAAAAACAGATCTCTACCGCCACACTAGCATGGCCACAGGTGCAGGAATTATTCATCAAACAGTAACCTATCTATAGGCTATAGTATACTATATCTAACAGTAACCATCTACAGGAATGTCTTGGCAACCCTCTGCCTCTATCACAAACAACTTCATAGACAGTGCCATCCGCTTCTCAAGCTTCACAAGACCCATCTCTGGACAATCTGAAATGTCACATATCTTAGGCCTCTTTACAAAGCATTTGCAGTTAATAAATCTCCAGCCTCTGCCTCCTTTTCCTCCTGAAGAAGCCCAATGCACTGCACTTTCTCTTTCCATGAACAGCCAGTTAAGACCCTTAGGAAGAGTCTGTATGAAATTGAGTCAATGCAAAATGTAGGAAAAACCCTCTGTGTCAAGAGTTCCACACTTGCCATCTATTCTTAAGCATTTCTGCCAAGCTTTAGTGTTTATTAGAGAAGCATAACAGCACGAGTGGAGGATTTCTCTCCTTGTGTAATGGAACAGCTATAAAATCAACAGGAAGACTCCACAAATGAAGTGTACCGTAAACAGACTCACTGTGCAAGGTTTGTCAGTCTTACAGAAGAAAAAGAAAATAAAATACAATTCTGAGTTGCGCTCATGACCACTGCCTGCTATTAGAGATATAGTTTCAAAATTCAATTTTCATATCGAATGTTCCCTTTTTTGGGACACTATTCAGCTGAGCACTTGAGTACATGTTTGGAGCCCATTTATGTGCATATATCCCAGTCACCTCCTTAAACACTCTGCTCAGCTAGAACTTGAGAAATCATTATGATGCTTCTTTTCTAGAGCGTCTGTTAACACATCACCAGTGACAAACAGCTATCAAACAGATACTTGACTATCTCAAAAGATAGAACAATCCCTAGAATCAAAAGATCACTGAGAAGAATTCTCCCAAGCTGTCCTGCTTCTTCATTGCATGTTTTGGTGGGTTGTGTTGGGATTTTTTATATATATACAAGCTTCACATGCTTCCTGCGGTAAACAATAAAATATCACAGTGGTACATGATTTTTCTCAAGTTGTCACCTATAAAAACGAGAAGCAGAGTCTAAACTTTCCAAAAAGAACATTCATCATAAGCCTGCATCAGAAGCACTAAATAAAGATGACGGTCTGACGAAAGAATTGTTTGGTTGACTGCTAGGAACAGTTTGTCTTTCTCAGTCTTAAAGTTAAGTAGAAGGAAAATATCTTTCCATAATCTTTGTTCTGTTCTTTTTAAGTCAGCACATGGCCAGCTTTGCTTTATAAATTCAAGGTATTTTTCAGAAGATTTTCCATTAAGTTTACAGTAGATTATTTTGTCAGCAACAAAACTGGCTGCATTTTTTTCAGTAAAATAGTTTTCAACTATCTTTATTTCAGTGACATATTGTTTTGCTTGGAGGGAAAAACACATTTATCTTAAATATAACCAAAAAATCCAGCCACCTTTATTCTGCAAATTCAAACCCATTTTTTATCTCAAATTAAAGCCATTGTAGAGCAAAAATATTTTCAATATCAAAGCAGAAAGTGTTGTGGTAAAACTAAAACAATTTCTTGGAATCCTTCTTTGCAAAACTATGATTAATTTCTTCTTACTTTAAATTGGGATAAAACAATTCATAGCTGACACTGGATTACATAAAGGTAAAATACTTGGTTCCAGTCTGTAACAAGTCAATGTTAGGGACAGAGCTGTGACCTAACAAAATCCGAAAGTTAGGGGGAGGGAAAGCTTCAGGGCCTCTAGTTTTTAGGAGTAGACCGAAGCAAAAATGTATTTGTGTTTTGGTTTTCTTTTTTAAGAACTGTCTGAATTTCTAAAGTCAATAATGTTGTTAAAATAAGAAAATTGTTAAAATATATTTCTTTTTCCAGCTCTCCAAAGATTACATCAATACATGATTAACTGAGAAGTTCGGTCTGATGTTTTTGGGGAAGTTGATGTCTGAATTACCAACACTGTTCATGCCCAAGAAACTATAAACACAAACACAGACTACTCTTAAAACACAGCTTTTCATTCTTGCTAATGCGAGGCTTTTAAGTAAAACAAACAAAACCCTACTGTTTTTCCTGGGAGGCAGGCAGTGTACAGGACAAAAAAAAAAACAAACCAAAACAAACAACAAAACTCAAAACAAAACAAACAGACAAGATAAAAAAAAGGAAGACACTGCGCCAAAACTAAGGGGATTTGTCTGAAACACCAGATTAAGGACAGATTACAACTGCTTTTTCAAATGCAAATTTCCTACATTCTCCTCAGAATCTGCCCCAACCTTTAGGTCTGCCTAATTATCCAGTCTCTCCTCCACCAACTCAAGGGTTCTCTGTCCTGCACACATGAATACATCATACATCCACTACTCCTATTACACAAGCACCTCCAAATTTTTCCAGTCTGTTCTTTTATTCAAAATACTCTCTATGAATAGTGCCTTATCTTGGGACACATGGAAGGCCCCAGAAACCATGACATAATTAGACTGGACACTAGATAAATGCTGAAAATGGATATTTAAAGTGAACTGAATACTCCTGCTTAGACAATTCTCAATCCAGACACACTATATATCAATACATGAACTAGAAATGCTCCAAAGACGACAGGCAAAACATGACAACAGTTCAATATTAAGTTTTACACAAAAAACAGAGCTGTTAAGAGCTTGTTCAGTCTGTATCCCTGCCCCAAATCAGCATTAACTACACTTAGATTATTCTCTAGAGATACTTGCCCAAGCTCTTCTTAAAAGCATCCTATGATTGACACTCCATAATCTTCTTCTCATCATCCTTACCGTTAAGGAATTTCTTTTCTAATATGACTCTTCCTTGCACTTGAAGCCCACTACCTTTGACACAGTCAACAGAAAGGAGGGACAGTTTACTCCCTTCTTCCCTGAAGTATCCTCTCAAAAATAAACACCACACTCCTTTGCAAACGTTTCAGAACACACGGGAAGTAACACAACAAATACTGCTATGGCCTAGACTACTGCACTGTACAGTAAACTCCTTCCACAGAAGGAAGAGTTTACAAGGCACAATCAGCACATGCATATTTTGTGAAAAGCAGCACTCTTAAGCCAATTAAGAATCATGAGCTGTGTGCACTTTCTCACCACAATAACACCAGTTCTCCCATTACGTCATCACTGATGATACCTCTGTCCTTCGCATCTTCCTTCAGGACATCTTCAGTGATGTGTCACTCCCCCTCATCCCAAACCACCACCACCCCACCTGAGATATCCAACTACTGTCTTTGGAAAAACAAAACACAAAAACAACCAAACCCAAACCCACAATATTATGCACTGTGTCCAGTCCTAAAAGATACCCAGGAACTGACTATGCCAAAACAAGCATCCCCCCTAAAACAGAGGTCTCATTAGTCTGTATTCCCCTCTCTCTGTCTAGCCACCAATCTTAAAAAATGTTGCAGGAATATAATTCATCATTTTAAGATCACAAGCAAGAGAGTAGCATTTATCGCCCATTTAAAAAACTTTCTCCAGAACAGCTCGTTTGTCTGTTTTGTACCTTGGCTAGTGCATATTTCCTGGCACTCAGAAGCAGCTCTGCCTTTATTTCCTCTATTCTTTGTTGGTCCTCTTCATTGAAGTCTGACACAGATTCCTGAGATCGGCTGGCCAGTTTTAGCTTCACCCACGCTACACAAAGAACATAAAACAGAAAGCAGTTCCCTTTCCATTTTCTCACATCATATACCATAACAGTTTTATAACTTAAAATCAGAACTTTGCTAGGCATTTCTAGCTACCACGACTAAAGCAACAAAGATCACTATGAAATAACTCATGGGACTGACCAGGAACAGAATTTAAAATGCATCTTTTGAACATTTCTTTGGAAAGGTGGATCCAGGACCCATTGACTCATTCTGTCATCTTTACAGTCTCAGGCTCAAGTCATCACTCTCACACAATCCCTTCCCGAATTCTTAACTGAGCACATGGCTAATAGCTACATGGACAAAACACCTTCTCGCACCAATGTTAGGCAGAAGGCAGCATTTGAACTGGAAAAGTACAATGCTATCCCATTCTATCATACTACATAAGATGACTAAAAAACATTGATCATTTAAGCCCTGTGCCATTAAAGCCTACACTAACAATATAATATAAACACCTTTAAAATCAGGGGAAGAGAATCTGGTCCTCTTACATCCATACCCCGTCATTTCAAAGCAATCCCTTAAACATATACCTAAATAAAGATTTGCCATTCTAACATAACACTTGATAAAACACAACTGAGACATTTTATTACCTCGTGCTTTCCTCTCCTCTTCATCTGCACTCTTCAGAATTTGTGTTGTATGTATCACAGATGATCCATTTCTCAGAAGGTTTTTGACATGGGCAGCTAGTGAATCTCCACTGCTACTGTCATCACTCTCTTGCATGCCTCCTGCCTTGCTTCCAGCTACACTAGCTTTAGACAATATGCTCTGGAAACCTGCAACACTGGCGACACTGCCTAGAGGCTCTGAGGAAGAAGGATTCCCCAGAAGGTTTTTGACACGGGCAGCTAGTGAATCTCCACTGCTGCTATCATCGCTCTCTCTCATGCCTCCTGCCTTGCTTCCAGCTACACTAGCTTTAGACAGCATGCTCTGGAAGCCTCCTGTGACACCAGTGACACTGCCTAGAGGCTCTGAGGAAGAAGGATTCCCCAGAAGGTTTTTGACACGGGCAGCTAGCGAATCTCCACTGCTACTGTCATCACTCTCTCGCATGCCTCCTGCCTTGCTTCCAGCTACACTAGCTTTAGACAACACGCTCTGGAAGCCTCCTGTGCTATCAGTGGCACTGCCTAGACACTCTGAGGATGAAGGATTCCCGAGCTCTGAAGTTCTTACAGTGCTGACTTCACTACTTCCATTGCTTTGTGCAAGACCCACCAAACCAGGCTGATTTCTGTCTGTAGTTACACTACTACAACCTTCTGGCTCAGCCCTTCCTACAGATTTTCCTGACCTGAACTCTTTGGTCATTTCTTTCACCATTTCTTCACGACTGTGCAAACTGGTAACAAAAGAATTTTCCCATCTTAAATTGCATGCGTCATAATTCAGCGGATTTATTACCAACCCTCCTTCTTGCATACTTCTTTGGGTCATACTCTCATCCCATGACAGTATCTTCTGAAACTGAGGGATGTTGTCTTTCCCTAACCTGGAACCTTCAGGGCCATCCTCCTTTCTAATCAGCACTGGGGAAGACTCAGTAGTTTCTCTTGAAGAGGCAATGGAAAAGAGAGGATCACGCCACCTGCCAGCTATATCCTCTGCCTCTGCCAAAAGCTCACGTATTTCTTGCAATGTGCCAGATCCAATCAAAGAATCACTTCCGTGACCCTTACTTCTCTTACTACCTACACTTGAAGTTTGTGATCCTCTGTCAACTTCCATTTCATTTTTAAGTCCAGCCAAAGAACTGGCAGTCCATCTCTGCAGGCTGCTATTCACATCTTTTGACTCACTTTTAGCTAGATGATCCTGAGCACTTTTTGGAACAAGCATGGGACTCTCTTTGTCAGAACGGCAGCCAGGTGAAAGAGTCTGCCGCTGCTGGTTTGGTTCAGCTAGTCTGGAGACAGATGAACACTCTGCCTCCCGCTGTGTGGAAAGCGGAGCAGTTATCTGCAGTTGGTGGCATGACATACTGCACTGACTCACTGGTTTGTCTCCAAAAGATCTCGAGAAGTAGGGAGAGAGTTCACGGGGCGACATAGTATCAGAGCCAACTTCTGAATTCATTGGTATAGACATACTGAGAGCAGAAGTGCCGCAGTTAAAACTTGTTTGCAATTTACCTACAAAGAAACAGAAAATTCATTAAGTTTAGGGCTCCAGAAAACAGCTGCATCAGTAAAGGCTACTTTTTCCTTGTACTAAAGGGCTTGTAAAGGAAAGGAAGAATTCTAATATTGGAAAACATTTAGGAAACTGATTTTAGACTGAGACTCGAACTGAGACTTCCATGCAAATTGTCTACTGAAAGATATCTCTTAGACCATTTTGGATAAATACCAAAGAAACTATAGAACTTAATTAAATTGCTTTTAAATAAATGTTCTTAGGTAAATGACATAGTGCTGCTTGAATGCCCAAATGAACACTCATATTATAAAGGTATCCTTGCAAGAAACAGAAGGGCTGTGGGGCAGTATTTCTAAAATATCCTTTTGGACGAAGTCAAAGGACACACTACGGATAAGCTTGTTTCCCATTACTGGTTAGAAAGGTCCAAAAGCAGACAAGATACATATGCAAACGCTAGAAGTACAACACCTATTTGCTCACTTTGTTAAAAAAAAAACAAACTAATTTAATGGCAAATGCTGTTCTTAAATCCAGGCTGGCAGATACACAGGGCAATGAAGAGCCTGCTCCCAGGTACGGCTGCCAACAGATGTTTACTTTGTTTCACATGCAATTTTGTTTCATGGCCCAACCTTGATATTTTCAAGCACATTAAACAGTCCAGCGCCCAGCTGAATAATACCTCTGTTGAGGACAACTCTACCCTTGTACCAATTGCCAAGTTGTTTCAGTTGCCAAGTCTCCCACAATGCTTAAAGAAGGTAAAAATAATAAAAGAAAATAAGCAAGTCCAACAAGCATAAGAAGAGATGCGCTTAATCACTTCTGGTCAGAAAAACAGGTCAGTGCAGGATTCTTGAAGTCACAGATATTCAAAGGTATTTTGATTAGACAGGTATTTGTGAAAACCCTTCAGATCCACTCTTCCCCACTGGCTACAAGATGCAAATGCCAAGACAGAATATGTTAAGGAAAATACACATTTGAAGTAGTTGCAATGCACATTTTCACATTTTAATGACACACTACATGGGCATGTCACTGAAGAACATCTTAGGCCTAATTGAGCACACACTGTTCTTCATATAGAAATGACTCAATACTTGTTAAGGTCATATCGATTTATTAAATTTTTTTATTATTTGTAATGTTGAGATGGATGGATTTATGAACTGATCTGGTCAGTCATAAAATGCACGTAACTTTTTGTCACAGTGAACACACCAAGAAGTTTCAGAAAGAAAGAGAAACCAAGACTTACTTCTCTCACAGAAAGAAAAAGTCTGGTAACATTTCTTTAATCTTCAGATACAAAACACTTTCTTCTTAAGAACTCTCGTAAAAAGAGAAATAAAGAAAATAAAGAAAAAAAAGATAAAATGTCACTGCACTGGCTAGAAGATGTCACATAGCCATGACTCTCTTAGTGAGAAGGCACGTTTTCAAAGCTTTTAATGCTTACTTTTCCAATGCCAAATATCTCACATTAGAGATGGGAGAAGATCAACTTGTATGAATGAAATGGCACAGCACACAAGAAGAAACACACTTGACACTACCAGGTCAAGAACAACCTCACAGGTGAGTCTGAACTTCAGTGTTCTCTAAGGCTTGCACAACACAAGTTCTCCTTCCCCATACCTTGCGGCTGTGGAGTGGTCCTTGTCAGCATGTCAGTGGAGTCCTTCAGCGTCCTAAGCTCTGAAGGGGAAAATTCCACTTCCCTGATTGGTCCTCTGGGTACAAATGGCATCAGTATAGTTCCAGGTGACTGATCAATGCCAAGGTTGTGAAGATATATCTGGTAAAAGAAGAAGTAACACATAGAGCACTCTTACAGAACGTCAATAGATTCTCAAGTTGCACGTTTTCCACATCATCTTAAACACAAACCACTTGCTTTAAAACATCTTGTGCCTCAGCCTTGTCCAACTTGCACTAACAGTTCACCCAAAACACTAAAGCAGTCACATATGAGACATCATTGCCAGTTTATCCTATTCTGTGGACCATGACTGACAAGCCTTTTTTCTAGCTAGTATGAGTAGGCCTATGCAGTGGACACCTCACAAGCCTTGTGCAGCCCAGCAGAATGACCTACAGGTCTACTCCTCATTAATTTATGTTTGGCAGTCACTTAGAAATAATTTGCAAGATCTGTTCTGGTGGTGATAGCTTGTGCTTGCACTCACCAATAGTTTTCTTCTTGGGGTTTTCCTGACCTTCATCACGCACCAAAGGTAGCAACTGGCAGTAGCCTGCTACCACCAAACCAGTGGTTCAGCCCTTTCCACAGGACCCAGAAACAATGGAAAAGGTCAGCAAAGAAGAGGACACATCTTGCTCTTGTGACAACAGCCAACTGCTTACAGCCTTTTTACTCAAATGCATGCTCTGTACACTGCATGAGCAAGAACTCTGGTACTTCAGAGGAGACTGGTAAACTTCAATGACATTTGCCAGCTGGAAGGAGAACACAAAGGTTTAGTTTAAACACCTTCTTCCACCCCAAATGACTGCTGCACAGAAAACATTATCAGACTTAGAAATTCAAGCTAGGCAGCACGGATGTTCCTCACTCTTAAGGACATGATTGTTATGAGCTAGCTGTCAAGGCAAATAGTTGGAAACCCTTTTGTCAGAGCTGGTTAAAAAGTGTCATGAAAAAGCTTTTGTGATGTTGCTGTAGGGAATAAACTTGTGCTGGCCAGGGGTTAGGATAATTTTCTGCTGTTGATAGTTTTATGAAAAGACACAGGTAGTCTAATAGATAATTGTGCACCTACTCAGTGGCCTAGTGTGCAACGAACAAATTTCAGCAGTGCCTCAAAAAACTCCCCGGCTATGAAATAATTTCTGGATACAACCTACTGCACTGGTTTAAGACTATAAAACGTAGGATACTCAAGCATACAAATTCTGACCACAATCAGGACTTAGTTTTACTAGCGCAACTAAAGCAATAAACCCCTTCAATAGTAAAGACGGCATAAAATGCATGTCTTTTTCCCTTTTCCATATGTACAGAACAAACACACACAGGCACTATTTGCATTTGTATACCACCTATACATGTAAAAATTGCCATCCAAGTATAACTTCATTAACATTTAACAAAGCAGTTAGAGAAGCCAAACAAAAAAAAAAAAAATCACACTCAAAACCTAAACAAAAAAAATACACTCAAAACCTAAAACTCTTCAATATACTAGAGAAAAGTGTTATGAGGCTGAGACCAATTGGCTCTGTGCAACATCCAGGAGACTGTCAGTTCAGACACACACAGCATCATTCCCTGCATTAATATATGTTGAAAGGTGGAGGAGCCTCATGTAGATAAAAGCCTACCAAAGGTCATCTAGGATCTGCTGAGAAAGCATTTTCTTCCCTTTTAACAGAGCAACTAAGTTTAGGTACAGACATTATATGCAGAAAACAAAAAGAAACCACCAAATTTGCCTTGGCTTAACCACCTGTAGGGGCAAGTTAATTAGTTTAGGCAAGTTGTGTCCTAAACTAGCCAACAAAATAAAATAAAATGCCATGTAGATCTTAGCCAACTACGTCCTATGATTTTACTGTAAACCTACACATTAACAGCCATGAATATGACCTAATGTCCTCTACCTTGTCAGTGATTTATGAGAGCAGAATTCCTCAGAACCAGAGCTGGAGAACATGCCTAATTATAGACATTTCAAAAAGCAGCTAACAGACAGCCTTTACATCTCATGAATTTCATTTAAAATATCCTCCCTATGATATTTATATTTGTTTCAACATGTATTTGCAAAGACAACTGAGTGAAGAGTGCTTCTAAAACACAGTTCCAAAGACCTAATGATTACATAAGTCATCTTGTGAGAGGAACAGCCACTTACTCAGAAGATAATTACATGTTTATCATTAACATAAATCTGCATATGATTTTCTCTAACACTCAACAGCTATTAGTATAGTTAACATGGCTGCCACAATCTGCCCTCCATTCTCACCAACCACCCTAAAATGGGGAAGAGAGGAAAGAAATCTGCTTTAGCCAAATAAGATATAAAGGAGGAAAAGTATGGAGAGGCTTTGAACATCCTTTATATACAAAGGATCAAGAATTTATGTCTTAGATACTGGAACAAAGTGAACAAGCAAAATGAGTATTTATAGAAAAAAAAAGCAATTTGATTTGCCAAGGAGTTCTGTGTTGGTTTTGCTATTATTGAAGATCTGTGGGTGTGTGAATTTCATCTCTCTTCTGCAGCCTAGCATCTCCTTAGTCAGCAGTTGAGTTTCAACCTCATGTTTGGATAATTATAACCTGATCTTTTGAAAAAATCTGGAAGATCAGAAATGGCTTATCAATGTTCTGCTAAAAGTGCTATAATCAATTTATTTACAATTATTTTATCAAATGGATTTCACTTTTTATCACTAACACTGTGTCCTGTTCTTGCATCCTTTATGTTCCACTACCATCATCCACCAATCTTTACATTTCTCTTGCATTCTGTTACCATGATACTACCATATATACCTGGAAAAAAACAAAAAATACCTTTCCCATATCCAACCCTTTCTTTGCCCTTGTTAAGTATTACTGAAAAAGTTATTATTTTTTCACCTCTGTATTTAAGATAAGCTGAACTAATATGATGGATGACATTCACCAGTAGCACAGACCAGCATAAACCCATTTCATTTAGTCTGCGGTGATGCAGATCCTAAAAGTCTACTACAAGAACAGTGGGGGGAAAGGGGGGATGGGGGAACGGATAACTCTGAAACCACAGTTTAAATTACAATCAGTTATAAAGGGTCCTTTAAGATTTTTTTATGCTTACATAAAACAATATTTGCTAGTATTTCTAGAAGACAAGCTATTGCATGACAGGTTCCCAACATGATTGGATATTGGAAACTAACCACAAGCATGCTAGCATCTTGTTCCTGAGATACCTTCTGTACTCTGTCCTACTCACTCTATGACAGCCGACTGTACTATGATCTGTTCAAGATCAAAAGTTAAAGAGAAGAGTTAATAATTGTTAGAAAGTAACTTACTGGGATCCTTTCTTCAATATTAAGCTCTTTTTTCTCTGGAGTTTCCAAATCAGTTGCTCCAACAGGGACGAAGTTTTCATCATTTACGCTGGCAAAGAAGTGCCTGGAAACCACTGAAGAGCACTCTGCAGAGCCCAAGCCTTCCTTGTTACTGTCCCCAGAACTAACAGGAAGATTCAAACTATCTGGGGAAATATCACCAAAACTGTCCTTGCTGACATGGCCAGCAGGAATATTTAGGTTTTGAGACTGATTTTCAAGAGCTTCAGAATTCTTCTGGTCATCAGCTGGAGAGTCTCCATCCTCTCTAAGGAGCTGAGCAACTTCTTCACTGGAAACAAAAACATTTGGGTCTGAACTTTGTCCTGTACTATTGCCTTCTGCATCTTCACTGCTAGATCCATAAGCAATATTAGCTGTAAACTTCTGTATCATGGAGCCTCCTAAACTTTCAGACACTCCTAAAACATTGCTTTTTTCTTCTAGAGGCTGCACTGCCCCTGCCAAATTTGCTGGTGGAGTAACTTCAGCCAAGGATGTGTTCCTACTGGAAACATTTACTGCATTGTCAGACTGAGATCTGGTCAGATGGTGGACAAGCAGTAAGTTTTTATTATGAAAACGCAAACTTCCCAGGGAACCTGTCCCTCTGGAGGAAGGAGCAACATCATCTGTGGGGTCTCTACTGCTTTTTTGTATTGACAAAATATTGTTTAAAGAACTGGTAATTGCACTGTAAGCTTTCCTTGTAGGAGAAACTCCACCTGGGTCACATGAAGTCACTACATCAGACAACTCCTCTGGCTGGCTCACATTCCAAGCCCCTACCTTCTCCATGAAACTAAGTGATGGGAGAGACTGAATTCTTCCAGTGTGGGGGTACTTCAATTTGAAGGACTCAAAATGTTTACTGTTGTCTTTCTGAGCACACTGCAGTGAATGTTGCTTCTCAATAGGTACAGGTTTACTGGTAGATGAGCTCCCTGAGGTTTCTTCATTTAAGCATGAAGGAGAGGCCTGAGTATCTGATTTGATCACCAGGACACCAAGTTCTTCTGCCTTAACATTTTTCTTTAGAAGTATCCCTGGAGTAGACTGATAGCTTGGATGTGCAAAGTGTACAGAGAATGAGCCATCACCTACAAGGTTAAAGGAAGGGGAAATGCCTGCAACTTTATGTCCCCTTTCTATGGAAAAATCTGAAATAGTTAATTCAGTCCTGCTTACTCCAGGTTCTCCTTCCACTGGAGCACGCTCACTCCATGAAGGAGGTGCTTCCATGTCAGTCACAACTAGTTGTTTAGGTGCACAGTCACTGGTGCTTGTCACAGTAGGGATAAACTCCCCTTTCTCAGATCTCACTACAGGAGATAGTTGTTTCTGCTGATGATCTAGGAAAGCTCCCTGCAGTTCCTCAGTAACAGCCACAGCCTTCAAGGTTTCAGAGCCATTTAAATCTACTCCATGTTCCTTCCACATTCCACCACCTGTTTCAGAAGCCTTTGCAGAAAAAACATCCTGAGCATCTGAATTTTTACAATTGTCTTTCTTCAAATCAGATAAATTATTAGCCATATCAAGCTCAGGAACCTTCTTTGCTTTCCCCAGCTTCTCTAGTTGCTTTGTGCACCCTTCTGACTCACTCTCAGCCATTTTTACATTTTCCTTTTGCATGGCTCTTTCACTTTTTTCTGAATTCTTAGTCAGTGCTGTTTTACAAGAGTAGTTTTCCAAAGATAAGAACTCATCATGCCTCAGTAACTGTCTGTCTTTCTCTGAAAGCTCAAAAACAGTAGTTGGTACATTGCTGTTAGGGGAGAAATGTTCACCTTTTACAGATGTGCTACAGATCTGCTTTGCAAGAGAAGCTTCCATTTGGTTCAGTCTATTTGCCTTCATTAGCATCACCTTTGCAGTGGAGTGTGCTAAATTGTCACTTGTTCGGGGAATCAATGCCTCCTCATCAGTACAATTTTTACAGTCTTCATTTGTCTCCTTGCTCACAAGGAGTTTTCCAGAAAAAGAGGTTGGCTGAGACAAAAAACCACTACAGCTGGCACCACAAGGTTCCACATGACTGAGTGGAAGAGGATGCTGGGACAACGT
Source organism: Falco cherrug (assembly GCF_023634085.1). NCBI lineage: Eukaryota > Metazoa > Chordata > Aves > Falconiformes > Falconidae > Falco > Falco cherrug. Next base: position 40,147,199 of record NC_073697.1, on the reverse strand, counting down.
AAAGCTGGATACATCAGAGGGAGATTCCATGTCTGTCAGTGACACAGCTTCACTGACCGGCGAAGGCTTTGAACGCTCCTCAGACACTCCAGAAACATCAGGGACTCCCCTAAAAGAGGCAAGAAAAATAAGTGAACTTCTGATCATATTTTATATTTCAACATCCATATTCTCTGCTTTAATGGAAGAGTCAAAAGTAGAACTTCACTCAAACAAGTAACTGGGGTTTAGCAACATACACATAATTACATCCCCTGAACAGGCCACAATGTGCAGAAATGTAAATAAGTCCAAACAATAGCAAAAAGCCCTACTGCCCTATAAAATAAGAAGTGAAAATATTATTAGTTTCTACTCAATATGTCAACATTTTTTAACCTATTTAGGACTAAAGTATTTTTTACTAACAGGATGTTTATTGGTTAAATAGAGGAGCTGCTTACACACATACATAAACTTGTGTGCGATTTGTTGGGTTTTCTTTTTAATATAAATCACCTACTTCAGTTTCATTGTATCAATTATTTCTTTAAAGGATAAAAAATAAGACATGTCTCAGATGAAGATAATCAACAAATTCCTATAAACTTCTACTTTTATTGTGGATTTTGAATTAATAGGGGTTTTTATGTGAAAATGATCATCAAACCCCAATTCATATTACTCCATGCAAGCAGGTGACTAGCTCTGATGGAATGAAGTACTGAACCACAAAACGAAGTCACAACATATCACATTAGGAAATAAATCTGCTTCCTATCACACACCAAAAAAAGTACAAGGAAGTCTAACAACAGTAACACTGTAAATGTGTGTGTTTATATGCAGATTTTCTTTTTTTCCTCTTTTTAATAAAGGGCAGAGGATTTCCTGCCTTCTTTGCACAAAGAGAATCATTTGTCATGCCTTGAAATGAAGGCTTGGACAAAGACTTTTACTGAAATAGCTACTTCTTTATGTATTCCTACTTTCTGTAAAAATTCGTATTTTAAATTACACATAACATATATTACTCCAGTATATACAAACCACAATGCTACTACATGTATGCATGTATTTACCACTGTAAATACAAGCTGTATCTGACTTTTGTCCCAACAATTTCATGAAGTTTATTTCAGAGTCTAAGAAAGCTAAGAAAGTGTCTGAGAGGATGGAGTTCCTCATTTTCCCATTTTCTTCAGGTACATTGGGACGACAAGTTCAGAAGAGGCTTGTTCTGGTTTTCCCTCATTCAAACTCTTTTGAAGGCAAAATAAAAGATGAGCAGAACTCTGACAATGCCTTCTCTATATACAAAACAGAGTAAACCACACCTTTGTCTTATTTCTGTGACCACAGAACTGTAATGATTTAATTATCAAATGTAGGACAATTCACAGCCACTCAGGAAAAAGGTTTACATTCTGTCACGACACCAGGTAACTTTATCCTACCTTAAGGGAATAAAATTCATTCCTGATTGCTGGAAAAGCGTCTCATCTGAAAACCTTTGGCCTTGTGTTGAATACGTCAGCAGCGGAAGACGGGGAGAGAGTAGACTGTCCTGAATATCTGTTAACAATAACACAGTAATAAAAGCTTGCCAGGCAATCCCTCTTTCAACTGCTCTGCCAACTAATATAGCCTTCAAAATCCAAAAAAATGCCAACTGCAGTGAAAATGATGCAATCTCATCATTTAAATCCTCTGCTGAAGCATGTTCCCTCATGTGTTAAATTCAGCTTTCTTATATCAAATTCAGGTTTCTTCTCATCAATCTCAAAACGCTACATGACACTGACATCTTTAACTTACCCTCTTATCCTTAAACTTCTCTTTGCACACAACCCTATCCTTTTCCACTCACTGGTCAGCACCTCCCCTCGTGATCTCCACGGAGTCCATACACATCAGAAAATGACCACAGGGCTTCTACCCAGACCACCCTTTACTTCTTTAAACTGATGCCTTTCCCAGTCTCCATTTTTCAACAAATTTTGATTACGGCAAGGGCTGCATAGTAGTTTTTTTTTCTTAAGGGTTTCAAGGTACAAGTAATAATAAAACTTAGCCATCATAATTATACTAGTAACACTGTCTACCACTGTAGCAATACATTTTAGTTTCTATCATATATTTCTTTGTTCTTTGAGGTAGCTGGCGCTTCTTTTTTCAGTTCACTGCCTACAAAAACAAATTGAAATGTTTTATAGCACAAGAATAAAAACCACTATAAGCTGGTCTTTGGTAAGTGTAAATGACTACATACACGTTTGATAGATGCAAAAACTTTACTTCCAATACTTTGATAAATAAGCTTTTTTTTTTTTTAAGCAGAAAAACTATTCGTCAGAGAGTATGACTTTCAGAACCAGATTTCACATTCACTTAATTTAGGTTCATTAGTTTTCAACCATCTCAGACAAGCCATACTCTGCATCACTTACAGAAGCATAATCACATCAGATAAGATGACCATTACGCACAAAAAAAATCAAGTTTACATTACATCAGCTTTTTCCTGAGGCTCTCTACAATCTGTATTACATCACCTGATGAGTGGTATCCAACCACAAAACATTTCTGATTCATTTTTAATTTAATACTTCCAATTAACTTTTTTTAATTACTTTAGAACACTATGTAGCGAGAAGATAATTATATGGATAGAAATAATTCTACATCACACAGCAAAGCTGGCTCAGAATTTGGATGCCCCTTAGTCCCACCTCATAAGCAGCTAGAAAAATAGTAATAGGATTGCTATACAGTTTCAAAGATCCCCTTCTATCTCAGCAGCTGTCTCTACCACATGGCCAGCCCAATGCCTCTTAGAGGAAGCCAAATTTATACTTTAGCATCTGTAGTACAGATGGCACAAACATGCTACATCAACTTAAGTGGGTAATTTTTGTTTTTCTTACCACCCAGTACCTCTTTAAAGCTAAACTCTTCCCCTTACTTTATTAGATAAATACACTGCACTAGTCACCACTCCATTTCACTTTCATCTTAACTATTTGCAATACCAAACACGAATGAAAAGAAAACAAAGCCACCGGCTTTTTTGGAAGCTCACAGGAAAGGAATCAGACTCACAGACTGGTCGGGGTTGGAAGTGGCATCTGGAGATCACCTAGTCCAGCCCCTGCCACAGCAGGTTCCCCTCCAGCCGGCTGCACAGAGTCGTGTCCAGGCAGGTTTGAATGTCTCCAGGGAAGGAGACCCCACAGCCTCTCTGGGCAGCCTGTGCCAGGGCTCTGCCACCCTCACAGTAAAGAAGTTCTCCCTCACATGCAGATGGAACTGCCTGTGTCACAGTCTGTGCCTGTTGCCCCTTGTCCTGCGCTGGGCACCACTGCAAAGCGCCTGGCCCCGTCCTGACACTGGCCCTTAAGGTATTTGCAGACATGGATAAGATCCCCTCTCAGTCCAGTCTTCTCCAGGCTAAGTGGGCCCAGCTCCCTCAGCCTTTCCTCACCAGGTGATAAGGGGACTGGAGCATCTCCCTTTGTAACCTCTGCCAGTCCCTCTCCAGTAGTTCCCTGTCTCTGTGGAACTGGGGAGCCCAGAACTGGACAGAATTATAGGTATCTTTAAAAAAATAAGTATGCATAGCTACTCCTAAGCAATTTGACAAGAGGAGGCATTCAAAAGAGCCTCTAATGTAGACTGGTAGCACCTGTGCAAAGCTGGTTGAAAAAAAAAATAACTGTAACACACATGGAAGTACAGAAAAAGTAGAGGAGAAAATGGCAGCATCAGCATAGAAGGAGCAGAGGCCAAGAAAATATGGAACAAGGTCAGGGAAGTCTCATTTATAACATAAAAGTGTCTCAGGACTCCGTTATATTACATAGCACAACCTAGACTGTGGTCTAATGTACCAGACTGATTGGTACTTACGTGATTTTAATCACAATTTGAACTGTGATTTAAAATCATTGAACAGGAGACTGATCTAATTCACTATAATCTCCTTAGCATTTATTTAAAATGGTCTTTACAGAAAACAGAGGTTTGTTTTCAGTGGCTGACACTGACTTAGAACTAAACAGAGCTTGCACATTAGATTCCTTATTCCCAACCACTAACTGGGAGTAGATAATATTTACAATGCATTTATTCTGTTTAGTGTATATTTACTCGAACAATTTTTTGTTGTTATACTTGAAAATACTGAGTAGATTAATCATAATTAGCTTGGATACAGAACTGCATTAAAGATGCAAAAACATGTATTTTAAACAAACATTAAGCCAGTTAGAATCTAAACTATCCTGGCTGTGTTAGATGTACTTTTTTCCCCTCCCAAACCTTCTTTAACATTTAGAACGATATTAGTGAACAAAGACAATAGTAATTGCAGTTATCAAATTAGACTTGTCATCTCACATCATGATACACTTCATGTTTTCAGAACTGGCATCTCATTTTTATTCATACAATAGTAGAGGAAAATAAGCTTTCCTGATTTTCAGCTTAACTTCTTTACTTTGAATTAAAATGTGTTTTCAAGCTAATTGAAAATCAGAAGTTATTAAAGAAAAACCTTTTTCCACACAATAAAGACAGGGTATGCTGTCTCTGTAAATGAAGAAACAAAAAAGACTGAGGGAGGGAACCAAAAATAACTAAAAAACTGTCAAATGCTGTCAGAAATAGATCTTGCCAAGCCATTTTTTCATAATGCACCTACACATATATTGATAAAATAAATGTGCATATACATATATATACACACACACAAGTCACAACATTGGGTTGATAAATCAATGCTTTAAAGATATATTATATCAACAAAAATTCAAGTACCACTCAATGTTTGTATTAAAAAAGTTGACCAAGCACTCAAACAGATGAAAAACAATTTAGCATTCTGCACGCACAATAATAAATAGGAAATCCTCACTGCGTCTAGTGGGTCCCTTCAAGACCCATTCTTGTCCCTGCCCTATTTGAAACTCCAGAAATCCCTAGGGTCTTACAGTGCTGGCATGCAGATGAGGCAGGTATCTGCCAAGCAATGAATACTGAACTACACGGACCATTGATACAGGGCAGCCTGGGTCACCTGGCATCACAGCATGGCAAAGGATACAAGTTTTAGTACAACTAAGTCCAGCCCTGCCTTGGTGGGAAACAAAGCACCCCAGCAAATCCAACAGGAGTCAAGAGCTACCTCAGCAAGCAACAACTTAGACGAGGACTTTGGGTCACCATGAACAAACCACTGATATGAGGCCAGCGCAATACTGTATCCAAAATGGCAAGCAAAATTTTCAGCTATATATAAAAAGAATAGTGAATAAGTAGTTACAAGAACTATTCTTTCCAACCTTGTACTGAAACTACTACTGAAATGGTATTTGCAGGTTCTGAGGACCATAACTCCAGTTGCAAATATCACAGGAGGATCAGAGGAAACTGCTACAAGATTGAAGAAACATGCCTCATCATAAGAGCCTCCTGGAACTAAATCTGTTTAGTGTAATCAAAGAGAAGATTAAAGGTGACCCGATTACCTTTGTATGCACATATGCAAGAACAGAAATTTGGTCATTAACTTCAGATAATATACAACAAGAATCCAATGTAAAACGCTGAAGCTACACAAACCTAGGTGACAAACAAGATGCTTCTGGGTGCATCAACACACAATACAATGTAGCTGGCTATCTACAACAGAACGGCTTCAACAGTTATTTGAACAGCACAAAAGTCTTGCTTCAATTCTCTCTTCCCTCCCTCCTCAGCCTCTTACATGTACTCCTAAACAAGAGCCATCAAACTCTCTATTTCTACTGGAAGTAGCAAGACTACATCTCAGCAGGAAGGGACAGCTCAAATCTCTCCACCCCAGCCCAGAGAGGTGTTTCCCTCTCCTTTTCTTGCAAAGGCAAGAGAACTCAGAAATTTAACCATCTCCATTTCCAAAACTGCTATTACATTTCAATCCAAACAGCAAGCTGATCTGATTGCACAGATTCACACAGTGGGTTTAGCAGAGGGGATGCAGCAGCAACAAGCATGCAGAACAAGGAAAAGCCAGACTCTTCCTTTTCAGTAGCAGACTTCAGCCGACCAAATACACTGCAAAACTGTACCCTCAGTTTAGCCTCCATTTCAGGCAGTCCTGCTCCCCCAGCTCCACCAAGGGGTGTTCCGATTTTGCCATGTGTCAGAAATCTGCCTTAGGCTGACAGTACCCTAAAGGAAGGACACGGACCTGTTGGAGCAGGTCCAGAGGAGGCCATGAAGATGGTACGAGGGCTGGAGCAGCTCTGCTTTGGGGACAGGCTGGGAGAGTTGGGGTTGTTCAGGCTGAAGAAAAGGCTCTGGGAAAACCTTAGAGCAGTGTCTGGTGCCTAAAGGGGCTGACAGGAAAGCTGGAGAGGGGCTTTTTACAAGGGCCTGCAGTGACAGGACAAGGAGGCATGGCTTTACACTAAAAGAGGGGAGATTTAGATCAGCTATTAGGAAGAAATTCTTCCCTGTGAGGGTGGTGAGGCGCTGGCACAGGCTGCCCAGAGCAGCTGTGGATGCCCCATCCCTGGCAGTGTCCCAGGCCAGGCTGGACGGGGCTTGGAGCAGCCTGGGCTGGTGGGAGGTGTCCCTGCCCATGGCAAGGGGTTGGGACTAGGTGATCTTTCAGGTCCCTTCCAACCCAAACCATTCTATGATTCCTCAGGGGTTTCCAATTTGAGGAACTGTGGTGGTGATCCCTGACTTGAAACAGCAGATGACTGACAAGACCAGGAAAGAAGAGTGAGGAAAAAAGGGAACAGAAAAAAAAGGAGGAAAGAATAGTCAAGATTCACTGCAGCCACATCCTCAATGGAAACCCTCTCTTCCAGCTTGCCCGCTGCAGCAACCTGCAGAGATGGCCTGTAAAAGCACCCTTGAGGAGTTCAACAGATGACATTTAACTGGGGCTACAAAACCAAATTTTTTATATATATAATATAGAATTCCTGCTATGTCACATGTTCTACCTCCTCTGGCATTTTTTAATCTTATAGCACATGAATTCTAATATTTTCAGTAACTTTTCTTCATGAGGCAGAAAGATCATTACTATCATATTTGGGATGCTTACATTGATTTAGGGGCTCATTACACTCAAGACATAACCTAGGTTTTGCAGGCAGAGAAGCTGGTGCTTGATGCTTAAAGCAGCAAGTGACGTCAGTACAACACTCTTCAAGCATCTCGTGTCAAAACAGTAATTCTTCCTGCTGTCGCTCTGAAGGTCAAAAGCTTCCTCACAGTTGAATTCACTGAACAAGCAAAGCTGGGCACGCTACTTTATCTTACAGCCTGCTGACAATTCTGAATGCCAGAGTCAAATTGCCATTTGTGGAAGATAAAAAAGGAAGGCAAAACAAAAACAAAACCTTCTTGGCTTTGTCAATCTGTTCCACAATGTAAGAGGAGCAATTTCAATACAACTGTCATTGTGATTTCCCTCCCTCCCTATATGAAATTCAAAACACTTTTGAAGAGAAAAGGAACAAAATTAGTATTATAGCTTATGTTCCTCCTTTCCCTCTCACCTTTCCTCCTATATCTGTAAATGTAAGTGCATATACAAAAAGCCTGTAGCTACTGGCACACTCTCTAGAGAGCAACAAATAAAATAGCAGCAGTATAGAGAATTCTCACATCTTTGTATCATATTAAAAAGCCTTATGCTTCCTCTTTAATTCCAGTTGCATTTAAAATGCAAAACCTGACAAATATCAGGAAATCTTTCTTTATGAAATGGTTTCCGGTTCTGCAAATGACAATAATGGGAACAAAATGTTATAAAATATACTAAATACAACAACCTTACACAGAGGATGTAGGTGAAGACGCAGAATGCCTAACCTACCGTGTCCTTCCACTTTCTATCTTCAACCTCAATTTCCTATATGGCAAAACAAAAAAGGGGGTTTTATTCAGTATTAAGCAACTCTAACCAGACAGCAACTCGCTGGATGTTCACATGGCTTTGCATCACAAAGCTGTTTGTAGACCCAAACATGAGATAGTCAAGAGTGGGTTTTATTTCATAAAGGAGAAAACCTCTTTGAAAACATCTCTGTAGTAGTTCCAAACCCACAGCAGCCAGCAATTAATTCAGCTATACAAAGCCTGTGTGCCTGTATTGCTATGTTAGAATAGGACCTCCCTCCATCTTCCTAACACTTTGTCTAAAAAAAGAAAAATCAAAAAGGCTTATCCAGTGTAGACTAAAAGCAACACATTAACTTTCTACGGGCAAATGCTTGGGATTTCCAGTAAGTTACCTGAAATTTTTAAGAAATAAAAAAAAAGTGCTGGTCTTCCCTTTAACACTTTTGTATCACACGCAGGATTTTAAAAGTTCCTTCAGTAGATGTTTATCTCTACTCTAACGTCATACCAGATTCTGCTTTTACAGATAGAAGTCATCTTCTGTCTTAAATGGAAATGCATGTGTATTCACCACTACAAAGTTACTAGAGAATCCCTGAACAAGTAAAACAAGGTTCAAGCAGAGAAACAGCAATTTTTTTGAACCAGATAATCCAAGTTAGCAAAGCCAAACTCAGTCTTTGAAGAAAGCATAACAGGAGACACAAGGGCTAGTTGCAACCATCAGTGTGAGACCTACAGTGGAAGGCACTCAGCTTTGGGCCTCAGAGGGGTTGGGTTCAGTATGAACCAGAACCTCAGAATCCCAGTCCACCAGAGATACTCTCTCTTCTTAGAGGCTCCTTCACAAAGGATAGATTATCAAAATAACCACAGAAACTGATGAAAATGAGCAAAAGCTGTACACTGCAATAACAGCCAAACTCATAAAACCCTCAAGAGTTGCTATGAATGTCTACCACGCTATTCCCAACGCAATTTCAACTCCATCCCCTTAAGCAGTTGTTTAACTTCAGAACAAACAAAAACCCCAGAAGCAACCTACATACAAGTAGGATTACACAAGCAAGTACAGGAATGGCAAACTGCGTGTTCAACTTTCAGTTAACTGGAAGCAATACAGGTTTATTTTATAATACCACAAGCAATCATGTTATTTGCCTACAATAATTTAGTTTTTTCATGAAAAACCCTAGCTCAACCGTGTAGTGAAAGCAGTTTTAGAAACACCTTTATTCAGCAATTTCAGTTACATCCTGGAGAAGTCAGTCACAAATACAATAACTTAATGGGAAGAGTAACACCTGCTTTTGCAGAGTGATCCTCTAAGGCAGGGGTCCTCAAACTATGGCCCGCGGGCCAGATACAGCCCCCAGGGTCCTCAATCCGGCCCCTGGTATTTACAGAACCCCCCCACCCTCCCCCACCGGGGGTTGGGGGGGAAACCAAGCAGTCACAGATGACTGCCTGCCACTTCATCCGCGTGCTGGCCCCCTGTTTAAAAAGTTTGAGGACCCCTGCTCTAAGGGGTATCAATTCAAAAGAAACACTTTAGGCTTAGTAACAGCATTGTTACGTGTTTCCAAGGAAGTGTCTGCAAGTACATGCATAAAAGGAATCTAGGTGGGACATCATAAAATAAAGAAGAAAGAAAAAGCTTTATGAGCAGGTAAGAAGCTCACAGATGACACAACAGTAAGTTACAGTATACATACACAAAGGTTTGTGCAGGAAAAATTAACAATTCAGCTGGAATTGAGACAGAGCTAATTTTGGAAGCCAAATGTTAACATACAGTGCATGATCACTGATGTTAGAACTGGCATTTAAGAGTTGAAAAAACCTCAGAAATCTATGTCTAAATGCAACAACTGCAAACTTAAGAGCAGAATCAACCGATTAACAGTCATGTCTGGGGGTCTGGTGAACAGTTGTTTCGCACAGTAACTTGGACACACAAGGAAGCAGAAATGCAATAAATGGAAATAACGCAAATAAAGTAAGACAAGCAAGGAAAACATTCTAGCTTGGGTAACTAAAACGGCTACTGAAAACAGGCTTGGCTAGTTTTGTCCCCCATAGAAAGCACAGAAGTACACCACTTGAGTCATATGGGTATTGTTAACCACACATTACTTGGTTCTGAATTTGTTAGTTTTGGTTTCATTAAATGTACGTGTACAAAAAGGGGAAGACACAATACTTTGCTGATTAACGCCCACAGCTGAAGCTTGAAGTTAGAAAGCAAGAGGAAAAAAATGAGCAAATAAATTAACAAGAAAAATGGATCTGATAGAAGTTGGCTTTATTTCCATAAGAAACAAGTTGGGGACAGATATGTTAACTATGATTAACAGCAATGACTGAAAATGTGAGTCTCTCCGTTTCCATTATTTTGAAGTTTATTAGAAATTATTACAATGAATCCATAACATGCTTTGTATCTTAAGATGCAGAGAATAATGCTGCATCTTTGTAAAGAGAAGTTTTCTTTTTCAAAGATGTACTACTACCAGTGGACTAAAAATTATAGCACCAGAATTGACCAGAATACTCTGACTCCACATGGGAGAAAATGAATGTAACTAAGAACGGATAAAGGTGAAATACTAAATCTTGAAACTTCCCAAACCAATCTTTAACTCAACTGTGATGAATAGATGTGAAAGGAAGCACAGAAACGCCTAGCTTTTCTGAAGTAGAGATGTTAGAAATGGAAAATATTACTTATATATATAAATTGCACCCAAATGCAAGTGGTAGCAATAAGGATTACTAATAGGACAGTAAACACTATAAATGGTGGTTTATTGCCACAAAAATATAAACAAACAGCCTGGGGGAAGGGGGGGAGAAAACAAACAAAAAAACCCCTCATGTGTCTAGATTGGTGTAAATTCCAAGCATGGAACATAATACAACCATGGTATCAGGAGAAATAAAAACCAGGACATTTAACATCAAAAATAAAGATGACCGCCAAATAATAGATGCACAATCCCCGCTACAATACCAAAAATAATTATAGAATCACAGCATGGTTTGGGTCAGAATGGAGTTTCAAGACCATCTAGTTCCAGCCCCCTGCCATGGGCAGGGACACCTTCCACCAGCCCAGGTTGCTCCAAGCCCCGTCCAGCCTGGCCTTGAATGCTTCCAGGGATGGGGCATCCACAGCTGCTCTGGGCAACCTGTGCCGGCGCCTCGCCACCCTCACAGGGAAGAATTTCTTCCTAATAGCTAATGTCAATCTGCCCTCTTTTAGTTTAAAGCCATTCCCCTTTGTCCTGTCACTACAGGCCCTACTAAAAAGTCAGTCCCCTTCTTCCTTATCAGCCTCCTTTTAGTACTGAAAGGCCACTATTAGGTCTCCCCATAGCCTTCTCTTCTCCAGGCTGAATAATCCATCAGTCACTTTGGATACCTAAAGTGAGAGCTTGATGAATCATTAATGGTGTGTTAATAGAGCTAGAAACACATTATGAAAAACGGAGTTATAACAAATTCATCTGTCCTACATGAATACAGCCTGCAGAATGCTGTACTTGATGCAGCAACAGCTACTTGCACACTAGCACCGATCTGCAGTTAATATTCCTCTCACCTATGATACTGGAAACAGCTGTGTGCACGTTCTTTCCCTGTACCCAGCCTGCTGGGGATCACATCAATAAACTGAACCCCACATAAAAAAAAAACAGTAACGTCCTTCCTGTGTATATCCAGGATGAAACACATACAGCGCCCACCCATTGTGCAACAGCTAATCAGAATTACGGAATGTGGAAGTGTGCTAGTCTGAGATTAGTATGGCTGGAGCAAACATTGGTGAATTACGATAAATAGAAGAAGCAGCTAAAGTACAAGGAAACATCAAGTCAGAAAACACATTAAGCTAGAAAAACAATAGCTATTATGATTAAGTGATGCAGAAACCCTAACTGTTCACCATTGCTGCATTATTCTTAAAGGATGCTCACAGCTGTACTACAAACAGGGCTTTAACACCCCACAGATGAGGGTTTTTTATTCCAAACCACACTGTTAATGGTAACACTTGTAATACGTAAATACAATGCACATGGGTTTTCACATCTTAGTGCTGTAATTAGCAATATTGAAGACAGCACACCAATTGAAAATGGGTGTTCTAAAATGGGTGTTCTACATTCCGAGGCCCAGGTGACCAATATATTGGAAAGAATCAAAATCCCTATTAATGTGCTACATTCCAATATGGGTATTGTCCAAACCCAGAGGGAAATGTAAGGACTTGTAACAAAGATAGTAATATTGATATGAATGAAGACTGTGTGTATAAACTTGTGTTTAAGCACTGGAACACTCATTAGCAGAAGGTCCTGTGCTCTGACAACAGAAGGATGACAACAAGGTTGTTCCATTTGACATACACAGCTCCTTTCTCTGTCAGGCCAACAGGACAGCAGACTACAGCAAAGCACCACTCCAGGACTTGACAGCCAGTATGCTAGGCCACCGTGTTACAGGCAAGCTAGATTACTCATGGGGGGATAGCGGGGAGGGGGGAAGAAACAAAACAGTTGGTGCTTGTGAGTGCAACAGTAGAAGTGGGTAAACATCAACTTACTTAACATTTTGCACACAATTACCACCTTCCCCTTCCATGTAGTCTTTGTTACACTAGCTTCCTACATAAGCAAATCCCTTATCTGGATAGTTTGGGTTAAATCTTGCAGTAGTATAGTACTTCTAGCTATAATTCCTCAGTTTTTCCTCTTATCTGAAAAGGAATACATATACTGATTACTTAAAGAGCAGTAACACTTGTAAGATACCTTTGTAAAGAGCTACTGAAAAACTTTTAAACCTGTATTTGGGGATTACTTTGTCTATAAAGATCTCCTATAAAATGCAGTGAAACATAGAAGCAGTGCACAGTAGCTTCAGTATGTGAGAAAGGGGTGCAAGCATACACACAGTTTTATCAAACTGTTTTTCATGTTACCAATGCAATTATGTCTACTTTATTATTACATCTCCTATTCTAAAATTATCAAATATTTTTTACTAACAAATCTACATAAATTAAAATTTCATTGTAATTTTAAGGACGCAGAGAACTATCACCTCACCTAGAGAGAACCCAAAAAAATTTCTAACTTTACTCAAGTTTACTACTAATTCTAAAGGAAAATAAGACTACAGTTTTACCAGAGAAGAAATAAAATCAGTTCACCTGTTAAAAGATCCAGGGAAGGTACACAAGCCCTTATCTCGTTTTGAAGATGGTCTTTGACAACAAAATTACATAGAATGTACCTTGTAAACACCAGTTCTCAGTAAGAGAAGTCAAATCCAGGTCAGGGATTGATTTAAAAGGAAAAGTAAGATCCTAATTGTTTTGCAGTTAAGTAAAAGGCAACTTTGAACATACCCAGCAGTAAGCCATGTGCTGTATCTCCAGGAAACTGCCTTCCAGATGCTTCTGCTGAAGGCAAAACTCCTTCCTCCAGTGTAGGGAACTCCGTCAGGTCATTTCTATCACAAGTCAGGCAAAGCTTTGTCTCTGAGGCAGCAGTTAAACGGCTGGCATCCACTGCTGCTGGAAGCTGATACCATGACTCAATTCCCTAAGAACAGGTGGGGAGAAAAAAAAAAAAAAAGTGCTCTAGCATCAAGGAAGTTTTATAAGACCTACTTCCAAAGGAAATAATGACTAAGTTGTGAAACAATGGAATTATTGGTTCTAAATTCTGTACAAATACTCAGTTTTTAATGTAAAATTATGATGTGCTATAAACTCCTGAAGTCCAGAGTCAATCCTCACTACTGCCTAAATTGTCATCGCTCACTATATGATCACCAGCCTTCCATCACTTGTCTGAAACTGAGCTCCATCTCCAAATCCTGCCACTGCAGAAGACTTTTTCCAAACCAGAATGAAATCTCTCACTTAAAGAAAAACTGTGGTAAGGACAAACAGTTCAGTAGGATGCCAGGCCAATCCAGTTCCTGACACTGTGTAGTAAAGATGGTTTGCATCATACAACTGGGGATTAACAAGCAGAACGGTTTCTGATTTGTCTTTAAATAAAGTCTCTAGTTACAGAAATTCTGAGTTCACACAGATAATGCCTGAGTATCCTAACCAACTCTTCGGTATATTTTAAGAAAAAGATTTTCAGTTCATGTTCAAATCAAAAGAAGCATCTTTAGTTCACATAATTCATTAAAGAATTTGCATTGGGATTACTGGGGAAGTAATTAAACAGATAAATTTTAATTATAGAAAAGGCACAGACCAGTCTTTAGTGCAGAGAATTAAGAATATCAGTCATTTATAAGGCAAAGCATTATCATCAGATCTTTAAGGTCCCTTCCAACCCAAACCATTCTATGATTCTATATGTTAATAGAAACAATTAAGTGTCCCAGCGATGGCAGAAGTACAGTACTATTCCTACTTAAGAGCTGCAAGCTCTTCTACCTTTTGAAACACTACCAAGGTATTAAAAGCTACTTTTCACATCAGAATTCTGCCATATGAACTATAATTTTTGCACAAGATTCTTATAATCATTTGGAAACCAAATTTTTTTATGAACTGTCTTTTCAAAACACCTGTGATCTTATGCAATTCTCAGAGTAATTAAGTATTTGGCAGTATATCCATCAGATCGAACTATTATGACTATATCACGATGACAGTACAGTTTTTCTTAATCACATATGAACTCATCACTAAAAGTAGTCAGATTTCACATGAACTGAAGCATGGCTCCGTGCTAACATGTAAAGCAGCTATTTTGAGGTAGACAGATCAGATAATTTAAGAGGCAGTAGCAGGACCAGGATTATAGCAAATTACAAACTGAATACTGATCAAAGGTGCTGTTGCAAAGAAGAAAACGTTACACTAGAAAAATATACTAGGCTTATAACCAGAAAATAGGAAGAGGGGGAAGGGGTGGGGGAACAAATGAAATCAAATCACTGAACTACTGTAGATTCAGTTTTGAATGGATAAATGTCAAAAAGCTTTGTACCACTTGGATCAAGACTACATTAGATGACCTGTCAGAGTTCAGAACAGTCCTATTTTTCCATGGTTCCAAGATACAGGAACAGAGAACTTTACAGGGTGAGGACAGTGGAGGTCTAAATTATGCAGATAAAGCAGTTAATATTCTTTTCAATCACATAGTTAACCTTCAATCACAAGCAAAACAAAGTACAGTACAAATAACCTGATTAATGGCAACTTTCTGCCTTATTTCTTCTCCTAGGGAGATCCCACTGGTAACTGATGCCTGGGTTTCACTACTGCTGTGGCTTAAGGATTCTTCCTTCCAGCTGCGACGTGGTGGAGTTGTTGCAATAGGCTAAAAGAAACAATACATGCTTTCAAAACAGAAAATAATTTCTTCGTATTTCAACACATATATGTATTTAAGTAACAGATAATGAAATGTATAAAATACTCAAGCCATCCCCAATGCCAAAGGTTGGACATCTGCTTCAACGTAGTTAGTGACCAAAGTATTATCCAGAGTTCCACAATTTAACTAAAAGAGGTAGATTCATTTGCCACTTTACACCCCAAAAAACAGTAAGCATGATGTTCTGCACATTAGCCAATCATTTCAAAGGGCCAGAAATTTATTTCTCATTCCCAACCCATGTACATGCAGCTCTGAGTAAACCACAAAATACCAAAAAAGCTCATCACCTTGTCAAAGTCAGGTTCCAGCATCTGCCCCATCTCATTTATTAACAGTGATTGTTGGGGGGGTTAATAGTAATATTTTTAATTTTATTTTATTTATTATTTTATTTAAAACAGAAGGGGTTTACTTGTATCAATGTTGTAAACCAGATTTTAAAAGCAACCTTATGGAAGTATCTTAAATCCAGTTGAGGTTGATTTCTATATTATAATTTAGCAATACCTGACATACTTTAAGGGCATGAACTGAAGTTAAATTGAACTGTTGCCTAGAAAAGCAGCTGTAACATTTTTTTTCCTACAAGGCAACAGAAGAAGCTGTTCTGAAGTCAGAATGAGATTTCTCTTCCATAATAGCCCATGCCTGAGGTCACTGCAACTGTACAAGCTTTGCCCAGACAAGAAAGCCGGTCAGGTTCAAACATAATGGTATATAAGTCTGAAAATAGCCATTTCTGGAACATCAAGCTTCAGGCCGAATAAAAATGTTCCAGGAAAGTAGCTATCGGCTTAAAAAAAAAATCATAGAGACTAGCACTGAGTATCAGGTAATATTATTAATATAACAATATAACATGAAGCCTCAACCAGAAGAACTTGTAGCTCCCCCACCTCTTTTATGCCCCTCTCTGTCCTCATCCTCTTCCTCACATCAACTCTATTTCCAATTTAACTCACAAATATATTTTTAAAAAGCCTAGCTACCCTTGGAGTTATTTTTTAGTGACCAAGCCAGCAAATGCTGGGATCTGAAGAACACTGCAGTGGGGGCGGAGGCAGGAGGAAGCTCCTCATCACCTACTCCTGTACCATGAATTATGTATCTACTACCTGGTGGTACCTGGCTGCCATGAGAATTGAAACAGCCCATAATGTGGCAACATGTGAAGGGCCACAGTAAAAGGTCACACACTGAGAAAAGGAGAGGGTCAGTGAGAAAGAAGCAAATGATTTCCCAGAAGCCTGCCTTCCACATGAATAATACTGTTGGATATGTGCCTTCAGTTAAGAAGTCCTCCAGTGACAACGGTGTTTGGGTTTTTTTAAACAGATTTTCTGATAAATTAGTCCAATATAAATTCGAAAATTTCCATTCAGCAGCGCAGATCTACCTTGATGGACTGAGCAAACCATTTGCAACCACTATCACAAAAAAAGCAAACAATAAAAGTTTTCATAAAGACATTAATTACATTCTAAGAGATCAGACACAAGCTTAGAGAATAGTCCAGAACACAGACACACTTCAGTGTAAAAAGAAACATGTAAAATTCAGCATTTGAGGTTGTTTTCTTTAAATGTGAATATTACCTATTAGATTAGCTAAACTGACACCTGGTTTCTGTTTCACTCTTCTTATGCACTAAAAAGCTGGAAAGCATGTGAATAAAAGCTTAAGATTTTTTTTTAATTTTATTACAAAATTGCTAGCCCATATTTGAACTTAAGAAAGGTGAGTTCACTCAACTATTTATGGCACCTCCTCAGTTCAATGTGATTCTTGTACAAAACATATCATCTTCAATCCATCCACAAAAAATAAATTACAGCCATCACAAATGAATATTTATCCATCTCTTGCATTCCTAAGAAGCCATTAATTATGCCATGGAGACAGTGGATTGACAGATTTCAGAGATAAGCTGAGGAAAACCCCTTCAATTTTGACTCACTTGTTGAAGGGACACCTTATATAATCATCATCCTGTGGCTGGGTTGTCTACCTACAGAGAAAGAATTTGGGCCTTCCCTCCAATTCCCAATTACCAGCATCCAGCCTTCCAGGGCATAGCTTATTTTCACCCTTACTAAGTCTAAGAACATGCAAAGCTGAAGATGGGCTGAACCCCTCTTGCCTTTAAATAGCATTTATTTGGTCAGGGGACTGCCCAGACTCACTGGCAAAGCATCACACGGACTCCCATTAACTCCAGCCCTAATTCTGCCCATGAACAAGTAATCCTTAAACTCTGCCTCCCTGGAAACTGCAGCCTACTTTACTTGTAAGAGATGGGGGTCCAATTCAAGATTTTACCTTTCAACCCTTAAACACACAGCTTTTCCTTTAAAATAAGCCACTTGCTCAGATGTCTGATTGCAAACTAAAGAACATCATTGGGGCAACACCTCTGCATTTTTCAGGCACAGCTACAAAAAACTTCAATTCTAGATAGCAATCTCAAATTTTAGCTTTTGGAAGGATAACAGTTTCCCGAATTTCAGTACCACATGGCATCTTAAATCCTTCCACAAAACAGCATCACTGAAATAAAAACAAGATGTAGCTTTCTATACAGGTCAGCACTGTCAAGCAGATTATTCTGAAGAATGACAAGAATATTTTTGTCCAAATTTTAAAAAGCTATAGGACTCAAAAGTAAAATGTTTACTACTGATCATATGCAAATCATACCTATGAAACTAGGACTCAACCAGGCAGAAACTACTTTTCCAAATTAATTCCCCACACAAAAGTAAGTTTGTTTGGGCTTTATATCAGGACTAAAGATAATAATTTCAGCCTGTATGCATATACTCAATGTCTATTACATTCCCCTAGTTCCTGTTGTTCATACTAATCAAGTCATTAAAAGAAGCAGCACTGAAGCATACGTGACAATAGCTCTGAAGGCAAATCATTCCAGTAGCTATTCGGTAATTAAATTAAGGCCTATTATTGAAAATCTGGGTTTACAATACGCATCTTCAGAAAAGGGCAGCTTTATTAATCCAACTGAAAATTAATAGCATTAGGTACTTGAAATTAATAGTGTTAGGTAAGAGACCCATAGTGTGATTAGAAAACTAATTGCAAAAAAAAAGATACTGATTTTATTTAGATATGCTGAGCATAGCTAATTAAGTTGGTGTTCTAGAAGGTATTAGAAGGGATGAGTAATGACAGCGTTCAAGATGAACACAATGAACAAAAGACTGCACCACCAAATCGCTCATGTTATTCTTCATTCTCCCCTTTAAAAAGGCCTTCTTTAGCCTACAGTGAGCAATTTCTCTCAGAATTGCTTAATTACTTGTATACCTGTCAGCCACTTTAATTATAATACTTTTTCTATGCTGCAGCAGTTCCATCACAGAGTTCCCTCACTCTACCCACCAGCATGCCAGAGGAACCACTTCACATGAAGACGATTCTTCAGTTCCCAAAGCCTACTGCTAAACTCGCTTCCAGAAAAATAAAAAAGTTGACTGGCAACCTAAAGAAAATATGATCAAGATAACCACCTCATTAAACCTTATAGCCAAACTTGGAATTTGAGCCTTTTTCTATAAGGTTTCAATGCACCTGGAGCAATGTATTCTTTGTCACAACACTGCAAGAAAAATAATATGAAAAAACATAATCTGAACAGGTTTCTTCTACCTGTAGCTTCACGTCATAATCTTTTATCAAAATATTTTATTAAAGAATGAAAAAAAAAGCACAATTCACTATCTACTGAACTGAAGCTAGCAAGAATCTTTCTTGAGGAGAGAATTTAACTTGAACAAGTCTTAGGCAAACGAGGATAAAATGAGAGTATGAATAAAGTACAACTGAGGTTCCACTTCGAGGATATTTCTTTCCCAGAAGTACTTCCTCCTCCCAAATGCTCTCTTAGCACTTACAGTTTTCAAATCCCATTCATTTCACATTAGAATTTGGGAAAGGTTCCACCAATCTTATTTTGGGAGAACAGAGCCAAAGATGTATCATATGCAGATTTCTCAAGAAGAATTTGGTGGAGAAATGCTAATGAGTTATGATGCGATTACTACAAATAGCAATATTCTAGAAGATTCAGAGTACAGTTATATCCAGAGCTACCAAAGGCTCAAATAATCAGTCACCCAGAAGAGCAGGAAGGAATCATAGTATTACTATTGCTAAGAGTACTTAATGTAGTACCTTCCATGCAAAGGCCCAAAAATGTTTCACAAACACTGATTCACAGCACTGCTTCAGAATGTGCATGATAAATATTTATCCTCCTTTACAAGGCACAGAGAACTTCGTGTACAACAATATGGAAAATCAGTGGCAGAGCTGATTTCCCAAATAGTCTGATCCGACCATAATGCACATCTTTTATTTGATGCTCGGAAACTTCACCTGTCTTTGCCTGATGGTTATAAGAGAAAGTCAAAAACACAAACACCTACAGCAGCACAAGCCAAACAGACTAAAGCATGAATGAGAATGTGAAATAAGATATAACACACTGGAGGGAAGGGATGCCATCCAGAAGGACCTTGGCAGGCTTGAAAGGTGGGCCCATATGAACCTCATGAAGTTCAACAAGGCCAAATGCAAGGTCCTGTACCTGGGTCAGGGCAATCCCCGGCACAAATACAGGCTGGGTGGAGAATGCAGCCTGTAATGAGAGCAGCCCTGAGGAAAAGGACTTCGGGGTGCCCGTTGATGAGAAGCTCAGTATGACCTGGCAATGTGCACTTGCAGCCCAGAAAGCCAACTGTATCCTGCGCTGCATCACCTGCAGCATGGCCAGCAGGTCAAGGAAGGTGATTCTCCCCTCCTTCTCCATTCTGGTGAGGCCCCCCTGCAGCACTGCCTCCAACTCTGGGGCCCCCAACATAAGAAGGGCATCGAGCTGTTGGAGCGGGTCCAGAGGAGGCCACAAACATGGTTAGAGAGCTGGAGCACCTCTCATATGGGGACAGGCTGGGAGAGTTGGGGTGGTTCAGCCTGGAGAAGAGAAGGCTATGGGGAGACCTAATAGTGGCCTTTCAATACTAAAAGGAGGCTGATAAGGAAGAAGGGGACTGACTTTTTAGTAGGGCCTGTAGTGACAGGACAAAGGGGAATGGCTTTAAACTAAAAGAGGGCAGATTGACATTAGCTATTAGGAAGAAATTCTTCCCTGTGAGGGTGGCGAGGCGCTGGCACAGGTTGCCCAGAGCAGCTGTGGATGCCCCATCCCTGGAAGCATTCAAGGCCAGGCTGGACGGGGCTTGGAGCAACCTGGGCTGGTGGCAGCTGTCCCTGCCCATGGCAGGGGGCTGGAACTAGGTGATCTTTAGGGTCCCTTCCAACCCAAACCATTCCAGGTCTCTATGAAATAAATGTTTGTATCATAATTAGATAATTGATAACTTTCACCTATTTAAATATTTCATGTAAATAGCTGCTGTCATTGTCACAGTGATGCTATGGCATCATGAACATGAAAAGTGGTCTGCACAGTGACTGTAGAAGAAAGTGGCAGAACTGTAGAGAAAGCGTATTTACAGAGTCAATTCCTGTTAAAACATAATTCAAATGATTCTGCAGCATGCACCTCCCTGATCTAAACAAGAAACATACTTTTTTTTGTTTAAGCAAGCAGAAAAAAATACAATGATAGAAAAGCAAGAAACACTCATTGTTAGTTTCCCAACTCCATCCAGGTTTACCAGTACTGGTTTCCAGCTCACTGTCAATGCTTCTTACTAAAACACCCATGAACTACTGAGGTGTCTGCAATGCTCCTAGTGGGTGGAAGGGGAAGAGGATTTGAATTGGGGGTGAGTGGAAGGGAGATGAAGCAGGACCCCCAAGAAAGCAACATAATTAGTCAGGAATTCTCCACGGAAACATGCTCCTCCAAAAATATTAGTAGCATTCAATGCAAGAAACCTCATGTGAAAAGAAAAATTACCATGAATTATGTTCTCCCAGGAAGACATCCATTCAATAAGCTGAAAGCTCCACAAATCAGGAAGCAATCCTACCACCCCAACTTCAGAGCAGCCCACCTAGCAAATGCTCAGTGAAACCAATACATTTACCCATTCCAAAACTGCTATTTAAATCATTCAGCTCTTGCACATCACCGCAAGAACCATATTCATGGTTCTCTCAAAGCATATTAGTTACACCAATATACTTCATGAAATTTTCACAGAAAAACCTAAGACTTTGGAGTTTGCTCTTTCAAAATTTCCTTCAAAGAAAACAAAAAAATGCAAGTTTTACAGAACTGCATATATCAAAATTTTATGCTCTGAAATCAAAGAGAATCAAAAGCCAACCATGCCTTAGATACTGAAGTAATAGCAGGACCTTAGGGAAAGATGATCACTTCCTGAAGTCAAATACTTCCCAGACAAGCAGGATTCTCCTGCTAGCACCCAAGCTTGATTTGTGTTTTCATGTAATAAATGCCCCAGCTCAAAGTGGCAGAACTTAAGGCCCACACACTCATCAGCTGTAGTTTCTCATGCTTGCATACATAAGGCTGCACTATGCATTTAGCATTGCTCTTTAAAGGAACCTGACACTGCATTAACAAAACACCATAAAGGAAATAATCTGTCCTTTACAATGGCAGACCTCATGGGTTAGCAGCTGGAAAGAAGCAAACAGGCAACAGCACATTCTGTTTCATTATATCATTTTTAATCCTCAATCCAAAGAGCAATATTAAAGAACAGCACAACCAAAGAAATCTGCCATATATTAGCACTGTGTGTACCAGGGTACAGCATACACAACAAAGCAGTTGCAAGCAAGAATTTAGGATTTAGTAAATTAGTATAATCATCTCCAAGGCCTTCCGTATAATTAAACACCAATTATTAAAATTTAACAAGGTTTTTCCTACTTAAATCCAACACATCAGAACTTAGGCTTTGCTGCTAAATACATAATAAGAGGAAAAGACAAAAATAAAGCTGAACAGCTACAACCACCCACACACAACACAGTGCCATTAACTGAAATGGTAGGAACAGCAGCTCACGTTTGGCATTCTTAACTGATGCTACGTTTCATAGAAATAACTATGAACATTTCCCAGTTTTGAACTACTGAAAGCCTGTATATCCAGGCTTAGCTCTCCTTATTTTATTCTAACCCACAAACCACTGAAAATACAATAGAACACAGCACAACAAAGAAAAAGATCTAGAGAGATATAAAGAGAACTCCCTAGATGAGTAATTCTAAGCTAATCTTCCCAAAACATCAGAAATACACTGTAATTTCTTCCAAACACTTCATTTCATTTCTCCCTCCTAAAAATCAGAGGTATGTGGCCAAGGTAAGTCAGTATAAATCTGTGTTTCAGTTTCCTTATCCATCTGAACATGCAGCTGCAAAATCATCAACCCCGCAAAAACAGGCAGCGGAGTTCAGGACTAACTCTTCCAACATCAGTGAGCATTTACACCAAATAAAGGTGATCACATAAGTGCTAAAGGTAGATCCTACTCTGAACTTGCCTTTGCTGGATTTCATCTTTCTAACTTCAGGAACTATTTTTTCCTGTTTTGTCAAGAACATTCCCAATTCTGATACCATTTCCAAAGCATTTATCACTTTACCCCAGCATAGCCTTATCTACTCATTTTGTAGGTCTCACCATACTAATCATCCAATTCAAAGACAATAAACAGGAACAAGCCAAAAAAAAAAGAACAATCAAAAACTGTACCCAGAATGCCTTCCAAACTTGCTGCCTGTTTTCTTAGCTTGTCCCAAGACCAAAAACTCTTCCGAGGTCACACTACAATCATACTCCACCACCTGCTTAGCTACTAGATCACTTACCCTCTCTAAAGACGGTAATTAAACAGGTTTGAAATCAATTGTCCTTAATAGTCACAGTGGGTATTTTCTTAACAATTATTTCAAGTGGTTTCAAACAGTTTGTTCTAAATTCTTGCATTTCTGTGCTTCTATCGCCTACTCCTGGTGGATAAACAAGTATACGATATAAAAACTACAATTAATGAATAATTAAATAAACAACATTTTATATTTCAGACAAGCATGAATTTGACTGTCCGTACACAAAATTAATTTTGAATACAGATGCAGAAAAGTCCCCATCCTACAAGCCCCAGGCACGTTTCCTGAATAACTGGACACAAAAAATGTATGAATGAAATCCTTTCACTGGAGGTTTCTTCATAGCTGCACAACTTGCACCACGTTATAAAAAGTTCTAGTTTTCATTTGTCCATTGGTTTATGTTCAAATTGTATGTGGTTATGATTTTTTTAAAAGGTTTTTTGTTAAATCACCTGTACCAACAACAGTGCAGTGCAAGCCTCACGCCACTTGGAGTCAGCAACCCACTGCCGCAGGGCAAGGTCTTCCCCAGCTGTGGGGAAGGAACAAAGGAGCATAGAGAAACAGACACATATTTACCTGTTACAACGGAATTGATGACTGTGTCCCTGAAGATTAAAGAAACAGTTTTGCCAGAACACAAAGAATGTAGGTCATGCTGCCTTATACCTACCTGCTCATTTCATGGAGCAATTATCAGCATGTAATGAACACTCAAGCAAAAGCACTTCAGAGGCTACATGCAAACTCAGAATTCCCTTAATGCTACACAAATGCAACTGCACTTCACTGTAACCCAGCAATTTCATTTATCGTGGCTTTATATTCCATATCAACCCTACTTTGTCAGAACACAAAGTAAAATAAAAAAAATAGAAGCCTCATTCAAATTCAGACTCAGTTTTCACATCAGAGATTTTTTTGGCCAGAAGCCCAGTACCACAAGTTGAACAAAAACTTTTAGCATTTAAGTCCAGCTACTGAAATTAATAACAAAACTCACATTGTCTGCAAACAGGTCAACACCAGAAGTTAATTTATTAACATAATAATTTAGATTTCAAAAATACTCAGAAGAATGTAACAATGATTTGGTGCTGTCAGGTATGAGAAACAAATTATTTAAGGTGGCCTTTTTTTTAGTAAGGACTGGTGTGCTAGCAGTACTTTTCAGACCCATACCATTCCCACCCAACATGAAGGCATCACCAACGAGTACAGCAGCTGCTGTGTAAATTCTGTTTACAGAATTTACCCTTCTCTGAAGGGCCACCAGTCAGTACTGATGTACGGGGATTTTCTTTCTCAGTGAGAAACACTGCCCATTTTTCACAGGTAAAGCTTAGGAGGTTTCTCTTGAGCCATTCATCCAAAAACTGTTTTATTACTTTTGTGCAACAAACACTGGACTTTCAAATAGCCACAAGAGATCAGAACCAGTGCAGTGCATCTCAAACACAAGAAGGGAAGATTCACGACACAGTAAACTGTTGGGGATGTGCTGAAAGTGTTCCAGAACAGTAATCTGTATATTTACACAATATACACTGAATTACAAAGACTGCTAGCACATTGTTTTGAATTTCTTGAAACCAGTCATTTCCACTGTCAAGTTTGTAACATCAATAGCTTTATGGAGTGTCCTAAAACAACAAATGGAAAATTAATCACTGCTGATCTGCAACAACTCTGCCTACTTTTTACTCAGTTTCTTAAGGTGACAGCACGCTCTGTTCACAGTCACACCTCAGCCACAGGCACTGGAAGGCAATCTGAAAGTTGATTACTGGAATACATCTTAATGCCTGAAGTAGACGTTTTATTCATGTAATCACAGCGTAACTGAGGCAGGAAGAGACCTCTGGAGGTCACCTAGGCCAACCTCCTGCTCAAATCACAGTTAACTTCAAGGCTAGGTCAGGCTCATCCTGTCAGTTTGTGACTTGTTCCAAGGATGTGGGATCAACCATGTCTGTGGGGGTCCTGGTCCAGCACTTTACCACCCCTCCTCGTGAAAAACCGATTTCCTTGTCTCCAGTTAATTTCTCCTTACTGCAACACACCACCGTTGCTTGTCCTGTCACTGTGCACCTCCAAGAAGAGCCTGCCTCTGCCTTCTCCTCTGGCAAAGCACCGCTGCCAGATCCTCAACTTCAGCCTCCTCCTCCCCAGGCCAGACAAACCCAGCCTCTGCTGCTTCTCCTCATCACCATGTGTTCCAGCCCCATGACTGTCTTGGTGGCCTCCACCAGACTCAGGCCACTTTGCTGACCTCTCTCTTGTACCAGCAGCCTGGAATAGGAGACAGGATCCAGCTGTGGCCAAGAGAAGGGAATATTCAGTTCCTCCAGCTGCCAGTTCTGCTTTTATTAATGCAGCCGACTGCATAACTAGCTTTCACTGCTGCAGAGTGCACTGTCAACTCCAATTCAACTTCCTGTCCACCAGGTCCTCTGGCTCTTCTCTGAAGGGCCACCAGTTGATACTGATGTATGGGAATTTTCTCATGAGGATTATGCATTTTTCATAGCTAAAGCTCATGAGATTCCTCTTGGGCCATTAATCCAGCTGGCCAAGGTCCCTCTGAATGGCAGCCCTGTCCTCCAGCATATCATCCACAAGCTCAATGCATGTGCACTCACGCCATCCACCTGGGTCACCAGTGTGGCATTACACAGCAGTAGCCCAAGGATTGGCCCCAGAGGAACACCACCAGTTAGGTTTTGAACAGCTAAGCTGAGTAGTAGTTCTTCGGGTCCTTTTTCCTACCCTTCTTAAAAAAAGAGCAGAACATCAACCTTTTTGTGGTTACTACGAACAATCTCCCATTCATCACAGCCTTTGAAAAGGTGATAGAGAGGGACTTTAATGACATCAGCCAGCTCCACCACCCCCTCGGACACATCATGTCCAGCCCTATGGACTGTGTAAGTCCACTTGACCTAAGCAGTCACCTTCTCAAGCCTCCACCACCCCAGGTACTATCGCTCACCCACAAGCTCTTCTACTAGGCACACAGAGTAAAAACTAAGTGAAACTATGGGTTTATCCCAATTTTTTTCCAGTGGAAGCTGCATTCCTCTTTATTAATTCAGAATTACTTATTTTGGGTTTCACAGAATCATAGAATAGCTCAGTGAGAAAGGACCTCGAAAGATCACCTGGTCCAAACTCTCATAGGAAAGGCAGCCTAGGTGAGAGCCTATTTCCAATTATAAGATGCTAAATTCCTAGTATGATCACACTGCTACAGTCACTTCAGCAATCTAACAGCTAAACATCAAAACTATTAACTTTCCTCCAAGCATCAATCTCTTGTCTACTTATTGCAAATAAAGACAAAATTGAGTTTCACACAAGGTAGCTTAGCCATCTTATTTTCATTCCTGTGCAAAAATCCATTAACTGCTTGCTGTCCAAATTGTAACTCCAATACGAACATTTAACAGCATTCCTGAGTGATTTTATGTAATGGAAAGGTCTGCTACTTCTTTACATTCTCAGCTTTGGATCACTGAAAAAGCACTGAGTAGCCCCTGATTTTGAATTATTTTTTTTGTTCAGATCATACTTACAAGAACTGTAATTTGTGTTGTACTATCCTCTGTATTTAAAAAAAAAAATGTTCATTGCTGTATCTTTCCAACACTAAGTAACCATTTAAATAAAAGCTAGCTCTGTCAGTAGGTACCTTAGTTTGATGTTTCTACCTAGCTTTAAAAAACAAAAAGGAGGCAGAAATATTTCTATTAATGATGGACTACAGCCATCAGTTTGCAGCACTTAAGAATGAGAACCAAAAACTTGATCCTCCTGGATCTTACTTGTAAAACGTATGCTTAGCTAAATGTAGAGTCAAGAAATTTGGAGGACAGGGCTTAAAGCATCCTCATAATCAAATACAAACTAAAAGAGGAAACTAACCAAGTATTTTAACTCCCAAAACAGAAATTGCATAAATAGTAAAAAGTATCTCTACATTGGTTACAGAATTTCTTCTCACTCTTGCAGTCTGATGGCAAAAGCTCCATAATGCCTAATAAATAAATGCCATAATTATCATAAACTAGCACTTTGGCTGGAAGATACAGTCCCCAGTCTCTCTTCAGTAGGCAAAAGCTTGAGGTAAGAGTTGAGTAGGTGTTACTTAACCCAATTTTAACTGCAGTTAACAATCCACTGCCTAGCTGTGCTGGTTTGCTGTCTGTTGGAATATGTGACAGAACAACCCAGAGGCAACAACAAGCAACCAGGGCACAGCAGCACAAGTCACTTTTTTAACAGGTGAGCTGGGGCTTGCTGATTTATATGGCACTCATGAAACCACAACCCTGCATGTTAGAAGTTACACGTTTTCAGTGCTAATCTTTGCCATTTAAAGTTACAGATAAAATAGTCTCTTGCAACAGAAACATACAATAAAGGTGTAAGAGCAGCCATACTACGACAGACAGAAGATCTCCCTGGCCTACCCTCTGTCTGCACCTGCATCCCCTTGACCCAGAAGAGCAGCAGTACATGAGCAACAAGCTTGGCTCAGCTCCATCTGGTATTCCCAGAGCTGAGCTCTGGTTGTCAGAGCAGCAGTTAAACCACAGCGCAAAACAAATATGGAGAAGGAAGCAACAGCCACTGTAAAACAAGAAAACCTGACACCCAAAAAGGATCAAAATAAACTGACCTGTGATGATTATTATAAAGGTAAAACAAGAAGCAGGAAACAAGTTCACTAGTTTATAACATCACATAGAACTTACTGTGAAATTTGTCTGTATATCAGCATTCAAATTAATTTCATTTCTACTTAAATATATACAAGAACGCAGAGTAGTGGAAGAACTGTCCCTTTATTCTGCTGCAAATTAGCCTTCCTGAAAACATATGGTGAAGGTACTTCAGCAGAAGGCTTTTGGAAACTGAATTAAGACTGTGGCCTTCGAGTACTTAAAGGGGGTTGACAAGAAAAATGGGGACAGACTTATTAGTAGGACCTGCAGTGACAGCACAAGGGGGAATGGCTTTAAACTAAAAGTGGGCAGGTTGACATTAGCTATATGAGGGTGCTGAGACACTGGTACAGGTTGCCCAGAGCAGCTGTGGATGCCCCATCCCTGGAAGTGTCCAAGGTCAGGTTGGATGGGGCTTGGAGCAGCCTGGGCTAGTGGCAGCTGTCCCTGCCCATGGCAGAGGACTGGAATTGGATGGTCTTTAAGATCCCTTCCAACCCAAACCATTCCGTGAATCTGTGATACACTGAGTTCCCATATTCACATGTTTGTTAAGTCCAGACTTTCCTTTAATATGTCATATTTATTCACATGGCTGTTTCCATTCCTTGTTTTAGTTTCTAATATTTCTTCTGATAAGACTGAAACCTATACTAATCTGTGGTTCTTCCCACGGACCATTTGTAAAAATTGACATAGCATCTACTACTGGCTGCCATCTGGCTGTTGTGCCTCTGAGTTCCTTCAGAGTTCCGGGACAAAGCTCTGGAACGATCACCATCGTGTAGCTTTTCATTTTGGGTTGTTCTCTTATACCTTCCTAACACAGATCTGTGGGCACGACATCACTAAACATCTCCAGACCAAAGTGTCTGACACCAGCTGTTCAAGCACCCTGCACAAACATGAATCCCAACAGTTCACAAGAGTCAGAACTTGTGCAGGTGCTACAAGCCCTTTACACTTCTAGAAACTACCATGAAGACAGCAGGACAGTTAAGACCGGGCACCAGAACAGTGCAACAACACGGGAAGAAAGCTTTCCAATGTTGTCACAAGGGGCAAGTTCAGCAAGACGGCAATTATTGGGGTGAGAACATGGGGGTGAGAACATAGGGGTGGCAGGATGCGATGGACACCAGTGATCCCCAGAGAACTCCTGTTCCCCATCTCCAGCTTTGATATGAACACAGCAAAGTGTACAGAGCCATGCATGAGCCCTTCTAGGGCAGGAATAGCTCCATAAGGCAATGCCAGCCCCCCTGGTTCTGACTTCCCAGGAGGGTTAATGACTGAGCCAGCCGCATCCACCCCTCTCTAGGGCAGAATAAGGCACAAAAGAAACAGGACAATTACACACACACCCTCCTCCCAGAACGGGAAGAAAAACCAAGCCAGTTACAGGCACCCTTCTCCCAGGAGAGACTGCAGGGGGTGGAGAGGGATCAGACAGGTCACAGACCCCCTTCTCTCCGGGGCAGGAGATGGGGGAAGGCCAGGTCAGTTGCATCCCTCTTTTTCTGGACCAGAAAAATCAGCCAGTGACAGTCCCTTCCGCGACAGAATGTGAGATTAAGCCAGTTTTCCCCGCCCGGGGTGGAAGGAGAAACCCGGGTGCACCAGCCTGTCACACCCCCCTTCCCCAAGGCCCGCAGACGGGGTGAGGGGCTGCTGAGAGCCGCTACCGCCTCCCTGCCACATTATCCTCAAAGCCGCCTGCCCAAACCCCTCCACCAGACCCTGTACTCACAGGAACCCTCTCCTCCTCATCTTCCTCCTCATCTTCCTCCTCCTCCGCCTGCTCTCCCGGCTCCATAACACCAACCCTACAGCCGCCTTCTCCGCGCAGCGGGGACGCGAGCCGGCGCCAGCCCGCCCCTCCCTGCCGCGCATGCGCCGCCGCCCGGGCGCCAGGGCTCCTTCCCGCCCCGTGCATGCGCGCGCGGCGAGCGGCCGTTGGAGGGCGGGGCGGGGCGGGGCGGGCGCCGCCCAGCGACGGCTAAGGGAGCGCGAGATGGAGTTTTGGCGGGCGGGGTGTTCGGGTGGTAACGCTTCCGCCGCGTCTCCTCACACAGACCGGTCTCCAGCCCCGGCTGGTCGGGCCGCCCGCTGGCTCGGAGTGGTCTGTCCGTAGGCGCACACTCGGGAAATGTCTGTTAAATGAGAGGCTTTCCGAGTGAGTGTGACTGTCAGCAACAATCAGGAGTAAACCTCTTAACACCGACGTCGCATTAAGAGGCTGGCGTTCTCTTTATTTACAGTGCTGGATGCACGGGGGATCACTGCCCAACGTGCACACAAAGTTACGTATTAGGTGTCTATTATATATGTATGAAGGTACACGTTATATACAGTAGAACACTCGCACATTCATAGTGTATTACATACTCATTTTCATTCACACACAGGATTGGTTATAAGTTTCTCACCGCTAATGCAAACTAGTACACACCCTCAGGCAGCACTACTGAAGTTTTTTAACCAGCTCTGTGTGCTCTCCAGGTGGGGTTTGCCCTCTTTTAGGGGGGCTGTTTGCGTCAGAGATCACAATCTCCCACTGCCATAATTACCTTTGTCCTTCTTTCAACTAATTTTCTCTGGATTGCAACACTTAGCTTGTCCTTTGCAGCCAGAGCTTCCTCACTTGGAGGCCTCTTTCTGCGTAACTCACATAACTGTTCTTTCCACCATCCGTTCTTTGTTTCCCACCCTTCCCAAGGCTGACTCCCTTGATTAGAAATCCCTTCATTTGCCACTTTTAACTCCAGAGAGTCAGATTGGCCTAAACTTTGTGCACAGATTTATTTAACATATAGTTAAACACTAAATCAGAGTTTGGGAGTTTGGTAATTTGGGAGTTTAGACATTTAACCCCTTTGAGACTTCTAAAGCAAGATTTCTTTGGGAGTCTCACCTAAATTGCATAATTCTGATAATATTTTCGACTTTCAGGTATGCACAATTGGGTACAACGTGACATGATTAAAGGCAGACATTGGATCATGAATTTGTGTAACGTATAGTTAAACACTAAATCAGACTTTGGTAATTTAGGAGTTTAGACAACATGGTGGCTGCACGCTTTTCCTGTGGCGGGGAACTGTTTCCTCTGCTCCTCTGTGCCAGGCCACTTGTAGAGCAGCAATACCTGGATCGTTGCAAGCTTTGGGTCTTGCTGATGAGCTTACATTAAAATCTGGCAGCAGACATTTTGAGGTAGTGTTGGTGTTACCAAGGAATGGATTTGATTTTCCTTGGTGGGAAGTCCATTCAGCTTGCTCAAAACTTTCCACCAGGAGAGGGAGTCTGTTTGTGGTGGTCTGTCAGCAACCATTTGCGTTGGCAAAAGGACAAGCCTTGAGTTTGGGGGAGATACACGGCGCTGTTTAAAAAGCATGTAGGTGCGGTGCTTAGGAACGTGGTTCAGTGGTGGCCTTGGCAGTGCTGGGTTAACTGTTGGACTTGATGATCTCAAAGGTCTTTGCCAACCTCAACAATTCTGTGATTCTGGGCAGGCAAAGAAGTCAAGATGAACCTCTGCAAGGACCCCGGCAGCCCTGGGCATCGGTGGGCTCTCTGCAGTTGTTAATTGTTTCCCTTTGGGTGCCATGAAGGAAGGAGGGGCTCCACTTCTTCCCTGACACAGCCATAATGCTCTCCCTGAGGCATCCACTACAAGTGCTAACACTTTATGTTTCAGCTGGTTGTCAGCAAGGGCAAGGAGGGAGTTTGCCCCAAAAATCATGTTCATCCAGCTGTGTTTTATTTACTTACCCTCCCTCTAAAGCACGAAGAGCAAGAGGCAGTTGAAGCCGGAGCAGCAGAAGATGCAGATCATTGATCTGGCACGGTACTGACAGTCCTTCCCCAACAGCTCGAGCAGTATGGAGGAGTGAGATGAGTCTCCAGGGTCATTGACTGCAGCTTCACAATCCGTGTTTCACAGACAGAACATCATTTAATCTTTTATAAAGTTATTGAGCTCCTTCTCAAAAGCAATTAAGCTTTTCTGGTGTTGGTATAAGTAATACATCCAACTGTCCATATGAATATAGCTCCAGACTGTCCGCCTCTCTGCATATATGACAATAAATAACTGCACTAGTTTTCATTCTCCACTAAGCAGAGGGAAGCTGAAGTAGACTGAAAAATAAAGGCTCCTCCATAACATTTTCTGTCTCCCGAGTTATTTATTCTCCTCCTAGCAGTTATCTGCCGTGTATCCAGCGTAACATCTCCCAAAAGGCAGTGGATGTTCATTTTTGTCTGCATTGATTCTGCAGTGAATTGGATGTTATTTTTCAGCGCTAGATAAATCAGAATGCTAAAGTATGTCAAGGCAAACATTCCTTGTAATAATTAAAATGCTGTCAAGAAAATGCAGCTTTATATCCAAACCCATCTCCTATTACAAATGCAATTAAATATTCTGGTCTCAGCCTATCCTAGTCCTTGTTTACGCATCCCCAGAAATCATCACCAGAAATCAATTTACAAGTGAAGCTTAAGAAAATAGCACATATCAGGGTGTGTGCCTGGGGTGACTGGGTGAGGAAGAGAAGAGGCAGCAGTGAAAAAGTAAATACTGCTGAAGAAGCAGAGATTCCATGCTTGCTTTCCCCAGGAAGTATGAGGAATAACCTGCTTGATTTCATTGCCATTTTCCCTTAATTACAGCGGTGCAAGGGAGAGCAGAATTTAGCCTGCACGTTGTAGTGCTAATAACAGTTCCAAATGTCATCAGTGAGAAAGCTTGCCATTTGCTTCCTCTGCTGCAAGTGACTGAAGGGCTCCTCTTGTCATACAATACAGAAATTCTGTCATTCCCTTTATTTTTAGAAGATCAATTCACAGGCAGAGAGGCGAGGAGGAAGGGTTTTCTGAATGTTTATCGCTTACACATCATACAGGAAGCTGTTCACATTCTGTATTAATTTTCTAACAATATCCAGAGACTTACTCAGTCTGAGATGTAATACACTAAAATCCTTTCCAATAAAATGTCACTTGAAATGAAAATTGGAGAGGAGTTTTTAAAAAGGCCATCGCTGTGGAAGATTTTCAGAGAGAGCCAGGCCTGACCAGCTCTGCCTGGTTCGGCTTACCCCAAAAAAGCCCAAAGGCTTTTAAAAGTGAAATATAATGTTTTAAAATACAGCGATTTATTGATGTGCCAATTCTGGAGGACAATATAAAACACAGGTGTCCCTGACGACTGCAAATGTCTTGGAAAAAGGAATATTTAAAAAACAGTGTCAATGGCATGTTGATGGGAAAGCTTTTGACATGGGGATTCTTTCTGTCTAGTGCAAAAGCACCCAGGCGGCAGAGGACTCTGGATGTGACCTCAGTGGAAGTGTTTAATAAAATCAGATATACAGCATTGTGAATATTGCAACCCATTAATTAAGAGCCTCTGTCTCTTACCACAACTGGTGGTGCCAGGCAGCCTGAGAGGGTAAAATGTGATCCACGAATGGTTGTGATATCCTCCACTATTGCACTTTTTAACCAACACACTGGCACGCCAGTGAAATACTAAGCTGTTTTTCAAGTATTTTGCTGAAGATCTGGGTTTTCAGGCTGTCGGATTTGGATGCCCTGAAGTAGTTGGAAACTCATCTCAAGAACACTGGTGGAGCTGGCTCCATGCTGTCTTTTCCTAATTTGTGATTGAAAAAAATGTATATGGTTTAGTGGGAGAGACCCAGGTTTGTAATTGAAAAAAAAATTATATGTTTAGTGGGAGAGACCCAGGTAATCTCCGCATCTAGTCTTGGTTAAAATAAAGTGAGGTAAAAAGCAAGTAAGTGAAGACAAAGTGTGTCAGTGGGCAGGAGGGTGGGCAGCAAGGAGAAAGAAAGTGCTCATACGCGACAAGGCTGATGAGGTAGGTGATTCAATTAGTGAAAGGACAGTGGGGGTGTTCCATTAAAAGAAGAGCTGAAATGTGTATGTATTAGTGCAAGTGAGGGAGTTCAAACTCCAAGTGCAGGACATGAAACCAGGTATTAGGATAACAATGATAATAATGAGTTAGAGCTCAAGACTAGAGCACAGGCAACAAAAAGTCAGCACTGCTCAGGAAAGATGGAAATAAATGTATGAATGGGGATGCTGTGTGACATGCTGTGATTTACTAGGCTGGAGAAATAGGAGCTGGAAGGGGTGGAACAGAACCAGTGTAGGTCAACATGACTTCGAGGAAAGCTGGAAAAGATTTTTCTCCTTGCTGTCTGTGGTAGTGCTAACAATCTGCCATAGCTACTGAAATACTGTTGGAGAAAGCAGGAGGGTTTATTAGCTGATTCTGTTTAAATCAGATTGAGGGATAAACAGAATCTGGGCTTAACTGCTGTTCGCAATTTCAAAAAAGCAAATCAGGATTAAACCAAGAAGATACTTTAATGAGATAAAATGGTCTGAGGAACTTCAGCCCAGCATTGCTCCGCCAAACCTCAGGCACCTAACTGGGGTATTTAAGTTGGAGCAATGGTTGCCTTGCGATGCCTATAGAGATATAGGGTCACAGAGTGGTTTGGTTTGGAAGGGACCATAAAGGCCATCAAGTTCCAATTCCCTGCCTTGGGCAGGGGCACCTTTCATTAACCCAGGTTGCTCCAAGCCCCATCCAGCTTGGCTTTGAACACTTCCAGGGTTGGGACATCCACGCTTCTCTGGGAAACCTGGTCCAGTGCCTCACCATTCTCATTGTGAAAAAAAAAAAAAAAAAAAATAGCATGCCTGAGGTCCACTCTCTGAGGGTACATGGTTCCTACCAGTGACCCCATAAGGTACCTAGGATAACTAAACATCTAAGATAGATGCTCTGGTAAGATGCCCAAAATTAGGTTAAATAGACCCATGTTTTGGGGACCTGAACATAGAGAAAGCTTCAGATTTCTTTCTGTCAACAGTGTGTGAATTGTTTAAAATTTTATTCCATATACAGGGGAGGAAACCTGTGTCAAAAGGCTCTGGACCTGGGCAAAAAAACACCTCAAAGAGGGTGCTGGGAATAAACAAGGACCCTAGGAGAGTGAACAAGAGGACTCATTACTAAAGAAAGATTTATCTTAGGGGTCAGAAAGCATAGGATGCAGTCAGGAGCATGAAAGGGTAAGCTGGGCTCAGAAAAGAAACACCAATGCCTGTTGCAGCACTCTCCAAACCATCCGGCTGCAACAAGGTCTTTTACCATCTCATACCATCATACTCTTCATGCCAGTCCCTCTGCTGCTTTCTCCTAGTCTCACCTCATCCAGGGGGGACACGCATTGCTCTCTCTGCTTCTTCCTCCTCTCTCTTCCTTGGCTGCCCAAGATCTTAACAGAGCCAGCCACAGCTGCACCTTGTCTACATCAGCCAACCCACAGCTGTATATTATCAATGTTAATTAACCCAGCTTCATTCTTCTACAATTTTTTTTTTTAACATTTCATACCTTATGTTTTTAACAATCATCACAACCTTTTTACAAATACATTTTTCATACAGTCCTCTAATTTCCCCTTTTTTTCTTTTTAACATTTCATACCTTAGGTATTTAACAATCATCATAATCTTTTTACAAAGAAACATTTCATACAGTCCGGACAACTTGTCCCTGAACTCGTTTTTATTTCTTAAGATTTCATACCTCATGTTTTTACCAACCATCACAAACTTTTTACAAATAAACTTTTCATACAGTTTGGACAACTTGTCCCTGAAGTCATACTCATATTCTTTCTTCACTTTTATCTTGGGTTTTTCATCTTCTGCAGGTTGATCACCTTTCTTCTTATCTGCTGTTTGACATCTAGGATTTTGTTTTCTTCAGAGGAGGGTTCTGATGAACTTATAGTACCTTGTCCTTTCACCTCTTGGGTCACACTGGACAGTAACCTGAATGAGCTTGCAGCAGCAGCAGATCTAGAATACAGTGCTAACATGTCATTCTGTGTCCTGAAAAACTTCTTGACATCCTTGTGGTTGCCCATTTCTTCTTCATCTGGAGACACCTTCAACGAGCACATAAACACTGGCAAGAATACCACCAGCCCGAGCAGAAGCAACAGCGGGAGCCACCTGCAGCACCACGCTGCTCCCACACCTTCCCCCAGCACAACCGTCACCACTGTCTGGCCAAACCCACTCTGGATCCACCAACGCTGTGGGCTGTTGCCATGTCTGGCTATGTACTCTGCTGCTATCACACATTACCCTCAGTCTCTAAACTCCACGGCAGTTGGGCTTCCTTCTCTTTGATCCCAACAGCTCACCATTACCAGCGTCTGATCAAGATCCCCAGGCTCTTCCCACCTATCTCAACGTGATCTGGATCACAGGCTATCCCTGCCTGTCTCTGCTACATTAGGCACCACCGTCACTGTTCAAAACTTCAAACATCCCCTGGCACAGCCATCACCGCTGTTGCCATTCATTACACCCAGTCTCATAATCTGAAGGGCCTCACATGGGGCACCAATTATCATAGCGCTCTCCAAACCATCCGGCTGCAACAAAGTCTTTTACCATCTCATACCAGGATACTCTTCATGCCAGTCCCTCTGCTGCCTTCTAGTCTCTCCTCATCTGGGGGGAGGGGATGGGCTCACTTGCTCCCTCTCTCTTCTTTCTGCTTCTTCCTCCTCTCTCTTCCTCAGCTGCTCTCTCTTCATTGGCTGCCCAACCACTTAACAGAACCAGCCACAGCTGCACCTTATCTACATCAGCCAGCCCACTGCCCCTGAAGCCAGCCCACAGCTGTATATTATCAATGATAATTAACCCAGCTTCATTCCTCTACAAATGCCTTCCTCCCAAAGAGTGGGTAATGCTGAGCCCTCAATCTCAAGCAAAAAGAGAACACTTTAGCCAGCCTTTCTTCAGTGACCCAAAGTAGGCTGATCTTCCTCCTGTAAAAGGTGCTGTTTATTGACATTCCCAACCAACAGGCAGACAGTGTAGCTCCTGCAAGTGTCACTGTCACAGATTCAGGATTGGTGTCTTGACTCATATCTTATGCAATCTTTCTCCTCACCAGGAAGCGAGAAAGAACCTATTAAATCTGCCCACACAGCGTCTCTAATGCCTGAGCTGAAAATGATAGGAAATTATGAGAGATGTATGGAGCCCTTCTCCAGGTTTCAGGCAAATCAGGGTAAAGTTCCTTTGGAAAAATGTACAACTAATTATGGATTTTCTAGCTGTGATAATGTTTGGAGGTCTAAGTCTTTCTTTAATTAAATCAGAGGTTTATGACTGAACACTTATATTTCTGGTAGGAGTCTGTAGGGAGTAGCCTTTGAATTGGTAAATCAGCTGCCTGAATAAACTGCTTGTCAAGCTAAAATGTTATGTTCTTTGAGGTATGTGCTAAGTTTAAACAAGAAAATAAATAAGTGAATTTAGTGGGGATGAAAAATGGCAAACTGGCAGTGCTGGAAGCTGGAGTCTTTCTTTTACCCACAGGTTCAGAATACCTCCTGCAGTGCACTTTCTGTCTGTGCCCTCCCATCATCATGTCTCTGCTCTGACAGTGGAATGGTTTGCACTCCATTACCCATTCAGACCTTGCTTTCCGTGGTGCGCCAGGCTGCCAGAAATACATTCATCTCTGCTAGTTGTACTGGTGACTTTTAGGAACTTCAGACCTGGTTGTGCCAGGGCTACCTCATTCTTCATGCTAATCTCCCTGATAAAATCTGCAGTA
Source organism: Falco cherrug (assembly GCF_023634085.1). NCBI lineage: Eukaryota > Metazoa > Chordata > Aves > Falconiformes > Falconidae > Falco > Falco cherrug. The sequence continues at coordinate 40,109,610 of NC_073697.1, read as the reverse complement.
GCATCAGGGCTGAGGCTGTGCCCGTGGAAGCCAAGCCATCTGTTTTATGCTTGAAATGTTGAGAAGTCTATTTCAGTTTTCAATCTGTCTTCTTCAAGAGCAGGCTCCTGAGTCCATCCACCACAACAGTGCCCTCATGCCTTGGCATTCAGGGTATCTGAATTATAGACCAAGGGTGAAGTTCAGCAGACAGATGACTTAAACCTGAGTTTAAGTGTCTACACAGGGTTTTCTGCATGTGGACTGTGTGTTTAAACCCCTCTGTAACTGGTGGCAGCACGGTATGGGATCCAGTTGCCTAAAAATAGCACCTAGTTCAGTCCAAGGTATTTCCACATCTGCCTGGAGCTCGTAGGTGGGGGGAAGCCCCTCATCCTTCTGCAATAGCAGCGTTCAGTGATTCCTGAGGCATTCAGCTGTCAAAATCATAGAATCACAGCATGGTTCAGGTTGGAAGGGACCTTCAAGACCATCTAGTTCCAACCCCCCTGCCATGGGCAGGGACACCTTCCACTAGACCAGGTTGCTTCAAGCCCCATCCAGCCTGGCCTTGGACACTGCCAGGGATGGGGCATCCACAGCTGCTCTGGGCAGCCTGTGCAGCTCCTCACCACCCTCACAGGGAAGAATTTCTTCCTAATATGTGGTATCTACTCTAGGGTCAGTTGAATCACTCCTACACTTCACTGGGCTCAACTCTTGTTACCTACCCACAGACTTCTAGTGCCACCTGAGGTGTAGCAGAGTGCCAAGACATCCATGCAGAGATGGCAAATCTGATACCAGACCTATGGGAGAACTACGCCCTTATGGAAATGGAGATGTGATACCACTGGGCATCTCAAGTAGCAGTTGATGCCTATGTTTGGGCAACAGAATTGATCCTCAGATTTTAATTGACCGTAAAGGGAGCTTAGACACCTCATTCAGATGCAGGTGTTCACATGTTCACATGCTCCTGTTTCAGGAGTACAGTCTTGTACAACTCTTAGCCAACTTTCACACTCTCGAGAATTGCCACACACTCAATACTGTCAAGACATGTTTTCTCTAGTGGCAATTTCTGAAGCAACCTGCACTCTTTCAGCATTGACGGTAAACCCACAGTCAGTTTTTCCATGATGTCCAGGTGACCATGAATTGTCTTCCATGCTCAGCTACCTCACCTCTCTTGTCTCCACTCCTCATTTTCTTCTATATTTGACTCTTCTGCCTTCTTTCCCATTGCAAAGTTGCCCATCCCTGATACCAGTTCTCTGCTCCCATGTTCAGACTTCAGAGTGTTTGGGGTGGATAGGCAGTGTGGCACTTACCTGAAATTATATTCCTACAGTAGATAGTTCTAATCTGAACTCGGGTGTGTAAGCTCCCTTTGTAATCTGTGAGAAAAAATTCATACTCTTTTAGGGCATGAGTCAGCTGATCTGTTTTAGATCTCTATTTTAGGATGAGATGAAGCATGCCCTCAAAGTTTCTGTTCTTCTGCATTTACTTTAAAGGGAACCCAGGGTGAGTTGCTCAAATGGAGATACCTGTGCTATGAAAGTCTATCTTTGGTTTGATGAATCGCAACAATGAACAGCAAGGGTGACTTCATCTGTTATATATTCATTCTTTTGAGTGGATTAACTCAATCTTGAGCTCCGCTACCTGACTAATATGCTGTTAGACTCTTGCGCTGTTCGCTCCTTGAGATTCCCTTTTTTCTTTGCTCTGCTTCTCTCCAACGACAGGCCTAATACTCCCAAGAGTGTGTGGACAACATACGTTGTGACCCTTCCCTACCTCTGTACTTCACTGCCCTCCATCTGTTTTTCATTCTTCTCCATGGTCACCTATGTAGGAGTTTTTTGATCATCCTCACACTTGCCTCAAATATCTCATGTTATCTTCTTTACACACACTTTTATCCCGTCCCCTACTCTGTCCTTACACCTTCATTCTTGACTGCTAATTTCTCCTCACAGTACAATCATGCTTTAGGTTCTATCATCTCCAAAAACCTCCACTCTGAAATCCATTTGCCACCTCCATTCCTGCCTCACCTTGCCTTCTCTCTCCACCTCTTAAGTTCATTGAACACACTGAACAATTGCTGCCAAGTTTCATAAAATAGTTCAGGGCTGAAAGAAACTTAGCAAATCCATCTAGATCAGGCTGCTCAGGACTTTGTCCAGTGAAGTTCTGAATATCTCCAAGGATGGACATACCAAACCTGTCTTGGATTCTTCCAGTGTCCATCCCTTTCAACACCTAAGAAATGTTCATTCTGGAGTCCCTCATGATTTCTTTAAAGTTTTATCTCAAAAACAATACTTCATCCTCCCCTTCCCTGACCTGTCAATCAATTGCAAAAGTTACACTGATCTTTTTGAAGTCTGGTCCTTCTCTGGCATCTTCCTATTTCTCCAGTGGCTCCTTCAGCACGGACTTTGGAGAATATTTTTCTTCTCTCTCCCAGGCTCTCTGTGCAAGTCTCATGGGGCTCTATATGCTGTCTGCTGTATGGTCTCCTTGTTACATCTCCTCTGGAGAATCTCATAGAGACAAACCCAGGTACTGCCTCTGTGATAGTGATTTGCAGATCCAACCCTTTACTCCTCCTGCCCTCCTCAGTCTGGGGCAGAATACCAACCTGTGTTTGGTATACTCATACTATGGATGTCACTTAAAGCTCTGGATGGCTTCTGCCAGCCCTCCTCTACTTTTCTTAGCAGGCTGTCACTCAGACTGTTCATTTGGGCCCCACCTTTGACTTGGGTCTTTCTCTTTGTCCCTTTGCTCAAGCTGTCTAAATGTCTCTGACTCTGTCCACTTGAAGGCTCAGAGATGCAGTCACCCACACTTAGCCATCTCCCATCCTGAATGCTGCGATGTCCCCTTCTCTGGACTTCACAGCCTAACCCCACCTGTACTTACCCAAGGAGCAGCTGCAAAACCTAATATTTTGTGTCTGATGCCCTGCATCTTCTGGCTCCCTTCTCTCTGTTACCTCCAATTTGAAGGCTTGCTTTTCATTTTCAAGGCCTTTTTTACCTACTCATGGTGCATCCCTCACCTTTCACCATCATCAGGAAGCCAGCTCTCTCTGCCAGCGGTGCCAGCCTTCATTATCTCTGTGCTAGCCTGCAGGCAAGCACCTTCATGCTCTTTCCCATGCCACTCCCCGTATTTTGCTGCGATCCTGTAAAAAGCTGCCTAACAGACTACTGGGGGGATGAGCTGACTTCCCGTCATGCTGGCTGACATTGTATCATTGTTTTCTTGCTTTCCTCCATCTGTCTGTCTCCATCTGTTATACCTTGCCTTATCCTTAGACCATAGCCTTTGCGAGACAGAGACTGTCCTTTTTATTTCCATGTCTGTACAGTGTGTGGTACAGCCTGGCCCTTGTCTGGGAGTAGAACTAAAAGACACTTTTATGCTAAATGTTCAATAAAATAATAGTTTATTTTATTGAACCCACAGCAATGGGTGCCTGGCCTTTGAATTTCATGAGAAAGAAGAGATGCCCTGAATTTGCACACTACTTGATCTCCCCAAATCCTCTTCAGGGGTGTCAGGAGATTACCTCAGTTTCAAGCATCTGATCATCCTTAAATTCCTTACATTGTAGTTATAAACCTCCAAAGTAAGACTTATAATGTGCAACTGTAGTTAATTTTCAGACTTGTCTAAGAAAAGGCTGTAACCAGACTGAGCAATTTTAATTTAAGCAAATTAAGGATTTAAATTTAGCACAGTAACTAAAATCCTACGAATCATAAACCATCACCCCATGTTAACTGCATGATCATCTTCTACTCATAGTTTGATATTATAGAGCATTCTTATTTCTTGGTTTCTGACCAGTCGAAAATCATGGTTACAGTATTAGTCATGCAAAGAACGTCTGGAACTTACAACGCTTAACATTTTGTTTCTTTCTTACTTCATGGAAGGGGTTTTTTTTAATTACTTTACTATTAAAGTACAGTACTATTTTTGGATAGAAACCTTTAAAATTAACTGAGGTTTTATAATTTGTAAAAATAAGAGACCTACATGAGAAACTGTCTATTTAAATGTTCATTCTTCAGTTTAATATTGAGTACCAGAAGCAGTAAAAGATGTTGCTTTTAATCATATTAATTAACTTGCTTATTTTAGGAATACATGCTGCCAAGCAGGTTATCTATTTTAGAATGTAATAGCATCATAAATTAAATGTAGCAATTAAATGAAAACATGTAACAAATAACAGATATATGAAGGTTTTCACAGGTGGGATGGTTGGGCAGGAACAGAAAAGTAAGAAAGCAACAGAGTCCCAAATATGTATTTTATAGGATCCAGTTGTCTCAGTTGGTCATTCCCAGTGCAGTCAAGAAGGAAGCAGGATTTTCTTCAACAGAAATTAGGATTACATTATCAGTAGTTGTTTTCTACGTGGGCCCTTTTTGGGTTTTTTAGTCTTGAGATATATCCCAGAAACTTTTCAGATTCTAGATACAGATCCACTCCATTGAAATCTGATAATAAAAAGAAATACCTCTGTCTTGGACTGTAAAAACCAAAAAGCCAAAAGTGAAGTGCTAGGCACTGTCCAAGTGGAGGAAGGAGATCTTTGCTATGCAGTTACCCACCAAGACTGAAACAAGAATTACCAAAATTGCCCTGTGGTGGAGACAGTCATCTCTTTGGGGGCTTTGGGTGTTGAAAAGTCATGGGAGCCTTTGCCTCACCACCAACCTACTGGAGGTAGCTTCCTTTGCAGTTCCTATCCCGAGAGCAGTTGTGAGCTCTTCTCAATCACCCTCACAAATTCTGCCCCCAGCTCCTCTTTGTGACAGCTCACCCATGCATTGGAGACAACAGGTTCTCATGGAGGACAGAGCAGAGCACAAAAAAGCCTCATCTGTGCAGATTCCTGTTGTACCTAGGCCTACCTTGAAGGTAGGCACTGATCAGTAGCTCTCTGGAAGAAGAGTTTATGTGATAGTGCGTTCACTTCCCAACATCTTGAGATGACTTCGCCGTCACAGCAATTTGCCAGTTCTGATGAAGAACAATTACGGCTGGGGAATTGTAAATGTTTCCCATTGGCAGGTTTCCTTCTCGCAGCCCACAGCTCTCCGTGAGGGTGGCAGCCACTTGCTTTGCCTAAGCTGAGAGCCAGCCTTGGTGAGGGAAATGATATTCAGGTCTCAGCTATCATCAGCTCTAAATCGTTTGTGCCCTTTTCAACCCACAGATGGATTCTGGTTAGTTTCACAACACGGTCCCTTCACTGCCTGGGAAGAGCTGGCTTACTCATTTGTGCCATTGAGAGCCATCCGGTGATGCAACATTCAATACGCTATCATTCAGTACGCTATCCGTTTAGACTGTGTTAGGACTGCCAGCCTAGCTGAAGGGTGATAAAAGAAAGATGAGATGAAACAAAATGAAAGATGATTGATAAAAATATAATTCCACTGATAATTCCATCTGTCAGTCTAATAACTCACTCATAATGTTTTTTTAATAATAATAACTCATGCTTACATAACAGCTCCTATATGTGGCTTTTTAAGCAGTTTGTAAGTATTAATTAAAGCCCAAAACAGCCGTGTGAGGCAGGTGGGAATTTGCATCAAATATCACTATCATCACTCCCTCATTCCACAGGCAGAGAAGTTGGCAGAGCTGGCTACAGGCTTTGCAGCGCTGCAGGCAAAATTCAGTTTGCTCTGAACAAACTAGTTCCCCTCTGTGGTATGCAGAGACACAGGCATGGAGCAAGGTCAGATGAGCAGGCAAGAGGGTTTGGGCCACCACTTGCCAACACTGCTTCATTCGGACTTCAGATCCGGCAGTCCCTGGAGGAAGTCTCTGCTATCTTGAACGTGGTCGGTGCTGTAGTATTCAGAACTGTCTTCTTCTTACTCGAAGCTCAGCTTCTGCTTGAGGTAACCACCTACTTGTCTGTGTCTAAAGACAATGCTGGCAACTGGGAAGAAGTGCTGGGTAATAAATCTGTAATCAACTCAGAAAAAGAGTGGGGTCTCTTAATACACATCCCTGAGTTACAGGTAACCTTCCTTCCCATTGCTGTCCTCCGGGGTGCACAAGAAAAATGCAGCTGGCCCTGAGGTGTGTGCTTAGACAATCAGTTCTCTGTAACTGCCATGCATTTGAAGGCCAGTCCTGTAAATTCACGCTTGCAGTCCCTGGACTCGCTGTGATGACTTAGAAATCACAATATATGGTGTTGTCTGGATCAGTCCTGTATTAATATTTTTTTTGTTATTTTTTTTTTAGTTATTATTGTTAATATTGTTATATGGGTCCTGGCAGTAGGCCGGCAAAGAAATGGTTCCCCTTGAGCTTCAAGCTACAGAAATACAACTCCATGTCATTTGGTCTAAGCTGAAAGAAAGGGGCACACAAGATGACCCCATTTTACTTGTCTACACACAGGTGCCTGCTTGTACGACTGGCATCCAGGCTCCTATGTAGTCAATGGAGATCAGGCAATGGAGCCTAGGTAGTAATTCACGTGCCCTAAAACGGGTACTTATATTTGCTGTGCTCTTCTTTACACCATCTGAGCAGATCAGGTGTATGTGGAAACACAGACATAGAGCCTGTTTATACCAGCATAGAACTTCATATACTTAAAAAATAATAAAAAATAAAAAATTACAGTTGCCCTGTGCAGATTCTGTTTGCTGAACCAGTTATCTACAGTGTGTTCTTTCTCAGGTCTTAAGCTGTAATTTTTAGTTGCAAAAACAAAATGTAAACCCACAATGCAGCCTTAGGAGGGGTCACAGATCCACTTATGTTGCAGAGGGTCATCAGCTCCTCATTTATATTCCTGAAAGCCTGGCACAGAGATTAAACGTATAGCCCACTCCCACCTATTGACCCTCACTTTCCTGGTGAATCACTTTGTCTATGCTACGTCAACCTTTTCATGCTCTCCCCCACTCTTTTCAATATAGAAACAAATTTAAAATGGTGATTGATTTTAAAAGTGTATTTTATTCCCTTTCAAGCCTATTTGAATGTTGCCAGGCTAGTATTTCACACACACACGCATTGTATGAGCCTGTTACCAAGAAAGCATGATGTTGACTTTTGTCTGACAGGTCACTCCTAGTGTGGGGGTTTATGAATCAACACTTGAGAGGTGTAAGATGTCCATCCTAACTCCTTGAGCTATCTCAGACATCTATGAGCCTTGGCTTCCTTGGAAACAAGGCTTAGGTGACTATGTATGCATCCGTCTGTCTGTTCATCTTCCTAATTTAAAAGGAATAAAGTAATAACTGACCGATAGTCATCGGGCAGCTTCAACCAAATGTTGTGAATGTCCCAGGCGTGGAAGGATTTTTATGGAGTCTGTTAATTAGAGCCTTATGAGACACCAGGGAACCCAATTAAGAGCTACAGCTCTGTAGGACATCAGGCTTCACTGGTTCTACTTACCACTGCCCACCTTGTTCACTTACATGGTTCATCACACCTTGTGGGCAAAGCTTGCTATGTGTGGAGGCCTCACTTTCCCGGTATTATAGTCAAGTTAAACCTGAGTTAACTTGATTTACCTGTCAGGAAAAGAAGTCAGGCAATACTCTGTGCCCCACTGTAGCTTGATGTCTCCCATCTACAGCCAGCACACGTTTGTCTATGCTTAGTGTTGGGCATTGGGCAAACCCATCTTCAGAAAGAGAGCTTCCGCACCTTTGGGAAGGACCATGCTCCAGTTCATGCTCTCCAGGTAGAGTAGGAGCCCAGGTAGACAGCTGCTTCCTCAGCAGATACCCCCAACAGAGCTCATCCCAAGGTGGAACAGGCATCCAGCCCAGGCTACAGTCCACAGTGGGAAAGAAGAGGTGGGAGATCTCGGCATGCATAAGGCTAGTTTTGAGCCTGCTTCAGTGCCTGGTGCAGAAGGTCTGGTGACCTACAGTTGCCTGTCAGATCTAAGAGAGCAGTGCCTGCTCATGGATTTAGATTCAGAAATGCTGGGTGGAGGATGCAGAGTCATCCAGCTGAGGGCAATGACACGTTGAGCAAGACACATTCCTCTGCCAGCTTGGCTTTGCTGGAGCTACTCTTCCTCTGAGATCAAACACAGGCTACCACCCTGTTGCATCCATGACCTGCCTGTGGTGGTACTATTCTCATCTTCCAGAGTATTCTTTATTTGAGAAGTTACCCTTCCCACCTCCATCTCCTTCTCAGCTTCTCTTCCATTACATTACCCTTTTCCCTATTTGGTTTTCACTTCTTGACATGCCCACGATATGCCAACACTAACTTCTTGATCTTTCACAGTGACTAACGCTTCCGTTTTGCCAAACATTCGGAATCATTCTGGCTGGTTCAGCACATATCCACAGAACTGACACATATCATTATTCTTGGACTCAAAGTTGTATGAAGGAATTGAGTCCCCTCAGGTTGCTTTTCTAGTTGCCATTTTTGGCTACAGGTTCACCCGGAATTTGCATGCAAAAAAAATATGGTAGCCTATGTGTTGTGGGTGTGTTACAGTTTTCAGTAATTTTATCAGCATGGTTTCTGTATCTTTCCATCTGTGAAGCAAGACGCCCTTGGCTTATATATTTGTCATCCACTCCACTAAGATTTTAGAAGCTCCTTTGAAAATCCATGCAATCCAAGTTCAAGATTTTCCATTACAAAAAAAGGCCTGCCATGGCTAACCACAGGTCTCTAGAAGACCCTGAAGTCCCACCTCCTCAGAAAGAGAAGACATTTGGGTTTTTGGATTCATTCACTGCTGAAATGGAGCTCAATCATAAAGGCTACAGTATCCATGTTTTTAAGCTTGGAGCAGGGCAATCATCAGGAAGCAAGAGGCAAGGCTCCGCACAGCGCAGACAAGTAGCGAGTGCACTTGTGTTATAACATCTTGCCAAGGACGGTCTTGCCAGTAGGGAAGCCAAATGTTTAAAATGAAGGTTTTTTTCATAGAATCACAGAACGGTTTGGGTTAGAAGGGACCCTAAAGATCATCTAGTTCCAACCCTCCTGCCATGAGCAGGAACACCTGTAGAAGAATTAGAGAGGAATGAAGGCAGGTTAATTAACATTTATAATATACAGCTGTGGGCTTGCTTCAGGGGCAGTGGGTTGGCTGACACGGATAATGTGCAGCTGTGGCTGGTTCCTGCTAAGTAGCTAAATAGCTCTAAGGGGTGTGGAAGAGGAGTATTGGATGAAGCAGAGGGAGGGCCAGGGTGGACTGGCCTGAAGAGGATGAAGAAACAGCACAGACAGTAGATGAACTTTTGATACCTTGTGGGGGATTGGTGGCTGTGCTGGGGCAAGGTGTGGGAACTACTTATTGAAGTTAACCTGGTATGGGATGGTAAAAAAGCCTTGTTGTAGCTGGCTGGTTTTCATAGTGCTGCGACAGACACCTTCCACTAGTTCAGGTTGCTCCAAGCCCCATCCAACCTGGCCTTAACACTTCTAGGGATGGGCCACCCACAGCTTCTCTGGGTAACCTGTTCCAGTGCCTCACCACTCTGAGTAAAGGATTTCTTCTTTTCATGGATGCAAAGCTAAAAAAACTGTTGCTGTAAGTGGCATATACAGTTTGTTGCTAGTTCATCTTGCTCCAGCTGCTCTGTTTATTAAGGCAACCTGGATTTTCCTACTTTCAATGCCTGCTTTCAGTTGCTCAGAAATTTTGCCAAACTGTAATTGTTCGGACAAGAATTAGCTGGGGAGAGACATCTGTCCCAGAAGAGATTTCATGTAAAGTTTCAGATAAAAAAGGTTGAGGGGAAGATAAAAAGATGTTGCTTTGCCAGACTAGAAGATATTTTGGAGTGTTATAAAACATGTTATAAAATGATCAAGGAGATACCTGTCCTACGAATATCCACTGGAACATGCTTAGGTAAACATGTTTGAAAAATCTGGCTTTATTTCCTTGTGTTCAATGAGATTTATGATGAGTTTGCAGGCATGTTCTGTGAACATGAATGAGTCTATCTCTGCCCTCCACAGCTCCTAAATGTGAACAGTATGTACTCTTCTGCCTGCTTCTGCAGCACACAGGACATATGTTAGGAATATAGGAGCTCAAGACAACATTCTTGGCCAGTGCCAAGTATGATCCAGGCAAGAGCTGACATGAGTAGCAGGAGTCTGTCTCTTCCCAAGGCACTGCAGAGGGGTGAGGCACATATGTATCTCTCATAGGAGGAACAAAGGGCTAGAGAGAATCGGAGGTAGGGAAGATGAGCTGGGCAGAAATGTTGCAGGTAATAGAGACTGGGGCATGAATCGGGGACTTAAACCTTGGAGTTATCACAGGGTGCCCTGCTTGAACTCCACCTGCCATTCCAGAAGGACACAGACCTTCTGTAGACAGTCCATCATGTCAGGTGACACCTCAAATGACTCCAGATGCTGGCATTTGGGCAGCTGAGTCCTCCTTTAGGAGCAAACAGCTCAGGTGGATGAGGTAGAAAGGAGGTACACCTCACTCTTGACATAGATAATTTTGGGACCAGGGACCTCAAGACATGCTGCAGCAGTTTTGACATAGCTTGGTGTTATCCTGCAAAGGACAACCTTACTTCTGGCTTTCCCAATTCTGGACAATCTTTTCTACAAGGTCATGTGCCTTGTGCATACTGTAAGCAGATAGTGTTTGCCTTGCTGAAGGAAATATCTCTGCAAATGGTGGAATAACAGGATTGGAAGCACTTAACGTACATATTGCCTAATTTTCATTCCAAATTATCCTGGTATAACAAGTGCTGGGGGCAATAATGAAAAATGAATACAGACATTCTGGCAAAGAGCACAACAGGATTTTTAATATCTCTGGGGAGTTAAAGCCTCAGCTTTCAGTCTTCTCTGGAAGAGTAATTCAATATCAGCCAATTTCATGAGTCAGCTCCTCTGTTAGTGTTATTTGGTTGGCTCCAGTGACTGGCTTTGCCCTGTGATTCAATGGAAATCAAAATGTAATGCCTGTTTTTCATGAACTTAAACATGACAAAGGGGAAGTGAAACCTGATGGTCGGAAACAAACATTCCAGGCTCAGTTCAGGCAAGAGCCTGACATTTGCAAAACAGCGCGGTGTTTTATTTGACACATCAGAGAAGTACCAAATGGTATTAAACACCTTATTCCATGACTACAGAGGAGGAAGCTGGAGCAATGAAAAGTTATAATCACCAAAGACAATGAGGGGAAAGTGCCGAACCACCATCTCTTGATATAATACACCTTCAAAGCATTTTACCACGGGAAAGTCACAGCAGTGCCAACAAAATGTGGCCTCATTTCATCTCCTGGAAACAAGAAGCATGCTTCTTTCCCTGAAACTTTTAAGCTTCCAGTGCTTTGTGGTTTTTAGACCTTTTACTATGACTACTTGAATCTGAAGTCTAAAAAAAAAAGGGGGGGGGGGGGGGGAGAAGAGAATGCTATGTGAAAGTTAAAATAGAAAATATTAGCATGCTTTGTACCAAAACTGGTTGTGTTTCAGAGCTAAGAGTAAATACTCATGTTCATATTCAGACCCTGAGAACAGCTGGATTGTGCTGAGGACAAATCAGGAAATGGGTATTTCCTGAGAAATCAGTTTTATTTATCTCATTGGGAGAGCGGGACAGGAGAATTCAGACCAAACAGTCATGAAACAAAACTGTATATAGCATCAAATGTCTCTGTGTGCATAAATTCCAAGGTAGGGGGGAAACCTACCAGAAATGCTGGTACCCTTGAAGTCAACAGCAAAATTCTCATGGCAGGTTCCTACAGAAGACAGGTCTCACTCATCAAGTCCTTTTAGTTACAGCTCTGCAGGTGACTGGTGGCATGCATGACCTTGGGCAGAGGATATTCGCCTCATAGTCCTTCTAAAACACTTATTAAGCCTTAAAGAATAAAATCACACAATGTTTCTCTACATCAAGTCATTATTGTTATGATGGCAAATCCATTCCCAGCCTCCAAGCCCACCTGGCAGCCACTTCACTCTCCCTGTGTTACCGTAAGCAGTAACTTTCCCAGCCTGGTCTCAAAGGGAGTGCAGGGCTGTAGCTCTGCTCTTTCCTCCTTGGTTTTATTAACACAGGAAACAACAATCAAATAAATCTTTCTGGTTTTGGCTCCTCTCTGAGTTAGCACAGATTGGGAGCTGGGCCAGGGACCATTCCCAGGAGGCGGCTTGCAGGAAGCCCTGCTGTTTTGAAGGGTAAGAAGTTTATTAACCAGCTGGCCTCGGTGCCCGAGTTCCCATGCATGTTTAATTCACTAATGTGTGTCATGCAAGTAGTCTCTGGATTCCCTGAGCCTCAGCCAGTACAACTGGGTAACCTCATGGCTGTGGAGCACCGACATGCACTTCCTCTCTATAGGCGACCAAAGAATGGAGGAGAGGGATGAAGAGATGATGTATAACAGAGTCTTTTCCCATCAGGGAGCTGAAGCATGATCAAGGCACAAATTAAGCCTAGTCTAATTAGCAGAGACTGAAAGGTTGCAGAGGGAGTGCCATCCCAACCTGCTGGGAGAGGGATGCACCTCAGCTAACTTTGGGCAATTAAATATTTGATTGGGAGCTCAAATTTCACTATTCAGCTGGTAGGAAAAAGCTGCTAATTCCAGGTGGTAATTCAAAGTGCCCAAATACCAACTGAGTTCGCCAGATTCTTCTTCATCGTGGGATCCTGATCCCCCTCAACACCTAAACTGCGTAGTCAGAGCTCACCGCGGCTCAACTTTCTGGTGTACCCAGGCTCAGGGGATGAAGAGGAGAAGAGGGGTAGGTCAGTGTGTGCCCAGGGTTTGCCTTGATCTGGAGCTGGGATGGACCCAGAGAGTGAGAGAGACCGGACTCAGGACTTCAGAGATTTCCAAGTTAAAAATACAACCTCAGTTAGGTGCATAGGTACTGCCTAACCCAGATTCTTGCAATCACAGTAGTCAGAAACAAGTGTGAGCACTGCCTCAAAACCTAACAGCAGAAAGTAAATTTAAAAAAAAAAAAAAAAAAGGAATCAAAACTTTCTCTCTCTACAGATCTAGCAATCTGGGGAGTCATCTTTGTGTTTCCTGAATGCTTTGGGTCCACAGTTCTCACTGCATCCTCATCTCTGGGTATTTTTCCTGGCTGTGTAAGAAAGGAATATTTATTTTTCACAGGAACTCATTGATTCGGTGATTTTTCCTGGGCAGAGGTTTAAAGGGCCAGCACTAAAGGAGGTGATCCAGCTTTAGCAATGTCTCCAGTCAGGAACATCACTTTTTATTTTTATTTATCTATTGCCCTACAATTCCTTGAAGCAGGCTCAGCTCCTTCTTCTTATTTTTAGTTGTGAACTGGAACAGTGAAGGAGAAATCAGTGCGAGCTGAGCGTGCATCTGTCATCACTAGCTGTCACACCACCAGAGACACTGTGTCCACCCCTTGCCTTGCATCCGGCATTATCTCCAACAATTACATTCCACTTTCCTTTTTTTTTAATAAAAAGGAGAAATTTCAAACAAGGAAGTTTACAACATCAACAGGCTACAGCATTATTCTTGCCATCATTAAATTAGCATCAGGTTCTCTTGTCAGGGGTTTCTACGGAGACGTTGCACTGTCCTGGCAGGCTGTTTGTGCTTCATGCCAGTTATGTTTATTTGTGTTTGTCAGCGAGCCAGAGTGGGCCAAGCCCTGCTCTGTCCATTTGGAGTAACACGGGATTCCCACTGCCTCCATCCGGCAGAGCTCTGGGCACAGAGCAAGGCAGCATGCCGTTCTTGTCTACTAACGCTTTCTTGTAGGGTTTATTCAATTCGCAGCTCTTGGGCAAGTCTTCCACTAAAAGAAGAGAGTCCTGGAAGAACAGCTGCTGCAAACCTGTCCCACAGCAGAGTTACATTTGTTCCTGTGCTGGGTGCATTGGGGCTGCAGGTGCCACGGAGCCCGCAGCATTGGATAAGTTGTTTAGGAGGATGGGACACATCCCATAGATGTGAGTGAGGTACCCCTGCTCCAAGACAACCTGTGTCCTCTGTGAAGGGCACACTTTGTTAGTGACTGCCTGCAAACCACCCTGTTACATCCCAATTTTAGATCACTAGGATTTTCTCAAGTACTGTGCTTATTTATAGCTGAGTATAAACTGCATAACCGATGATAATGGCTGTAGTCATTACCTGAGTGGACTTAAGCAAATGAGCTGCCATCAACTAGCCCCAGCCTGCCTGGCATCACCAGTTTCAGAAGATGATGGGAACAGAGCGAGCAACAGGGAAGGCTTGGGGGCCAGGAGAGACCTAAAGGCTAGAGAGTTAAGACAAAAGGAGACTTGTTCATCACTCGAACCCGCAGAGTAAGAAGTGTCCTGGGGCCACCTTTAAATGGGTAGCTCTGTTCCCTGCACCTTCTTGGCAGAGACTGCAGGAGTATTTACTGATGTACATTAATGAGTGCATAGGACCAACAGCTGCTATCTTCTTCCATCTGGCCATCTCCCTACCCCACCGCTGACAAAAGCAAAGTCCCTCTTCTGTGTGAGGGGAAGCAGCAGGGAATGGAGGCAAAGGTGGGTGCGAGCCAGTGAGTCAGGGGAGATCCATCAGGAGCACAACCAGTGGGGAAATGCAATATTCAGAGTCCAGAATGTGAGTTACCTTGCAAGAAGCTCTCCACGACGTCCTCATCCTGTAGGCTCCTGCATCGAGGTGGGACATTTAGCATTGCTTGAATCCCTCTTCCACCAATCCAAGATGAATGAAAAGAATTTTCTTAACTTGAGAGAGGAGCTGAAATCAAAGGCATGAACACCCTCGGAAGACCCCTGTGAAACCATCTTGGGATGCTTCCTATTTCTGACTCTCAGGCTACACGAGTAAATACTCTCGCTGATGTGTGGCATCGTGATGATTCATATGTTTATGGGAAAGTTTGAACCCCTGTCCCTCACTTTCCAGTGGCAGACTAATGCTTGTATACAGCTTCCTCACCATGGTATTTAATGATCTGTTCCCAGCTCCAGCTGATTCTAGTAAAAAGGTGATATATGGCCCAGAAAGCATGAGTCAGCTGCTGGCATGGTGTTCTCATCTGTGCTCTGGACCCATAAATGTTCAGGTTCCTCTAGAAGGAGCTGCTCTGGCTTGTACCCTGTGCCCTAGGCTTTGCTCTGAGCCTGACGAAGAGGGGATGCATTGACTTTTTCTGTACAGGGCACATGCAGAAAGTGTTGATCCAGCTGTGTGTTTGAGAGCAAATATAGTCAGATGCGATGCAGCCAATTTATTCCCCTCAAAACACTCTGGTACACTTTAGCCACAGTAGTCCACGTTGTTCCCTGAAGGACAAAGGGCTGGTTGCTTTGAGTCAAGCTGCCTTGTCCCTGGCAGTGTTCAAGACCAGGTTGGAGTGGGCTTGGAGCAACCTGGTCTAGTGGAAGGTGTCCCTGCCCATGGCAGGAGTTGGACTAAATGATCTTTAAGGTCCCTTCCAACCCAAACTGTTCTATGATGAACTGAAGACCAGTCTAGCTACGTACTTCATTCCATGACAGTGGCCACTGATGGACACCTAGAGGAAGGTATAAGGGGGCATCTTTATACAAATATGCACTCATATTCCCTTGGTATGTCCTTCCAGGTTCTGGCAATCTGTAGCAACTGGCTGCAAAATGCAGCTTATGACATTTTTAATGAGTAAGTAAAATCAGTGTTCTCCCATGGTATTTTGGGGTAAAAAATGCATTCTAGGATACACATTTTAAATTAATGCTTTTCCCATTTATACCTGGGTTGGGCAGCCGGATCCTGCAAGTGAGATGGCAAATTCTGCTCATCTCATAGCTGAACTACATAATAGCAATAACTAGTATTAATTTACATACCATACTATATTTAATAGTTTTCCTAATTATATGCCAAGAGACCAGAGCAGTTAATTTGAAGAGTTCTATGAATTTCCATGCACTTCCAAACTTTGGCATGAATATCATTAAGTTTTATTAACATAATTAATACTAATGGCAAAAAAGGACTGCTATCATTTCAGTCTTGTATTTTGGATATGAGTCGAGATCACGATACTGTAACCACAAGCAACAAATCAGAACTTGATAGATGGATTTGTCTTCGTTAGCAGCTGATGGTGACAGCTTTTAAATTTACTTGGGAGGAAGAATTGATGGCATAGAAAGCTGACTTCAGAGGGTGATGGTTTTATTGCATGGAGAGGAGAGTTAATAAATCTTCATGCTGCTCTGATTAATGATTCTGGAGAGCATCTCTCCAGATTCTTGGAAACTTTCCTGAAAAGGAGCAGTGAGCTGGTCAAGGAAGCAAATAACACTCACAAATGAAAAGCTGTCAGATAAATTCATCTCAGAGCAGGCACTGGGCCAGGGGGATGTGTGTCCCTGTCTTTGCACTCAGAGGGGTAAGTAATTAGCCATGGTTCATGGGCACAATTTGCACTAGGTGATTAGGAAATTAATAAGAACTACAGGGAGCATGCATTTAGCTCAAATCTCTGCAAAAGGCTCTCTGCAACATCCTTGGCTGATTCACTTAGTTTGCACCAGTGGGTACAAAATCAGCCCCTTTAACTCCCTGTCTCTTGAGAAAGGCCCCTGCCTGTTCCCAGGGTCAGCCCCAGTTCCCAGTAATCCCTGTGGGCACTGGAAAACTGGATCTTGAAGTTGGCTGGGTACCCAGGGAGGGAGGCATGGGTGGAGGCAAAGCAACCTTGAGGCTTTCTTCCTTTCCCTGGGCAAGGAACCATGCATCTCCCTCTCCAGCCAGCTTCGTTTTCCTTACCTGTCCTTCTCGATAGGTTTTTTATTCTAATGGTTTGTTAATGAATGCCTTTATCTGATTGCAAGGCAGCTCTCTTTCAGGCTGACGACACACCAGTAAAGTGGCCAACATTTGTTTGTGTCTCATTCAGGGCATGCGCCCCAGCACACCTCGGCTGTATCGCTTGTGAAGCCGGAGCCCCAAGGCTTCTGGGTGTTGTGCGAGCCTCTGCTTGCCCTAATGAAACCTGCCTAGGCTGCCAGACTGCAGCGAGCCAAGCAAAAGGGGCCTAGAGGAGACAAACAACCCTCTTGGTTTTCATCTGTGATGGGAACCTAGATGTCCTGCAGCCTAATAAGGATAGAGCCTAACAATGCTCATGGCTTGTTTCGGAGCTCGAGCTCCTGTTCGAAGCCCCCTGGAAACTAAAAACTAAAAGTCTAAGTGTTTTGCTTCAGGCTTTTTCTAAATGAAATAGTCCAACAATTTGGTTTAAAGAATGCTTTCTTATAAAATATACATAATTTTTTTAGAGGTGATTAAAACCAGTGTGAGAATGAGTGGAGAAAGACTTATCTGGGGCTCAACAAATCATTTAATTTAATGTGGAAGGCAAGCTTTCTTGGAAATGTTTGCAGCTTCCCAGTTAATATATCAAGGCAGACAGACTCTTAGAAAAAAATGTGAATCTCAAAAGAAGTTAATAAAATCATCCCCTCCTGCTTTTACTTTATTAGAGCCAAATCATTGTGCTTCTGACAGCCCCGGCCTCAGCTCTGTGCTTACACTGAGCCCAATTAATCCTGATGCCCCTGACCAACCCATGCAAAAACACATGCTAAAAATATTGTGATTAGGATGCGTGATGGAGAGAATAGAAATACCACTTCTGCTCTCCGCCAGCTTCTCTGAGAGTTCACAGCATTAGCACTTTGCCTTTAGTATTGGGTTTTATTTTATTATTCAGGGGGCAGGGGGAAGCAGGAGATGAGATTATTTCTGACTATAACCTATTTTTAGGAGGCGATGCGATCGCAGGAGCTACAGCGACCTCTCCGCTTTGGCAAGCTTCTCTCTGTCCCCATATGCAGTCACTCCCAGACTGTAATTCCCCTCAGCTAAACTGCAGGTAGCAGCCAAATTTCAGGGATTTTACCCCAAAGCTCAGCTGCTGTAATAAAGAAGCAAGGATGCAGGACAAGTGATCTGTAAATTTCAGGAACAGGAAGAGCTGTTATCACTAGCTGAGCACCGGGAGAATATGGTGATGTGCAGCAACATAAAACCTGGAGTGAGATAGCCATCCGCCCTGACCTCCCGCTGTGCCCAGGCTCTGAAATTCCAGCCAGCGATTCCTCCCTCATGCCCGGTAATTAAAAAATAAAGCCCTTTTTGGCAGGCATTTCAAAGAGCTCACGTGCTACTTAAATCTGCTGAGGCCGCCTGGACATGCCTGAGGAAAGATGCTCTTTGGTAAAGATCCTCGGAGCATCCTTCCACTGCCTCGGGGCTGGTGGCATGGCTGGGAGGTGGTGGTGGTCTCCTTCTTGACCTCTCCAGGTTGTCTCCTCTGTCACATGAGCATCCTCTTCTATGGTGCCAGGAATAGGTACACAGCGGAGACAGCACCGCTGGTCGCGTGCCAGTTGCCATGGAAATGCAGAGGGATGTATTCTAGAAGTTTTCCTGGAAGGGGAGACGGTTGGAGCGATTGGAGGGGGAGATGGAAGGCAAAGAGATGAGATCCAGTGGCTGTGCTGTGACCCCTCGACATGCTATGTCCTGCGACCATCCCAAGAGAATCACTGCTGAGTCGCGTCATGCCATCCACCCCCCTGCAAAGTACGTTGCCGGCTTCAAGAGTCTGGGCAGTGCTGCTCCCTTCTCCGTCTCAGAGGCCTGGTGGAGGGAGGTTTGGGGTGGTATATAAAGAATCTGGGTTTTGTAGCAGGCTTTTCGTGTTCTTTTTTGTGGAGGTGGTTTAAGGAAGATGCTCTGCATCCAGGAGATGGGAGTCACGAAAGGTATTTCAGGGGGTTGCAGGAAGCACAGGATGGTGACCAGCAGCTCCTGGGCACCGAAACAGCAGCTTGCAAGCCGTGGGTACTGGCAGGGCAGCTGCCCCCTTGGGTGCCCACCTTTGTCCCTAACACCATGGGGGGAGAAGCAGCAGCACTTCCAGGGGGGATTTCTTTAAAATACCCAATTCCATCTGTTGCTCAGTTCCGTCTGCATAGCAAACCTGAACAACAAGCAGAAAATCCAAGGGACACTGTTAGTCATAAGAGATGGAAATGCTGGGGAGCAAGGGGAGGCAGGCAGGGCTGCAGAGTTGTTGTATTTTCCCCAGCTTCCAGGGAAAAAAAACCACTTGAAGCATCTCGAATATTGAGGACCAGTGGCTCAGAGTCAACAGAGCCACTTTCTCGTCCATGAGAGAAGCCCTTGGAAGAGGTTAGCATTACCAGCAGGGAATTTCCCAGCTATACCCACCACCACAGATCAGTTTTGATCACCAGAAGGAGGGAATTCGTCGCCCTGTGTGAACAGCCAGCAGATTTATCGCACACACACACCCATTTGCTCAGAGGCTTTTCTGAAGCTGCAAGCGTGGAGGCAGTGGGCATGTTCCAAACAAACAGAAAGAGAGATTTCTTCACCTAAAACTTAGATCATCTCACAGCACAGGGAATGCTAAGTGTTCATAAAGGAATCAGACAGTGGAAAAATGCACTGAGGACTATCAACCATAAGGCATCGGGTCAAATGGAGAAGGTGCATGAGCCATGAATACTTGGAGCTTGGACAAGACACACAGAAATTACACTTTTCCCTAGATATCAGTTGGCTTTGGGCACACAGGCCCAAGTTTGCCTGCAAAAGTAGTATTGCCATGACCCAATACTCAGGCTATTCTTTGGAAAAATGAATTCCAGCCTTAGATCATTGTTGCCCATCTCTGCCCTTGCCAGTGGCTCTGGGGCTGCCTCCTCTTGCCCAGCCACAATGGGAAAGGTGCTCCCCAGACCTTCCCTCAGCTCCTTGCTGGCTTGTGGCAAGGCAAGGCAGGAGGAAGAGGAAGATTTGACTCCTTTCCACAGTAGCTTCACCCTTAAACAGGACAGGGACTCCCAAGACATCCAACACCCTGCCAAAATCTCCCCAGACTATAGGGAAGACCACAAACCCAGCCCCCAAAGATGAAAACCAGGGGAGAAACGGGACAAATCCAAGAATGAAGGCTTGATTTCCATGCTCCAACCCCAACTGGGAGCTCAGACTGGGAACCCAGAGGGAAAGGCAGGCAGATATGCCATTACAATGGATTGCACACAGCACGGTGGCGTGGTCAGAAGAAAGGTGACCCCTGAGACCAAGCTGGCCCCTGGCTCTGTGAGGGAGACATCTGGGTGGATCAGCAGGAGCCAGCGAGGAGTTCACCAAGCAAGCACTCACCCTGGCTGGCGGAGGTAGGCAGGCACCCAGGGACAGTGGCTTGTGCCAGCTGGTTCCATGTGGCAGGTGACTGGGGGAGTCCCAGGTCGGCAGCCTGTGCGCTGTGTCATGCTTGGAGGGCCACAGTCCTGGGCAAGCTTGGGGGTGAGCTTGGGGGTGAGCCTGGGGCTAAACAACCTTTGCCCTGCCCAAAAGCTCAGAGATGCCTTTCAGGATCCCAACATCACTGGAGCAAAACCGCTCCTTCCTTTGGAGTCATCATTTGCTGCCCCAAGGATGCTCCCAACACACAGAGGATGCACGGAGGGAGCAGGAGCCCAAAGCCCTTCTGCTTGGGTGAACCTTTGCTGCGAGATGACCCACAGACACACACCATAGCAGCTTTCCAAACCACTTCAGCTCTTAAAGACCTTAAGCAAAGCTTCCCACAGCATCTCAGTGATCAGAGAAGGAGAGAGAGGACCCAAAAACCAGGGCAGAGCCTGAGGTCTGGTACCTCCTCAGGGTGCCTGCATGCGGCAGGGGGGACCTGGCTGCTGCACGGATTTCCTCCCTGTATTTTTATGACGACACATTTCACCCCAGGAAGGCTATCCCGCCTCCTCGCCAGCCAAGTGCCCCTCCTGGGAAGGGAAAGGCTGTGCCAGCACCTGGTCCTGGAGTTTGGCTTTAGTCGTGGTCACGTTTTCCCATTACCTCATGTGTGGTGTCACCTCCACGGTCGGAGCTAACACAGCCACACTCCTCCTGTGGAAATTGCCATCCAAGAGGGTCACTTTAGACTGGTTTTATTTTCAGTATAAGGGGGTTTCTATTTATCTCAGGCTTAAAAGAAAAAAGCATTCATCCAGAGGAAGAGGGCACATCAGACAGTACCTATACAACCACCCTTGTACAGTCAGCAGCGCTTTCCCAGGCAGACAAGGCATATATAAACCACACAATAATTGTTTATTTTCTTGTCTGGGGAACTGAAATGTCGCCACTATTTTAGGATCATGTCTGAGGATGAAGAGAAGTTTACGAGAGCTGCCTCTGCCCTGCGGCAGTAGCAGTGGACCTTCCCATGGCACATTAGGCTGCCATCTATAAAAGGTGGGACATTTTTTTCCATCTCTAGGAGAAAAGGAAAACTTCTTGTGCTGGCAGCAGTTGTCAAAGGGATGTGCATGGCAACAGGCAAGAACAAAGATCTGGACTCCAGCTCAGAAACTGGAGGCCCTACACATCCTAAAGCCTGACATCTCAGTTAAAATGTAGCACAGCCAAATAAAATAAGTGACCAAGGTCTGATGGGTCCATTTAATGCAGCCAAGGAGAGGTGAAGAAGAGAGGAAGGACCCTGAGGTCCATCCCTTTGTCATATCGCACCAGCATCCAGCAGATGCCCTAAGCAGCAGATTGGGGCCGTGTTCAGTAGCCACAGATGGGCTGTTTTGAACCTGTTTGTCATCTCAGTCCCCACAATGGCCTGAAGCACTGAGTTCCAGTTTCACTGAGCATTGCAGGGCTAAGTATTACCTTTGGTTTGCCTGAAACCCACTTTCTGGCCATTGCACTGGGCTCTCCCCAGCTCCTGTGAGACGAGAGAAGGTGAATAATTGGATCCCACTCACCATTTCCACATTCTGATAATTTTCTGAATCTCTCTCCATCCCTCTTCTGTTTACAACCTGAACCTTACAGCTCATTCCTTGACACTCCCTGAATCACCAGCTGGGCTTAATGCTTCTTTGCATTTTTCAGCAGCGATCTGGGTGCATTTTGCAGCAGCAACAATGAACAGCCTGCCCCCAACATGGGGAAGTGCTGCTAGACACATTTCAGAGTGATTTGCCCAAGGTAATGCAGTGAGTCATTGCTGGAGCCAGGAATAACACCGGAGCAGGGCCCTGCTTCAGCTGCTGCACCCTGGCTCAAGCATCACTTGGCCCCATGGACATGGATGCAGGCTCTGCTGCACATCCCAACAGATCTGGCCTTCCAGCAAAGGCTGTACACACATGCAGGCAGGGAAAACACGCAGGTAGGGGAGCTGGGGAGAGATTCCCTCCTCCTCTCTAGCTTCTTTGCACCCCACAGCTTCTCCTGCAGACCCCATTGCAGAGTTCACCTTCTCATTGGCCACCTTGCACTGAGAAATGGTGGTTTTGTGCCTGCTACAGTTTTTATAGATGTGTTTTACAGTGGGCACTGAACCCAACAGCCATATTGCCCAGAGAAAACCTTCCCCTCCCCCTCCAAACTGCTTGTGCTGGGTGCCAGTGGCAACTGGCTCTCCAAATCATCACTGCTCACCCAGGATCATCCCTGAATCAATGCTGGAAAACTGGAAATCTCCAAACAACCAAGCAGGGAAAGCAACAGCTTCCAGCCTTGCTTCACTGGAGGTTTCACCCCACTGCAGCGACCGGAGCGGATGCTCAGGGCACTGCAACGGGGTTGGAAGCTCTGCCAGGATCCTTCTGAATCACTGCTTGTGTTGAGTCTGCTCTTAAAACATACCCTTTTGACGAGCTGGTGGGATTTGCAGTATGGATCTGCCCCCTCCCAGCCCAAATCCATGCTTATTGCACACCGGCCTGGGTAGGAGCCATGAACTTGGATGACTGAAACACGGCGAGGGAGCTGGCTGCAGCCTTGCCTTCTCTTTTTGGCCGCTTGCTCGATCGCAGGAGGAGCTGGCATCCGCTTCACGGCTCCAAATCAAAGCAAATACGAAATGCCAGCAGAAAGTATTGCAAAATCAGGCACAGAAAGGAGAGAAGGGAGGAGGGGAATAGCAAACCCAGCACCTTTCACACTTCTAGAAGGAACAAGAGCAACAAAAGGCATTCACAGGGGAAAAAATAGCATAAGGCAAATAAGAGCCTGGGGAGATGTAAATCTGGAAGAACAGCAGCCCACGTCGGAGGGAAGCCAAAGCCCCAGTTCGTTGCTGTGGTGCAAGGGCCAGATCCGGAGGGGTGCCCAGCATCCCCCCAGCCCAGCCCAGCCGTGGGAACTGCAGGGACAAAGCTGAACCCGGCAGGCGGAGCGCAGGCTGCGTGCAGCTGCCTGTGCGGGCCAGCCTGTGCGCAGCCATGTGCAGGGGGTGCTGATGGAGGGGGTGCCGCGGGGGGCTGCGGGCAGGATGGCAAGGGGTGCGGGGGGGTGCTGTGCACACACACACAGAGCAGCAGCCTCGGGGCCTGCAGCGGTTTCTTAAAAATATCGCGATTATTAGTTTAAAAGAGAGAGAAAAGGTGGGGGGAGAAAAACACAGAGGGAGAGAAAAGGGGGAGGGGAAGGGAGGGGGAGGGGGAGGGAGGGGGCAGCGCGTCACGGGAGAGATTTCCTTATTGGGACTCCCTAGCCTACATCCTGAGTCCATATATGGGCATTTACGTCACGGCAGCCTCACTGGGGACTCCAGAAATGGCTGCGGCGGAAGGTCGGAGCAGCCCCGCTGCAGATATAAAAGAGGCGGCGGGGAGGGAGAGCCGGGTGTCCGCACGGGTTGCCGCTGCTGCCTGCCTCTGCCTGCCCCCGCCTGCCCCCCGAGGCACAGCACCCCCCGGGGCACAGCACGCCCCGGATCGCTCCCGGCACCCAGCTCGAGCATCCCCCGGATTGCCCCAAGCACTCCGCAGCAGCCCCCGAACGGCCCCTGGCACCTACCCCGAGCATCCCCCGGCTCAGTCTGGGTACCCCGAGCATCCCCCGGCTCAGTCCGGTACTCCGCAGCATCTCTCGGCTCGCCCCGAGCATCCCCCGGCTCAGCCCGGTACCCCGCAGCATCCTTCGGCTCGCCCCGAGCATCCCCCGGCTTAGTCTGGGTACCCCGCAGCATCCCCCGGCTCGCCCTGAGCATCCCCCAGCTCGCCCCAGCCCGGCCCCTCCACTCCGGCCGTGCCTCCAGGGAAGATGCTCAACGTTATGGATTTCTCCTGCCCGGACCCGCTTTACTCCAAGTACGAGGAGAGCTGCGAGATGAAAACCGGAGACCTGCAGGGCTTGGGGCAGCCTGAGCAGCAACTTCTGGCAGAGGCCGATTTCCTCGGAGGTAAGGGCGGGGGGGGAGCCGGGCGGGGATGGAGGACCCTGCTGGGAGTGATAGCTGCAGCCAGGAATCGGGCATCTCGCTCTCCTCTGCCCCCAGCCTGCTCCCAGCCCGTGGCTGTGGGTCCAACAGTCCCCCGTAGCCGAGGGAGAGGGTCCTGCCGGGAAAGGGAGGTGAAGCCCAGGGCTCCCTCTGCGGTCCCGGGGACACGGCTAGGATGGGGACTTCGCAGTGACGCAACATCAGCCTCCCGCTGTTCCCCTGTATCCCGCCCCCCCCACCCCCCAACAAGCCCTGCATCCCTTCATCCCTCTAACCACTGTCCCCTCTGTGTCCCCAGGTGAGCTGCTGGACACCCCGATGAGCGAGGGGGCAGTGGATTACCCCCTCCTGGGCAGCCAGCCCTCCCCTTCGCTCAGCTACACCGGCAGCTTCTTCATCAAGGCAGTGCCAGAGCATCCCCAGGACCAGGAATCCCTCTTCAACCTGATGTCAGGGATCCTGGGCATCTCCCCCTTCACCTCCTCTGAGGGCCACCAAAGGCACCTGGATGCTCTTTACCCCTGTCCCGAGGTGGCTCAGAGCCAGCTGGACCTTTACACTGCCTGCCAGCCTGAAATGAATGGATCCACCCAAACACCCTTCCCGGAGCAGGGCTACAGCAGCTTCCCCACGGCAGAGGGTACTCCACCCCTCCAGGCACAACCCACCTTAGGAAACACCTCGCAGTGCTTCTTCCAGCCCAAGCTCCTGGACAACAAGCAGGACATCAAGCTGCCCTCTGGTTCCCCACCCCTGGACAAGTTTAAAGCCTCCTGCACCCAGTGGGAGCCCATCACCCAGCATCAGGCCTACTTGCCCGCTGGCTACCATTCTCCTGAAGCCTTCCTGGCTGGGGAGAGTGGCCAGGGGCTGTTCCACCCGCTGGGTTCCAAGATGGAGAGCGTCTTGTCCATCAGCTGCCAGTCAGAGCTCGGCAGCCTGGCAGAGGATGCTGCCTGCTTTGGCACCCATCTGGGCTTTGGCTGCGAGCCAGAAAACTTCCCGGCCCATGGGGACTTTGCCGACACCAAGATCCACAACCTCCCTCCTCCATTAATGCCGGAGTTCAATGCTTCCATGGCCCAGCCCGAAGTCCTGCCGGGTCTGATGAGCTCTGCCGAGCTCCTCCATCCTCACCCCTCACCCTCTGTCCCCACCACGGACTTTTTGGGCCACGCCACCGCTTCCTCCATCCCTCCCCTGCTGCCCACCAACCCTCCTGCCTTGGCTGAGCCCAAGAAGAAGACTCGCCGGACCAAGTGCTCTTCCAAATGCTTCTGCCCGAAACCCCATGAGAAGGCTTTCGCCTGCCCAGTGGAGAACTGTATCCGGAGCTTCGCCCGCTCGGATGAGCTCAACAGGCACCTCCGCATCCACACGGGCCACAAACCCTTCCAGTGCCGCATCTGCCTGAGGAACTTCAGCCGCAGCGACCACCTCACCACCCACATCCGCACCCACACTGGTGAGAAGCCCTTCTCCTGTGACACCTGCGGCCGCCGCTTTGCCAGGAGCGATGAGAAGAAACGCCACAGCAAGGTCCACCTGAAGCAGAAAGCCCGGACAGAGGAGAAGCTCAAAGGTTTGGGGTTCTTCTCAGTGGGTCTCTCCTTCGGGACACTGTGAAGCCACTGAACATTGGGAGACAGTGTTTCCCAAGGTCCCCTGAGCATCTCACGGGAGAGTCGGGGTGGGAATATCATTCTTCTGGGGTGGCCCCTGAGAAGATGACGACAGATCAGGCCATGCCGGGGAGGAGAGGGCCACACGGGAAGCAGAGGTGATGCTGTGGTGCTGGACTGCTCGCTGTGGAGGTGGGATGTGGCAGCTCTGGCCGCCTGGAGCCATCTCCAAACTGCAGGGACTGAGTCATTTTTATAGCTCCTGTTCCAAGGAGGGGAAAGAAAAAAACATGTACAGAAAGAAATCACCACTGAGGTGGGGTTTTTATATACCCAAACCCATGGACATCCTGCGTTTGTAGCAAGCTGACTGTGATTTCCCCTGCCAGCACTTTACACGATGCTCCCGACTGGTTATTTACCAGCCGGCACAGTCGGGGGCTGCGGCTGCACCGGTCCTTTCTCCCGAAGGAGAGAGATGCTGCCAGGCTTTGGCAGCTGGTGTGTAACGGTCCCTTTGGAAAGGTGATGTCATTATTATTATTATGATTATGATGATGATGATGATGATTATGATTATTATTATTATTATTATTTTCCTGTTTGTAAAAAGAAAAAGCCTCTATCGGGAATATTAGAAAATTGTGTCTATTTTTCTAATTAAAAATTTGAGCTTATCTAAGACCATGCTGGGGTTGCTCTCTGCCTTTCAATCCCGTGTAGCAGCCAACACCAGGAGTATTTCTGTTTGTGTTTTTGACCTCTAGCTGCCACGGATGGGGAAAAAGGTGCTTAAATAATGAGCAGGGAGAGAAAAATCAATCAGTGCAGCAAGGGGGTTGGCGATCCTCCTCCTGAGCATCCCCAAATCCCCAGGATGGGTGGCTCATTCTGGGAGAAGGGTCTTGTCCTGGGGCAGAGCAGGGAAGGGACACCTTCTACAAAAAGATGGATATTGCTCTGGGTTTATTCCAATGAGGCCAAGCCCTGGAAGGATCTGCCCTACTTGGATCCAGAGCTGTGGGGCCCACTGTGGGGACCCTGAAACTTAGCCCAGAGCCCCCACCCTCGGCTCCTGGTCCCCCATGGGGTGCAGATGCCTGGCATGCCCTCGGGCAAGCTTCACCCACAAGAAATGGGGTGAATTACAGCCCTGCTCCTCATTTTCAACCTGGCACATGCCCAGGGCGGGAGATCCAGGCACCATGAGGCAGAGGCAGCCAGGCAGGATACAGCCCCCTGCGAAGCCGAGGGGGGTTGTTTGCTTCCCTCCCTTTTGGTGATTTGAATGGTTGAGAAATGCCACTTCCCTTCTCCTGGGAACAACCAGTGGCCAGACGGCTCTGGAGAAGATGTTGCAGCCTAGAAGGTGCCACCAATAGCAGAGCCTCCCTCCTCTGGTGGTTAAAAATCAGTTAAAACCATACAACCCCAAAATCTCATCCTTCTGATAGGAGATGCTTGCTTGAATGGGGCTCACTGATCTTTGGTTTTAATTAATCAGGAGGAGAAGGTGCCTGTGGGAACAAGGGAGCTGGGCAGTGGGGATGGGCTGTCATATCCCTGGCTCAGGTCTCGGCAGCTGTCATCGATGCTTGGGCATTTTGGGGATGATCGGCCTTTTCTTGCAGAGGGAGAAACTGAGGCAGGAAAGGGGCACGGTTGCAAGTCTGCTCTCTCTGACAGATTTTTCCCCCTCCACCTTGGAGAGCCTTGGAGAGAGGCGATATGTCCCCCAACCATGTTATGGAGGAAAGGGAGGGTCTCCCTACCTCACCCCCTCATGTCCACCAGCCCTTTGCTGGCGTGTGGACTGAAGCATCCCAGGGCTAAACCCCAGTTATACCACTATCCCGGGAAAATCTACTGCCCCACACCGAGCTTGCTATGGGGTGGGAGGACCGCGTGGAGTTGGGTGGAAAGCTGGGCAGGGGACACGGGGTCCCCAAGGGCTGCTAGCAGAGATGGGATGAGGGAAGGAGCCAGAAGGAAACCTGTTGAGAGTGAAATCCTAAATGACTCCTTGGACCTGTTCCTAAGAGCTCAAACCTCTGATGGTACCCAAGGGTGCTCGTGTCCCTCAGGTGAGCACCCAGCAGCCCCAAGCACTGCTGGCCCCAGCAGCTGAACTATCCCATGTGTGTGGGAGCCAGATCCTGAGCAAGGACCACTCTGTGGGATGCAGATGACCCCAAGCACCAGAAAAAAAACCCACAGCTTTTCCAGGGGGACACCCCAGATATCATTAACAAGGAGCTCAGCACCCGTGTTTCCTTTGGAAAGAGCCATCTTTTGGGCACCTTTCAGTGGGACGTCAGCTCTCACTGGGCAGTAAACAGCCCTGCTTTCCCCTGCGCCGCTGGCCATGCATGATGCATGAGATCTTTATTAATACCCCTCTGAAAGTGCATCTATTATTGATGCTGAGCCTGAAAGCTCTGCGGAGACACCCGGGCTCAAGCCTTCACCCTCTGCTCCCCGGGCCACCACTGCCAAGCGAAGAGAGCACCTACCACAGCAGCTGGGTGCAGCTGCTTCTGGGGTGGGATGGGACTGAGCACGTTTATAGGAGGGGAGGATCAGTGGCACCCCAAACCCCAGGGCTACACTGGGGTGGGGACTTCTCCCAGGCCAGCAGCATCCTGGGCCAAATGCTGCCGTCTGCCCCCATGTCCCCATCAGAGACAAGAAAACATGTCAGTGCTGGATGGCTTTGACACTGGGGACTGAGCTGAGGGGCTCGGGGACCACATCAGGGCCAAGGCAGGGACCAAGCCAGGGTGCTCGAAGACTGGATCAGGACCCAGCCAGCACCAAGCCAAGGTACTCAGGGACCAGAACAGGATCAAGCCAGGGTGCTCAGGGATCAGATCAGGACTAAGCCAGGGACCAAACCAGGATTAATCGGGACCCAATCAGGACCAAGCCAGGGTGCTCAGGGAACGTCTCAGGACCAAGCCTGGGTCCTTGCAACCGTGGGTCTAGCCCAGTATGGGGAAGGATAGCGCAGGTGCCCAGGCTCAGCCACATACCCCATGCCAGCTGCTCTCCTGGCAGGGATGCTCTGGGATGATCCCAGCCAGGAGCCTGCCAGGGCCAGGGACTGCGCAGGGTGGGCTCGGGGGGCAGGGGGGCTGCAGGATGAGGCCGGCGGGCTGCCGCATGGCAGCAAGGCCCGGCGGAGGACCCGCGGTGTTCGTGGGGAGACAGGCAGAGGGAGCTGTGAAGGAGGAAAGCGGCAGAGAGAAGCAGTCCGGGCTCAGGCTGCAAAGGAGGAGGAGGCGGCTGCTAGCGCTTGCCCTCCCTCTTTCCATCCCTCCATCCCTCCCTCCCTCTCCCCTGCCTTCACCATGCATAGTCCCCCCTGAGCCCTGCAGCGCTCGGGGACCCTCCGTCCCCAGGGTGCCCAGCAGCCTTCACCCTCCCACCGCCCCACCAGGGCCTTCAGCCTCTGCTTCCTTCCTCCTCCTTCTACTCCTACTCCTCCTCCTCCTCCCATAGCCACCACCCTCCCTCCTTCCCCAGGGCCTGGCTGGCATGGAGGTGCTGGCTGCAGGGAGCCGGATGCTTCCCGCGGCTCTTGCCTCCTCCTTGGGCTGCATCCCTCCTGCCCAGCATCCTTCCTCCCCGACAAAGCCCTGAGCCGCTCAGCAGCCGCCTCCTTTGTGCACGGGAGCGAGTGTGCGTGCTCTGTCCCCCCAGCCCGGAGCCCCCCCGGTTCCTTGCCCGGTGGTTTGCCAGTGGGGAAGCCGGAGAGATGCTGCCCTCGCCGGAGGATCCAAACGCGGGAGGTCGGCGGCCAGAAGCAGGTATGGGGAGAAGCGGGATGCTGCGCTGGGGGCGGGGGCTTGTCCCCAGGCTGCTGCTCGCCCAGGGGCTCCGGTGAGCAAAGGGGACGCAGCAGGGACAAAGCCACTGCCAGAAGGTGAGGAGGGACCCGCTGCTCCTTGCGCCAGGTGCTGGGGGGCTAGGTGAACCCCGGCTTTTCATGCCCTCCTCCCACAAGCCCCCTGTGAGTCCTCCCCAGCCACTCTCACCCACCGCGGGGCCCCCACCCCGCTGCAGCCTCAGCCAGGGATGGATGGGGACCAGCAGGCACACGGCACCAGCAGCATCTGCCACCCTAGCAGCATCCACCACCGCCACCCCTCTTCTCCATCCCCCCTTCCCTCTTCAAACAGGCAGTGGAGCTGCCTGCTGGTAATTTTTTTTTAATTATTTTTTTTTATTATTTTTTTGGGAGGGGGGAAGGAAAAATGTTAAACAATGCGAAGAAAGGATCCATGATGAATCGCAGGTAGTGGCACTGAAACAGCCCAGGGATGGATTTCACCGGCTGCTGCAGTCTCCCGGCGGCCAGGAGCATTTCCCGGCTCCGGATGCCTGTGGGTTTTATTAGTGTGGCCACCGTAGTAATGACTCCACTAATAATTTCCTTAAATCCTGGTCATTGCTGGGTGGGTGGGAGGAGAGGAGAGGTTTTGTGGTCAGGGTAGGACCTGCCCAGGATGGGGACTGGGCGATGTGTGTATTCGGACCCGCCTGGGCCAGATCCTGCCTTGGCTTATGGATAAGAAATACAGACTGAGGCTGATCGGGTACCCCAGGAGACATGGGCAGCGATCCAGGCCTGAGGGATCAGCGGCATGATGCTGTGGCCACATCCCTACGGTGGAAAAGCGCTTTCTCATCCCATCGGCAGCAGCCGAAGTTGCCAGCTGTGCTTTGTGTTCACCAGGTTTCATCCAAGCTGGCACCGGTGGTCGCCCAGGTGGGGTTGATGTGCAAGGGTGCATTTTGTAACGACCTCAAAACACCGCCAGGCAGTTCCAGAAATCCTCCCAGTCACACCTGATATATATTTTTTGCATGGATTTCTTGCCTTTACTGATTTTTCCCTAAGAAATGGTTTCCCAAACCTCATGACCTGGTTGTGCCCTCCGAGAGGGATGCTGAGCCATGGGGGATGCTGCCCTGGGGATGAGCGTGGATGGAGGGCTCAGTGCTGGTTTAGTGCTCACCAAGGCTGGTGGTTACGGGGCGCAGGGGGCCTCAGAGGGGTTTAGGGTGGTGGGAAGAGCCCTCTGTGAGGTATTGCAGAGGGATGAGCAAGGGATGCTCCCACCCATGGGTGCCCTCAGTGCTTTGGGGTGAAAGCATTGCAGCAATGTACCCTGACGCCTGCTCGTGCCTCACAGGCTGGAGACCATGGTGACCTCCCAGGCTGGATTTTTGCTGGCTTATCCCATTTCACAAGGGTGGGATTCCCAGCCCCCTGTGATGTCATGCGTGATAAAACCAGATCCTCATGGGGACCCTCCCTTGCCTGGCCACGGGACATCATGCATCAGACAGCGTAGGGGTCCCACAGCCCCAGAAGGGGACACTATTGAGACGTAACTCTTGGACATGAATCCTGCTGTGAGGCTGCATGGGCTGATCTAGTAGGAGTGGGTCATCCTTTGCTTGGAGAAGGTGGCTCCCAGCAACCCAGATACTGTGCCTGGGTTGTCCCCTGGAGACCCCTGGCACTGCAGAGGCTCGTTGCCTGGTGGTTGGGTAAGAAAGCACATGGGTCACCCTTCTGTGGCAAGCTCAGGGCACATGGGGAGAGACTGCCCATGGGTTGTCCACCTTCATGATGGCTGTGCTCCCAAATGCTTGTGCACCTTCCCAAGGCGGGGGGACCTTCCCAATGGTTATGGATCTTCCTAAGGGCTGCACACCTTTCCAAGTGTTGTGGATCCTCCCAAGGGCTGTGGAGCTTCCCAAAGGTTGTGGATCCTCCCAATGGTTGTGCACATTCCCATGGACTGTGCAACTTCCTGAGCATTGTGCACCCTCCCAAGGGTCGTGCATCAGTGAGAGGAGCACAGGATGGTAGGATGGAGGCAGAAAGGGGACAAAGAAGAAGGATCAAGGAGGGACTTTTGGGGACCCACTGTCCCTATATCACTAACCCCCCTATCTCTTCCAGTGCCTGGCACCGGCCGATGTTGACATACCCCCCAGAATTGCCGGAGCCCCCACTTCCATCCCAGATCTCTCACCCCGCCATGCCCCAGTGGAGCCACGGCCCCACCTCCCGGGGCTCCCCAACCCATTCTGCCTGCCACCAGTCCATCCATCCCGCGCCATGAGCGGGGCTGTGCGGTTCCCCTGCATTGGGGCACATAGCTGAGGGATGGCCTCGCTGGACCTGCCCTACCGATGTCCGCGGTGTGGGGAGCACAAGCGCTTCCGCAGCCTCTCCTCGCTGCGGGCGCACCTGGAGTACAACCACACCTATGAGACTCTCTACGTCCTCTCCAAGACCAACAGCATCTGCGATGCTGCCGTCTTCCCCCTGGCCACCGATGGGGCCCTTCTGACACCAGCCGCCCGGCGGGACTACTTTGAGAGCACCTCCTTCCAAGGCAAGGACCAACGCTTCTCCTGCGACCTTGTCCCCGCTGAGGAGCTGGAGCCGGCCCCATCCTCCTCCCCCTCACCCCGCTATGTCCACGAGATTGAGATCCCACTGACAGAGATCTTCACCCGGGGAAAAGCCGTGGCACCAGCCCCCACACCGCCAGCCACTATGGACGCGGCCTATGAGGAAGGCTTGGCCCGCCTGAAGATCCGCGCCTTTGAGAAGCTGGAGGTGGACAAGAGGCTGGAGAAGCTGACGGAGGAGGTGGAGCAGAAGATTGCCTCTCAGGTGGGCCGGCTCCAGGTGGAGCTGGACCGCAAGAGCTCAGAGCTGGAGAAGGCTAAGCAGGAAAGCCTGCGGCTCAGCCGGGAGAAGCAGGAGCTAGAGGACCGGGCATCTGAACTGTCCCGCCAGGTGGACGTCAGTGTGGAGATGCTGGCCTCCCTCAAGCAGGACCTGGTGCAGAAGGAGCAGGAGCTCACCCGCAAGCAACAGTGAGTCCTTTGCCCCCTCTCCCAGCTGCAGGGTGGGGGGAAATTGGTCCCTGGTGGTGAGCCCTGATGAGTCCAACACCACCACCAAACCCTCAGATGAAGTGCTAGGGGACAATCCCCTTGGCAATGCCCAATGGCATCATCTTGCATCAGGTTTTGCATCTTCTCCCAGACCTTGTCCCAGAGCCACCGGTGCCCCCCAGGATGTGATCAAGCTGGGGATGCACATGGCCATCGTGCTGTCCTGCCAAGGGAAGTGGTGGTGACCATGTTCTAGAACCCATCTCTAGTACCAAAGAGTGTCCCCCCAACACCAGGGCTGGGCTCCACAGCCGCATTGGCCAGCCCTATACAACCTGAGCCATCCCCTCAACCTGTCCATGGTCATAAATATGAGGGAGGCTACCTTGACCATGCCTGATTCCAGATTTTTCTCCCAGAAGGAGGGGGGATAGCCCAAGCAGTATGACCTCCATTTGCTGTTGGGATTGTGGCACTGTCATCTTCATTTTCATCCTATGTTCCCCACTCAACAACCCCTTCCCACCCCAGTGCTACTCCCAAGTTTCCCTCCAGTCAAGCACTGGGACATTTTGCCCATCAGTGTTGCTCAAGCAAACTAGACCTTGATCCTCAGGAGTTTCTTAGCAAAGCTGGAGGTCACCACAGGGTCCAGAAAGTCAGTGAGGAGAGGTTACTGGGGGACAGTCATGGCTGGGCTGAGCTGGGAGCACTGGTGGGACTCCTCAAGGGCTTGTCTTGATCCCCACCATTCTCAGCAAGTTCATTAATGCTTTTGACTCCAAAATGACTGTGGCTCAAAAATGAGGGTCACAGGATTTGCTGGTGGGGGTGATGGTCCTGGGGTGAGGAGTGGGATGATGCTGGAGCTGGGTAAGGGCAACACCTCTTGGTTTGGATGCATGCATATGGGACAGGCAATGGTGAGGATTGCGGGCTGCCATCAGCTGCCTCCTGGGCATCTTGGGGGTGCGTGGTGGCAGGATGAGGGCCCCCAGACTGGAGCAGAGCCTGGAGACATGTAAGACAGGGCAGAGAGGGTGACCATCGGGTCAAACATGTCTTGTTCGGCCCATGGTGGAGCTTGCACACTGCTACCACCTAAGAACTTGATTTTACACCCCAAAACTACCTCCTGACCTTTTCCTTAGAGAAACCCTCCTGCTTCTTCACTGTCCCCATCAGTCCTCAAACTCCTCCAGCCAGAGTGACAAAATCACTTGCCAGGTTGAAGACAGAGCAATGAACAGGGATGTGTTTTTCTTAGATGTGGGGAAATCATTGGAAATCATTTTCCTCAGCAAATCCAGTTTCACCCTTCCTCAAGAGCAGGGGTCCTCAAACTACGGCCCGCAGGCCAGATACGGCCCCCAGGGTCCTCAATCCGGCCCCCGGTATTTACAGACACCCCCCCCCCCGCCGGGGGTTGGGGGGGGAAACCAAGCAGCCGCAGATGACTGCCTGCCACTGCATCCGCGCGCCGGCCCCCTGGTTAAAAAGTTTGAGGACCCCTGCTCAAGAGCAAAACATTGCCCGAGACATTTTCCAGCCCTGCCAGCCCCACCACCATGAGGCCGTTGTCTCCATGGGGGGGCTTATTTGCTTCTGGGTTCCGTTTGCTTTGCCGGGGGTGTTTTTCCACCCAGTCCATGAAGATGAGAGAGATGCAGATGATAACCACCAGCATCACCTTACACTCACTGTGCCAGCACCCCATTTGCCTTCCAAATCTCCTGGGGCCTCTCGCCAGGAGCCTTCCCAAATCGTTACTGGGGAGCTCCCACTCTCACTCTGCAAATGACAGGTTGGGAGGCAATTAATTGGTAATTAAATGGCAATTAATAATCAGCAATGGGTATTATGTCGCTAAGGGCTGCCCCCTCCCTTTCCT
Organism: Falco cherrug; assembly: GCF_023634085.1. Taxonomy (NCBI): domain Eukaryota; kingdom Metazoa; phylum Chordata; class Aves; order Falconiformes; family Falconidae; genus Falco; species Falco cherrug. The sequence goes on along the minus strand of NC_073697.1, from coordinate 40,074,850 downwards.
TCATGCTCCTGTGCAGATCGGTGTGGCTGGGTGTGCGCAGTCGGGTGTGCACAGTTGGGTGTGCACATGACAGACATGCAGAGCTGTGTTGTGCATCTGCAGGGGTTCACGGATGCTGATGGAACGTGTGAGAGTGGTTGTGCCTGTGCGTGTGTGCACCATCAACCGTGCAAGTGTGCACGCAACCAACTGTAGGTGTGTCTGGGGGTGTATGCTCATGATGCTGCCGGTACTTGTGTGCCAGTTGTCTCTGGCTATGCGTGTGTGTCAGGGTGAACATCTGCATTTGTGTTTTCATGGTGTTTGTGCATGTAAGGGTGGCTTGTGCATGTGCGTGTGGTGCACTTGGGGGTGCGCACGACAGCTCCGTGTGTGTGTATACCTGGGTGCACACATGTGCGTTCATGTGGCACATTTTCAGGGGTGTGATGGCTACACATGTTTTCGGCACGTGTGTTTGCAGGGGTGCGAAGGCCACATGTGTTTTTGGGATGTGTGTGCCTGCAGGGGTGTGATGGCTGCATGTGCCCATGTTTTTGGGAAGTAGATGAGGTCAGTGGGTGGGTGCGTGCCTGGGTGCACGCGTGTGCAGGGCAAAATGGGGCCGCCTTGGGTCACTGGCATGGTCCATCCCAAAGCAGGCCACATTTTGGGGATAACATCTCAGTGCCTCAGCAGGGCAAACCCTGCCCATTCACAGGCTTGAAGCTCCCGAGCACCTGCTAATTAATATGTTAACGAAGGAGCCAGGGCCCTGCAGCCACTGGGCTTGACTTGGTATGGGGCTCAGCAGGGTTTAAGGACTTCAGGCTGCCCTTAGGATCTTTAAGTCTGCCCCGAATGAGGCAGGGTACCACTGCCATCCTCCTCCATCATCCCGCTGTACCATCATCATCATCATCCTCCCTCTTCTCCATCATGCTCAGGCATCACTGATGCCAGTCCTGGCAGTGATATACAGCCCAGCAAAGGTGCTGGGGATGTCGTCTCCCCCAAAACAAGGTGCTGACACCCACTCTGCATGTTGGGAGCATCCCTTGGCCACTGCTCTGCCCTGAACTATGCCGAGGAGCCATCTGGGCTGATCATCCCAGATCAGGCTGGTGATGGGAATGGTCTGGATGTGCACAAGCATCCTGGACCCCCAGCTTGCAGAAAGGGATGGAGGTGCTTAACAGGGGCAGGTGGGAAGTGATTGGAGTGTCACCTGCTGGTCCCTCCACGTAGGGAGGTGCTGCAGATCGACCAGTTCCTGAAGGAGACAGCCGCCCGTGAGGCCAACGCCAAGGTCCGCCTCCAACACTTCATCGAGGAGCTGCTGGACCGGGCAGACCGGGCCGAGAAGCAGCTCCAGATCATCAGCAGCAGCTGTGGCACCACCCCAAATGGCAGCTTGGGACGCTGTGGCACGCCGGGGGCCAAGGCTGCCGGCCGACTGGTACCTCCGCGAGCACAGGCACGAGCACCCCAACAGCTTTGGGCATGCACCCATGTGGCATCTCTGATGGTTGCAAAGGGTTCAGCGGGGAGGTGTAGGGCCCCGCATCTTGTTCCTGTGTGGGGAAATGGATAATCCTGGGTGGGGGGATCCCAAAAAGAAGTTGCTTTTTGGTGGGTCTGTGTTTCCATGGCAAGTGTGGGCAAGGCATTGGCATGATGCTGGAGATGCTCTCTGCATCCCACTTGGGTGTGGCCTCACTCCAAAACGCAGCTGGCACTGGGTGGGTTATCGGGGTCACCTTCCCCAGCTGCACAGCCCACATTTTGGGTTTTGCCACGTTGGCTTCTCTTGTTCCATCTCCCCACAGAGAGACCGGCACCCGGGGCCAGGGGCGGCCGTGCATGGTCCTTACGGCATATCCAACCAGCGCTCCTCCTCCAGCACCGGGTGAGTCCCCTCTCCGTGCTGTCCATTGGGGATTTTAGTGGGATGCTCATTTTTTGGTGGGCAAAGGGCTGATGAGAAGGAGACGCACACCCCGTCAAGCACTGAGGTTGGACATCCTTGTCCCCTAGGGCCTCAAGCCGGGCAAAAGCTGTGTCACAGAGCTCGGGCTGCTATGACAGTGACAGTGCAGAGCCGTGCCCCACCGATGACACCGCCGACGGGCATCCCTACCCAGCGCGGGATGGCACCCGGGGCTCAGGGCTGCGCCGGCAAGCCATCCAAAACTGGCACCGCCGGCCCTACCGCAACAGCACTGAGGGCGAGGAGGGTGACGTCTCCGATGTGGGCTCCCGCACCACCGAGTCGGAGGCCGAGGGCTGGGAGCCGGAGGCACCTGGATCCGCTGGATCCCGACCTGCCGGCAGCTGCCGGCTGACAGGTGAGATGGCACCTGGCTCTTCTGGTGGGGTGGGAGGGTGGGGAGGCTGGGAGGTGGGGGATGGGATGGCTCCTGGGCTCTGCGGGGAGCATTCCTTCCCCTCCTGTCTTCCCCGGCCACCAGTGGCAACTGACAGTGCGTGTCCTACAGCCAGGACCGAGGGGGCCGGGGGCAAGGGGGTCCGTCTGGACAGGGGCAGCCCAGGCCACTCCAGCGAGGTGATCAGCCCTGAGATCCTCAAGATGCGGGCGGCTCTTTTCTGCATCTTCACCTACCTGGACACAAAGACCCTGCTGCGGGCGGCTGAGGTGTGCAAGGACTGGAAGTTCGTGGCCCGGCACCCGGCTGTGTGGACACGGGTTCTGTTGGAGAATGCCAGGGTGTCCTCCAAGGTACCGGGGATGGGGGTGGCACCACTAGGGGTGACAGCTTTCTTCCAGAAAGGTGAAAATGCACAAGCATCTCACTTGTGTGGATTGTCATAGAATCATAGAATTGCTTAGGTCGGCAAAGATCTTTAAGATCATTGAGTCCAAGTGTTAACCCAGCACTGCCAAGGCCACCACTGAACCATGTCCCCAGGCACCACAGCCACATGGTTTTTGAACACCCCCAGGGATGATGACACCCCCATCCCCGGGCAGCCTGTGCCAGCGCCTGCCAGCCCTCTCGGTGCAGAATGCTCCCTCACACCCAATCTCACCCTCCCCTGGCGCAACGTGAGGCCGTTTGCTCTCGTCCTGTCGCTGGTTCCTGGGGAGCAGAGACCGACCCCCCTGGCTACAGCCTCCTGCCAGGCCGTTGCAGAGCCACCGGGTCCCCCCCAGCCCCCTTCTCTCCAGGCTGACCCCCCCGCCCCCCCAGGCTGGTGCCCCAGCCCCTGCCCCAGCCCCTGCCCGGCTCTGGACACGCTCCAGCCCCTCAGTGTCTGTCTGGCCGTGAGGGGCCCAACGCTGAGCCCAGGCCCCACGGGGCGGCCCCACCAGTGCCCAGGGCAGGGGGACGGGCGCTGCCCCGGCCCTGCCGGCCACACCGTTTCGGACACCGGCCGGGACGCTGCTGGCCTCCTGGGCCACCTGGGCACGCTGGGGGCTCATGCCCAGCCGCTGCCGCCCAGCCCCCCCGGGCCCTGTCCCGCCGGGCAGTTCCCAGCCCCCTGCCCCCAGCCCGCAGCTGCCGGGGGCTGGTGTGACCCAGGGGCAGGGCCCGGCACTCGGCCCTGGGGACCCCCACACCACCGGCCCCGGCCCCTCGGCCCGGCCTGCCCGGAGCCTCTGGAATGTCACGCCATTATGGCCATGGGAACACAGGTGCTCACAGCTGCGGGCACGGGTGGCTGGATGCGTTACACTTTGCATGTGCGTGTTTGTGGGTGTGAGCTCACGTGCACACATTGTCAAGTGCTTTTGTGGTGACACTTGTGATTTTGTTGCACACACTCCTGTGTGACCTCATATGTGCATTTTCACATATTTATGGGAGGGGAGGTATGCAGAAATGCATATGTGTGTGCACAGATCTGCCCAAAAAGAGCTGAGTATGGGTGGCACGGGGCATGCTGAGGGTGTCCCCCTCAGTGATGGTCACTCCTGTCCCTCCAGTTCCTGGCCATGTTGTCTCAGTGGTGCACCCAGATGCATTCCCTCACCCTCCAAAACCTCAAGCCACGCCAGCGAGGGAAGAAGGAGAGCAAGGAGGACTACATGAAGAGCACGCGGTGAGTCCCCGCATCCCGGGCACCCTCCCACAGCAGGAGCTGCTGGTCCTCAGAGATGACAATGCTCCATGACCCCCAATGTCCTGTTTCCACTGATGGACATTCATCGCACACCAGCTCCTGCTGTGGATTTTGGGCATCCTGGAGCCACAGATCCCCATGGGACATGTCACCTTCCTGGGGTGACCCCAGGGCAGCCATAAGGGAGTGTGAGCGTGGGTGCCCATGCCTGACCCTGCTTCCATCCCCCGGCAGGGGCTGCCTGGAAGCTGGGCTGGAGTCCCTGCTGAAGGCAACAGGCAGCAACCTGCTCATCCTCCGCATCTCGCACTGCCCCAACGTGCTGACGGACCGCTCGCTCTGGCTTGCCAGCTGCTACTGCCGGGCCCTGCAGGCTGTCACATACCGGTAAGGATGGCCACCAGCATCCCCACCTTGCCCATGGGGACCATGGGGTTCCCTGGCTGGGAGAAGGCTGGGAACATCCATGGGATGTGCTGGAACTCCTCTGATGCCCATCCCCATTCCCTGTCAGAACACAGTCCATCCAGCCAGATGCAAAGGATCCACCTTTCCATGTCCCCAGCCCAAGCAGCAACCCCAGTATCCAGTGTCCCCAGTGCAAGGTGTCCTTGCAGCTCTCATCCTCTACTGGCCTGTTCCCATGCAGATATTTCCCTTCCAGCTCTATTCCCATCGTTCTGATACCGATCTCATCCCAGCTGGAGGTGTGACCAGGGTCTTGATATGGGGACACTGTTTTATGTTAGAGAAGGGTGAAGAAGAGGTGCACCAACACCGGGGCCCAGTGAGGTCCCACGTGACTGTCATGCCCTGATGAAGCTTTCTAATGGGGAGAAGAGACCTCAGGATCCCTCTGCCCTGAGAGGGAGGAACAGCTGTGCCATGGGACCGCTAAGACCCAACTGGGAGACCTAGCTGAAGGTCAAGGACACATGATGGTGTAGGTTCTGGAGGAGGCCACAGGTCCTGGAGGAGATCACTGGCTGCTCCTTGGTTTTGGCCACCTTCTGAAGAGGCTCTGCCTCCTGTGGAGACAGGATTTACCTTTCCTACATACTCAAAGAGGATGATTCTTCCTCTGCTGCACCCTGCAGATGACCATTTCAGCCTTGGTGGCCATTTCACCTGCATCCCATGGGTGTCCCCATCCAGCCCAGGATGGAGTCCTTCAGGTGGGAAAGCACACCCAGCTGGGTCCTCTGTTGTGGACCAAGTGAGCTTAGGCATGGCTCTGATCTGGGGATCCTACACCATGAGGCAGCCCAATGCTGCTAGGTTTAACCCAAAGACTCCTCCATTGACCCTTCCAAGGGTGTTACAGCAAGCCCAAGTGCTCCTGGTGCGTTGCTAACCTGTGACTCTGACTCATGCTCTAATTAACCCGCCACACTCGCAAGGGGCTCTTGGCAGACTTCTTCAGTGGAGATGTGTGAAACACTGACAGTAACACACATCACTTATTTTTAGGCTTGCCTGAAGTTTTGAAGTAGGTAATTTAGAGTGAGGAAGCACGGCCTCAGTCTTCAGGAGGCAGCCTGGTGCAGTGAAAAGGCCAGGGTCCTCTGTTTGGTCTGGTGGCATCACAACATCTCTTCTCCATTGACTTGGTGCTGGGAGCTGATGGCATTAGCGAAAGCTCCTCTGAACCAGCAGCACAAATGCCAGGTGGGTGGGCAGTGTGACTCGTGACAAACCTCCACCATGCCCCTGCATGAATCCAGCAGCATTCCATGAGGACTTACCTCCCAAAACACCAAGGAGGAGCCCACAACAGTGACATGTGGCCAACAGCCACCTACAGTTGTGGTGGCACAATTGCAGAGCTGGTACAAAGGCCATGGAGAAGACGCTGCCCTTGGCTGGAAGTTACCACCCATCAGCTGAAAGGTCCTTACCTGGCATCTTCCCCAGGCTGGGCAGGTGGCAGGTGAAACCAATCCAGTGGGATCTGCAGGGATGTTGTATTTGCTCTGCAAGGGTACACGGCCTGGCAATCTCAGTTCAATCACTTGCCACCTTTGCATCTGGAAGACTTCTGCCTTCACCTCCAACCTCACCTTCAACCACCAACCTCACCTTCAGCCTTGCTTCATCTTCAGTCTCACTTTCAACCTCACCTTCTTCCATTTTTCTTGACATTGCACATCCGTAGGCACAACTCCAAATAGAAATGCCTTCAGCCTACCTGCATGGGTTGGTGTTGGGACCGTCTGTTTCATGGACAGGTGGTGGGTTATCAGTAATGACCAGATTTGTCTGCACCCCGAGGTGCAGAGAGATGTAGTGGCATGGAGGCTGCTGACATAGCCCCCGGGGTGGCATCACTGCTGCTGGGGGCCACCACATGTCCTCTGTGTTGTTCCAGGAGCTCTACGGACCCCGTGGGTCATGAAGTCATCTGGGCCCTTGGAGCAGGTTGCAGGGACATCATCTCCCTCCAGGTCGCACCTCTGCATCCGTGGTAAGAATCATGTCAGGATGAGTGTGAGGGGCACCACTGGGCTGGAAAGAAATTGAGTGCCAGATCCAGATTTGCTTGGGGAGTGGGGAGGTCTTTGTGGGATGAGGCTGGTTTGAGAGACCAGGAGCTTAGCCCCATCTCTCCCTGTGAAGGCTGGGAGCTGTTGGGTGTAGGCACGTATGGGCCGAGTGAGGAATGTTTCCAGGGAGGCTGCTAACACCAGAGATGAAAGAGGAGCCGTGATGGGTCTGGTAGGCGACACTGAACATCAAAGGCTTGTCTGAGCTCCTCACTGCTCATACAACAGCAGCCGTGAAGGGCCTGGATGTTTTTAAAAGGATGTTGAGTCGCTGCTTAGGGAGATGACTGCAGATGCTCTTGCTTTGGAAAAGCATTCTGGGGGCGTGAAGGTGCTGGTGGATCTCCGCCCCACAATGTCAGGGTGCTCAGGAGTTCGTGGCTCACAGAGCAGGTCACCTGGCTCCTCACCTCCGTGCCATGGGGCTGCCTCCTGGGCATTTCTTCTTGTCCTGGGATGTTTGTTGCAATGTCATGTCCCTTGTCAGCCTAGATCAAGATGTACAGAGGGGGATGTCTCTTAGGAAGAGAAGATGTCAAGTCCCTGATGACTCGTTTCATCCCTGGGGGAAACACCATATGGCGTGTAGGGTTCTCCACCTGAGCCAGAGGTGCAGGCTCCTGCTGCTGATTTGATCACTGCAAGTAACAGAGTTCAGGGCCTGATTCAGACCTCCAGAGGTGGAGGGTTTGGGGCAGAGGGACTCAGAATGCATGAACGTGCTCTGTCCTGATTGCAGCAGAGCCCAGGGTGGTTGCTCAGATGGAGACACGTGCTCTGAAGACACCTCCTTACAGTGTCATGACCCCCAGGCTGGTGAGGTGGGAAATGTCCCCATCCCACGCCACTTGCAGGAGTGTTCATGGGGTGAGGGGCCAAGCTTTTCTGCCAGCCCTCCCCAGCTCTTTCTTCTTCATCTCCCCAGCCAGCAGCCGACACGTTTCAGCAACCGCTGCCTTCAGATGATCGGCCGGTGCTGGCCGCACCTGCGGGCACTGGGCGTCGGAGGGGCAGGCTGCGGCGTCCAGGGACTGGCATCCTTAGGTAGGCAGCTCTCCTCGGATGGGACAGGGAGAAGGGGACCTTGCTGGAGGCAGGGTATACCCCTAGGAGGTGCCCTATGGGGAGCATCTCAATGGAGAAGCCCCCACCCCAAGGACCATGGGTGCACCCTGCCCCTCCTTGCTGCCACCCATCCCTCCTACCACCCCTTTCCCATCGGCTGTCCTTATCTCTTCCCTGTGGGGCATTGATGGCAGGTGCTCTGTCCTTCCAGCCCGAAACTGCATGCGGCTTCAGGTCCTGGAGCTGGACCACGTGGCAGAGATCAACCAGGAGGTTGCAGCAGAGGTGTGTCGAGAGGGGCTGAAGGGACTGGAGATGCTGGTACTGACATCCACTCCGGTCACCCCCAAAGCCCTGCTGCACTTCAACAGTGAGTAGCAATGCATTCCATCGTCCATTGGCCATAAGGCCACCAAATATTCAGATCCATGAACCAGACCCTGCCTTCCAGCCGCTCCCACAGGAACCCACTGCCAATACTGGAAGGTGCTGGGAGCTCTGTGGTGGAAGGTTTCTAAGAGGGGATCCAACAGCACCCTGCCAAGGATGGGTTAAGAAGAGCTGATCTTGCCTTGGGCCATAGGGAGGATGGAGACACTCCTTCCATGCTCCCCTGCTGTGTAATCGAGGTCTCAATGTCTGTGGCACAGCTGAGTTTGGGGTCACGTCATTTGCCAGAACAGGAGCTCCTGGGGGAAAGAGGTCTGCAGCCAGCTGGAGGGTCTATTTGAAGTGCTGTTCCTGGTGGTCGTGGCACATGGGACTGTGGTTGGACTTGCAGGGAACCCATCCCTCTGGGTAGAAGCCTAAGGGTTTCCCAAGGAAAAGGCAGGACTGCTGATTTGGGATAGGACAATCAGAGATCATCACATAAACCATCATCCTCCCTACAGAGGTCTTGGTCACCAAAAGCAGGCCTCCTCCATCTTCAGGGTGAGGTATCCCCAAATGCCTAAGGCCTTGAGGAGCACTGGGTGGGTGTTAGGCTCCATGCCAGCTGTGGGGAGTCTGCCTGCCCCCAGGTATGGAGAAGCCAGAAGGTATCTCTGCCCCCAGGTGTGTGCCGGAACCTCAAGTCCATCGTCGTGCAGGTAGGCATCGTAGACTATTTCAAGGAACCCCACAGCCCTGAAGCCAAGAAGATGTTTGAAGAAATGGTGAACAAACTCCAGGTATGCCAGTCCCAGAGGTAACCCATGTGTCACCAGCCCCACGTCCCTGTGGAGTTTGGGGAGAAATTCTTGTCCACTGCTGTAGTCCCTCAGTAGAGAATATTTTAGCTCACTAGGGACATCCTGAAGGCTCTCTCCCCTTCAGACACACATGCCCCAGAGGCTAAACCAATATCTAACATGCTGTAATTCCTTCCCATTGCTTCAACCAGGACTTTCTTCCCTGTGGGTCTGTTCTCCAGGGACAGAAAAGGGCTGTTGCCTCCCTCACAGGGCAACTTACTTGCTGAACTCTGTGAAGTGACTTAAAGTCCACCCATGAAAGCAGAAATAGGGTTAATTTTAGTTAAAGCTGAGTTGCAGACGTTGCTTGGCTTGTGGTGCTCATCAGGGCTTGGGCAGTCCTTGATCTGTTCCCGGTCTCCAAGGCAGATGTCTCCATCTGCGTCCAAGGGGAGAAATAGATGTCTCCATTTCACTTTATCCTACTTTTAACTTCATCCTGCAGCAGGTTGGGCTCCCATCGGGTTGTAAGGTGAAACTCTGATGAGATGCAGAGCAGGACGTGGGGATGGAGACCCACCAGTGCAGTCAGATGGGGTCAGTGAGATTCCTGCTCCACCACCAAGACCTAACATGGGAATAACAACAGGCAGCGAGACCCACCCACAACCACCCCAGGCTGGGGGGCACCTTCAGACACAAGCCCTTTTGGAGGGGCTCTCCTTGTGTGGCTGCCCACCACCACGCTGTGCAAATCCCATGTGTTGATGTTGTCTGCCCCAAACTACTACCGTGCCCTGGAAACTGTGGTTTTAACTGAACAGAAACCAAATCCAGAGCTGACTTCAAGGGCATGGAACTAGGAAGTGTTGAGCCAGTCCTGCAAGGAAGCCAAGGAGGGTTGGGACCAGGGTGGACCCCTTCCCATGGCAGGGATTTGAGATGTTCTCCCCTCTCCCTCACCCACCCCATGGGGCAGTGGGACGGCTGGGTCCAACCCACCAACCCCACTCTCTGCTCCTTTTCCAGGCCCTGAGGAAGAGACCCGGCTTCTCCAAGATTTTACACATCAAAGTGGAAGGAGGCTGTTAGACCTTCAGGGAACCACAAAGCACATTCCCTCCTCTGCCCGGTGGAGCCCAAGGCCCCGTGAAACCAAACCCACTGTCCGCTGCTCACCCGCTGCCGGACCTGGAGCATGGAGACACCGGCTCATGCACAAAGAAACCCCAAAACTCTTGCAGGCCTTAGTGACTGGCAGCCAGCGCTTGTCCCCGGTGCCAGCTTGCGGGCGAGAAGGTGCTACTTAAGGAAATTTTTTGGCTGCCCAAAGAGGCAGGGCTACGCTCTTCCCTGGGAGGGAAAATGGCTTCAACATCCCCCCACCCCCACTGTGGCTGCTTATTGCCAAGGATCCTTGTTTGGGGAATGTCTTTTTCTTCAAACATTGTTTCTGGGGGAGTAGGGGTTGGCCTTTTGATGGCATGGGAGCTGAGGATGGCTCAGCCCATCCCCATGGGCTTCATGCAGACCGCTGGGCTTGGCGCCGCTGTGTCACAGCTGGACCATCCCATCCTCTCCGTGGGATGTTGGAGGTGGGAAGGGGACATTCCTCCAGAGGAAACAGCGCCTAGCATTCTGGCACGGTTTCGGCTCATTTTCATTTCATTTGTTGAACAGAGGGACACCTAAACCTGGGTAAATACTGCCCAGAAACCAGCAGCCACGACAGCACAAGCCTGGATGGCAGAGCTGCATCTCGGGGGCTGTAAGAGCCAGAGGACACCAGGAGAGTTGATCGCTCTTCCAGACGTCTCCAGCCTCACCTCCTCTCCACCCAAACCTTCCTGCCAAGGCAATAAACCATCTCCAAAATCCTCATCCACCAGGAAACATGGGTCATGCTTCTGTCTCCCCCACCATCCCTCAGAGCAAGTTGCCCCATGTGGAGAGAGTGACTGGCATGGGACACCTACATTTGCCATCTCATCGCCTTCTTGAGCAACTTGGAGAAACCCTGGCCAAAATGTCCTGAAATCCAAAGCTGCTGGTGAAAGCACCAACCCAGCTGCCCTGGTAGAACCCTTATCTATGGCCACGGCTGGTTTTTAATTCTGCTTTTTTCTTCTGTCTGTCTTCTGCCTGCAAGGACATCATAGCCCCTAAAACACCCTTCTTTTTCCAAAGGAAAAGGCCTTTGAAAGGCATCCAGCAGGGTCAGGCATCTCCATTCTCCACCCTGGGGAGAAGGTGCCAGGAGGTGCCCACACCATGGGGGACACCCATCACAGACAGCACTGCCAGCAGCAGGGACACACCAGCCTTAACGGCAGCCCCCTGCCACCTCCAGCCCCACCCAGGCGTGCTTGGACCCAATGTGCTGAGCTGAGAGGAGCCAACTGGGAAAAGCAGATCTAGGCAGTTTGTCCTCTTCTCTGGACCTTCGTCAGAGGTTTTGGTGCATGTTGGCCAGCACAGCCATGAGGAGACAGCCCTTCCCATGGCATCTCCCCTTCCTTCAGCCCTTCCGGGGGTTGATGGGCTGCCATGGAGCATCCCCCCTGGAGAGAGAAGGCCACAGACCCATCCTGGTGCCATCTTCCTCACCTACGACACGAGAGCTGCAGACCTCAGCCGATGGCTCCCAGCATGCCAGCAGCCCGTGGGGACCCTGACAGAAAATAAAATTGATTCCAAATCGCTGAAGCTGGCGGTGGGCCAGAGGCAGCTCCTGGGTCTCCAGCCCCAGAAAGCACCTCAGGAGACCATTTCATCCACCCCTCATCCCGTCTGTGCTGTCTCCTCTGAAACACGGTAGGGTTTTTTGGCCATAACCCCTGGGCTGAAGCACCTCCGTTCCCCCACTGACTGCAGCTTTCCAGGAGGAGGCTGCTCCCTGTATGCACAAAATGTGGGACCCCAAAAAAAAAAGCCTGTGAGAAACTACCACGTCCCACCATGCCCCCATGGGCAGCACTGGATGAGCTCTCTGGCACCAGGGGTGAGCTCGCTGCCATGCCCACCACGGGTTTACCTCCGCCACGGGGAGGCTGGGACACATGTAATCCAGGGGCAAGAGGAGCAAGGGATGCCCCAACCAGCAAAAAAACCCCACCCAGCAAAGCCACAACCCACTGGGGACCACCCAGCCCCATCCCACGAGCGTGGTCCCAGCAGATATGTCACCATTCCAAACAGTGCAGAGACTTGCAAAATTCCTTTAAAAAAAAAAAAAAAAAGAAGGAAAAAAAAAAGTAAGTATTTATTTCTATAAAGAAGGAGAGAAAAAAAAGATTTTAAAGGAAAATTATATACTCAGCATGTTTATACACTCTATGCTTAAAGACTATTGTGTTGGAGAGTCATGTCTGAAGACTGAAGGTGGCTGCTCCAGATTTGCTGCATGTGCCTGGCCCCTCACCCAGCTCTTCCGGGTCACGGGGACGGTGAGGATGAGGTGATGGAAAGCAGGGGGAGATGCTGAGGACTCATGGAGAAACCTTCTGTGCTCGCCTTTGAGGCCGGAGTGGCTGCTGGTGCTGTCGGTGGCATGGAGCATGGGTGGGTCTGTGACATCCCCTTCCTCCCACCGCCGTGAGGGTTTCGTAAGTCATGACAGGACAACCTCACCTGAATTTGGTGCTTTGGGATGTCACCGAGACCAGACCAAACCATCTGCCTCCCCTTGGGGCATTCCCAAGAAGTCCAATTTCTGGCTTAGCAAAGCCACGTTTTTACAAAAATCCTGTGATGACACAAGACCTTGAGCAGGTTCGAGGATTAGAAGATGGAAAGTGAGGGGGGTTTCCCCATTTTTCCTGGGTTTGGATGAGTTCCTTTCTCCTGCTCCTCCTCTTTCTCCTCCTCAGCTGGGGATGATGGTGGCTGGCACTGTGGCACAGGCTTGGTGGTAACGAGAGCCCTGCGTCTCCCTGGCTCTCCCGGTGGCTCCTAATTGGCCAGGTTGTTCATGGCAACAAGCTCATTAACGGCTCCGTATCCCTTCCACTGCGAAGTCATATTGATGGTTTCCCTGCTGCTTTCCCTCCCCATCCCGCTGGCACATGGCCCCGTTGGCTTCCCCACAAACCCCCATCACGCACCCCCATCCCTACGGGATGCTCAGGCCATAGGATTCACCACATCGGCCGTGGGGTTTCAACCCGATTTCCTCTGATAATGGAGATGTGCAGAAATACCAAAGCCCCTGGGAACGCCTTGAAATCACACAATGTATTTGGGTGCTGGTAGGGAAGGGACTGCTGCAGCATGAGCTCAACCCCATACTAGACCCTAGAGAAGCCCCAGAGGGGCTCTGCGATGACAATCCTCAGCAAAAGCCAGGGCACAGCCACCTGACCCAGGGTCAGCATCAGCGGCAAGCTTTTACTCAGAGGTCATGGTGGTGGCCAGATCTGGCAGGGGATGGATGGATAGTGCTGCCAGTTCCTGCCACAGCTGGCTCCCACAGGACCAGTTTTGGGGAGATTTATTCCTTTTCTAGGGGATTTGCCCAAAATTTCCCCATGGCCAGCGCTCACGGCATTCCCCTTCACTTGAATTTGGCTGCTGGTCAGGGATCTGAAGAGGAACACCACCAGCAAAACCCGCTCGGGGGCCAAATTTATCCCAAATCCCTGATTTTCTGTTTCATTATGTATTGGATTTTGCTCGACATCCATCGCTCTGAGCCCCCAGGAGCTGGGGATGCTCCGGGGACCAGCTGCCTCCTCCTGCTTTCATCCCCACGCCCCCAGTCTGGGGGGGGTCAAGGGGTGTAAGGGCCTGAGGCAAATGGGAACCCCAGGCTGGTGCTGTCCAAGGAGGTTTTTTAAACCTCTTTATCAAGCAAAGGCAAGAAAAACATACACCACCTCTTGCCGGGGTGTCGTGGCCCCAGCTGCCACCCAAGGCACAGTCATGGCTGGGTCTTGGACAGCTCGTTTGAATCCTCCAAAAGGCTCTGAATTTGGTAAAAACAGAACAAAAACCAGAAAAAGGAAAAGTGTTGATAAAGGCTCTTGAAGCAGTTGACAAACGTTTTCTCTCAGCATTTAGAGGAGCCCCCACCGCAGGAGAGAGCGCATCGCTTCAGCCTCTCATTTTGGGTTAAAAATCAGCAGGTTGGGGTGGAGCAAAAGTATTTGGGAATCGGTGCCAAAAAAAACCCAAAAAAAATACAAACCCAAACCAGGGAGCGGGTTGATTTCAGCAGCTGGAGGCAGTGTGCTGTGACCAAAGCACCGCGCGGTGTTGTTGCGAGGTGAGCAGTGGCGAAGCACCACCTTCCCCATCGGGGGAGGCAAAATAATCCCCGCAGTGGTTGCAAGCGCCCCTCCTGCCCCGAGGAAAAGCCGCTGCACGTCCTTCCCCAGTGTGCAGCAGCAAGAAGAGGAGGGAAAACTGCCCGAAAGCAGGAAAAATTTTCTAATCCAGCCTCGGGATTGAGCTCTGTGGAGTCGGGGTGGGGAGGAAGAATGAAGCAGGTGCGATGGTGCAGGGGGGTGGGATGGCTTTTGGGAAGCGAGCACAGTGATGCACACTTGCTTAGAGATAATCAGAGGATGCACTCCCCATGGGGAGAGAAAAAAAAAAAAAATATATATATATATACAGGAATTGCAATCGTTTCCCTCAAGCGCTTCCCAGCAGTGTTTGCTTGGGTACAAGCTCAGCCCCAGTGGGCAATTTCCAAGGGGCCCTGTACAGCAACCTCCCCCCTCCCAAAAGGTAGCCAGTTTGCCTCCTAAGTTATTTTTTTAAATCTATATAAATTTAGGTCTATTTTAGTCTTTTGCAGCGATGTGCCAGTGTCTGGAAGAACCAAACACCCCTTTCCCCTCCCCCTCCCCGCCCCAGCCCCACAGTCCCTTGATGCTAAAGCAGGTCCTCAACGCTCCACCTGCCGGAGGAGGACGCTGCCCTGGAGGAGGGGGAAGCAGCGGGGTGGGGGTGCAGCCCGAGCTGGGGGTCAGGGGGAGGCTCCGGGTGCTTTTGTCGGCAGCAGGGTCCAACGGTGGCCGGGGAGAGCGGGCGAGGCAGGAGCTGCTGCCCATCGGCCGTGGGAGACTGTGTTTTTAGCACTTTGGTTGGTACTATCACCTGTAGACGCACTTTGATGTTGTTGCTTTGAAACTTTGCCGAGTGTAAACAATGTGTATTTAAAGAATTACAAACAAACAAACAAACCCCCAAGGTGTGTAAAGAGCTATTTTATGATTCAGTGTTGAATAAAGACTCTTGAGATTCAGGTGGGGTTTTCACTCCCCCGGGGACCACGCTAAACCCAGGCCAGTGCCGGCCAGCTCCAGCATGAAACCAGTGAGACCAGGTGCTTTTTGGGGCTTACTGGGAACACCCCTTTCTCCTACCCCCCTCTCCCTGCAGGCAGAGGGGTCTTGGTTGGGGCAGCCCCACAGGGCACTGGGCCAAAGCAGGGGACAGGGACAGCATATAGGGCACAAACATCGCCAGATTAGCTAGGGGGCAAAAAAATCTATTTCTGAATGGTCCTGGGAAGGAAAGGAAAAGAAAAAAGGGGGTGAATTTCTAGTGGAGAGGCCTGGCAGCTGGAGGATTCCCAGTTCCCTGTTTACAACCAAGCAGTTAGGAATCGGTTTTACAGGTTGGAGATTATCAGAGCAAGAGCTGGAAACCAGCTCCCCACCTGGCTGGGGAGGGCAGGGTGGCCCTGGGTGCAGGGAGGTGGGACCTGGCTTCAGGGAAGATGGGGTGGGACACCCAGGACAGGCAGACTGGACCTTGCTCTATGAAGGAAGAATATTCAAGGGAAACGCAAAGAAAATGTTCTGGAAACCCAGCTGGAGTGCTGGGTCCAGCTCTGGGGCCCCAGCGTAAGGATGTGGAGCTGTTGGAGCGGGGCCAGAGGGGACCACGGGGATGGTCAGAGGCTGGAGCAGCTCTGCTGTGGGGACGGGCTGGGAGAGTTGGGGGGGTTCAGCCTGGAGAAGGGAAGGCTCCAGGGGGACCTTAGAGCAGCCTCCAAGTGCCTAAAGGGGCCTCCAAAAAAGCTGGAGAGGGGCTTTTTACAGGGGTGTGTAGTGGTAGGACAAGGGGGAATGGCTTTACACTGAAAGAGGGGAGACTTAGATCAGATATAAGGGTGAAATTCCTCCCTGTGAGGGTGGCGAGGCGCTGGCACGGGCTGCCCAGAGCAGCTGTGGATGCCCCATCCCTGGCAGCGTCCCAGGCCAGGCTGGATGGGGCTTGGAGCAACCTGGGCTGGTGGGAGGGGTCCCTGCCCGTGGCAGGGGGTGGGACTGGATGATCTTCAAGGTCCCTTCCAACCCAAACCGTGCTGTGATTCTGTGATGAATATTCCAGGGAAACACAAAGAAAAAAACCAAACAAAACCTCCAGCCAGGCAGAAGGAAACACTGTCCTCTGTGACAGAACATGCCTCGAATACCTGCACAGAGGGACACAGGATCAGCCCCCACCAGCCCGGCTGTTATCCCTCCCCAGCCGCAGAGCAGTGTTCTCCCATGGTGTTTTCACATTTAAATGCCACCACTAAGAAACACAAAGAGGGCTTTTACACAGAAGCTGTAACTGTACTCACGTTTCACTACAACCGCTCACATGCTGCCAAAACACGCTTCAGCCACGAGGAACAGCCACAAGGGTCTCGTTACGGGACACATCGGCTGCCTCGACGCCTCTAACAGGGCTGGCAGTGGCTGTCGCGTGGCAGCACTTTATGAACGGGGCAGAAGTAACACATTTTGTGGTGTAATGGACCATCAACTCACCTAATTAACTGAGAGCTGCCGCCCTGAACTGCCTTCCAGGAAGCGAGAGGAGAGTTGTAAATGGCCCATTAAACAAAAGCAAGTAGAAATGTCACTGAGCAGTATCGGAGAGGGGTAACGCACAGAGGCAATCTGTCTCAGGGCTGGGGCATGCTCAGAGCCAGTCCTGCTTCCCAGCACAGCGCCTGCTTTTAAACAGGGCAAAAACCAGTTTAAAAGGTTAATCCAACTCTTAACCACAAGCTACCACCCTGCAGAGTGAAGCAAGCAGCAGAAAACAGAGGAACAACCCAGTTTGCCACCGAAAGAAAGTCACTTTTTTATTGTGTTTGAGCCTGGGTTCAAAACCCCCAGCAGGGGGGGGAGGAGGGGGAAGTATAAATATGAACAAACCCCACACTCGCTGCACTGCCTGCCAGCATTGAAGAGGGCTCCGCTCACACAGCTTCCAAGCGGAAGGACAAGGCGAGCCTAAGGGGATCAGTGCTGCGTAGGAAATGTTGGGGCAGGACACCTCGCAGGAGGCTGCCGCTACCGAGGCCAAGATTTACTCTAATTAAACAAGGCCAGTGGTTGCCTGTAAGCCCTCAAAACGACCATCTGGTAAACAGCCCGTTAATTAAACTAGAAATCAATTCTTTTTCACAATGGAGGAGAGCGCCAGCCCCTGTCACAACACTGACGGGGAGCGGGGTTTCAGTGGTTGTGGGGCCTGCCTCGCCCCCGGCCCCGTCCGCTGGGCGCAGCGTCTACGGTGGAACGGGGGTTCTTGATGGTTTCGTCCACTGAGACAATAAGGCAGGCGGCCTCCGAGGCTGCCGTCAGCGCATTAATGCGCACGATGGCTGGCTCCCACACACAGGCCTCGAAGTTATCGGCAATGTCCTCGTTGTTGACATCCACACCATACCACATACCTCCCTGGTGGGAGAGAAGCAGAGACAAACATTCAGGGAGAGGCAGCGACTGGACCTTGCTGAATGAAGAATACTCGAGGGAAACACAAAGAAAAATAAAAAACCAAAAAGCCTTTGTTGTCAGCAAACAGCGCCAGTGAAGCCTTGTAAAACAGGAGGCATGCTCCATTTCAGACAGAAGCTGTAGACGCCTTACAGGACTGACTTCCACTCCACTGCTGTCTTGCTCCCCCACCCACAGCCCTAGTTTTTGCAGCCCAAGATACAGCCGCACATTTTGGGGCATTCCCCCTAACCCCACAATCATCAGAAAGGCAACACATGGTGGGAGTGACTCCCTCCAAAGTAGCAGAAGCAGAGAGAAGCCAAGGGGCCACCTCCAACTGCCTGAATCAGGACTGCACGTGCATGCACATGCGTGCCACTCAAGACCCAAAATGATCAGCGGTCAGGACCTTCAGTCTGCAGCTCCTCAGGCAAACACGTGGCTCAGCCAACTTCTGTACTCTAATCACTTTAATGTTTAATATAGAAGCCTCCCTCCTGACAAACAATGCATTTTTAAAAAGCAAATCAGAACTCCCAGCTATAGAAGTCACCCGACAGCCATGATCAAAGGGAAAACCAGATCACCTCCTTTTATAGAAAACTGCACCAAGCCCATACTTGATCCAAAAAACAAAATGCTGCATGCAATCAAAGAGGACACAAGCCTAACACGGGCTTAGCTGAACTGAGCCTGACTGATCCAGGCTCAAGAAATATAAAGAAAAGAAATCACACACACTACCGGTTCACACATGCAGCCCTTGGCTCAAAAGTGGGCACCAACCTGCGCGTGCTTGGCTCGGAGCTTGTTCAGTATGTTCGTGGCATCAAAGCCAGCGTTGTCACAGAGTTGACGGGGAATGATCTCGAGGGCTTTAGCATAAGCACCTATCAGCAGCTGCTGCTTGCCTGGAATGGTCCTGGAATAGTCCCGGAGGTATTTGGAAAGCTCCATCTCTATCGCACCACCACCAGCAACCACCGAGTCATTCTGAAAGAAAAGGAGACGCTCTCACTGCAAGGGGAAAAGCAGCAAAACCTCCTCTCCTGCGACTGCTGCACATCAGGGTGGTGCAGACACACTAGACCCAGGGGAATCTACAGCCCAGGCTGCTGCCATCCCTGGGGGCACCTGCCAGCTTTGCCAGGAGCTTCCAAAACAGGTCACAAACCTCGAGTGGCAGCTACCTGCAGCTCTCCCCAGCTACACACAAGATAAAGGGATGGTCTGAAGACACCATACCAGGGGAGGGAGGGGAGGGAAGACCACACTCTCCTTGTGCTGGGCACATTTCCCTCTTTTTTTTTTTTTTTTTTTTTTTTTCTTCCAGTAGGGAGATCAGGATGTTCTTTCTAGAAGCAAAACAGCTCCAAAAAATCCTGGCATGCTTCTTCCTATCCCCTCAGGGCACTCGGCCTCAAAGCTGTTTTTAACTAGAAAACACCACTTTAACACATTATTATGCATAACCCAGAAACACCTGCAGACAGGCGGCATCTATCACACAGGACCAGCAACTCCACAAGCAGAGCACACACATTCATACCAGCATCAGACTTCCCTCTCAGTGCTCCCAGCCTACTACCTTCACAGCCAGGGGACAGCTACCCCCTCAGACTGGGCACCAAGAGAGGGAACAAGTGGCTTTAATGGGCACTGACACGCATGCATGCCATCGAGACGAAATCAGTCCTGCTATTCAAATCTACCACAGATTTACCCAACGCACCCAGACTGCGTTCCCTTTAGGATGGGGCTGTTTCCAGAACATGCCACAACCCAGCAAGCCCAAGTTACAGCTGTACTGAAGAGAAAGCCAAAACCCAGGCGTGCCTGAAAAGCATCTGGCAACATTGCAGAGAGAACGCTGCTTTGGCTGAGGAACAGCACTTGAGTTAATCAATCAGATGCTGGCCGTCTGCGCTGAGGTCCTAGTCTCTCCATGGAGACCTTAGTCAAATGCTGGCGTGTGAAAAGGTTTCTAGGAGTTACAGCTGTGCCAGGTCTGATCAATAAACCTCCCTGCTGGCTTGGCACTGGGAATCTCCACTGGTCCTTACCTTGATTGCTCTCCTGACTATCATGATAGCATCATGCAGGGACCGTTCCGTCTCTTCCATGAACTGCTCTGCACCCCCTCGCAGGATTATCGTGCAAGTCTTTGCCTTTGGGCAGCCTGTGAAGAAGTTGTACCTGCCAATGGCACAATGCAAGAAAGATTACAGCAACAGAGAAGCAGGGCTGCTGCTGAACAGGCTTTGCACCAATATGACAGTATGGGAACAGACAAGCTCTTTACAAGCCTGACGCGTGACTGAAGCCATTTCACCCTACGCAGAACCCCTATCAGATCTTGAACTAAGAAGGAGCAGAGCCAGGCAACACACAAGTGAAATTTAAGCTGACCCAGGAAAATCCACTCTCTTCCAGTTGCTAAGGCTTTGCCCCAAACCCATGTTCTCATTTTCACTTGGCAGGAACAGAGCAGATATTAGCAGACAGCTCCAAAGAGGATTTCTCCTCTAGCGACGGGAAGAACCCCATTATATTGTACCCAGCTTCACTTCCGCTGATAGTCAAGTGTCACTGTGGGATATCAGACGAGTGCCACAATCAACCTCAAAAGGCACTGCTTTTAAGTTACAAGTGAAAGAATACCACTATGCTTTCTACAAGGCACTAGGGAATAATAAATATGTATTTTTAAAAGCATATAAAAGAGGTAAGATTTCAGTGAAAGCTTACTCCTGTGCCCCCCCTCAGACTCATAAAAAGCAGGAGTAACACAATCTTGTTTTCACACCATCACCTTGAGAGATACTCAAACTGCCAGTGCTTAGAACTCAACTTTTCAAACTAATACCAGAGCGTTTACACAGGACTACAGGTTCACAGCTGGTGTTACTTACCTCTCTCCTCCAATCTGAGTCTCCTCAAAGAGCTCGCATCGGCCCAGGACATCATCCGATAGGGCATTGACGCTGGTCTGAATGGAACCACCACAGGCCTGCACAGGAAGGAGATAAAGCACAGCATTACCGACCCTGACAAACAAGACAAATTTCCCCAGCAGGCTCCCACTCTTCAGAGACAGTCCAGTCTGTTAGCTGATGCAAAAACCACCCTGCAAGCCAGATTCAGGGAAAAAAAATCCTCTTCTACTTCCCCTCCCATCTCACACATCTAGCCAGGCTACCAACACGAGAAATAATCCTCAACAGCAAAATAAGATTAAGGTTCTTTTAAGTGCTGACTCACAGGCTCTAGAGTCCAACAGCTACACAAAGCAAGCTTAGGAAAAATCCACTCACAAAGGAACAGTCAAGAAGTAGGGAAAATAAACCCCCTACCGATGCAATGTACAGACCCCAATATGTCACAACAGCAGAGAAACAAAAAAAGCAGTGCAGATACAATTAGTGTGTGATTGTTCATTCCATCAAGGCACAGCTTCATCAGTATATGGCAGCTCTACCCAATAACTGCACTGGCAAAAATTATGCCATTTTAATTTTAAGTCTTTGTTA
Source organism: Falco cherrug (assembly GCF_023634085.1). Lineage (NCBI taxonomy): Eukaryota > Metazoa > Chordata > Aves > Falconiformes > Falconidae > Falco > Falco cherrug. The sequence goes on along the minus strand of NC_073697.1, from coordinate 40,053,737 downwards.
GGAACACTATGTTCAGTCATCAGTCACTGCCCTGTTTTGGGAACAACCAGCTGGGCACTGTTAAAACTAAATCAGAAGTCTGTTCCAAAACAAGGTAGCTCACCATCATAGTTCGCTTGAGATCTTCTTCTGGGACACGGCCAGCACAAAACATGTCTCTGTCTGCAAAGTACTGGGTAGCCACATCACCGATAGGAAGTTTGGACAGGACAACCTTGGCTCCCGACTTGTGGATTTTGTCTAGTTTGTCATACAAGATGTTCCACTCAGCATCCACAATGGCCTGGTAATCCTAGCAGGGAGAAAAGGGACAAGCACTCATGTCATGAAGCACTGCAAATGCCATCCCGCCACCATACCGCAGCGCCTGCGAAGGGAGAGCTCTTTTAAAACAACGGCAGTGGTGACACTGCTCCATGCAGCCCTGGCAGACAACTGCTTTCTAAGACTCATAGGTGATTTTAGGTCACCCAATTTTATGCCAAAGAGCCATGTCTTAAAATGCTTCCAGCAGCAGAACTGAGTCAATAAAGGGGCTGGATGAACTGAGAGAGAGAGGCAGCGACAGCTCAAGACAGAACACGAGGAAGAAGGGATTATACTGATGTCCGAGAGGCGCTTACAGAACACGGACGTTGGGGTGGAGAAACTTACAGTATCTATCACAGAGGAAAAACACAGATCCTGAGAAACCTCATGCTTTACCAGCATGCTCAGGTTTCACAAGCCTGTTGTGCTCCAGCTGTCAGTGAAATGCAGCCATAAACAGCTGGGAAATCTTACAAAAGCATGCGGCAACATCACATGCAGCAGCTGACTACAACAGAAAAGACCACCATCTTCACCAAGGCAGAGAGACTAACTGGAAGGGAACAGTTACTAAGATCACAGTGGGGTCAAGACCCCAAAAGCAAAGCCCCCAGAGATCTTTAAATACCACAATTATGCAGCAACCAAATACACGCAACTTTCCAAGAAGCTGTCCCAGAATGACTGTGTTTCATAGAGGTATTTTAACAAGATGGAAAGAGAACTAGTGTCCAAATGGCTACCTTGTTTGCTTAAATACGAAGCGGCTCTTTCAGCATTTAAAGCACTGCTAAATAAGCTTGCCCTGGAAGGCCACTTGTTAGGCATAAAGAAGCCACCCCACAGCCCACAGCTTATCACAGCATAGCAGAGACACAATGACTGAGCAGAAACAGACCCTAAACCTGCTGTAATACGAAGTCTGCCATACCCTTCTCCCAAACGAGGCAGCATAACCCACCAGCTATTTTGGGGGGGGGGGGGAAAAGGACAACCAGAAGGCAATCCAATTTATCCCACCGGCTCTCTCAAGTAGCCACCACATCTTGCAGGCATGAGAAAGCGCGACAAGCTCCCCTTCCGGCTCTTACCTCCACTGTGTTTACTCTGACTTCAGCATTGTCCTTCTCGGCCTTGAGCTCCAGCTCCACGTTCAGCAAGGCTATCTTGGGAGACTGATACTTCTTGGGCTGCATTTCAAACCCAGCATAGGAGAATGTCTTCTTAAAGGCAACTCCGGCCACCAGCTGCGAGTCCTTGAAGACAGGGATTTGTGTTAGGCTCAGCCTCCCAAGGTTTTCTCAACAGGGTTAATAACTCCCACAGGAAACTCCCTGCTTTCAGAGTCCTCATTTACAAAGCATTCACCAACAGCTGTCTCCTTTGATTAACCCACTTTTAGAGAAAACAAGCAGCAAGTATTTTCTTCTCTCTGTTCACAAAATCAGCTTCTATCACTGCCTTTCTACCCCTCAAGACACCGCAGCAGAAGACGCTATACACAATCTGAAGATCAAGGGATGGAGCAATCTGTTCCCTCTCTGATGTCTTTCCCATTTCTACCCTTTGAAGATGGATACTTCTCATTCACAGCCCCACGCTCGGGGTTTGGGGTTGGGCGTTTTTTTTTGCCCTGGTTTGTTTTTCCAAGCTCCATCACCACCTCTGGGATTGTTTTGCAGCAGGACTGCCCTGCCCCACACTGCAGTCCCCTGAAGTTAACTTCTTGACTTCACAGATGGTAGAGGAATCAACATCTACGTCTCCCACTCCAGAAGTATCCAACCACACGGCAGACGTGGCCCTGCCCAGCCACTGCAGCCCAGAGGATCCCTGTCCCTCCTAAACTAGGACAATCACAGACCACCTCTGCTCCAGCTGACAGGGCAAGACAACCCCGGATCTCTCACAAACCCTGGAGAATAGCATGTTAAATTCTTTGCCCCATCCTCATAGGTCTCCAAGGAGACCTACAGCAGAATAAAGGAGTCTAACAGCAGAATACAAGGGTCAAACAACCCTGACCATGGCGAGCTGCTTTTAGCCAGAACGGGAGACACCACCCTCCCCAGGGGACCAATTTCTGCAAGCCTCAGAACACCAGCAGGCCCAGACACCACAAAAACAGATGCTGAATTGTTCCCAATTCACTAAATTAGTTGTCTGGGCAAGATAATAGCATGATTATAATGTCTCTTCTCAAAAAAAAATGCTCATGAGGAGTGTTTACAGACAGTAACAGCCACAGAATAATAATTCAGAGAGACTGTGGTGAGCTTTACTTTCCAGCAGAAGGGTCCCAAGCAATGGGCCAAACCTATACAGGACACAGGCACGAGAGAGCACAGACACACCAGCTGTCCACAGCCCAAGAAAAACTCCCTGCCACATACCTGCATGCAGTCCCAGGCACAACAGGTATATTTCAGCACTGCAGTATAAACCACACAGCCCATCTACCCTGCCCACCACTAGATCAGCTCATTCACAGCATTTTCTTTGCTTTTTCTCCTCCAACCCAGTAGTCAAGCATACAACCAGGACTGTATGGCTATTGGTTCCTATTAACAAAGACTTCCCACACACAAAAAAATTAATTTACAGAGATATAAATTAAATTCGTACCAGTAACAACATTCACTACAGACAGCAGTGAGATAAGAGTGTATTTGGCTCAAAAACCCCAGATTCTCTACCTACAGAAAAGAAATCAAGTCCTACTCACTAAGCTTTTTCCTCACATCAACAGCTTGCTTTTGCTTTGGTAATTCCTGAACAGGCACCATCAACCTGGGCTGCATTTCTGCTAGTCAACTTATCAAAGGAGCCATGATCACCATCTCCTATCCTTTCAGGACAGGCTCCAACAGAACTTACTTCTAAAGCACCTCCTTGCACCTTCTTTATTCCAATCATTTTAAGTTGTAATAAGTCATCTAACATCATGACAGCATCTACAACCATCTTGGAGAAAAACTCCTTGCTCTGGGAGATCAGCTTAGAGCTCAGGGCTGTGGCTGCACACTTCTCGAGCAGGCTTCTCTGTTCACTGCAAGAGATAAAAACAAGGTCTTGTTCACTTGCAGATTCTTTTCACAAGCTCACAGAACATCATGTATGACATGATTAATCCACTCAGGAGAGGCAAAAGATCAGCTCCCTTCTATCCATGTGGAAAGCAAGACACACACATCAAAGCCCAGACTGTCGAAGTACAATTCTGCCTATCTGAGCCCAAGTACTGACCAGGTCGGCTGGCTACTAGACACCACAAGCCTGAGCAAAACAGCAGGGCTCAGCATCATCTCCTTCAACCAAAGGCAGTAAGAAGTTTCTGAAATCCTCTGAAGGTGGCATCTTCTAAGTATTAACTCAGGTAACATGCCACAACAGAGTGGATGACACAAGGGACACTAGGGAAATATGGCTCCAGCTCCCAGGCTCTTACCACCCGAGTTATTGCTGACCATGAGAACTGCTGTATTTCACATCACAGGACAGCGGGAAGGATATTATGATTTAAGATGGTTATGCAGTTGAACTTGAAATTTTACTGCAGGTATTAGTAAGGTCAGATCAAGCAGACAAGAGCTTAAAATGCAGGGAGAAAACGAACTCTAGCATTCTCCCCTCAGATGAAGGGATCATTTCCTTACTGCTATTAGCTGTCTAAGTTCACGTATTCAACAGCTAAGAAGCGATCCGATTTTCAGAGAAGCACTGAGCATTCAATACTGCCACCAATTACAGCAAAAGCCGTAAATCACCACCACCACTGGAAATAAAGGAATCAGGCCGCTTATTTTGGTACCTAGCTTCCTCCATGTGCACTGGAAGACACTGACCTACATACTTCAGTGCAGCCCAAGTGATGGCATGGCATCTCCCCCAGAGGAGCAGGAAATTCCAAAAAATTCAACAATAAACCTGGTGTGAGGCTGTAGCTGTTTGGCCTGACCTCGAGACCTCAGCCAGAGCCAAAGTATAAGTCAGAAACACCCTCACACCAGCTACCTGAAGCCCAGCTACACGCAACCAGGTTGTTTGTAAGGGAAACTTACTCTTTATCTTCCTTCTTCACTGCAACAGCAATGTCTTTTATCTTGTTTACAGCCTGTCAAAACACAAGCCAACAGCTGGATTAATGATTCATGCACTTAAGCTGACAAGATCTCCAACTTCGCTTTGTATTTTATGTCATCTTCTATTTCCTACTTCAACATCACTTGAAGTTTCAGGCATTTAAGCTATTCCACCCCTTCTACCACAGTAATTCTAAGAAACACACCAGCATAGAGGACTGGGAAGAGGCTCAGAGCTGCTCCGCAGTTTTAAGCTGAGAACTGGGGAACCAAAGGGCTGTTGAGGGAGTTAACCTCCTGAGAAGATTCAGTTTAATGGAACTGATGGGTGTCATTAGATGTAAGGTTTCCTAAGCATCAGTAAATTACAAGAGAATGGGAAACAATTTTTCTCATTTATTCTTTCTTGGAAAAAACACAAAGCAATAGCACTCCAGAGGTACTAACCGCTAATAACAGCTCACTGACACCACAAAAGGCAGCTGATGTTTGCAGTAGGATGACATGAGATCACTACTGTCACTCCCCACGCCCATTCATTACTGAGTTCTGCCTGGAAGTGTGTTATTTTCCCTCTTTGGCACAGACCTCCTCTCCCCAGACACTGTGGAGGAGCCCAATACAACCCTCAGCTCTGCAGCAGCAGCTGAGCCCTCCCTCAGCTATAAGCAGCGCCACCTTACCAGCTGCGTCGCCGTGCGGAAGGCGCGGATGATGATTTGAGGATGGAGGCCTTCCTCCACGTAGGGTTTCACTTGTTTCAGGAACTCTGCAGCAAGCAGAGTTACAGACGTGGTACCATCACCAACCTGCATGGAGAGGAAATGCTCTCTGTCATCCACACACTGCAGGGCCACCATGACAGCAGCTTCATAAACCACACAAGGGCTTCCAGAGAAAAACAGATTTTGTAATTTTCTCCGCTCACAGATTTGCACTTGAATTCTTCAGTGATTAAGAAGAGCTGGGTTCACACTACATCCCATTTGAGCACAAAGTCTCATTTCCCAGTCACCTATGTTCATAAAACATGAACTTTGTATCTTTGAGGTTTCAAACTACCCATCAGATCTAGCTGAAACAGTGTATAAGATCTGAAAGTTACCACAGAAGAGAAGGCATCAATGAAGAAACCAGCATAAATGCCAGCACTCCCCAAGCAATTCCCATCAGTTAACACAAAGCCCACAGAATCACCACCGCGAGGCAAGCTTGCTGCTGCATGTTATGCTTCTGAGCGCAGCCAGGTTACCCTCCTACCTCTGCATCTTGAGATTTGGCAATGTCCACTAACGTCTTTGCAGCCGGATGGACAACATCAAGGAGCTTCAGGATAGTGGCACCATCGTTAGAGATCGTGGCTTTGCCTAGGATTGATGCAGAAAAGGAAGTCAAGCTCAACTGCTGCGAGTAAAGCCCTGTCACTGTGAAAGGGCACCCAACATGCAAGGGAGCTCCTCAGACCTCAGGGAGACATTAATACGATAGTAATTTCAGAGCAGCCAGTCTCACTGTGCTTCACCATTTCGCCTTTCAGGTCAAATGTGGCCTCAACCCATTACTGCACTACAGAGCATCCCAATCAAGCACCGGTCCTGCATCGTTGTGATTTCCGTCATGTCTAAACAACCACAGGATCTCACTCCGAATTTCCACTTAACAGTAATTTTTCTTCAGCTAAATGACTTGTGTTTATCTCCTACGTGATTTGAAACATGATCACCACAATATTTTAATGCACTCCTACAGCCAGACGCACAACTACAAATTGGCTGAAAAGGAAAGTGAAGTGATCACCTTCATGGGTAAGGGTGTTTCACAGAGGGTGTCTCAGCAGGTACCTCCATTCCCTATCAACAGCATCTTTTTAGTCCATTTTTGGAGCAGATTAAGTGAAGTTAGTCTGAGTGCAGAAAAACTCTCGGCATCAATTAATAGGAGCTTTAAATTCATTTGTCTCTTACTTCTCAATAGCCTCTCCAGACAGACATAACCAGATATTCTAGTCTGACACTCACATGAAGAAAAAGACTAGAAATCAATCATACCAGTTATTAGGTGAATTTAAATCTAATGATCCTTTTTAATAAAAGTTATTACAGTTCCCATTTGTAAAAACTATTTAAAGACAGTACTAAGACCTTCCACCCCACCCTCCAGTAACACCAACTGTAAAAAGTAACAAATAATACACTAGTTTGGTGACTTCATACAAGTCTTTTCAGAGTAGGGGCAAGCCTCACCACTAAATCACACCCAAAAAAAAAAAAGTCTACCCAGTAACATCCACTGACCTCACACTCAGCCACAACAAGTGCCGAGTAACTCCACAGATATGAGCCTCATTTAAAAAAATAAAATAACACAGATGGTTGGGATACCTGAAGACCAGGCTCTGGTCTTTCCTGAAACACACTGTTTCTCCTTTCTGGGGTGGACTCTCTTGTATCTAGTCCCACTAACCCTGGATCTACTCGATCTCAAAACAAAGGCCACAGCTGCTTTAACTCAGGCTAGTAGGCAACAAACACGGACTTCCTCAGGTAGGTCTGACAATTATCTTCTCTGCAACAGTGGAAGCCAGAGCCAAGGTATGAAACTGAACATTGAGACATAACCTGAACCTCTATCATGAGAGTTAAGTTTAGTATGGAGTGAGGAAGTTCAAGTCTGCATATATGCAAAAACTGGGTTTAATTGATACGACCACATATCAATTAAGTATGTAAATATGTACGCTGCCAGCATGCACTACACTTAAGAGATTATTTTTCCAAGTCACGTTTCTACATAGCTGTGGAATGTCACTGCCCAGTGCTTACCCCGGTCATCCACGATGAGCTTGTCCATGCCCCGAGGTCCCAGGGTAGTGCGTACTGCTTCTGCGATAACCTGGCAGGCATTGATGTTGCTGACAAGCTGAGGGATCCCCTGTGAGGTATCCGTCCCCTCCTTCAGCAGGATAACCGGCGTTGGCTGAAGAGAGAACCCACAGAAAAGTCATTACTCTGATCCAAACAGCCTGCAGGCAACCTGGAGCTAACTCCTCACACAGTGCAGCAAGCTACAATCATGCAAAAAAGACTAAGACCAAAACCTCCAGCCTCTTTAACATTCTTCTGACTTGACACAATCCGACCACCTTCCATCTCTCGCTGCTTCCACAGTGTAACTGGAATTCACCCAACTGTCCCCAGTAAACGCTCTGGGACATAATAGTCCCAAAATCAGTGGCTTCCCCTGTACAGCATAGCCCAGCAAAGTTCTGATTCTGGTGCTAGACTGGAGAAGACAGTACATGTAGTAGTTACTAAGACTGCAGAGAACTGCAGGAACGCTGTGCCTGAATCAGCGACTTTTTTTTTATTACAGCACCAGCAAGATGTCCAGCAGAACAGGCACAAAGGCCTTTTGCCTGTCACACCTCAAATCAGTGTCCCAGCTGCCCCAAGGATGGCAACTGTTGAAAGATGCTGTCACAGAGAAGATGAAGTAGACCAGCACAATTTAAGGGATTACTCCTGTCTGACAGTAAACTGTGCTGGAGATAGCTTAGAGGATATCAAGATGCCAGAGCAGACAAAAGCTTCTCACTGCTCTGAGAGCACACCAGCCCTTTTCAGAAAGCAAACCAAAGATGCATTCCAGGCAAAGCTCAAACAAAGTTTCAACACAGCCAATGGTTGCAAGGTTTTAAACAGTTTTAAACAGCCACCTGTGGGCAGACAGCAAAATTATACGACTGTTGCACAATAAGACTGACAAGGCTGGGGCCAAGGGTCTGATGTGTGAGTAGAAGAGGGGGGTGAGGATCACAGCCAGGGCTCTCTAAATCCTGGCAAGATTCTGTGAAAGAAAACGTACCAGATTCTTCCACATCCACCAGAGCTAAGACAGTAACGGAACGCAAACGCTTGCACCCCCAAGAAAAGCAAGGCTTTTGTGCCACAGCCTACCTGCTCCCGAGCAACAGCAACGGGGCTCGGAGCTGGGGAGCGCCGCAGCCCAGGGGGACCCGCAAAGGAGGGAGGAGCTGGGCCGGGCGGCCGAGGGAACGCAGCTATGAGGCTGGGGCGGAGGCCGCGGGCCGGGGCCCCGGCAGCCCCACGCACCGGGCTGCAGGCCTACAACTCCCAGCACGCACCGCTCCCACCCAGACCCTCCCCACCGGGCCCAGGAGCCCAGCAGGAACGGGGGGCCGACCTGCCCCCCCCACCCCGGCTAGCGGCAGGCCTCTGCGACAAGGCGGCCTCTGCCATCCGCACCCCTCCACCGACCCAAGCGCGCCCCAGCCCCTCCACAGCCCCGCCAAACAAGGCCCCTGGAGCGTAGCGGAGCCCCGGCAAGCCGCGCCCAGGCAGCGAGGCGCGGCAGCGGCGACGATGGCGGCGGATGACACTCACCATCATCCCGGCGGCGCTCCTCACTCTCGCTGCCCGCGTCTCAGACAGACCCCACCCCACAATGCACTGCGCCCGCCGAGAAGCTTCCCCGCGGCCGGAAGGGAAGGGAAGCTAGGCGACCACTTCCGGCCGCTATCTATGGTACGGGCGGACAGAGCGGCTCCGGCGACCGCCCCTCCCTCCCGAACAGCCATAGAGAGGCAGGGAGTCCAAACCGGCCTGGGAAAACGGCTCGCTGTTTGCCGGACAAGGCAGCGGGCACAAGGCCGGAGGCGAGCAGGGCTGGAGAGTGGAGCTTTACGTGGCAGAGCTGGTGAGGGGACACCGGGGCCCCACCGCTGACACCGTGCTGACAGGGCCGGAGAGCGCAGCGCTGGCCCCAGGCCGCGCAGGCCTCCGTGCGGGGCCTCCCGGTCTCTCAGGAGATTGATGGCAGCGTAAACCAATAGAAAGGCGCGGGGCGGGAGCGCCGCCAATGGGCGCGGGGCGGGGGCGCGCTGGGCGGGGCACTGGGCGGTGCCGGGCGCAGCCATGCTCTGCCGCTCGCTCTGGCTCTGCCTCTGCCTCTGCTCCTGCCCGGCCCGCGGTGAGTGCAAGCGGCCGGCCCGGCCCCTCTTCCCCTCGCACACCGGCCTGGCTGCCTTTCCCCTCTGTACACCCCGATCCGGGTGCATTTCCCTTTCCTGCACCCCGATCCGGGTGAATTTCCCTTTCCTGCACCCCAGTCCGGGTGCATTTCCCTTGATGCACCCCGACCTAATTGTATTTCCCCATCCCGCGCACGCGTTCTGGGTGCATTTCCCCTCCGTGCACAGACAGTAAGGTGCCTGTCCCCTCTCTGCACCCTGGCCCTGCTGCATTTTTCCCCCCCTGCACCCCAATCCGAGTCCATTTCCCCTCGGTGCAGCCCGGCCCCGATGCATTTCCCCCTCCAGCACCCCAATCCGGGTGTATTTCCCCCTCCAGCACCCCAGTCCGGGTGTATTTCCCCTCTGTGCACCTTGGCACCACTGCATTTCCCCACTCCAGCACCCCAATCCGGGTGCATTTCCCCTTAGTACACCCCAGCCCCGTTGCATTTCCCCCTCCAGCACCCCAGTCTGGGTGCATTTTGCCTTGGTGCACCCCATCCCCATGGCATTTCCCCCCCAGCACCCCATCCCGGGTGCATTTCTTTTCAAGGTGCCCCTGCCCTGAGATGGTGTTTCCCTGCTGCGCCTCTCAATCTGTGTGCATGTCATCCCTATCGCCTCTGCGGTCCGGCTGTGTTTTCCCCTTCCCCTTGTGCACCTCAGTCCCAGTGCCTTTTCCCCCATCTCTGTGCTCCTGGGTGCTGGTGCATCTCCCCTCGCAGAGCTCCAGGGCCTGGCCAGGAGGGTGTGTTCCCTTCAGCGTGGTGCAGTTCAGGAGCCATAGCTGGGTATTTTCCCATTTTTCAGGAATTTCCCCTTTTGTTTTCTCTGCCTCTCACCTCTCTCCATGCACACACAGGTTTACGCCTCCATGAATACTTATATTTCCAAGTGCTGAGCCCCGGAGACATCCGCTACATCTTCACTGCCACTCCAGCCAAGGATTTTGGTGGTGTGTTTGTAAGTATTAAGAACTGAATCTGTCAGTTTGCGTCCCTCCATCCTAATATTTCTCCATTGCAGGGCCCAGTCATTTGAACCTTTTCTAAAAATGGAGACAATTATTCTTCCATGAGTCTGCCCTTATGAAGGAGGCACGTGCTGGTCGCTGCCTTCAGCCTCAGCAGGCTTTCAGAGGGGGAGTGTGGCCCCTCTGTGTTCAGGGAGCCCTGGTCTTTCCTCCTCCAAGAGCTGAGACAGGCACAGCCCCAGGATGGCTGGGCTGAGATAAATCGACTGCTCTGCAGATGTAAGACCTTTCCCTCAATAAACCCGGAGTCAGGATGTGGGTGCAGGAGCAGATCTGCTAGGAAGCATGTGGGACATCAAGGACCAGAGGAAAAGACACTTTCTGGCTCTGCACACGTTCCCCAGGAGCACTTGTATGGGTGGATGGTGCCGTGCCTTTGTTTCCCCTCCCCATGGTGGCAGCAAGATATAGGCGAGCTGGTGAGTGAGGTCAGGATGGCTCTGCAGGGGCTGGAATGGGGCAACCAGCCTCCCTGCCCCTGGGAGCCCTAGATCTCCCCAAAAGCACACCCCGCACAGAGACGAGCAGGGCACGGGACAGCAGGGACAGCTGCGGAGGGGCTGGGGGTGGGAAACAGCCCTGATCACCCCCCTTGCTCACCCCTGCCTGTCTCCTTGGAGAACACAAGGTACGACCAGATCCACCTGGTCCCGGCGGATCCCCCTGAAGCCTGCGGAGAGCTGAATAATGGTGTCTTCATCCAGGACCAGATCGCCTTGGTGGAGAGGGGGTATGTCTGGCGCCACGGGAGTGTTTGAGGGGGACCCTTGGGCAGGAGGGGAGCTGCCAGTGGCACAGAGGGTGACAGTGCCATGGCTACGTTTTACTGTCACCTCCAGCTTCTTCCTGTGACTTATGCCACATGGGTATATGAGGAAAATGCGAGGGTGTTCCCACCCCAGATTGTTCCATGTTGCATCTCTTAGAAACAGCCTGTGCTAAGGTGGAAAAAAACCCTATTTGATTTTATATTTATTTAGGAGAAAATGGCTGAGTGTGGGCAGCCGCTGCCTAAAATACAGACTCAAAGAGGAGCAGGGTTTGGGGGAGGCGTGGGGCCAGGGAGACAGCCCCTGCTTTGGGCATCTGCAGGCAAGCTCTGGCGCTTGCAGGTTTCGTACCTGCCGAGGATCTGCCTGTGGTCACCCAGGGTTTTATCACTCTCTGCCCCAGGGGTTGCTCATTCCTGTCGAAGACACGAGTGATCCAGGAGCATGGAGGGCGGGCAGTGATCATCGCAGATAACGCCTATGATAACGACAGCTTCTACATCGAGATGATCCAGGACAGCACCAGGCGGACAGCCGACATCCCCGCACTTTTCCTGCTGGGCAGGGATGGGTAGGTGCCTTGGCCAAGGGACATCTCATCTTCGCAGGTGCAGAATGTCTCACAGGAAGGGCCAAGCAACAGCCTTGTTCCCACAAACAGGGAGGTCCCAGTGATCAGCATGTCCTAGCTGAGCTTTATGAGCCAAATTTTTAGTGGATTCAGTCATAATTAATCCACAGAGTTTCTCTTTGAGCTGGTTTATGGTTTATGCTCACATCTGGGCTCTGCTCTCCCAACTCCAGTGGCTCAGGCACACTTGTCGCCTCTTTGTCCTTCCAGGTACATGATCAGACGCTCGCTGGAGCAGCACGGGCTCCCCTGGGCCATCATCTCCATTCCCGTCAACGTCACCAGCATCCCCACGTACGAAATGATGCAGCCCCCCTGGACCTTCTGGTAGCAGTGGGGGGCTGCAGCGGATCAAGGACTTCTCGGTGGATCCCAGGAGCTTGCCCCGGGGACCAGGTTTGAGGAAAAGGATCCCAACGAACTCAAGAGATCCTACCACACAGCCTCACCCGATTCAGCAACAGGGAGATCTCTGCTGCCACCGGCATGTGGCTGAAGGGCAAACACCAGTGCCAGCAGTGGGAACTCTGAGCCTGGCACCGACCACTCTTTGTAGTGACTTTCTGGAGGGAGGCGATGGCCCGGACCAGGCCAGCACTTCCCCAAGAAACATTTTAACAATGTGTAAGATGCCACCAGTAATTACTGCTGCTAATTTAGAAGGATGCAGGAGTGGTGCAGTCTGACAGAGAGGGGAGGGAGAGTGAGATACAGGCTTGGTCTCTACTAGCAGGACTCGCCCAACATCTGTATTTTTGTCTGAGTTAATGAAGTCTGAACAAGTTTTAGAGAAAGGGAAGTTTCTCTTATTTTTTTCCAGCAGTCGGGATGAAGGGACAAATCTCATCCCCCCAATTTTCCTAGGAAACTTCCCAAGGTGCCTTCTGCAAACGGGGGCCAGGCTCACATCAGGGCCCTGTGCGACACAGATCAGTCATGCACTGGGGCAGAAACAGCCCCACGGGACAACATAGCGTCCAGCACCCATCCCCAAGGGGGGACTGGTCACAGATCCAGAGCCCAAACATCAGCAGGCACCTATTCTCTCATCCCCAGATCTCTGTGTCCCCACCGGGACCAGCCTCTGGAGTGTAGCCCTCATCTCTGCACTCACTAGCCTCCAGTTTACCAGTACAAACAACACAGCCCTGCTTCTAACCAGTCTCGGTTTATTACGAACACTGAAGGGGACATGGCCCCGGGACGGCTGGGGACAAGCAGCGGGGTGTGGGGCTGGCGGTGATGGCAGTGTCAGAGGTGCCCATCTACAGTGTCGCCCTCGCTCCCACAATCCAGCTGCCACGGGTTGGAAGGAAGCGGCAGCAGAAAAAGCTCCCCAGAATGCAAATGGGGAGGAAAATAGGCCGGGCACATCCCCAACCTGCTGCCTGTCTGTCGCACAGAGCAGTCTTCTCCCTCCGGCCGTGTGGTCCGCAGACTGGGACAGCGCAGACAGCAGTGTGGCCTCATCGGTGGCTGGCAGCATGGGATGGATGACAACGCGCAGCTGCCGGTGATGTCTGGGTGTGGGGAAGCACCACGCTGAGTTCCTGGCACAGTGGATCCCAATAGGGCGCATCCTCCTCCCGCAGCTGGACAGCCCAGCGGGATGGCTTGCACACTGCAAAACCCAAAACTTTTGGGTTTTGGATGGTGAGTTTGCTCTGGGCTAGCAGCAGCCTGGCCGTTCCCCCTCCCTGAGGAGCCTGGCAATCACTGCGTGGGGCTCTGCATCGTGTGAGGGATGGGACCGAGGTGGGAGGGATCTGTCTTCCAGGGTCGGCTCCACTCTCCCTGCTGGACTTGGGCATCTGAGCCACCCTCTAAGGTGTCTCTGTCCCACCTGCAAAATCATTTTGCCCCTTGCTGCTCACCAAGCCAAGGCATGGAATGGAGTATATATACGGACCCCAGCTCCTTAGTGTGTAGATAGTGCTAATATAGACATTAAATAGTACCCCTCGTGCACAAACACACGTACACACACACATGCACACACGTTCCCCTCGTCCCTGCAAAGTAAGATAGGACACGCTCCTCCGCATCCACGGCCGGCACAGATGTGGTGGAGCCACCTTGCAGGTGGTCACAAGGTGACCAGCATGATGACCCAGGGGCTGGCTGGACCCTGCTCTCCTCCAACCTCCTCTGCAAGCACCAGCCAGCATGGTGGGGGGCCACCAGCTCACAGCCTGTCCTCACAGGGAGGATGGCGACAGCCTGACATGCACATGCGCGCGCGCGCACACACACACAGACAGAGCACACAACAAGGACAGGCAGGAGCAGGGCCTGCCTCCGGCTCCCCTGCTGTCCCACTCCACCAGACCTCTGCCACTGGCATGTGGCCTCCCACCCGACCCCACAACACAACCCTGTTTGTAGTATTAAAGCTGCTGCCTTTCGGAGGACCCTCTCATCCCTTCCCTCTCCTCTCGCCCGGGGCCAGGATCAAACGTCAGTCATCTCATCCTCCAGCTCAGCATCATCCGTCTCCCCTTCACCCTCCTCCTCTTCATCCGACGTCACGTCGGCATCATCAGCTTGCGCTAGGCACTTGGGACATGAGCAGGTAAACAAGTAGTTCTCCCTGGAAGAAGGGAAGGAAGAAGGAGAAAGAGTGATGGCATTGAGACTGGCACAACCCCAACACTGCTCTGTCCCTGAGCCACTGCCCAGCAGCAGCCAGAAAGGGGATAAATATGTTTGTTTTATTTATTTATATATTAATATAAATATTTATATAAAAAATATAACATATAACCCGTGGAGGAGGACGCGGGTTTGATCACGCTGGGCTCAGGAGAGCTGGAGGCAGTCTGGGTGGACAGGGGGATTCTGCAGCCCTGCAGGGGTGACGGGACATGGGGACAGAGACCATCAGTGCGAACACCCACCCTTGAAGGGTGGACAAGAGAAGAAGGTGGGGGGGGACAGCAACGGTTTGCAGGAGCGAACTACAGAGTGTTGCAGGCCTGCAGAGAGAGAGGCGGGAGGGAACCAAATCCTCAGTCCCTGTGCCTACAACACATAAGAAAGGACTGCAAAGAGCCTGAAGCACTGAAAGCACTACATGCACACCCTTACCACAAACACGCTGGCTGGCACATCAGCCCATGCACAGCCACACATCAAGGCCCCGAGGTGGGGATGCAGCCCAGACAGACTGACTGGGGGTGCACACGGGTGCTGTGTCCCCCCGGGTCCCTCCAAGCAGCCCTACCTGAGTATCTTGTTGCGGCTGTGTCTGCTGCGCTCCCTCTGACAGCAGTCTAAATAACTGATGCAGATTTCCTGTGAGCAAAGACAAACAGGTTGGGCTGAGAATCACTTCTCGCGAATCCAAAGCAACACAATTTGTAGCAGTCCCTCTCAGGCAGAAATATGGGCTCTGGTAGCCCCTACATGTGAAGAGGCATGAATTCCCTTGCCAGGCTCACACAAGAGACAGGAGGTACAGGCCTGGGGTCCACGGGGGATGTAGGGGATACAGGGACCCGATGCCACCCCAGGTTCATCCAGGCCCTGCTGCCTCACCTCTCCTGCTTTGATGTCCTCCAGAGCCGTCAGATGCAGGAGGAAGTTGTTTTCTGGGAAGGATGTCTCAGCATTGGGAATGCAGCTGTGGTTACCTACGAGCAGGATGGGACAGAGCTGTGAGGACATCTCCAGAGGACGGGGAAGACAGAGGCAGGGTGGGAGACCCCACAGAGCCCACAGGACTTGTGCCTGCCCTTCTGTGTGCCCCAGGCAGGTGGCAACCAGTGCCACAGCCTGGCTAAGGATGAGGCAGCACAATGCTGCAGCCACCCCATCCACCTCAGGGACACCAGCACGACACCTTCCATTCACATTGGGGACTACAGCGTTTGGCAGGGCAGGATGCAGGGCCAGGGCTCTCCCTTAGACCCACCAAAAACCACTTAGAGAGAGCAAGCTGTCCTGGATCAACCCCAAGGAGGCACAGCATCATCTCTGCCTCCAGGTGCTGGGGAAAGGATGAATGGGGCAGCGCTTTTTCCATGTTTTGCAGCATTCACAGCAGTCAGCTTCCAGGCCCTGCTTGGCCCTGCTCTGCCATTAACACTTGGGAGTGAAAGATGACAGCTCTGGTGCTGGGACATGCTCTCCTACATCCCCACGGGCCAGCCAAAAAACACTCCCTTCCATAACAGTTTGTTTAGCTCCATTTTGCTCAGGCAAGGTTGGAGACAGTCTCTTTACTAACTGTATACATGGCTCCCAGAGACTACATTGCATCCAAGTCCATTCAAGCCAGGACTGACTATTTCATAGTTAGGTGAAATGCCAGAAGACCCGTGAGAGAGCAGCCAGGCCCCGGGGCAGCACCCATCCAATCCCATCGATGGATGGAAAGCACAAACTCCTTTCTCCAGAGGCTTTTAGGAAGAGATAAGCCAGTCTAACACAGGACAATTCCCTCCTCACTGCTAGTTTTCCTCCCAGTCCTTGCATTACTTACAGCAGCTCTGGAGCACGTAGAGACCTGATCCCTCGCAGTTGAGGAACTCTCCTGACTCTGCAGCACAGAAAGGGGGGTTAAGAGCTTTGCATGGGCTGTTCTGACCCTTCCAAACACACAGCTCAGCATGAGCACAAAGGGATGTCCAGCAATCCTGAACGCACACAGCCAGTGCTGGTTTGGGGGCCAGGTGTTGGAGGGTGATTTCCAAAGCATCCTTCCCTCCCCTCTGGGAAGGGATGGAGGACACAAAGATTTACACCCTCGGGCTCTCTGGCCTATGCCTGTACTCACACAGCTGCACCAGTCAAGTAAGTGATAAACAGGTCTTTTGACTGTTCAGCGTAGATGGGTCTTTCAGGCACAGGATTCCTCCAGCCACCCGTGCGTGACCTGCCACAGTTCACCTGGGCCACACTGCCCACTAGCTTGGACTTGCCCTATCCACGCAGCAAGCCAAAGGCAGCAGGCATGGCTCACATGGACTGGGGGAAGTGGGATGTCCCAGCCCCTAGTGGGAAGCTCGCTTGGTCCCTGAATGCTACGAAGTCTCCAGCAGTCTCCTGCAAACGACACTGCCCACAGCCATGTCAGGGCCTCACCCTTCTCAATGTCCTTGTAGAGCTGGTCGATGAAGGCGTCCAGCTCCTCTCGTTGCAGCATGGGGAGATCCAGTGCATCACAAGCGTGCACCCACTGGCTCAGAGAGCTGTCAGGAAGCAGAGGGACACCGTTACAGTCCCGCAGTGCTGTTGGCACATGGTGGGACCTCGCAGGGAGGATCTAAGGGTTCAACTCGGTGGCTCTGAGAAGCCAAGGTCTGGCAGAGGGACACGAAAGGGTTGGACACAGCCAAGATGAAGTACTGCTTTCAAGTTTGCCTCTCCATTCCCCTAAGTCTGAACCCAGCCATTACCCAGGCCAGCATGAATTTACAGACAGTACATCCCCTCCATGCCACACCCCTGCTGCTCTGCAAGGAGCACCCAGAATGCGCCATTACCTTGTTCCTATGCCTTGGCCATTGGTCCCAACGAGGGCAAAGAGGGATCGAAAGCCTTCTGGAGTGAACCACTGCAGAAGGGAGATGAGAAAGCAGCTGAGGCCAGGCCAGCCTGCAGCAGCACCCCACTCCGCAAGTGCCTCAGATCCCACAGGGAGCTTTGGGGGAAGCAAGGAATGGGCAGAGTCCCAGGGGAAGCCCTAACCAACCGGAGGGTCCCGCCACGCTCCTGGGCTATTCGGGAGGCAGCTCAACTCACTCTGCTGAGATGTTCGTCATAAAGGGCTTCCGTGAAGAGCAACCGCAGCAGCTCCAGCTGGCCCTGGCAGGACATGGCAACACCATCAGGGTGGGGAGATGCTGCTGCGTGTCAGACCCAGGCTGACGGCCAAGCCCAGCACAGGCCAGAAGGCTCAGGAGTCAGGCTCCTCATCCTTCCCTGCAAGGCTGGAGGCTGCTGCCCTCAGAGCAGCAAAAGCCATTCATTTTAGCAGTAAAAGCCACCTATTCAGCAGCTAAATATCACCCTGTCCCATCCCACAGCAGAAGTATCTCCGGCACAGGAACGAGCAGCACGTCCCACTGAAGCACCACAAGCCCAAAGCCCTCTCTCTAAGCAACCCATTTCCTTTCTGTCAGGTCAGCTATCTCCTAATGGGGGGCTTTGTGCCCCCACTTTGAGCCTGGGATTTCCAGGGTCTCCTATCCTAGCTGTAGTGGGGCTTCTGCACCCACGGGCTCACAGACACAAGCAGGGAGAAACAGGCTCAGGGATTCAACACATCCAGGAACTGCCAGAGTCTTACCTTAAATTTGTCCCCCAGAAGCTTGTGCACAATCTCTTCTTCTTCATTTGCTGTCTTGTTGCAGAACTGGGAGAAGGCCTTAATCCACCACTCCTTGTCTTTAGCCTGACAAAGGAATCAAGCAAAGGCACTGCACCACTACTGCTTTCCTGCCCAACAAGGGGAGGGGAGGGGGGAGAGGACAAACACCACTGAGCTCAGAGGTATCCAGCCTGCTATCAAGAACCACCAGAAGCAACTGCATGGCGGTAGTTTATTGTCAGAACAAACGCTGAGAAAGCCAGGCCAAAGAAACAGAGCCAAAGGAAAGTTTCAGTTCTGACTAACTATTTTGGTACAGAAAAAAAGACCTGCTTGGCTCAGGACATAGGAACCTCCTTTGCTGCCTGCTGTCTCCAATACCAGGGACCACTAGATGTTGGTATCTATTCAAGCAGGACCTTGCCAGTTGCCTGAGAAAAGATCAGTCCTTGGGAGTAACAGCCACAATAGGATGAGGAAACCACACATCAGCAGCTGTGGCTGCAAAATGCAGATGTACCTGTTTGATGGTGGCGACCATCCGGGCCATCAACATGATGCTGGAAGTCTCTGGTGGATAATGCATGTTTCTGGGGAATAAGAACAAAGAAAAGAGATGAGCAGATCAGTGCTGGTACAGAAATAAAAAGCTGGAGGGAGGCAGAGACAGCTGCCATCCATGTGGTCAGGCCCGCACTCATCCATCACGCCAAAGCAGCCAGCACAGCATCACTGCTTGGGGATCCAGCGCCACTCAGGGCAAGGAGAAGCCTGCACCCGCCTGCCTACCCTAACCATACAAATAATTCCCTACCATCCTGTTAAAACTAGAGCCCAGGTCCCCTACAAAGCCTAGGACTGCAGCAAGAGCTTGGGTTTGTAATGAGCTTTGGGCCAGGGATGTCGCTTCTTCCCTCTGTGCCCATTTTGTCACCTACAAGCAGGGACAGCAATTTATGTACCCACAGGGGTGCTATAAGGAGGATCTCCCCAAGGCTGGAGATCTGCGGGAGTGCTATAAAATTGCAGGAGTGAGGGATGCACAGCACAGTGCTTTGTAGCTCTTTACTGGAAGAAAAAATAAGAACTGCTCAGCCGTGTGTCCAAACCCTTGCACTGCCAAAACAAATTCACAAGGCTGCCCAACCAGCAGGTAAAGCTGGGCAGCATCCCACAGCCATCACCACCCTCCAGCCGCCCCATGCAAAAATGCAAAGCAAGAATGGTCCTCAGCCCTGGTCCCAGGCAGCGTCACCCAGCCCAGGAGAGCCACCTCCTCTGCCCATGGAGCAACAGGCAGGTTGGACTCCTACCTCCATGCCTCCTGCAGCTTGTTGAGGGGGTGCGTGGGGTCATCACGGGATGGGCCAAGGCAGAGGACCTGGTGGTACTGCTCCAAAGCGGCTTGCCTGCACTCAGCACTGCAGTATGTCACCTAGAGGAGCGAGGGGCACAGCACCCAGCATTGGCTACAGCAGCAGGAAAAGGGGGTCCTAGGCCCAGCTGTGCCCCCTCCCTGACCATCCGAGCCCCAGCTCTCCAGCCATCGCAATGCAGAAGGGAAAGGCAGACACCCATCTTGGAACAGCACAAGTGCTTGGCTAGATGCTGTAAAGGAGTCAGTGACCCCAACAGGACAAGAGTCCCTCCCAGCAGGCCCATACCTGGCATCGAGGACACTGCTGGTGCAGATCTTTCCGGATGCTGCACTGCTCCGGGTGAGGCAGCACCAGTGAGCTCTTCCCCAGCAGTCGCTGGGCATTTTCCTCTGCTGTCTCCAAAGCCCGCAGGCAGTGATCGCAGGCTGTGGGGAGACAAGATGGAAAGATGCCACAGTGAGACCACAGCCTTCAACAAGGAAAGGGACCTGAGCCCCGGGCAAGTCAGTGCAGCTGGTACAAGCATCATCAGACAGGACCATCTCCAAGCCGGAGGCACCAGTCTCTTACAGCTCCCTCCATAGGAAAGACCGTTTCTGCTGCAATTTAACCGCCCCACCCCCCCCCCCCCAGACGTCAACTGCTGCCCTGTAACGCTGGGAAGTGTTTAAGGGCTGTATGATGGTAAGTGTCTCCATGTCACTGACCTGTGACGGAGCTCAGCACACAGCAGGGTCTAGGTAGGATGAAAAAGTTTTAAATCCTGCTCTTGGAACCCTCATTTTTGTTCTGGCACCTCCAGAGAACACCAGCACCTTTGAGGCTGTACTCTGCAGTGGTGTGATCAGGATTTACACCCACACCACTAAAAAACTGGGGTTCCTACGCAAGACGGTGCCTGACAGTGGCACGTGGTGCTTGCCCCCAGGGTTGATGGAAGTCAGCTCCCCTCAAATGACCCCGTGTTCAACTTGCCCACAGTTCATTTAGCAGAGGCAGAAATGGCAGCAGGGCCACTTTCCTAGCAGCACTCAGACAAACCCAAACCCTTTCCTTGAAAATGGGGCTGCTCCTGTGGGACCCCGCCGGGGCAGCTGACAGGGACATGCCACCAGCGCCGGCCGCTCACCTCGGTAGTTGTACAGGGCATTCCAGAGGAACTGGGATGACACCACCGGCCTCTCCACGAAGACGGTCTCCCCTTTGCGGATGTTCTTGGTGGCGAACAAGCCTTTCCCCTGCCGAGGGAGAGGCCTGGGTCAGGGACGCCCCCGAGGCCGAAACCCACCCGGGGGCTGAGGGCCCACCGCCCACCCTGAGGGGACGCCGTCGGGTTTTTACCCCTTTTCCCCCTCAAAATCTCTTCTCTGCCGCAGCCTGAGGGAAGGGAAGGAGCCCCGTGGTGAGGGGACAACCGGGCTCACCTTGGCGCTGCTGATGAACCGCGCCTCCGCTGCAGCCCCGGCTCCGGCGCGGCCGCCCGCCACGGAGCCACACACGTCCCCGGCCGCGGCGGCCATCTTCGGGCGGCGACTTCCCCGCTCTGACCCGCCGGGGGCGGGCTGCGCCTCTTCCTCTTCCCCTTCCTCCTCCTCCTGCTCCTCCCGCGCGAAGATGGCCGCTGGCTCCCCATCAGGGGTCCGCAGCCGCCATCGCCCCCGCTCAGCCCCAGGGCGGCCGGGGGTCGGCGGCCATCTTAGCCCTCCCCTCAGCCCACCGCCACCCGCCAAAAAGCCACGAACTGGGGCTGAGGTGCCTCCACGGCCGCCCGGCAATCAGGCAGTTTTGCTGCCTCTCCCTTATTATTATTACATTTTAACCGTACAGCCAGGGGAGGAATAGCCTTCATATCTCTATCAGGCTGCAGCACAAGGTATCCCCTCACAGGGTGAGGAGGCATCGCTAGCTGCCCCGGCGCACCCAAAACTGACAGGAATTCCCCCCCAAAAAACCAACACATGCTAATGCGGTCCCCGCGCCCTCGCTACCTCCTACTAGGCTGTCTGCGAACGCCTAAACTCCACGCAAATGCGGGTTTAGTTGTATTTACTAATTCCCATCGGCACTGCCAGTGACTGTCCTGCTCTTCATCAACCAGGCAGCTGTGGCGGGTTTGGGAATAGGGGACGACTTCATATTTGGGGCCATTGGGGATGTTTTGGAGTCACTAGATGTCACTGTCGGCCCGCGGCGGGGACACAGCACCGGCGGTCTGGCTGCCCGCCTGGACCCTGTCACCTCCGTGCCCAGGCCAGCAGCCCTGCCAGGAGCATGGCCGCAGAGCAGGACACCTCCCCAGCCACCCGGCTGGCGACAAGGGACGGACAAACAGCCTGGGACACCTTCCCCATCTGTATTTTGAGGTCTGGCCCCGGTGAGGCCAGCAGCAGGCTGTGTGGGGCACTGCTCCACCGCACAACGACCATTTCAGGGGCCTACAAGGAGCTAGGCACCGGTGAGCAATGCTACCATCCGACTATTTCAATTACATCTTCATATTAATAGCAGGAAGACCAGCCATTATTGTAGTAACAGCATTACACGTCCTGTTTATCTGAAGTTTCTGTGCTAAGTGGCAGGGTGTTTTGCACAGAGCATCAGCTTGACTCATGATCCAGCCAGCAACTTAAAAATATCCTTCAACACTTCAAAGCATCCTGTGTCTCTGAACGTGGTGCTCACGTTAATTAGAAGTATTTGTGAAGCTGGGCCAGGATTCCTTCTGCTTCTGTGCTTGCAGAGCAGGGGGATCCTGCTTCTGGACCTCAGTTTGCTGAAGCATCAGCTGGGCAGAGCAGGGGCTGCACAGGTTGCGCTGCATCCACCCACAGATCGAGGTCCTGGTTCTCCAGGAGCAGCAGCCCAAACCTGAGCATCCCCTGCTAAACAGCTGCTACATTTCTTACTGTAAATTTAGTCCTCTCTCTGCAGGAACTGGCCCAGACATAACCTGTGTTACCTACTTTCACCCATGATATGGGTTCATCAATCAATTTCCAAAAAAAATTCTTAAGTGTATATATTTTATCCAAGTTTATTAAGAAAAAAACCTCAGACTTTTGGGAAGGATGAAAATGTTGGGGTTTTTGGTTTTTTTATTAATAATTTCAACTGAAAATTATAAAGAGAATAGTTGGAAATGTGTTTTCCTCCTGTTTTTATGACACTTGCAGGTTTTTAGCTGATCTGCTGAAAAGCTGTTCTTGCTCCATTCCAAATGTTCAAGCTTGAGACCAGTGCACAGTTTTACCAGCAAAAACACAAGCATGAGGGAAAAAAACCCCTGCTTTCATATTTGTATTGGCCTGTCGAGGACTGTGTAAAGAACTGTGACTTCTTTTGGAAAGATGTTACTTTCTGATAACAGGGGTCTTATTAGGATGAGGAAAAGATGATTTTCTTTTCTGGCAGGTTTGTTTTTTTTTTTACTCCATTTCCTCAGAAACACAGATAAAACTGTACACAGCTAAAAGGATGGGTAACCCATCCCTGGCAACTGTGGGGCAAGAAGCCACTGAGGCACTGCTGCCTGCTCAGAAACCAAGGAGCTGCCCAATCCCACCTCAACTCATCCAGACCCCTCTCTCTTTCTAAAATACTAATTTTTATTAAGAAGCAAAGCAAATAAATAAGTGACGGTTATTAAAGAAAAAAAAGTTATTTCTATAAATAACAATATAAGAGTAAAGTGATATACAGTGTTCTTGGTCAGAAAGCTACAGAATAAATTATCCTGGGCTGACAGGATGTCATACCTGGTACCCTGGGCTGAGCAAGGTGACAGCCTGAGCGCCGACAGCCTGGCCTAAGAGCACTTAGCTGCTAACACACAGACGGAGAGAGTCAAGTACTTAGTCTTGACCCCTCAAAGCCCTCCCACCCACCAGAAATACAACTGCTAACTGCAGCAGGCGGTTACAGACGTGCTCGCTGAGCACTCCAGGTGCATTTCCCATGGCACCTGGATGTATAATGAGGAGAGAACAGGGCCACTGCCGTCTGGGCCAGAATCAGCACATCTGGACGAGGGGCAGGGGGTCGTCTGAAGCACCAGAGGTGTTGGAAAATCTTTTTATAACAGCTCAAATCCCTGCAGCTCAGCCAGCCCCAGTGCCTTAGTCCCTGCTGCAGCAGCATACACAATGCCTTGGTGAAGTAAGGCAATGCCAGAAGACAGAGAGACCCACCAGGTTCTGCCCTCCAGGGTTGGGAAGCCAAAATAAAGGCACAAATACACCAAGGCACACAACAAAAGGAGGCACTTCTATTCCAGGGGCATGATCAGACTCTGTTCATCTTATTGCAAGAGTAATGATAGTCTGTGGGTGGGAGCAAAGGGCTTTCCAATTTTCTTTGTTGTTGTTGTAATCTAAGCATCAAACGTGTGAGTCAAATCACCAAGGAAAACCAATCAGGGCTGATTCTCCTCCTCCCAGCACAGGTCTCCCTCCTAGGAGCACACAGCCACATGCAATGCAAGTGACCCCGTGTTCAAATGCCCTTATGTTCACAGCCATCCGAGACACCACCTGATTGTCACCCCAGCCTCCCTGCTGGAAACTGTTTGTGTGTCCTGGTGCTTCAAGAGCAAACAGGAGATCACATGTCTTGCCAGAGCTATGGCACCATCAAAGTACAACCAGCCTGGTAATGAACCCCCAAAATTATGGCACATGGCTACCAAAAAGCAGCCAAACAATATTCAGGGGGTTCCTCCCAGCCAGCTGCAGTTTAGTTCTCTAGCTCCAGCTCTCAGATCAAGACATAATGTCTCACTTGGACTAAAGAAGACAGATGTGCCTGCATCCCCAGTATCTCCATCAAGCAGACACAGCTCAGAAAACAACAGTGGCAGCTGAATCTCATCAGCTGTTCAAAGCTCAACATCCACAGTGTCTTCCTCATGATCCTTGATGTCTGTTGAGTCCGCAGTGGCAGGCTGTATCACCCCAAACTGTGACAGCTTTGCTGCCTTCTGCTCCATGCTCTGCTTCCTCCATTTGATCCTCCGGTTCTGGAACCAGACTTTTACCTAGCAGGAAAACGGCACAACAGTTTCACCCAAGGTCTCCAGGAGCCCCTTTCCAATGGGGGCCATTGCCACGTGCTTCCAAGGTAGATGTCCCCAAAAAGCAGAGCTCCTTGAAGAGGGGGACATGCCCTTTCCTGTCTCAGGGCACAGTGCATGCGAGCAGGAGGAGGTGATGCTATGGAGGGCACACTGGTGCTGGGAGAAAGGACCAGGGGAGGGAGGACACGCAGCTGCATAGAGGCAGCCCTGGCTAGGGGGGAGTGGAAGAAGCACCTCCCCAAGCTCTTCGGAGCCACTGAACCCATCCCCAGGACTATGGCTGTTAGAGTGCACGATCAGACACCCACCTGCCCCTGCCCCCAGCACTGTTCATACCCACCCTGTCCCCCCCAGAACCGCCCTTGCTCTGCTTTCCCTTTTCCCCAGCTGAATTTGGATCCCACCACAGAGGGTCACGTGGCTACTCCTTTCCACAATAAATAAGCAGTTTGCAGTAGGAGAAGCAGAAACTTACTGGGAAGAGCAGAAAAAAAAAACTTAGATCCAGTGTCATAGAAGGACACAAAGCATAAACTGTCTCCAGAGGATCATAACAATGTAGATATGTTAGTCCAACCCAGCTTGAACTCTAAAGCAAGCAGGTTTGCGCTCCTGAATGCTTTTTGTTCCACTTCATGGATTAAGAGGATGTTCTTAATCATAAACCATCTACACCTGTCTTGCATTCCTCCAGGCACATGGCTTCAATGTCACCTTGCAGCAGGGAGTACCATGGGTCATTCTGCATCATGTCCTCCTCCCACCACAATTCACAGCAAGGAAATTGCCACAGACCACACCCAGACCCAGGATCTATGCTGCCATCCCCAGCTCCCCTGTTTCTTACCTGAGTCTCTGTGAGATGCAGAGTTGCAGCCAGGTCTACTCGCTCCGTGCCCACCATGTACTGCTGTTTGAGGAACTCTTGCTCCAGCCGCTCCAGCTGCTCTGGTTTGAAGACAGTGCGGACTCTCTTCATCTTGCAGGGCCCCCCAGACCTCCAAGGCACAGCAGGACCCAACGAGTTGGCCCCTACACAGTGAGATAACTCCAGACCTGCAAGAAAGAAGCAGCAGTTGAAGAGGTCTGCGTGCTTGAGGCCATTCCTCCAGCCCCACTGAAGTGCCAAGCTGTAGCTGAAATCCAAACACAGCTGCTCTACAACACACCGCACTAAAAGCAGCTGGGAGAAAGTAGCACCAAAGAGAAAAGCAGAGATATCCCTACCTAGATCATCTCATCTAGGCTTCCTTTCCCCTGAAAGGTTGGATCAGATGATCTTTTGAAGTCCCTTCCGACCTATTCTATGATTTTGCCCACAGGTACAACCTAGGACAGTCCTGGACATGCAGCCAGACCCAAGGAAGTCAGCGCTCAATGAGGTGAGCAGGGTTTGACCTCCATTTTTACAGGATCTTCGTAACAGAATAATAAAGTCCATCACGAACTGCTGAACACAAAAATCCCATCTCTGTCTCAAGAAGCCCCTAATCACAAATGTCTAAAGGTTGGGCAAGTTTACCCTGTGCTGGCCCCTGCTTTTACCCTTCCCTTGGCACCCATGGTCAGCCAGCATCCAGAAGAAGATACTGAAGCTGGCAGGCTGGCCTGCTGAAGCCAAGAGTCACCAGCCCTCATGCAGGTCCTCATCCTGGACCTTAGTCTGGTCTGAGTAGACTGAACAACTCATTAAGTTCCTAAGCATTAGCAGGGCTAACAAATAGATTTGGTCTCAGTCTCCTATCTAGTTGTGGCCTGACGATAACCATAATTACCTAATTAACATACAATACAACACCAGCTCTGTCACAGAACCAGCTGGCGCCAGCCTAGGAGCAGTGCTGTCTCTCCTTTCTAAAGCCCTCCTCCTGCAGGCACAGACTTGTGATTCACATGCATCTCCCATGTACAAAAGGAGCATGTGACTGCTACCCCTGACCATCTCCCAGGAGCCACAGGGCTCGTGCCAGCCAGTTGTCCTGCTGAAGAACCTTCACATGAGCCACACCTCACTGCCAGGAGCACTGCAGGGTGCAGAGACCACAGTCTGAGCAAAGACAGCTGCAGCTGTCAAGGAAAATAAAAAATCCTGCACCCAAGGTGCTGGTTCTGGAGTCACGGCATGCACAGGAACATTAGCATGAACTTTGCAGGTCTGACCGTGGAGCACTGGAGAGGGACAGTCGAGCCCCTCCTGCTCAATGCCAAAAGCTGCTGGACTGGGGACTCTGCTCCTGTTCTGAATCCCAGAAAGGGACAGTGGGACCTGCCTGCACAGGCGAGACCACTGGGTGCCATGAGAACACCTCCAAATACAGTCCTGCAGGTATTGGGAACCAGAGGAGGCCAGCACTGATAACAAAATCTGTCAGATGGTACCACAGCTTCTGTCCTGCCAACACCCAAGCACATGCTTAATTTGAAGACAACCCACACGGGACTTTTCTGGGTGTACATTTGCGGGAACAGGCCATTAATGCTCCCCACCAGCGCTGTTGTGAAATCTCAGCCCCTGGGCAATGCGATCTGGCTTTGAGATCAGCCCCGCTTGAGCAGAGGTTGGAATTCAACAACTCACAGAGGACCCGGGGTCCACCAACAGCAGCCACCAGGCACGCTGGACTGGTGCAATGTATCTTTATCCTGGCAAACCAAATTTCTTTAACTTTTATGGAAATACTGTGCATAATGACACCGATTCACACCTGCTACTTATCTCTCCTTTAATAACTGATTGTTGTCATGTTCTGCAGGCACAAATGGGTGCCTTGACCTACTTAGTTGCATTAATTGGGTGTAAATTCTGTGGGTGTTTAAGGATTTGTAGGCTGGAGACCCAACAGCTTAACAGCTGTAATTGCACTTAAAACTATTTTCATCATCAAAATAATTTCACCTGTCACATTTTTTTTCTATTTTAATACTGGGATAATAGCAAGTGTGATTTCAAACATGAAATCCTTTGTGCAAATAGCTTTGCAAGTAGTTTTAAACTGTATTTTCATACCTGTATACTTGATATAATACATAGATTGACACAAGTATGCAAATGCTGTCTTGTAAAAAAGAAACTCTATTAAATAGTTATAAAAAAAGATCAAGAGTAGCAAATACTTTTGGTATCTGAATAGTGCAGCTATCAGGACCAAATCAAGAGTTCCTCATACAAGCACATAGGTGCTTGGCTGCAGGTTTTTCCTGGGCAACGACGAGATCAGGCTCTGAATGCTAAAGAGATACTTAATTTCAAGAAAAATATTCTGACTAGAGGTACTTCATTAAAACAAATTAGTCGTCTTGCTTATCCAGAGTTACAGTACCCTTTAGTGAAAATACAGGGAGCCTGATGGATTAGCCACTACCATCTGTCACCACCATCTAAATTTTACCCACAGATCAACAGCAAAAACCTTCTTCCTCAGGTGCTTTTCCACTAAAAATATGAACAGTTTTGGGGGGCCAGATGCTACGGAACACCCAGCAGTTTCATTTCTGAGAGTGAAAAGTTGCTGGGAGAGCAAAAATACAGACGGCCAAGGGCAGCTTTGGGAGGGGAAGGAGAGGGGACCCCACACAGCAGCAGAGAGGTGCTGGCACGGTGGGGAAATTACTTTCAGGGATGAGGCTTTGGGAAGCTTTTGGGAAAGCTGGTAGCTGCAGGCACGATGAAAGCGCAGGTATTGTGGTGCTTTTCTGTTACAGAAAAAGAGAAATAAATGCCCGTGTGTGCAAAGACACCCTTGAAATGCAGGTGGGGGGCTCATGCCAGACATGGGGGACTGTCCCCGATCTGAGACCTGCCACTGAAGGCAAGCCTGAAGGATGTAAATCGTGTCATCTGGGTCTCACCTCACCCAGTATTTAAGGCTGGCTGGGGCTAAGTGGCTAATATTAATTATCGATCATTACAGAGGGGGAAAAAAATTAATTGGAAATTTTTCCCTCTCCCTCCTTCATTTCCCACAGCCCCACGTCAACTCTTCACCTTGGGGCTGGTCGAGAGGTTGCAGGAACGAAACGACAGCCAGGGAGCGGAGGA
This sequence comes from Falco cherrug, assembly GCF_023634085.1. NCBI lineage: Eukaryota > Metazoa > Chordata > Aves > Falconiformes > Falconidae > Falco > Falco cherrug. The sequence goes on along the minus strand of NC_073697.1, from coordinate 40,025,078 downwards.
GTCAAAAAACCCAAGGACCTTCTGATGACCCAAAGCCCCTTATTTTGCAGCGCGGCTGAAGCCAGCCCAGCGGCCGGCTGGAAGTGCGTGCCGAGCCCCCCGCCCGCCCGCTCCGCCCGCTCCGCCCGCAGCACCCCCGCTCCCACGCGCCCCCCGTGACACGGGAACACGCCGCTCACCTGCACCGCCCCGGCCAGCCGCGGCACAGCCCCAGCGCCAGCCCCAGCCGCCGGGCAGCGGGCCCGGGCCCGGGGCGGGCCAGCGCGGGGGCGCCGGGGCGGGGGGGCTGCGGCGCGGCGGCTCCCGGGCGAGGAGCGCTTCGATGTGGAAGGGGGTCTTGGGGGGCGCCGGGCCGGGCCGGGGTCGCGGCGGGCTGCGCAGCATGGCCGGGCCGCTGGGTTTGCCGCCGGCCCCGCCGGCTTATATGGAGGGAGCGGTGGGCTGGGATGAGCCGCGCTCCTATGCAAAGTGGCGGCGGGGGGGCTGCCCTCACCCCTCTGGCCTGCAGCGGCATCCCCACGGGCACCCCTCCTTCCCAGCCGACACCTCTCTTTCCTGACACTCCCACAGACATCCCTCCTTTCACACCGATACCCCCATGGACACCCCTCTTTCCTCACTGACACCCCAACATACATCCCTCCTTCCACACCAATACCCCCATGGACACTGCTCCTTCCCCACCAACATCCCCACAGACACCCCACTTCCCATATCAATACCCCCATGGACACCCTTCCTTCCACACCGATACCGATACCCCTCCTTCCACACCAATACCCGCATGGGCACCGCTCCCTCCCCACAGACACAACCCCCTTCCCCACCTGTACCCCCATGAACACCCCTCCCTGCACACTGACACCCCTACAGACACCCCTCCTTCCACGCCAACACCCCACAGACATCTGTCCTTCTCCAAGGACACCCCTCGTTCCCCACTGACCCCCCCATGCCAACACGCCCCATGGACACCCCTCCTTCCCTGCCAATACCCCCATGGACACCCCTCCTTCCCTGCTGACACCTCCACTGACACACACCTGGACGCCTGTTTTCTTGCCCCTGCAGGGCACCTGCACGCCTTCCCCACAGACCCTCACACTAATGCCCACTCCTTCCCCACAGACACCCCCACTGACACCAGTTCCTTCCCCACAGACCCCCGCACTGGCACCCACTCCTTCCTCACTCCTCCCACACCTTCTCCTACTCCACAGACACCCACAACAACACCCACTCCAGACAAACACCCATGTGCCCGCTGTGGACACCTCCTCCCTTCCTCACGCCCACCTACACCTTCCCCCCACAACCTTGCTGACACCCTCACCTTGCCCCACAGACACCCACATGCTCCCCACCCTGCCTGCCCCCCCCCCCCCCCGACAACCAAACCCCCCTGACACCCAACCCATACCAACACCCACACCTTCTCTCCAGGCCTCACAAGTGCACCCGCAGCATCCGTGCCCCAGGACCAGAGGGGAACTTGTCTGTGTGTATCTGCCCAGCTATGCTGGGGGGGTTTTGGACCCCTGGGATGTGGGATACAGAGCTCACACAAGCTATGAGGTGACTATGCTGTGGAAATTTAACTGTTCGTCTGGTTTGGGTGCTGTCCCCACGTGTCACCCCCAGATAGATGCGTGGTCCTATGGAGAGCTGTGCATGGCACAGGTGCCAGCATGCTCGGCAAATGCAGATTCCTGCTCAAATCTCCAGTTTTCACACTGAAAATTCACTCTGGAATATGTAAACACAAATCCCCAGATCAGAGTCTCCAGGTTAATAAACACAGACAAAAAATTCCCCGCGGCTTAATAACCCAGCATTAAACAACTCGGTGTGTGCGGGCTAGCTGTCCGTATCCAGTAAATCCTGCCTTAAATCAGGGATTTGTGCCATTCAAATTTCTTTTCCCTGCCCAAGCTGTAGAAATAGATGTTATAAATGAGCATCTCTATATTTTTGAGCATTTCAAAGCAAATGGAAATTATGGGAATGCATGGGCAGGATTATCCTGCTCACGAGGAAGCACCCTGGTGATGGCTAGAGGAACCTTAGGGAAGAGGATGCCCGCAGGAGACAAAAGAGTCCCTCAAGTTTGCCTTTAAAACACTTTTTTTCCCCTGCCTTTTAGCATCCTGTCTTCCACAGCAGCTTCAAAATAAGTGAATAAATACAGCTGCTGCTTTATTGCTCCTTATCCAAACAGCCAGCCCCAATCCTGCTGCCGTGTAACTATGTGCTTAATTGAAATCACACGTTCAAAGCTGGGCAAGTGCTGAAGCCTCTTCCCCCCTCGCCCCCCCACCTCCCAAAAAAAAAGCTGCCACCAAGAAAAAAAATAGGCAGAGATTCGCAGCTTCTGACTTTGCTTGCACAGAGGTTGTGTGGATTAAAATACAGGTGTCCCTATACAAGTTTTTTATTTGTTTTATTAAAAATCTTTAATATCTTTATTATTTTTCCTTTTTACAAGTTGTGACTGCCACTGTCATTCCCGTAGAAGGAGGTGTTGGAGATGCTCTGGGTTATGGATGGAGTGGTTTGACATTGCAGTTGTTGGGGTGGGCAAGCGGCTGGCAGAGCAGGGGGTTACGGTGCAGTGCTGCTGGATGGACAGACGGATGGACAGACGGGCAACCAGCACAAGCACTGGCTGCCTTTTCCCTTCAGCTTCACTGGCTTGGCCGAATTCACTGCCTAATGACGTGTCCTGTTTCCCATTAGTACTGTGTGCTCAGCTAATGCATGTCAGTTCGAAAGCTGGAAATTTTCACTCTCTGGTAATGACTTGGGAAATATAGCACCCAGCAGCCAGGCCGAGCCGGGGCTCGGGAGCCCCCGCCTCCCCTCACCCACATCAGGCTGAACTACCTCCTCCATCCCCATCTGCCCCCCAGCAAAGGCTCTTGCAGGAGTTGGGCAGGGGAGATGAAAGGATGGACTCTGATCCTCTTCTTTTGTTGTAATTATTATTTGGTGGTGGTGGTGCGGTGTTTTTTTTATTATTTATTTATTTTGGTTTATTCCAGTTTTGTTTTTCAAGAGCGTAGAAAATAAAAGGGGAGGGGGAGTTTCTTAAGGGGATAAAAAAAAAAAATCCCAACAACAAAACAACAACAAAAAAAAAGCCCCCAGCCCTTTGTAAACACCCCCCCTGAGCAAGGGAAGGAGGTGAAAAGCATTTCCTGATAACTCCATTAAAGAATGAGGCTGCATTAACATTCCAAGTACCTCGACAAGAGATGAAAGTGGGGAACTTGAGTTCAGCCTCTCCTTGCTCCAGATGTTATTATGGGCTCCCTGAAAGGTTTTTTTATTTCTTTTTTTGCAAAGAGACAAAGATGTTGCCTACTTCAAACGGGGCTAATTGATGCTAATGACTATCAGATAGAGTGGGGGCCCTTATTCCCCCCTGCAAAGGGGAAAGAGAGAGTGCATTTTACAATCCCTTCATAGAAAACGCCCCACTCTTCAAACCAGGTTGCTGCTTTGGGGATTTTTGTTCTTCTCTGGCTGCTGCTTTCTCTCCTCCTCCGCTCCCCCCTGCCTTCATCTTTTCTGTCCCCCTTCTTCTGGGCACCCCGCAGCTCTCACTTGTTTGCCCATGAGAAATTTCACACCTCGCCTCCGTCGGTGGGGAGAGCCTGGCTCCATTTCCATCCCTCTCCCAGCCGCAAAACCATCCCAGCGGGCAAAAGAAGTGGCGGAAATTTCCCCAAACCCACAGCAAGCACACGTGAAAACGTGAGGGGGATTTTGTGCATCTATAATCCAGGGCGTGAGTCCTCCTGTAAGTGAGAAAACATCTTCTCCACCCAGAGCATCCTTTCAGTCACATCTATTAGAGAGAAGATGGATCCTAGGGCTCATGTTAGGCAGGCGTGTGCTTGTGCTCATTAGGATAACCAGCCCAGCACTGCCAACCTAGTCTGCAATCACGAGTTCATGCCTTTTACTCTTAAAAAAAAAACCCACCCAAACTGGCTTTAAAATGGGATTCCGAACACCAACTTCAGCTTTTAGCCTTGTGTCAGATATTTGCAGCCATTTCTGCTATGATAATCCACAGTAATAATAAATCACAATCAATAATCCAATAATAAAAAGGCAACGAGGAACATCCCAAAATCACGTGGCTCCTGGAGGTGGTGATTTGCCCCTTTCCAAGCCGGATCCCACTGAATCCTATAGTGAGAGGGGAACGGGGATTCATCTTTACTGTGGAAGAGGAGCATGGGGTTTCTCCCCGGAGGGTAACTCGTGCACGTTCATTCCTTCATTGTAAAGTCTAGAAAAGAGAAATCCCTCAGGCTAACAACAACTCCTGTGTGTGCTCTCGGCTCCAGGAGCACCCAGCCCTGCCGGGTGCTGGGGTGTCACCCTGCCTTGGCTTTGCCGCCTTCAGCCAGGTGCTAGGGAGCTGCAGAGAGCTCCAGAACAAGGTTCTGGTGTTGACAGCTCTTGGCAGAGGCCATCCCTCCCTTTTGCAGCAGGATCTGGCGACTGTTCGCTTTGCTGTCTGGATCCTCGGTGCTTTGCAGGCTCCCATTAACAGACCCAAACTGGAGTGAGGACTGGAATGATGGCACGATGCTGTCTGCACTTTGAGGGTGTTATACAGTAATGGGAGCCCAGGTTGTGGGTGACAAGAGCATGGCCAGCCCCATACGTCCCCCTGAGAGAGTCCAAGGCGGGGACAGCCACCGGCTCGGGGGAAACACTTCTGAGATCATGGTGACCTTTCAGCCGGGCGCTCCCTAGTTTCACCCACTACCCAAGCACTGGTGAAAGCCCCGTGCAAGAAGCAGTGAGGGGTGGACACGTGGACTTAGGAACATACGAGTTTTCTCGAAAAAAGTTATCTCAAACGCTGGCCTGCAGAGGAGACCACCCCCATCCTCTCCATCCCTATCACTTTATCACACCTCTTGCTTGACAAAACCCTTGGGGAGACGGTTCAACATGTCCACGCAAGGGCAAACAACCCTGCAAGATGCAAGTTTCTGCTCGGGGGTGCAGGCAGCAGGGGGAGGCAGAGGGCAGCATCCTTCTGTCCCCTGAGCCTCAGACAGCCAATACACACCCCAGCCGCCCTTCAGACACTGGTCCCGGCTGCATTGTCAGGTTAATTTGTGATAATGGCCTGCAAAGCACCTCTGCCCCATCCAGCTCTCATTAGCACTTGATAATATCAAGCATCCTGAGGAACTGCGGCTCTTCCACCTCCTCCCCAGGGCACGGAGCCCTGCATCCAGCCCGGGCAGGGTGTCCCTGGCGATGAGGACTGGACCTGCTTCTCTTATTCCCCCATTGCTCAGTTTATGGGGCAAAGCATCTCTCCCACTACAGCCTCAGGGCTTTCCTATAATTTAGCACCCAGACTACATCTGAATTAAGCCCAGGTTGTGACGAGGGTCATCAGGGCTGGATTCTCCCCCACCTTTTGGTAGGGAGATGTCCCTGATTCAAGCAGGGCTGTTCCTCGGTGTCACATCTGGCCTCATGTCTCAGCCAGATGTGAAATGAGGGAGCAGGACCTGCTGCATCCCATCATTCTTACCCTCCCCGGCTGCTGGGGGTCTGTCCGCCTGCCTGGGGTCCCTCCAAATACAGCAGCTGGGTGAGTCCACCATGGGGCTGACAGCAAAGTCTGGGTGACACCCCCCCGAAAAATAAGCTGATACCCTCCCGCAAGACCTCGGAGGATGCTCCGTGGTCCTCCTGTCAGGCACAGACCTGAACACTGCCTTCACAAAGGTTGCGACTGTGGGTATTAAGAGCATCCCGAAACCACGCGTTTAAAATTAATTGGGAATTATAAACAAACTAAGCATTGAGGCAGCCCTGGTACAGGCGTGAGTGCAGGATCAGCCCGCTGCTCCCTTCAATTATCTTTTTTCTCCCACATTGTTCTCTCCTAATGAGGAGACTAATGACCAAAGGATGGTTCATAAGTGGTTCCCAGACTCTCCTTGCCCAGGGCAAACACCGTCCACAATAGGATCACAAATTGTAGGGAGAAGCCCCGGCTGATCACATCAGAAACGGTGCAGGGATTTATCTCTCTGCCTTAACAATAACAGTATGTTCTTAATCGCCACTCCAAAGGGACAGCTAGCAGGGGATCTGCCCGGCCTCATCATTAAAAGCTGGCAGCATCTTTGCTAGTGCTGCCCCTTTGTTCATCTTTCATTATTCCAATGCTCCGGCCCCGTTAATTCCTCTCCATCTTATTAAATCAATAGAGATGGTATGGGGGAAGGATGGGGAAGAGCAAGGGTCGGATCCGGCTCGGCTCTCAGCAGGAGTGCCGAGCAGGAGCAGGATCAGATCTGGCTCGCATAAGCATGATTCAAGCTGATACCATGCATGTCCAAGGCTTTATTTCTTCAGCTCCTGCAACGGGGGAAACTGAGGCCCAAAAGCATCATAGTTTGAGTCTCAGGAGGAGGTTTTAGCAGAGCTGGGGAACACTTTGTCTGACTGCCAGTCCTGCACCTCCCAACGAGATCCTCTTACTCATCCCATGCCATCAGGGCTTACTTGATTTTATGATTTAATCAACTTTTTAAATAAAATCACACCGTTGCAGAGGGTGTCTGGTGCCAGCGCTTCTGCTACACCCCCAGTGAAAGCCCAGCCCACCCATGCTGGGGTGGCAGTGCCACAGGACTGAGAAATTTTGTGTCACAAACCATTTGCAAAGGGAGAGATGGTGCAATTTTCATAATTTTTTTCTCTTTTCCCTAACAGCTCATTTCACCAAAATGATGCAAACTGGCTTCTGGCAGGCCCTGCCGTGTGCGTGGCTGGGAGCAGGGCCGGGGAGGGATTTCCTCACGGTCTTTCCATTTTTGAGACTGAGATGGGAGGTGAGGAAGGAGCAGGAGAGCCTGGGAGGTGAGCACCAGCAGCTCCTTAAGGGCTGACAGGCCAAGCAGGAAACCCAGACTGGGGCTGATGGTGCTCCCTGACAGAGCCTGAAACACCTTGTGCAGCCCTGCGCAGGATTTACGCATGGCACTGCTTGCTCTCACTCTGACGGTGCTCAGTGCATGGTCCTGGTCCACAGCCCTGTGTTTCTTGCTGCAGAATAAATACCTTTTAAACCCGGGATTTTTAAACCCAGAGATTTTGTCCACTGCAGTGCTCACTGCATATGAGGGGTCTCCTTAATCACCCGGTTTCCCTGCTGCATTTCCAGACACGTCACCGCATTTCACCCTTATTTTCACACACCCAGGAGCTACTTCCAGCTGAGAGTTTAATGAAAAGAATTGTTGGCTTTGCTCTTTGGCTGAGCAAGGCAACTTGGGGCAAATTCATCCCAGAAAGACCGCAAAAGATGGGATGTTGTGGCATTTCCTCCCATTGCTCGTGATGTCTTCTTTATTTCCACCAAAACCAGGCATTGTGGAGCCGTTGGAGCTGCCTGGAAGCCTCGGGAAACTTATTTGATGTTTCAATCAGGAATTAAAGGGGAGGGAGAAGCAGGGGGAAATGCTCCCTGACCATTTAACAAGATTACATGATGAGATGGAGCCTGGAAACATGCATGGCCAACCCCGGCGCGCTCGCCTCCCCCGCCCAGCTTGGTTCGGGCTTTGCCTTGAACCTCCGCCGCGGGGATGTTGCCCTCTCTGGCACCGCGGCTCGTCCTCAGCACATGCTAATCCCATTTAGCAATTCCGCCCCCCCAGCCCTAAAGAGAGGGCAAGGGGGCAATCAGCTGAGAATGGGGCTCCCAGCTCCGGGAAGGGCTGCAAAAGGTGCCTGGAAAAGTGGCTGGGTCACAGGGACTGGGGGGCTGGAGGGGTCCTGCTGCTCCAGCATCCAAACGGATCATCCTGCAAACTTCTACCGTCCCAAGTCAATGTGACTCATTCAAACAGATCAGTCCGTTGCCATGTGCTCAGCAGGAACAATCCTGCAGGAAGGAGAGCAGGGAGGGGCATGCAGAGGACGGGTATGCTACAGCTCCACCTGGTTATCCCTTCTCCTACCCCTCCATCCATCTCCCATCCCATCCCATTTACCCAGCCACCCATTTGCACCTATTTGCCGGCACCCTGCATTCATCCCCAATCATCCACCCACCCGTTTTACCCACAGGCAGACCAGGCTGTTCCTCTGGGCAAATAGTCTGCCTTAATACATCCGCCCACCCATCTCACAACCTACCTGTCCTCCTACCAGACGCCTACTTATCTATGGAGCAGAGATTTGCTGGGGAGGGCTCAGCACTGCTTTAGCTGATAACCTTTATCCTCTTAATAAGGCTGCTTAACTCTCACTTCCTTATAATTATATGTCACTGAAAGCCAACTCGTTTTTTGCAGATAGGTGAAAAAACAGCATCTTTAAGAGAGCAATGGGATAGACAGGATTGGGAAGGGACTAGTGGGGTCTTTGTGATGCCTGTGGGGTTTGGGTAAGGACACACAGCTCTTACTCTGCACAGGTGGATGAAAGGAGCCAAGGAGGCTCTGTCCCAGGTGAGTTGATCCAGCCCAAGACCTTGCCAGCTCTTTGGAGCATCACTTGCCCTTATTTTCCACAGGGCCAAATCGCTGTGCCTGGGTTTGATCCCAATCCATGTGTTCTGGTAGGGCTGCCAGGAGCTGGGCAGAGCTGCAAGACCTCCTCTGCAGACTGAGGAGGGAGATGTCTCCGATGGGAGAAGGAAATTGCATTTCTACCCGCTTTCCAGGATGCCAGAGATGGCAGGGGAAGGCTTGGCAGGGCACAAAATGACCCACCTGAATCCAGCTTTTCTGCGAACCATCAACTCCATCCCATTATCAGGATCAGACCTGGGGGTTTGGCTTTTCTCATCCCCAGGAGCAGCAGGCTGCTTTGTACTGCAGATATGCTCCCTTCCCTGCCCTAAGGAACCTGCAAACAGGTTAATCACTGGATGAGAGGAAGACAGGGGGTGGCCTTCCCCAGCACCCGGTTCTCCCATGGCAGGTAGGAGAGGGAACACAGGTGCCCTGAGCTCTGTGCACCCCAGGGGACCAGCCACCCCCTCAAGAATTACCACCCACCATAAGAAAAGCCTCCTGGGCAAAGCCCAAGGTGCCAGAGCAATGGACATGGTTTAATTAATCTCATATAAAAATCACTTTTGAAAAACCTCGGTCAAACACAGCAGTTTTAATTAAAGTCACGTCCCTGGTGGGACACTGCCTGGAGAGGGGTGTGAGCTGGGCAGACCCTGCAGGAGCATTCTTTGGAGCAGGGACAGGTCCCCTGCTCCTGCCCTGGAGGAGCCTGGCACCTCGAAAGGTCCAATCCTGCCTGAGGCTGAGTGCTGCCAGCTCCCAGGGGATTAAAGGTGTCCTGAGAACAACTTAACTCTCACAATCAGCTCGGCCCCCAGCTGGGTGATATTAAAACATCTCCCGTAAACCCTGTTGTCTCGGGGATGATGGCGATAAAACCCACCGGCATGCGAGATTAGCAGGTTAAACCCACTGGCACAGCCTGGGCTCTCAGCAGACATGTGAAGACATTAGCACAGTTTGGGCTCTTTGAGACCCGCCAGCTAATCCTGGCTCTGAAAACGGCTGGAACAAAGGGCAGCTTCTGTCACATCGTCCCCTTCTCCTGGCACCATCCCCTTGCACTGTCCCCTTCTTGCATTGTCCCTTTTTCCTTGCATTGTCCCCCTCTCCTGGCATCACCCCCTTCTTATATTTTTCCTTTCTTGCACCGTCCCCCTCTCCCGGCATCATCCCCTTCTCCATGCACGATCGTCTTCTCCCAGCAATGCCCCCTCTCCTTGCCATCATTTCATTCTCCTTGCACTGTCTCCTTTCCTTGCATCATCCCCTTCTCTTTGCCTCATTCCCTCTCCTTGCATCAGGTTTCACAGCTGCTCAAATAAACCCTCCACCTGGGTCCCTTCTTCCCACAACCCCAAGCCCCGAGCAGACATGGAGACAATCTGGTTAGCAGGAGCTAGTGCTGCCCAGGCAAGCGCCCCAATGTCCCCATTGCAGCTCTTTTCCAGGAGGTCCAGGGCTGCTGGTACTCATGTGCTTTGCATCTTTGCAAGGAGCTCCCCACGGAGCTGCCCTTGGCTCATCCCCAGGCAGTGTCCAGCCCAAACCTGCTGGATTTGAAACCTCAACATCTGCCTAAGCCACGCCAAGCAATTAAAATAAAAGCCTTGCTAATCTTTGCCCAGCTGAGATGGCACCCCAGGTGCCCATCTCACAAAGTTACCATCAGCTCCGTTCTCCAGGTGAGTTTTCTCTGCTTTCCCAGCTCCAAAAGCTCCTGAGAGCAGGATGCCATTGCTGGGTCGGGACGTGAGAGCCGTGGGCAGAGCAGGGTTTTGTTATGGTGAAGGTGCTGCTGGCAGGAAGGGAGATGGATGAACTGGGAGATGGAGGTCTTCTACAAGGACCTGGGCTCTGTGAAGGTCCTGAGCTATTTTAGAGCACGAGGAGGCATCTGAGCACCCAGTGCCGCTGGGATGAGCCTGGCTATGGGGCCAATTGTGGGTGGGCTGTGCAGGTGGCCCCCACTCCCCCAGTTCTCCAGGGCTTGCTCCCATGAGCAAACATGTTGTTGTTCCTCCTCCTGCTGCAAAGATTAGCCCAAGAGTTGCATAAATAATTTATTTTCGCACTGCAAAAATAATTGGTGCCCTGTATATATTAGATACACTCATTGCCAGCTATGATACACTCATATAATACACACAGAAAAGCGGCCCAAAAGGGGCAATTCAGCAGCGCTTTGACACAGTCTGTGCAGGTGCTGTCCCTGAGCCTGGGGACAAGGACATGTCCTCCTGGCCATCCTCCGGCTCTGCTGGGAAGTCCTTGTCTTCCTCAGTGTGGTGGCTCTGTGAGTCAGGGCTCCGCTGCGGTGTGGCCAAACCCATTTTGGCCAGTTTGGCTTGTTGCTGTTCCAGGCTTTGTTTCCTCCACTTGATCCTCCGGTTTTGGAACCAGACTTTCACCTTAGGAAGAAGTAAAGCTTGGCTCTCAAACCTGCTTTCTTAAAGGACCAGAGGGTCACGGATCTGCTAAACCTCTGTGCAACGCCCAGATGCTCCACAAACCCTTGGGTGCCCATGGCCTCAGACATCCCCTGGCTGGCCAGGACAGAGGTCCCCTGCCATGCTCTGTCCCTAGCAAGACGGAAAACTGTCCCCTGCAACCCAGCTGAGCCTGCACTGGTGAGCTGGGACCTGCCAGTGGTGGAGAAGGTCCAGCCTGAAGACAGACACAAGTTCAACCTCTCCACGTGGCCCTAGGACAGCCAATTTGTGACTCAGTTTCCCCATTTGTGATCCTCCACCCTTTTAATGTAAGCTATTTGCAACTGCTACCCCACATGGCTCCTTGCCCCAGGCTGAGGGACGTGGCCCAGGGCCCACCCTTTGGGACCCTCCCTGGACTGGCTGCTGGGGCAGATGGAGATGGAGCACGGTGGGGCTTACCTGTTCTTCAGTGAGGTGCAGGGAGGAGGCAAGCAGGCACCTCTCCATGCCCACTAGGTACTGCTGCCGTGCAAACTCCTTCTCCAGCCGGGCCAGCTGGTCATTGGTGAAGATGGTCCGGACCCGCTTGGCTTTGCCAGTCTTGGCTTTGAAGATGGGGAAGCAGCACTTGGAGATCAGGAAGCCTGGAGGTGAGGGAGAGAGGGGTGGTTAGGGTGAAGAGCCTTTGGAGGGGTCCCCTTTAGAGTGGGGTCCCCCTTGGAAGGTCCTTTCCTGGAGAGGCAGAAGGGATCTTCCTAAGAGGTAAAAGGGGTCTCTTTGAAGGGCGTCCCCCATTTGCAGACGGTCTTCTTGAAGAGGTGGATCCAAGTGCCTCTTGGAGACAATCCCTTTGGAGAGAGTCCCCATGAAGAGGTGGAAGGAGCTCCCCGGCCCCCCCCGCCCCGCCCCGAGGCCTGAGGGTCTCATTTGGAGGGGCAGAAGGTCCTTGTTGGAGAGATCCCCTTGGGAGGAGGCAGAGCAGATCCTCCCATATGGAGACATCTGAATGTTCGAGAGGTGCCCCCCTCCAGAAAAAGGCCCCTGCGGGAGACAGGTCCCTCATTTGGAGAGGCGGCCAATGGTCTCCCCTTGCAGAGATGGAAAGAGGTCCCCCATTTCGGGGTATCCTGAGAGAGGTGGGCATGAGTCCCACTGGAAGAGATGCCCTTTGGAGGCGTCCCCCCTTGGAGAAGTGAAAGGAGATCCCAATTTGGAGGTGGCCCCATGGGAGAGGTGGATCCAGGTCCTCCTTGGAGGCATCCCCTTTGAAGGGGGTCCCCTTGAGGAGGTGGAAGGAGATCACCCTTTAGAAATGTCCCCATGGAAGAGATGGATTCAGGTCCCCATTTGGAAACGTCCCCATGGGACAAGTAGAGAGGGCCCTCCGTGGAAGAGGTCCCCTTGAGAGGGGTCCCCCGGGAGAAGTATCCAAGGCCCCCCCTCAAAGAGATGGAAAGAGGTCCCCATTTGGAGGTGCCCCCCTGGGAGAGGCGGCCAAAGGTCCTTCTCGGAGGCATGGCAGGAGGGCCCCGTTTGGTTACGTCTCCATGGAAGAGGTGGCGGTGGGTCCCCCTGGGAGAGGTGGCCGAGGGTCCCTCCCCCTGGGAGAGAGATGCCAGGAGCCCCCGTTTGGAGGTGTCTCCACAAGGGAGATGGATGTGGGTCCCCCTGGCAGAGACGGGAAGAGGTCCCCACCTGGAGCTGTCCCCACAGGAGAGGTGCCCGAGGGTCCCCCCATGCGGGGGTGCCCCCGGGGGGGCGCGGCGGTACCTGTGGCCCCGAGGCGGGCGGCCCAGGCGGGGGGCGGCCCCCCGCAGCAGGCGGCGCAGAGCGGCGAGCGGCGGGCGGCGGGCGGGGGCGATCCCCAGAGCGGCGGCGGGGGCGGCGGGGGCGGCGGGGGGCCCGGCGAGGCGCGCCCCAGCAGCGCGGCGATGGTGAAGGCCTGGCCGGGCCGGGCGGCGGGCGGCGGGGCCGGGGCCGGGGCCGGCATGGCGGGCTGTGGCGGGGCCGCGCCGCCCGCCTTTATCCGGCCGCACCGAGGGGACGGGGCGGGATGGGGCGGGCGGGGCCCGCGGGCATCGCCCTCTGCCCTGCCGGGGGGTCCCGCCGCGGCCCCCTGCCCTCCCTGCGCGGGTGTCCCCGCCGTGTCCCCCTGCCGTCGATGGGGAGGCATGTCCCGTCGTGTCCCCCTGCCCTCCATAGGGATGACGCCCCGTGTCCCCCTGCCTTCGATGAGGAGGTGTGTCCCCCCCGTGTCCCCCCGCCCTCCTTGGGGATGTGTGTCCCCACCATGTCCTCCTGCCCTCAGCTGGGGTGGCCCCCTGCCATCAATGGCGATGTGCCCCACCACCACCACCCCCCCGTGTCCCTCTGTCCCCTCGACGGGGATGTGTCCCTACCATGTCCCCCTGCCCTTGATAGAGATGTCCCCTCCCGTGTCCCCCTGCCCACCATGGGGATGTGTGCCCCCCCTATGTCCCCCTGCTCTCGGTGGGGATGTCTCCTCTGCCATGTTCCCCTGCCCCTGACAGGGATGTGTCCCCCTACCCTTGCCTGGGGTGGTCCCACCATGTCCCCCTGTCGTTGATGGGGATGTGTCCCCACACCCTGTGTCCCCCTACCCCTGGGGTGGAGACAGCCATGTGTCCTACCCCAGGGTGGACGCCCCCATGTCCCCCTCCCAGGGTAGCTTTGGCCCTGAAATACTTAGGCTGGAGGATCCAGGGGACACCACGGGACAAGCCAGTGTCACACCAAAGCTACCAAAGCCTCTGGGGGAGCTCAGTGTCCCCCTTAGCACTCTGACTTCATCGCACCAGCATGCACCCCGCTGCTCAGCTGCTTTTTGGAGGGGGCGTGATATACTCCAGGCCAGCAAGGCAAAGGGACAGGACCAGGGATGCTCTGCGAGGCAGTGGCAGAGGCGGGGGGCTGTCCTTGAATCCCTCCAGCTCGCCCCTCTCGACTGATGGGATTCAGATGGTCATTAGGGTCTGAGATTCTTAAAATCGTGCAGCTTTTCCTAATGAGCTGGGAAAAGTCACACCTCGAGCCCAGCGCAGCAGGGGAGCGAGCCCCGGTCAAAGGACTCCACCAGGGCTCAGAGGTTTATTGGGGAGGAAATGGGGCGCGGGGGAGTCGGGGGGCTGGGCCCCCACATCTGCACCACAGCAGCCCCCCTCACTCGGGTTTCACCAGGTCCCTAGGACCCGGCAAATGTGTGTGCAGCCCCCCAAGCTGGGGAAAAAAGTACAACCAAGGACTGCTCCGGTGCTGAGAAAGTCATTATGGGGCTCTGCCCTGGCGGGGAGCATCCTCTGCTCTGCAGCTGGGTGGCCACCTCGGGGACGGGGATAGGGGACAGGGATGGGGACCCCCCCTCCCAGCTCCACACTACTGGGGCACAACCAAGCCCAATAGCAGCAAGTGAAAGCTCCCTGGGGGTGTCTCTACAGAAAAAAAAAGCCATAAAAACCTCGTGGTGGGTACTGTGCTAGTGGTGATGCCACGTTTCCCAGCTCATCACAGGGCTGTCACCCCACTGCCACGGTGGTGGGGGCAAATAAAGGCCCTGGTGGGGGCAGAGATGAAAGGGTGGCAGATTTGGTGTTATTAGGTTTTAATTACAGTCTTGAAAAAGCCAAGATAAAAAGGCAGGAGGCCCCTTCCCCGGGCTCTGTGGGCTCAGAGTGTTTGCTTAGGAGGTGCTTTCCCTTTTTTTATTCCCTTTTTCCTCTCCCTCTGTTTGATGGAGCTCAGCAAACACACACCCTACAACCCTCCACAGCGGGGTGACCCCAGGACCGGGGGTGCTCAGCACTCCTGTGCTGGATGGGATGCTAATGGCATCCATGGGGTTGGGAGCCAGGTGATATGGGGCCAAAATGGGGATACTGGTACCCAGTGGTTCCTTGGGACAGCCAGGTGGGAAAATTCTGTCCTGGAGAAATGGGGGGATGAGTGTTAGTAGTTGCGGGGGTAATGTCATGCAAGCAAGGAGCACAGGAGGGTTGGAATTGGGGTTTGCTGCCCACAAACCACGCATTTCTTTTCACCGGGTCTGGATCCAGAAGGGGAATGTGAACCCAGGGATGGCTCCTGCCTAACTTTGAGGCAAAATTGCACCAAGGCTCCTGAGCTAATTAATAACAATGCTGCTCATTAGCCCACGGCCAGGCTATCTGGGCAGGGTGTGGATTGTCGGTCTGCAAGAGGAGTGAGGCCTTCAGGGTCACCCCCATGTCCCCAGAAAGCCTCAAGGGTGACCTCCAGAACCCCAGGGGCCCCCCTTGGTCTTGTTCCTGTAGCACCCTTCTGTCTGGCCATTGTCTGTCCATCCATCCTGGCCCTCAGAGCTTTGCCCACAACACTCCTTTGCATCCGACAGCTAATAACACCGTGCTGGTCCTGTACTGGGGCTGGGGGGCTATAGATACCCATAATTTGCAGGGCAAAGAGGTGTTTTCTAGCAATACAGCTGAAATTCTTGGAAAAAAAGTGTTTGGATACCGGCTGCCATCAAGTGGCTGAGGAGGATCCAAGCCTGACCACAGATCATTTGAATCCCAGATCTTGCCCCTCCCTAATTAAATACACTCTTCTTTTCTTGTTATTAAAGGTCTCACCACCTGGATTTGGGACCCAGAGCCAAGCCCTCCCTTAAGCATCGTAAGATATGCAGCTCTGCTGCCTCTCTCGATAGACTTGACCCAGCTCTAGGGAGGTTTTCTCCAGCAGGACTCATACATGCACAGGTCACCGCCACCGCTGGGGGGCTGTTTGTGGATGCAAAGACAGAAAAAAAAAAAAAAAAAGCTTTTTTTTTTTAAAAAAAAACCCTGCATGTGGTTGAACTGGGGAACCCCTTGCCCAGGAGCTCCTGGAAGTAGAGAGCTTCACTAGAGGAGTTTCTGCAAATATCAATATCTGAGGCTGTATGATACAGGCTAAAATACACCGTGGCCCAAACTGGGGGAGTCCCATGGCACAGCTGAGTGGCTTGGTGCTGGGATGGGTCTCCCCGGGGCTGGGACAAGCCCCCCCCAGCAGACAATTGGAATACAGAAATGCCTTCAAGATTAAAGCAGGAGGGATATGTCTTCCTTAAATGTTATGCACTGTTCCATGCACCTGAAGGAAAACTGGTGGAGTTTCCCACCCCCACCCCCAGTCTTTCTGTTTCATGGCTTTTTAGAGCTTTGGCTCATGGGGTTCGTGGCTAAGGACAGATCCTGCCCTGCCCTGTTCACACTGCTTTGGTCCCGATCCGTACCACAGCTCTTTTGGAGGCTGGTAGTGGCAAAGTAGCCACTTCCAGCAAAAGATCTGCTGCTCAGAGTATCTGAAACCAATTCCCAAAGGCACCCGCAGTGCCGAGCATCTCTGACCCACACAGACACAAAAGCACCCCAGTTAGCAAGCATCCCAGTTAGCTGACACCCCATTTACTGGGCTTTCCAGTTACCAAGTATCCCAATTAGCAGGATCTACAATTAGTGAGCATCCCCACCTTCAGGCATCCCAGCTAGTGAGCATCGCAGGTAGCGGGGCTCCCAGTTATCAAGCATGCTAGTTAGTGGGGCTCCCAGTTTAGCAGGGATCCCAGCTAACAGGCACCCCAGTCAGCCCAGTTCGAGTCAGCTGGCTGCCTGTTAAATAGGGTCCCTGTTACCAAACGTCCCAATTAGTGTAGTTAATTAGTGGGGATGCCGGTTAGTGTAGATCCTACTGATCGTATCGCTACTCATCTCTACTTGCTCACAGATTCCAGTAGTAAGCAAGCATCTCAGTTACCGGGCTCCCGGCTGGGGGGTACCCAGCGCGCAGGGTCCCTCCGGGGCCGTTCCCCCTCTGACCGCCAGAGGGCGCTGCCCGACCGCGCTGCGTCCCGGACACCCAGCCGGGGG
Source organism: Falco cherrug (assembly GCF_023634085.1). Classification (NCBI taxonomy): domain Eukaryota; kingdom Metazoa; phylum Chordata; class Aves; order Falconiformes; family Falconidae; genus Falco; species Falco cherrug. The sequence continues at coordinate 40,008,161 of NC_073697.1, read as the reverse complement.
GGGCCGGGACACTGCGGGGGGGACAGGGCTGAGGGGCGGGGGGCCGGGCTGTGGGGGGACACACATTGGGCTGGGACACTGGGCTGGGGGGGACAGGGCTGGGGGGGGGGGGGGGACACCGGGCTGGGGGGGGGACGTGGACGGGACAGGGCTGGGACAGCGGGCTGGAGGGCACAGGGCGGGATGGGGGGAGCGGCTTGGGACAGCAGGCCGGGGGCAGCCGAGCTGGGGGACACTGGGCTGGGACCATGGGAGAGGACAGCGGGGTGCGGGGTGGGGGACACTGGGCTGAGGGACACCGGGCAGGGACCGCAGGGTAGGGGACACCGAGGTGGGCCAGTGGGCTGGGATCCCTACAGCTGGGACAGCAGGGTGCAGGGCACTGGGCTGGGACACACCAAGGTGGGACATACCAGGGTGTGACAGTGGGATGAGGGACACCAGGCTGGGATAGGACAGTGGTACGGGACACACTGGGATAGGACACACCGGGGTGGGAGACACTGGGAAGTGACACTGGGGTAGGGGCACTGGGGTGGGACATTAGTATGGGACACACCAGGATAGCACAGTGGGCTTGGGACAGACCAGGGCTGGGACATATTGGGATGGGACACACCAGGGTGGGACACACCAGGATAGCACAGTGGGCTTGGGACAGACCAGGGCTGGGACATATTGGGATGGGACACACCAGGGTGGGACACACCAGGATAGCACAGTGGGCTTGGGACAGACCAGGGCTGGGACATATTGGGATGGGACACACCAGGGTGGGAGACACTGGGAAGGGACACTGGGGTTGGGACACACCAGGGTGGGACATCAGGATGTGACACACAAGGGTGGTAGACACCAGAAAAGGACACAGGGATTGGGACACACTGGGGGGGCACATCAGCATGGGACACACCGGGCTGAGGCATCAGGCTGGGACACACCAGAGTGGGAGACACCAGGAAGGGACACTCCGGTTGGGACACACTGGAATGGGACACGTGGGTGGGACAAAGCAGGCTGGGACACACTAGGGCCGTCACATCCCAGGGCCAGGAGGTTTCTCCCAAGACACTGTGTGGATAAAGGGTGTCCCGGTTGAGGGTGACAACCTGTCTTCTCTCCACACACGGGTGCCACCAGTGGCCACGCAGCTCTGGCTGAGCTTTTGGGTGGTGACAAGGACCATCTCTGAGCCAAGCACAGTCCTGCCACGCGTGCAAGTGAGCCAAGGGCAGACCAAGGACAGCATCACTGCCCTGCTGTGCCCCACAGCACCGGTGTTCCTGGGGGCTCGGATCCACCCTGGAGCTCGATCCAAGCCACGTGACCTCAGCCAGGTGATGGTAACTCTGTGGGGGTGGCTCCATCCGCTGCATCCCCCTTGTTGGCCGATCCCGAGGCAAACCGGCCAAAATTCAGCCCACTGCTAACCAGAACACGTGGGCTGCAACTGGCCCCAAGACCCTATAAATCAACCCTAAAGGGGCACATCCCTGGGGCACCATGAGGCTGTGCCTGTCCCCACCATCCCAAGGGACGGCATCGAGTGGCAGCGACAGGGACGTCGAAGTTTGTCCTTCTCCACACGCTGGATTTGGGGCGGTGGGGCCAAGCATCTCTTCTCCAGGATGGAACCTGGCGCAGGGGGGGTTGCAGCATCCCCAGTGTCACCAGCACCTCTGCAGATCCCCCCGTTTTTACACCACCATCTGCCCCCAAAATCTGGGAGTGAGCCATGACCCCCCCGCATCCATCTGCCCAGCCGGGAAAGTCAAAAGCAGTGTCATTGCCAAATCCAGAGGCACCCGCGGAATTGATGGCGACGGATTTCCACCTTTATTTGTCAACAAGGCGCGCTGGCCTCCCCCCCAGCCCTGCAAAGCCCTGCTAATCTCCCATACAATTGCAGTTTGCTGTGCAAACAGCTTGGGGGGGGGCAGCCGGGGGTCTGCATGAGAAATGTGTCATTTGGGGGCGGCCGGCAGCCTTGTGGGTAAGCCAGCGAGTGAATCGCGGCATCGCTAACGCCGGATTGAAACGATTTTGAAGCAATTGCCCTTCAATAACCCTAATCCTTGGCCGTGAATGGGGGGGTTTAACTCCTGGCCTTTATTCCCACCTTATTATCTATTGATTGACTTTTCAAAAGGGTAATAACATAAAGAGATTGATGCTCTGAATCCTGCCTGGAGATCAAATGGAGCCGGCAGTTGATTTTCTGTGCCGGATCTGATGGATAAAGCCCCGAGCTTTGATTTTTGCCCCCCGAAGCGGAGATGGGGGCAAAGGGGGCAAGGAGAAGGGGAAAGGGGAGGAGGGGACCCGTGGGGAGCAGCAGCCTCCATCCCTCCGTGCTCCACCAAACAATCAGAATAAAAGCAAATTATTTCTCCTATTTTCCTTCCTGAGATGAATGATAAACTGTCCATCGCCGAAAAGAAACTGATAACGCCTCTAATTTTACTGGAAGGCCTAAAAATGCCATTTCTACGCAAAACAGGGCGCCGCTCTGCTCCCCGGCCAGCTTTTGATAAATGTGGGGAGCTTTTTTTCTTCTTTTTTGCCTGTTTTTTTTTTTTTTTTTTTTTCCGATTTCCCTTTCAGTTTGCAAGGGGAAATGCCCCCGGAGCTACAAACAACGCACAATAAAGCAAAATAATATTTTAGTCAAAATAGGCAGACGGCGCTTGCAGCCAACTTTCAAATTAGCATTTTGAGGGCAAATATGCAGACAATTTGAGATAATGAGGCCTGATTATTCAATCCAATGAATGTTAAATAGGCAGCAAGGGCGCCCGCGTCTTATCTCCCCCGCTTTCGATTTATTTTAGTTTAGTTTAGTTTTAATCGTTTCCCATTTGAACTCTTTATTTGTCTTGGCTCCAGCCCCCCCCCCCGCCTCCCCGCCCCCCCCCCCCCCCCCCCCCCCCCCCGCCTCTCCCTCCCTCCATTCCCGGGCATCCCTGCGCTGCCAGCCAGGATTTTGCAGTGGGAAATTGCCGGCCTGGACCCGACATCCCTTTTGCAATCTGTTTTCAGGGAGCATTTTGCAGCTTGTCCCCCAAAAAATCAGAGTGTGCAGACTTTTGGGGGCTGCTGTCAGACCTGGTTCCCCAAAGCGGGGGATGTTTGGGTGACATTTTGAGGGTGGCATGAATAATTATTTGCAGGGTTGTGCATCACTGGCACAGAGATGTGGGGTGATGCACCCCCACCTCTGGCTCATCCTTCATCCCTTTAATCCCACGGCTGTTTGTGCAGGTGGTGGTGCAGTTACTCCCGCCTTGGGTCTCAGCACCCATAGTAAAATGAGCACAAACAGCAAACGAGCCCCAGGGGAGAAGAGCACAGCACCCACTGCCACCCTGGCTCACCATCCCCACCAGGCATGCATCCCATTGTGCAGCCCCTGTGACCTTCCAGCAGCATTTGGCTTCACTCTTGCAGAAATGCAATTTTTTTGCAAACCCGAGGAGCATTTCCTATCCCCAAGGAGGAAAGGATCAGCTCCAATGGGAAGCTCCTGGGAGTGAGCAGCACCGGGTGCTGCTGGAACACCACAATAGGGAGTGGCATTTTGCACCAAAAATGGGGGGGGGGAAAGCAAAAATACGCAATTAGCATCATTTTCCAGCTCCTCACTGGCAAGGCAGCTGGGTTAGGTGAGAGCCCTGTTCCAGGATGCCATTGCAACGGTATTTAGGGGAGCATGGGGGTGAGCTGGGGCAGATGCATGGCTGCCATGGAGGAGGAAAAAGCAAAAATCAAAGTTAAGCAAGAATTAAAGTTAAAGAAAAAAATAAAGGAGATATTAAAGTTGAAGCAAAAATTCAATCGGAAGCAAAAACTAAAATTGAACCAAAAATGAAATTCGAAGCAAAGATTAAAGTTGAAGCAAAAATTAAATTCAAAGCAAAAATTAAAGCAAAGCTTAAAGTTGAAGCAAAAGTTAAAGCAAAATTGGACCCAGCCCAGGCTCAGCAAGGACGGTGTGAAGGGTGCCCAGAAGGCAGCCACACAGCCCCGCGCCACCACTAACCCGTTTTCTCCACGATTCAAGAGGAGAATAATAGTAATAATAAAAATATCATTGATTTCAGGGGTAATTAAAAAAGCTCTTTATGCCTCAAATGCAAAGGTGGTGGTAAAATCAGAGAGATGTGTAAGTAAGACCTGGGAAGCGGAGCAGGGCAGGGAGGTGAAGTGAGACAGAAAAAAGACCCCCCAGTTATGGAGGCAAGGATGGAAAGTGGTGGAGAGGAGGAGATGCAGCGCAGGAGAGATAATCAGAAAGCAAAAAAAAAAAAAAAAAAGGTGAAAAACAATCAAAAGAAGGCAAAATATAAAGCAGATGCTGAGGAGGGATAAGAGGCGGCCAGCAGAGTGGGGCCATGTGCTGGACTGGATGGATAATTGGATTTTGGTTCGTCTTGGGGGCGATAAGATATTCCCTGTGTAGTTTTTTATTCCTATATGAAGTATATTTTAATACAAGATTTGAATATGGCTGGGGTAGTGCATCCCACTGGAAAAAATATGGAAAAAAACATTTCCCCCCAGTTTATGCATTTGCTTGGAGGTTTTTTGGGGCAGAACGCGGCTCTTCCTGCTCTCAGCGGCTTTGGTCTTGTTCGCAGCTGTTTGGGGTGAGCAGGAGCAGTGCAAAGCCCTGAGAGCAAAGAGAGGGGCTGCCGCAAATCCCGAGGGGACCATCACAGCCATGCAATGCGGTGGGGGCACCCCGTGTCCCCGCGGCCGAGCGGAACGGGCAGGCACCGGCCCCTGGCGAGGGGACGCGAAGCAGAAGGAGGCCAAACTCAAACCCACACGGCTTGTTTGATGCCGGAGATGGGAGCGATAGAGCAGGGCAGGCAGACCTGGTCTCTTAACCCAGGTGGCCCCGGACGGCCCTTATCGCGACGGCATCAAAGCCCCAGGGCCCAGGTCGCCCTGGCACAGCCCAGCCGTGAGCACCCAAAATGCTGGCACCGAGCACAGTGAGCCCTGGCACGGCTTCTTGGTGTGACCTTGCTTGAGGGGCCAGGGAATACGGGCTCTGGCCGTGCAAGTCATTAGGGTCAGCGGAGAGAGTTTTAATTGCTTATTAGGGTTGGGGCCCTGTTGGGGCCGCTGCTGTACCCCCATCGGGCTGCTGTGTGGGAAATGCTGCTGAATATTTATTTATTCATTTATTTATTTGTTTATTTCCACAAAGCTGGGGCAGGGGGAAGGTTGTATGCGGCTTGTTGCCAACCATCATCCCCCAATAATCCCGTGGGAACGCTGGCAATCTGCTCCCATGTGCACACACTCCAGGGCGAAGCATCCTGCAAACTGTGGGTGATGGGGGTGCTCTGCAAAGCCCCTGGCAGGGGGCATGCTCACGTTCACACATGCATACACGCACTTGCACGTGCACGCATGCACAGGCTTGCCCACACATGGCCAGGCATGCATACACTTGCACATGCACAGCCCCACGCTCCTGCTTGCACATGCATGCAAGTGCATGCACATGCATGGACGCACATGCATGGACACGCATGCTCACACTTGCGCTTGCATGCACATATGCTTGCACACGCATGCACGTGCAGGTGCACACGCATATCTTGGGGCAGGGTAACCGGGGAGGGCACGAGAAACGCCACTTGCAGGAGCACCCGGTGGGGGCTGGGGTGGGTGCAGCCGGATGTCGGGGCACACACACGTGGCCCCCCTAGTCGCGACACTCTGGGTGCCCTATCGTGGCTTTGCGGTGGCCCCAGCCTCCTGCGTGTGCCGCACGGTACACAGCCCGCGCACTCTGCGGTGCACGCCCCTACGCTGCACGCCCGGTGCACGCCCGGCGCACACACCCTGCTCGTTGCACGTCCCGCCCCGGTGCACGCTCGCTGCAAAGCACGCCCCTCCCCCCGGCACATTCCCTCCCAGTGCACGCCCGGTGCACGCCCCTCACGTTGCACGTCCCCCCAGTTGCACCACTCCGTTGCCCCTCCCTCCTGCTGCACGCCCCCTGCAAAGCACGACCCCCGGCCCGTGACCTTTCCCCCTCGGTGCACGCCCCCCCGGTAGCCCGCCCTCTGCACGCGCCTCCGCCCCTCCCTCCGGTGCGGCGGGGAGGAGGCGTGGGTTAGAGCGGGGGCGTGGCTTGGGCGGTACAGAGGCGGGCTTGGATGGGGGCGTGGCTGACATCAGAGGCGTGGTTTGGCGTTACGGAGGCGGAGTCTGGGCGGTAGTATGGGCGTGGCTTAGAACGAGGGCGTGGCTTAGGACGGGGCGGGGCGGCCGGTGGCGCTCGCGCTGCGGCCCGGCTGCGGCAGCGGAGCGAGGCCCGGCCCGGCCCGGCCCGGCCCGGTTCCGCCAGGTTCTATCCGGTTCCGCCCAGTTCTGTCCGGCCCGGTGTCTCCTCAGTGTTCCCGCTATGGCGCTGCTGCGGGCGGCCGCGCTTCCCGCTGAGCAGTCTCCGGCCTGGCAGCCCACCCATGTCCAGGTGACGGTGGTGCGGGCCCGCGGGCTGCGGTGCAAGGGCGGCGGCAAGCCGGGCACCAGCGACGCCTACACCATCATCCAGCTGGGCCGCGAGAAGTACAGCACCTCGGTGGCCGAGAAGAGCACCGGCAACCCCGAATGGCGGGAGGAGTGCGCCTTCGAGCTGCCCCCCGAGCTGGGTGCCCCGGCGGGCCTGGCCCGCGGTGGCCTGGTACTCACCGTCATGCACCGGGCCCTGGTGGGCATGGACCGCTTCCTGGGCCAGGCCCTGGTGCCGCTGGAGCCTGCCCTGCAGCAGGGCCGCGCGCCCGAGGAGCGGTGAGTGGGTCCTGCTGGGCATTGCCTGGCACCCATGGGAGCAGGGCAGGGGAGGCCTCCGGGGTGGGCGTCACAGGGGCCCTGTGTGCCCCAGGGTTGGGCATCACACATCCATGTGAGCCCCAGGAAAGGCATCGCAGTGGATGGGGCATCATGGGGTCCCTGCGTGCCCCAGGGTTGGGCTTCACAGAGTCCCTGTGTGCCCTGGGATGGGCATCATGGCTCCATATGAGCCCCAGGAAGGGCATCACAGTGCATGGGGTGTCATGCAGCCTCTCTGTGCCCCAAGGTGGGTGTCACGGAGTCCCTGCATGCCATAGGAAGGGCATTGCAGGAGACAGGGTGTGGTGAGGTCTGTGCATGTCCCAGGAAAGGGCTTTGTGGGATGTAGGGTGTCACGGGGTCCCTGCATGCCCCAAGAACGGTGTTGCTGGGGACAGGGAATTGTGGCAACTACTCGTGCCCCAGGAAGGGCACTGCAGGAGGTAGGGTCCATGCATACCTGGGAAGGGCGTTGTGGGAGGTAAGGCATCACAGGATCCATGGACACCTTAGGGAGGATGTTGCAGGGAGCAGGGTGTCGCGAGGTCCAGGTGTGCTCCAGGGAGGGCTTTGCAGGAGGTTGTGCACTATCACGGGGGCTGTGTGTGCACTCAGAAAGGTGTCACGGGAGACAGGGAATCATGGGATCTGTGAGTGCCCTGGGAAAGGTGTCACAGAGGATGGGGTGCAGGTATGACCCAGGAAGGGTATTGCACGATACAGGATATCACAGGAAGGACATCGTGGAGGGCAGGATGTCACAGGTGTTCCAGGAAGGGTGTTGTGGACGATGAGCTGTCTTAGGGTCGCACTTTCCCCCCTGGAAGGGAGTCATGCAGGGCAAGGCATCACAGGATCCTTCCTCCCCCTGGGCAGGGGGTCCCAGGGGACAGAATGTTGCGAGGTTCCTCTGCATCCCGGGAGAGTCCCCCTGGGATCTGTCACTCCTGGGAGGCAGTGGCACAGATGTAAGTGGTCATTTGTCCTTCTGATGGCTGCGGTGGCCCCACCAGCTCGGTGGGACTGTCTGTGTGACCTGGTTTGTTGTGGTGCTGCTGCAGGAGGGTCCCCCAGTTTGGGGGACCGAACACCAGCCCTGTGTTGTCTCCAGCATAGATCCCTGCCCATGTGGGAATTGCTGTTCTTCCTTCTTTCTCCAGAAGGATTTAAAACAATAATAATGTTTTCTAGCCTTTGCCAAACAGAGAAACGTAGGAATGCAGATGAAATTCCTTTAGGGAAGAAATTTTTTGAGTTTTGCTCCATGCTGACCTGGCCAGGCTGCTGCATGCCTCTGGGAGCATCCCCATTGCTCACTGGCTCCCAGGACCCCAGGAATTCGGCTGGCTTGCTGCCTGAAGCTGCAGACTTGGAGAGAAGCCTCCCTCGCCCTCCTACCCAGGGCATGGCTGGGGAGGCGGTGGAGGGAGCACCAGGGCTTGGCAGATGGCGCAGCCTTGCTCCTGGGGAGCAGGATTAGCGTGAAAAGGGGCTGGAAAAACTTTTCCTGTGGAGAAATGCGGTTCATTTGCATCTGCAGCCCGTTGAGACTGCAGCTTGCCCTAAAATGGGAGCATGGGCACAGAGGAAGAGTGACTAACCCCAGAGTTGGTGTCTGAGTGTTTCCCCCCCAGCGTTTATTTTGCTTTTATTAGTGCTGCCTGGAGAATGGGCGGTGTTGGAGTAGCTGGATCTGAATTCTTCAGGCCTAATTCAAACCAGCATCGTGCACAGACTTCAGAGCGAGCATGCCGATCCATGGCCTTTCGGGTGCTCTGAGAGAGATGTGTTGTTTTGGCACAGGAGCATGTGAAATAACTTTCCGTCCTCTTTGTGGTTTGGGTAGTGAGCCCTGCGCTGGGAGCCAGGGCAAGCCATGCTCCTGTTAGCAGAAGTTTACAAAGATGTGCAAAGCAGGGGGTCCTGTGACAGTCCAGCAAAGGTTTCAGGAGGCTGAACTCACGGTCTTGTCTCAAAGGTCTCAGTCTCAGGGGCTGTTAATCCCATGGGTGCAATGTCCAGCGTGGCTGGACTCCGTGCTGCCTGTCATGGCCACCAGTCACCCCCGCGGAACTGTTACTGCAGCCCTAGGAGGGGATCTGGGCTGCAAGGCAGGAGATCCCCATGCTTCTTGCTGTCTGCCTCCCTCCCTTCCTGTAGCTTTGCTTGCATAGAGAAAATTAACTTCCCCTTGCACTGCTGAGGATTGCAAGAGCTTTTAAGGCTCTTTATCTTCGCCCATGGCCCCTGATGATGGAAGTGAGCACAGAAAACATGACAGAGAGCTCGCACCCTGAGCATCTCCATTTGCTCGAACCCCTGAGCTGGAAGGTGTCTCGAGGGTGGGTGGCAGGTCAGCAGTGTGGAAAGGGCTGCGCTTTTTTTTTTTTTTGAGGGAAGTCCCAAGTGCTGGAGCTTGTCCAGCCAGGTAGGAGAAGAGTTGGGGGAAGCCCTGGGCGTCTGACTGTGGGCCATGTAAGCTTCCAACCAGCTTCTAATGTCTGGTTCAGTCCCACTGTAAGCAACCTTGTTTAGGAGGAAATTTTAGTCTCAGATTAAAAAATAGCAGAACAAACACACAGAGGCTCCCCCCGCTCTAGGGTTGCACTGCAGAGCACACCCATGCCTGTGCAGTGGAGATAACCCATGAGCGAGGGACGTATGACTTGAGTCTCCACCATACGCTGATTTTAGGACCCCATCTACAGTACTTGTTTCTGGGCATGAAACTGCTGCCAGTTGGAATGGGACCTGGCTTAAAAAAAGGCTTTAATTGTCAGCGTGTTGACCTTGCTCTCATTTTCCTGCTGATTTTTGTTGGACGGAAACTTTACCAGTGATGATTTTTATACTTGTTTTCAGCTCAATGGAAAATGTTCCGTCAAACTTGGACTCTTCTTCAGGAATGAGCCATGAGCCGGTGTCTGGGGGTGTTTATGAGCTGCCTTGTTGAGCTGAATGTCTCAGTCATTTCAGTGTTTTGCCTGGGAGAAAATCAACTCTTGGAGTTACACAAGAGCAGCCTGAGAGCTCTCGTGGCCTTTTCAGGCATCCCAAGGCTTGTCCCACGCGTAGCTAGCTCCAAGGCTTGGGATTGGCAAGCAAAGCAACAGTGCTAGGCATCATTTCTCCCTTTCTACTTGAGCTGTGTAGTGCTTTTATTTTTCACCTATGCCTTTTGCTGCCCTGCTGAGCCTGATGTGCATCTCTGGATGCAGTACCTTTCTGTATCAGAAAAACCCTGTGCTGCGGCCCTGCCCGGGCAGGATGCTCCTGGTCCTCACCTTTCCCTCCCATGACCTGGTCCCCGCAACTGTCTGTCCTGCCTTGTTTTTTGGGACCCCAAGGCCCAGCGCTGTCTGCAGGATGAGACCATGCAGTAAAGTGCTTGCATACTGGCATGGTGACCATCACTATGGCTGACTAGCAGTCTGGTGGTGGGTCCTTGAGCGCTGTCAGCTCAGCACAGGCACTCAGGGAGATACGGTTGTTTGGTGGGGTAGTCGGTGCCTCTGAAACAAGGGCTCAGCCTAGCAGAAGAGGGTTTTTTTTCCTGTACTTACAAGGCAGCTATCGCTTCTGCTTCCTGACATCCAGGAAATGCTGTTGCAGTCCCCTGTGGGGACTCATCCTGCCCTCCCTGTGGACCAGGGAGCATTACCTCCGCATCCGCCCCCATCAACAGAGCATCTGGGAAGGGTGGAAATGCCTCCAGCTGCAGCCAGACAAGAGCTTCAATCCAACACCCATCAGGCTGTGTTTTCCCCTTGGCCAATGTTGTAGCATCCCTTATGTGGGTGGCGTGGTGGGAGCTCAGCATTGCAGGGGACAGAAGGTGCACAGTAACGCCTGCATGATTGGACCTTGGACCCAAAAGGGCCTTGAGTTTGCTCCGTGGGCTGTGAGGCTGGTGGTGTGGAGGGACAGTGGGCATCCAAGGTTTCCTGGGCTGGGTAGAGAAAAACCCTAACTGTCATTACTCCCTTTCCTCCCCCTTTGAAATACCGTATTTGTTTGGCTTCTTTCTCTAGGACCTCACAGGCCCTTGCAAATAGGAAAGGTTAAAGCCGTGAGCTTCCCAGGGTGAAGCTCTGCTGACTTGTGTAAATGCTGGGCTGCCAGAGCTCTGGAGAGCAAAATTCAGGGCTTTGCATGACTGGGATCCTGTGGGTAAGAGGGCAGTAAGTGTAGCAAAGGAGTTGTAATTCCTGGCTCTGGTGTTCTCCTGCAGTGACTTGCAGTTGCTTGCTGGCTGCTGCCTTGGACAGGGAGCAACGGCAGCGAGTGGCCTTTGGTGTCTGCAACAGGGAACTTGTCTTGTGGAGTTGTTACCTGTGCAAAATTAGCTCAGCTCCAAATTCCCCAGAGTCCTCCCTGCTGCAGTCCCCTTTCCTCATTCCTGTCCCTCCTCAGCTGTGGAGCAGCTGGTTGCTTGGAGGGGTTTGGGCAGCGGCAATAAGATGCTGTCCTTGCTGTCCATCAGCAAAGAAGCTACTTGGGGTACAAAACCTTTCCTCTGGGTGCTGAACTTTTCTAGCTGAAAAAACTTTTCTTGAGGCCACTGGGGGCTTCTCTTCTCCATGTCTTGATGGAGCTCAGTTCTGGGGCAAGGCTTGGTGGAAAAGGGATGGGGATTTCCTTGGGCTTGGGGGGAAGATGTCACGGAGGAGGAGCTCATCAGCCCCTCACTGCCTGTGGCTTCGTGACTTGGCATGAGGAGGGAGAAGCAGCATGGCTGGGGGAAGGAACGGGCTGAGATGTAGGCGGCTCAAGAGGATGTTGCTCTGAATTTGCTTTGGCCCCAGGGTGATTGAGAAGCCCTCCGGAAGGTCACATCATTGTGCAATGATGCATGCTGCCCATTTGTTCAGCAGCAAAGGGGTGCTGGGACCTTGGAGGGGTGAGAAGCACCCTCAGGGCCAAGGGACAGTCCTCCAATCCCTGCCAGGGCTCCCTCACTGTCTGTTGGTCCTTCCTGAGCGAAGCCCCGTGCCAGGCACTTTTCCCTTCCCCTTTCTGGTTGTACCCATCATGTCCCCTCCTTGCTGTGGCGAGAGCAGGTGGGTCACATGCTTTCTGCAGCATTGTCATTGTGTTTCCCCTGGGTGCAGACCTGCTTTCATCTCCTCCGCCAGCCCCTCTGAACCGCTGTCAGCACGTGGCATGCTTGTGGCCATTGCCCTCCCTTGTTAAATTAAAATCAGTGGAGATCATTAGCAGCAGAACACGTGCTGTGGCCTGTGGGCTCTTGGCTGTGGCATCTCGGATGCGGCGGTTTGTGCTCATTGCCATTCCCACCACGGCCTTGGCTCCTGGCTGCATCTCCTAGGGGAGATACTCACACCCAGGGTCAGAGCTCACTTTCTGCTCCCTGTCAGGCAAGAGCCGAGGTCATGTCGCTGCAGCGTGTCCTCTGCACTTCTGTCCTTAAGCCTAGGAGAGGAAGAGACCTTGCAGCAGGGTGGACAGGAAATAGCTGCTCTGTGACAGTTTGGGGATGGAAAAATTTAATACAAGGGCAAACAGAGCCCTCATCTCCAGGGGCTGTGATCAGAGGTGCCCAGCGAGGCTGGTGAAGGTCTTCAGGGTGGCCTAGACAGTAGTGAGCTCCTTGGACGCCCTGGGCTATGATGAAATCCTTGTTTGGGGGCTGGAAAGGCAGCTCTGAGCGGTTGTTGTGTTGTTGTGTCTTGGCCAAGCCAGGAAACGCCCTGCTGTGTTGAAACACTACCAAGCTTGGAGGGGAGAGGGTTAGTCCTGCCAAAAATCAGGTCAAAATGCTCTCTGCGCTGCTGGAGGCAAGGCTGGACTGGAGGCAGCCAGGTCTTGGGATAGGCTCCTTGGTGGCCAGCTTGCCCCAGGCAAATGTTTGCCCCTAGCTGGGAGCCCAGGGGAGAGTGCCAAGGCACTGCAGTGCAATGCTGCTGTTTACGAAATGGTAGCAGGGCTTAATTCTGCTCCTACCTGCCCAGTTACCTCCATTTCCACCTAGTTGCCAATGCTGATTTAAGGGGTTTAAGGCCTTTGCTTTGTTCTGCTCCAGGTAGGCTTGGCTTTTGTTGCTTTTTAAAAGATATTGGAGCAGTTGATCCCAGCTTTGCAAGTTTGGCATGTTGGGTTTGGGCTGTCAGTGGCTGAGAGTGCTGGCCCATCACCTTCCATCATCTTAAAAAGCTGCAGATTCAGGCTTCATATTCTGCTTCACGCTAATCTTCAGAGCCCTAACTGCCTCCAGCTGCCTTTTTTCTCTTAGCAGCTGCAGAAAAACCCGCAGCCAGCTCAGAAAATGCCTCAAACCTGTTGGTACAAAGATCTAGATGTGGGTGGAGCTGGTGCTATTGCATGTGCCAAGTTCAGCTAGTGCTCACACTGTGCTTCAGGAGCCTCACCACCTTGGTTCATCTTTTCAAGGTTATTCCTTCCCTTCCCTACAGAATCTGGCCTAATATTTCTTGCCAGTCCTTCCTCTTTGGTGACCAGGAAGGCTGAGTGGGCTCTGCTCCTCAGCCTCCAACGGGCTGTGTCATCATACTGGGCTCAGCTGGGTGGCTCAAAGGCAACATCTGCAGCAAGAGAGGAGTTTTTTTGGGATGGTCTTCATAGTTCTTGGGAGGGATCTGCTTAGTTGTAGCATTGCCCCAGAGGAGAGCGTCTGTGGGTGCTGTAAGCTGCTTGCCAGCAGCATGGTCCCTTGGAGCGATGTGTCACAACTCAGGGGTCTGCTGGAGACACCTCTTCTTTGTCACTGTCACTAGAGGGAGAGCATCTATTGGGGTCGAGAGCATGTCCGCACTGTGGCTGCTGCCAGGGCAGAGTCTCAGCTGGGTTATTCTTGCAGGTCCACTGTAGCTGGCTCATGAATGCACTTATGTAGGTGTCTGCATGAAGGGAAAAGATGGGAAAATGGGCTCCTTGACCCCAGTAACCCTGTGGGCTCCAGGTGCTCTGGCATCGTCCCGCCTGTTGAAATCTTGCTTGGGTCTGCTCTGTTGCAGGCATGCTGGTGTGGGTGGCTGCCTCAGCACGGCTGCTGAGCAGGGCTTTCTTGATGAGAGGAGTCCAGGAAAGACCTTGCATCCTTTCCACACATGGTCTGTCAGGTGAAAATGGCTTTTAAACCATTGCTGCCACCTCTCTCTCTGACCCAGGGCCTGTCGGAGCCTGTGCTTGTCAAAGGTGTGCAAATAACTGCCATGGGAATTCACTTGCTTTATCAGAAGCTTGGTCTGGGACACAGGGTTTGGCTTTCCAGCAGGACGGCCTTTCCAGCCCAGGCTGGGGGTTTGGGAGCCCCATCCCCGGAACAGCATCCTGTGGCCTCCCCAGCTCTGCATTTCCAGCACGTGGGTCTCCTCACTGGCAAGTCCACTGAGGATAAAGGTGTGAGATTCATCCCTTTTTCTCTCCCCCGTGCCGCCCCCCCCCTTTTTTTTGTGTGTGTGTGTGTGACTCATGCCCGAGAGCAGGTTGCAGCATCTGTTAATGTGGTGAATGAACGATCAATGTGTGAGCTGTTGCCAAAATGGGTGTAGCTGGTATTTTAAGCTGCGTGGAGCCCTTGGGGTTGATTTCCCCTTTGGAGGACAAGCCTGCTTTCCCAAGCCTTGCATTGCCTCTAGGTATTAGGTTCTCCGTGCAAGCCCTGCCGAAGATGCTCTTTCCCAGCTGGAAGTGGAAGAGGATTTACAGCAAAAACATGTTTCTCCTGCCCATCCTATGCACGTTAAGTTGTGCATTAAGCAGCTCCCTGGAAGCAAGTGCACCAGGGGAACCTGCGGAGCAGCTCCTTGGTGTCTGTTGTGCTTTGCAATCCTGCAAAGTCAGCTTGGGGCTTGGTTTTTTTTTAACTTTTCTTGGTTTCTTGTGCATTGGGTCAGCAGATCACTAGCACTGCCTCCTCTCCCATCCTTGCACGGAGGCCTCATCCCCTAGTCTTGCTGTGCCTGGGCATTGCTGGCCTTTGCAGTTCAGGTCATTCAGTGACCACAAATGTGGTTTATTGGCTTGTTCACAACTCATAGGATGCAAAGCTTGGACGCTCTGGAGTGTAAGCAGATAAATATAGCTGAAGAGATCACTTTCCATCTCCTGCTATTGCTATCCCCATTCATAAATGTTTCATGCTCCATTTTACAGCTCTTTAAATCTTCCCTCCTTTCCTCTTCCTACCCGACCATCCTGTGCTAGAATTGGGAAGACCTCTGATCTTCTTAGCCTAAATTGATTTGCAATGAAGTTATTTGCTCTTGTTGTCATGCCAGCGCTGTCCTGGTGGCTGATAGCTCTTTTCCATCCCTGTTGTCTACCCTGCTCCTAAAACTGTCCTCCTCCATGCCATCACACCCCCCTGCTTGCATCTGCCAGCTGGCACAGAGGCCATTGGGGCAGATTTGGGGGCAGTGGGGTGGCTGGGCAGCCATCCTCTGTCTCCTCTGGGTACAGGGTCAAGAAAAGTGCCTGTCGGGGGGGCTCCCCAGGTCTGGGCCACCCCAGTCCCCTCCATAGCCAAGGGGAGGTGCCAGGTGCCAGGGTCTTGTGGGGTACAGGTCCATCTGGGATGCAGGAGTGAGGATGCTTGGGACCCTGTTGGGATGGACCTTGTGCATGGAGGTGCTGCCGGATACATGCCTGGAGCAGCAGCTCCCTAGCACAGCCTGGGTGTTGCAGCAGGCTTGCCAGTGAATTCTGGACACGAGCAGGGCTGTTTTTTTCCCCAGTTTTCATCATGCTTTGCAGGTTTGCAGACAGTTCCCTGCCGTCGAGTCCCACTGGAGTGACAACATCTCTGTTCCTGGCCGGCGAGTTGTAGGACGAGCCCTTCAGCAGGGCAAGGATACGGTAGAGCATGGACGGCTTCTCTGTCCTGGGGCAAGTGTGAGTCAGTGGTGGGATTTTCTCATGTGGGTTCCCGGTTGTTCTGTGCTCCATTGGCTGTGGTAATCCATCACTTGGAGCACCAGCACCATGCCCGTAGCTACATTCTCTTGTGCCCCTCACCGCACACAGCTCCTGCTCTTAGTTTCTGACATCCCATTTAGCCAGCATCCTCTTGAGCAGCTGAGTGGTCATGTCAAAGCTGGAACCCATTAGAGGAGCAGGGTTGAGTTGCTTTGTTAGCAGTGAGCTGAATTATCTAACGAGCTGTGGGGGGTTGGTTTGTTCGAGTTTGGTTTTGAGCACTTTGCAGAGGAACGTTTGGAGAGATGAACTTCTTCCCACCTCAGCCGCTTGAGCCCTTTCTTCCCCATCACAGGGAAATCAGCATGGGTTTATTTTCCATCTGTGCTTTTAGCAGCTAACAGGGATCACCTTACAAAATAGGCCATCCAAAACCAACACAGAAATGAACCTACGCTGCAGAAAAGCTTCCCAGTGCTGGCGGGGGAAGCTGAGTCAAAAACACGAAGCCAGACAAAAAGCACAAAATTCCCCAGGGTTGGGTTGTTTTCCACCCTATGCTTCCTTTCTTGGGTAGGTGAGCTTCCTCCTGGCCCGATGCGACGCGCGTGTTTCTGCAGGGCTGCTTCAGCTCTTGTCTCACTGCGATGCCTCTTTGCTGTCGGTGCTGTGCCCATCAAGAAGGGGTCGTGCCAGGAGGAGCGGTGCCCCTTCTGCCAATACTTGTGCTTCCCTTGGATTGCCTTTTCTTTGCTCTGTCCCTCTCTGTCACTGTAAGGGCCCAAACAGTCTTTAATTAAAGATTTGGGGCTCTTGTAATCCAGGCTGACCTTGTTGCAGGGATGAATCAGCAGTAAATAACAGGCTGGTGCAGTCGGGGAAGAGGCTTTGGCTCTGCATTGGGCTGTCTCTTCCTCCATACTGCAGCTCAGGTGGCTGAGTTGTGCAGGGCAGGAGGAGCATTTCTGCTCAATTTGAGGTGAACCTCGACCACCCTGACAACACTGAGTGGTTTTGGGAAGCTTTTGGGAAACACCTGATGGCTGAAGCACTCTAGGAATGCTCTTAGAAACGCTCCAGCTGTGCACCCTTCCCCATATGCATCCGTGAACGCTGCAAGTTGCTGAGGGACTTGGCTACCCAAGAAAACTCTCTTGAACTCACTGCTAGTAAAGTGCTGGGACCAGTCTGAGAATGAAACTGGAGAGCCATTGCTGAAGGTACGCAGGGTGCATTGGACAGGTCTATTGAGGCAAGGTAGGTCCAGCTGAGCTGGAGGGTGGATGGGGATCTCTTGGACATGCCAGTCGGACCCACAGGAGAGCAAAGGTGGTCCTCCTTGGAAGGACCCACATCTTCCCTGAAAGTAGGGCAGGATGGTGCCCTGATGGTGCGTGTGGCATCTGTAAGAGCTGTGTTGTCTGCGCTGCCCTGCTCACCTGATCTCGTCTCATCCTGGTGTCACTGGGCTTCCTCCCCTGTGTGATGTTGCATGCGACTGTAGTAATCCTGAACCAGTGAAATGAGCTTGGGTCACCCCAGGGCTTTCAGATGCCAACCTGCCAAGCTGCTGATGGGTTGGGGGCTTCAGGTTTGGGCTTGGTTTTATGCTGAAGGAGTTGCTTGATGAGGAGGGAGATGTGGGAGGGACAAGGTGACAGAAAGCCTCAGATCATGGTCAGCTTTGCCTTTCTGTTAAGGGTTGGCTCTGTGTCCTCCTGGTCATCCCAGATGTCTTTCCATCTTGGGACGTGCTTGGGCAGCCCACGCAGAGCAGGTGCCTCTTAAGCCCAAATGAGTTTTCTCATTGATGAGAGGGAAATACTGCCCAAGCATTTTCCCCCTGTAGCTTGGATACCCAACACAAGGTTTCTAGAAATGGGGGCTCCCTGTGCCCCCCACAAACAGTCATGTGCAGCCCAATGGAGGACAAAGAGCAGAGGAAGGGGGATGGTGTGAACCAGGTGCTGACCCCGAGCAAATCCATCCTGTTAGCACCCTCTGTGGGGTCATTTTGCCTCCTTAACAAGCAGCTCCTATGCTCTTGTTTCCATGCCAGAGTGTTTTTTCCCTTTGCTCAGCACTAGCTGGCTTTCTGGTATGGGATGCTGTTGGAGGATGAGGGAAAGCATGTGTTTTTATGGGGCCTGGAGATACAGCAGCGCCTTGTGTTCTGCTCTCCGTGCCTCCCTTGCTGCTCCAATTGATCCCAGCAACAGCAAATGTAAAAATAAATGCCGTGCGCTTTCTGCCTTTCCTCCCAAACCTGCCTTTTGGCAGCCGAGCTGCGTGGCTTGCCGTTCTTGACTCTCAGTGGAGGCGAGTGGGAGGAGAGAGGAGCCTTGGCACAGGGAAGGGTTTTGCTGAAACTGTCTGGAAGCAGTTTGGATGTGCTGATTCAACACGGTGACCTAAATGAGTGTGCACAGCCATGTAAGGGGGGCTGGGGAGCCCTCTGTCATATATCAGTGCTTGTGAGCAGTGTTACAGCAGTGGGATGTGAGCTTGCAAACCCCCAGAGCATGTCTCACTTCCCAGGAGCTGCCCAAGAGCTCACAGAGGACTCCAGCTGCTTCCCCTTTCTGGGGTGTCTGTGGGGAGTTTTCTGTTTGAGGTTTCCTCTTCTGTCCCTGTGTGCAGGGGTGGCTTGCTGCTTCCTTCCCCCTGCAGAGATCCCCAGGGCGCCTGCCTGCCCCTTCCCTGCTGCAGCGTATTCTAGGGTGATGCTGGGAGAAGCCCTCTGCCTTTGGGGGGACATGTGCCCAGCATGGTGCAGACAGACGTGCTGGACCCATGGGGCGTCCGAGGGAAGAATATAGTTTTTTTTAGAAAAAGCTAATTGCCTGAGCTTGCAGCACGTGTCTTCAAGCTGGCTCAGGCTGCATTCCCTGGACATGTCACGTTGGAGATGTCTCTGAGGAAGCTTGGCTCTCCATGTGGCCAGGGCTGAGGTGTCTCAGCAGAAGCATCACCTTCAGGGAAGGTGAGTGGGTAGCTGCCAGGTGGAAAGCAGCGGTTCTCCATGGGGCAGAAGGGCATTGATATGGGATCAGCAGGCTGGGAAGCAGCAGGTTTCATCCTCTGCTCCGTGTTCAGGGGGAGACCTGTTTCCAGTTGTAGGGAATGAGGAAAGGAGCGCAGACTCGGGCACCAATCATGTCTCTTGAGCTGGGAGCAATCCTGCTCCCGATCACCACCAGCTCTGGCAGCCTGTTTAATTTAAGTTTTTTTTAACTAGCAAAGCCTGTGTCAGACTGTGACCCCTCCAAACCTTGCTAAGAACAGCACCCGAGGAGCAGGTTGCCAGAGGTGGGTGGCTTGTCCTGGATGTCCTGTGTAGCGAGGAGCTGGACCCAAGCTGGTGGCACCTTGCTCAAGAGAGGCCTCCAAAACGCCTCAAAAAGGTGGGTCCTTGCAGTCCTGGATCCCCAGTGCTGGACATGCTTGGCTGGCTTCCTCAATCTCACAATGGTCCTCAGTGCCAGCACCTCTTCCACAGTCTGATTAAAATAACCCAGTTAAATTCAGAGCAATTGTTCTGAGCCTGAGCTGTGAAGCTCACTGCTGCTATTTCAGGCCTGGAAAAGGGTTTGTATGGGCAGAAGCTGGTTTGTTTCTCCAGGTGTATCTTGAAGTCCCATAAAAGCATCTCCCTCTGAGACCTGGGCTCAGGTGGCCCCAATCCAGAACCCCCCTACCCAGGGCTTACCCCTGAGGGCAGCTTGTGGACAAAAAACCATGGGAAACTGAGGGGTGTGGGGTGGGGTTAATAGTGAGAAGATGCCATGGGAGTTTGTGTTTAGCTGGGCTAGGACTTGAAACCCACCCCAATCCTGCTCTCCTGCTGCATCCCAGTTGAGGCAGTGTTTGCATCTCCTGTTTCCACTGGAACTGATTCATAAAAAAAAAATAAATTACCCAACACGGAACAACTTAATCCTTCGAAACACTCCTCTTGTGCCATAAATCTAGAGCTCAGCCTAAAATAGCTCAGTTCCCTGTTTGAGGTGTAGTCCCCGCTGTTTGCCGACTGCTGATTAGGTCTTGGGAACTAAAATAGCTACTTAATCCAGCACCAGCATAAGCAGAGATTTTTCCTTGAACAGGCGCTTTTTGAAGCAGATCAGGTTTTAAGGATTGTTCTTTCTGAGGTGGTGCTGCCGAGCACCCAAATTAATTTTAATGACCGCAACATTATAAGTAATGGGACAGGAGATGCTGAGAGCATATCTGTGTGAGCTGAGCTAGTGCAGAGTTCTTACAGGCTGTTACATCTTATCATCCTCAGAAGCTCATGCCTTTCCTTATGTTAATCCACCCAGATGTTCTCTCTCTATTTTTTCCATGGGATGATGTAAGATATAAAAAACTACTTGCAAGATTCCCCTGCCCCCTAAATGATTCAGCCCCCAAATCTTTCCTCTCCCAGCTGGCAGGCTGCTGCAGCCCTTCCCTTTTGAACTTCTTCCAGGTCTTGCATCAAACTGAATAACATAGTATTTGATGTGCTGTGGCCACAGCCTGTTCCAAGCAGCCTTTTCCCCAGCGCTCCTACGGGAAGTGTCTGCCTGACTCACCTGCTCCTGCTGCCCTAATTGCTCCCTGGCAGCAGATCAGACTGTTTGGGTGTCTGTCACTGCTGGCTTGCTGTAAGGAGTTAATGCTGCTTTTTTTCACGTTGTTTTTTTTTTCTGCATGCCTAGATATTTTCAAGCCTGAAGTCAGAGTACTGAAAATTTTGCAGTGGGCATCGTATGGGGGTGGGATAAGCAAATGGTAGAACTAGGAGTGGGTTCACTGGGGATTTAACACTGTGTTTGTGCCCAGCAAAGTCCCAGGTGCTGTCCCTCCTGCATTTCGGTAGCATCTGAATTGCATGGTGAAAGACCTGGGTGCTTTCAGATATGCACTCGTGTTACTTATCCAGGCACCCCAGCAGGGGATTAGGGGTTTTGTGCCCCCTTCCCAAGGTGTGGTGTAGGCTCTTCAGGCTTTCCAGCTCCTCCCTTCGTTCAAGATGCAGTAACTTCCCCAGCAGTGATGCAGAAACTTCTGGAGTACATGGTTGAAATTTTATCCTCACCCTGGTGATATCAGTATGGTCACACCCATCTCTATCCCTTCACATTTTCCTTCCCTTTTTTTTTTTTTTAATCTTTTCAGTGACTTGACTTTACAAGTGGATGTAAAACACTGCTGAGGTTTTTATTTTCTGAGAATTCATTGGGAAATTGTTAATCCAGGTTTAGAAATTTTTTCTACCTTCCATTGCTGTGTGTTCCACCTATGAAGCATGTCATGGAGAAACAGGGTCTGTCCTGAACCTTCAGGTTTCCTTGTGCCTTGTTAAGGGAAATTTTAATACTTCAATCTGGGAGGGATCAGAGCTGCTGGAGCAGTGGCTGTGCTAGAGATCCGCTTGTCCTGCTGCAGCCGCTCTGGGAAGTGGCACTTGAAACCGAGGCAGAAAGATGGAGCATCTCCCAGGAGGAGAAGGGAGCAAAGGACCACTGGGTTGACAGCAGTTTGGGGGAAGAAATGGTTCCTTTGTGGCCTGTGTTTTGTGCTGCCCTGTCTGAAGCTGGTACCACAGCGAAATGAAGAATTAGAAGGTGCCTCTGGACATCTCTTGCTTTAGTGTCCTCTCACCCACCATACGTTCCAGCTGGCAGGAGGCAAGACCCCTCTCCCATCGCATTCCAGGGGTTGTTCTCTACCCTGCCAGTGCTCAGGCTGTTCCCTGCGGAAGGATTGGGCCTTAAATGAAGGTTGTGAGGTTTTTCTGCTTGTGCAGTCAATGTTTTGGAGACTTTTTCCATGCTTCTCCATCTCCATGTGCAAAGCTACGGAGCAGAGTCTGCGTAACGGGGTTCATAGCGGTGAGCATCCCCCAGTAATGTGCTGCAGAGTCAGTTGAAGCTTTTGTGCTGGTGGATATGGCCAGTATCTCCTTTGGGATCTTCTACCAGCCCCACAGGTGTGGTGCTGGGCTTTGGCAATTGATGTGAGGAGCGTTAAAGTAAATGGCTTTCCCCCCCTTGGCTCAGGCTCTGTCTGCCTCAAATTTTACAGGCATTTCAGCAGAATTGAAGGATTTGGAGGAGGGGAAGGCGATGAACGTAAAGGTGTGCTGCATCCTCTGCCATCGCATCGGGTCGTTGCGGATCCCAAAGCTGTACTGCAGGCTAGAGACTGCCATTGGCCGGCTGTGGGAATGCAGATAGCTCCCAAAAATCCAGCAGGGTTGGGTTGGTGGGTAGTGTAAGTGCTGTATGGCACCTCCTCCTGCCCATGAAGAGCTACCAGGATGCAGCATCCTCTAAATACTTGATGCAAAGATTTCTAGGCAAACTTCAGCAACTTTATTTAGGGTGAGGCACGGAAGGTCTGGAATAAAGTTATTTTAATGAATGTTGTTGAGTGCCTTTGCCATTACGGTACTGTCTCTGACTTGAAAGGATTTGTTCTGAGTCACAGGCTCTTGAATATTTAAAATGCAAGCAAGCACTGTCTTTTTTTAAACATGGGCTTGCAGCAATGTATCAACTGACCATACAAAAATTTGGCCACCGGTAGCTTTCCCTGAAATGTACAGCAGTATCTGACACCAGGGTGAGCGAGATGGCGTTTGACAGGTTATTTAGTGGAAGGACAGTATTTAGTATTAGGACAGGGATGGAGACAGAGGTCTTACAAAGCTGCTGCAGTTCAGGGAGGGATCTAGTCCTGTGCAACACCTCTGTCTCTGACTCAGGTCTTAGTTGACTTCTGAGGTGCTCATGCTAGCTGCCACCCAGCAGCACCCTCCCTGAGGTCTTCCTGGCTTGTGGCTCTTGGAAATGACGGAGGGGCCTTTCCTTTTCTTTCCTCTCTGGATCCAGGTGGCACAAGCTACACTCCAAGGCTGGGAAGAAGGAGAAGGAGCGTGGTGAGATCCTGGTGAGCATCCAGTTTACGCGCAACAACCTCACAGCCAGCATGTTCGACCTGTCCATGAAGGACAAGCCGCGGTCACCCTTTGGCAAGCTGAAGGACAAGGTAAAAGGCAAGAAGAAATATGACTTGGAGTCAGCCTCTGCCATCATCCCCAGCAGCATGGGTGCCCTGGACATGGAGGATGACTACGACATTGCGGGCAAGAAGTCCAGAGTCAAGGGCTTCTTCTTCAAGAACAAGCTGCGCAAGTCATCCCTAACGCAATCCAACACCTCCCTGGGATCTGACAGCACCATCTCTTCTGCCAGCCTGGGCTTGGCTGCAAATGTTCCTGAGGTAACCAAATCCCCGAGCAGACACAGCAGTCTGTCCACAGAGCGCTCTGGTAAGAGGATAACAGTTTTAATTCCTTCCCCCCCGACTTCTTTTCCTTGTTTTCTTTGTAAGGGACTGGTGAGGCTTTCTTGCAAATCTGTTAACTAATTGCTTACCTAAGAAGCAGCATCCTGCACAAACCCTTGGAGACCCTGTGTGTGCTGGCAGTAACGTGCTTGCCAGAATGGGGGGAGATGTTCAACATTTTGCATCTCTTGCTGAGCCTGTACAGAAACAATCTGACTTAGTGTTGATGCTGCATGTGCTCCCTGCAGCACATCACGAACTTGCGGGCTACAAGGGTTCCTTAACCCCCTAAAAGCAGGTCGCTCACACTGACTCGTAGGAATAAGCCCTTGGGAGAGGGCTGGGTGAAGCAGAGCCCATTGCTGCTGTGCTGCACTGCTGCCCGGCTGTCTAATGAGATGCCTCCGGCTTGGAGGCAAAACTGAAACAGTGACCGGTTCCTGGTGATTAAAGCAATCTGAGCTCTTGGCGCTTGCAGAGCGGCGATTTCCAAACAAAAAAGGCCCTTGTAGTGAATTAATTCTTGCCATCTCTTGAAAACAAAATATATAATTAAATAGTTTAATTGGCTGGAGACAGCAAATTCCCACATTGGGTGGGAGTCCCTGGCTACGTGCTGCTTCTCACCGTGTTGGTGAAGCCGCCCACGTGATGCTTCTCAGTTTCTGCTGGGTGACGTTCCCATGTGCAGCCAGAGAGCGAGTGGAGGCACCGGTCTGGCCCCATCATCCCCATGTTGTGGTGAAGGAGACAGCATTTCTGGCTAGGAGGGGAGAGCAGTTGCGTACCACCTGAAGTCCAAGCAGTCTTTCTCACTGAGCTCTCCGTGTAACCCCAAAAGTCTGCTGAGTGTTAGCAATACCCACAGGGTCAGGCAGTGGGAGGGAGAAGCAGACACTGGACCCTCCTGGCTTACATCACGCAAAGCAGCAGTTGGGCCTGTCTGAGCAGAGCTCAGGGGCTCCTGGTCTTTTATTCAGTGCAAACTCTTAAATCACACAGAAGTGTAAGCCATTTAAGTAGCTTCTGGATAGTTTCTTGCATTTATTATCGATCTCAGATCCTCTCAGACAAGGGGTTTGTCGTCTTACAGAGATTTCTCTCCAGATCCTGCAGTGGGAGGTGATGTGCTTGGGGAGAGTATCGTGTGGCCTGTATAGCCACATACTTGTGACCTGTGCTTTGCATTTCTAGTAATTTAATTATAATCTGGTAGAGCCTGGGAGGGAGAAAGCCAGTATGTTTTCACAGATCTTTTTAGTGTTTGCAAGTAGAAGATGATAATGATGCTTGTCGTTCCTGTGCCTGTTACTCAGATGGCCTCACCTCTGTTTTGTGTTTTATTTCCCGCCAGTGAAAGACTACTTGCCCTCTCCAAAACTGACCCACAAGAGAGCATTCAGTGATGATGTCTCCCAAGTCAGCCCAGTCCTGGAGCCCAAAGCAATCCAAAGCCTGAAGCCAAAGAATGATCCTGTGTCCCGGTCTTCCCTCTGTATCAATGGGAACCACGTTTACAGTGACGAGCCTGTACCAAAGAGCCCCATGTCTGTCCCGCAGAGCTCTGCACCACTGTCCGTGCCCAGCATCCCCAAACGGCAGGAAGAGGGTTTTGGCTTCACTCCCCTCCATTCTGACTCCCACGAGGTGCCTTGGGGGGTCAGCAACTTTGAGAGGACACCGCAGAGAGACGAGCCCAGGTTTATCCCGTCTCCTCCCAGCTTAGCCTTGCAAGAAGAGCTCAAGGTCTCCACAAAAGCCGTCACTCTCAGTAACCATCTGGGCAGAGCCAAGATGGAAGAAAGCAGTCGCTTAGAGAACAAGCCAACTCAAGCTGCAATGCCCATAGTCTTCTCCACGGAGACAACAAAGGACAAACAACCCGAGGAAATGAGGAAGGAAGACAAGAAAGCAAAGGGCGGCCTCTTCCACCATGGGGGCAACAAGAGCGATGCAGGGAGCAAAGGCCAGGGGGAGAAAGTGGGACCCTCCCATGGCTCATCTGTCCACGTGATGGCAGGAGGAGATGAGAGGAATAAGAGCGGTGGCTGGTTTGGTTCAAAGGAGCCCAAAGAGTCCCCTCAGAAACCCAGGTCAGTGAAACGGGTGTGTTGAAGTCTAGGCTGTTAACTAGCTGCCCCAGCCTCCCGTCTTCAACAGCTGTGCTATTCAGTGCTCTCCAGCATCAGCAGAGACCCGGTCCCTGTTGCTCTGACAAGATGATAGCAGGGGAAGTACTTCCTTGGTCTTAAATGTCTCAAAGGGAGTGTGATGACTCCTGGATCCTCCCCTGGCTTCTCCAACAAACCAACTCCATTTGCCTTCCTAGGCCCTGTTTCCCACTTGGGAAAGGGAGGGATCCCCTTCATGGAGAGGGAGATGTTTCCCTCTGCAGAGGCTCAGTGTGGTCATGGCAAGTGTTTCTGTGGCCTTGAAGTAAAGGATCGTTATCCTTTAATTAGCTAAAAAAGCGTCCCTGGCACTCAGTGTAGAATGTGGGACATGGTGACATGTAATCACAATTTTTTTTATTAACTTCCCACCCCTCTACGTCGCTGGTCTGGCCTGGGGGTGCAGTACTTTGGTAACTGGGGATATTATTAACATTTCTGAACTAACTGATCCCAGCCCTGCTCTTTCCTCTTCCCATCCCACCCCAGCTTTCCCTTCTCTTGATTATGAATCTCTAATTGTTCTCACTTTGTGTGATGATTTCATCCCTCCAAATCCTCAGCACTGTATTTGTGGCACACAAAACATGGTGTTCGTGCTGTTTCTGTGTGGGCTTTATCGTGACGGTGCGTCACTTGCATCCATCCTTGTAGCCTCCAGCAGCTGAGCTGGGGGTCCAGAAGTTGACTGAGAGCCCGGTGTGGTATCGTTGCTCAGTGGAAGGGAGGAAACAGGGTTAAAATCCTCCAGAGAAAATAACTAGCCGTTGAGTGCTGGTTGAATCTACAGGGTTGATTTATTATAGGGAATTTCTAATCTGGGCTGACTTTAACCTAATTTATTAAGCAGAAGGATTTTAATTCAGTCTAAGCCTCCTTTAATGAGGAGGGCACTCATGGTTTGTTCAACCTAACCGGATTTCCACACGGGTTAAACTGCTTTTGAAGTGCTACTCAGATGTAAGTGAGGGGGTGAGCACTCCGCTCAGTGTGGCTTCAGAACAGAGGCAGCCCCAAAAGTCCTCATTTTCTCACCCCACAGATGATGTCATGCTTGTAGTGGTTTTTAAGGCCAAGGGGAGGCAAGAACATGCTGCCACCCCCCTTCCCAAGGACCAGAGTCCTTGTGCTGTGTAGCCTGTGCTCCCTCGAAAGGAGCATGTGCTGTTGGTGCGAGGATGGAAGAGGAGCCACAAGGGCTGGTAAGGCTTGGTCCTGCCCACAGCCAGCGTTCCCAGCTACACAGGCAGAGCTGTGTGTTTTTCCAGGAGGCTTGAAGCGCCGGTAGTTATTTGGTGTCACATCCCAGTACAAGGTTTGTTTCTGGATGAGACTAAAGGACTCTGGTCTCTGAATGCTGTGATTGAGGAAGGACAGAATATTACCGTTCAAGATTGGTCTTTTAGTTTTGGTTTTTGTTTTTTTTTTCATTTTGTGATAATAAATCCGCTGTTTGATTTAAGTCCTAGAATAGAAAAGATACCATATGAAAAATAAACCCATAAAAAATCCTACTGTATTAGGCAGCGACTCCACAAGCTGCCTGAGTCAGCGCAGTACTGTGAGCCTACTGTGTACACATGTGATGGGATGGGAGATGCCCTCTGCATCTCCCTCTAGAGCTTTTTCCTCGATAAATGGGTGAGAAACCTGCAGGTTTCCTGCTGCTTTGCAGTTCTAGGAAAGAGGCAGACATGGGCCATGCATCACAACTCAACGTGTGAGCCATACTTGCCCCACTTCTTGATGGATGCTGCTGTCTTCAAGGCAGGGAAGTCTGATCTGGCTGTAAATTGGCTCCTGAGTGCCTGTAGCATCCAACTCAGCAGATAATCATCATGAGTACAGAGGTGCCCTTAAACACTGCTGGTTTCTAACAACCCTCTGCCTTTTTTTAAATCACAGCTGCTGGACCCATTCCCAGCCTTATTCCTTTCCCAGAGGGTTTTCACTCTGGGTTTTTTTTTTTTCTTTTAAATCTACTTCAGTACTCACAGTTTTAATTTCAAGCTGAAGCTAAGCTTTGCTTAGATTTGGTTTGCTGTGGCATGCTGAGGACATTGCCTGCAGACGGCTGTCTTGTAAGGAAAAACTTGGATGAGCTGTACAATAGCAGCTCCTCTGGCTGGGTTTTTCTCTCCCAAAAATAGGAATTGCTTTGAAACAGCATGGGCTGGAGGGAACAAATTCACAGGGGGGCCCCTTTTAGGGTGTTTATAAACATCTGAATGAGCTTTAATTGCAGCTTGCAATTTGAAAATGAGAAGTAATGAGCTTAAACTGTAGCAAGGGAGATTTAAGTTAGACATTAGGAGGAGTCTCTAATGGAGGATGGTAAAGTGCTAGAGGTGCCTGGCTGGGAAGGAGAAGCCCAGCATCTGGGGCTTTGGCGACTGTGGTAGATGAGCACCTTTGGGGAATGTTACAAGAAGCATTTGTCCTTGCATACGGCCCAGGTTGGGTGGTGGGAGATGGTGACCAAGTCTCATTTGATGCAAAAATGGCCTTTCCATTATCACAGGGAGACGGGCTGTCTCTAGTCTGCCTTTCCTGGTTCTTCATTTTTTCCCTATTAATTACAACATCATTACTTACTCTAATTAGACAGAACTCTTTAACTTTTCTCATTTTATTCTCCTTTCTTGCACTGAACAACCTTGTGGACCATGTCACTGACTCAAGTCAAAGCTGTTGAGCTGATTAGGTCTTGATGGTGTCAGGCTGAACATAGGGTCTGGTGCCATCTGATAATCAAATGCACATGGTCTCTCAAGTGTGTGATTGAATTAGCTGTGCTCATCCTTTGGGTGTTCTACAGATGTCTCTGCATCTGGATGAGCTATTCAGTTACCAGTGTAAATTCTAGAGCTGAAGATGGATTAACTTTTGCATTGTAGAGAGAACCAGCCTCTGAATCTAGCAGTTTTAAGTCTTTGAGTTATCTGCAGAAAGGATTTTTTGCCTCCTGCTCTCCTGATTCTGGAAACTTTTGTGGCTCCAATGAGCTAAGCAAGCAGCACCTTCTTGCCCACCATGGGTAGGTCCACTTTCACCCAGAGCTGAACATGGGGAGAAAGCATCAAAAGCAGTCACCTTTGCAAAACCAAAACACTCAACCTGTAATTAGTTAAAAGGTCTGTAATTAGAAAGATGTTTTGCTGTTAAGGTTTAAATTAGCCTACAGCTAAGGCAAGTTTGGCACAGCTTGTCTTTAACCACTTGCTTTTGCAAAACCACACCCTTTCTAAAATAAGGAAGCTGCTGACTT
This sequence comes from Falco cherrug, assembly GCF_023634085.1. Taxonomy (NCBI): domain Eukaryota; kingdom Metazoa; phylum Chordata; class Aves; order Falconiformes; family Falconidae; genus Falco; species Falco cherrug. The sequence goes on along the minus strand of NC_073697.1, from coordinate 39,979,634 downwards.
TCAGCTGGTTTTAACTTCCAACAGGTTTTCTATTCTGTTAGGAGCGGTTTTTGGTGCGCAATGGGCAAGCACCAACGAGCTGGTGCTGCCCTATGAGCTGCAAACTTGCCCACATGCTTACCGGGGAGAAGGCTGGACATTTCTGCCTTCAGCCCTTATTTACACATCTTTGCTGACTCGTGACAGCCAAGCAGGTCCCAAAGGCTGTGCTTTTCAGCCCTGCCTTTGCTAATCTGTGGCAGCTGGGGGCTTTGATACTGGTTTGAATGGAAGCAGTAGGAAGATGGTGTTTTGTCTTTGGAAACCTGAATAAAAAGACTGGAGTTTGTTGTTTTTAAGGTTGTGTGGTCAAGAGTTGTATGTAAGGAAGAAGCTCAGCAGGTTTATTTGAGGCAAGGCCTGGGGCTAAAACAATTGGTTTAACTATTTTCAGGGTTTTGTACAATGTTATCAGAGCTGCACAGGTCCCGCTTCCTGCAGCATGAACTGGGATGATAAAATGAGGCTGCATCTCATGCTTGGCAATAGGAAAAAAGAGAAATGGAGCGCTCTCTTGTAAAAATAATGGCATTAGTGCTGTTTGCAGATCAAAGACCCTTCCCTCTGTTGCTGCTTTCATGGGGGGGAAATGTAAAATCACTCCCCACCTTGGTTTGTCACTCCTCTTTCCACAGTCCATACCCTCATATCCAGCAGCGAGGTCAAATTTTGACTCATCTTGTACTCCTAAAACATACATTTCCTAAATGCTGGAAATAGGAAGAAGGTTTTGAGCGACTGGAGCATGGCCTTGGACAGGCTGGCAGTGGGGAGTGGTGCCAGTGGACGAGGTGAGCTTGTCAGTGGGATTGAACACAGACATATGTGGCAGCCCCCTACAAAACACCATTAACGGGGACTTCCAGAGCAGAACCTTGGGAGGCTGCAGAGTCTGATGAAGAGGAACACTGTGCTGTGAGAACCAAGGTGTCACGGATGACGGTGGATCTGTGGATAAGTCCATCATGGAAACCATCAGGGTCACGTCTCTGGCACAGGTCTTGTATCCACGTGAGCTGCAAAACTGTGTGCCTGCATTGGATCAGTCACAGGGTAGAACTGATGAGGGATGGAGCTGGACATTTCCCCTCTGGCACGAGAGGTGCAGGGAGCCTGCAAGAGTGAAAAATGTCTGTTAAAATGCCTCTGCCTTCCTTTTGCCTGCTGATCCTGCATTTCCCAGGGATTGACATGAAACAGGAGGGTGAGTTGGATCTGAAGCTGGCACCAGCTCAGTGCTGATGAGACAAATCTGCTTTGTAGCTGTCCAGGTAGAGCAGAGCCCCACTCCCACCCCTAAAAGTGGGTATTGGGATTAGCAGTTTGCATCTACCTGCACTCCTACTGCCCAGATCCTATCTCTACTATTTTATTTATTTTTTTTAATTCCTGTGGTTTTGAGGCAAATCTATAAAGCAGGATTTTTCTGTTTTAATTGGGATGATGGGCTGCGAGGACCAAGAGCAAGGCAAACCAGTTATGGCACAGATAACTAAACCCACTGCTCTTACCTCTGGAATTCCTATTTAAAAGCAGCATTTGCATATATTCTCGCTTCCCATTTGGGTTCTCACCTTAAAGAAAAATGTCCTGGGCTGCCGTACCCATCTCTTTTTTAACTCCTTTCTGCACAAATTCTGCTTGCCAGCCTTCCCCATGCTGGTGGGAGAAGATTCCTGATTCCTGCCAGGCTTTGAAGCTGCTACTGGGACCTCCAGCACCCTGGTCCAGCTGGTTTTCCACCTCCCCAGCTTGCTTCTTCTAGGGCCCCAGTGGCGTGCTTGTCTATGGGGAAATGGTGGAAAAAGCAGCTTGTGAGTGGTAGGGTCACAGCACTCCCCTGGATCCAGCCCTTCTAGGAGCTCCAGTGCAGCTTTTAACCTCAGCACATTATGGCTGGATTTGAGCCCTGCCCTCCCCAAATCCCTGCTTTTTTAGCACATGTACTGTTTTCTTATATTCACAGTGCAGCGTTACCCACTGTCTTGCAGAGGGACATTGCTCTGTGACTGCGCAGCTGGCGCAGCTGTCTTCAGCCTGAAATTTAGGCTGTGATCTGTAGGGAAAAATCTCCCTGCATTGAACAAGCTGTTTCAAATAGACTTTCCATCAGGGGGTTGCTCAGCAATATTTTATTTCCCCCCGCCCCTTCCTGAGAGGCTAAAATGCTTCTGTGAAGTGCTGCCAAACAAATAAATGAGGGCAGAAAGGTACCCACTATTTATTTTGGCTGGTGGAGCTGCGTGCTGGGGTACTTGGAGGAGGAGGGTGAGTCAGCATTTCAATGCAGCAAAGATCTTTGGTCAGGCTGCTGCAAGCGGAGGTTTCCCTCTAGAGGAATACACTGTCCTTGGCTCCTTGTTTCGCTGAGCATCCTTCTTCGGAGGGGACAAACAGGGCTTTTTGTGGGCTGGGTTATTCGTGGGAAGAGCAGGTCTGTTGCCAGCACTGGGCTGGTAACCAAAACTGGATGCTTATCCTGAGGAAAGGGGTTGAATGATGGTGGTGCAATAGGTGCTTTGAAAAGCCAGGGGAAAGACGTGGGTGCTGCTGCCTAGAGTTTATGGCTGAGAGTGGTTTGTGCAGCCCCTGAGCAAGCCTTGGTGAGTCCCAGCAGGAATGGGGACAGAAAGGAAACTTCAGTTAGGGGTTTTGGAGGAGGAAAACCAGAATCCAACAAAAAAAGGAGATGGATTTAAGTTCTGTCTTTATATCTTTAGCCTGGCCTGGGCTGCACATGCTGGGGGAGGATCATACTGGACCGCTGCCTGGCAGGGGAGAGATTTGGGTCCTCCTGTGCTGGAGCCACATTGCTTCTTGTTTCCTTCCCTCCCAAGAAAAGATTCATGTTCACCCACCTTGTTTCCCAGGCAGAGTACAACCTTCATTTTGCTGCATCCTGACACTGATGTGTAGATCATGACTGGCATGGGGCAGTCAGGGGCTTGCTGAAAGCACCATCTCAATCCCTGGTGGCCCAGACTGCATAGGCAGCAGCTTGGGGCTAGGACCAGATCACTGGTGTGGCTGAGAGCTGCTCTTTCTCAGCAGGTCCAGCACCCTGTGAGCCCTGTCATGACTTGGGGAAGGAAGACAGGGTCGTCTTGGGTGGGTTTAAAGAGACCTTGAAGCTGTTCCTCCACCTGTGCATGTGGGGATCACTGCAATTCAGGGCACTGTCCATTGCGTCTGCCTGGGTGAGGGGCTGCTCTGGCATCAGCCATCCCTGGGGGAAGGAACTTCAACCACTCATTCTTCTGGCAGCTGTGAAGGTCGTTAGTAGCAGGCACTCATTAGAAGCCTGAAGCTGATAAATGCTCTGTAGCCATTTAATAATGCCAGAGCCCAGCGGAGATGGCTGGATCGGGCCTTGGTTGCTCTTACTCAGCACTTAACGCTGTATAAGCAGAGTGTCAAATGAGGTATCTTAATCTGGACCGAAAACATTAAAGCGATTGCTAGCAAGAAGGAGGAATCGCAGAAGCAAGCAGAGGTGGGGCGGTGGCGTGTGCCATTTGCAGCTGCCCTGAGATTGTGGTGTTTTAGCTTGGACTGTGCCACCTTCCCTTTCCATCTGGAAAGGAAAATTTGCCGTGTTTTACCCTGTTCCACCACAGATAAAACCCATTTGTGGATCTTGTGAACTCACCTGGCTGGACCCTGGGTCACAGGCAGCTGTGCTTCTCTTCTTGAGAGCTTAAATTTGAGGGTGGTTAGAGAAAAAGGTCAATTTGCAGCAGGTGGCAGCGGACAGGAGCCTGTGCCTCCAGCGTGTGTGTTCAGCAGAGGAGCATAGAGCTGCCCCGCAGCTGCAGGCATTTGTCTGCACCTTCTGTATTCAGAAAACCAGAAGAATTGAGGGAATCTGTCAGTACGAGCCATAGGCTTGAGATCTTCGGCACAGGTAACACCAAACAGCGGTGACAGAGAGCTGGGCAGTGATGGGCTGCCCTGTTGCCTTGTCCAGATGCTGTTGTGCTGCACCGCTGCTGCCTCCTGGATGGTCTTCTACAGAACAGCGATGATGCCCAGTGGATTGTCTGGAGTGGGTCTTGTGCTGGAGGAAGTGTTCAGATGCAGAGCACCCCAACCGCACGCCTGTCTGCAGGTCACAGCATGCCCGGAGAGGCTGACTTCCAAGCAGAGAGCAGCTGCCGGTCTCTCTGGGATGGTTTGTGCCTAAAGGTACATCACCTTCTCCATCAGCTTCTCCCATCACTTCTGGAGATTTTCTGTGCTTCCTGAGAGCTCAGAACACCTGGGAAGAGTTATCTCCTGTGGAGGTGTGTGCCCAGCTGCCTGCAGCGGGTTTTCCCACCCTGCTACATGCCAGCGATCCGAACTGGGAGATGATGCAGAGACACTGTGGAGCAGTGTGGGGATGGGGACAGGCACCTGTGCCACGGTCACCACTGCTGCTTAGTGACAGCAGGAGAGGGCACCCACGAGCTGTCTCTGCCCGCAGCACCAAGTGAGCTGCAGGTTTGAGTTGAAATAAAGGTTTCATGGCTTTTTTTTTCTTTTTTTCTAGTTCTGCTAAGTCGTATCTCCTGTAGTGTCTGATGGGTGCTGGAGTTGAGCCTGTTGTGCTCAGCCACTTGCTGTGTGTGTTACCTACCTAAAAACTGGGATGGGGGGACTTTGGTGGCATTGATTGCATAAATAGGCACCTTTCCAAGATAGCCACTCAGAAGATGATGTGTGAGGCGGGCTTTGAAGGTGCCAGAAGTGGGGAGAAGTGGGTCCTGCTGTGCTGCTGCAATGTGCATGGGTTCCTGCCCATCTGTGCATCACTCGTGGTCCAAAGTGTGCCACTGGCACGTAACTCTGCCTGCTTTAAAAGCAACTGATGCTGACTGCACCTTTACACATCATTAACTTTTGCCTCAAGATGGCATTTTTGCGCTTTAAAATGTGTCGCAGGCTTTTTGTACATTCATAATAACAGATGAAAATAGTTGTCTGAGCAACTTTGCCGTTTGACAGCATGTTGACCATGATCTTCTAGTGCTGCCTGTGATCCTTACCAGCCACATGGGTGAGGTAGGGAAATAATTGTGATGTAGCCCTAGGGCTGGACATACCCTGTGTATATTGGCAAAGCAATTACTTTATTCGTTCCTTGTTAAACTTTGATATGCCCAGTGCTGGCTGATCAATGTCCATGTTTCTCCCAAACCAAGACTGGGCTCTCTTTGAAGCTCAGCTGTCATGGCCAATGCAGAAGGAAGTAATCCTGCCAGCTCAGTTACGGGGCAGTGCAGCCACACGTGCCAGTGCTGGGTGCCTCCATCCTGGGGTTGGGATTGCTCTTGGCATGGGTGAGTCAGGGGCACAGGGGTTCAGGAGGGAGCACAACAATCAGAGCACCAGCTGAGGTGTGGGGTCTTCACACTGCACCCTTCGTGATGTGAAAAACCCCAAGACAGCCAGTCCTGGCTTTATGAAGCTTCCCTGGGGGTAGCGATGCACATTGCTGAGGGAGTTCTCAAAGGAAGATTGATGAAATCCCAAAGAAAGGTCAGTGTAGTCCCTCTTGAAAAGGCAGCAAAGAACTGTCTGCCTGACTTGGGGCAAGGTGCAGGAGAGTGACAGTCTGAATTTGAGATGTGCTGAGTCCCTTCCTCCTTCTTGTGGTCCCCCATGGGGTTTCAGGCATCTCTGAATCTCTGGCCAGAAGTGATGTGATGAAGGGTGTGCAGGGAGGCTGGACCACATCGTGGCCCCATGCTTCCTCCTGCTTAACTCTTGTTCCTTGGCTGCCTGCAGCCGTGCTACCCTCTGTCCTGTGTAGGGGGGAGCTCCGCATCTGCTGTTGCTGTGATATGTTGCCAAACAAGTAATGAGGCACTGGTGTAAACTGGGAAAGACTTATTCCTGCATGCTCTTACTGGCTCAAGTAACCCTGACCCAAGATCCCAGCTGGGCAGCCTGCCCTTGGTACGCACCAGTGTTGGGACAAAAAAAAATGAGCTGAGTCCTTGGGCTGCAGGAGGTGGGAAAAATCTTGTGGGCCTCTGAGTCTTAGGGCTTGCTAAGGCAGAGAGGGGAAATTCGCAGGGCTGTTGTAGAAGAAGGACTGCCCTTTCCTTTTTATTGTGCATGCCCTTTCCATGCCTTGACTCCATAATCATTGCTCTGCCTAACGAGAGGAGAGTATGTATTTGATCATTGCATTGCTTTGAACCGAAGCGTTTGTAGTGTGTGTGGTGTATGCTTACAGCGCTGTCACAGCATTAACCAGGAGGACTGTTTTGTCTTCCCTCCACAGCCTGGAAGTGTCTCCTCAGGTAGAAACCAGCTCAGATGCTCCTTCTCATTTTCCTCCCTGCTCCCCTGCCCAGTTTCCTCCTGCTGCTGTAGCCCATCTCGCTAGCATGCCCAGCGCTAACCTCTCTCCCGCTATTGGAGACAGTCAGTCTGGATGCTTGTCCCCTACCAACCCATTCCTCAACTCCCTGCAGAGCAATCCGTTCTTTGAGGACCTCCTCGCTGACCAGGTACTAAATTCTCCTTCACCTACTCACTTTTTCTCTAGTTTCCCGTCTGAGCCGCATGCTTCAACAGAGGTCGCTGGGAGCTTTTATTCTTCTGAGGATTGCAGTCCCTCTGCCTCCCTAAGACATAAAGATCCAGAGAGGGAGTCTCCAGCCAAAAGCGTTTGTGTCCCTGTTCCAGAAACTACTCCCCTATCACAAGGAGACCTTCCTTCTCCAGACAAGAAACCTGTGGTCCCTCCTCCACTCTCAGAGTGGGACGATACCTTCGATGCCTTTGCGACCAGCAGGCTTAAGCCAGAATTGAAGAAGGAAAACTTCTTTGCTTCGGTGGCAGCAGAGGGCATGGCTTTCATCGACGATCCTGGTGCAGCCAGCCCCACAGAAAGATTAGCCGAGCCAACTCATGAGAAGGGGACAAAGGTATTTGAAAAGGCTGATCCACAAATCAGCAGAGAAATGCCTTCAACTCTACGGTCTTGGACAAATTTCTCCAGTTTAGATGTGGGGGCAAACTTGGTGAGCACAACCCAGGAAGCGACTGTGATAGAGGATGTGCTGAGCCCTGTGTCTGCAGGGTCAATGGGAGGGAGGAGGAAAAGCAGCACGCCTACAGTTTGGACAGCTGCATTTGCATCGGGAAGCCCAGGGGACAAAGAGGCTTCAGCATCACTGATTGCTGAAAATAGTGCTAGGGAGGAAGGGGACAGTAATGAGGAGGAACACTCTAGTGCAGGAACAAATGGATGGATGACCATAGCCACTGAAACTGCTCCTGACCTGTCAGAGAGCACCCAAAGTGTGGCTGAGCAGGAGCCTGTGGGTCAGGATAGCGCATTTGGCCCACGACCAGCCTTCCTCGGTGAAGGCACCTTTGAAGCGAAAAGTGGACCTTGTGCTGCCGCTTGTGTGTTGCCCAGAAGCACCTTCACCTCCGAAACCCTGCCAGGCAGCAACGTGGTGGCTGTGCCCCCACGGGTGCTTGCAGATGTGGCACCACGACAGTTCCCTCTGGTCCCCAAGCCAGGGATGGAGCCCCAGGGTGCTGGCAGCGAGGAGGAAACATTCGACATACGGACTTCAATCTACCGGCTCCAGGCTACCATGCGGCTTGAGGCCAGTGAAAACCGTGTAAAACTCAGCTCCGACATTTGCGAGAGGCATGTTGTCCTCTCTCAGTGGACAGATACCAGAGAGAGAGAGGAGATGGCAGCAGGCTCAGCCATGCCACCCCCCAAACCTCCGAGGTGGTTTGCAGCTGCAGGAGGCAGAGGGGATGATGATGATGATGAGGATGCTTGTGACCCACAACTGAGGCAGCAAGGCAGCGAGGAACGACGGGAAGACACAGAAGGCCCCAAGGCAGACACGGAGGTGCCGAGGAGCCATCTGAGCAGTGAGCCCTCTGTCCCAGTGTCTCCCAACCCACCTGCACTGGGAGTAGACATAGCTGAAACCAGGAGCGAGTTCCCAGTCTCTAAGGATGCTGAATCTGCTGCTACGGACTCAGCAGCTAATTTGGAGGTGGCAGCTGACAAGGTGGCAAAAGGGGACACTTCTCTGGGGGAAGACCAGTCAGAGATGAATGAGATGGATGTGGCTGAGCAGTTTGAGACTTGCCCATCGAAGTTCTTCCTAGACGGATTAGGCCAGTCAGGTGCTAAGGAGAGCTGGAGCCAGCCAGGTTTATCCCCTCTGATGGGGGCCACAGACAGTGCTGACTGGGACATGGCCTCCAAGCAGGAGCTGTTCCCTGAGGAGCTCAGGATGTCAGGACTAAACCAACCTTCCAAGCTAGACTTGGGTCAGTCGGAAATCTTCTGGACGGCTCTGGAAGAGCAGGAGGCAGCCGGTCACCCTGTGGGTGTTGGCTCGGCGGTGCGACCCCAAAGGTTAGCGCATGGGGAGAGTCCACCCCAGCTGGAGCCGGCATGGGATGATGGTGAGAGGCGGCACGAGCCAGTGGCTGGTCCCACCAGGCAAGCAGGAGGCCAGCCTGAGCCTTTTGCCTCCATGGCAGTGGTCAGCCCTCCCCAGGAGGCAGAGCAGGGCAGACCCCCAGCCAGTGAGCCCGAGGGGCCATTGCACCAGTTCTCAGCAGACAGCAGGATAGACTTCAAGAAGGCTGATTTCTGGAAGCCAGATAGGGTGGAGGAGAGGCACAAGCAAGACGCTTCAGCCTCCAGAAATCCCTTTGCTCCAGCACTCAGCCCAAATACCCCAAGCAATCCCTTTGTGGAGAAGGCACCAGACCCTCTCCCTGTTGAAGCTGTGCTGCCCAAAAAGCTTGATCAGGGCGGCTTCAGCTTCACCAACCTCCACGAGGAAGCCCTTGGGCAAGGCTTCCAGTCCACTAACCTTCCCGGGGACCCGCTAAGCAAGCCTCCTTTCCTGCATGTGAACCAGCCCTTGGCCTTCTCCACCCCTTTCCTTGTGGCTGCAACTAACCCTAAACAGTTTGATTTCCCTTCCCCTGTTGCGTGCCCCGCGAGCAGTGGGGTCCCTGCCGCGACCAGCCGCGCAGCTGCCCAGCCCTGCCCTTTGCCGCAGTCCGGTGACACACAAGCTTCAGCGCTCGTGGTTTTGCCCAGGGAGACACAGCCAGCTGAGAAGCCCTTTTTCCAGCAGACAACCAGGTGAGCACTCCGGGGAAGGCGAAGGGTGTGTATTTGGTAGAGGTGAACCCTGTCTCCCTTCTGCTTTTATTAGGACGCCAATGAGTGGACCCTGGCTTAGTGTCAGCAGCTCACGGTTGTGCTGACTCCAAGGAGGCCACTCCACAGGTTGCTGCAGGTCCTCTTCCCTCACCTTCCCGTGGTCCCAGAGAGTCTAGCCTGAACAGCTTGAAGCCTTGGCTTTCTTGGATCACGGTGGGGAATGGCCATTGGTGTCCTGTGTTTGTCCTAAAGTAGGGCAAACAGTTTGACACATCCAGGTCCTGCCCCAGCTGAAAATTCAGCCACAGCAGAACTGCATCCACATTTCACTCGATGCTAATTTTTGCTCCCATCTTCCTGTGCTTGCAAAATAGGTGCCTTTTCCATGTCTGCCAGGAGAGCTTCCAGCCATTAATGGTCTCACAGGTTCCTTCATGGCATGTGCATAGCTACTGCCCCTTCCCTTTTCATTAATTCAGCTTTGGTTTCTTTCCTTTTTAAATGACCGTCAGGTACTAAAAACCTTCTTCTCTCCATAGCGGGGGGGGGGGGGCGGGGGGGGGGAAGTAGTTTCACCAGGGTGGTGGCAAAATGCTGTTCTCCCTTCCCACCTGCCGAGATGCCCGTTGGTTATGAAGCAAGTGGGACTTAGCTTGGAGGATAATGGGAATAGGAAGGGGGGTTACCGTGGTGGTGCATCAGGGGAAAGAAGGGGCTGTTCCTTCTCCCAGGTCAGTCTTGAGCTTGTAGAAATGCTGTGAAGTGGAGAAAGATGCTGAGTTTAGGGCATGGGGTCTTGCTCTGTGTCCTTCAGGTCATCTAGTTTTCCTGGTACATCTTCCCCTGGTCTGCCTGGGCAGGAGGAGATTGTCGTGGGCTCAGTCTGCCCAGAGTATCAAGGATTGAGCTCTTAGAGTTTACATGGGGACCCAGGTCTTCTAGCAGTGATTTCTTTGATCAGCCTCACTCCTGCAACAGAAGGCAAATGGGGCTTCATGGGGGCACTGAAAAATGATAAAATCCTGTCTGGCTCAAGAATAATATTGGTCATGGCCCTGGGGAGAGAGAGGGCAGGAGGATGGGGACAGCAGAAGTTAGCTGAGCTCCAGTCCTTCTTGCCCATGGGGATCCTTCCTTGGCTTGAGTTTGGGTTTGACGTTTAAAATGACCTCGGGAGCAAAGACCAGCAAGAGATGGGTCTGATAGCTGAGGGTTTTTTCTTTATTGAGGCCAGGTCTTCAAACTGTTCTTAATTGGATTATTCATCCTCCAGCAGATAACCTTGTTCAAAATCTGCAGATAGAGAGTATACAGAAATCTCCTGAATTTTGTGGATGTTTGTTACATTTCATGGAAGGAGAAGTGTCCTGCAATCCCAAAGGGTGAAATTAGGCAATGAGAGAAGTATGGTCCCAGGACCCTCTATGTCAATGGTACATGCTCACAGTCACCTTCAGGCTTGACTGTGCATCCATCCAAGGCCTGACGGGCTCTTGGGAGGAAAGTGGGCTTGGACCCAAGAGCTGGTTGTCATGTCAGTGCTGGCTTCTGTCATGATACATATCTGAGAAGTCCTTGAACATCTCTGCTCTGGTTTCTCTACCTGTAAAACATGGATGGTTTGGATACGTGCTGCTGGGATTGATGAACCTTTGAAAGAGTTACCTTTGAAGACTTCCTGAGGTCTCTGTGGAAGGCTCTGAGGTTCTGCACTACTTTATAAGACTGGGGAGATGTGACTAATTGTCATGTGGGGAGAGAGGAAGACTGGAAGGGTCCTTTTCCAGGTCCCCATGGTGATGCTTCCCTGTCCTGGAATCATCTCCTGTTAGGACGGCACACAGACAAAGAAAAGATACGGTAGGAAAAAGGACAGACTTCGAACTTAGAACAGGCATTAAGGCTTAGCTAGGACAAAAGTGTCTTCCTCCGGTGAAGGAGGAGCTGGTATCTGGCGTGGATTATTGAGAGTCTGGTGTGCTGGGGTTATGTGCCCTCCTTGGGAGGGATGGAAGCTGGGTGTGGGGTCCCATGTCTTCATGGTGAGTGAGATGTCCCATGTCACTGGTGAGTGGCCAGAGGGCTCTCTGCTGGTCATCTTGTTCAAGATGGCAAGTCAAGTGGTAGACCTGTGTATCTGAGTGACACCTCCTGCCTAGTCTGGCTGAGGCACTGCCTGGTCACAATGACCACCTGTTGGGATTAGATTTGCAGGTCTTTCCTCTCTCTCCTGCGGTGAGAGATGGCTCTTGCCACAAAACTAGTGTTTCTGGGGTAAGGTGTGTTCTCAGAGCATCAGTTGCATCACTCAAGTGTATGGAGGCTCCCTTTCTGCTCTCTGGGGAAGAGTGGGATGCTGCCTTCACCACTGGGAAGGTATCTCAGGTCACATCCCCCAGTACAGGTGGGACCTAAAGGACAGACCATGACAGTGCCTTGGGGACTCTGCTGTCTCGGAGGAGCCCAGCAGTTGTGCAGCTCCTTTCCCATCAGTTGGGAACTCAGATGTGTGACTGTTGCAGGATGTCATGGTACTTGTGACATCCCCAATCCTGTTACCAACAAGTGCTGAGGTGGTATTGATGCACATTGCTTTGTGCCTTCCTGATGTCAGGAGTGCAGCAGAATTGTTCTGTCCTGAAAACAAGGTTCCAGATTAAATCATATGCCAGTCTGTGTGATCTAAATGTAATCCTTGTGGAGCCCTTGCAGCTCAGTGAGTGGCTGCCACATCTACATACAGACCTGGGGGAAGAGCTGCTGATCCTGCATTCGGTCATTCACTTTCTGCACAGAGGTCTGGCCCTCAGGTGCTGTGTGCTGCTGCAGGCACAGCGGCTTGCCCACGAGAGACTGGTTTTCTTGGATTTGTCCTTTGTTGTGTTGTTGCTCTGTGAGAAGCATTTTAATGGGATGGTGAAGACTTTAATTTCTGAGTTGCTGCAGGGGGATCCCCCCCCAGTTTTTTGCTGTGCTCAGCAGTGACCTCAGGAGTGTCAGTGAAAGCTGTGCTGTGACACAGCAAGGCTTGCCCAGAGAGGGGCTGGGCTATGCCACTCAGCAACCCTGAGATGTTTCATCTTGAATGTAATAAGCTTCATCGTAGACTCTCACCGTGAGCAACTAATTCTGCTCTCAAGTTCATATTCATTGACCGGCAGATGGAGGCAGGTCCAACTTCTTGGCAGATCCATCAGGACTTCAGACATGGCTATAAGGCATGAAGCAACCTCTGCTCCCCTGGAAGTAACTGGTGCCAGCCATCCTGGGGCGGGACACAGGTGGAGGAATGCCTCCTGCTTTTGGATCCTCTTGGATCTCGGACAAGTCGAGGGGGCAGAGCCCCTGTTTTGCTCAGCAGAAGCTCTGTGCACCCTACCCTCTCAGCAGGAAAGAATGGGATAAGATTTTTTTAAATATAAATACCTTTTCCTGCTCTGCAGGAATTAATGTATTCCCACTGGCAATGGGGCTGAAAGCTGCCTGTGCCCAGACTTGCAGTGGGAAGTGTCCCCTGCTTTCAGAATGCATCCAAGGTATCCCACTAGCATCCCAAGGCTGTTGCTGGTCTTCGTTCTGTAGAGTGGCCTTGGTAAGTTTGGTTCAGAAGAGCTCCCCTTCAGAGGTTTAAAATAGTTTGAGTGTTCATGATGGCCAGTCAGTGCCCTACAGACCTCTTGTTTAGGGGTCTCAGTCTCCTGTTTCAGCAGCCATACTTTTCTGGTCTTAGTCTTTACGCTTGCTGTGGGGATGCATGAGGCGACTGTGGCATTTGGGGCTGCTTATCTTCAGACCTGGCTGTGAGGAGCAGTCCTGGAGGCTCCCCTGGAGCTCTACTTCCCAGACACTGTTTTGAGGAATGGTGGAAGTCCTGCTGTGGTACGAGAGCTGTCTTCCCCAGATTCTGCAGTGAGCCCCACTCATTTTGGGCTAGGAAGGGAGCTAGCAGTGGTTCAAGCAAGCAAACTCAATACTTCTGGTTTTTCAAAGGATTTGAGAATGACAGTTTTTCAGGATCTGTGTATGGCCTCTGGTCCAGTTCACCCTCACCCCATTTTACATCGTAACAGACAGACAACTGCACAACTGTTTGTAATATGGTACCATGGTGTTTCTAGTTCTGCTGGTGAAGGTTTGGTCCACGGTGGAGAGCTCTTGAGGCTGATGTGCAGAACAGCAACTTCTCCAGCCCGTGACACTGGGACTCCTATTTAGGTTCATGGGATTCCTCTCCATCCTTTCAAGCTGCCCAGGAACTGTGGGCTCTGTTCACATGCTTGGACAGCTTTGACAAAGGATGTTGATCCTTTGGCTTGTTGGAGCTGGTTTGTGGCTACCATTGCTGTTCTCTCCTAGCAAGTGGTGACAGGAGGCATCATCGTGGTTGAAGAGGACTTCTAGACATGCCCTGTGAGCACGATGGGGAGACCGCTTGGTACGTCCTGATCCCATCACCATTGACAAGGCATGAGGACACCAGCCTTGAGGACTTGAGCCACCCACCTGATACCTTGTATGATGTTGCCTTTGTCCCAGCCTCACCCATCATCTCTGTCCTGGAGCAGGGTTGGAAGCCACCTGCTCTGCTTTCAAAATGGAAATAAAATCAAGCACTTACAGCACAAGCTGGACTTGGGAGGCATCTCTCCCAGCCTGGCTAATGGCTCACACAGTGACTGTGGGTGCTGTTCCTCCTCCCACAACCTGTCCTACCAACACCCTGAGGTCCCCATTTGTAAAGAGCTCCTGCGAGCAAGATGTCCCCCTTCCCCTGCAGCACTATTTGGATGCACAGCAGTTGGGATTATCACCCTTTGCAGGGTGGCTGCTTCATCTGATGAGCACAGAGGCTTTGCAGACCTCCTGAGTAGATTTTACGATCTTTTCATTCTGAGTATGGTGTGCAGGTCTGCTTGTTGTGTGCAGGAAGGAAGCGTCAGGTCACTTCTCTTTCCATCATGCTGAAAAGCAAACATACTTTAAGCCCAGAAACAATCTTCTGGGTGAAGAGTGAGGCAAAACTGAATGAAAATGTAATTCCCCCTACAATGACAGAGAAGGTGCATTTGGACACAATCTCCTCACCCTCCCTTTTGGCTGCTGGAGGGGGACAAATTCTGTGGTGTCTTCCAGGCAGGTGGAGTCCAGATTTTGGGCTGAGGCAGTGCAGGAACTGATGCATAGTGGTGCAGGAGCATCCCTGAAGCAGCAGTTGTGACCACAGACAGTAATCTGGGGGGTCCTGGGTAGCAAAATGCCCCTCTGTGCAGTGGATGTAGCAGCCTCCTGTTACATTGGACCTGGCTTAGATTTCCCCAGCTGTACTAATGCCAGGCAGCTGGGAGTTTTGACCCACAGCACTCCCAGTGTGGACTGAGCAACACAGGCGTGGGCATGGGGATCTGTTCTGTATCTCAGCCGAACACATGTCCTGGGGCTCCTTATCTCATCTCTGGGCAGATATGGTGCTGGAGAGCGCTGTGGGCTGCCTGCGCTGTAGGATGCTCACTCTCCTTTCTGTCTACAGAGCAGGCAAGCTTTGAGCAACACAGACACAGAGAATTTAGCTGTGTGGAGCTGATTAAATTTGATAAGTGGGTCCCATCCCCATAAAAACTATAGGGAGAGCTAGCAGCATCACTCCTCAGCTTGGGAGGGTGTTAACTGTCCAGCCTTCTTGTTCTCCTTAGTCCTCACCCAGTGAAACCCATCACTGCTGCGGTGCAAGAGGTCTCCAGTGAGAAGAAGCAGCAGCACAGGTCCAGCCTGACGACTGCTCTGAGCAATGGCCTGGAGAAGCTGAAGACTGTCACCACAAGCAGTGTCCAGCCTGTGGCCCTGTCCTCTCAGCCGGAGAAAACAGACTCAAAGAAGTTAAAGGTAGGAACCTACCACTGAGGTGAGAGCTGCGTTCCCACCTGCTTGAGATGGTCTGTAGTTGGTGACAAAAGTGCAGAAAACTGCCGTTGGAGGATGTGGAACGGGTTCCTGCCACAGTGTGAGCAGAACCATGTGTATTAACGCTGACATCCTGAATCCTGGTTGCCCAGCCTCCTGCTGGCCTCCCTTCCTCCATGACCTGATCTTTGGACCTTCTCACCCCATCATTCTTCTCCTATTGCTTGCCTTGATTTGGGGTTTTTATTGTACAGTGTGTGAGTGAATGTCTGGTTATCCACAAGACGTGAAAGGTGGAGGATGTGATAGCTCCCTGATTGAAGGCCTGAAGTGTTTTTTTTCTCCTGGCAGAGGCAGAGGGAAAGTGCTTCCTGGAGCCTTGCTCAAATGCTGCTTGCCTGGCTGTATTTCAAATGCTGGCGTGTTGAGGCATGCCAAATACCTGTGTGGTATGTCTGAGGGCACGGTCTCATGAGATGCCTTCTCCTTCCCTTTGTCTACTGCCACTCTGTTTGCCTGACTTGACATGTAAAATGCTGCTGCTGGGGTTCATCTGAGTGGAAGGACAAGCATGAGCTTGGTGCCCCCAGAAAGCCCTTTGTGGTGCCGCAGGTAGTTCAGGTTGTGGGTTACAAGCATTTAAACTTTCCTGGGACAAGGTCTGTCTGGGGCCTGCTCCCCTGTGCTGCTCCAGCCTGTCTGGCAGCCCCAGCTCTGCTGGGAGACCTGACTCCCCCAGGGCTCTCGTCCTCTGGGAGCTCCTGGAGGGTTTTTTGGTTCTCAATTCTCCTCTTCTGCCATCATCTAGGCCTGCGGCTGGAGGACTGGGGAAGGGGAAAGCCCCAGAAAAGGGGGAGTAGCTAATGGCAGGCCTCATTATGCCAGGCTAAAGGGCTCTGTTGTGCCCATGCCCTTAGCTTTTAACTGTTGGGGGAGAGAGGTTTGACACAGTCTTTGTGGAAGCTTTTGTAAGTGGTTCACTCAGCTGGTAGAAGTGCTCCGTGGTCACCTCTAGCCATAAGGAGGAGGCTGGATGTCTGGGCAGCTGCTTTGTCTCCAGTATTTTTGGGTGACTGCATGGCATGTGGGAAAGCTGCTTTGTAAAGACAGGACTTGAGAGCTGCACAATGTCTCAGGCTCATCAGGTCAGATCTGAAAAGAAGACAAACACAGAAAATGTGATTGCTTTGGTTGTTGCTGCATCTTGCAGATGCTAAAGGGAGCAGCAGTTTTGACTCACTGAATGTTCCTCTTGGTTTCTACCACAGGATCCCACCATACTGGACCAGTCAGCCAAGTATTATCACTTGACCCATGATGAACTCATCCAGCTCCTGCTGCAGAGAGAGAAGGAGCTGAGCAAGAAGGAGGAGCACATCCATGAACTAGAGAACTACATTGACCAGCTGCTGGTACGCATCATGGAACAGTCTCCCACGCTCCTCCAGATCCCGCTGGGGGAAAGCAAGACCAAGTAACCTCTCCCCAGAGACCAGCCTCACTTGCCTAGAGCACTTCTCCAATAAACACGCTGCAAACGTCCCTGCACCCCCGGCTCCTCTTACAAGAGGGCTCCAGTGGCTTCTGTTCACCGAGTTTAGCAGGAAAGGTTATCTGCTCCTTCCCAGCCCAAGCTTATCCCAGCTCTGGCTCCAGGGAGCTATAGGGTGATAGGCTGTCATCCACCCTATGGGGAGGAGCAGAGCCCTCCACCTGAGGCCAATGCCTCCTTAGGTTCCTGTCATTGTGACCAAGTGGCATCTTTTCAGGCACTCGTCCTGCCAATGCTTTAAGTGGTCCACAGACATTTGAGAACTGGAAACCAACCACCTTGCCCACGTCTTCATCCTGCTACTGCTGCTCTTCTGCCCATACGCTTCCATATCTCTTTTCTCTGAAGTGGTGTACCCTGGCTGAGGGATGGTGTTAAATTGGTTGATGACATCAGGGATGCTTAAACTGAGCAAGGCTCTACCAGCATGTTACTGTTCGCTGAGCAGGCTCAGCAGGGCAGTGAGGGGAAGGGACTACTATTGGATGCCTCTTTCCCTTCTTTCCCCCTGTGTTGTACCCCCAAATGAAGGGTCCCCATCTGAAGAGCTATCTCCAATTTGTGCCGGGACCTGACCACGTGGGAGATGCTACACAAAGTGACAGTGCTGGAGTTGGAGGCTGTAAAGGACTCAAGGCGACATCACTGCCTGACCGTGAGCGGTGTTGGTTCCTTTGCTGCCTGCACACAGAGTCATGATGCTGCCTCAGTTACCCAGCTCAAAACTGAACTTGCAGTATGGAAGAAGGGCCAGTGCTGGTTTGTGCACCAGTAACACTGCAGGAGATCTTCTGGCACACCACCCAACCTGTCACCGGGCTGTCTGGCACCAGTGTGCCCTGGGGGGACTCCTGTATGCATAAACCACAGCTGAATTTTCTACTCAGTATTATGCTTCCCCCTTTCCCGCATCCACAGGAGTTCCTTTCCACTGGCTGCCCACCACCACTGACTTTGTGTTGTCTTTCTCAATGCAACAGGAAGATGCCATCGGGACCGAAGCTCGTGTGCAGAGAAGGATGTCTGACTGCCTGGCCACCTCTATGCATGACATCCTGCTAGGTCAGGTGTAGAGAGCTTCACAAGCATCGTGGCCTCTACCACTTGCAATAAAGCTCACTACCGTCAGGCATCCATCAAACACCCTCTGTCAAAGCTAGCTATTCAGTAATCGCTGCAGACCCCCTTCAAGCCAGCATTAGTACCAAACACCGCTTGAATTGTATTGCATCTACATGCCAGCGTCAGATTTCTGGCAGCTTGGGCACGCCCTTAGGCATTGTAGGCCAGCTCTCTCAGGAGTTGAATGCTTCTTGCTGATGTTCAGTGACCGTCTAAAAGCCTCCAAGTTATGCAGTTTAAAAACCATAGATGGTGTTAGCCTGAGGTTGGTGAGTGATGCTCCTGGCCACTCTGCAGTACAGTGCAGCTTTTGATTTGGAGATGCTATGGAAGGGTATAGGAAGGAGGTTGCTCCCTCTCTTGTTCTGCCAGGATTTGGGCTAGAGAAGGTGCCTCTGCAGGTGGAGGGTCAGTTGGTGTGGAATTTGAGCGTCTTGACATGTAAGGCATGTTCTCTCTCCTGCACATCTCCTTGCCAAAGTTACTGGATTCTTTTAAAACCTTCATATTCTTTTCTGCTTACTTGCTTCAATGTATATATGAGTTTGAAAAATCGTGCCTTTTGCAATAGGACAGTAGCAGTTTCCTACCAAAAAAGGCTCTGAAATCCAGTTCTTAGTTCAATGCAACCCATCTTGGGCAGCTTTCTTTTCTCTTTGCCTGCTAATTTGAACTAGGTGAATTTCTTTTTAAACACAGGCAGCACAGCCTTTCCACCCTGTGCACAGGTTGCTTTTGGTTTTTAGCAGTTCTGTCAGCTCACGTCACATGGGAAGTAGAGGTATTAAGAGATGACACTTTGGGGAGAGCAGGCCAAAATGTTCCAAAATACAGCTGGATAAAGACATGCTCCAAGTCTGAGACTGGAGAAGCAGGCTGTTGGGGTAGGAGCTATGGGGAGAAAAGGAGATCTGGTGTCGCTGTCATTGACAGTGGTCCTATCTAGCCTGTAGACCATCATATAAGGAGGAGGTTTTGTTACCTGGGAAGATACTGGCCACGAGCCTTTTGTTCCCACCTGCCTTTGCCCCTAGTAGGAAATAATCTGGGGTTTTGCCCTTCTCTACCTGCATCTTTACGTTCCTCTTCCCTGTGTAAGTCTCAGGTGTGGGGACTTTGTTTCTGGTGTAAGAAAGACATGAAGGTCTGAGAGGAAGGTGTTTCTCCCATTTTAGAAAGTACCAGAAACCTTTCTCTGCCTATATAATCAAAAGATCCCATGGCCTGAGAACTAGATTCCCTTTCTGGGTGCCTGTCTCTCATGGAGAAGCTCTCCCTGTTACCTGAAGGTGGGCAGGGAGGCGTTGCAGACAGCTAGAAAGCAGTCCGGTGTCACAAGAGTGGTGTGGCGTGGCATGAGAAGGAGGGCTGGGCAAAGGGGCAGCCGCACCGATGGGCAGGGGCACTGAGCGTTGAAGGCTTACGTCTCACAGGTGCTAATAAGGGGGAGAGCCAAAATCTCACATGAGAGCCAGGGGCCTAGGCTGGCTTTCCACTTCCTGAAAAATTTCTGCTTCCTGGGACTTGGGCCCCAGTAGCGATTGGCGTTGTAGGTGCTCCCCACACACAAGTGCCAATGTTTATAAGGATCTTGCTGTACCTCCTCCCTCTTCCATCGAGTTTCACCACCTCCCTAATTCCCTCTCTGCCTTAGTCAGCTCTGCCTTTTTTTTTTTCTCCAAAGCTTGAATGTTATGCACTTGAATATGTAAAGTTAATCTCAGAGCTATGGCAGGCTGTATCTGGTGTACGGCCTTTTCAGCAATACGTGCTTCCTCCCATCACCTGCCTCCGTTGCGGTGGAGCAGCACAGTCCTCGAACTGCCTTCTGCCATGGGAGCCTGTGCCATCTCGGGGGAGGCTGGAGCAAGCGGAGCTAAAACACTCTTCTTGCCGTGACTTTATGATAGCGGAGTGTCTCCAAAGGCTGAAGCAGGGGTATGGCACGCATACCTTGGCATCACATGTGAGACAGAGGCTACGGCAAAAAAAAAAAAATGGTGATGACAGCAGAGGCTGCCCTGATCTTTTGTGCCTGTCCTTGAGCGTTTAGAAGTCCAGAGGTGTCTACAAATGACAACGTGTGCTTAGGAAAAGGCAACTTAAAGATGCTTCTGTCTTCGTTCTCTGTTTCTCTGCCCCACTGCCCTGCAAATGTGTGGGTTTTTTCCCCACGCACAATTTTTATTCCCTGCATAAGAGAAGCAAGCTTTGTCACACCACACAGCAGCACTAAGCTGGAGTCTGTATAATTTTTTTGTTAAAACCTCTTAAGTTACCAGGGGAAAATGGTTTTGAGGACCTAGATATTTTCTCATTGGGGAGGGGTGAGAGGAAGAAGCTGGGGAAACGTTCTCAAGTTTTTCATGTACCAAATATCCATATTTAGTGATTTATTTGCAAAAACAGGGAGGTGAGCGGCACTTTGGTCTGTGTGCAGCGTAACACTCCGAGGTCTGTTGCTCTTTGCTGAACCGGGCAAAAAAAAAAAAAGAGTTTTGATGGGCCAGCAGCAGCTTTTCACTGGTTCTGTTTTAAACATGGCCCTAACAAGGCCTCCATGTTCTTGCCTCCTGGTCTGTCTGTCTCTCCTTGCTCAAGCTGTTTCACAAGGTCTTCCGCAGGGTGCTGTTGCTCACAGCTGTGCTCTGCCTTTGTTGTCAGCCCACAGCTGGGTTTCTTGCTTTTAAAGAACTCTGGCCAAGTGATTTATTTTTGCCTTGACTGGCTCTTCTGGCCCAGAGTCACGGGCCAGGAGAACCACAGAGGTGTGTCCTTAAACTGGAACAAACCTGAAGGGATGTCATGTAGACTCAGCCTTACGACTTGTCTGTGAAGAAACCGCTGTGTGTTTTGTGTTATAAACGCGGGGTGGAAAAACATCCCAAAATGGGAGAGGTAAGCACTGGGGTTTTTGGAGTTGTTGATTTCCCCGTGCAGGAAGGGGTTCTGCGTGTTTCGTGTTTTAATAGTTGCAACTAATGTTTATAAAGAGCTTGTTATTTACGTTTTAAGCACTTTAAAAAAATAATAAAAGTTGTTCAAGCTGTTCCTAGATACTTCTGCTTTATTGACAACAGCGTCTGTGCTGATAGCATTTGGACAGTGAGTGACATTTATCTGTTTATTTTCTGAAGTAGGATGACGGTGGCCAACTTCTCCAGCAGCTTTTCCAGCATTGTTAACAGTCCCCACGCTCCCACCGGCATGCGGTGGCTGCTGGGGGTGGAAGTGTTGCATCTTTGCCTTGAGTTCCTCCCTGAATATTGCTCCTGCCTCAGCTGATTTGTGCACCCAAAGGGTTTAAGCTCCTCTGAGCTTTCTTACTTGTGCTTTACTGTCGTGTTGTGTGCTGAGCAGCCGCAGGAGCCTGGCTCCGGTGGCCTGGCTGCCCTGGGGGATCAGATATGCTGGCAGCTCCCTTACTGCTCACCGTTGTTGACTTTGCCCCTGTGTAGCATTCCTGAGGATTTGTGGGAAATCAGCAGCTGAGTGGAGGAGAGCTGCAGCATGCTGGAAGAAGAAGAAAGGAGAGCCTCGTGTCACAGCTTAGACAGTGGAGAGTTCAGCCTCAGGGTGCCCAGTGAGGACACGCGGCTCCATCAGTGCCACTGCTCACAGGACAGGCAGCTCTCACCTGCTGCTGGTGGGCACAGCACTTCGTGCCTGCCCCTCCGTGCAGACCTTGCCCAGCACAGCCCTGATCCCCAGCCCAGACCTTTGCCTCCAGCTCATCTGCCCTAATCCCAGCCACCTGTTCCACCGCTCTGCTGTTTTCCTTCTCAAGGCCTGCTGCTTTCTTCATTCGTGCCTTGTCCCTCAAAAAAAAATTAACTCCCCTTAAGCTTCGATAAATGACTTTGCTGCTCCAACAGAAGAGTTTCGTTAGCTCTAATCCCGGTTTATTTTTCATCCAGCTGGATGGCAGGCCGTTACTGAGCTCAGCACCTGTCAGGGGGGATCACGTTAGCCCTGAGAGCCTGGATGGGCTGGGGGGAGAATGTTTGGCATGCTGCTTCGCAGGATCGGGGTGCTGAACTGTGACCTTCTGAAAGACTATCCTAAGAAAAGCTGGCCTGAGGCAACTGGGCGAGCATGGGCTTCCCCGGGCTGCAGAGGTGCAGGGGTGTAAGCAGAGCAGCAGCCTTGGGGAGGCTGGGGGCACTGGAGGCTGTCAGCTCAGAAAAAAGGGAGATTTTAAGACCCTAGTCCTGCTATAACAGCCATGCATGATCAGATCTCTCTGCCTGCTTGAAGGCTTAAGCGCAGGCTTGGGAGTGATGCAAATAATTCCCATTGCTGCAAGAACTGGGTTTGCTGTTCAGAGCCTGAGTTTTCTGCCTGCCACAAGTTTTTCTTAAAATCTGGTTTTACAGATGGAAGCTAATGAGAAGTGTTCCTGTGACTTTCTCCCCAAGCCAGCAGGCAGCCCAGCCCCACATCCAGCTGTCATGTGTGGGGTGGCTGTCTGAGACCCCCAAATCTCCTTCGGCGTGGGGTGTTTTACCTTGGCTGGGCACTGGGTGCCCCCCCAGCCGCTCTGGCTCTGTGACTGCCCTCAGCTGGGCCCAGGGAGATGTAACGGTCAGAGTAGGGTAATGAGAAAGAAAACCAAAACTTAAAAACATCTTCCCCCTGACCCCTCCTGGGCCCAACTCCACTCCGGAATTCTCTCCCTTCTCGCACCAGTGGTGCAGGGGGACAGGGAGTGGGGTCTGCAATCAGTCCCTCACCACTTCAGGCATGGCCCCCCAGCAGCATGGGTCCCCGGGGGACCACAGGCCCTGCCAGGAGCGGCTCCAGTGCGGGCTGCCTGTGGGTCACAGCCCACTTCGGGCACACCCTGCCCCAGCGTGGGGTCCTACCTGGGCTGTGTGTGGGGGGGTGAGCTGCTCCCCCGGGGCTCCCCTGGCCGGGCTGGGGGGCACAGCCTGCCTGGGCGAGGGCTGCCCTGCAGGCTGGGGGGCACCTCTGCTCTGGTGCCTGGAGCTGCTCTGGCTTCCTGGGTCCCTGCCCTGGGGGCTTGTGGGGCTGCTGCTCTCCCCCTGGCTCGCTCCTCTCTCCGGCTGCAGTTCCACACTTTTCCCCCCCCATCTTAAATCCGTGCCCCCGAGCAATGCCAGCGTGGCTGTCTGGGAGCCGACTGGCATTGGCTCCCTGCGTAGGGCATCGGGGAACCTTCTGGCAGCTTCTTACAGAAACCGCCCTGCAGCCCCCCTGCTATGAAAACCCGGCCATGCAAAGCAAACCCAACATACTCGGTTTCTAGACAAGCTCACTCAACAGCTGGGGTGCTTGTTCCTCCCCCCAAACAAAATGGAAAGAAATGTCATTGTTGACTTAACAGTTGTTGATCTGGAGAAGCAACCCCCCCCTCCTTCTTCCTAAAACCGGGGAAATGCGAGTTGTCAGTCTAAATGGATCTGGTTAGACTGGTATCAGCCAAAGAATTGATATTCTTTCTGGTATTTAACCAAAAAAGTGATAGTCTTATGTCACTCCAAATGTGGTTTTAGATAAACAGATTCTCTCCCCTCTGTTGTTACAAAACATTTCGTGTGTCAACATTAGGGATTGTATCAATTATCTGGCTCTAGCTGTGATGGGAGGGAGGGGGATTTCCCTTGTGTAGAAACAGAGGGATTTGGGTTATCATCCATATTTATTGGAAAGATTTTGCTGCGTTGTGAAGTACAGGATGAAACCTTTAGAAAAGGAAGAGTTGCCTTGTAAAGCATTAGTCACAGCAAAATGATTTTATTTTGCCTCTCATGTAGGGCTCCCAAGTGGTGTTAGACCCTGCCTAGGAGAAACCAAACCCTGCCCTGGTGGCACAGCTGGGCTAGCTGGCAGCAAGCAGTCCCTAGCCTGCACTGCAGCCACTTTAAAGCAAAGCAAAGCAAACCATTACCAGTACATGGACCAGTGGGTATTCTCTGGCACGCAGGATTTGTTGTTGGACCAGATCTTTGCTCATCATCTATGTGTTCCTGAGGAGAGTTGCGTTTTCATGCTTGCACACAAGAAGGCAGGGAGAAGGCAAACAGCAGAGGCAATGCTGGGTGCCAGCAGCCTGTAACCCTGAGGGAGCAGGCTGGTGCAGCACAGGAAGGAACTTGATTTTTAAGGAACAAGAAATGAGAAAATGACACTTCTTTGTTCTGGTGGAAGCTCCTGCCTCGTAGCAGGGCAAGGGGTAGGTATGTGCACCTTGGTGTGCAGTCTCAGGGTGTGTGTTACAGTGTCTGCCCCCACGGTGGATTAAAGCCCTGGTAAAACATGGTTCACCTCTTCCCACGTAACCCAAGTGACACCACAGGACTCCCGGCCTCAAGAAAACATGGCCAAGGGGCAGGGGCTGTGAGGCAGCGGGCGGCCTGAGACCAGGCAGCAAGGCAGCACCAGGCTCGGGGCATGGCACAAGCTCCCTGCCCTGGCAGCAGCTGGTGGAGCTTCTCACTCACCGAGCAGCCAGCTGTGATGGGGTAAGTGCTTTGGTCACAACCAGAGTTATTGTACTTGTGGCAGGCTCTGCACCGGGCCCCTCTGCTGCCCCTTTTCTACCTGAAGGTGCAGAAGATTGAGATTCGGTGAAGGGGATCAGTGGTGAATTAGCCTAAAAACGGAAACTGGTTTTGCAGATGGAAAGAGAGCGGGGGAAAAAAATCAGCACCATATCCATAAAGCATCCCCACAGCAAAATGTTATGATGTTTTCCCCCTATAGCAAAAAATAAGGGTTTTTTTTATTCAGTTATATTGTTTAATTCCTTCTTAGACAGAAAATCTGTTTCTGACCTGCTCTATAATGTTGGCTTTACTTCTGCTGCGCCAAGCCTTCCTTTTATACCCTGACAGCCCTTCCTGCTTCATCTGCATCTCTAGTCTATTTGCTGGCCCTTTGCTCTTCCTTGGAGAATTGATCCTAATCCTCCAAACAATTTCACCAGCATTTGAAAGGCCAGACACTTCTTACTCCACTGATCTAGAGAACAGGATTCTGGAGATCGCTTTGTATGCACCCCTTCTGCCCCCAGCCCCACACAACCTTGCCTTGATCTCCACAAATTGTAACACTGAGGAAGCAGACAAGTAAGTCTGCATCAAAGAAAACTTATTGCCAGGTTTCCTATTCTTTATTTTTAATCATGTATTTTAAAGGTCAATAGCAATTGTTAGGCTCCCATCATTGTAAGAATATGTATTTCTGCAAGGAAATTATGAAATTTGAGGTTTTTTTCAGAAGCTTTGGGGCTTTTACCTTTCTACGTGTTATTATTTGCTGAAACAATTTCAGAATTAAGGCAAACATCTGCTTTCCATGTCATGTTCCCGCACATCCTCTGTCACCACATGTATTCTGTCGTGCAGGTTTCATTTGCATACAAAAAAGGAAGAACATTTTGGAGGGAGTTCCTTGTAGTCAGAAACGTGTGCCCCGAGGTGTATGTGCTTCTACGGCAGGAAAAACGGAGCTCTGTCATCTGGGCATTGCCAGTTGCCTCAGACATCTCTGTTAGTTGCTAAATTCATCTGTTATGTCACAAAAAGGAGAACAGCAAAGGAGCAGCAGGAACTGAGGCAGGGGAAGACTCACATATGCTGTGTGTGGTCCTCGCAGAGCCCTGACGCCTTGTGGGATTACACTGTAAGGGAGCAGTACGGATGCCCTGCTGTACTCAAACCCTTTGGCCGCTCCCTCGGGGCCTCACGCTACCCTCAAGCAGCGGCAGCCTGGACAGAGGGCGCCACCGCTGGCGCAGAGTGGAAGCACGTCGCACAACCCTCCCGCCCTGAGGAAAGCCCCCTCTCCCCCGCTGCCCTCACCCACCTCTGGGGATTCTCCTCAGTGGGCTCGCCTCAGCTTCCCGCCAAACCCCACTTCCCGTCGTGCCCCTGGCCGCGCCCCGCTGCGGACTCCATTTCCCATGACGCCCCGCGCCACTGCTCGCTCCCCATTGGCTGGCGGGGGGGCCTCGATCCCGCCGCTCGGACTCCGCCTCCCGTGAGGCGCCGGGCGCCGGCGGACTGCACGTCCCGGCATGCCCCGCGGGAGCTGCGGTGGGCCGCGGCCAATGAGGGCGGTGGCGCCGCAAGGGGCGGGCCCGGCGCCGGGGGAGGCTGTTTAAAGTGGCGCCTGCGGCGCGCGAAGGGAATGGCGGAGCCGGCGGACTATCCCCCGTTCCAGCTGGGGAAGCCCCGCTTCGAGCAGGTACCGCCGGTGGAGGGAGGGGGACGGGACGGGACAGGGAGCGGCGGCGGGAGCTGCCCCCCCTCCGCCTCCCCGCCGCGGATGGCATCGTGTGCCCCCCTGCCCTCCCCCCCTTTTCGCCGCCGTGAGGCGAGACCCCCTGCTCCTCTGCCCCCGCCCTCCCCCGGGACGGCGCGCTGATTGGTGCGCAGCCCCCCTGCGGTTGGGCGGCACAGCTGTCACTCAGAGCCACCGCCCTCCGCCTCGCGGCGGCGCCCGCGGCGGGCGGTGATTGGCGCGTCCCGCCGTGCCCCTGTGGCTCGGGGCGGGGTGTGTGTGTGGGGTGTGAAGGGCCGGGACGGCGGGTTCGAGCCGCTCCTTGGGCAGTAGGGCTGGGTCGGGGTCCCGGTGCCAGCGCTCGGCGCGGCCTCGTCCTTCCCTTCTCCCCGGTGGGATGGTGCGAGGGCTGGGCCCTGCCCCGGGGTGGCGGCGAGCCTGAGGTCGCGGGGATGTGAGGAGCTGCCCCGGGAGGGAGCAGGGCCTGCAGGGCAGGGCGGGGGGTGGTGGGGGGGGACCGGTGGGTGTAGGGGCAAGGGCTGCACCCGAGTGGGCGCTTTGGCCCCCTCACAACCGGCTGGCCATGCTGCGGGTTCACGTGGCCGCCTCCGCGGTGTTGAGGCGGTGGTTAGGCAGGGGCTGACGCGAAGTGGAGTCGTGTGGGGTGTCTGAGGTGGCTGCTGAGGAAGTGTGGCTCGCAATGACCGGTGAGGTGAGGAAGCGGCAGCCGTGCTGCCGGGCCTGGTACCTACTGATGACGGAA
Source organism: Falco cherrug (assembly GCF_023634085.1). Taxonomy (NCBI): domain Eukaryota; kingdom Metazoa; phylum Chordata; class Aves; order Falconiformes; family Falconidae; genus Falco; species Falco cherrug. Next base: position 39,952,859 of record NC_073697.1, on the reverse strand, counting down.
TGGTGAGGAAGGGCTGTGGTCCACAGCAGCTGTCCCCCAGTGAGGAGAGCAGGTGCAGGGCTCCAAGCAGCTCATCCCCGCTGCTGCTTTCCACAGCCTCCCTTTGCAAGTGCTCACAGGGTCTCTGTCATTGCACAGCTGATATGGACTGCTCTTGGTTCTCGTGGAGCTGTGTCAGGCTGACAAAAAGTTTGTAAAACCTCCTTCAGTTGCTTTTCAGCAGGGCAGGACTCCTCTGGAGAAGAATAAGCCATTGCAATTGCCAAATCAGGAATGAGTAGCAAAGTCTGCTCATTAATAGGTGTGTGTCCCCCCTTGCTACTGGGGCAATCTCCAAGGAGACTCTTTTCCCACCATTCGTGCAAAATCTGTACGGGACTGCTGTTTGCCAACCATCTGACTTGCTAATTGCAGCTTGCAGAGCTTGGCTTGACCAAAGCCATGCATTTGGGTTGCTGAGAAGTCCAGTTGTTGATTTTTCCCTGGGGGGGGCAGCTCTCAGGTGGTGGATCTATGTGCCTTTCCCCCCACTGCCTTATCCCTGGATGGGAGGTCATGGGGGAACCTCCTTGGAGTGACAGTTTCCTCGCAGCAAGGAAGGGGTGACTTCCCGGTGCTGGGAGCCTGCTCAGCTGCGTTAGCTGAAGGATGCTCAGGCTGGGGAGATGGAGCTTTTTAATAAGGAGAGGAGGAGGAGGAGACGCTACTCCCTTCTAGACACCACAGATGATTCGAGGCACACTTGGCAGCGAGTCAGGCACAGAATCGGTGCGTTCTGTTCATTAAGGAGCGACTGTCACTTGTAGCAACATTTAGAAAATGTTTCGAGGGGTATGGCAGGATGTTAATGATTGCGTGTGCGTTTGAGCGGAGACATCCTCTCTCCTCGCTGCCACTCCTGGGAGATGAGCCGACTGCACTTGCACTGTGGCCTGGATCTTGGGTGAGGGTTGCCCGTTGGTGAAAGCACACTTGTGACTGGATGCTTTCAGGGGTGCTTTGCCAGACGGCCACACTGAGCATCGGAAATCATTCCTCTTATCTTCTATAGTGTTGTTTTTCTTTTCCCATAAAATTTTCTGCAAAGCAGCGTGGCGGTCTAGTGGCAGCTGTAGGATGGGTCGTAGTGCTGGTGTCCTGCTAGCTCTTGCCCTGCACTCCCCTGTTTTCTCCTGGTCCATCTTCCCACACACGAAGTGCAGCTGGATGGCCCAGTCTGGGATCTGGCAGCATCATGGGGTTACAGAGCAAGAGAGGCTCGAGTGCTGCCAGGGCTTAGGGCACCCAGTTGGATCGTGCAGTCGGCTCTGCTGGGGTTGGGACACAGCAGCCTGCCCCATGTGGGTGCAGCCACATGCTTGCTCCCATCGTGTGAGCTGGCAGGGCCAAGGTCCTTCATCTCTGGATCAGACAATTACAGTTATTTATTTCCCCCATCTTGACCTTGGCATTTGCTACCAGACTTTGTTTCCCAGTGCTGGGGAAGAACACCTGTGTGAGCCTGAGGGATTGGCAGACCTTAAACGCCACGATTCATTTCTATCAGCTGTTCAGTGGCTTTCCCCCACAGCTCTTTGCCTTTCCCCTTCTTTCAGTGGCCTGTTGTGGGGTTTTATAAGATCTAGGCTTTAACGGTCCAGCTGACAAAGGGTGACTTAGTTGTTTTGGAAAGGATTAGTGTCACTTTGGGTGGTTGTTTAAATTCTAGACATAGCCCTCTGTGATGACAGCATTTACTTTTCCTCTGAAATGCTGGCTGGGAGCAGGTCTGGGGCTATTTAAGGGGAGATTTGACTAAAACTGGGGCTGGGATTGATGCAGGGAGCTGTGCTAAGCATCTTTGTCCCTACAGGGAGAAACAAGGAAAAGTTGTGTGTTAGGAACAAAAACCTTGGAGAGCAAACTCAGCTGCCTGGGGATTTGGTTCAGAGACATGGTGGTTTCCTTCCCCTGCTGTGACCCAGAGCTCCCAGAAAGCAGCTGAGCAGAATTTAGGACAGCAGACAGGAGATGTCCGTCCCCAGCACCACCTCTGGCCATTATTAAATTTCCCTTTTGCCCTTTCTTGTTTTGCAGTTCACTTGTTTTTCTTCATCTTCGGGCAAATGATGTTCTGTCTAGTCACCTTTTTTTTTTTTTCTTTGCTGGGAAGAGCCTCTGTCTCCCAATGGAAGCAGGCTATTTTTAGGTAAAAGAAAAAATGAGGACGTTAGGCTTGAGAATGTGTGATAAGGACTTAATTTTCTGATGAGTAGTTCTAATTTATTAGGCATACTCCTTTCTTTTTTCCTTTTTTTCTTTTTTTTTTTTTTCCTTTGCCCCCACCCCCTGCCCCCAAGGATTTACTAAGAGCTCCCTCATTTAGAGCCAGAGCTCTAAATGTTTCCAGTGCTCTGGGCTCTTTGCTTGTAGCCCAGACATTTACCCTGGGCAAAATAAATGCGGGTTTTTTTCTATCAGAAAGCTGAGAAAACCTTTCCAGCAAAAGCCCATATGAAGTCTGGGTGCGGTTGTGTGTTAATCGGAGGTGTTAACTGCTGGAGAAAGTGCTGGTTAAACTCTGGTGTTTTTATTGGGGTCAGTCCACTAAAAAGTAGTATGAGGTTGTCTTGGCTAGTGCAGGAGGACTGACTGCATGCACAGGGAAAACTGAACAAGGAGTGCGCTGACTTCCTTCCCAGCTGAAGTCAAGGGTGATCGTCTCAACAAGCAGGGCAAGAGAGACAGGGAACTGCTGGAGAGAGTCCAGCCGAAGCTTCAAAGTTGATGAGGGGACTGGAGCGTTTCCCTACGAGGAAAGGCTGAGAGAGCTAGACCCACTTAGCCTGGAGAAGACAGGACTGAGAGGGGATCTTATCCATGTCTGCAAATGCCTTAAGGGCCAGCGTCAGGACGGGGCCAGGCTCTTCCCAGTGGTGCCCAGTGACAGGACAAGGGGCACAAACTCCGACACAGGCAGTTCCATCTGAATGTGAGGGAGAACTTTACTGTGAGGGTGGCAGAGCCCTGGCACAGGCTGCCCAGGGAGGCTGTGGGGTCTCCTTCCCTGGAGACATTCAAACCCGCCTGGATGTGACTGTGCAACCTGCTTTAGCAGGAGGTTGGACTAGGTGATCTCCAGAGCTCCCTTCCAACCCTGACCATTCAGTGACTCATGAGCATGCCTTGTTCTCTCTGCTAAGTAGGAAATAAGAAGTCACAGATCTTAGATCCTTCAGGGGAAGGAGAGGGAAATAAAAGGGAATAAACCCAAAGCAGAACTGTAAACTTTTTTTTTTATCCCTTGAACAGCTCAGCATGTATGTATTGTCATGGAGTACATGATGTGCTTAGGACGTTTTATTCTGTTGGCCAAACGTACAATTTCTGTGACTGATATTAACAGCATTATTAAAGATGTGCTGTTGTCAGAGCTTGACCTTGCAGATATTTTAAATGTTGGTGCTCAACACATGTTAATCTCAGAAATGCTTATAAGGACATTAGTGCTAAAATATTTTTTCTTGCTGTTCATATACTTTAATCTGGTAAGTTTAAAGCATAACCAGCATTTATTACCCTCCTTAGCAAAACCATATGCTTCCTATGTCCAAGATAACCCTTGCAATAACACACAGATAAAGAAGCTGTTGATTAGATATGCCTCTCAGGAGCTTAATGGCTTGCTGCTAGCATACTGCGATTGCCGAAAGCCCTGGTACAAGCAGCGGGAGGAACCAGAGCTGTACTGTAATGTTAACACAGACATTTCTCCTCGTGCTACTCGGTGTAATGTTGTTTTCCGCTTTAAAAGAGTGAATGAAACTCCTCTCTCCTAAAGGGTCATCATTATGGAGAAGGGATTTTCTTAAAAGGCTGTGGAAGGATGGTTAAGGTTGGTTCATAACTGCTTTAACTCCTGTGTCTGTGCAGGTCCAGCCTAGCATGTACACGCTGCTTGAGATGAGGTTGGCATATGCTAAATGGTGTTTGCTGTCGCCAAACCCGGCTTTCTCAGCCCTGAAGACAGGCTGACCCTGTTTATCCTATGCAATCTATTGGGTCCCGCAAACACATGCTTAAACATCAAACCCAAAGGTGTCTGTATTTCCCCTTCTTCTCTGCAATTCATCTTTATCTGTTAACTTCACAGAACCTGCCAAAAAAGCCATCCGTTGGCTTTTTTACATCTCTATCAGCCAGGATTGGATTTTAAACAGGGAGTTTGTTTGCATCTTGTGCTGCAAGATGTAAACCCCTACTACTCAATGTAACACCTATTGAAAGGTCTCTGTGCTGCATCTTGGCTGTGCTCACATTCATGAGCAGACCTGTTGCTGCAGGTGGTTGAAATTACTGAGATGCAGGAGCTACTCCCATATTGACTCTTGGCCCTTTAATATTGTAAAGTCAAATTGAGAGCATCAAAGGACTGAGAGTCTGCAGCTTTAGCCTAAACTTGGAATGGGCTGGACAGCAAGTGTGCTGCTGTCTGGCTGTACCGTGCCAGAGTCCCATTGCTCAATGGCTTGAATTTTCTTAATTTTGTTTGGTTTAGCTTAAATCTCTTCGTAATTAATTTAAAGCTGATGTAAGCCTGATTTTTTAGCTCGAAAACACCCCCAAGTCTGCATGCCTTTTACTCTGGCTTAATTAAATCCTTTTTAAAATCACACTGTAATTAAATTGGGGAAGTGCATATCTCCTGTTCTTGCCAGGGCTACTCGGCATACACTTTTGAGGAATACTCGCCCTCTTTAAGGTGATAAACAAGCGCTTGCTAATGGTCACTTACCCATCTCTCAGTACCCTTCTTAAAATTTCTTGAGCCTGCAAGGAGTAGTTTCCTTCTAGTTCTTATCTCGGAGGCAGCTGGATCTTGTGTGGCCGGTGGCACAGCCACTTTAATGAGCTGGAACTGTAATGTACTCCTGTGCTTGCTATGAACTGCTGTGCCATGTAAGGGAATTAATATTCCCAGCCACTTTGCAGAACTTCATCTTGCTTGCAGGCTGGTGAGAAGTGGTCCCAAAATAGCCGCGATTAATCACAGGAAATTTGTGTTATTCAGTTTTCTTCCAGATAACTGTTTACTACAACAGATGTTACAGGAATAAAATGGCAAAAAAGGTGGTAGATGGATATTTAGGAGCTGAAGGTCAAACTTCTGGATGTCTTGCAAGATCCATTCCTTGCATGACAGCCAGAGCTGGAAATGATCCTGTTAAAAAGGAACTATCCTGAATTCTCACTTAAGTGTGGGTTTGGTTGACTGCAGTGTGTCGTAGGGCTGCCGCTGTGCTGGTGCACTGGACAGTTCCTGTGTCCCAGGGCTTGATCCTCTCATCCCATTTGCTTGTCGTAATAACTGTTGGTTTGCTGGATGGAGGCTGAGTTGGTGTGTCCAGTTCAAACCTTGGAGTGAGTTGAAAATACCTTGCTTTCCCCTTATTAGATGATAATGGGCATGGAATGATGGAGGAAGGATAGAGGAGAAAGGGTCAGGAGGAGTTTCGGGAAAAGAAAGGAGTTTATGTACAGCAAAAGGCAACATCCTGGAACAGCAAATAGCACTGTTTTAGCACTGAAGGGGCATTTAAAAGGCAAATAAAATAAAATTCTCTTTTCTTAGAAATTGTAATAATGAATGAGCATGTGTTTGTCAGAGCCTGGGACAAGGCAGTAGGTGGCCAGAGGAGGGCTGAGCAGTGCCTTGGCCACCTAAGTCACAGGAATAACAGGATGATCCATAATGAGGACCTGCAGAAAGTGTTCCTTAAATATAAGGATTTACAATATGGACTGTGGGCAAGTACTTGCCACAGTGCCTGGCCTTTCCCTGCTTGTCCTGCACCCCAGGAGTTTGTTTTGGCACCATTTTGCTGAGATAATTCTGTTACGTGCAAGAGCACCAGCTGCTTCATGTATCCTAAAGCCCTCTAACAGAGCTTGAAAAGAAACATTCCTAACCCAGGGACCTAAACGCTTGTTAGCAATGGCAGATCTTCAAGCAGTTACAGAAGAAAGGTAAAAAGCCTAGAAACTGCAATACTGCACTTCACCTGAGGTCAGCCTCTTGTTTGCCTGAGGCTGAGGCTTTCAGTGAGATCTCTCTTTGCTGCAGAAGCCCCATGATGTGTGGGCTATGATGTGGCAGTGTTTGGTCTGATATAGATTAAAAAATTTTGAATAGCTTTTTTTGATGAGAAAGGAATAAGAAAAATGTCTCTAACATGTTTCTAAATTTGTTTCTTCGGACTGTTTTCAATTAGCTTCTTCACAGGGTCTTTGCCATTCCTCTTAGCAGAGTCTGTAAGAAAACAGGTCAGTGCCTGCTTGATCACTTTGGTGCTTTGGAGTGCTCAAAGACAGCCAGCAATGTGCAATGGATTCATCTGGCAGTGGAAAATAATTTGGGAGTTGAATGTATTTTAACTGGAAAAATATATTTTTCTTTTAAAAAAAGTTATTTACTTATTTTTCATCACTTTTTATTCGTAGCTAAACATGATACTCCCATCACACAAAGCACTGAAGTGTTCAGTGAAGCCTGAGTGCACGTGAGGAGTATAAAATGTCAGTGTGTAAATGAAAGTAAAGATGTTGAGGGTGTCTGGGTTGAGTCCTCATAGCCCCACTGTGGGAACTGATTTTTTTAGTTTGTTAGAGCCAAAGAAGGCCTTCTTGAAGGCTTCTTGTCTGTGGTCAGTCTGCAAAACAGTCTGTTGTATTTTGGTTATTGATTTCCTGCTTATGCTGTAGAAACCTGGTAGTTGGAGGAAAGTATTTTCATCAGGGGTGGAGAGCAAAATCTTGGTCTGTTCTGTGAGTTGAGTTTTGTGGGTATGTTCACGAAAGCATCTTGAGTTGCAGTTGAAGTGCAACATTGTATCTGATTTAATTTACCCCTAAATTTCTAAATTATTAAGATTTAGCTTTTTATTTTGGCCTTTTGTTTTGCATGCAGCTCTGTGAAAACAAATACCAGTCTTTAATTAAAAAACTTCTGATGGCTTCTAGTCAGGAGACTAAACCCAGGAAGCAGGAACTGACTTGGATGACGGAAAGGCAACCAGGAAGGTCTAGCAGTGAAGCAGCTTTCCATAGTCATCTGGAAAGGAAAAACACAAAGTCTCGTGGCTGGATGGCAGTAAAAGCAATGGGTATTTTTGCTCAGGGGCTGCATACCCATGGTAAATACATTGCTGCTTAGGAGGGCTGAGCAGTGAAATACACAGTGATGATGTGTAGATGCAGCCTCAAGAAGACAACTTTGCTCTTAGTTTGAATTTGGTTCCATTTTATGTGGTTCTCTGCGAGACCACAGAAAGAGCTTTTGTTGTGGAAAAATGAGGTTCTCGTTCATGAGAGTTTAAAAAAAAAAAAGCAAACACATAAAACTTCTTCAAACTCATACTGCTCTACTCTTTGGGATTTTTTTTTTAATGAAACAAAGTTTGGCACCATGAATTAATTGGCTTTGAGATGGTTTAGATGTAGAACTGGACACTTCCACCCATTCTGCTCTGCCACTCATCTTGCTTTCATGTTGCTCTCTCCTGTCCAAGGCTGAGCTTTATTTGCTGCTTTTCCCCTGGGTTTTTTGATTCCAAGTGAGCCCAGCTTGTGTGTGCATGAGGGGGAGAAGTGGGATGGGGAAAGGGCTTTTTTACCAATTAGAATGTTGGTTGGTTTGTTTTTTTTCTCCAGTTGCTTGATTAACAAAGCTCTCTTTAAAATCTTGGCCTGGGTATGGGAGTGAGTAAGGTTTAATGGGGTTGCTTGTTTGAGGATATTTGGACTAGAAACAGCAGAGCAAGAAGTTTGTTAATGGCTTGTCTTCTGCTGTGCTGTCCCGTGGTGGCGATGGGGGATGTTGAGCTGACCTGTGAGCGTGCCAAGCTGATCAGGATGAGTTAAAGGATAACTCGCTGTCATGGGACTGCAGCTCATCCTGTTTCCTGGGATCTGGGAAAGAGAGCAGGCAGATTTTGGCTTCAATTGGTGTGATGGAGATTGAGTGTCATGGTGACAGTAGCCCTTCTGCTGGAAAGGTTGGGTGGTGGCTAAGCACTAGAATCTCCTTCATGGGAGACTTCTAAGAGGACCTTTTCAGGCGGTTCGTAAGAGCAATAAGGAAAAGCACATTTATGCAATTGCATTTTAGAGAGCTCATGGTAACTCAAACAAAGTGGAAACCACAGCCGATGAGTTGGGTCTTGTTGCCTGCCTTAGGGGAGGGAGGATGGACTCCAGCTCAGGTCTCCACACCTGGTCTCTGTGCACCCCGATTGTCAGATATGTTCTTGAGAACTGGCTTCTGCTTTGTGTTTCAGCCTAGGGAAGAAGTGCACGTGTATTCTCGTTGTCCTTTCTTTGAAGTAGCTGTAGCAAGAGGGTAATTATTTTTTTTTAAAGTGGAGATGAAAGAAGCAAGCACTGAAATAGTTTGTTGGCAGACAAGTGGTTGGCCCTAGGTGACCTCACGCCATCAAGTGCCTGGTGGTATCTGAGGAAAGGACGCTTTGGCCACCATCTTCTAGCAAGCCCATAGTGCAGTGCCTGCTATTGGCTGTGTTAATTTTCTTGGTGCCTAGCCTAGCCTGCATGTTCAGACTTTTTGGGGTTTTTTTTCCCAGGAAGAAGGCTAGGAGGATAAAGCAATTTTGCTTCTTGGAGAAAGCCTTCGGAAAGCCCCAAGATGTTTTCATACAGATCTTTTAAGTTTCATGAGGCTGGAAAAGCACCTCTTTCCTTACTGGGTTGCAGCATTTCTGGTTAGTTTTTGTGTGTCCACTTAGATTGTTGGCCACTAGCGTTTGAAGTCAACAGCTCTGCATGGTAGAGTTCGCTTTTTTTTTTTTTTTTTTTTACCTCAGGACCTTACTGCACACTTCCATGGCAACCTGAGTGAGGGCTGTTGTCCTGACCCAGCTGGAATGGTCCTGCCCTTGCCCTGGGGCTTGTCTGACCACAGAACCGATGAGTTCAGGCAACACCACCACCTGAAAACAGATCCCTCCTTTATGGCTTAGATTTCTGGCACTCCTAGCTCCCCGATCAGATGGCTGCAGCATCGGGTGAGTGTCAGCGCTGGCACAGGGCAGGAGAGGAGGGGTGGCCATGGGAATGAGATTGCAGCAGGATGGGTTTGAGCTGCTGAAACGTGTCCTTAGCTGGGTGTCGCTGAGGCTGATCAGAGCAGGAGACCAGCACTGTACCTGAGCCAAACAAACAATGACCTTGGGCTACAGGACTGGCATCCTGAGAGCATCTGCAGTGTTGCAAACTTAAACCTGTGCTTCGAAAATAACATTTGTATCAATCAATTTTGAACTTACAGTCTCATTCCCCTTTCCTTGTGCCTTGTAGTGTCATTTACGTCTTTTGTAAAGTGGGTGTAAAATACTGTTCTATTAAATACTGTTTCTCTCATTGTGAAATGCATATCGCAACAATAAAGGTAGTGAAGAAATTGGGACCACTTAAATTTAAAAATCTCCCCCATCTGTTCTTGTTTAAACCCCGTGCTTAGAACTGCTCTGAATTCTCTTGTTGCTGTTTGGTGTTGAGCAAGTGCAGAAGGATGGGCAGTGGGAGAGGGATGATGGTAGGTGGGAGCGCTCAGGATAACGTGACAAGGGGCCAAGTGAGTCACGCGCTAGTCATGTCGCTCCCTGCACCACTGGCAAGCATCAGGCCGTAGTGATGTGGAGGACAGTGGCATCTGCAGAGATCTTTTATACTGAAAATAAAAGTAAGGGAGCAAAATGTCAAGCTCACAAAAGCTGGAAAGTACCAGAATTAGTGTTAAGTAAATCGATGCTAATTAAAATCCACTGGGCTTTTTTTGGGGGGGGAAGTTATGTGAAGCTATTTTGTTTAGTTGTGGGGTTTTCTTTTTTTTAGTGCAGAACATGGAAAAATAACAGCAGAGTTTTGTAAGCAGCTGAGAACGGGGTGTTGTGACATGAGGTGGTGGACAGCAGTGTTGCTGCAAACTGCCATTGGAGAGGGATTTCTGCCTCAATAAGTTGGTAGTATTACTGGTATTTCTCAGTGCTTGATGGATTCAGCAATGAAGAACCAGCATGTTTCATAAAATTATGCTAGGCTGTGATCAAATGCCATTCACACTGCTGTATCTGTATTCTGCTCCTGTAGTTATTGTGTGTTTCGGCATTACAAATGCAAAAAGAGATTTGCCTGCTCGTGGGTGGAGAGCACCCAGGGCAAAGGGGTCCCAATATTCACGTGGAGGTCCGTGACCTGTGTCCCTTCTGCATCCATGATGGGCTGCAAATGCTGCTGGGTAGAGGCCATGGGGGAGACAGCGGCTGCTGGACCAGGCTGCCCTGGGTCTGTTTGGCCTTGCTGATGTCCAGATGAGAGTTTAGGCTGCAGAAAGGCAGCACTGGCACTCAGCCTACATCTGCATCCAGAGGGAAGAATCCAGACTGATGTTTGAGTAATGATGTACGTGTATCCTCAGTGCTCTTGACGTATCATTGTTTCATGGTCTGGTGCTTTGAGCTTGCCTAAATTAAATTTTGATTTTTTTATTTTTTTCTAAATACTGAGTCAAAACTGCTCTCCTTTCCTTTGGAGCTGCCAGAGATCTTTGCAGCCTGTTTCACAGACATCTCCCTCTTCTTTCAGATTGTCCTCTGTTCTCTGCATCCCTTCCTGGTCCTTCAAATACTTTTGCTGCTCCTGATGAAAGCATCTTCACCAGCTTTTGCATAATGTTATCCCTATGCAAGTGCATCTAGACTGGTTTTTTTCCAAATGTGCCACTAAGAACAAGCCCAAGCCACAAAGTTACAGTTTCTTTTACGTATGTTAAGGTTCACAGTCCATCTTCTGCTCTGTGTTTGTGGAGTGACTGGCACAATGAAACCCAGACCTTGTTTAGTACCTAGACAATTTGGCAATAAATGGAAGAGGTAAAAGTGGGTTTGTACTTGGTCTCATCTTTTACCTTTCTTATTCTTCCTATCAAGGAAAACCGACTTGTTCCCTTATTAAATCTTTAAAGTCTCTTTAGAACATTTGAAAATACAATTTCACCTATCTTTTTTTTTTTTTTTTTTTCCCCAGAAGCATATGGGTGGAGGAGTTTCTTCATGCTAGTCTGTCCCCAAAATCGGGGACCCTGTGGTGCTGGTGGCCATGTGAGATGGGTGCTAGCGGGAATGAGGACAGGCAGCACACAGGGAGTGCACTAAAGATGTAGGGTGGCAGTTCCTTTGACTGCATTGCTCTGTGTGGGAGGTCTGGCTGCATGTTGGGTTTTTGTGGCTTCACATATCTCCCAGGAGTCCCATACGGAAGCAGGCATATTTCATTTTTGAGGGAAAAGTAAAGGGTATTTTAGCAGCTTGACAGTATCCCTTTATTAAAGCATCTATATTGGTAGCCTGTTAATAGCAATGCTGCTATTAGCTGGGTCCAAATCCTCATATTTTCCTTTCAGACTTCCTATCACAAACTACCAGTGAATAGCTTCTGCATTACTTCTTTTTAGTTGCTACTTAGTTTTGCAGAAGAAAGAAAACCTTTCTCTACAGCAGGTGAATGGCAATTTCTAACTGTACACGTTTTCGTTTTTTTTTCCCTATCTTCCAGACTTCATTTTATGGCAGATTCAGGCACTTCTTGGACATCATTGATCCGCGCACTCTCTTTGTTACTGAGGTAATGTATACACACCTTGTTTTCTGAAAGTACTGTTTATTAGACAGGTTTAGATTAAAAACAGTTTCTTCTGTGAACAGCAGAAGTAATGAAGCCAGGTTTCCAGTGGATTTCTGTCTCACAGTTGATTGATTGCCCAACTAAGTGCTGTTAAATCCATAGCATAAACTTGCTTTTTATTAGACATCAGTGAATCCACGCCTGGCGGTCTCCCTTCTCCCTCTAGTAAGTGGTGAGACCCTGAACTCATTTCAGTCAAACTTGCCAGTGCAGTCTTCTCGGAAGGAAAATTCCTACAAGTCTTCATGTAAGAAACCTGACCAAACGAAAAAGGCAGGTGAGTAGGTGAGAGCAAATATTAATTCTCATGGAGAAAGTGAGCTGGGTGGGTTTGCACCGCAGTCTTTCAGTGGCTGCACTCACAAAGGCATTTTCTGAGCAGTCTTGTAGTTCTTCTGTGGTTATTACCCTGTTAATAACTGAGTTTTGGGTTTCTGGCCCAATTTAGCATTGTCCAGCATTATTGAGCTTCTCTGCTTTCTAAAATAGTGAGTAATAGTTTGGGGAATCCTTTAGAAGAAATATTTCTGTTGGTGATCGTAAGTTTTGCCTGTTGGCCAGAAGACTTAGGATTTTGCTTTCAGTGAAGGGAAGCTGCTTTTCCTTTTTTCATCTCTTTTCTCTCAGTGGGGTAGTGTAAGATGAAAATAAACGTACAAGGAATTCTCAAAACACATGGAGCTGAACTGCTTTTTGTAGCTAGTGGTGAACTGAGTCCAGTTCCTTGCACCCTGTGATTGCAGGGGGGAAAAAGACCTGATGCAACTTTAAATAATCTTTCTTCTAAATCAGCTAGCTTTTTTCAAAAACGTGAGGCTAAGATGTATCGTGTCATTTATTTTGAGTACTTTTTGTATGTGTGCTCAAGAGAACTGCAGACGTTAAAGCAGCTGTTCTTATACCATCAAGTTGAAGATTATACTTTCCCTTGTAAAAGCACAGGCTCAGATCACATCTGAGATCAATTTTCAAAAGCCACCAACCTCAATATGGAACTCAGCCTGGGGACGTAACCTGCTAGGAAAAGAATGTTGCAATTCCAAAGAGACTTTGTTGTGTCATGATAAAAGAAATTAAAATCACAATATTACCTGAGGATGCAGTGCACTTTGCAGATGCTGGAGCTGCTATTTAGAGAGGATGTAAGCACATATACCAGAATAAAAACAATTCTACACATTAAAGGCTTGATGCTGCTCTTACCTTAGCAGAGATCTGGTGTTCAGTGCATCGTGGTGTGTATCGAAGGCATGTGTTTGACAGCATGGGGAATCCTCCAGTGTGCATTTGTGCTGACTGTATGAGGTTTGCAAGCTCTCTTTACGTCATTTCATAATTTTGATTCTGAAATTCATAAATGGATGGGAGGGGCCTTCACTACCTAATGATGCAAAAGGGAACGGGGTGCTGGAGAAATGAGACCGTCTTTGTCCATTTTTGTCGTGCACTGAGAGTGCTAATGTAACACCTAAAGGCAGTGAGGAAACTAATGCTTAGCAGTGGATCCAGCCAGCCACTGAAATCCCCCTCTCTCACCAGGTGAATTTGCACTGGAAAGTTTTGCACAGTTGGTATTTGGTGGGTTTCTGTGAGCATGTGCTTCCCAGCCTACTGCTTTGGGGCACGACGTCTGGGACAGGATATGCTTGGGATATTTGAGGAGGAACATGGGTTCTGGGTTCCAGGCAGCTGCATCAGGTGGTCCAAGTCACCTGAGTCAAGGTCACTTGGACAGAGGTTCTTCTGGTATGACAGAAGCAGATGATTCTGCTAACTTTGTTGGTGGATTTTGTTATGCCTCAACTTATTTTCTTTTCCTCTTTTTGGAGGAAAATTCTGTTGGGTGTATAACATCCATCCAGTTTGGTTTAGTTAAAATTTCTCTTCCTTTGGGAATGTTTCCATGTTCTAATAGTAATCCTCACCTTTCTTAAATCTCCTTTTAAGCCTGTAGTGTGTGTATGTATGTAGTCTGTTGGGTTTTTTTAAGCTGGATAACTTGCTGTGCACAATGCAGGACCAAACTAGTCAATTTTACAATGACAGTAGTACAGAAAAAAGAGAATTCTCAAGCCTACTTCTTGAGCATCCCTCAAGTTGGGGGATATGAGTGACCTTGACTGAGTTAGTGGTTCTACTTTTTTCAGTTATGAAATAGCTTTAAGAAAGCGGCACTGGGTTCCTGTTTGGGATGGAGTAAGCTCTTTCACGCTATGGTTATGGTAGTATAATGAAACAATTTAAACTGAGGACTATAACCAGTCTGGTTTCACTGTGTGCCCCAAACCCTGTTGTTCTGTCTTCCCATTTTGTTACCTCCAGCAGCAAACAGTTCTGGTTCCATAATGAAAACAGGTACTTTAGATCCTGAAGGGCTCACTTTTCCCCTTCTTTGTGAACGCCTTACTTTAAGGGCTGAATCTCTTCTGCCCTTTGAGGGTGCTCACCTTGCTTGTCATGCTCCATCGGGTATAGAGGATGGCTAGACTCTTGGGTAAGCTATCTGTGAGTTGGGTACTTGCTTTGAACTTCAATGAGATGATCCCTCCTTTGGCCCAGCAGCATGCTTTTTTATGTTTGTATTGTCACCTTTTCAAACTGTTACAAGTTTTCGAAGAGGTTGGTAAGGTTGAGAGTACAGAGTGGTCAGCTGGTGTAACAATTTTCCCAGACACCTTTTGACAAGGTTCACCTTAGAAGGTGAGACCTAGGGGAAAAAAGAGCAAAATTCAAATGGCCCAATTTTACCCTGGACATGGCTGTCAAGATCTGAGTGCCTCAGGCAATTCTGGACCCCAAACTGAACCTCAGCAAATGAGGGAGGTTTGGTGGTGTTCTTAGAGGGTCTGACAAGCATAGGTCTGAACATGGTCTTCAGGAGTGGCTTCGTGGCTTTCCAAGGTAGGAAATGGCCTCCAAGCATTTTCTTTGGGAATTTGAATTACATGATAGTGATGCTTCACCAGACCTTCTGCAGCACGCTTTTGAAGTCTACATGAGTCCTCTTTCCCTAGAGAGGTCTCTTGGTAAAATAGACATGAACACCTGAGGTTACGGGAAGCACTTTGCAGAGTAGAAAAGCTGCTTTGTTGACTGTCCTACTTGCTGTGCTCTGTATATCTAATCTTGTGCTTTAATATAATATACTTTGGGTGTGTATATGTACAACTAAAAGCTGTTTCGTTTCCTTTGATAATTTAGGTGGCAAATTAAAATCTAGAAAGGGTTTGATGAGAAAGCAGCCGTTTATGGATTGCTCCTTCCCGCTGACAGATGGCTGCATCTTTCAGGCCTGGGGTTCTCGGGGAACAAATAAATTGCTGTTTGTCTTGGAGGAGCTCACTAGCAAATGGAAAAAAAAAAAAGTAGATAAATGAGTCTCTAATGAGAATGGAGGTTAATCCCATGGAAAATGCTGGGAAATGTAATATTATTTTTTTCCTACATCCTTTTTTTTTAATTGCGGTGTGTTACATCATTGCGTCCTACTGGTGGCTGTGTTTGGAGGAAGGATGCAGTGATCCCTCTGAGTGGGGGAAACCAAGCACAGTAATATCAAGTATAATTAGCCTCAGTGACAGTCCTCTCTTACTCATTTATTTTTCAATAAAGCAAATTCTTAACATAATTAAAAACTTCCTTGTCTTTTAGAGGTTCTTAAGCATTAATCCTCAAGGGATGCATACTGAGTACTGGATTATGTTGTAGCTGTACTTTGCAGTCTGTGAACTCACAGAAAGAAAGTGTGTGCTTATGCTTTTGCATGCGGCAGGGGCAGTTGGAAGCTGGCTGCTCCCGTTTGACCTTCAGTGGGTTCTGGTAGAATAATTATCTGTATCAAACTTACCTACCAATTTTACTTGCTTTCAGAGCACATATGATACTGAAAGAAGGCACCAACCTCGTGTCAATATTGCATGTAACCTCCAAAGAGGAGGTTTTCTTGTGTGCTAATTTATATCATTACTGGCTTTCTAATGAAATAATTTTTTGGCAGCTGCAAATGTGCAAAGTTTTCCAATAAGCAGGGAATGTGTCATTGCAGAGGTCAAGCCCAACAAGTTTTGTCGCCAAGACCATGAGAAACCCCTCAGTGGGTGTAATGCCTATTTTCAAAATGTGTGAGGTTAAAATGATTGAAATAATACTTTTAATTGCTCTGTAATTAAGGTTCATCTAGAGAAGCAGTAGGGTCCAGCAGATATTTTGATAAGGCTAACTTATCCCATCTGACATTAGCCTGGACAGACTGTTAACACTCTGTGGGAAGCTCTACATGGAGAAAGCTGTGGATCTGATAATAATTCAAAGCAGAAGTGAAGTAAGAATTAAACTGAGCTCAGAGGGGCTGTGTGTTATCTGTTTTTGCTTTATCTCATTGTTCAAAGCATAAATCTGCAGAGCACTGAGCATCTTGCATTCCCATATTTGGGTTTAAAATGGAAGCAGGATTAGATGTATGTTATTTATATGAACGATACCTTCTTACTCAGCAGATTGACTGTCTGTGTTTATTCAGTGTCACATCTGCTGGCTCTACTTGAACAAAAAGTTTCTGGCTCCTGTTGTCTGTCACTGTAGATCCAATACAATAGGGCCAGCTGGAGTCAAGTCTGCCGTATGTATCATCCGTAGCATAGTGAGACAAAATCGGAAACGGTTGAATCACTGATGGCAGAGCACAGCTGGATTTCTGTACCCACATGGAATTTGCGGGGCTGGTGGCCAGAAGACTTGCTTTGGATCAGGTGCCTGTAAGTCATCATTGGTCCAAACCTGAAACTAGTGAGTCACAGGCACCCACTGGATCATCACTGGGCTAATGTGACCTCAAAACTCCAATACAAGCCCTGTACAAGCAGAGTGAGATGCAAACTGTTCCAGTGTGCCCTGTCCCATCAGTGGATTTTCTTTTAAAAGCCTCAAATGCAGAAATTGACTCTTTTTTTTCTGTTGATTTTGTAACAGTAATGTTGTTGTGCTACTGGCACAATGACTGTTATTACGGTCTGTATGTGCACATATGGGTTTCTGGAGGCAGCTCTAAGCCATGTGTAGGCATCAGCTGAGATCCAAGAGAAGGCAAAGCACAGATCTTTCAGACAGAAACAGTGTGCCCTTGAGCAAGGAGGACAAGGTGAAAAATGAGGACAAGGTGAAAAATCAGTACAAGAGCTCACATGCTGGCTGGAAGTGTCACACATGTTCACGTGTGCGGTCATCTATGGGACCTAAGGCGGTTGTCCTCTAACCCACCAGGGTGCTGGAGTGATGGCCATGAGGGACATGGAGTGCCAGTGAAGGGTTCCTGGAGGTGGCCATCATCTCAGTGTGATGTGGGCTACTTTCCTGCTGGCATCTCTGGTTTTGTTCTTTCTCTTTCTTTCTTTGGTGTGCCAAACTAAGCCCCTAATAACACAGTCCTTCAGCAATTCTTTCTACAAAGGCTAAAACATTCTGCTGATGTAGCCCTGCCAGCCTGCTCCAGGCAAGGACCTTCTGAGTTAACGCCTGTTGGCCTGAGTCAGGGCTCAACAGGTTACATTAGCTCTCTGTGGTAAAACCTGTGGGTTAAATCTAAGCTGGTTTGTTCAAACTGAGTCAGGTAGTGGGTTTTGGCCATGCAGCCAGCAGATGTGGCTTGTGCCATGCAGGTGAGTGCTGTTCCTCTCCAAAAGGTGCCTGCTGGCAGCTGTCCTGGCCCATGGCAACTTTCAAACTGTGACTGGGAATCACTTCACAGAGGGCTGGATGGTCTGAATCAAAATGATGCCAGAGATCATGCTGATACAGGCTCATGCCTGGGCTCTGACTTGTTTAATAGTGCAGCTGTAACAATTGCACCCAGGCTCGTGGATCAGTGGTAGCCCACTGCATACTTCTCATGGGCTTAGTGAACTGAGCTGTAGTTCAAAAGCTGGGTGTTTCCCAGCTGCATCCAGCATGAGGCAATGATTGAGCCTTTTTCCAAAGGCGGTTGTACCTGGGTAGTGTTTCCCAGGCGGACGTGGCTGCTGTGGTGGAGGACCAAGTGTGGAGTTTGTGCTTCTGAATCACTGAGCATGGTAGATCCCTGGCACTGCTTCTGGGCTTAGGTTTGTAAGAACATCCTCTGGGTGCAGATGGTCCGTCTAGCACCCTATTGTGATAGCTGAGACCCCATCATCCACCACTAGAAGTGCTCTAGTTTTTATGAGGAAAGGGGTATGAAAGATATGATACATACTAGTAAAAACTGTGGTTGTGGTTTTTTTAAGTGATGCTGTAAAAACTCAAGTGACACCTCTTCCTACAGATAGCAGCAGAGAAGTCAAGCAACAATAAATATTGAAACAGTAGCACAACCTTGTAGACAGGCCTCTTCCCCCCCTCCCCATGAAAATGGAAATGAAGTGTAATCTTAGACATTATCAACTACTATAATAATGCTGTATCGTGCTAAAAGCCAGGGAGTGGAGCTGGTTGGCATTTGGAGCTGTTGCACGCTGTAAAGTTATTTCCTTTTTTTTGGAGGCTTTGGTTAAAAGAGCGTGCTTGACTTTTCTAGTAGGGATACAGGGCAACTGTGTCTTTTCGCCAATGAAATTTTGAGGCTGTGGGTTGTTTGCTAAAACTACCTGAACACCTCAGAGCCATGTGAAAGGAGTCTTCTTAATGTGGTCCTTGCATTTAACACTTTTGTTCTCTTTCTGTACCACTCTTTTTTTCAATCTCGGGAACCATCAGCAGTGTTGGTCTAGGACTTTTTTTCTCTGAGAAAGTTCCCTTCTCTCCCCATGGAGCTGAAAGAGGAAATTCATGAAGACTGCAATTTTAAAAGCAAAATCGGGCTTTTTTGTTTTCTGTTTGTTACCATACTAAACAAGATGGGATCTGGCCAGGGTTGTTATAGTAACTACTAAGATTTCCTCAAGAGAAGGAGAAAAAAATAGAACACAGACCCATTCATCTATTACTTCCAGTTTTTCATTCAGAGTTACATGCTGTTCTGTGGAGATAATTTGCAAGACACACAGTGTAGGTAATTTCAGTGACAAAAACACATACCAGTAATGAGCACAAATGGCTCTCCAGAATGTTGTGCTGGCACTCCTGGGTTATTTTCTAGCTTTGGAGGCAAGAAGGGTTGTCTTCCCTGGATCTGCAGTCATTAGTCATTCAGCTGTCTGGCTTTTCACCTCTGGATTATTGGGACGTCTACAATATTATACAGTGATATTTCATTGCTACTCATGCTAGGCAATAGCTTTTTCTTAGTGTGATATTTTTAAACAGCCATGAGGACAACAGGGGAAGGTGCTGTCAAGAACAACTTCAGAGGCTCAAGTCCGGTTGTGATCTTGTATTATATTTCTTCACAGGTTGGAAATGCCTGAAACAGCCTGAAAATCCCATTTGTTTCTCATGTTTGCAGTGCTTCATAGTTATCTGGTGATCAACCAATGCTCTCAACTGGTCTTTCTTGTAGCTGGTCGTTTCAGCTACAGAGCTTTGAGGGTTTTGCAGAAATTTGAGCCTGCCGAGAGGAGCATGGCCACATGCTGTGCTGTTGGATTTCATCCCACGTGCCCATTTCTCAGAGTCAGCTTTTCTTCTCTACCCAGTTCCTCAGCCCTTCTGGAGGAACAGTGCGTCACCCAGTGCTCTATCACCAGAAAATATCATCCTAATCCATAACTATTCCTCTTTTTGCCCAGTGTCGAGAGGACTTGGCTTAAATAATGAGGACTTACTTTTCTGTCTGGGTTATTGGATAGATGCGGAAAAGTATGGCCAGTGACTGGCCTTATCCATTGAAGTACTCAGGATGCACTTATGCTCCTAAAGAATGCAAGCTCCTTCCAGGAAAGGACTCATGTATTCACTCTATCACTTGCATGTTTTTTTTTATTAAGATAAGTTTAAATTTAAAGACAGATTTAGCATATATATGCATAAGGGAAGGGGGCTAAGAGTTATGACACATTTTTTTTTTGTTGCTATATACAGCTTGTCTGTTATGTCTACTTGGATGATGGTAGTTTGGTTCAAAGGGATACAAAGCAAGCAGCTGGAGGAGAAATCTACTGGAGATCACTAAATCTGCAAAAACCTCATCAGGCTTGGCTGAAAGCAGTGGGAGCCTGGAAGGTGCTTAGGGGAGACATTATTTCTGCTTTCTGCCTTCTTGCTTTTTGCCCTGTGCACTGTTTGTGGCCACTGTTGGAGAAAGTTTGAGTCATGTGGATGCTTTTCCTGAACCAGTAATGAAAACTTTTATAGGTTAAGTAATTCTGATTTTTGGAGCAAGGCAGTGTTTCCATAGCCAGCTTTTTAGGTGAAATGAGTGGTTGCTTAGCCTTTGAAGAAGGGGGGGGGGGGAGGGGGGGAGATTCTTGAATACACTCGATCATACTTCACCTTTGATATTCTTGTAAAATGTATAAAAACTGATGAATATAACTTTCTGAATTTCACAGTGCCACAGTAAAATGGGAGTAGAAGAACAAAAGAAAGTGCTCACACCTAGCACTAAAATATAGTCTAGAGTTGGCCTTAACTGTTTGTCTTTGAGACCCTTCAGGATCTCATCATAGCCTTGTCCCCTTTGGAATGGGGAATGAGCGCGCCAGCAGCCAAGGGTGATGCCTGGATCTGCAAGTGGACCTGAGCCCCATCTGGTCAGAGAAATCCAGAGCAGCTCTGGGAAGTCCCAAGCAAGAGGCTTTGCAAAGTGTGAGAAGGATGATGGGCAGCTCTTTCTGCAGGGGCATGTCAGGCACAGAGCATGGGACAAGCTAAGTCAGAGAGAGCCAATTTCAGGCCAACACACCCAGAAACAGGGCAGAAAACAGAAAAATTATCACTTGTTGCGTATGTGTAGTGACACAGGGCTATGAGCTTTGGCTGGTAGTGCTGACCTCAGCTTTATCACCCAGCATGAACAAACCCCATCTCTGAGCCCACATTTTGCCAAGAATATATAGATTTTTGCAGAGGTCATTTCTATCTGATGCTAAGCCTCATTTGACGTCTTTGTACAGACTCTCTGCTTCTGCTGAGTCGCTGCTAATCAGTGCAAGAACATATAAAATATCAAGGCTGGAAATAATGTGGTGCTGATGATGTGAGCTCAGCCAGTGTAAAAACAGCCATGAATCCCATCCCAACCTGCTTGCTCTGCTTAGTGAAGGAATTGCCACTATTCCATATGTCTTGCATGTTGAATGTTTTTGAGGACAATAGTCATTCATTAATTGCTGCTTTCAGGTTGGCGTAACTGCTGGCGCTTCCAAGGAAACAACAAAGTACTCTTTGATGTTTGCATGAAAGGGAGAAAGGAGTTTCCCTGCAACTGATCCCATGGATGCAAGCTTGTAATGAGCTCAGGGGCGCTCGCCTTATTTACAGGAGGGTTGTGAGAGTGGAGTTTGCAGTGACGACAAGGAGCCTTGCCACGATTACACTAAAACCACAGGGCTTTAGATGAAGCACCATGACACTACGTGTTATTTCAGAGAAAATATTCTGTATTTATGAAATGTCCTTCAGCACTAATATTAGAAAAGCTGCCAAAACAACAGCTAGTGCAGAAATGTCAAGCCGAAGTCGATGTTACTCATCTGGATGACAGATAACCTGCAGGAGGGGTTTGGGAACGTTTAGTTGAGTGATTTTTTTGGCTTAAATATTTGAGAGCCATTACTCAGTGATCTGGTGCTTGCTGCAGGCTTGGATAAGCAGATTTAACCACAGCGAAGCTGCTCTTCATATCCTAAGTTGTTCTTCTTTAGCTTGGTCTAGTCAAAGACTCTTTCTACCTGTCTGCTTCTGTCCTGTGGGTTGTGTTTTTTTTTTTTTTTTTAATTTCAAGAACTACACAGAGTATATATGTATATACTCAAGTATGCACACTATACACACACTATATATATATATGTTAAAATTATTATATATATAGTTCTTGAAAGTATTGTGTGTGCGTATAAACCTTGAATGCTTCAACTGCAGAACACTTTTCTATATATAAGAATAACTGTTCTGGGAGTAAATTGATTATTCTGACAGACTGGTAGCATGGCTTGATGCTCTTGTCATCCCGTGAACACATGAAATGTATTTAGTCTTCTATTTTATCACAATGTGAGGAAGATCTTTATTTACACATGCCTGTATTTGAATCACTGGTGATAGTCAGATTCCAACTTTAACTGCACTGATGACTGACTTCGGTAATTTTAGAGAGGATATAACTGATTTGCAGAACCCCCGTCTGAATGAGTGTGTAACAGGCGCTGTATAAAAGCAGCACAGGTCAGTGGTTCGGCATTGTGGCACTTGGAGATCATCTGAAGGATATGAAAATATCACAGTATTTCAGATAAATTAACTCAACTTGGACTTCAATGTGCAGTTATAAAGTGTGATATTAACATTGCCTTGCATGCCATGAATGCTAGGTCCAGGGGAGCTGCTCTTCTTTACACAGCTGTGCTGTGATCAGCCTAAAATTTGCTGTGTTTTAACTTTTTAGTAGGCACTGAGTTCTTAATGGTGATGCTTATTATGTGAAGGCTTCTGCCTTGCTCTTCCCTTCAGTTTTCCCCCACCAATGCATGTACTGGGAGAGGACATGGAGGCAAGGTCAGGTCTTCAATCTAAGCAGTTGCCCTGTTGACATCACTGGGAGATATTAATCTGAGAGTGATGTGGAGTGATACTAGTGTCTGAGATGGGTAATTCTACGTTGCACCGGAACATATCTGTTTTGTTTTGAACTATTTTCTGCCTTTAAGTGAGAACTCATTAATCTCCAAGATTCACTAGATCTCTGGTACCACACTAAAGACTCAGGTTTTTGTGATATCTTCTATAGACGCATTGCGAGGGGGAGTTTTTTTCTATTTTCTCTTTTGTTTGTTCTCTTCCTCTATACTGCTTCTGTGGTTAGCTACAAAACAGCAGGGCTGTGCCAACCAGCAAAACAGGTGTCCCTACATTCTTTTTCCTTTTCTATCATATGGGTAAAAGGACCCATTATGAGGTTTGCATGAAAGAAGGTATAATTCTGTAACTTAAATTCATTGCCTTCACTAAAACGATACAGTACAGGACAAGCATTGCAGAACACACTGCTGTTTTATTTGCAGAGTCGTCTGAAGGAAGCTGTGCAGTTGTTGGAGGATTACAAGCACGGGACTTTACCCCCAGGAGTCACCAACAAAGAGGTAAGAGGAAGAAACCTTTGTTAAATTTCTGCTTCTTCCTGCAGTCTAAAGTTGGGAGGATGAGGTGGCATTTTAGTCTGTCTAGTCAAATGCACTACTGCAGGACTTTTTGGGTGTTTCTACTGGTAAAACCCCATACTGGCTCTGTTTAGTTGATGGCTGACTTCTGCAGTGGTGCTTCTGAGCACCATTGCAGCTCAACTGCCAGTGTTATAGTGAATTTGGGTTGTTCTGAAGTTCCCATGTTATAAATGTTGCTCAGCAGAAGTGACAGCAAGTGGCTTGCAGTACAAACATACAAGTTTTTTATTTAGAATAAGTATAAAGTTAGCAGTTTCTGACTTGCAGACTTACCGATTATCTTTGGTCAGTGCTATTGCTTCCCTTTCCCTTGCAAAGTGTGCTTGTGCTATTAAAAGAAAAAAATGTGATTTTCTTTTTTGAGCTGAAGGCCAGTCCTGTAGGTTCTTGTACTAGTAACTGTGATGCATCAGCCCCCTCTCCTACTGTGTTCCTGTTGGTTATAATAACTGCCACTTCTTCATGGAAATAAATACTGTTTGGGCTGCATATAACCCGCTGGATGGCCTCCTGTTGTAGATTGTACCATCAGTAGTAGTACTGTGTGCTGGGTGGTGTTCCTACTGTTGGGATGGAAGCTGAAGGAGGTTGTGGAAACCTCACTGATGGTGAAGGTCTTAGCAGGGTTTAGGCAGCTGCTGAGAAAAGGATCATTTTTGGTAGAACTTGATTCTGCTGTGAGACAAGAGGGATGGGCTGGGTGATCTCTCCCAAAACCCTGTCAGTCCTATTTTCTGGACTTTTGTCTGATTCATCTATATGAACACAAGAAATTTGTGGAAGCAGAGATGAGTATTGCAGAGGGGCAGACTGCTTTTTGAGCCTTTTACCTCCAAATCAGTGGCATGAAACAGAAATCGGTCTTTCTGTGGGTATTATCTCAAACTCTCCTCCTTACCTGTCTATGTGTAGACACCTGACCATAACACCAGTATGGGGGCTTTTTTGTGGTGTGTGTTTGTGCATCTAGCACAAAAGACTTCAGCCCTATGTAACAATGCAATATAAAGAACAGCATGAACTGATTGGCAGACCTGCTGTAAAGTGTAAGGAGATGTAAGAAGCAGCCATGGCAAAGGACCAGTGCACCTCCCAAGTAAACAGTGATGGAACTGGTAGAGAGCTCTTCTCTCACAACCTGTATATCAAATAATCTCTTTTATTTTTTTTCCTGTTTACATGTAATTATTGCTCCTCATAAAAGACAAGCATAGCATGTAAACGAAGAAAATTAAAACTCACATTTATTTTAGAAAGTGACTACTTGTGTGGTAGGTGCTGTGTTGAGAGAGAGGCATGGCTTGAACAAAAAATCAATGGGAAATATCTCCTCCCTGCATGATGTGCAGTATGAGGCATTGCTGTCCTGGTCTTTTGATGTCACTGCATTTTTTCAATGATAATCTGATGGTAAGAAAAAAGAAACCGGGGTCAAGGAAAGGAGAAAAGCAGAAAGTGATGCAGCAGCAGATGACTCAGTTCCCGTCTGCCTTCAGGCAGATGAAATATAAGTCATTCACTATGGCAAACCACATGGACTTTTGACCTACATTTTGGCTTTTCCTAGTGAAAGACCTAGGATAAACCCAGAGTTCATTCAGAATTGCATTGAGAGAGCGCAAACAAAAGCACTGCGTTTCTTGTTTCCCTCAGTCATGGCAACATATGCAGGAGGTGAACCTTGTTATGCAAGTTGGAGGGTTCAGACTGTAAAATAAAAGCATGGGGCAGAGGAGGAGAGAGAAAATGATGCCAAAAATGCCTTTCCTAGACTAATGTTAGCACGTCAGTGTCAAAAATAATTTTTTTGTCGTGACACGGTTCACTTTGATCACAATGTCAATTATGTTAGAGGAGGTTATGTAGTTTTGCTGACTGTAGGATAAAGTAGCACTCCCGGGAGGAGCCTGGGGTGGAATTGCAGCATGTGCTTGTTGTATTTAACTGTGCTGTGCTGCATTAATTAAACCAAACCACAGGGAGAGGTGAGCGAGCTACAGGTAGATCCCATAAGGCTGTGAGACTTGAATGTTCACCCAGGATACCACAACCACTCGAAAAAGGGTAAAGATGGAAAGGACCTGAAAGCAGATGACAATCAGTGTGCCTAGGCTGCAGTGGGACAGGAGCAACCACAATTATGAAGCAGCTGAAGCTGCCTTGTTAACCCAGAGAAAGGATCCGTGAAGCCAGCAGGTGTTAGTCCTTCTTTACTTCTGGAGCTGGCTCATTGTAATGAAACAGGAGGTAAATTGAGGAATAAAAGTATCAAATGCTGTTTGGCACTCTTGTGATCCATCTGGGTGAAGTAAATGGGTACTTCAGACTGGATTAATTGGGAGCTTCCCAGTGTGAAGCTTTAGCAGCATGATGGGCTGGCCAGCGCTTGGGCCATGATGGAGATGTTCAAGGGACATCTGAAAGCCCCGAGTCCCTTTTGTCTGAGTGCTCTTCTCCCAAATGTACTCTTGAGTGGGCTTGAACAGATCATTTACCTGCATGTGATTGCAGTGAAGCTGGTGAAAATCTTCAAGATGTTGTTGCTGATTAGCTTGTGTGAGAGCATGGTTGTCGCCAAATGGATGGATCTTCATCCTCTCAAGCAAAGCACCAATTTAGAAACAAAATTCTCCTGTAGGAAGGTGTTACTTTGCAGTTTTAGGCTGTGGAATTGCACACTGCAATCAGTCATTGCACACATGGATATTCTTATGTGCTTTTCTCTTTGCATCAAAGGTGATCTTTGTAGTCTTTTATTGGCATTAGTTGTTTCCATACCCTGGGGCATCTTCTTGTCATGCAGCTCACGTGGTATTACTCTGCCTTTGTGTTTACTGCTATGCTGCAGTCACAAAATAACACTGAGTGTTCAGCTTTGCCAATGATGACCATTTCTACCAAAGAACTAAAAGGCCCAGATGATTTGTATGAAAATGGGTTTTCATTGAATATTAAAGTTGTGGTGACATCAGACATTGGATGCTTCTCTTGTTCATTAACCAAATATTCTCCTTTCCTTCTCTGAGACTGAGGAAGATCTAACAGTCAGTCTGATGGAAACAGGGCTGTGACTGCTGTCTCTGCAAGGAGGACGTAGGGCTGGACAATGCTGTCAGTGCGTGCCACAAAACTTGTGCTCTGAGTATCAGTTGTTTTCTAACTCCATGGCCAGTGAGGAAGGTGGAGAGGAGCATGCAGGGAGATCTGTGTAGCTGGCAAGCTTGCCAGTGCTGAATTAAATATGAGTGTGCCAGATATATACAGCTGTAAGTGTCTCATTAATTGCTGGTGCATTTGCAGAACATACGAAGTACTGCTTGATTGCTTTGGGGGAGGGGAAGCATCTCACTTGCATAGATATCACCCCAAATTTTCTACTGGCTAACCGAAGACACCTGGAGAATACATTTTTGCTTTCCTCAAGCTGAGTTTTACCATTTTTATAGCTTTTCTATGCACCACTATCTGCAGGATGGGCTCTGGCTACAAGGCATTAACAATTTGCGGTTGTTCTAGTGCTAATTCAGGGTTTGATGGAGCTCTGGAGAGGTGCCCACTCTGTGGCTCACGTGCATGGGTTGATGTTGGAATAAAAGACTGAGCTGTCTGATGTTTTACATAGCTGATAGCTGAGTGTCACACACACCTCTAATGCACTGATGAAGTTGCCATATGCTGGCAGAAGACCAGCAGATGAGAAGTAATTTGATTTTTGACTGGTTGGGGTTTTTTTTTTTTTTTTACCTCTCTGGCTGTGAACAGAGCTAATCAACTCATGTTCACTGTGGGTAAGAAGTGTATACTGGAGTGGTGACTTGACTCATCTGACATAGTAATGCAATTGTATCTGAGAGGGGCTAATTCACTATTACTACTCATCAGAAAGGCTGGGTAGGCCTTCATATGATGCTCAACAGAGAAACACCCTTTATCTTCTTTGTTTAACAGATGATTCAGGTTTGGTTGCTAGATAACCTTAGACATGCAATTGTACCTTTATAACAGGCTCTTTGGGTGTGGGTCAGATACGGCACACGTGTAGAAGAGAAGCCTGAATGGTCTTACGGGTTTCATAATCAGAATTAAAATCACAATCACCTTAGCCTTTAAAAATAACAGTTTGGCCAGAGTTTTAATGCATTGGCTTTCTAAGAATCCAACCCCCCACCCCCACCCCCCACCCCCCCCCCCGCCAAATATCAGCTCTGAGATCAAGAAGACAAGTTGTTTTGACAGAGTTGTTTCACTAATCTCCCAACTGATCCACTTCTGTGGTACGGCACATTTGACAGTGTTCAAATTCCATTTTTTTTATCCTCATTCAGAAATTTGTGGTTCTCATGAAGGATGGCAGGCAGTAGCTGAAAGCATAACAACAGCTCAGCACAATCTATATTGCTTGCTGAAATGGTTTCACCACATGAAAAATGGAAAATATAAAAGCCTAAAGCTATGTAACGGCAAGTATCTCCTCCACACTTATCTTCTTGACAGGGTTCTTGTATAGCGAGCCTTTTCCTTCTGCATTTTCAGAGCAGGTTTTTCAAAATGAGCTGAAATGGAACAATTATGGATTATCTAAAGAAAAAAAAAACGCCAAGCCTCTGAAGAGCCATCATCATCTAAAGAAAAAAACTTCCAAAGAGCCATAATTGTACCTTGCTCCAGTTCCCTGTGACCATCTGTAAGCCAGCTTCCAGAATAAATGCTTCTTCGCTCCAGTTACTGTCTCTGAAATGATTCATGGACACTAACACTGCCAACACCTACATCTCTTCCACTTTCAGGTCTCACACTCGTCCAGTAGCTCTTGTAACTTGCTCTTGAGCTGGAGTGATTTCACCACTTAGGGAAAATGACCATTAACTCAGGGTGGTAAAAACCGATTTCATGGGCATCATTAGTAAAATGAAGGGTTGATCTCTATAAACTGTCAATAGCTGCTAGACTGCTGATAGCTCTTTATTGAGGAAAAACTATAGGGTCTTTTCCTACATTAGAAAAATGTTTTAAAAGCATGATTTTTATCATAGGTATATCAATTATGTAGTCAGCAAAACAGAGGACAAATAGCTGCTTGGTAAGTATTCATTCAGTCCTATGTACTGGAGCAAGAAAATGTGCTCTGGTCTCTGCTTCTTCAGCTTAGCTTATTTACCCAACTTTTTCTTTGAATATTTAAGAGCCAGACTTCTTTTTTATTAGACATGAAGTTGAGTCTTTCACATTACACTTATTAAAACCCCACTAACTAAAAATGTTCTGTGTAGCGGAAATACCTCACACTGTTATTAAGCCCCTTCTGTGACAGGTTCTTATGATACCATAATTTTTCTCAAAAAAAAAAAAAAAAAAGGGTGTTTTTGATAATGCAACCATAGAACAAGAGCAAACGGCCTCACATTGTGCCAGGGCAGTGTTTGGGTGTGAGGAAACATGTCTGCACCGAAAGGGCTGTCAAGCGCTAGAACAGGCTGCCCGGGGACAGGGGGGAGTCACCATCCCTGGGGGGATTTAACAATGTAGCTGTGGTGTTTGGGCACATGGTTTAGTGGTGGCCTTGACAGTGCTGGGTTAACAGTTGGACTGGCTGTTCTTAAAGGTCTTTTCCAACCTAAACAATTATGTGATTCTAGTTCAGTTCTTTTGGTCATTTGGGGTAGGTATTTTAACAGGATTGAAGAACGTGCTTGGAGAATAAACTCCCTGAAGGCTTTGGGGAGGTTTGGTCTCCTGGTGGGAGATTTTGGGTGGTTGTGTGTCTCTGCATTGGGTGTTTGAACTCCATGGATCCAGAAGAGTTTGATGGAAGAAACAGCTGTTTCTTATGATGGTTTAGAAGTACAAAATTTTGCTGTGGAAACATCAAGAGAACTGGTGAGTTTAGTAAACTTCCCATTGCTTGGTTCTGTTTGGTGGCCGTATCCATTGATGTCCTTCATTTGGCTCCTTCTGCAAAGGTTAAGTGCATTTGAAGTGCCAACGTGTCATCTGATGGCATGTATCCCTTTTCATCTCCCTGTCCCAGAGGAAGCTAGAAACTAGCAGGATCCTTAGAAAGCAGGGGAAAAAAAGGAAGTGTGTGGGATTCATGTTGATGGAAGAAACTGGTTCAGTTGTCATTTATGTCCCATCTTTTCTAGCTCTGTAGGTACTGTTGTATTATTGCCCTTCTGTAAGTATTCCTTCATCTTGATCATGCATTCTTTGCACTTTGTGCTTCTCATTGAAGTAGTCTCTCGTGATACTTAAGCAACCTTTTCAGCTTGCATTCCTTACAGACCGCTCCATGGCAAGAGACATGTGTTAAAAGGCCCGCTGCTGCAAGCCGTTTTTAATGATGGTTTCTGCTGGCGGCTCCTGGGGTTGGCAGAATCCGGCCCTTTGCACGAAGCTCCGGTGGCTGGTGTGATCTGCGAGTGGGTAGGTGAAAATGACACACACAAGTGCACTGGGAGCCAATTTGCAGCAGAAGGTATAGACTGTAACATATCCAATTCTAAACAGGGCAGGCAATTCCCCAAACTGCCTCCTGGAGGGAAACTCCGCTGGAGTAAAAAGGTTTCATTTGAGGGAATAGTTTCTCCTATAAAAACAAGGGCTGTAAGATATCAGCCTGATAAACAAGGACGAAGAGCCAGCTTGCTTAAAAGCAGATGTTTTCTTTAGCTTGGGAGTGTCGGTGCTGAGGTTTAGCCTCAAACTAAAAGGCTGTACCAACTGCAGGGCATAATGATGTGGCTTTTGTCCTTTATCCTCAGGCTTCTTTCACTAATTTGTAGGATTGCATCTGTGTCCTCTGTGTGTGTGAGTCCCTTTCCCAACCTGTCCAACAGACCAGCACAGATTGGAGGAACAGATTGATGCTGGCATGTCAGCAGTGGTAAAAGTTAAGAGAAGCAGCACTCAGCGGCTATCAGATTTAAATCACTCCCATTTTACAACACAGCTGCTTTTTACTGTGTGATTTTTGTGCTCAGTGCTGCACAAACGTGCATGGCAGAAAAGCCCTTTTAAAGGCTGGTGAACATGGTGAAAGGGTGTTCAGTCGCTGAAGATCTGCCTTGGAAGGACTGCAGTAAGGTGTCAGTGCTGGGGAAATTTCACTGTGAACTTCAGGCTGCTCTTGTCTTTCAGCATTTCCTCCCACAATGCCTTATACTTTTATTTTCTTTACTAAAATTCCCTGCAGTAATTCTATACTTCAAACTACATTGCTGGCATGCCCAGCAAAACGTGTCCTTTCCGTTGTGCGCTGAATCATTTTTGCCTTCAAAATTAGGGTAGAAATAGCTGCTAAGTTATCAGCTTAATATCACTGCCTAATATCACCACTCATCAGCCTGATACTGCTCCAAATACTGAAGAGCAGCGCTGCTGTTCAATATATGGAGTGATGTTAGGCTGATGAGCAAGTTAGGATCAGAGCCCTGATTCACCCCATTTGTAGATTCATACCACTCTGTCCTAAAAATGTAGTATCTAAACAAGAAGTAGAATACAGTCTAAGAAATACAGTGATGAAGGTTCATTGTCCTCTTCTACCTCCTGTCTGTCCCCTTGGTCGTGATCTCAGGCTGGCACCCTGGCTTCTCCCTATGGTCCTGCCAGCAGAGAGAGGTAAAGAGCCACAGAATAGCAGAAGTGTTTGAGGGTGCTTCATGTGCATTGAACAAGGACTCTAGAGAATGAGTGATGATTTTTTTGTGTATGGTTTTTATTTTTTAATGCCAGGATGAGGCCAATAAGAGGTTTAAAAACTTGTATAATGAACTAAATGCAGCCTTTGTACGTTTGCAGCCATTAGTCTTACGGAGATGATTCTGTCCTTAAACATGCACCTGCAATAAAGATGTTACCTATTAAATTTATCATTCCCTGAACTTTCTATGTGAACGGGTACAAATTTGTTCTGTGCCCAGAATATTGCAAGGGAAAGTGTGATGCCATGGCAGCATGAGCTGATCTAAGTCAGCAGTGCCATGTCTCTGCCTCCTCTGCTCCCGGCCATGTGTTCCCACCTCCTTGCTGGCTTGCACTGGCACAGCTGGTTCAGAGAGCTGATCTTAATAAAAACTAAAGCTCCCTTCCCCCACTCCCAAAATGCTTCATTTTTAAAATTTGAACAGCTCCCTATATTTTCTGTCTGCTGTGTGTGGTCTATACCACATAGGGGATAGAGTGCATCGCTGAGGATGAGGGGTGGTGGGGCTGTGGTACCATAAACATATACCACCTTGAGCTGCTGAAGGTGAGGTATGTCTGTGATGAAGGTAGGAGATTAATCCAGGTTTCATAAGACCAAGGTCACATCTTGAGCTGTGGATCTTTTGCTGACTTAAACTCCTTGTAGCTCAGAGACACCAGGTGTTGAGATTTTTGATCCTTCTGGATCTTCCTCTTTGTCTGCTGTAGGATTGTAGGCTAATTCAGACTGGAGGGGACCTCAGGAGGTCATCTAGTCCAAGACAGGTCCCTAGATTAATTGTTGGAAATCTGTCTGTTCGTTTGACTGTATGTTTACTTATACATGCACCTTAAGATGCATGAATATCTTATTTGTTAGAAAACAAGGTAGCAGTGGAACAACTCCATTACCTGATTTTGTACCCTCAGGAACTCCAGCCTGAAAGCTTCACCCCTTCAGCAGAAAGCATTCTTCAGCTGGAGGGGAAAAAAAATAATTAAAAATAAACCCAAACTGAATGATCTGTAGTGAGAGGAAAAAGGGAGCTTTTTGAAATTGTCCCTTGGAGACAGACATTTGCTATTCTCCAGCCAGCCCCTTCCTGAGAGCGTTGGCGGAGCATGAACTGTGGTGTGTCAGTTGTGACTTCTCACTCTTCAGCTTTTCCAAATGCAGTTTTGGCAACTTGCTGTTTTGAAACTGTTTCATTTCTTCCCCATTAGTATCAGTGAAGTGAAAAGAGGCTCACCAGCTTAATGGGCATGTATTTATTACTGTGTTCTTCCTTCAATCATGTTAGCAGCGGGAAGAGCCGCTCATGCTGTCCCAGACACAGCAGAGAACAATGAATCTATCAGAGTCTAAACAGCATCCCTTTTGGAGAATAATAGCTTTTCTTAACAGTGTTGATGAAGAGCGAAGAGGTCCATTTGCAGTAAACTGTACTTTTTTCCCCCTCTGGTCTCTTGCAGGATACGATAAAATGTAGATATATCAGTTGTCCTGCTGCTTCCTTTTCTTCGCAAGAGAGTAGCCTAGTTGCTGGTCCAAGGGCTGAACTTGGACCTTCTCTCTTCTGCAGTCTAAATGTTCTCTGTGATGCTAAGATGGTCTAAGATAGGTCAGACATTTTAGGTGTCATTTCCAGACTGTCAGAGGACAAAAGGCCGCCCCTATGGAGCTTGGACAGAGGTGTTGTAGGTTAATGCACCTTAGAGAAACCATGCTAAATGCTACTGCTGATGCTCTTACCCAGTTACAAACTGGCTTTGCTTCATCTCATCATTTGAGGATTAAGAGAGTTTATCTAAAGTCATATCTAGATTATAAATCAGATTAGATTTGCAATCTCTGTGTGGCTAAAATAAACTGAAACAAATCTGATTTTGAGCAACCTAGTTGGATTAGCAAACCTGGTTTCCAAATCTGCACTTCAAACGTGTAATGTCATCTAAGTTCTTCTCCAACCCCGGCGCAAGTCATGGTTTTCAGTCCATGCCTCTTATTCTGCGTAAATCTTTCCAGAAGGATGCTGTGAGGATTAATTAGTTAATATTTATTGAGTGCTGCAAAGTGTTGCTTAAGCGCTATCTTTTTTTATCAGTCAGGACTTGATTCTGGTTCCACCTACACTTGGTTTTATATCTGTGTCAGTCTGTGTATTGCACTGGAATCGCTTGTGGATTCCAATCCGGTTCCCAATGTGGAGATGTTTGCCTTGACGTGCTGCGGTGCATACAGGTATCTCTGTTGATGCTCTTCTACACGTGCATTTGCTAGAAGGCTTTGTGGTTCTGCAGATGGGCAACAGCTCATGACACTGGGACTCAATGGTGCTTACGACAGGGAAGTTTTCCACTGGCATCCAAGAAGAGCAGTGGCTTCTGATGCCTCTTCTGCTGACTTATTTCAGTGCCAGGTGCAGGGCAGAAAACACAGATATGCTGTGTGATTTATCCCATGCATTGGGTCATTTGAGCTATATTTCCTTGGAGCCAAAACCTTTTTAATGTAAAGATTATTAGGACCAGGGTTGTAAAAGGTCCATTGGTGAGATTTCCTACTGAGGACCAAGTGTGGACAGTGGTTTATGTTACCTTGTTTTCCATGTTTATTAGTAAAGCCAGACATCAGATTCCATATCTATTAACAGGTAGGGTTAGGCACATCATCCAGGTTTTCAGACATTCAGGTGATACTAAATGTGGAACCAGAAGGTCTGGGATTCCACCATTGTAAATCTATAAATCTTGCTAAAAGCATTTAGCCCTAACCAAATGCTTTGGCTGGAGCTTGTGGTGTGCATTTGTCTGTACGTTACGTATCACTTTTCAAGTAGTGGGATTTTGGGACTGCTGGAGAGAAGTGGGAGAAAGCCATGCAAAGCATGAGTGATCGCACTCCTGGGGGAGAAAGAACGGGTGGAGAGCAAAGCAGAATGCGTTGTAGCTGTTCAGCTGCACCAGACTGCCTTGAGTTTGGCACTGGTGTTTAGCTTTATTGAAATACTAAAAATACATAGATACTTATTTGTTTTCATGTTACCTGCTGAGAGGTTCTGGGGATGCTGCCTGGAGTGAACTGACCACCATAAATGCCTTTAATAACTAGGAAGGCAGTAGGGAAGAATGTGTAAGAGAGGATGACATGTTGGAGAGTGCAGTGTGGCGGGCACTTCGGAGATCTTCATCTGTAACAGTGTAACCTTACAACCAATGAAAAATCTCAGAAGCATAGTGGAAAAAAAAGTGAAATAATATCAATAAGAAGCACCTGTTGTCGGGGTTGAATATCCTATTTCAGCAAGCAGGGCTTCAGTGGTGAGGCCATGCGTGGATGTTCTTTTCTAGCTCCATCCACTGCAGGTTCCACCTTCTTGCCAAAAGGGCTGTGAGGAGCAGTTTTGAATGGGAATGTCCCACGGTACTGCTGGCAAAAGGGATCATGTGAGTCTTCCGATATGTTTAATCTTATGCTGAAGACTAATGTGAGCTAACCCTGATCATGGGTGTGGTGGAGCTGCTGCTGAGTGCTTCTGTTTCAGGCTGGTGGCCATGTGGAAGGACCAGATGTGCCCAGGTAGATCTGTGGGAGATCTTTTGGGAAAAGATGTAGTGCTTAAGTCTGAAATCCCTAAATGTTCTAGCAGAAAATCTTCAACTTTCATCAAATTCTTATTAGAATCCAAAGAAACTGTATCTTTGTAAGCCATGCTAAAGTCCGTATGAGCTGCTTTGGCTTGAGCCAATCCCAGTTTGAGCCTGAACTAACTGTGTAGGTCCCATCTTAAAGCCAATGGAGAGAAGCAAGCACTGCTGGGATGCAAGTTGTGCAGCCTGTACTGGTCACCTAGTCAGGATGAGTCGAACCACTGACATAAAGGAAATCCAGAGTATTTGCCATAGTAGGTATTTATTATGTTGTAGATGCTTGTTGGGGGAGATGAGTCCCACTATCAGTTACCACCAGTAAGGTGTCTTACTCTGGCTGTTCAACTGCCAGCTAAGGGATCTGGAATGAGGTTAAAACTTGTTTTGAGCATTCACTATTGCTTGGCGCTAAAGCGAAGCTGGATCCCTGTTGCTGTAAAGAGTAAATTTTGCCTTTTTTCTTCTGGCTTCATATCATTTAGGCAATTGGGGTTATTGGAAAGTGCATCTGGTTTTGGAGACTGTCCCTCCGAATGGCCACTCACATGAAAGCAGCTTGCTCTTCTTCAGAATAAGCTTTGCTGCATCGCACATTCCACTCCTGACACCCAATATTTGGAATTCAGTGTGGGATAGATAATCTGAGCTTTGCTTTAATAAACCTTGCAACTCCTGGAGTGTGAAACTACTGATGATTTCTGATGGATTGCAAACTTCAGGCTGTTACCTTTTTAAAATGAAGTTTTTGTGGGTGCAGGCAGGATCTTGTGAAAGGGTGAGAACCTCCCTGACAAAGCAGAAAAGGGCTGAGCAGATTTTGAGATGGAACTCTGTCTCCATTTGACTGGACAAATGAAATAAACTAACTAAAAATACTCATTTTTCTGAGGATTTCCTCTTCAACCTTGTCTTTACTAGGGGGATTTTGCAAGCTGTTGTGAGTGATGATGGTGCAAAGCCTGACATGATTAGACCACTTAGTCTTTGCAGAACTTTGCAAAACAACTGTTGTGTTTTCTCTTGCACACAAGGCTCATCTACCATGTGACTCTTCATCAGCTGTTTGAAAACAGCCGTGCCTTGACATTATGCGTTTGGACCAGGCTGCCCAGGGAGGTGTTGGAGTCACTGTCCCTGGAGGTATTTAAAAGACATGTAGTTGTGGTGCTTAGGGACATGGTTTAGTGGTGGCCTTGGCAGTGCTGGGTTAGCAGTTGAGCTTGATGATCTTAAAGGTCTCTTCCAACCTCAACAATTCTGTATTTCTACGTGTGTTTAACTTGCAGTTAGTTGGTAAGGGCTTTTCTCCATAGAGTTGTTCCTGACGTGGCATATCCAGAGCACACACCCGTGGATTTAAGATCATTTCAACGTCTATTACTGTACTGTGCAAGGGACTCATCTCCTGTTGGTGCATACAGTTGAGGGAGGGAAGTGTTAGAGCATCTATTGCAGATTTCCGACATCAGTTCTGCCTTTGTGCCTCCACTGACGGTAGGGAGGTGGTTGCTGGCAACACAAGGGAGTAGGTGGTGTGAATCTGTCAGTGCTCTCCTGACCTTAGACACCAGAGGTGAGCTTCAGCGGTGTAGTAGGTGGTCTGGATACAGCCAGCTGCGCTCGTGTAGGGTGGAGTTGGCTGCTTGTTTTAGCAGTGTTGGAGCCTGCTGTAAACATGGATGAATGGTTTGTAAACATGGTTTTCTGATCTAGGTGAAACTTTGTGTAGAGGGGGAAAAAATTCCCATATTTGAGTCCAGGAGGACCATGAAATCCTACTGTATTTAGTAGGAGGGAGGTTAATCTTTTAAGGTTAACTGGTACCCTTTCTACTGTTTTTACAGTGGCAGGTGTTAGCTAATAGATTTGGGCTGGTTATATTCTTTAAATAAATACTTCTTTTGAAAACTATCTCTAAGCTGTGATTCTGCTGCTAAATAAGGAATGCTAATGAATGTCCTGTCAACCAAAGATCATATCTGTTCCCCAAAATTTATTCCAGCCTCTCGCTCCTTACTGCAGCTTTGGTTCTCTTTAGATCATGGCAGTCTTTCATACCCTTCCTTAAACATCATAAGTACATAATGTTTCTGTATAACTGAATTCAGTTCCTGAGTTCAGAGTTTTAAAGCTATCTGCTGTAGCTGGTGAGCAAACTGGTGAGTATCTCTTCCTCAAAAAATTGTAGAAAAAACAGAATCCTTGGAAGAGTGGATGGATGGATGGAAGTTTCATCCATGAGTCTAGTGTCCTGAAGTGCTGGTGCCTGGAGCAGATTCCTCCACGACCATGAAGGACATCTCCATGAAGCAGAGCCTGATCTGTCCTGGTGGAAGATTGCAATGGCCACAGGCTGGAGAAACTTGTCCGTTACTACCTGCTTAGGTTGCTGAGCAGATAATGGAATATGTTAACAGTGCTCCAATGCTTCTGTCCCCTTGTCCTCTGATCTCCTTTGGTGTAAACCCACGTATGAGCAGATTTGGCTCTTGCATCCAAATTTGAATGGTGGCAAAACCCTGTGTAACTAACTTTGAGCCAGTAATATTCAGCTAAGCTGATGTAAAGGAAGATCGTCTATTACAGGAGACCCAACCAGTACAGGCTGACTATATTTAGAGATCACAGACCTAAATCTAACATAAATTGAGCACGAATCTGGAGTTGTTCCATGTGCTCCAGTGAAGATGCTTTGGATTCACGCTAGTGTAAATGACATAAAAATCTGGCTGCTTCTCGAAGATGGCCGGAGAGAGCGTGAATGAAATCCCCAGCAAAAATAGAGACTTGCTCTCAGAAACGAGCCCCCCAGCTGGCAAGACTTGTCAGAGTACTGGAGCTATTGAAAAATGCTGCAGACAGAAAATGAATTAGAGGATAAAAAAGTGAAAATGAGCTGGCAGAATCTTTAGGTGACTCATCAGGTGCATCTTGTAAAGTCTCTTTCTGAGAAGTAATGAAATCGCATATTCTAACAATATTTGCACTGCAGCAGGAAAATGCATAAATATTGGGATCAATTAATGAAATTAGATAATGTGACCAAAAAAGCCATAGCGCTGGCTCGGAAACCATCCCTCTTCCTTTTTGCTAGTCTTGGTGCTTGCAGTTGGAGAAGAAAATCCCATGGCTTTGTGTCATATCCAAGATATGCGAGACCTGGGCAGCCACAGGGTTACTGGAACACTCTGAATAGTCACCTGCAGCTCAAGGATTTTCACCTTTACCCCATGGAAGTTCTTGAGCTGGTGGGCAGGCAGGAGCAGAAAAGCCCTGGTAGCTGTCAGGGCATGCAGCCTCCCACCCTCTGGATTTTAGGATTGGTGAGGGTAGACACATCTTGTCTCTGCTAGCCATAAAGATTGTCTCTTTGTGTCCCTCAGGCTGTTTTTCAATTGCAAGATGGGCAAATAATGGTTTTCTTTAAAAAGGGAAGTTTTTCTCAGGAAAGAACCCTGTGGATATATGCATCAGCCTGTGACATTTCATATTCCAATAACTCATCACATGCAGTGGAGTCCATCACAGGGCTTCAATTCTGGAGTGAGAGCTGAATTTGGAGTGAAATACTGGGGTTGCTGGTATCAGTGGGTCAAGTTATGCTATTTATAATAGGGTAATTACCTTATTCCAACAGTATTTTAATGGACTTATATTTAGGGAAGTCACTAAAACTTGGGTGAAGAATGGCAGAATGGGGCTTAATTTATACCATAACGATGAAACCTTAAGCGTGAAAGCCTGTATTGCAGAATACGCACCGGTGCTTGGGTAGGTATTCTGGTGGGTAATCGTGAGCTCTCCAAGCAAAAAGAGCTATCGCCGTCTTCAGATTTATCAACAGCAAGAGCAGAACTCATCAGGTTATCCTACCCTTGGTTTGGCACTGGTACAACTGTTGTTGGAATAATTTGTCTGGTTTCTGGCGTCCTCGATTCAAGAGGATGTTGACAAATTGGAAAGATGTAAAAGAGCCATGAGGGTGGTTAAAAGATTGGCAAATGCTCCTTGCCAACAAAACAGCCAGTCTCCTGGCTCAGATGATTTTTTTTTTTTTTTTTTCTTTAAGGGAAGGTTAAAGGGTGGCTTTAGCAGCTCCAAGTACCTGTGTGAAGAACAAAAATAGGCAGCGCTGGAGGCTGTCAGACAGAGGTGTAACGCAAGCCAGTGCCTGAAGTTGAAGCCAGACTTGAGCTGAACAGAACAGTTTTTAATAGTAAAAGCAATGATCTGTTGTGTTATTTTACGGGAGCCCTGGTTTTTCATCCATCTCTAGAATTATATACATCAAAATTGAGATTTTTTTTTTTGGAGATTGTAATTTGCATTTACGTGTAATTCATGGAGGAAAGACCTCTGGCTTTATTAAGCAGGGGGCAAACTATGGGTTTATGTGTATGCCAGAGCGTCTCTTGATGTTGTGCACCTACTCATTAGCTCTACCTGCATCTCATGTAGGACGTTTCTTTCTCGGTGCTTATGGATCTCTACTGTCTGAGCCAGGTTTGACGTGTTTTGATGCTGCTGAATTACAGTCAGTAAATAACAGTAGGGGCTCATGAGAGTTTTAAATGAGATTTTTCCTCTTCACGAACATTTTTTTAGTGCATTTCCCTTGTGAAAAGTGAAAGCTAGTGGTGGTTTATTTTTAATCCAGGTTTTATTTGAAAAGATATTTCTTGTTTTTCCCTGCAGGACTTGCTCCACCTTTGTTCCCCAGCAAGCCTCGATTTCCGCAGGAAGCTCATCCAAGGAAAGGCTGTGCTAAATTTACCTTTAGCTCTACGTGTGGCAGAGTTACCGAGATAATTCTTGATTCATAAAGCTTATAGCAGAGCGTGAAGTCTGGCTGCATTCAATATAAGAAAGAATATCTTCTCTGCCTTGCTGGTCTTACTGGCCGCACAGATTGAAGGAGCTTGGTGTCTTTAAATACATCCTGGAAGAATGCAGAAAATGAGTCTGTTTAAAGCAGTCCCTCGCGTTCGTTTACTACAGCAGCTAAAAGATGAATATTTGGGGTTTGATATAAAACTACACTATTCTTTTTTTCTTTTTTTTTAATACAATATTCTC
The DNA here is from genome assembly GCF_023634085.1 of Falco cherrug. NCBI lineage: Eukaryota > Metazoa > Chordata > Aves > Falconiformes > Falconidae > Falco > Falco cherrug. The sequence goes on along the minus strand of NC_073697.1, from coordinate 39,913,422 downwards.
TTTTATTTTTCTAGCTGTGGGGAGCTCAAAAAATAAAGCAGGTAATAACACTTTTTTAATATTTCATTATTGTTTTCAACTGTTGCTGCTTTTTCCCTTTTTGCTAAGCCATGCTGTCCTCTTCTCCATTATTGACTTTGCCAGTTGCTGTTTTGTCTTGCCACAGAAATGTAAATGCAGAGAACACTCTTGCCACCGAAGAGTCTGAATTACTTTTTTTTGTATTTATATATTTTGATGTCTTCATTTTCTCTTCCCTGTCTAGTCAAGAGATTTCTTGTCTCCAGTCTTTTGAAAATAGTTTGACAGTTCTTTGGTAAGGCTTGTAACTGTGCCGTACTTTCCTCCTCTGCAGTCCCGGGTCACTTGGGGGTTGATTTTTTTGTCCCCAGCCAGTTAATGCCAGTGCAACTTCCTGGGCTCATTGTAAAATTTGATGAAAAATGGGCCAAGTGAGCTTTGTTGTCTGTTTATCAGTAAAGCAGATTTCAGATTTCCGTGGAGGTTGGGCTGTCCACAGCCACCAGCGTTGGCCGAGAAGCTGTGGATACATGTAAGGGCTGAGTTAAACAGCAAATCCAAATCCTGTGGCATGTGAGGGGATTTTGTTTGGATGACCCTTATAGTGACAACCAGAGTGGGCCATACCTCTGTGTTTTTATCCAAATTCAGCTGGATCCTGAAGCAGCATTTCAGGCTTCCTACAATGTGCCGTGCAGGCTTATGCAGGCCTACCTGCAGACGGGGGCTGTTCCTCAGGCTGAATCCATCCATCATGGCTGAGCCACACAAGTCCTTACAGAGGTCTCCTGTGACCCATTTGCTTTACAAGCAGCAAAAAGTGATTTACATCCTTGTTCCCTCCCAAGCAGGCAGCCCTGCCCTCACCATTCCTCTGCCATAGCGAGGGCTTTTCCTTTCTATCGTAGGGCAGAGTTTCAGCCAGGACATTAAGCCGCACCTCGGTGGAGATGCTTAAAACAGGCAGGGACAGAAATTAGGTTTCCCTTTTCCCCTGCTAAATCTGCATTAACCCCCCTGGGGTTAAGGTACAGTGGTGCTTTGCCCTTGGGGATGTTACGGTACCAAGAAAGAGCCACTTTCTGTATTTCAAGTTAAATTATTTACTTCTAAATTATTAACCTATGCTAAATTATGTAAGGAGAGGGGAAAGCAGCATTAGGAGGAGTTTTTTTGAAGGTTGCTGAAGAATAACTGCCTTTGGTCAGAACTGCAAAAGCAAGGAGGGTGCTGAAATGCATGAAATCCCCCCATACACTCTGCTTGAAGGTGCTATTTGTAGAGGCTGAATACTGGCTTCACTGCACCTTGCCAACTGTTGCTGTGCTTTACTGTCTGTTTGCTGACTGTTTTACAGGCCATCATCCATCCTGATACAAATGAGACCATCTTCATGCCTTTCCGAATGTCAGGTATAGTATGTCCCAATCGGGCAATCATTGATTTTACTGAGAACTTGTACAAAATGTGGGTTTTTTCCTCCTGTTTTTGAATTGCATCTTTAGACTGACATCAGAAAGATAAAGGCTAAAATCCCTTTGCAAGTGAGGAAAATTAGGATCCCAAATGCCTACGAGTGCTCTAGTGCTTAATATTTTCCTTTCCTTGAGGTATTTTAATGTGGACTCAAGCTAACGTCTTTTCTGGCATTTCTGAGGTATCCGTCACTAGAACAGGCATTTTAATTTTGCAGTAAACAGTGAAGCCTGATGCCCAACGAGCAGCTTAGGGTTTTGCTCTCCAGGAGAGAATAGGATGAACCCTATTTTTCTGTGTGTGGTGGTAGCTAATAGCCATGGCATTGGGAGCTCAGGAAGGATCAGCTTCCTTGTGGCTTAACTGGGCTGCTTAATGGTGAAATCATTGCCTCTTCCTCCCGTTTTGGGATGTCCCTCTGCCATGCACAGGTCCACAGCTACCTCTGCTGTGGGTTGAATAGCAGCTCTCTTGAGTATGCAAGGGCAGCCTTGGTCCTTTCCTAAAGGATCTATTTAAATAAGACCTTTTCGATGTTTTTTGGCAGGAACATCTTCACTTGAATACTGAGCACAGAGGAAAATACCAGGGTTGGTGGGTTTTGTTCTGCAGTTCTTTGAAGAAGGATGATGTTAAGGGTAAAGTAGAGGGAGAAAAACCAGGACCCACCACTTTGCTGCCTTGTTCTTTATTTTTTAATTTAAAAAAAAAAATTTCTTCCTCTCAGGTCTTTGCCCTTTCTGACTGTAAATTGGATCCATGAGGCTTAATTCAGTAATATTGGTAAAATGTTCCAAGACCTTCTAGTGGAAGTCATAGAGATGAGTTATAATTAGCACAAAAATTGGCAGACTTAGCAGGGGAAAAATGTGAAGCATTTGATTTTTGTGGTGCTCAATAAGATTTGGGGTAAAGGCTTATTTCTAATATAGAGAGCTTTAACTTACACCTATGATTAAAATAGTCCCTCTCTCCTCCATGCTGCAAATTTACTTTCTTCAGCTTATACTCTGTTCCTTTTTCTACTGACCTAGAAATAAATGAGCTCTCCTGGTGTAAAATCACTAGTGGAGATGTTGATAAAGCAGGTGGTGAAAGAGGGAGGTCCCACCTATTGTGGCATGGTCCTGCTCCTTAACTGGCACAGGCTCTTCAGCTTGTTAGATGGCTTCATGAACATCTTCACCTTCCTGTCCTGGTGGGACCGGCTTCAACAAGAGGGAAATGGGCATGGAAAGCTGGAGAGTTTTCTTCTGGGTTAGCAAGGGTAGGTTGTGGGAGGGTCTGATGAGCAACAGAGCTAGCATGAGGGAGGGAACAGATTGCGTGACTGAGCCTGGGAAGGGGGACAGGATCTCCCTCTTTCTCTGGCAGTGAGCCACTAGGTCAGGTCAGTTAGCACCATTGTGGCAGCACCCATCTCCTCCTGGTCTGTACCAAGCAGCTCCTGGTCTGAGCCATCATCCCTTTGCTTTTGCTGGTTTGAGTTTTTGCTGGTTGCCTAGCCCAGTTCAACAACACAGTGCCCTCTGAAGCCCTCATACCACGTCCTGGCACAGACTGGGTTTACTGGAGTAAGCTTTAGGGTCTAGATGTTATTAGATTTTCAGAGAAACTCTAAAACTGCAACCCAAGACAAGCCAATAGAGGATGGGAAGGGGATTGGGCAAAAATCAGAACGCTGCTCTAGTTGATGCTTGGTGTGTCTGGTGTAGGTCCACAGACGTCCCTGCAGTGGTATGCAGCTGGTGGAAGTGAGTGCAGCCTGTCATGCTAGGTGTGGCTTCTACTCTAAACTGATAGATGTCTTAGATGTGATTTTTTTTTTCCATCCCCAAACTGTATTACAATGCATACATCTCTCTTTTTTTTTTTTTTTTCTTGTTTTTTAATAGGTTACATTCCTTTTGGAACACCCATCGTAAGTACTTTATCATCTCTCCCTGTTCTGTTTGCGAGTACTAAGAAATGCATTTTTTAGCACTCGCAGACAATTCTGCACATTCCACCTTACTGCCTTGTGACACATTCACGCAGGGTTCCCACCTTTCCCATTGCACATTAGCAAGGGCTTTGTCATGTAATACCTGCCTTATGGACATTGTGCTTGAGTTTATTTATCTATTTAATGTTATTTGCCCAGCCCCCTGCAACGTCTTCAGCTTTATCTTTCCCTTCTGGAAAGGGAAGACCAAGATGAGCTCATTGCCTGCAAAATGCAACTTCTGCAACTCTCAGATTTCATCTTTGGACACTTTTTTTTTTTTTTTTTTAATTTACATGTTTTACAAGTCGCTTCCTGAACATGATGAGCTACAGCACGGCGAGGCCGGTGTTGTATGCTCTCGTCTTGATTAATTAAAACAGCAAGTGCTTTCCGTGGGGTTATTGCTAAGGGCATTTTTAGTTTGTACTTGTTATTGTGAAATTTGTAAAGCATTTGGGTGCTCTTGATAGCAAAAACCAGAAGGGAGATAATTCTGCCTGTCCTCCTAATGCTGAAACCTCAGCTTGTCTTCAGGGACAGGAATGATTAATTAACCCCATTTTGCAAATGGGGAAACTAAGGCACAGAGTTTTGGCCAAAGTTGGTGCCAGAAGGTAGTTGGTCCTACTGGCCACCAGTTTTTGGCTCAGTTTATTAGATCATGGATATTTAAGTGGTTGAAGGAGCAAAATCTACTGAATTTAATCTTCCTAAACCCAGTGGGCCATGGCACAGTACTTGCTTAAAGGTAACGATCCCTTCCCAAATGGTGATAGCAGGGTTGCTAGCACCTGAAACCAGAAATCATCGCGGCTGTTACTATTTGTTGTTGTGTGTAAGGGTTTGGTGGTAACTTTGTATGGGGCATTTTAAAAGAAAAGGTTAAACAAAAATGAGTTAACGATCAAATTGACAATGAAATCGGCCCAAATCCAGAGCTGTCAGAGGAGCCGAGAGCTGTCAGATGAGCCCAATTTCACTAGCTGTAAAGGATAAACTGGAACCTCTTGTCATTTAAAAAAAAAAAAAAAAAAAACCAAACGTTTCAAATGTTAAAATTAAAATGTAACATTTATGCCAATCGATCTGTGAAATTTAGTGACAAAATTGGCAGCCTGCTCTAGCATAAAAACAGTTTGAGTCTTGCATTTCACATAGGGGGATGGGATTTCCTCAAGAGAGACTTAATGTGCCTGCGGTGGGCTCTGGCTGAGCGAGCGTGGCTGTCCTCGCCCGCAAAGCCATGCTGGCGTGCCATTGCACCCGCGCTAATTGTCCCGGTGTTCAGGGGAGTCAATTAAACACCCTGCTTAGATACCGGCAGAGACGTGATCAGATTATGTATTAACAGGTTTACTGCCTACCAGTCAATACCTGATGCTGCCTATATATGTGTTGGGGATTTTTTTCCCCTATAGCTAATGCAAAATAATTCAGTATGGTTTAGCTCATTGTGAAAGAGATTAAGGTCTTGCTGAAAATAATAATTTCTTTTCTGGCCGAAGCAGCTACTCCCTTGACACAACCAAATCCTCTGGCTGTTTTTTCTTGCCCCAAGTCGCGATCAGTTGCTTTTCTTTTTAGCCTCTATCCTTTCCCTGCTCAGGTATATGGTTCAACCCCAGAGTGGGTTGCAGTGGCAGAGCGGGGACAGGATGGGGTGTGTGTAAGTGTAGAGAGAGTTTGTGTTTGCCAACATAGATTTCAGCCCAGAAGGGAACAAATTCAGCTTCTCACATTGTCTCCTTTTGCTGGAGGGGCGAGATGTGCAAGGTGGCTGCTGGGCTGTAACTTTTCACCCTGGATTTGTGTTTGATCGCACAGATGAAGGCCTCCAAGGAGGAAGATTTATCTACATTTAGGAAATTCAGCCCAAGATGCAGGCAGTGAAGATGGAGCAGAAGCTGTGCTGCTGCTCCCAGCTGCCATCCACAGCTTTAAGCACCTTATTTTCCCCAGCCATTGAAAATTGGGGGTCTTGTTGCCCAAGCGGCAAGCTTTAGCCCTGAGTTTGGGGCCACAAAGTGCCGTTCGCACCTGAGAAGCAATTAAATTTTGTAGCTGGTACTTTTCTAGTGTTTAGAAGCTTTTTTTATTTTGTTTTCCTTCTTAGTTATTTTTTCCCCTGACAGTAATTAAAAGTGAAATTGTACATTTCTTGACAGACTCTTGCACATATGGAGAGTTTGCATTTAAACGTGCCTCTTTCAGTCATACAGATTTTGGGTGCTCTTTTTTATTTATTTATTTTCCTCTTTTATTTTTCTCGGCGCTCAGCTTCAGCTGACAATGTAAGTAGCTGCCTGCAGTCTTCCCTCTCCTCTGGAGCCTCATTAGCCTGTTGGCTTCAGGGGCGTAAGTCAGTCCTGGGGTGAGTAGGTTCATCGCCTGTTGAATTCGTTTGGCTAAGACCAGCAATGGAGTAATTAATGACAAGATCTGCATATTGAATGGAAGCGGTAAATTAGTGTAACTTGCACAGATTGGCACTCGGCCAGCTTACAAAGTAGCTGTAACTTCACGAAAGGCTGGAGGAGGAAAAGCTGGAGGAGGAGGAGGAGAAAGGAAGATGTAAATGAAATTAGGCCTCCCAACCCTATTACCCTTTTGTTTGTTGTTATTTCTCTCTTATGTCCTTAAGCATAGAAGTTACCTCCTCTTCAACTGATGCTGCTGCAGATGTGCAGAGACGGCTTTAGCTTATCCCTCCTTGTGGCAGGCTCTCAGTGCCCTAACAGGGAAGTTTTCTCAGCTTCTCAAGAATAAACTTAAAGAAAATGGTGCAGAAGACGGTCTGAGTGTGGGAATGAACTCACAGCCTCCTTGCCCAGATGCCTTGGAGACATTTCAGTTCACACGAATGTCCTAAAAATAAATGTATTTGGAATTTAAAAGGAATTACCCAGTCTGTACTCTTAACAAAGACACGAGTGTGATTTTGCAACAAGACCACCATCTTCTTCAGAAACTGTCAGACATTTAATGCGCAGGAGGGAAGAAAATGACAATGACGTTAGGAAGTATTTCACCTCACCTGTTTCTTACCTGAGAACTAATCTTGTGTTTGTTCGGTTTATCACTTGGAGTCCCCTTGCTTTGCATCCCTTTCCTCTTCTTCAGCTGCTTAGGCTTTAAGAGTAAAGATTGCCATAAAACAAGGTAGGAAGGAGCCTGGCAGTGCTGTGCTTCCAAAGGTCTTTGAAGATTTGCAGAGGGTATACCTGTGCGCTGTGTTGAGATGTCCCAAGGATGCTCTCAGGACTGTATAGGCAACACGTGTGTGGCTTGGGTGCTGCAGTAGGTGACCTTGCAAAGCCTGTGGCATCTCACTTTTGGGCAGCATCTGGCCAGATGTGCCAGGACAGGCTGCCATATGCCTCTGGGAGACAGTGGTTGTCACCCTGAGCTCATAGCCCAAGCAGGAGTTTTCGCAGCTCCGAGTATGACACAGCAACAATTCTCTTAAAACAAAATTCAAACTCCCAAACAGGAGCACATGTGCTTCCAGGTGGCACTCCTGTCTTCAGATGTTCAAATCGGATTTCTTTCTTGTGAGTGTGCCAAAGGAAAATAAGAAAAAACCCCTTCACTGCCAATGGGGACAACTTTGAACTCTTGCATTCAAGCAATGTTTGTGTTATCCTCCAGAAATACATGGATTAAAGAACATTTTACTGAACTAATCTTTGAATGGTATCTGCTGCCAGACTCTTTTCAAGGTGTGTTGCAAGCAATAATTAAAGATGCAAAGCTTTCAAGGGCAGCTACGTTACCCACTGGAAAACTAAGAGACAATAGGCTGAAGGGAAGTTCAATAACTATAATGAAATAAAATCAAAATAAAGATAATTCATTCAAGTAATTAGAAATAAGTTTGTTGTTTGCATGCCTAGAAGAGCACCGAGGGCAAACCAGCAATGCATTTACTAATGAGAAAATCTCTTATCTTGTAGGTTGTTGGTCTTCTCTTGCCCAACCAGACGCTGGCATCCACTGTGTTTTGGCAGGTAACACTCACCTGAATGGGTGGAGAATGTTATGGAAAGGAAAGGAGCAGTTGAATTTTGTCTAGAAGACAAACTGATACACATGGCTATTCCGCACTGGCAGTGCTTTAGTTAATAGGGAGGTGGTGTGGCTGGACATAGTTAAGGAAAGATTTGGTAGGTCTAGAAGGGGCTGTAAGCAAATTACTGGGTTTGCTTTCCGGCACCTGGCTATTTATGCCATCACAAGGGAGATGCAAAATAGCCTGGGATCTCAAAATCAGCTTTTTGGACCCATTTTGAACAGGTCTAAATGATTGCACATTGTGTACTTCCATGAAGATGTAAGCCCTTAAGCTCATACATCTGCTTCTTTTAAAGACACCGTGTCCAGTAGTTGGGATCTTCCTTGGTGAATTCCTGTTGGAAGTGCAACCTGGGCGCAGGGCTAGGGGTGCAGGAGGCCCTGTGCCTTGGAATTTCAGGAATGTTTTTTGTTTGCAATCTTTTTTGCAATTGCATTGCAAAGCCAAGGACCACTGTGTTCAATGTGCTACAGAAGCTTTGGGGTAAATAAGTCTATGTGTAGGGAGGTATTGGTGTTTTTTCCCATTAAAATTCTGGGAATTAAGAGTAAGGGGAGGAATTGTGCCCATGAATGAGTTATATCCATAGTAAACACACCACTTAAGTATAATTTCAGCACTAACTGAAATGAAAGAACAAGTTATTTTCAGACTTATTTTTAGTTGTGAATGTCTTTTTGTTGTCTAGTGTAAGTGATGATAGAGAATTATGCTGTTAAGAAATATCAAAGCAGAATGGGATCTGCCTAGTACGTTAGAAAGACTGCAGAACTGAGAATATATTGGTATGTGCCAGTAACTTGTGGTCTGGTGTATTTAGCTGTAAGTTGTGCCATGTGGCTTTACCTGCTGGGAGTGGGATAGTGCCTGCAGACACCTGGACTTATTCATATCTTTGGAGGCAACTTACCTCATCTGTTTGTAGACATCTACGATGGAAAGAGTTGGGTTTTGGAGAAGTTGTGTGAGTGAGGAGCAAGCCAGCCCAGATAGCTGGCTTGGGCTGGGGGCCTTGTAAATGGCTTTACATGCGGAGCTGCTATTCCCACCACCACGGCATAGCTGGGAGAAACTGGGCTTTAAAAGGATGGAATAACCCTTTTAAAACTAGAAAGGCTGTTTCAAATGCAGAACCAAAACAAGCCCACTCAAGGAAGAAGCCATAGCAGGCAAGTCCAGCAGTCGCAGCCTTTCTGAACCACTGCTGCTTAATAAGCAGTTCTCAAACTCATCCCTCCACTGTGATGAGCACATGGGTCACCTCTTACTGAAAAATGCAAGTAGAAGGAGTAGCAACCTAGAGAGGCATCACCTAAAAAGCCCAGGAGGGTGTCAGGCAGCCACTTGGGAAGATGGTGGAGTTAATAAATGGGTATTGGGCATGGCTTCAACCTAGACATGACTGAAACTTTAGATTAAGGACAATAAAGGACAAGTATGTCTATATCTCTCTGAAAAGTGGGTAAATAACATAGGATTTAGGGACAGTGCATATTAATGCATTAAACAACACTGGCTCCTATAGCAGCAGGCTTGTGCGGTGCAGCAGTTGTCGCTGATGCCCAGAATGCGCGTGTCTCAGGTTAGCCTAGTCCTGTGGACCTGCTAATGTAGACAGGTGATGTGGGGGTTAAAAAGAACCCTGGAAAACTGAGGCAGATTTCCAGCACCTACTGGCAAGCTGACTTTGTAACTTTTTTTTTTTTTATTATTATGTAAATAAAACAAAGCAAGGTTTGCTAGATCCAGAGTTCCAGGCTAGAGAGCTGGTCAGCAGGAAAAATGTGCTCTTGGGCCACGAACTCAACAATGACTGGGCTAATCCCTGTGTTTTAGTCTCTCATTTCACTCTCTCCTCACCCTCACTTCATTCCTCCTCTTCCATCTTAGTTCAGGCTGCAGCTGTAGAGGAGTCCAGTTCTGACACGCTCTGAACTGAGAACATGGTGTTTTGGGAATGAAAATTTTGTTTATATTGTCAGAAGTTGCTGTGGGTGAAACCACAGCAGAAGCGTGGTGCTACTCATCCCCAGCCTGCTGCTGTGCTGTTTTGGTGACAAATCCCTCTCCAAAACACTATGGACAGAAATACCAGTTTAGTGGCACCCGTATCCATAAGATGGTACATCTAATCTCCTGTTCCTCAGTTGAAGCCTCCTATGACCCTCTGTTTGAGAACCATGGAGCTTAATAAGAGACTGATGAAATGCCTGCTGGGCTTACTGCTACATCTTAACAGCAGTATGGATTTGGTGCTGACAAAAATAAAGACCAATAGCACCAAGGTGTCATGTGGAGGTGGACTGGGCCGGGAAAAGAGTTGCGTGTCAAGCTTATAGGGTAGCAGAACTGCCCTCTGGGCCCTGGGTGCCTTGAGACATCTGTCCCTCACTTCAAAGAGCATTAAATCAGGTATTGGGCCTCCATGAGCCTTTGAAAAGAGGTGGCAAGTTGTGAGCAGGTCCGAAGGGAGATGAATTTTCCTGCTGCACTCCGACGTTTATAGATAATTTTTTTTGTTTGTTTTTTGAAGTTATGTTTATGCCTATCTCTTCTTGTTTCCTCTTTAGTGGTTGAATCAGAGCCACAATGCCTGCGTCAACTATGCAAACCGCAACGCGACAAAGGTGAGGAGACCCAACATATGTGGCACATGCAGTGCGTTAGGTCTGTTTTTACACGGAAACATAAGTCTTGTCTCTTTGTTGTTAATAGAAACTCTGGAGTTGGCACTGTGATGAATTTATAGATTGGCTATTCTCCTGTGTAGGCTTGCATTTTAAGCCTTAGCTGTAAATGGCATGAGGATCTCAAAATCACTCGAGGCACATAAGTAATGCTCAGTGCCTTTGGGCTGCACTAGTATATAGGTCTAACTGGTATGAAATGGTTTAATTCCAAGTGTAAATGAGCACAAAGCAAATGGTGTCTGGTTTTTTGGAGAGCAGAAAGTGGCTCCGTGATCATACTGCTGTCTCCTGAGGACTTTATAGGCACTACTAGCAGTGCTGCTGGGAAGTGTTGGGGCTGTTCCTGCTCTCTTCCATCGCTTTAGCCTTCATTCATCCTGTGTGGGGATGTGGGAAGCTCAAGATGGGAAGCAGAGTTGGAAACCAGCCAGCTCATGGAGATAACATGTGAAAGACAAGTAATGTGGAGAGTTTGGGGTTCATCACAAGTGTATAAGAATGCTAATTTTGTACCATTTGCTGAATTTCATTTACATACTTCCTTTAAGCTGCTATTATTATAATTTTCTGATGCCAATTAATTTTCCATTCCCTTTAACCTTGCTCATGAGGCTACAATTTTCCTTGCTTTTGCCGCTGCGAGATGACAGACCGTGTGTCACAGAACAATATGACAAAATTAAACCTGTCTCTGGATTAAAACAAATAAAACAAAAGCAAAACAAACAAAAAAAGCTTGGTTGCATTTTAATAACCAGAAGTTTGTTTATTGAAAATATGTTTTGTTTTTCTTTCCAAAGCCTTCTCCGACATCCAAGTTCATCCAGGGCTACTTGGGAGCTGTCATAAGTGCTGTCTCAATAGCAGTGGGTAACGCTTTATATATTTCACTACCGAGTAACTGCTCCCTTACAGTAGTACTGCAGTGCTTTTGAAATGTTTGTTTGAATTGCCAAGCATGTTTATCTTTTAATTGATGGAATTCATTCTACATAACCAGAAAATATTTTAACTGCGAGGTGTTTCTGTCCCTGCATGCCTAAACTTTTCAACAGAAGGAGACTTCTAGTGCTGATGGCTTCCAGCACATCCTGCGCCATGCACTGCCTGCGTCTCTGCACTGTGGCATTGCTACTGGGTGGACTCAAATTATCCACACGTACATTAATTCATGGTAAATTAGCCTAGTCTGAGTTAAGAGAGTGACTTTGGGGCTGCAGAGTGATAGTGTGACAGCTGACATGCTGAACAGAGGCAGGCTTTTGGAGATACTCTCCTGTTGGGTCAGGACCTCGGACTGAAAGAACCGCAGTGCTCAAAATGACATTTCATGGGGGAACAGTGTTCAAGCTGGAAACGGTGTTCAAGTAGTATCTGAAATAGTCCGTAAGAGAGGAACTTTTAATGTTGCTGAAGTTGTGGTCTTGTGGTGCAGTCATCAGGCTTTTAATACTCGGATTCCCTGGAAACAAGTACATCTGCATGCAGGGTCAGCTAATTCCCAAGGAGGCAGGTATATTTTTCAGTAGCAACCTGGGGAAGTTTTTTACTCTGGATTTTCAGATAAGCCTCTGAAACGTATGGTTGTACCTTTTCTGCTGGAATATTAAAGAAGTTTGTATTTTTTTCCCTCTGGCCAAGACTTTTTTCCTTTTTCTCAAGCCACAGACATCCTTTTCCAGGCATTTTTTCTGCAGACAGTGCCATAGGAGGGGATCAGCACTCAGCCTGCTCACCACACTGGTTATACCCAAGTTCCCCAATTCACCTTCTGGAAAAAACTGCATGGGCTTGTTTAGATTTCTTTACAAGGTAAAATGTTTGTCTAGACAGATTCAGGATTGTTAGGAGAACTGTGGAGGCAGAAGCTCCTGGCTGGGAACTGGCAATGAGCAGTTTGGCAGATTGTGTCCACAGTGGACGGCAAAAACTCTGCAGAATATCTGTGTTCTTGTGCGGCAGCCAGGCAGCTTTGCAAGGGGAGTAGAGTTAGTGAAGTGCCTTGCAGTTTTGATGGAAACTGTCTGTTTTATTGGATACGCTTCTGCTTGATAGTTTTCTGTGTTGCTGGCTTGGCTTGCTCACTGGTTGCTGAACTTCTCTTCTGTATCACCTGTATTATCCCTTCACTGCAGAATTAACCCAGACTGCACACAGACCAGCAGTGTGTAAGCACTGGTGTGAGCTCCCGTGCTTCCTAACCCCATGGAGATGTGTCCACACCAGCTCCACACTTTTGCAGCTGATGTACTACCTGAGTCCCCATCCCACCGACCTCGATGCTTTGGTTAGCAGCCATTCTCTGTCTGCTGTTTCCCAGTCTAGCATGGGAGATCTTGACTGTCCTCCTCAGTCCTTAATTTTTTCCACCTTGTGAATTAGTAAAGTGAAGCTCTTCAGCTTGATGTGCTGCCGCCGCTCACAACCTGCCTTCCAGCCCTCAGCACAGCTGCAACAGAGAGATGATGATGGCTCCATGTTGTTGGCATTAATGCTCCTCTCCATTTTGGCAACAGGGGCAGATAGAGGGCAGGAGACACGGAGAAGTGATGTTGGCAGAGTTTTGTCACCCCGAGAAGCTGACAGGCTTTGGTAAGGAAACCACTTGGGCGGCAAGCTGAGGTGTCCAGGTTGGGACAGCTGGTGCAGGTCCTTAAAATCTCTGGTTTCTCCTAGGCTGACCACAAAGGAGCTGAAGCAGAAAGATAAGTTCATAGTGCAGAAATGACAATTAGTGGTGCTGTGAGAAGCACTCGTTCTCTGAAGCAGTGTGAAAAGCTACACCAAGACTTCTAGATGAAAGAACTTCAAGGAAAGCAGCAGTGGCCTGCTGTTACTGCAGTGTGGCTGTCACCGCTGGTGACACATGGGTGTTCATCAGTCTGCTGGTGGTAGATCAGCTCTTTGTCCCGTGGTGGTTTGTACCTGTTAGTTGTACTGCTTACTCCCTGGTGGTGGTGAAGGAGCTGATGGTCTGTGCAGATCAACGAGCTTTGAATAAATGCAGCAACTGAAATTATGCTGGGATTTACCTGTCCACATAACTTGTAGGTGCATCTCCAGCAGGAGCCCCAGTGCCTGGTTATCTTGCACACCTTGGCTGTCCATCATGGCAGAGCTTTAAAAGCACTACAAGGAAAGATGATGCCACAGTACTCTATACTTAGAGCATTTGTAGCTTGTGCAAGAGGAACTCTTCCTTCAGTGATATGGATGCTGAGAGGGTGTTTCTGCCTTCTTATCTAAGGGCCATGATGGCCCCACCAGATTGGGCTTACACTGGGATGCCCTTAGTGTGTGTGAGGAGTGCCGTGAGTTCTGTAATAGCAGTGGTTTTGTGGATGTGGTGCTCTGAGGGTCACAATATTGTTATGGGGAAGGCAGGAACTTTCCTTAGACCCATTGATGTCATTGGGGGATCAGGGAAGTGCAACAGCCGTCATAGATGCTTTCTCCTTCCTGATCTTGGAAGGAGGTCTTCTTCCAAGTAGAGCATGCTATGGCAGATACAGTGTGCGAAAATGAGATGAAGTTGCTGTGCACTGATGTCCCTGTAGTGTCCCCTGTAGACGAGCTGCTGGGGACACTACTGGTGTGTGTGTTACCACAGAGTAGCTTGTTTCCTGATAATCTGTAGCAGTACTTACTGCATGCTGGATTCCCAATGCAGAGCAGCCCAGAGAAAATCCTGCAGAGCAGGGAGTGATTTTTGTATAGTAAATATCTAGATTAATAACCAGAATCTCCTTCGGGGGGTTTTTTTGTGATTTTGTTTTTCTTTTTTTTTAAATGGTGGTGACAGATAATACAGAAATAGCCCTGAGGTTCATTACATTGGCTTGTAAGGCCTCAGCTCTCATTAACTGCTCTCTGCTGTCAGTTAGCAGCAAATCACCTCCCAGTGTGAGCCTATTAGGACCAGATGACCTGAAAACAAGTGCCACTGCCTCCAGTGGTCTGCTGAGACCCAGTATTAATTAAAGTGAGCCCCTTCCATGTTTGCAGTTGGCAAGCGACACGGGAAGAAGGCGCACAAAATGACAGATCAGTTGACTTGTAATTGTGCTTCCCATCATCTTCACCCTCCGTGTCTTTATCTAACAAGAGGGACAAACAAATTGCTTTCTGACGCGTACGGTAGAGCAGATTTTAGCTTTATGCTTCTTGCAATTAAACTAGAAGTCTTAGCAAATCTTTGCAAATAACCACATCCCTTTCCCGTTTTAGAGAGAGGAATTGCTGTCAGAGAGATGCGATGCTTCTCCGATCCGGTGCTACATCTGGGACCCCTGATTTGCAGCCTTTTGGGATGAGTTTTTGCAGGAATCAATGTTCTTTTCTTCAATATTCCAACATTTTTCCTCAATATTTCTTTTTTTCCCCACCTACTCCCAGCCCTACCCCTTTCACAGCGTAGCTTCATGCAAGAAAAGCTATACCAGTTCCAGAATTTTATCTGTCCTCCCATGCAGCACTGAGGTGAAGCAATCACTTGGCATATGGCTGAAAAAGACATCAGAAGGGATAATGCTAAGACTGAGTGTGGGGAAAAAGGTGAAAACGCTGATACAACAGATCTCTTCCCTCTCTAACATCTTACATGACACTTCTGCACCATTTCTGCCGCCAGGCACACGCTGAGACCTGGGCTACCCGCTCCGCACCTGCCTGCGACATTCCTGAGCTTTGCTTGCGGCGGACAGTATGTTTAGAGGAGTCTGATTACCGTTAAGTAACCTAGATCTGTTTCTCCTTCTGCGATTGTAGTTTATTTTTATCACATTCTCCATATACCAGCCTCCCTCCTGCCTTTTCTTTTGATTACTCTCGTTTTACTGCTTTTCTGAACATGGAGTGGTAATTGTTATTTAATTTTTGTAAATAGAGTGGATTCCTGTGATTAGGCCTTATTTTCTGATATCTGGCTGCTGTTCATAATGATGGTATATGAAGCACAATTAATACCAACTGGTTTTCCTATAGCAAGGAAAACAAAGGCAGAGTAGTAAAAAGACTTGAGAAAGATCAAGCATATTTTAAATGCTTGGGGCTTTTTTTCCCCCCAAATATTCTAGTGCCAAGAGCTATACCAATTGGAAGGTTTGTAATTATACAAAACTTTCCAGCAGACACACACACACACACTTGCTCTGCTAATTTTGTCACGCTTTTAAAAGGTTAAAAAAGCTACATAATCAAACTCAATTTTATTATTAATAACTGGTTTTCTACATATTTTATAAGTAGGTTTCTTAATTTCAGATCCAAACTCAACTTGCTACTGCATTGCTGATCCCTTTTGCTTCAGACTCAGCTCTTCAGTACTGTGGCCTTAGACTGTACCTTCAGTTTGAGGTCAGAAGTGATTCTTGCAGCTGTAATTAAGTGCCTGAAAATTAAATCAGATCCAGAGAAGGGCTGTGAGCAGCCGCCCTCTGGTTTCTGGGTTGTCACTGGTGCTGAGACCTGCAGACTGGAGACCATTGGTGTTAGTCCAGGGGTTGCCTCTCACGTGGAGCCCATCGTGGTGAGCCTTTGGGTTTCTCTGTACATTCTCCTTGAAGCATCTCACAGCAGTGGTGTTACTGCCATGGGTTTCAGTAGTCTTTGGATCAGAGCTTCGTACATCAGGTTTTTAATTTCCATGATCACGGCTGCCAAGACCAGCTCCAAATCTTGCTCCTTGTGATACTGAAGACCCTGTGCAGACACTCCTAGGGGTTCCTCTCTTTTGCCAGTATCATTTGGCCATGTTTCTGACATCTCCCAGTAAGCAGTGTATTGTTGCTCAGCGTGGTGCTCAGGTCATTAGCTCGTTGTCCATCTGTTGTCCGCTCCATGTACCCTGGAGGTGCCACATACATGGTACTGCTGGCATTGCCCTCCCCTGTTGACAGGATGGGCTCTAATTAGAGCGCAGCAAGCCTGGCAGGCATACTGAGTGTGTTTTACATATACAGGTATGTGTAACTTAACCAGGAAACATCTGTTGTGACTGTCTAGGCATCATGGCACTGCCCTTCCCCTGTGTGATAGGGATCTAATTCTGCTCTGATGAAAGGGGAAGCAAAACCACATGTGTGAGATCAGGCACCTTTTAAGTGGCGGGATGGTGGAGTTTGCCCCAGTTAAAAAGTAGCCAGGCTCCCTCCTTTGCCTTTCAAATATACCAAGGTTTGTAACTTCTAACAAGGTTTTTATTAAGTGCAAGTTTGGGATTTATGCTCTTGTCAGCACAGAGGCAAATAAGTACGTTGTTCTCACTTAGCAACCTGAGCTAAATTCTGACAAAAGTAGGTGTTTTGTCGTCTTTTGTATAAGAGAGAGAGATGCCATGTCCTGTAACCATGACTGCCAGCCAGGCTGTATATTATGTATTGATCTATACACTTAAAATGGACCGGCTCAGAACTTAAACGTTTCCTTTTGGCTTACCTTACTGGGTAACCTTGGGTTAAAAAAATCAGGTGATTAATGCCATTAATAACTTTAGTGTTGATCAGCTACTAATGAGTCATCTTGGAGTCACTGCCGGTCGCGGCGTACAGGAGAGTGTTTAAAGCATCTCTGTACAGACAGACCCAGGTCTTTTCATTTTAAAAGTGCCTTCTTGCTTCCTGACCCTAAATCCTGACCCTGGACAAGCCAGTGGAGGTAGGGAACTGGTGCCAGTATGGCTTACTGGTGCTCTGGCTTACTGTATGGTGTTGCACCTGGTGCTTTCATGAACTGTGAAAGCATATGGACTTAGATGTGAATATGTATAAAACCAAACTAGGTTAAAACTGGAGAGAAGCAAGACAGTTTTAATGACCTAATCTGGTTTGCTGAGGTATCCCATGATACTTTATTTCCTTGGAAAACTACAAGGGAAACAAACATTCCTGCTAATCTGGAGCTTTGTACAGAGCAGTTTTAGGACCCCTGATACTCTTGATCTTGGTTTGTGGGTTTGGATATGTTTTCATCCAGCGAGCTGCTGCAGCAGTTGGATATATTGCCTCCCTTTCAGCGGTTTGTCACCCTTCTTGACCCTACTGTGGCTGTGCAGAAATGGAGTGTGCGAGTGCTCCTTGGCCTTGGGCAAAGAAAAAGGTGGCTGAGGTGAGTCTGTGGTTGCAACCAGCATTGCCAAGGTAGAGGTTAGTCCTTCCAGCTGCTCCAGCCTGTGTTGAAGGCTAGTGCCTGCACAAGCCCACAACAGGAGTTCAAAGGAGAAACCAGCAACAATCTGCTAAAGTTAAATGCAACTAAATCCCTTGGACAGGAGCAAAGGGCAGAGCTCTCGCTCTGGAGTAATGCATGTGCTGCAGTAACCTTCAGCACGCTGTATGAGAGCCCCTGCAAGTCTTTGGGGAGGCTGGGCTTAGTTCTCAGCTCTGTTGCACAGTTGGGAAATGGAGACAGGAGCTACATGACTTGGTGTCCGGACTGATGTAGGAAGCTCTTCAGGGCAGAAACTAAAACCTAGCTGCTCCAGGGTTCCAATTCCTGCTCTTGCAGTGAGAAATCACTTCTCTCTGATGCAGGTGTCTTGGTAAGTTATCCTGGGGCAACTTTCTTCTGCACAGAAACCTTGGTGATGTCATTTCCAAGAAAATGCAGCTTTTGGGGGACTCCTGTAGTTACTGCAGGGTTTCTGCAGAGCTTCTGAATAGACTGTAATTTGTCTTTGAGATTTTGGGTTATATTCCTACAGGGTTTGTAGATTATAATTCACTCGGGAATCTCAGCCACAGTTGGAACTGGTCAAGCACAGAGGTTACAAAAAAACCTATAACCGCTAATTTTTATATTTAGCTGGTTCAGTAAAAAAAAGTTGTGTAGGAGTCTAATCAGCAAAGCTCAGTGTGGGTCTGAGAGATCAGAGTAAAGCAGAGGCTGTTTCTGGGCAAATAGGCATAGCAAAAATGGTATTTTTAAACAAACTGGATTTCCCCCCCCAAAAAAGTTAACATTTTGCAAAATCAAAATGTGCTTTGTCTTGAAAACATCCCTCACAACCCAAGACATTCTCACAACCACAGAAAGACTGGCAGAAAGATCTTATTTTTCTTCTCCTAAGGAAGCTGAGACATGAAAGCTGTTCAAGTCCATTATCGCTGTAAAATAATATTAGCGTTGTAATGGTTGTGTCACCACAGCCAGCTTTGGCAATACCTGCCCTTCAGCCCTGGCTCCTGCAGCTCAGCGAACTGTATCGCTGATACCATTTACAAGGCATATGTTTGCTCCAATACGCAGATTTTAAAATCTTCTGACTCTGGGGAGTGAGAATAATAAAAAGTTACTTTTACAGCTCTGTCCTTTAAAAGAAAGCCAGGTGATGCGTGAGAGTGTCTAACCAAAGCTAGAAGGAGAATCTGAATATTTAATTAGTTTAATGACAACTCTGATTTATCTTATAAAATTCATGAGTAATAAAAAAACAAACCAGGATCTTGATTTCCCCCCCCCTCCCCCCCGCCATGTTCAGGAAGGACATGAGCTTGTTGGACCAAGTGTTCGGTCTCTACTGTGTTCTCCACTGCATGTGACTCGGGACAGGGAGAGAATCCTTGCACATAGTGCTCCGGGGCAGCAACCCTGCTCCTTCCCGTACCATCTGTGCCACTAGCCACATGTTGTTCCTCCTTTCCCGCTCCCATTGCACACAACTCACACACACACACACATATGCAATTTTTCACTCTCTTCTCTAGGTGGAGGTGCCCCTGTGGTTTTTTCTAATCCCAGCTCCTTCTTCCTGATAATTGTTTGTGAGCCGTGTGGAGCGGCAGCATTGACAGCCTGTGAATTTGGTGTGATGCCCGTAATCAGCTTGTGAGACAGTGCAGGAGGCCACCCACTGCCCTCAGGACTATCTGCCACTTAGGGCGGTCAAGAAACACTTAGAAGCTGAAGGAAGTCGGTGCAAAGTAGGACGAGGGATGGGAGGGGATGGAGCATGGCCGGGCACCTTCTCAGAGGTGAACTGTTGTGGGGAGCCAGGAGCAGGAGGAAAGTCACAGTAGATTGGAGGAGCTGGTGATAAACTTTTGTTTGCTGGTTGAAGTTTTTAAATGGAGCGGTGCCCAGCTCTAAACTCTGGATACCTGTGCTGAAAAGCTGCCTGTGCTCTAATGATTCACAGATACCAAGTCCAGATACCAGAAGACAGCAGAAGGGAGTGGTGTGATCACTCAGACTGGAAATCCAGCCCGGTGATTCCTCCATTAAGCACATAACTCACTGGAGCTGTAGCAGCCGTTTTCCAAAGGCACAGCCCCAAGCCTTTGGTGTAGTGGAGGCAAAGATGTGGTATGCACTGAGAAGGTACCCAGTGCCCATCACCCTGCCTCTGGGCTCCTGAGTGCGTGGCAGCATCGCTGACTGCCACCTTCCAAACTCTGCAGCGTTTTCTCTCATTTCACTGGTGTGTCTTCATTTCCAGCAAATTTGTTCTGATCTGTGCCTTTTCTTTATGCCCCAGCCCAGTCCCAAGCACCTAGGTGTGGTGTTGCCTCTGGGCAGGATCCAGATGCAGAGAAAACTTGATCATAAAACAATCCACCTCTTGTCTTGGGCATGGGGCCCCTGCTGTCCTCCTTTCTCCATCATCTGCCAAATCAAGTTTGTCTCATCAGCATTAATCCTCTCTTGTCCTACTCGTCTCTCTCCTGCAATCTCGCTGCTTTCACGAGATTACACCATTTTCTTCCACTGAAGCATCCAACCGTGGGGCTATTGCAGTCATCCCTTCTGCAGTCATCTTGGGCATCACTCAAGTTCCCTCCTTTCCTTACTCTTTCTTCTCTCTAACATCCTTCTCCACTCAGATTGTTATTGCTTCCCCTTCCCTTACACTTATCCATTCTGTTCTCCTTGACTTGGTAAAGCTCCAGTTGGTAAACAGCCCAGTTTTCCATCTCTCTGCCTCCATCTTCACCTCTCAGCCCTAATGAATGATTTTTTTTCCTTCCATCTCCTAATGCTCTTTTCTTCAGTTCGGCTGTATGGAACTCATCAGATCCAATTAGTGTTCTAATTCAGCAATCTGGTGATATGAGGGCTGAAGGATGAGCTGCTTTGGAGCCATTCCTTCCTTCGATGTTGACTTTCTAGGTCACTTGGAGCATCCAGCTCCAACTGCAATAGTCAGGATTGCCCCAATGCTACTAGAACCTGGGAAAGTACAATCCCGTAAATCAGTGGAGATCTCACCAACGCTGTTAATGAAGTCTAGAGAGCTGCTCAGCAATGTTTAGGTGGTGTTGTCTACCAGCTGATGTCCACCTGGCTTGCTGGACTCCTAATATTCCTTTATTAAAAAAAAAATCCCTCTCAAAATTCAGTGAAATAACTGGTGATATATTTACTGCTCTATAACTGGTTTAATAGGTGTAGGGTTAGACTTTCACCAAAAGGCTCAGTTGTTGCCAACTTCAGGCATTCAAAAGCCATCTCTCAGGTTTCAAAAATCCTAGTAGTCATAAAAGAAAAATAAAAAGGATTTTTTCAAAAATTCCTGTGGTTTTAAAATTCATGTCTTGGTGGACATGAGGTCAGAACTTAGAAATCAATAAGGAAGAGAAAAGGAAACAGAAATCTTGGTTTATTGTTATGCAGTCACTGTGACAGTGTCTGATGGTATGGCTTCAGGTACAGCAGCATCATACCTCTGTCCTTCTAAAATAATGTTGATGCTGAAAGCAAAATAAATAGGAGGAATTATCAGCACTTGAAGAAAAGGGAGTGAGTGAGGAAGGGCAGAGTGCTGCCGGAGGCATAGTAGAGCTGTGAGTAAGGTTGCTCTCTCATTGATAGCGTTCGGCCCTGGTTTTGTGTTGCAGGAGGGTAGCACCTGTTGTGGTGTAATGTGTCCTCCATGCCCAGTTTCCCCTAGCTTGTTGGGATGCTTTGTCAGCCAGGTTGAAGAAGTGCTCTGGAGAAAGAAACCTCAGAAAAACAGGCAATTTGTAAAAAGCTGGATTTAACCCCTAGTCTGAGTCACAGTGCAGGAATATCCCAAACCAGTACTGCACTGAAACCAGTACTGCAAATCAGTGCCCAGGGCTCCCACTGCACTTGTCTTGCCTGAGTTGAGACGTCACCAGTGTAGATATCTTCATCTGAGCTGCGTGCCTGGACTCCTTTGATAGTCAGCTGGGATGAATGGGAACTGTTGGAGGCATTTCATGTGAGCACCTGTAAATGTCTGTCTTGGGAAGAAAATAAAAACCCTTAAAAAGGCTCATTTCTCTGTGCTGGGCTGCAAAAGGAGCCTGTAGGATGAGAAGAAGCAGCTTCAAGTTGTGGCAGGGGAGGCTTAGATTGGATATTAGGAAAATGTCTTCACTGAAAGGGTTGTCAAGCACTGGAACAGGCTGCCTGGGGATGGGTGGGAGTCACTGTCCCTGAGGGTGTTCAAAAAACACATAGCTGTGGTGCTTGGGGACATGGTTCAGTGGTGGCCTTGGCAGTGCTGGGTTAACGGTTGGACTCAATGATCTTAAAGGTCTTTTCCAACCTAAATAATTCTGTGATTTTATGATTCCACCATGTTTGGTGTGATGAATCCCACCTGACTCTCTGTTACGTGTTTGTACAGCGCCAGTGTTGTAGATCCCAGATCTGTGACTCAGGCTGTAGGCAGGGTGATGATAATAATACTCCTGCGGTTGTTTTCTTAGTGATGAATTTGCCTTGACAGTCAATGTTTTTTGGCCATCCTCTAGGAATTAAACTTACTGAGCTGTCCTTGTTGATGGCCCTTTTGCTTACAGTGGTCTGATGCTGAGGAGTACCTGCTCATTGTTGGATGCTCTCCTTGACCAGTTTCCCCTCATCCTGTTTCATGGACCTGCAGGAAAGAGTTCACAGATTGGCTAAAGCAATTTCAAAACTGTAAAAAATAAACCCTCATTAGTTCCCTAAATCTAGTCCTCGTGTTGGGAATTTGGGAGATTTGATTTTAAATCTGTAGCAACATTTAATTTCATAGTCACAGCAGGGTGGTCGCTCTAAGTGGAGGAGCGAGTTCATCTGCAGCACCAAATTGAATCTGAAAGTAAAATGCTTTTATTACCACTAGCCTCACAGCGGTGTCTCTCCCAGACTCATCTTTTTTGTTTCAAAAGCTGCTGCTCTTCCACTTCACGGTCAAATCCTTCCATCAAACCTACATACAAGCAGAGGCCGCAAACCCTACAGAATTTGTCATCCACACAGATGAACTGCATCCAGGCTATAAATACCTGAATCCATGGGGCAGTACCAGCAAAGCCAGGCTTAGGAGGTGTCTTACCTTTACTCTTGAAGCCACACATTTTAGATTGCTTTACAGTTTCTGGAAGCATTCAGATTTTGCAAATATGCATCCCAGCACTTGGGAAATGCAAAAAAAAAAAAATCAGACATTTTTGAGGGGGAAAAAGATTAAGACAAACCCCTCATTTTTACCAGACTAAGAAGAACCACCGTGGTTCTTTTGGGCTCAGCGCTAGAGTCACGGTGACCAAGAAGAGGAGGAAAGGTTTGTGCCTGGGGGTCTTGGTGAAAGCCTTGTGGGGCTCTGGAAACACTCCATGGGTTTTGAAAACCAGCACTCTACATATGCAGGTCTTACCCAGCAGTTGTGCTTCTCAACATCTTCCCCTCAGCCTCCAAAAAGACGAGATGCACTGCGGATGCATGTATAATGTAGCAACTTGTAAAATATGTTCTCCTATGCTTTTCTTTTATTTTATTTTCTTTTTTTTAAAAAAAAAAAAAAAAGCCCCCAAATCACTATTTGCTGGCAGCTTTTTGGCTTTGGCTGATTTTTTTTTAAATTTTGCTGCACATTTGGCTGAAAAATTTTTGGCCAGGCATTGCTAAAGACTTCCCTTTTCAGCCTAAAATTCCCGGTTTGGGGCTGTTGGGTTTTGTTTGCGTGTTTGGGATTTTTCAGATGAAGAAGAGAAAATATTGTGAGGGAAAGTAATTTGAAGACAAAAGTCATTCCCTGTGAATAGGTTTGTTTAATTAATAACCCCAGTTCTGCTTGAAACAAAATTTGATGGAAATTCTCTGACTATCACTACTATCCAACCACACTGAGACTTACGAGGCAGCAACTCTCCTCCGTGCTGTTTATATTAACATACGCAATGACTTAGATCCTTGAAAAACTGTGGAGAGCTCTGCATTATTCAAGTGTTGGAGGAGTCAACAAAAAAATCATCCATGGTTATAATAAACTGCCTGCTATCTGTTGTTTCCATTAATAGCTCCTTTGTGGCCCAAATGTTTGCATTAGAGTGGGGTGGTGTAGTTTGCACAGACCCTGGGAGGAGGAATGAATTGTATTGGGCCAACCATCGCCACTGGTATTTTTTTTTTTCCTAGCTGGAACTAGGAAAGGAGAGGACTAGGAAAAAACTGGAGAGGACTCCCAGCCCCACTGATTTTGTACTGGATGGGGAAAATGCTAGTAAACTGGGTAAAAATGAAACTAGGGGCATTTCCAGAAGGACTGAACAGCATTGCTGTGGTTTCTAGCTTGTGTTCTACCAACCAACGGTTGGGTTCAACCCTTCATTTAAACCCAATGGTTGGGTTCAACTCAACAGCAGGGTTCAACTCAACAGTTGGGTTCAACCCTTCAATTGAATAAAGGGTTGAACGCAGCACAGCTAAACCCTGCAGTGTGTGTGTGGGGGGTGTTGGTTCTCAAATGCTTCTGCATGGGGAGAGACCCTAATCTGTCCCCCTGAAGAACTCTGCTGCTGTCTGCAAGCTGTGGCATCTGCTCTGTTCCTTTTAGCTAAATGTTAATGCTTCTCTGTTTTGTTTTTGTTTTTTTTCTATTCGAAGGTGGGCCTTAATGTTCTGGTTCAGAGAGCAAACAAGTTTACCCCTGCCACTCGTCTCTTGATCCAGAGGTTTGTGCCATTCCCTGCTGTCGGTAAGAAAGAATGCCTTTTCTCTATATTCAAAGTGCTGGGTGTAAACCTATGGGTGGCTAAAAGCCACTGGGATGGACACCTAACTCCTGCCTATCTGCTTTACTCTATCGCTGCTACCCTCTGTGGTGGGTCCCTGAGTCAGTGTAGACAGCGATGGGGTGATGCAAAGCAACATTTTGGTAGGAAAACGATGCAAAGCTGCTGGCAGAGACAGCTCACGAGGCTTTATCAAGTTGCACTTTCCACTTTCAAGCAGTTTAAGAAGTGATTAGCATTGACTGGTCCTCATCTGCCCAAATCTGAGAGCATTTAATTTGCAAGATCTGGTTTGAATCAAGTCAAATGTTCAAATAAGCGGTAGCATTAGGGGGTTTTTACAATAAAAATGCAATTAAATGCTTCTACTCCATATATACAGATTTTTAAGAGCCAATGATTAAAAGAAGACCAAAGTGTGTGAACAATTAAGACTGCTGCTGGCTTGTTGGAGCACAAAATAAACCCTTCTGCATTTTATCAGTTAACTGCTCAGTGTCTGAGGTGAGGGACACACTGGACTCAGCCTTTGCTGAAGCCTGTGGTTACAATGTTCAGCGAATGATGAGTTATTTTAGCTGTGAAGAAATCACCGGTGACACTAGTGTAATTTTTTATATAAGCTTGGCTGTTTATAAAGATGGTGCAGAAATTGTCCAAGCATGGAGGAAATGAGTAAAAAAAAGTGGGTTTGCTTGCTGTTGCAAGTCCCTTTTCAACTCTGTTAATGCAAAACTGTCCTTTATGCTTTTTCTTTTGCTGTGCAAGGGCCATGTCCTCAGAGCTTCACTTGAGGATGCTGAGCCTTTTTACCTAGCTATTCTCTCAGTTTCTCCAGCCTTTCTGCTCCTTTTTTCACAGAGACTGGTTGCTCTGACACTTCAGTTCCCAAGTTGCTGTGTTTTATTTCCCTTTTCTGCCAGAAAAACAGCTGCTTGCCCTGTGTGCGGAGCAGGGGGTGCTGGGGACTGTGGTCTGTAGGTTGCACTCAGTCTTGTTTCTGAGCACTTTGCTTGTACATAGGGGATCTGTGGATGTTGTTATTTTTTTTCTGGAACTTCCCTGGAATATAATTTTAGAGGCTTTCAGCTTTCTTTTGATTTTTATAACCAAGAGGGTACTAGAGGTAAGCACAAGACCTGTGAGACAGCTCTGAGGCTGGGTTTGTCAGAGATGCACGCGGGAAGTCTTTGCTGCCGGGTTGATCTCTTTTCATACCAAGGTGTAAGGAGAAAGAGGTTGCACTTGTGTTGGCATTGATTGAGGAGCCGTAATTAATTTGTTTAGCTTGCAATTAATTCTCTAGTTCTTATTTTATTGGTGTACTGTCGTGCTTCATTATGTGCCAGGACATCAGGAATCCTCCCACTAATTGCTGTTTTGTGGTTTTGAAAGCTGCGAGTTACGGGTTTTCAGACCTGGACAAACTGTTTAATTAAGATGCATCTTCCCATTGCTTGTGAACCACAGCCCCCAGGAAAAGGGCAGAATTTTGCATTTTCTACATGAAAAGCCAGATGTAAGCTAGTGTAAAGCTTTTGCTCCGCTACCATTAAGCAGCTTTCCCCTGGCCCACCCTTGCCTCCCTCTCACACTGGCCTTGGCTGAGCTATGCTTGTTGATAGCAGCTGGAAAACTAGAGATATGCATCAAAGCTTTATGGTCTCTCATCCTAAGGGGTCATGAGAGATGGAGACTTGGGGAAGTGCAGCTACTGCTTGGGTAGAAGGCAACCAGACTCCTAGGAGAGATGTTCATAAAGCCTTTTGTAAAGCTTTGGGAAGCTGGGGTAGGCTGGGAAAGCTGGTCTGTGGGTCTTGCTGCCCTCAGAGGTGCTCTGCATGTTCTGTCTGTCTTCTGTGGGTCATGTAACTGTTGGGTTTGCTTGATAAACTAAACCATATCTGTAGAAATGCTGCCTGTAGGGCATATTTAACAAAAGGTGATTCCTCCTTGAAATCCCACTTTCACTATGGGACCCTGAGATGAGTACAGGGCATGGGGGTGTATCTGCAGGGGCTTCCAGACCTCACTTGTGATAACAAACTGTGGACAGTAGGTAGCTGTCCCAGGCTCTGATCCCCATGTTGTGGTTGGTGGGACTGGAGCAGGGTGCTAGGAGGTTGGGCTGTCCCCTTGCTCTCCCCCAAAGGTAGTTTGTAGTAGCTGAAAATCACAAGTTGTCCTAAAAAATACTCCCCAGCCCCAGGAGATGGATCCAGGAAACCAAGCCAGGTGGAACACCTCATGGAAATGGCCAAGGCTCTGCATAGCCAGTGGCAGGCTTGATGTACAAGGGACTCGTGCTTGGTGTTGGCCACCCTGGAGCATCACCTGAGTGGTGAAGTTGTTCTTCATGAAGAGAACAGGAGTGGGGAAGGAGTGCATCAGCACTGTGTTCTGGAGAGCCATGATCCCTGAATTTGAGCAAGAAAGAGCTTGACCCTCTCTCAGAGTGTAGGTGGTGAAGGATATCAATGCCATGGGTTACTGCAGGAAATCAAATTTACTCTTTCCTTCCCAAGCACTGGGTGTGGATAGCTGTCACGAAGGTAAGAGGTGTCGCTGGTGGTGATGTGCTTTATACTGGAGATGTACATGGCTAAAAAACCCACAGAAAACCCCAAAGGTATATCTCAAACTTGATCCTAAGGAAGTTAAAGCTGGTAGAAGGATATTTGTTGGAGGGAAGGGAGGTGAGGAGGATGAAGGATTTCTTCCCCTTGGATGTTTTTTTTTTAGGTAGGGTTAAAATCGTTAAATGTGATTAGGCGGTGCACAAGGACGTATATAGTGTGTGGAGGACACCTTTATTTAGAAAGAATATATATACACGTAGAAGTAGGGTAGTGGATTGCTTTTGTGTCTGAACCAGTTTCCAATATGTCACTAAGTGTTTTCACAGAAGTAGTTTCCAGGCTATATTACCACAATTTCTTTCCAGATTCTGAAAATCAAATTGTCCACACGTATATTTATTCATTTTCATTCCCCTCTCTATTTGAATTGTCCATAAAATCCAAGTTTACCCATAATTAACAGCATTTTCTGTTTTCTCAGAAAGCTGAATAGGAGCAGCTAAGACAGTTGATTGTCTCAGACAAATGGGCTGGAATCAGGTTTTGAATCTGGGAAGTGGTCAGTGAAATCCTAATAGGATCCAGAGACTTGGAGAAGCATCTAACTGTGGCGGGAGCTTCAGGTTTGGACACTCCATCATGAGTCTTTCAAGAGCCTTGTGCCGGTGCATCCCGATTTGGCCAGAGCATCTCTTCTGGCGTATTTTTATATTTTCAGTCTTGACTGATAGCTAGAAGGATGGGGCATGTGTTAAAAAAAGGGGGGTGGGGGCTCAACTTGCTTTAAATGAAATGCTTCTTTTCTTTTTTATCTTGGATTAAGGAGCTGAAGGGTTGGTAACACAGATATTTTGATAGATGGAAAGAGTGGTCCGGTAGTTTGAATATTAAAGAGAGAGACAGAGTGTGCGTGTGTGTATGTTCCTCTTATTCTCAAGTGTAAGGAGAATTTGTCACCACAAATCATCCTTGATTGCAGAGAGCTGCATTTGTATAGGGCTCACCCACCCACCACCCTCAAAAAATTAGACATTTGTTATATGACATGAATTGAGATTAATTAGTGAATATTAACCCATCAAGAAGTACAGAAACACATTTTTGGAAGCAGTGGTACTTGCAGTGGGTTTGTATTAGTTCTGGCTGGAAAGTTTGCAACAAAATGTAGGGGGGGAGTTTGCTGGAAAGTGGCAGTTTATCAAAACCAAAACTTTTGCAGTGAGTAACAGCTTTTCCTTGGAAGAACTTAAGAAGTGCCTGGGCCCAGGAGAGGAGCTGCACCTGGGAAGAGTGTTTCTCAACCCCAACTCTTAACATGTTACTTGAGGAGCAGAATTTGGGGTTGTCTCTATCTGGTCTCGCACCTATTGGAGAGAGTCCAGAGGGGACCACGGGGATGGTCAGAGGCTGGAGCAGCTCTGCTGTGGGGACAGGATGGGAGAGTTGGGGGGGTTCAGCCTGGAGAAGGGAAGGCTGCGGGGAGACCTTAGAGCATCTCCCAGTACCTAAAGGGGCCTCCAGAAAAGCTGGAGAGGGGCTTTTCACAAGGGCATGTAGTGGTAGGACAAGGGGGAATGGCCTTAGGCTGAAAGAGGGGAGGATTTAGTTTAGATATAAGGGTGAAATTCTTCCCTGTGAGGGTGGCGAGGCGCTGGCACAGGCTGCCCAGAGCAGCTGTGGATGTCCCGTCCCTGGCAGTGTCCAAGGCCAGGCTGGACGGGGCTTGGAGCAACCTGGACTGGTGG
The DNA here is from genome assembly GCF_023634085.1 of Falco cherrug. Lineage (NCBI taxonomy): Eukaryota > Metazoa > Chordata > Aves > Falconiformes > Falconidae > Falco > Falco cherrug. The sequence goes on along the minus strand of NC_073697.1, from coordinate 39,884,888 downwards.
GAGGGGTCCCTGCCCGTGGCAGGGGGTGGGACTGGGTGGGCTTTAAGGTCCCTTCCAACCCAAACCGTGCTGTGATTTTGTGATCTTGAGAAGACTACAAAAGCCACAGGCTGGGCAAGGGGGGAGTTGTCAGAAAAGGTTCCAGACCTGCTTTCACCTTTGCCATGAATGCAGAGCTGAGATCTGAGAAATGTCTGTTGGAAGCCAGAGATGTCCAAAACATTGCTGGTTTGTGTCATAGTCCAGAAAAATATCATTAAAGCAAAGAAATGGGTTTATAAGTCTAGAAAATAGGCCCATAGAGTCATTTGACCCTGAAACATGTGAAATAGAGGCAAATAGTCAGTAGGACCCTCACTAATGGGATATGTGGCTGTGGAAGCAACCCAACCTTGTCTTATTTGATTAAAAAAAATATAATAATTCTATCCTCTTAAGAGCTCAGATCTAAGCAGTCCTTCATAGCTCAGTGAAATCCCTTGGAGTGTGTTTCCATCATACCTGCTAAAATCTGTTATTTAAGAAGAATTTGTCTGCTGTCTTAGTGAGTTAAGACCAGCTCTGGGATGTACCGTCAGAAGAGGCAGCTGTCAATCAGCAGTGCCTGGTTGGCCAAGACCAAGTGGCAGCCCTGTGCAAGAACCTGTTTTGACTCAGTAGATCAGAATGTTGGGTGAAGGATCAGTATGGAAGGTGGGAGCATGTGCAAACACCAGCATCTGGAAACACTGGTATTTGTTTGCATCAGTATGTTTCTGATTGTGGCAGCAGATCCCTTTGCAAGTAAAAGAAAATGTTCTTGGTTATTATTCTCCTCTTAAGAGTCACATCTTTGTCTTGATGTAAGAGTGGCTCCTTGACTTGCAGAAACTTCTTGGCAGATTGATGCAAGCAAAGCTGAATGGTTGTCACGGCGAACAGAAGCCTGCCATTTGGTATTGACCAGGGCTGCATTGCTAATCATCGTGCTTTTCTCATCCTCAGCTAGTGCCAATATCTGCAATGTTGTCCTGATGAGGCACACAGAACTGGAAGAAGGAATTGACGTCTTGGACAATAACGGAAACATTGTTGGGTCTTCTAGAATTGCTGCAAAACATGTATGTACCTGCGATGTCCCTGGTGAGCACTTGGGTGAGCTTGTACACAACTGGCTTTTAGCTTCAACATGCCACAGATGTAAGAATCAATGACTTGAAGGAGCTAGGAATAGATGAGCTTTACCTATCATGCAGGAAGAATGAAGTGGCAAAACTTAATGCCTGCATTGTGCCCACATGTGCAGTTATGTAGTCACAAAACTGAGCGTGCTGGTGGACACAGGCTCGTGTCATGCAGGCACGTTCAGTGACTGACCTTGATGGACTGGAAGGGTACAGACTGACATCAGGAAGATCCTGTACTACCCTGATGCTTTCACAGCCATAGGATTTCTTTGTGGAAACTTGTAAGCAGTTCATGTTGAATACGAAGCAAAGATAACTTACACCTTTTTCTAAATGAGGAAGACTTCATTTTCAAGCTGAATAGCTTTTTAACCCTTGCCACGTCAAAACTGCATTAACAATTACTAACCAAAGCTTTGTGAGGGTAACCAGATGTTTTTATCTGTGTCCTAACACCTGGCTTGTTTTCCCCCCGTAACTTTATACTCTCTCCCATCTGCCTGCAATTATTCCCTTTTCTTCCCTTCTTACACAGTTTTGTCTTCTGAGCATCATCTGATTGTCTGAGGCATGTTGTTTCCAAGTGGGCTTTAATCTGAAATGTAAAGCATGTACCAAAGCACACGCCCAGGCAGAGGAGTTAATAATATAATGCTTGGCATTTCTCTCGCTCCTTCTGTCCAAGGCTCTTAAGGCACTTCATAGACAGCAATTAATGTACAGATTTACAGTCCTCGGCAAGAAATGGGAGATCTCTAATATCTCTCCATATTGTTGTTTAACAAGGAGATTAAAACAATCTGTTGAAGGGCTCGGAGATACTTATTTGAGCCAGTTTTTCTCACTTACATTAACTGGCTTCAGGACCCAGCTTCCCCTCTCCATCCTAATGGTCCAGGGGAAGACAGACAACATAGAAAATAAATATTAAAAGGGAAGGTACTGTAAGTGTGATTTGGGTGGAGTTTAAACATATATTCAGGACTTCTGAGAACTTCTGCTCAGCTGCCATCTAATCCCAATTCTTCTTCCTGAATAGTTTAGGAGTGGGTTTTGTCATGTAAATTTTGGCAGATCTGTAGCGTAACACTCTGTGCCTCTCTGAGACCTTCTCCCAGTTTGGAAGGATCGAGTGCTCTCAAGCCTGACAAGTTTCAGCATTTCCTTCCAAAATCCACAGTTACCCTCTGCCTACATCTGCCAAAGCCCCGTGCGTGATCGCAGCGCTTGGGGCATCCCAGGTGGGTGCTGACAAAGGTGGTTCAAAGAGGTAAAAGTGTTCAAAGACAGTAGTGGTTCTACACCTTGCTAGTGTGCCCATGATCTTCTCTAGGTCTCATCTCAGGGTAATTCATATGTATATGTATCGTGCTACTTTGTTTGCTGCTTCCTGGTGAATCTTGCCAGGGAGAAAGCGCCAGTGGAAAGACAACCGTAGTTCCAGTCAGGCGTTTTTCTAAGAGAGGAGAGACCTGTGTGTTGCAACATTTTGCAATAAACCACCAGTGATTAAAACCCAGAAACAAGTCTTGGAGCAGGCAAATTAAGGTGCTGCATTCCCCCAGCATGTAATTGAAATTGAAACTCGTGGAGGAAGGGTTGGAGCTCCTGCACAGCCCATTTCATCTTACATCTTTCAGGCAGCTGTTTTGCCTCCCTTCCTCCAGGCAGCACTAACATGATTGCATAGGAGTATGCAGAGATGTTTGAGCACTTGTGGTCAAATAAAGTGAAATCAGGGAAGCTATTAGGTGTCTCTGTTTATTCCGCTGGATTTGTGGCCAAGCATGGGCTGCAGCCCATGGTTTGTAGCAAAAGAGTGAAAATAGAGTGTATACGAATAGCTGATAGCAAAGTTGAAAGTGTGTGTTGATACATTCATTCACATATGCAACACAAGGAAGGCCAGCCAAGCCATTCCTGAGCCCACGCATTGATTGCTCAGTGCAGGTACCTCCTCAGATTTGTTTTAAATGTCTTGGGTTTGTTTGTTTTTCTTTTTCAGGCACTGATAGAAACAGCCCTGACTAGAGTCGTCCTGCCAATGCCTATACTGGTTCTACCTCCAATTATTATGTCCATACTGGAAAAGTAAGTATTGGGTAATATGAAGGGAGGGCTTTTCAAGAGGAAGGGAGAAAAGATCCTCAGTAGGTGTTATTCATTGATATTTCTTAGCATTGGTCCATCAAAGACATTTTTGCTTATTAAAATTTTTGTGTTCCATCATTTTTGACCATTGTTGTAGCCTGTTGAAGTGTTATATTGATGTGGTTATTTTAAGTCATTTTTCTGAGACCCCAGCAGCTTAAAGAACCCTATTCTGTAGGGTCACTGTGAGCCAAAACTCTGAATTCAGTGGAAAAGTGTCCATAAGTTTTCAGTCCTCCACTTAACAAATACTCAAGCTGCCACGTGGGGTCAGACTAAAAGTCTTGGTTCATGCTCAGCCAGCTACAGGGAGGGTAGGGACTTGCTGATCATGCACCTCGGCCACTGTTGGATTTGCTTATGCCCTGTTTGAACTCACTTGTACTCTCTTTCAATAACATCCTGTGGCTTGGACTTCCCCAGAAGAATATATGCTTCACACGTTCTGCAGAAATTTGCTTTCCATCACTGTTTAAGTCAGAATCTCTCCTGGTAGAGGTCTCCAGAGCTTCAGTGCTAGGAGAGTGGGTGGGAAAAGGCAGGGTTATTTCATGTCCACTTACCTCCTATCAGAGTTCTTAATAGCAAAAAAACCCCAAAATGCCCCGTCCCTTGGCCGTTCTCCCACCTCCCTTTCCAACACCTCTGCTTTTTCTGCCCAGAGATGCTGTGAGCTAGTTTGGACCTGTTGGGTGTCAGTGGCTCCTTAGGGCTCCCATCAGCAGCTCATTCGGTGCGAATGATCCGTGGGGTGGGGATCAACCTTGCCAACCTCTGGAGACTGATTAGTGCATTGAAAGATGGGGATGCTAAAAGGGCTTGCTACCTTTGTCCAGACAGCCAGGCTGGAAGCACTCTTTAAACAAATCTGTTGATAATGGCTGCTCTAAAGCACTCAATTGACAAAGTAAATAGCAATTAGTACGATTAGGGATTGACCCATAACTTTGGTTGGCTTGTTTACCCTTATAGAAACACCTCTGGGCAATTTTCTTTCCTTAAGGGAAGGGTCAGGGCTCTTTCTGTAAATTTGGGGACTGGTTTTTAAGATCTAAATTTAAAAATGTAGATACAGTCTGGTACCCCTGCAGCACCTAGAGGCTATCACCAAGATCTTTTCTTCCGACGGGCTGAGTGTGGGAAGAAACAGGGCAACAGATTCTGTTTTGGGAACTATAAAGTAAGGTCTGTCAGCCCTTTTTGGCCAATATAGACTGTTTTCCTCTCTTTTTCAAAGGTACTGTGGTGGTTCCCTGTGGCAGGTCACAGTCTTAGTAATATTTTCTGCAAAGCTACTCTTTGGAGATGGCTGCTGGAGACACACAAGGACAAGGGGTAGATTCCAGTCCCCCTAATTTTGTGCAGAGCATTTGATTTTCACTTCATGCTCCTCCCTGACAAAAGCTCTCCAGCCTCTTTCCTGCTCTAAGACCCTGTGTCACCTGCACAGTCCCCCAGCCCATGATCTCCCTGCAGGGTCTGCATGGGGAGGTGCTCAGGAGTGACCATGCCTTACTCTTGAGTACCTTACTCTGGAGTACCTTACTTTGGCTTGCTCAAAGTCACATGTAAGAACAGGGAGTGTCACTTATCTTTGTACCCCAGCATCTTGGCAGCTTCCCTGCTTCAAATTCAGACGCGTGATTCTAGCCTTTATAATCCCATCAAAGCTGCTTTGCTGTTGTCAGTCTAAAGGACTTCTGTTTTCATCTGTCCACATGCCAGACACTTCAGAAATGCCACCAATTTGTGATGTTCTTACTACAGAGCTCTTTCTTTTTGCCTTTTTGCTGCGCTGAGGCTTTGCACTGAAGTGGCTGCGTGTGTTACTGCTGGCTTCACACAGGCCCTGGTTCCAGTCTAGCCATGCATTAGTGATTAGCTCATCCAAGAAGGATCACCCCAGAGGACAAACTATTTTATTGCTGTAATTCAGAGGATCTTTGCTATTCTGGTTATTAACATGAAAAGACAAAAATCTTTATGTGCAAAAATACTTGTATTGCACTATATATGGGTTGATAAGAAAGACGAAGAGGGGCTTTTTAATGGGGCCTGTAGTGATAGGATGAGGGGTAACAGTTTTAAACTGAAAGAGGGTAGATTTATGTTAGATATTAAGAAGAAATTCTTCCCTGTGAGGGTGGCGAGGCGCTGGCACAGGCTGCCCAGAGCAGCTGTGGATGCCCCATCCCTGGCAGTGTCCAAGGCCAGGCTGGATGGGGCTTGGAGCAACCTGGTCTGGTGGCAGGGGATTGGGACTGGATGGGCTTTAAGGTCCCTTCCAACCCAAACCGTGCTGTGATTCTATGAAAAATTCAAAGTTTTCTAAAAACTGACCTCTAAATTATTGTCTGCAACAGCAAATGCTGAGGACCATCATGGGTCTTGCTAAACATCCACTAGCTTAAGCAAAATGAACAGTAAAATTTGCTTTGTACTTGGAGATACCATAATTTCTTGTATTGATATGAGTTTTACTAAATGCATCTGTGCTCTCTGCAAGACTTACTGAAACTAATTCTATCTGTCAAACAAATGTGGACATACAGGAGATTGTCTTGTAAAAGTCGTCATTTTAACTAACAGGAGGGCTTAATTTGGGGTTGTGAGATAATACTTTCTTCCTACCACCCCCAAATGAAACTCTGTAGATATAAAAATATGTGGGCACTGCTTTTGCCTGCCTAAATTCTCCTTAGAGCTTTGTGCCTACTGTTTCATTTTCCATCAAATGTCTTTGGATTCCTGGAAGCCTGTGAGTGAGAAACAGCAGGGATAGGGAGTGGGGTGCGGGTTTGGCCACGCAGCTAGAGGTGGTGGTGTCGCTGTAGGACATGGAAGTGTCCACCTGACATGGTGAGCATCCCTTTCCATAGCCAAGGGATTTGCAGTCCACGTGTTGACTCACAGGACACAGTCAGAGGTGAAACCTCATTTTGGAAAAAAACTTGGAGCATTTGGTAAAGAGTTTAACTTTTTAAATTTAGTAGAATTTTAATTAGACTAGGGCATTTTTAATGGGAGTCATATCAAGGCGTGCATTATCAATTTATTTATGGAAATCCTTACAGTGTCTATAAATGAGAAAGATGAGAGTGATGGCTTATTATTTGGAGGCTGGAGATCTGGAATCAAAAGTCACAATCTGGATCCTCTACTAAGTCATTTGCATTTGGGGTTGTGGCGAGGGAGGAGAGCGATTCTCCTGCCTTGTGTTTAAGTCCGGGTGGAAACAGGTGACAGTGCTGCAGTTGGGTGGGAGCTGTATCACCCAGGAGCAAGCTATGTGCTCGCAGCAGCGGTTTTCAGATTCATGGAAAAGTCTCCCCCTCTTTTTTGTCTCTGTATTCAAAAAGTTTATTTTAAGTGGCCAGTTCCTGGTCGTCGTCTTTCCACTTGGATCCAGGTCTTTCCTCTCTCTCAGCCATCTCTCCATCTGCATGTTTTAACTCCCCCAGCTGCCTCTCTCGTCTCTTGTGCCATTTTTTTCAGCTCTCTTGGCTTCTCTCATCTCTTTGCCTGCTGTGTATTTTAACTCCCAGGGCCGCCTTCTCTGCTCTCCAAGTAATTCAATGTTACCTCCCACTGCTGAGCTCCGCAGCGCGCCATTCTTTCCCCATGTTTCATGCATTTCCTGCTGCTTGGACGCTCTGTTTAAGCAGCTAACATATAGAATCAATGTTTATTTTGAGACTACATATGCCATGCGGGGAACACGGTGTTAGTTATTTTGTGCAGATGTATTCTCATTTAAGTTTTATAAATAATATCTGTATTGGCAACTTTAATACGGAAAAATATTGGTTTTGCATTGTCTATGAGACGAAGATTCATCTTTGGGATGTAGCTGACTGTGGAGCAGGCAATGGAAACTCTGTTAGTACCTCCATGTCACAGAGATGTGGGGACAACTGCAACCACTGCATGAAGCTGGACTTCTCCTCCCCCAGGCATTTCCCGTTATTCAGATGCTTCTGTGAATCCTTTTGTCTAGTAGTTATGATGAAATTTGGGAAATGGTGCAGGTTACTCCCAACCATCATCCAAGACTTCTCCAGTGGTCTTTGTCCAGCTTCTGACTCCTTGCAGAGTTGAAGCCCATCATGCAGCTGGTCTATGTGTAACTGTCCAGGTCTGTGTGTAAGCGCAAACTCAGGTTCCCCTGTAGGCTGAGCCCTGTGGTGGGAGAGCCCAAATCCAGTCGTACTTGGTTCATGTGGTCTGGAGAAGTGGTGGACAAGGTCAGTCCACCAGCAGTGTCTGCTGTGGACGCTTTGAACTGACAGCTGGCAGTGGAGATTAAAGAACGTAAGCTCTTCTTATCTCCTTATCCTCCGGCTTCTCTGCCTCACAGTGCAAGGAACCTCAGAGGGTCTGAAGTGCAGCAGAAGTCTGAGGTTGGGCTTCAAGAGCTCATGTATGTCAGGCTAGACAAGAGGAAGCCCTAGAGCTGACCATGCAGCGTTTGTGGAGGAGAAAGCTGGAACTGTCAGCAATAGGCAAGAGCTGAGAGAGGAGTGGGCAGCCGAATAGTTGTGGCTGTAAGAGGAGCGTTTCTACTCTTTCTTCATCTCCACATCATCCTGATCTTATGGCAGAGCTGCCACAGCATGTCGGCAACCTTGCATAGCAGTTGTCAGCGCTGTTTTCCTGTAAGGCTCATAAAATTAGGATACTCCCAGGCTGGATCAACATTACAGAGCTGCTCTGGCTTAGCTAAGTCAGTCTAACAGTGAAAAATGCATTCTTTTGACGAATAGCCAGTGCTCAGCCCATGGTTTTGTGGTGCTGGATGGACATTTTCATCAGCTTAAACCATGTTTTTCACTGTAGAAATGCGTGTGAGGTAGAAGGCCCTCTTGGACCTCATGCTCAGGGCCTTTTGCTGGAGATAATTGCCTTCTGACAGTGTGTGCAGAATGTTTCCTACAGGAACTCTTCCTCCTCTGAAGTGCAAAGTCTCTCCGTCCAGCTAAACCCTTGCTGAAGTTTGTTTAAACTAAACAGCTGCCAGCAGTGACACCTTAAACTGCTGTGGCTGTTTCCAGAGTAAACATTGAAACTGCTCCTTTAATTATGTCAATCAAGCACAAAAAATCCCCCAGCCTCATTTGCTTTGCATCTGGTGTGTCCTCTGAAGGGGGCACTGGGGCTACAGCCAAGAGGAGGAGATGCTCCTTGGTGAGGACAGCGGTGGCCTGGCTGGAGAGGACAGCAGACAGAGTTACTGGTCACTAGAAGAGCTCAGGATTCCCCAAATGACCCCGAAGGAGTGAGAAACACCCTCTGCAGAACAGCAGAGAGACCTGACGGGTTCTCTGAAGCAGAGACTTGGTATGGTGCTGGCTGTGGGAGGTTCTCAGCAGAACCGGGATCTGGGGTAGGACAACCACCTCAAAGTTTGTTTGCACATCGGGGGCTGCTCTGTGGAGCCTGGGAGGCCTCGGGATACCCCCAGCTTCAGCCTCCAGCGCTTTTCTTACCCTGCCATCATCCTCGGCGTCTTGCGATGTATATATTAGCTTTGAACCTGTTTATACCAAACACTACAGAAACCCCACAGAATCTGTCAGCTGGGAGACTTTGGTTAACTCCTGTCATATTTAGTTTAGCATCTGACACCTCCTTCTAGACAAATACAGCTCTGGTTCACTGAACCTGATAACTCCTTTTTAGTACAGCAACTGACTTCCATATGGAATAAATTACAGTACCTCTTGAAAAACGCCAGCGGCAGCTGCCAAATTATGCAAAATTTAAACCACTAATGAACAATGTGATGAAAGTTGAATGAAGGTGTATTTACAAGATCTACAACACACTGTCTCTGTGGAGCAGATGTACTGTCTGTACAAGTATGCGTGTGTGTATATACCTACGTACGTGCACGCTCATGCATATTGAAAAGTTATCCTAAGGTCTAGCTGTTTTCGGTATATCCGTTAACAGTAACCGCTACCTAGGATCAGGAAGCCAGAAGCTCCCCAGTGTGTTGCTGCCTTTTGAATACCTGGTAGGCAAATTTTATGAAGGCAAATTGCAGCAAGAGTAGGCATTAGGGGTTTTTGAAAGGAGGTAAAGAAAAAAAATCTTTGGGAAAAAAAAAAAAAAAGGAAAAAGAGAGAGGAGGAGGGAAGTACTGAAAAAATGCACGTTCTTTGGCATCCAAAGGTCGATGTATAAACATGGATCACTTACTTATATTAGTGAGGCAGACCATTGGTGCCAAAACTTGGGCTTCTAAAATTGGGAACAATAAAATATACATATTATTGTCTTCCTATTTCTAAAAAATTTTATTAAAAAAAGTGGATTTCCAATGAGAACTTCTCTTGGCGCAAACTTTTCAGTCCTGTGTTGTCTAATCTGAGCACCAAGGTGTAGTTCACCAGAGCCTGGCCAGTACATGGTGACAGTCTGTAAAACTACTGTTCTCATATGACCATAGACTTCTGCAGAATTACTGGTAGGGCAAGATGATATTTGCTCTTGTGAATGTAGCAGTCTGCTTCAGAAGATGCCAGTGACAAAGTTGGGCTGTCAGGGGGATCTAAATGTTCAGGCATCCCTGATCAAACCCCTTTGGCAGAGGACACAGGACAGTGTTGTAAACTAATTCACTCTTCAACAAATGGTTATTAATATTATTTATTTATCATCTGCTATAATACTCTGCAGTTAAACCCTTTGGAAACATCTAATCATTCACTTCCAATGGGGGGCTAATGGGTGAAAAGAAGGGTTTTGATTGCAGTTGACAGCTAACAAAATGCAGCATGCAATATTTAACTTAATATTCTTCTGAGATCTGTGTCGAGAGCAAAGATCCTAGGGATAGAAGAAAAGTGGACCACTTGACTAATTATGAGTCATTTATTCTGAACCACACAAATTTTAGAATCTGAATCCCAATTAAGACATTACACTACATGTGTTAATTAATCCACTCTACTTTTTAAATCAAGCCATAACTCTTCTTAATTAGGAGGTTAGCCATTGTAATTTGAACTGGCCTGAGTCTGAAGCACTCCTGGAAATCACACCTGGGGGCTGTACTGGGGATCATTTTAAATTGGTTGAGTTTTTACTTGGGTGATTATAAGGTCCCCAACAGGGCAGTAATTAAAGAGGGTGCAGCTTCCAAATTAAGATATCAGGGGTGGTGTAAGCAGTGATGTCTTGATTCTAAACTGTACTCCAGGAGTCTTGAAGGATGCTGGTCATATGGTTTGCTCAGCAAGGGTTCTCGTGGGTCATGCCAGCTTAAGCAGGAGAACAAATCCGCTCCAGGAGTTGCCCTTCTGCATCCCAGGGACTAGTTATCACAGCTTATTGATGGCAATTCTTGAACATTGTGTTTGTTAAAGAGCGTGGAGCAAGGTGACCTGCTTTCTTGACTCAGACAAAATCCTTGTGGATTGCTGCAGGAGTCTTTTAGGTTAGATCGTGCTCTATGCAAAACAAAGTAGCTAAATATTGGAGAACAGAAGCTTGGATTTCACAGCACAAATTGATAGGATCAGCTCCATCTCAATAGCTTATTAGTGAGGAGCTGAGGTACTGGAGGAGTTAAGTCTCTGAATCTTGTTTTCCTTCCCCACTTCACCCAAACCTTCTCAAGATGAAGACAGCTTTCAGCAAGCATTGCTAGCAAAGGGTGAAGAGTCTGAATGTTCAGACACACAGACAGCGTACAGCAGGGTAACAAGTTCCCACACATCAGCTGCTCCGTTATAATTCATCAGGTGCGTGTTTGTAGCCTGCAGCAAACATGGAGCCGATGGGGGGTTGAGGTAATCTGTTATCTTGCATTGGCTGCAGGCACGGGCTGCACTGGGAGACATGCCTGCAAAATCACATGTGCCTGTGCCAAAGCAGGCTAGCAGCATGCCCTGGTGTGGGAAGGTTGCTTGGCTTGGTTTTGGTGGGCACCTTGTGAGCGGTGCACACTGAATTAGGAATGCTTTTTTAAACCCCAGTGATGTTTAGCACTTAGTGTAATCTGATTGTACCTTCCTAGACCCAAAGAAAGCTCCCATGTTATCACCACAGTGGAAAGGCATTAACTAGCAGATCTTTGCCAGCATTTGATGGCCAGAGACTGTGAGGCATCAGCGTTCTCAAGATTGGGATGGACAGAGAAGAGATGTGTGTTGGGACTAAGGCAAATAGCTGATGACCCAGCAGCAAATCTGCTCTCTACATTGCTAATATACACTGAATATTCAAAAAAGCTCACTAGCAAGTTGCTGGTTTATATTCCCCATTGTTTCAGATTGGTAGAAAAGAGTTGAATGACAGGTGCCATTTTGGTGTAAATAGCTGCAGAACAAACCCCTTGAGATTTACATTTTTCCCCTTACCATTTGTAAAATTTCTGAGGTCCTGTATCCTGGAATATATTTAACAAAACCTTCTACTGACTAAATATTGTCCCTGTCAGTCGGTGTTAATTGTATCAGAAGGGTCATTTAACCGGTCAGTATCGGAACCTGACCTTGCAGGTATCTTAAAGTGTTTGCTGTTAACAAGTCTGAAACTCATAAATATCCCCTGGGGACAGCAAGTGTTAAAACATCCGTATCACCCACCTGTAGATGTTTGATTTTTAACAAATTAAGGTATCGTCAAGTTTACTACTTTATTACCCCTTTATTACCCCATTATCGCTGCTGCTGAGGCTGATAAAGTTCACAGTCTCTCTCAAGAACCTAATTTCCTTCTGCTCACTCCATGTCATCTCCAAAGCCTTTATGCAGGTGACACATGCGTGCAGCCAGATCACCTCATGCACTGTTTACTCTGCTGTAAGATGGTTTGAAATGGGGGAAGCCTGTGAAGTGATCCCATTTTAAATTAGAAGTAAGCACTTAGGTTGGCATGGGCTGTGTAATCCCAGCAGATGCAAAAGCACAGTGTGCAGGACTCGGGATCTTTTGTGGGTGAACTTGTTGATGATCTGCTAAGAAGGAACCTAGTCCAGTTAGGGAGAGGGAGATCAATGGGTCTGGGTGAACACCGGTGTCCATTCTGATGATGGCACGCCTGTCTATGAAATGCTCTAACAAAACCTTTTCTTTCCAGAACATCGCTCCTGAGGTCCCGGCCCCGGATGATTCTCCCAGTCCAAAGCCTTGTGTGCCTCGCTGCCTTTGGCCTGGCCCTCCCCTTGGCCATCAGTCTCTTCCCGCAGATGTCCGAGGTCAGTACACGTCTGGTCACTGCACTGGCGTATCTCAGAGGGGCGTACCAATACCACTGCTTGTTTTGCGTTCCTGGATGATAGTCTCATTCCTATGGAGCCCCTTCCATTTTTGGATGAAGTTTTTTGCTGCCTTGAACAAGGGCAGATTGACTGGGCAGGTGATGGTCGTGTTAGTCCCTCCTGTTGGTACATGCTAGCGCAGCTTAGTATCACACAGTTTTGCTGGGCTTTTAACCAGTGTGCAGGTCATTTGGTGACATGTACCTTCCAAGCAAACAGAGGAAGAACTGAACAGAGGAACTTTTGTTCCCCCCAGCAAATGCACCTTTTACAGGCAAGGGATGGTCACATGTCATCCTCCTCCCTTCCATCACTCCATTGTTCTCCTGTAGCAGTGGCCTGCTCCAGGCCTCTCCCATGTGAAGGATGTTCAGCAATCAAAACACCAGGAATCAGGTGGACAACCAGGTTGGAATAAGGCTTTTTTAAAAAAAAAAACAACTGTGAGGATAATGTTCTGCCTCCTTCATCGCCAGAGGAGCATCTCAGCTAGCACAGGGGGTATCCTGTCCCTCTTCAGTGATACCCAGGTCAGGTCTGGTCAGATCACAAGTCAAGAGATGTTGGTGTTTCTGACTGATGACTTCTGCTCTGAGACTCCAGCTGGGTTTGTCCTTTCTTGTCCGGGGACGTGAGCTTAGTGACAGCTGAGCTGCACCAGGGAGAGCATGGTTCAGGTCACCCTCTCCCATGACAGTGGTGTTTCCTTCATCTTAACATAGCAAAAACAAGTCTTTGTCCATTAAAAAAAGGGCCTGGGATATATGTTTGATGTGGATATACTTCCCAGGAGCTTCTTTGAAGGAGTTCTGCCTTTTCATCTTCTAGTCTGGCTTTGGGCAGACACAGCCTGGGGATGAACGGAGGAAAACTAGCCAAGGAAACAGGCAGAATGACTAATGAAATCACTCGCACCTATGTTAGTTGAACAAATAGCTAAGGTGTATTTATTTGTAAGTCATTAATTTGGACCATTCGGTGTTTGGAGCTTATAGATCTGCAGATTGTAAATTTGTACATTTTCAGGGAGGTTTGCTATTATGAAGTGATAAAACCTCTATTAAACAGATCAAAGGACTTTGCTGGAGTTCTTTTTGTGTCAACTGGAACAGTCAATCAGAAATTGGTATCATGGTCTCTACTGGTTAGTTAAATTTTTTCGGTCTGGATGGGTTTATCCACAACTTCTAGCCAGGGAATCTTGCTGTACACTTGTCTGCTAGACTGAAAAACATGTTACAAATTTCCTGTTGTCCTTCTATCTGTTTACAGGCTGAGACAAAACTGTCCCCTTAATCTTCTTTTTAAGAAACGGAATATATCTCAATCTTGGAGTCTTTTGCTAAAAGACGTGTTTTGTGAAGCTTTAATGATTCATATGGCTCTTCCTTAAACTTTTTCTAATTAGTCAACATCCTTTTTGGAGCACTTCCATAAGAACCAGACACAGTATTCCAGTAAGAAGTTGCACAAGTACAAGTTGCAGGAGCAGTGTGATTTGCCTGCTTCTACTTGAATTCATACATCCACAGAGCATGTTAGTCATTTTGGCATGAGCTCAACCTTCGCTCCCTGTCCATCAGTTTTTTGCTGTGATCCCAAGTTCTGCTCAGAGGTTTTGGTTATGAAAGGCTGAGGAGCATTTCCAGGTCTCGCATCTGTTCAAGGTAGATGCCCGGAGTATATCCAAAGTTCCTGTTGGTAGGAGACTTGGTCATGGAGCATTCCTTCTGCTCTGATTTCCAGGGAAAGGAGCTTCACCCACCAGAAGGTAGCCATGGCCTTTCCTGGGAGGTCTCCTCTCTAGATAATCAGGGAAGCAAGACCACAGGAGGTGCCAGCAACCTCATTCACCCCAAAGGTGACCTTGCCATTGTTCCCCCAAAACGGTGCCCCATGCCATCGGTACGCACACTCTTTGTGCCCAGAGGTAATACTGTGTGACCAAACCACGACAGACACACATTGACTTCTTTTCTGCAGATGGCTATGTGATCCAGAGGTCTCTGTATCAGTGGCTTGGACTCTTAATTACTTACCACTTTCCCAGACTTTGTGTCATCTCAAACCTTACGCAGTAGGCATCGTGTATCTTCTCCCTTCCTACTGATGCCACACACGTTTAATAGTATTGGCCAAACCAAACCATTCTTTCAGCATAGACAGGAAACTCACCCTAAAACTGTTTTGAAATTTAGTATTTCATACCTTTCCAGTTTTTTCTGTAGGCATCGCTTAGCATGGGCTTCTCTGAAATAGTGTCTAAGGTCAGTGGGAACTAAAGTTTTGGTACCAGAATCTGAGGCATTCAGGCATTCTGAGGCAAGCATCACTTAGGGCTCTACAAAAATAATTATTCATTGCCTTAGTATATCTAAAAATGAAGCTCACAATGTCTGTTTGCCCTTTATATTTTAGCTTTATGGGTGGCAGATAATTTATAATGTATAGTATCTGATATTACAGCATGAAAAATTGTGCTGATGCTAACAGCTGAATGAATTCTAGCTCACAAGGAAAATTAAGGTCTGGCTTCCTTCAAAGGATATTCAAATTGCAGGCATCGGGCAATACTGAAACCATACAGCATCACTTGAAAATGACCTTCTAAAAGCAGATTAAATGTTATCTGCAGTGTAAACATGAATCAGCGCTGATTAGTAGATCAAACAGAATGACGTGCTCTCTGCCCACACTTCATGTCAATGAAAAGAAACCATTACAGCTGGTGGTATAGCTCATTACCTACTGGGATCTCAGCTCTGCTCAACTGGAGTTAGCTCCGTGTGCACAGCTGGCTCTCACATCTGTTAATGCTAAGGGATCAGATTCTCCATAGCAGCCTGGGCTGATCAGTCTTCTAGTTATGCTTGTGTCCATTTTAAGTGTGTGTGAGTGTGTGTGTAAAGGGCTTTCCTCCCATTCTGCAGAATCTCACTGGTGGTGGCTGTGGGGATGTTCAAGTGAGCAGAGCAAGTGACTTATCTGAAGCAATCTTTCCAGAGCCATTTCTTCACAGCCTTGGGTGGCAAATCTGAGTTTCCTTGCAAAGAGCACTTTTCAGAACACGTGACTTTCTTGGTCACTCATCACTGGTCCACGAACTTGTCAGATAACTAAGTTAATAGACTTTTGAGTGTTTGAACACTGACCTCTCTCTGTATATGCATGTGTATTATGTATGCATGTGTGTATTTGCTTTTTCTCAGAACTGCAGTAGGTGAAGCAGCTATGAACATAACATCAGTAAGATGATGCTGTTTTAATGAGCACTACCCAGGGAGTAAATTATTAACAACAAGATGTAATAGGCGCGTTCTGTTCCAAAAATATGATTATGGTCTGAGCAGCAACCCTTTCAGAAATTGTAAATGAGCCAAATTCTGCCCTTAATCACACATTCACAGTCCTTTTTCTTTAGTCAGAGAGCAAACATAGAAGCTGATGTGTTATTAAGTGCTTGTTTTAGCATGGGAGCTTGACTGGTCGCCTTTGATCCACTCTTCTAAAGGGGCTCAAACTTACAATTAGTTTTCAAGCAGAATTGAAGCCTTCCAGTAGATTTAATCAAAGTGCTAGATAAACGCAGCCACCTTATCACATCAGCTATCGCTGCTTCAGAGTTACACCTGTTTTAAAATAAACTAAGAGAAATCAGGATTCAGCTCTGGTTGCATACAGAAACACCAGCATCAGGGAAATGAAAATTCTGGAGCTGAACAGCCTTCATGTGCTGGAAAGGATGATGCATCCCAATCTTCTCTTGGGTCAGTGTTTAGTCTAGCAAAGGCCTTATACCTTCCTTGATTTTGTACAGATGGAATCCACTTTGATGTCTGCAACGGTGCTCCAGAATTCCAGCTTGTTTCTAGATGTTATGGTTTTGAAGATCACCTTATAAAAATAAAACCCTAGTGTCAGCCATAAAGACACGGGTCCTTGTGACGAAGCACGCCTAAGATGCTGGGAAATACACTTTACATCCCAATATAGCGTTAACTCCAGTACCTAAATGCATCAATATGCATTAAGTAATTCACTGCTGTTAAGTTTAGGAGAAACATCTAGTTAATGCATTTAGCCCACAACCTCCAACTGCCTCCCATGCCCCCCGGGGAATCTCTTTTCTAACTGCCTATCCTACAGCATCCCCACTGACAACTCCTACTCAGCTATGCACTGCCAATAGAAACAGCTGTGACAGTTCCAAACTGAAAATGGGACTTGTGCAAATGAAATTCAGTGTAGCAGCAAAAGAAATAACCATGGGGTTGCTCCACCTATTTTCCACCCTTTGGTCCCTGCTCATCCAAATCATTCATTTTTCAGCATCCAAGAGGATGCTGTTGAACTTCAGGGTGCTGCAAACCCACCGAAACTGGCCTCATCCCGCACCCAACGTGCTGGATTGTGCTGATAAAGAAGGATAAACCCAGGTGAGAAATGGAGCTGAAGCAAAAGCTGATGGCAGAGAAAGCCTTCCACTAGTTATAATACACATGCCCTCACCGCAGGTTAAGTTTAAAGGGCCTTGGTTGCTGGTTAGGGCAAAACAAGCCATCTTCCGGAATTAGGCTGATTTCAGCTGAAAGCCTTTTTTTAAAAATAATCTTTCTTTTGGATCTCCAGGACAAGGGGAATAAACAGCTTAAAATCCAAGGCTGAGCTATTGTTTTCCAATCTGTTTTAGCCTTCATCTTGTTGGCAGGCTGCTTTAGAAAAGCAAAAGGTTAATGAGCCAATGTGCAGTGGGATTATTGCAGTAAAGATGACAGTGAACCAGTAATTACTAATTAGATGCAGTTTAACAGGAGGAACAAGTGAAATCTCCTCTTCACCAACTGTCAATAATTAGCAGATTTGGTGAGGTTGAAATGTGTCCACAGTTAAAAGGCTGATTTTTTAATGAAATGGCACTTGACAAAAGAGCTGTATGGAGGTCACAGCCATAGCCCTCGAGACGCTTCCCTATACCATACTTAGGAGGGAAATCAGATGCAAGACAGCAGGGGGTCCCCATGAAACCATTTCTCCCTTGGGATTACATTGCACAGGGGGAGGGGAGCAGGAGGGATTCTCTGCAGTAATTTTGTCCAACTTGGATGAGAAGCAAAGGAAAGGAATTGCCAGCTGCCATGGGGAAAAATGTTTGAGAAGTGAGAAGTTCTGTGGTATTTCTTTGCTCCTGGGTCTGAGGAATGGTTTTCTGAGAGTGGTAATCTGAGTGTGCTGGCCAAAGTCTACCCTTGGGGTGGAGTTGGTCTTGGAAGGAACTGCTCTTAGGAAAGAAGTGGCACAAGGTCCTGAAGGACTGGCAGGAGCATGGAAGCTCAGTGGCATGTGTCTCCCAAAGACTGCAGAAGACTCAAGCTGTGCCGTCAAGGCTTGGTTTCATACTGACACGCAGGTGATGCTCCCGTCGTTGACTTGTGAAGCATTAAGGGGTTCATCTGAGGTTCCTCGCCTGTGTACTGATCCAGTTTCTCTTCTGGCAAAGTAACTTGACGTAGGCAAGAGTATCTTATTTTCCACATGAAGTTAAAATGGAGAGGTGATCTGTGTGAAATCTTTAACATCCATGAAACTTTTTACTTGACCAGAAGCCCCCAGCATTTAGGTGATACTGAGTAGTTGAATACTGATGTGGTTCAGGTAGAGCTGGAGAGAAAACCTGTGGTATTTGGAAGTGTGTTGAGCCCTGTTCTGGCCTTCAGATGAAAGGTGATGCTTAACAAGGTTATTGTCTGGTGCTCTTTGGTAAGGATGGACTCATTGCTGTCAGAAGTTGGAAGGCAAATGAGTTACCCCTTCCAGAGCATAGCCCTGCACCTGGAAGGGTAAAGTGGTGGAAGATGAGGTGTCATTTGGGGAACAGCAGAATGATACTGCCATGACTGCACACAAAGGCTGGACATAATTACACAAAACTCAAATGTAAGCTGCTAGCTCATCTTTCCTAAGAAAGAATAGCCTAAGGAAGTCGTAAACTATGTCTATGCTTAGTACAGAGGTTGAGCATACCTGGGTCACTGGCCCACGGTGCCCAGCCTGGTTAAGTGTCTGCATCCTCTCTGCATCAGTTTGGGCTTCCCAGTTCATGCTGAGGGGTAGCAGTGTCAGGGACTGCTCCCACTGAATAAAGCCTCCCTCTCCGAGGGAAGAGTTTAGGCATATGGGTGCAAACTGTGCCACACCACTTGTCCCTGAGCCTGGATTCTGGTTCATGTTGTCTCACACAGCTGTAGCCCTGCCTGTCCCATTGCAAGTATTGAGGAATACTTGCAATTTTTATTGAGGAATAAAAAATTGAGACTAAAAAAAATATTGAGGAATAAAAATACATTGCAAGTGTCTCTAGGTTAATTTGATTTATGGTTTACAGGGCTTATCTGAGCTGAGTTTTGACATCAGAGGACCACGGTCTTAACCTTGCATTGCAGAAGAGTCATGTCTTCCTGCACCATGACAGGACTGTGCCTCAGCTAAGCAGTGGAAAAGCAAAGATCCTTTAGCTTTTGCTTTAAGTGTCTGAGACTGTTGCACACAAAGCAAAGGGCACATCTGTCCTCCCGTACTTCTGGAGGACCCTACCCTTGCTGCCAGCCTGGGCATGGACCTGAAGTCTGGAGACCGCAGTGTTTGTCACCAGAATTTTTTGTGACAAATCCTTCCCTGCTCCAAGTCAAATCACAACCTTGGCCATGAATCTTCATGAGGTCACCAGAGCAGCTCAAAGCACCATGGAACCAGTCTCCAGTACTCAATTCTGCTGTCTCGGTAGCTCATGCAGAGAGATGAGACCTTAGTCATGCAGCACAACAGGGGTCCTCACCTGTACATCCCAAGGTGACTGTGCAGTTAACTGCAGCCTGCTGAACAGGGAAGGCTGACCTGAAGCTGCTCGCTAAGGGGTGAGCCATGAACTTGAACCCAGCTCTGGGCTAAACAGCCAATTTTTTGGAAAGTTTTCAGTCTCCTGTGGTTTATGACAGGAGTGCTTTTACCATTTGCTTCTCTGACGTCTCCCTTCCCTGCTCTCCCAGCCCTGTCTGGTTGTGAGCATCAAGCAGAAGAGAAGACAGTGTGTTCCTGGCTTAGCCCCCCCTTCTCAGTCCCTAGCTCACTTCCCTAGGTTTTCCTTCACCTGTGCCAGCTGTCAGGGAAGGGTTTGCAGACCTGGTGTGTTTCCCAAGGAGCCAGACTTCACACGCTGCTTCCCCCTTGGCCCTACCTTTTGGCTTTCCCTTTACACCTCCACCGTTCCTCCCGCCCTCGCCCACCTCAGCAGCCTGGCATCTGCAGAACACCTTTCCTGTCAAAGCAACCAGGAAAAGAAGTAAAAATCACAGTAGCTTGTTTCCTGTGCTGCAGATTCCCTCAATTCCTTCAACAACTTGTAGCTTCCTTCTAATTGTGTTGCGCAGGAAAGCTGCTGCCCAGGAGCCTGCTAGCACGGGGGAGTCTGTGCATTACTCCAAGTATTTAGGTGGCCTGGGATGGTTTACCTGGGTTTGTGGTCATGCCCAGGCTTGCAGAGAGACATGTGGGGAGCTGGAGGGGTCTCTCCAGAGGATGGCGATGAGCTGTTACCATTTACTATCACAGTTACTGTTGATGTTATTCCTGTGTCCCGTAGATGCCCATGGGCTGTTCCCAACCCATCACAGGCCTCCTACACAGGTTCTTCTGTCAGCAGCAACCTATCTAGTGGAAGGTGTCCCTGCTTATGGCAGGGTTGTTGGAACTAGATGATCTTTAAGGTCTCTTCCAGCCCAAACCCCTCCGCTCTCCTCTCTTATGATGCTATTCTATGAGTCTATGACTTGTTCTTGGCTGCAGAGATCTGCCCCGGTTCCTGCTTCCACCTTAAGTTTCTCTCTCTCTGCCATCGTCTCCAGTGTGACACAGACAGAAAGAAGCCCGGAGCTTTTGCTGTATTTATTTGCTTTAGAGCTTGCAAGGTCAGGCCATCCTCCATACTATAAACTTCCAAGTCAAAGTGGTAGCAGAGCTTTTGGGGGAGCTCAGGCATGCACATTCAAGGCAAGGACATAGGCAGGCTCACATGCTCTAAACCCCCTTTTCGAGCACATCTCCCAGGTGGAGTTGTTCCTAAACACATTTTAGGGACATTTCAGACTTAGTAGTCCTCTCTTCCTCCTCCAGTGGTGCTTTAGCCTGAGTTGTTGAACCAATATCCACAAGCTCCCTCCTGCTTCAGGAAGGGCTTCAATTCAGTGTTCGATGTTTCTGCAGAGAGCTTCTAAAATCCAAACAAACTAGAAATCTACATCACTGTGACATTCCTGTTCCCCCCAAGTCATGAACACACCCACATTCTCATTATTGTGTTGTAACGCCTCATCACTACCATGTGATGCTCTTTTAAGCTCTTTTGCTGGGACTGTAGCAGGAGGATAGGGAAGATGTTGTAGCACAGTAATTTCCTTCCACCCTCTTCCAGCTGGATACAGCAACTGTTCCAGATGCAAACCCATGGGTGGTAATCTCATAGCAGCAGTGTCTGCCTTGTCGTAGGGACACCTCCCATTTCCCAAACTCATGGTATGCTTCATTTCAGTGCCTTTGTGATTCGTGTCCTGTCACAACTGATACTCCTTTTGCTGTGGGGTCACTTACCTGAGGCATGATCAGGAGACAAGGAACCCATTCCACAAAGCAAAGAACACTTCTGGATCAGGACATCTCCCCTTTCTGTGTTCCCCGCGCCACCCACCCCCCCACCCCCCCCCCCCCCATGTCTTTCTCAGAATCAAAGCATTTCATGTGCCTGCTTGCTCCACAGTGAACTGTGGTTGGGAGGTCTCAGTCATTTCTTCTGAGAGCAAATGTCCTTCTTTGATGATGATCTCCAAGGTCTTTTCCAACATAAAAGCTTCTGTGATTCTTTCCAAGAGGAAGAGGAAGGATCTGGTCTTCAGGGGCATTAGCTCCACCATCACGCTTTGCAAGACTCTAGGAAACATGGGGGTGGTTAGGTTTACAACTGCTCAGCCTGTTTGCACCTCATGGTGTAATTATTAGTCTCAGTGACATCTCTAGTCTGGGGAAGGTCATGAGTGAGCAGTGCTCTGATTGATTTGGAGCCTCTGTCTTTGTTCTCACGTTCCCTGTCTGAGAGGCTTTGATTTGTGACTGAGCTGGTTTTTGAAGTCTGCTCATGAGAGTGGTCCTTTGTTTCACAACCAGCGTTTGCAGGAGTCAAAGGTGCTGAAAACTTTACAGGATCTGTCCCTAAAATAGCAATCTGGACCAGCAGAGCTTGTTCTTGCTGGGAAGTGACAGCTTGAACCGAACTGTTATTTGTGGTCATTCAAGGTGGGTGTGGGAGAAAGGACCCCTTTGTACTGCCCAGGGGCTTCAGCAGCAGTGTCAGCAGACAGGATCTGGTTTCATGTTTATATCTCTGTCCCTGGGATACAGGTTCAAGTATGTAAACTATCTATCCTGCAAGCACAGGCTCCTGCAGGTGTGTGGGTGCTAGTGGGCATAAAAAAACATTCCTGACACCATCTCTTTTGAGGAGTCTTCACCTCCTGATGGCTATAAGCCATTAGGAGTCAAAAGAAAGAGCTGACATCCGACAACTCCGGATAAACAGCTAAACATTAACCCTTAAAGTGGCTTGAAAAACATACTTAAAAGGCACTTTGTGGAAAGAAGCCATTTTTTTCCAGGCCTGTTAATTGCTGTCTTTCTTCAGGACACCTTTCAGCAGCACCTACTATAAACAGAGCAGCTCCTCCCAAAGCACTTCCCGAAGGATTCCTGCCCTGCTTGCCAGGGAGCCTGCAGAGGTGGCTGCCCATCTCCTCTTGCCCTGTGCAGTCCTTCTGTGCTTCTTGGTTTTGCTGGTTTCCTCTTGCTATTTCCTTTCTTTCTTCCAGCCCACCTTGAAAACTCAGTCCTCTTTCTTGGTCACCAACAGCCTCTTTATTTGGTTCAACCAGGTTCATCCTTGCATCTTCCCCAGCTTACCCCTCTCATGGTGCACAGGGTTGGATATGTCCTTTTCAGCATGTTTGGAGATGGTTGTTTTAGTTCAGCTGAAGCAACCATACTTCAGACTACTCTGAGGGAGACATACAGGATACAAGCAAAGGAAGGCAGCCAGTTTTCCAGACTTGCCTGCTGGAAGCATGCTTGCTTTACTGCAGAGAATGCTTTATTAATCACATTTCCCAAGCACAGGTACATATAATTATCTGTAACTGCTTTTTAAACCATTTGGATCTAGCAGCCTATTTCTAGTGGGGCTGCTGGTCCTTAAGAGAAGGAAATGTGGTGGAGGTTGGGATCCTGAGGAACTTGCTTAGCTTCTTTAAAGCAAGAAGGATATATCCCTAAATCCTGCAACACCCATCATGCTGTCCTTAATAGCAGGAGAATTGCAGGGTTTGATGTGATGTTCTCACCAAATAGCAACAAATGCTCTTTTCCACAACAGAGCTGCTTGAGGGTTTGTACTAGAATGGACCTAATAGCTCATTTTTGTCAAAAGGGAAACTTGCCACATTCATAATGCCTGCATTCAAAAGCAGGATTTTTTTTTTCTTTCAAAAGAGGAGAGACAACTCTTAAGTCTCTTTGAAAATGCTTTTCATTCCAGCAAGGAGCAGCGACCGTAGCTAAACTCTGTGATTCTGGGGGTTCTCGAGGTGATATTTTAAGCAGGCTGATGACTTTTTTACCCATCAGTTGGCTTGAATGATCCCCCAAAAAGTCTATGTCATGTAATGTGAGGCTTCTTCCTTGAGGCCAGGCAGGAGGAGTTTTGCCCCACACACTATAGACTGAATGCCCTGCACAAACAGTTTTGGAAGAATATTCTCTGCTGAAGAAGGGCCTTTACCTCATGAGGCTGGGTGACCTGAGGTCAGAACACACATGCTTCTGCTGTGATAACAGCTGAAGACATCCACCTTTCTGAAGCTCCTCTAGAAATTTATTTAATGTGGCAAACTAAGAGTTTACCCCATGAGTGCTTATGTCCTACACATGAGCAGACCTTCTCTGGAGTAAAGGAGAAAAGGCACCTTAGATCCTGCAAAGGCCTTCCGTGTGGTTCTTCCCTTCTTGGAAGACACATCATGCCATGGTCTTGGCTCCTCTCCATCACAACTTCACTTTGATTCTTCGTTCAGTCTCATGCCTGAGCTTCTACATTTTTCTGTATGGGTGGTGAGTTTGTGTCACTTGTGTCTTACCCCTGGTTCCTTGTGAAGTGTTGCGGAACGAAGTGCCTTGCTCACTGGGGCCATGGACTGGTACCTCCTGGGTAGCAGTGAATGTGTGAAAGAAAGGAAAGCCCTTCACCTTCCTGGATTTCCAGAGAGAGCTGGGAACATCCCCTTCATTTGGAAGACAGACAGAAATAACTTTTTTTTTATCTTGCTACTTAGAAACCTTACGGTTTCAGAGCCTCTCTTTATTTTTTGGTGTTTGTTTTTTTTTTAAATACTTGAGGTTTCTGATGCTGTGGGCAACCCTTTTCTCTTCCAGAAGACTCAAACCCACAATTTTGCAATGATGTGGAGATGCTGTCATGCTGGGGGTTGACCTTTCAATCTATTTATAAAACTGGAAGACTTGAGAAGGTCTGAGAGCTGTGCAAGCCCAGTTCTAACCAAACCCAGCCCCTAAGAGTGGCTCTCATTCATCTCACCGTATCTGTTCATCGTAGATGATCTTGATACACTAGAAGGGTTCCATGGGGAACTGGAAGGTTAGAGCTGGTATATTACTGCAGGACTGGTTTGGGGCAGTGAATGAACATGGGAGCTGGAGCACAGGAGTGGAACACGGCTGCTGACCTGCTCTGTTACGGGACAGGCAGGGACACGCCAAACAGATGAAGCTCCCTTGCAGCCTTAGGTGCCTGCTGTCATATATTATTATCCCACCTGCTGACACTGTTATCATCAGTCATTTCTAGAGCACTGGAAACAAACATGCCGCTGGGCGAGGGGAGCTCATAGTGGCACTCTGCTCCAGCTTGGTTGGGCAGTAGCCTAAAATGCCATGTTTTCTTTCTTTGCATCTGATTAAAATGGTGGGGGGTTTTGATACAGGTATTATTTTTCTTCAGAGAATCTATGATATGCTAATAACTCCTGAAGCTGAAGTTAAAAACTTCCACCCTTGATCATAGGATTGTTGAAGTTGGGAAAGACCTTTAAGATCATCGAGTCCAACCATTAACCCAGCCCTGCCAAGGCCACCCATGAAGTGGTGAAGTTGCTATCCCATAACTGACCCATAAATCCGGCAAGCCATTCTGCTCTGCTTTAGGGCAGAGTCAATTGTTCCCATTTAAGGTGAGGGAAGTAACATCTTAAGCCTTGTAGCTGTTGCAAAAGCAATTGCACATCTCTACCTAAACATCTGTTGAGCACGAGGAGTATTCCTGCTTGTCTCGATACAAAAACCTGATGGCACCCAAGGTGCTGCTGACACTCTGCATTTCATGCTTTGCTAAAAGCAGTGACGTTTTCAGGGGACGGTGCAGAGGTGTCAGCAGATGTGATAGAGTGTGAATAGCTTGTGGCACTAACAGCGTCACTGATATACTTTATATCTAACAGATGTCATAGCGTGATGCCATGTTCAGACCCTTTCCAGCCTGGTCCGGGAAGAATATGTTTTCTGCCCTGTCCTACAGGCAGCTGGAGGTGGGTGCTGGTGGTCAGAGCATCCATGGCAAAAACCAGAAAAATCTGAAATGGATAAACTTCAAGAGCCAGAACAGCCAAATATTCCAGCTTTCCTCTTTTTTATTGTTTCAAGGAGAGAGCAAATGGAGATAAAATTAATTTCAAGTAGTGGTCCTTTTTAATGCCAGTTCTAGGTATGTCCAGCTGGAGGTTAGACAGCAGCACTGAGATACACCTTGGGTATAAATGTGCTGACTGCAGGTCCTGTCAGAGGCAACACATTTCTCTCTTTCACTTCAGCGTATGCTTGGTTCACTCTCTGCAGAGAAATGATATATCCCTAAAACCTTACTGTTTGGAAACAGGGCTCTGAATTCAGAGCCATTTATGCGAAATCCCCCACGAAATTACTACATTGCTGGGATTTAGCAGGTTACCCACCTGCTAAACACATGGCAGTAGTTCCAGATTTGTAGTCAAACAAGAAACTTTGCCAATTACCTGGACTGCCTGATAGTTCCTTACTTTACTTGTATGCTGAATTACACGTGAATCCACTTATATGGCAGTGAAAGGGTAGTATAAATCAAATGCACTCCTGAGCTTGTTCTTATCTGCTTATTCCTCAGCTGTCCTGATCTGCTACTGGCTTTGCTTTGCTTCTAGACTTGTAAGAGAGGAACCTCTTACTCCATGCGTGTGTCTGCTCTCCTGGCGTGTTGCATCAGGGGTTTAGTTGTATCCACAGTTGTAGGCTCTGATCACTGAGTGAGGCTGTGCCATGATTTCATGAGAAGTGTAAGCCAGGCACTAGTGGTAGTGGTTGTCTTCCTGCAGGAGTACGTGACATTTTAATCTTTTTCCTAAATAGATAGGTCCAGAGCACCAGAGAGGTTTAATCTGTTTCTTGTGCAGCAGCTCCCAGCCCTCAGTGTCTTCTCCTTCCAAAGCCACTACCTTCCCAGAACATCTTCTGGTGGTCCTTGCCCTGGACCACACCGCTGCACACCCCAGGTTGTGTGGACGTGTCGTGCAGATGCACAGCCTTTGCAACACTCTGCTCGCAGCATGCACAGGCTCTGCCCCACCAGCACAGCTGCTTCCTCGGCACAGCC
Source organism: Falco cherrug (assembly GCF_023634085.1). NCBI lineage: Eukaryota > Metazoa > Chordata > Aves > Falconiformes > Falconidae > Falco > Falco cherrug. The sequence continues at coordinate 39,858,514 of NC_073697.1, read as the reverse complement.
CCGGCTGAAAAAGCACGTCTGCCCTACTCCTTGCAGGGGGAAATCACAAGCTCTTAGGGAATGTCATTCCCCCAGTGCAGTTGAATACCTTGGTGTGTCAGACAAAAGGAGAGGATCAAAGCAGGGATGGCGAGAAAGGAGGCTCTAACCCCTCACCCGCAAGCGCCCGGTGCCTCTGCACCAGCTGGCACACAGCTCTTTGATCCCTGCATTTCAGGGGGTCCAGCCCTCCCTTCCCGCACCAACCCCAAAGTAGTCAGCACTTCTTTGGGAAGGTGGATGGTGTCAAACCTGTGAGCAGGCTCCCACCAAGCCATGGGGCTCTTACATCCCAGGTGGGGCTGGATTTGGTCCAGTTGTGACAGTGATGGGTGGAAGGACACCCAGCTGATGGGCTACGAGTGGCAGTGGTGGCTTCCCAGGCTCTGGTTATGCTTTGTTAACACCTTAGCCAGTGTGAGGGGTAGAAATGGAGTCAAAACAACTTGTTTACATGGTTTTGAGAAAAGCATTTTGACTAGGTACGATGCTTTTTCTTATGAAAATGGAATGTTTCTTTAAAACAGGGGCGTCTAAAAGACTTGAGAGAAACCAAGAATGAAGAGAACTGTACCAGCCAACTCTTAAGTTCAATTTTTAATAGTAATTTGAAGGAAAACCTAACAAAATCCGCATTTATCACGAATTCATTTTCCCCCAGCTTTGTGATTTGGCCAGCAAGCTGAATATCAATTATTTATGAAGTTATTTGTTACCATGTACGTTAGCCATGAGATCATCTCTCAACCAGTGTGTTCAGTTTTGGGGGTACATAGGGTTTTTTAACTATGTAGAAAAACTGGGAAGTGGTCAGAAAAGAGCTTTAATACCAGTATTTCAAACAATAATGAGCCTTGCAGAGCAGGAGCATGAGTTTTATCTGTAAATTTTAACAAAGATGGTTAAATTATCTTTGAATACTTTCATGGGAAGAAAATTTCTGGCAGGAGAGAGCTCCATAGTGCAGCAAATAGATAAATGCAAAGCTGTAATTCTGAATTTAGAAAAACACAAGCCATGGGGATGGCTGATGCTCTTTGAAGCAGGGTACTGAGAGGTCTTGTAGCTCCCCTGTTGCTTGGACTCCTTAACCAGAGGCTGAATATCTTTTGAACAACATTTTCTGTGATTTAATCAAAAAGGTTTGGGGTGAGATGGGGCATTTCCCAGCTCCTCTCCCTTGTCAGGTCACCTTCAGTTGGTCATAGGTCCATAGCATTTCCAAGAGACACTCCTTAGCAAACACTGATTTCCTCATCTCATTCCTTAGTGAGTGGATCCATGGAGAGCACTTGAATTGTTGATGTCTGGGAAAAGCTTTGGAAAGAGTTTATCTGAACAGAGGAGAAAAAAATCTTGCTGTGTTTAAATCATTCAGCATGCATTTTCCAATTTCGGAAAGCCTTATAAAACTGAAGCATGAGTTTAGAATTGTGATTGTGGCCCCATCAGCGTGCTTTCAGCTACTGTCAATTAAAAGAAGAAAAAAACATCTGAAAGGAGAACATTAGGCAGTCTTACCGTGGGAACAAAACCATTGAAAACCCAGTCAAGTTGGGGTTTGACCCCAAGTAAGCATGTTAAACCAAATTTAAAGAGGTTCTGCTTCTCGGCAGAGTTGCATTAGGTGACCATGAGTTGCAGGTGAAACGAAGCCTCAATAGACCTGTACAGAGGTGCTTTCACACCACGGTTGCGCCAAGCTACAATCAGAGTTGCCTGGTGGCCATGGCATGGCTGATGAGCAGTAGCTCATCTATCCTGGGCAAAACATGATCTTTTTTCACTGAGGACAGAGCAGAGCCTGTTAGCAGTGCTGGATGTCCTCCACCTCTCCATCTAGCTGTGCACAGAACCCACCACCATGGAAGCAGCAGCTGCTGGTCCTTCACGGTGCTTCATTGTTGGAGGCTGTCTTGGCCATAAGGATCACAAAATGATTATGTGCTGCTGGAGAAGGTTATGGAGCAGATCATCCTGAGTGCCATCACATGGCACAGGCAGGATAACCAGGGGATCAGGCCAGGCAGTATGGGTTGATGAAAGGCAAGTCCTGCTTGACAAACTTGATCTCCTCCTGTGACAGGGTGACCCTCTCAGTGGACAGGGAAAGGCTGTGGCCGGTGTCTGCCTGGGCCTTAGTGAAGCCTCTGGCACCGTCTCCCACGGCATCTCCTGGAGACACCGGCTGCGCATGGCTGGGGCGGGTGAGCTCTGTGCTGGGCTAGGGGCTGGCTGCTGGCCGAGCCCACAGCGCGGTGGGGAACGGAGTCCCATCCCGCTGGCACCGGGCACACGGGGAGTCCCCAGGGCTCAGCGCCGGGGCCGGGGCTGTTTAACGTCTTCACCGACGGCCCGGCCCAGGGGATGGAGCGGCCTCAGTCAGTCGCAGGGGGCACCAAGCCGGGGGGAGCGTGGCTGTGCCGGGGGCAGGGGGCTCTGCGGGGGGCTCCGGGCAGGCCGGGCCGAGGGGCCGGGGCCGGTGGTGTGGGGGTCCCCAGGGCCGAGTGCGGGGCCCTGCCCCTGGGTCACACCAGCCCCCGGCAGCTGCGGGCTGGGGGCAGGGGGCTGGGAACTGCCCGGCGGGACAGGGCCCGGGGGGGCTGGGCGGCAGCGGCTGGGCATGAGCCCCCAGCGTGCCCAGGTGGCCCAGGAGGCCAGCAGCGTCCCGGCCGGTGTCCGAAACGGTGTGGCCGGCAGGGCCGGGGCAGCGCCCGTCCCCCTGCCCTGGGCACTGGTGGGGCCGCCCCGCGGGGCCTGGGCTCAGCGTTGGGCCCCTCACGGCCAGACAGACACTGAGGGGCTGGAGCGTGTCCAGAGCCGGGCAGGGGCTGGGGCACCAGCCTGGGGGGGCGGGGGGGTCAGCCTGGAGAGAAGGGGGCTGGGGGGGACCCGGTGGCTCTGCAACGGCCTGGCAGGAGGCTGTAGCCAGGGGGGTCGGTCTCTGCTCCCCAGGAACCAGCGACAGGATGAGAGCAAACGGCCTCACGTTGCGCCAGGGGAGGGTGAGATTGGGTGTGAGGGAGCATTCTGCACCGAGAGGGCTGGCAGGCGCTGGCACAGGCTGCCCGGGGACGGGGGTGTCATCATCCCTGGGGGTGTTCAAAAACCATGTGGCTGTGGTGCTTGGGGACATGGTTCAGTGGTGGCCTTGGCAGTGCTGGGTTAACGGTTGGACTGGCTGTTCTTAAAGGTCTTTTCCAACCCAAACAGTTCTGCAGTTCTGTGGTGCCATTCATTAACCACAGTCCTTGTTACACCTCACGGAGCTTCACTAGGGCTCTGTTAGCTTGGCACTGCTCTTGGCTGCTGCCCTGTTGTCTAATGGCCCAGGAGGAGATGGCAGAGGGCTGCTGGAAGGGCCAGGAGAGCCCTCCCGAGCTCTGAACTGGGGCCATCCACCACCAAATCTTCTCATTGGCATGGCCAAGGCACCAGCAGAAGATGTGGTGACCAGCCTGATCCTCCCTTCCCCCACCTCCCAGTGCAGCATCCATCAGTCCGCATGACCCTCCCCCTACCAAAATTGGCTGCTTTCTTCCTTCTTCTCTCTCCCCCCTCCTTTTTTTTGGCTGAGTGATGAGCTGTATGCCAAATCCATCTGCTCCTGTCTCCCCTAGCTGCCTTCCATATCATTACAGGATCCCTGGCAGCAAGCCTAGACCTATCTCTCTCCCTGCACTCTTCGGAGCACATTCCTTTCTACACCTTTTCCCGAGCTGGGATAGAAATGAGTATCAACCCCAAACAAAAAGCATCTGCTTTCTGCCTGCTTCTGCTTCACCGGCCGCGCATGTACGCTACACCCGTGTCAGCAGCGAATGCAAAACACACACAACCCCCCACCTCGCCGCCCCGCATCCAGCATGGGCTGACGAAACTTTGGGCGCCGGGAGCCTGCCTCACACCCTCTCCCTCTCCGTCTCCGCAGCACCAGCTGTGACCACCGCACCATTTGTTCCTCCAGCCCACGCCAGCACTCAGAGCCAGTTCTTTATCACCCCAATTAGCCTTGTCTGTGCTGATGAGAGGAGAGAGGCTTCCACTGCAAGGCAGAGATGGGGGGAAGAGAGCTGGCGTGTGGTGGGCACCGTGAGAGGCGATTCTCTTTACAGCGGCTTTGTTCCCTGGGAAGGATAGATTTCACCGGGTCAGGAGCACCACTAAAAAGCCAGCACTGTCATCCTGACTGCATTACCTGGGTGATACTGGTTTATAAACAGTTGCTTGAATAAGGTCAGGGGACACCATTTCTGGAGTTTTTTCCCTTTTTTCTTCATGCACGTGGCTATCTGCTAGAGGGAAGAGGAACATCCTTGGGCTGCATCAACTCCCAGGTGTTGCAATGGGCTGGGCTAGCACCAGCCGCATTTCTGGATGAGTTTGGAGGTGCACCATGGCCATGTCCCCAGCGAGGACTTCCCTGCATCTGTAGCAAAGCTTCCAGTAGCCTCTCAGGGTGGGTGAAGCAATTCCCCCTTCTCCTGCTGCCTAGTTACAGTGTCACCCATGCTGGTATGTCAGGATATGAGCAGTCAATGCTGCACTGATGCTCATGCAACCATCAGCCTGAAAGTATGGGGTTTTCCCCCAAAAAGCCCCTTGTAGCACTCTGTGGGAGTGGTGCTTTTACACTGTGGTTCCCTCACTGCTGTTGTGAGCTTGTTTCCCTCCTGGACTTCTCCTGGATTCATTGTTGAGTTGAAGGAAGGCCCTTTTCTGGTAGGCACCTCAGTGCTGTCATCCCAGAGGCTGGAAGGGGATCCATCCTTCGCCCCAGCACAGGTAGATGTGCCTCATTGGGAGGAAGAGGATGGACACAACTCAAACCCAGTCCTATGGTGGGCACTCGGTTTGAAAGGACAAAATCACCCCGTGTAGGTGGGGCATGTCCTGTCGGTGTTAGTCCAAACAGGGCAGAACCTGTTCCCCAGAGCACCCTCCGTGGCAGGAGTTCCCTGTTAGAGGGGTTCCCAGCATGGCCGTGACAAAGGTGGACCCTGCTGGGGGTCTCCTTTGAAGCTGAGACAAGGAACTTGACAGGAAACTCTGTTGGTCTCCAGGTCCATTTCACAATGCCATGTCCAGTGGAAGGTTGGCTGAGCAGGTCCAGGTTGCTGGACAGCTGGAATAGCAGTTTACACCAAAATAGGTGAAATTATACTTTCCTACAAAAACCCTTGAGGGATTCAAATACTGAACTGGTACACAATAAGGTTGTGTCTTAATGTTGTCTTGATATCCGTAGCCCACCACCCGGATGCTTCTCCCTGTCCCTCTGCATTTGATTTCCCAGGGAGAGGAGTAAGTTACTCCTGACGCATTTCTGAATGGCTTTGCCAGTGCTGCTGTGGAGTACATCCCTCCTGTACCTGCCTCCTTGGTGCAGGCGCACCCATAGCTGAAGCTCTAGAGCAGGTTTTTTTACAGCCAACCAGAAAAAGATCCACAGGATTGCTCCAGTTCAGCCAGTCACCCCCAGCAAATTTATTTCACATCTTCCCAGGCTTCAGAAAGGGGCTTAAGTGGGTTCAGTAATACCCAACTCCAAACCAATGCCTGTGACCGATTGCATCTTCTTTCACGATCTTCAGAGGAGTCCTTGACCATGTGTCCATCTTGCGTTAGATATTCATCCCCTTGTCGTTCTGCTCAGACATCATAATCTGTCTCTGAACTATCACACCTCAGTCCTGTCCCTCCTAAAGCCGTCCTGTCCCTCCTAAAGCCATCCTGTCTAACAGCCTTGTGTCCAGCCTTGCCATGAATGAAGAGCTCAGCCGTGCAGGGAAAGGAGGCCGTTTCCCTCCTGAACCCGTGGGAAGGGAGCTGAAAGGACCTACAAGCAGTTACCTCATCTGTCTCCTTCCACCAAGACAAGCTCAGTTCTGCTTAAACTTTTCTTGATGAGTTTGATCTAATTTGTGCTGAAAACTTCCCACCACAGAGACACTGCACCTTCCCCAAGCATGTGGTTGCAATACTTTGCTCCTTCCCACTAGGATACTCTTCCTGCTGTTCAGCTTGGATCTTACTCGATGCTTTTTGAATTGTGTCCCAAGAGAGTGTGAACAAAACATTACTCCTTTCTTCTGTGCCATAGCCTCTTGCATACACCAATACCACCATGCCTCCCTTGAACTTCTCTCTTCCAGACTCAACCTCAGTGGTTTTCCCACAGGTCTTGCTTTCAGACCACTCCTCCGGGGTCCACCGTGGCAGATGTGACTTTCCTTGGACCTCCCACCTCTCCAGCCTCCACTGGAGAGGGAGGGACCGTGGTGGCTCTCCGTTAGCTTTCTATGGAGACTTCCCACTAGTAGGTTGTGTTTTTTCTGGCTGAGCTGCCCCACATCCCCAAGCCCTACTGACACCAGCATGGACGGTCAGGGTTGGACACCCCAATCCAGGTCATTTTAAAGCATTCTCCTCTTGATATTTTCATACCAGTGGGTGAAACCACCCAGCCCCAATGCCTCGGAGCTTTTCTTTCTGTCTCTGGCAGAAAAATAAGAAAACAATAGGAAGAAAAGCTGCGTCAGAGCCAGGCAGATCGGAGTTAATCCTCCCTCAAAATGGATCCCGTCAGCGCCGGTGGTGTACGTGAGAATCGCCTCTCCTGCACCTTTGCTGGGTACTCTCCCCGGCACAATGCTTCACTTTGTGTTTCAGCACAGAAAGAAATGGTGAAGTTGCTAATAATGGCACTAAAAGAAAATATGCTACATCTGTTATGGATAGCAGTACAAAATTAGCTGATCACACCTCTGACACCCAAGATGTCTTCACTTAAAATACTCGTTGGCTTACTTTACATAATTTGCTGATTATATTTAAAAGAAATACAATTTTGCAATTACTGTTCTTTCTGGTGTGCTATCTATGCATCATTTTCTTTTTATGTTTATATATTTCTCCTTCATTAGTGCAGTCTGAAGGGTGATTAGATCCCTTCAAACATTTTACAGAGGTTAAACGTTGATTAAGATTTAATTATTACTGTAAATAGCTTGGAATGACATATGGTGCAAAAACCTGACATATGTGCATTTGAATAAATGAAGTGCTATTTCCCATGATGCTTCAGTAGCTGTTTAACAGCTTTGCTGAAGGGTTATGTTGCACCTCATGTTAAGATTGCTTTGATGTTATATTTTGTTGGGTTTTTGCAGCTGAAAGCTAAGAACAGTTTTTCCAGTTTTTAAAAACATTGAATATTTTAAATACCTAAATTGTTTTGCACAAATTTTTGCTAATTTGTCTAACTAGGTTAAACATTTTCAAAAGCATTTCGATTTTAACGTGGGTTCCTAGCATTGTGTCAGCAACAGCATCAATTCAATGTATAGGATTTCTAAAAGTCTGGTCTTGCAAGGTGCCCCATCCCAGTTGGGAGTGGGATCTTTGCTTGGTGTTGGATCCGGGAGCGCCATGGATCCCTCCCAGGGATGCAAAGGTTCGGAGTGATTTGAGAGCAAGGGGTAGAGCTTCATGTGAAGCCAGCAGAAGGAAAAAATTAGGAAAGGGCTGGAGATTTTATGGAGACAGAGAAAGGGGCAGGTGGATTTTAGCTGTGATCTATCCCTGTTGGAGGATACAGAGCCATGGTCCAGGAGCCGAGTGAGGGTTTGCTGTCCCCTCATGTCACCAGGCAGCCCTCGGCTTCACCTGGTCCCTATGGGTGCAAACTGCAGCTTTGGGGACTGGATTCCTTCTAGCACCATGCAAGGGGACCTCGGCTGTGGGAAAAGGAAGGGATGTCTCCTGGAAAACGACGGGTGGGATCCGTTTGATTCTTAGAGACACTCTATAATTCATTGAACATTGCAAGGCAGTGAGCGTGCATCATTTCATGTAATACAAGTCAATTCAAATGGAGTTGTTTGGAGATTTGAGCAGAGTAGAGCACATTAAAATGACATGGAATAGGCATGATTGACATTGTAGTATTTACATATTATACTTTTCCACATTAATTTATTGATCGATTGAGCTCCTGCTGCAGCACAACACCACAGTACCGATTCTGATCTCTGATCTTGCCTCCTCTTTGATTTCACAGATTGAGACATCTCGGCTGGAGCCAGAAATTGCAATGGCCACTACCAGTAAGACTGTAGTCTACAATAAAGGATTGTAAGTGGAAGTGGACCATCTCAGCCCAGAAGATTTGGGGAGGGAAAGGGGGAAACTTAAGGTCCCGACTGGGAAAAAGAAAGCATCAAGATAAAACAAATAATAGAGCTCAGCGATAGTAACGTATTACTGCTCCTGGCGAACTGGGAGTAAATTAACACTTGCAGAGAACTGACACCTCACACCAGTCAAATAGATTAATATTAAAAATTTTAAATTAGCAACAGGAGCAGCAACAAAAAAATCACATTGAAACACTTTAGAGAACTAGCTAAAGAGGAATCTCAGAACTTAATAGCGCTGCATGGAGGGATGTTTAATGGTGTGTTTACGTGGTTATACCTAACTACATGAAAGCAGGCTTCACCAAGCAAATTTTATTTTTGATGCAAATTAAATCTCCACACTGATGCTGCACAAAAGTAATTCCATAGAGATCAACGGGTGCATGAATGTGAAGCGCTTGATAAGGTGTTTGATAAGTGTCCTGTATTGATTTCATGCCAATCCTGCCCCAGTGATCATGCGCAAAAGTAGCCTTCCATGGTTCAATGTGCAGTGCTCCATTAGCACAGCGAAGGACATAGCCTGTGTGCCCTTCTTCCCTCCCTCCTTCTTCTGCAGATGGTCCTGGCGGCATCCTGTCATTCACTGCACTTGCAAAGCTTAGTGCCACAGGAGCTTACCGCTGGGCATATCCACAAGGGCCCGGGTTTCAAGATACTGGAAAGCCAACATGCCCACATGTTGAGTAGGAAGGGATTGTACAATAAAACATATGATCGATCCGCTCTTCTTTGCACAGACGGGAAGGATGGAGTTTGTCCCACCTAACACAGACCCTCTAAAAGTAAGGTTGTTAATCTCAGCTGATTGGCTAAGCCATGCTTTACTAACCTAGTTGTCCAAGGACAGAATATGCTTAACTTTCGATCAGCCCTGAAGCGGTCAGGCAGTTGGACTAGATGATCACTGTAGGTCCCTTCCAACTGGAACTCTTCTCTTTTCTCTTCTCTTCTCTTCTCTTCTCTTCTCTTCTCTTCTCTTCTCTTCTCTTCTCTTCTCTTCTCTTCTCTTCTCTTCTCTTCTCTTCTCTTCTCTTCTCTTCTCTTCTCTTCTCTTCTCTTCTCTTCTCTTCTCTTCTCTTCTCTTCTCTTCTCTTCTCTCTTCTGTCCTCCTTCTCTTCCTCCTCCTCCTCCTCCTTCTCCTTTCTTCCTCTTCATCTTCATCTTCCTCTTCTTCTCTTGTCTGTTTTTGCCAGTGCTTTCAGCCAGCAAAGCCAACGTTGCCCAAAGCCTTGCTGCAGTGCAGAGGAGGATCAGAAAGCAGAAACCAGTGGGCAGGACAGCTTCACCTGGCAGCCGTGCCAAGCTGATGGCTTCATGAGACTGCAACCTCAGAGGGATGAAGTGCCCTCTGGAGATAGCTGGCTGCCTGGCTGTCTCTTCAGCTGCTCCACTTTGGGGTGTTTAAAGTGAGGCGGGGCACGTCCCCCCAGCGCTGCACTGAATCCTGCCCTTGCATGGGTTTGGGGCCATAATTTGGCTTTCTGGTATTTTGTACCCGAGAGTAAACCCCAGGTGACTCCCTGAGGGCCAGAGAAGTCAATGTGGATTTTTAACATAGTCACCAGCAGAAGACCATGCCAATAGTGAGCTCTGCCTCTGGGATCATTGTAGGGATGGAGCTGCAGTGGTGATAAACGCACAGGCTATCATCCTTCAGATGCCAGTTTGTTGGGGGGGTTGGGGAGGGTGGGGGGAGCGAGGGAAACCAAATTGCCACTGACACAGAATGTATTTGAAAGATTTATTGCAATGCTTGAAATTGGGAGGCCTGAGCCCTGCCGTGTGCTCCTCCACTGCTGACTGCTCGCACTCCCTACTGGAGTCAGACCTGTAGGAACTGGAGTTACGCAACGGTCAGGCCAGCTCAGGAAGACTGATTCTGTCCCCACACTGGTGTAAATCAGAAATAATTGCACAAAACAAATAAATTTTGCGGATTTACATGCCAGTGTGCAGGGGAGGAGAGGCCAGCTCTGGGCTCTCCACAGCTACTGTTGATGGGCCAGCTCCCGGTCACCGACACTGGTGGAAATGCAGAGTGGGTCCAGTTACACTCATGGAGCTATTCTGGATTTACACCAGGGTAAGGGACAGCTGGATTTCACCCAGTAGAGTTCTTCTAATGCACTAGATGAGATGAATGTATGCTCTGGAGGAAACAAAGCCACCCCATCTGCTCCAGGTGGGATTTGGAGAGGCTGCAGGGAGGTGGCGTCTGTCCTATGGACATTTTCATGGGCATCTGTCCCACGGGCAGCACAGTGCAGAATCAGGCCCCATATTTTGCCCTGGGAGTAACTCACTCCCCGCAGCATTGAAAGAGGGGGGCAGCCTTCCAGCCCCAGGAAGCAGGGCGGGGATGCTGGCAATCCCCAAACAGCATCCTGCTGATGGGAACCACAGTGGTGAGTCTTTGGAGAGTCAGCTGGGATGAACTGTGTGCCTGGAAAGGGCCCTTTCCATTGCTGCAGGGGGTGGGAGGAGGTGAGGACCACTGTCAGGTGCTGAGGGTACAGGTACCCCTTGCACACACATGCACATGTGTGTGCAGCAGGGAGAGAGCTACTCTGAGTCTCAGACTTCAATTTACAGCTCCGCTGAGCCTGCAGAAGTTAGAAGCCAAGCCGCATCGTGTTGCACGGAGGCACAACTTGCATTCTTCCTCCTCCTGAATGGAAATGCGAGGCTGAGACAGAAACAGCCTCTTGTGTTGACAGGGAGAAGCCTCCTGGCTCCGGTGCCTGTCTGGGTGGATCATTTCCCCTTCCCCAGTGGGTTTTGTTGCTGCCTGAACCATTCTGCTGCAAGCTTGTTCATCCCAGGCTCTGATTTTTGGGGGTGGGGGAGTGGGGAGGGAGAAGCGATGGAGACTGCACTTTGCTGTGAGGTTTCAGAGAGGTGGAGGAGGGAGGGAGACCCTGATTTGGTTTTACATTGTGATCACCAGTCAAAGATTTTGGTGGCTGTGAGCTCCAGCTACCTGCAGGGCCCACAGATGGAGCGAGGAATTTGCAGTGGGGGAGAGGGGTCGGGGTTTTGCCTGCTATGGTTCTTTAGGAGACACCCAAGGAAAAGCATGGATTGAGCAAGTTCTGCCTCGGGAAGGAGCCAGTTCCGAATTTTCTCTATGATGGGGAGCAAGTATGGATGTTTTCCCTACACACACATCACCTGCAGAGTTCCAGCTGCGCCAGCTGTTAATTGGCAGGGGGTGCTCATCGTGTTAATCCAGTGATGCTTAATAAGGACTGCACTGGTTTGGAGGAGGATAGATTTAGGGCTTATTAAGCCACACGGCTCCTGTGACTCACGAGGGCCTGATCCTGCTTGAGGGGGTGAGGACCAGCTTGAGGGATGTCAGAGGAACTGCGCTGCGAGATTATGGCTCGGCTCAAAAGCAGCTGCACAGTCGAACAAATGACAATCAAACAGTCTAAATGAGTCTGGATTTATCATCTTCCCGTACAAACCCCGTCAAACTTGTTTCACTGTATGTGTCATGAAAATGGGTCTCAGTCAACTCGGCAGAGTTTGTGCTGAGAAATAAATACATCCCAGGGTCCTGAGTCAGGCGTTTTCTGGTGTTTATGTCTAAGAGCCGGAGCAGGCAGCCCATCACAGCCTCTGGCAGGCTGGCAACAGCGTTTGCTCTCAGATTTTGTTCAAATGCAACTCAGAATGTTGTGCCCCATACCCAAAGCGCTGGGAAGATGCTCCTGCTTGGAGCTGGGAAGGGAGAGCCACCACCGCATGGGGTTCAGTTCCCTTTTCTCACCTCTTCTGGGAGCATCTGCAGGTCTTGCCTTGCGAGTTGGCACTTGCAATCAATGATACCCATGAAGTTGGGGACCTGAGGACTTGACCTCGCATCTCCCAAAACCACATGCATCCTCTGCCTCTGGACAGTCAGGATGGTGCAGACCCATCTCTTGCTGCCCTTCCCCTCGCTGTCCCCTGGCTTGGTGGTGAGTGGGACAAGGTGCATGCATGAAGAGCACATTTTGGTGGCCCCATGGTCCCAAACTCTTGGGCACCACGAGACCACGGTGTCCCCATGCTGGGACGCTGAAGCTGCCTGATGCAGTTCAGCTTTGGAGCCACCACCATCCCAACGCAAGTGGGTGTCAAGATGCATTTTTATTGAAAAGCAGCAGAATGGCTCAGCAGACACCGACCTGACCCTTATGGATCTTAAAAGACCATTTTGCTAGCAGGGGGCTCATGGTTGGGCTCCCTCGTGCAGCGGTTCCAGCACTGGCTGGGCACAGTTGCTGCCGTTCGTGGTGGGACCGCCAGTGAGCACCTAAATACCACGTTCAACTCTTCTATGTTAGAAATGAAAAACATGGAGCTGGGAGAGCGGCAGCACATTAGTTCTGTTTATTAGGACAGCAAGTTGTGCCAGAAAAGACTACACACAACAGCTAATGATAACATTATGCACATTCACTTAATAACTAATTAATCTCTTAGACTTTCCTAATGTACAAAAAGGAGCCTTCGGTTTGCAAGAACAACCCAACCATTTGCATTTCTTATTTCCTATAATTGGGGAAGTGGAAGAAACGGAGAGCAAAAAACCCACCACACATATCAAGTTGTTCACCTCGGCAGATAATAATAATGAGATGATCATCTCCTGTAGTATTTAATTAGAAATGTCGCAGTTAATTGATTTCTTGGATATGTTAATTAAGAAATAATGAGGACCAGGTTGCAGCAAAAGGTGCCAGCGAGAAGTTTGGAGTCTCTCCTGGAAGATGTGTCTGTTGGCTGCTCCCTGAGCCGGCCGGGGGACAACCAGGGGACAACCTGGGGGTTGTGTCACCCACGTCCCAGACTCACCTTTCAGCTTGGGCACAGCTCAGCTCCTTCCGTTTTTGCTTATTGCTTATTTTTCTGCTCCACATCCCTGTGTGTGGCTGGGCGCGGGCAGATGCCCAGCTCCTGGCAGGACGGGCAGCAGGTCACCTTGTTTGCTGCCCATCCCAGTGCTGCGCATCGTTGGGATGCAGGATGAGCCACCAGATGCTGGACCCTGCTGCCCTGGGACAAGCGACACTGGTAGATCTCAGGGTTGTACCAATGCCACATAGATGAGAGATGTAGGTGTCCCCTCCACTTCGATTGGCTCCTCTCAAAGGGCTGTGATGGAGAACCGGAGCCTGGGATGCCCTTCAGCTACACAGGGGGAACACAGGGGCTGCCGACATGTTGCGGTGGGACCCTGAGAGCCTTTGAGCAAAGTTTTTTAGGCTACAAAGAAGCCCACCTGAGAAGCTGGCCTGGCTCTGAGGGTGTTCCCAGTGTCAGGTGTGGAGGCCTGAAGTGGTCCTGGTGGTGTAGATGCCCCCCAGCCCTGGGTATCTCCAGGGGTCGCTTTAGGCAACGTCCACTTTTGGCTTTTTTTCCCCTTTTCTATGGCTTATTCTGCACCCAGCACCCTCAGCCGCCCCTCCTCCGGCACCCAGTCCGAATGCACCTTATAACTGCGCCAATGGCAAGTCCCTGGGGACGCGGCGAGGGGGTCACCTGCCAGCACCCGCATGTCTTCCAGCGGCCAGTGTCCCTCGGCCGCCCTCCGGCACCTGCCCTGTGCACCGGCTCTTTTTAACCTTCTCAGTAGAGTTACTGACCACGACACTCTGTGTAACGCTCAGACCTGTCTGGAATAAAAAAGTTTGAAGAGGTGGCGGTGTGGCTCAGCCTCCCTGCGAGCGGTGGGTGGGAAGGGTGGGAAGGGTGTTGGGGTTCAAGGGGTTTCTCTGAAAAGTCCCAGTTTTCACGGGCTAGTTGTACTGGGGAGGGGCTGCTTGCAGAGGGGGCTTTCCCAGCAGTGTGGAGGCGTGGGGAGGGGGCTTTCCTGACAGCAGGAATTATTACATTTTTGTGTGTGTATATATATAAAATATATATTATATACAATTATGATCTATTTTATATAGCAAAATGTACAATGTATAAATATACACTATAAAATATGTAATTATATATAATGATATATAATATACGTTATAAAATATGGTGTATATACACATTAGATACACGTGTGTATATATTGTGTATATATACTATTAAAATACGTAATATATAAAATACACATTATAAAATACAATATATACACATTAGATACACGTGTGTGTATATATACTATTAAAATATATAATACACAGAATATACATTATAAAATACATGTACACGTGTGTATAGTGTGTAAATATTCTATTAAAATATACATTATAAAATATAATGTATATACACATGTGTATATATTGTATGCATGTGTGTGTGAATATGTGTATATAGATGGTATATCATATATAATTATTATATTCGTGTGTATATAATTTTTACATATATAAAAAAATTATTTTAAGTGTCCTTCCTCCTAAACTTCAGTGAGACATGGGAAGGACACCCCCAACCTTTGTCCCCTGAGCTCCCCCGCCAGGTCCCTCATTGCTGGGGGGCCCCAGGCTTGCCCAGGGACTGCAGGGGTCCCCTTGCCAGTCTCGGGGGGTGTCTGGGGGGGTTATTCCGGGGGCAGCAGGGGGGAAGCAGAGCTGTTTGGAACCTCTCCCCGACATTCAATCCCCGGCACAGGTGTGAGGCTGCCGGCCCCAGAGCCGCCGCATACCTCTCATACCTGCAGCCACCCCGGCGGCCCCGCTCCACTGGGGACCCCCGAGGGAGACCCCCATCCTTGTACCCCCGACGCCCACCACCATGGGGCCACCAAGCCCTCCTGGCTCCATTGCTGCTCCCCAGTGACACCCAGTCCTGTCATGTCCCCCCTGCAAGGACACCAGCATCCCCATGGCCGTTTTGACAAGTGATGGGAGAAGGGGACGGTCCCCTTGTGTGTGTCCCCTCCACCAAGGCAACCAGACAGGTTTTCAGCGCATCTTGCTTTTTATTACCACGCAGTAACACACACTACAGCTGCTGACTACCTACAACAGGGAACACACGCACACAGGCACAAAAATAAAAGAATAAATTAAAATAAAACTGTTAAAAAAATAATAAACCAACAACAAAACAATGGAGAAAAGGAGGGTGGTGAAAAAAAAAAAAGGTGAAAAATAAAAATAAAAAGGCAAATGAAAAAAGGGGTTGGGTACATTGAGCTTCTAGGTAGGACGTTTTTATTTGATCTCATGGCTGACGGACGGCTTCCAGCGCGGAGGAGGATGCGCGGTCACGTCCCGGGGCCTCGGGCGCCTTGGCAGCCTCCTCTTCCTCCTCGGCTCGGCGGCGGGAGCTTCCCGAAAAGCACCTCCGAGGGATGCCCCGGGCGGCAGGGGGGGACGGGGTGTGGGTCCCCGGTCAGGCCGGGCGCCCCGGAGGAAAGGCAGCGGGCGGCGGCAGCGGCTTCGGCGGCGTCCCTAGAGTTTGTTTGGTGATGCCGCCTGTGTCCCCCCTTCCTCCCCCGGGTTCCTCTCCATGGTGGCAGCACCAGGAGCCTGTCCCTGCCTTAGTCGTTGGAGGTGACGTCGATGTCTTCTCCGCTCGACTGCTTGGTGGCGAGGCGCCATCGGTTGATGTGGTGGGAACCTTTCTTCTTCTGATCCGAGTCGGGTCCTTCCTCCTCCAGCTTCTGCCGTTTGTATTTCGTCCGCCGGTTCTGGAACCACACTTTCACCTGGGGGAGAGGGAAAAGGAGAGACGGGCGCTCGTGGGGGTCCTGGCACAGCTGGCCCCGGCAAGGCTCAGTGCTGCAACCAGACAGCGTACTCAGCTTTCCTCAGAGACTGGCAAAAAAGAAGTCCCCATCCCTCCAGGAGCGCTCCCACAGCCACTCTGTGCTGCCTCAGTTTCCCCTCTGCAAGGTGTGACAAGGCGGGGGACAACGCAGTGGGTTGCAGGATGCTGACGCTTCCCATCTCTGCTTTGCTGCATGTCCCGGCCTTGGAGAAGCCCAGGAGGAGTGAAGGACACTCAATCACACCTCAGACAGGGGGCCAGCAGGCAGGCGGATCCCTCCTTACAGCACCGCAACCCTGTGCCCATCACCCTGGTGTCTGGGCTGCGCCCCAATCGGCACAGCATGGTGGGAGCAGCTAAACCCAGCCCCGTGTATTTTGGTTACTGGTGTTAGGATGCCACGGGCACAGCGGCCATGGCTCCAATGACCATGTGAGATGACAAGCAGAGCCATCCACAGCGAGGACCCATGTCCCAGGGCCAGGGTGGCATCATTAGGCTCGGGCTGGACTCTTATGTAACCAGGGAACTAATTATAGATAGATTATAATTACAATTATAGATACTTAATTTACCACATTTAGGTTTCAGGAAACCTTTTCCACCATGATGGTGGTCAAACACTGTCCCAGGAGCCCAGAGAAGCAGCAGGGTCTCCATCCTTGGAGATAACACCCCCCTCACCCCCTCAAGGCCCCGAGAACCCTACTGGGACCCCGCACACCCTTGGTCCCAGCGCCAGGAGCATGGCCTGTGGTGCAGGCTGGATATGGCAGTCGGTTTAGGATGCTGAGTGCACCCACTAAGTTGTTGGTGGTGGATGCTGCGGGCACCCATGTGGCTGGCAATGCAGGATGCCGTGCAGGCAGGGATGCGGGATGCTGCAGCAGGGATGCGGGATGCCAGAGGCAGCAGTGCAGGATGCTGCAGCCGGGGATGTGGGTTGCTGCACCTGGGGATGCAGGATGCTGCAGGCAGCGGTGTGGGATACTGCAGCTGGGGATGAGGTATATGGGATGCCAGGGATGTGGGATGCTGCAGGCAGGAACGCAGGATGCTGCCCAGCTTCCCAGGCCCCGCAGGACACTAGGTGCCGCTGCTTGGCCGCTGCTGCCTGCCCAGCCCAGGCCAGGCTGAAGCCTTTACCCACTTGCAGGTGACGTGGTGCCCACAGCCCCTCCGGCAGCTGCTGCCACACCTCATCCCCCGGGACCCTCACCCCCTTTCCCCCTTCTCCTTCAGCACTAATTGCAGGCAAGGCTTGCTTTCCGCTCTGGAGCCCTTCGCAGCGAGGCGAAGGCCAGTGTTCACACCTCTCTGCATTCCCCAGGTGAGCAAAGCCCTTGCAGGGTGCCATGCAGCCAGCGCCATACAAGCCTTTGACTTTAAGGCATGCTTAGTCTATTGAAACAGCTGCTTTATGGCACCAGTATATATTATAAACCACCCCCCTTCCCTGCCCTAGACTCAAACCATTTGCTTTCCTAGCTTTGGGGCATTTCTGGAACAATACTGAGCTGGCGCCTTTCATTCAATGACTGCAAAGTACTTTGCAAACTTTAATTAAAGCTCTCAGCCCTCTGGGAGCAGGGAAGTTGCCTTATCCCTAAATTATAGAAGGGGAAACTAAGGCATAAAGCAATTAAGATGCTTGAGTGAGGCTGTGTGGAAATGAGGGGTGGGTGTGAAGCGACTCTCCCCGGCTCTGTTCAGCTCTAAGAAACCCAGCCGGGTATGGCCATCTCCTGCGGGATGAGGCTCCTCTGCGATTCCCAACTGTCTCAGCTGCAGGAATGGGGATGTTTCCAGGCTGGATGGGCTCCCTGACCCCTCGGATACCATATCCCTTGCTCCAACAGGCCAGAAGCCACAATGAGAGTAGTGTGAGAACCTCACAGTGGGCAACTAGGGGATAAGCTGCCCCCTACGATGCCTCATCCTGACTCCGGGAGTAATTGGTTTAAACCCTCAAGGCCAGGGGTTTTATCCCTTCCCAAACCTTCGCCGCATTAACCTTTGTCATGCCGGGTGTTTGTGCATCCAACCGGTGTGATGCTCCCTGGGTCCCGGCCCAGCCACTCCCCGGGGCTAGCTCTGGCCTCCAAGGGTCACTGCCATCCCCATGTTCCTGCTGTGGGATGGGGATGGTCCCTGGATGGCTCCTGCACCCTGGTCCTGCCTCTCTACACAGCTCCCATCCACTGCTTTGCCTGTACACAGGACGTACTCCCACCCGTGCAACACCCTGCAGGCCACCGTGGAAATTGCGCTCTGCTTTGGGGGTGCTGACAGCACCTAGAGAATCAGCTCTGGCTGAAAGGTGACATTGCCATCACCAAGCTGAGGACAGCTAAACTACAGTGGCTTCATGTGCAGCTCCTCCGGAGGATGACCCAAACCCTGCTGAAGGCCGAGAGCACAGGGATGGGTCTGGATGGCGACCGAGAGGGACCAGTCCCACCATCACCTGGAACCAGATATGGTGACAGCACCTGTACCGTGCTGTCACTCAAATTTGCCACCACCTCAAAAGGCAGCAGAGCTCCCCAGGCGTCAGCACTGCACCCTTATCTATGCCTGCAGTCCCAGCCAGGACTTTTCTTCTAAAAACACCCCAAAACTTTTAAAAGCTTGGTTTTGGGGACAGTCCCTGGAGTGGGGATCACTGCCAGCACTGGGCTTTGCAGCGGGGCCACACTCCAGCTGTATCTGGGGCACGCATCTTTGTCCTCCGTGACTCCCAGGCATTCAATCGATTAATTATTACCTCTCCCACACGCATGACACTGGGAGGGGATGCTGGGCTATACCCTATATGTGCCTCCATAATCACCCCAAAGCTGGGAGGGGGTGCTGCGCTATATGGTGCCTCCATAACCACCCCAAACCTCCCGCTGGCAGGAGCCAGGGTGAGGCCTTTGCTTTGGGAAAGTGGATGAGACCCCTGGTTGGGTTCGCACCATGTCCTGCCCAGGATGGAGAGGTTCTGCTGGGAGATCCAGGCTGTGTCATGCAAAATTAACTCAGCGAAATTATTTCCCAGCCCAGCACGCTCCCCTGGGAGGTGAAGCGACCTGACGCCACTGGTGATGGGCTCAGCAGTGTGACCACCCGTGACGCCCAGCCCAGCACGACCTCAGCACGCAGCATGATACCCCCACCTCCTCCTCACTCCCCACCTACCCAGTACACGCATCCCAGCCCCGGCAAGCCATCCCCAGCGCACCCACACTGCCTGGCACCCCCGCAGCACGCCGACCGCCAGGCTTATGCCGCCACCCAGCTCACGCACGTGTGTCCCTGCCAGTCATCCCATCACACACAAACCCCACGGATGGCTCCCCTGGCGCAGACCACCCCACATGCCCCCGCCAAGCCCTCCCTACATGTGCTCCAGCCTCATCCCATTTACCCAACGCTTGTGTTTGCTTTGGGACCGTGTCACTGCTTTTTTTCCCCAATCCTTTTTTTTTGTTGTTGTTGTTGCCTGGGCCTGTCTTGTCGCAGACTAATGCACCTCCTTGGTAGGTGAAAGGATGGGAAGGGGTTAAACACCTCCACCTTTCCCCACCCTATATCCCAAGGCACTTCCTGATGCTGGGCAGGTACCTGTACCCTTTTCACCTTCCCCCTGGGCTGCTCCAGGTGTTGCTCCCTGGCCAGAGACCCCAAGCGGGCACAGCCCAAAGGGAAAAGCTCCCTTTTCCAGTGGGAGAAGTGGCTGGGAAATAGGTCCAAGCAAAGCTGTAACCAGCAGCCCCTTCTAGGAGCAGCTAAACCTCCTCTAAAATAATAAAACACACCCACCTGTGGGGTTGGACATGGGGCTGAGTGTCTGCACCCAGTGAAAACATGCCTGTGTCACCCAGTGTCACACTGGAGATGTGTGTCACGGGTGGTTTTCAACGGGAGGTTTGTGTGCGTGTAGGATTCATCACTGGGTATGTAATAGTAATAATAATGATGCCTGGGTTTGGCACAGCCACAGCCAGGCTGGCTCTCTCACCCTGCCAGTCCCGGTACTTTGATGCCCATCCCGTATCACAGCCCTCTGCATGTTATTTCTCTCCGGGTAATTAAAAGAAGATTTTGAGAAAATATTATTTTCCTAAAGCCACAAAACTGAAAAGGAAAAAGCCACCCTGCAGATGCCCCCCTGCAAACCACTGCTGCTGCCAGTCCCAGCCTGATGCTCTTTCCCCGCCCGCAGTGCCCGCCTGGAGCCGAGCGGCTGCAGCAGTTTTCCAAAACCATGGAAATATCATACTACAAATTATGCTGCAGGGCATAAAAAAATAATACATATATATATTTATCTGTATTGCTTCTTTCCGTTTCTAAATCTTCACCCGGATTTAGGGATGGATGCCTCTGCTTTTTCCCCAATAAATTGCATTACTGCATTTAGGCTCTGGGCCATGATGCAAAATCCAAGGGACTTGCTGAGCTCCCCTCGGGCATCCCACAGCTGCCCTTTCCGCCTAGACAAGTTGCTGTTTGTTCTTTGACCTCTGGGGTTTTTGTTGGGGTTTTTTTTTGGTTTTGGTTTTTTGTTTTTTTTTTTTAATTATTTCCCTTTAACATCATTTTCAGCCCGGAGCAGTGACAGAAGCAGCAAGGGAAGGACCCGAGCCGGGTTACCAGCTACTGCTGTGCCCTGTGAGCTGCGGGGCTGGGGGGTCAGGATAGCGTCAGGATACAAACAGCCTCTGGATTTTGTGGGCTTGGTGCATCCTCCCCGATATCTGCACCTGTGGTTTCCCGCTGTCCCCATGACAGTGACATTTTCCTCCTGGTAACTTCCCTCTCACTGTGATGCATTTGGAGGTTTTGCTTGGCAGAGCCTGGGTGAGGATGAGCCAGGCGGGTACTGGGAACACCCACGGCTCCAGCTTTTATTTTGCAATTAAATTAAAGGATAAAAATTAAATTAATCCAGAATATAGGCCAAACTACCTTGCCAGAATTTGGATAAAACTTCCTCCATCAATGCAGTTACTGAACATCACGGGAAACAGCATACTTTTTCCTGGAACATTTGGGAATAGCTGCTCGCCAGGACACCGGACTTGCACACAGAGCGATGCTCAGCCCTGACTCCCCTGTTTTCCCCCAGCACTATATGCTTTTCCATTTCCTTTCATCCCTACGATTCTCCCGGGTCTCATTATATCTAAACGTCTGTGAAATGTGCTTTCTAAAATCAGAAAGTTGCAGCTGAAATCAGTGCCCTTTGGCTAGCACCCAGCTTTGCACCCATCCTGACTTTCAGGCACGGTGGTGTTTGCGTACAGAACCAAAGCCGCACAACCGAGGTGCATTTTTGCAGCTCTCCAGGGAAGGTTAGCATCCTGCTGCTCCTTTCTGTTGTTTGTTTTTGTTTTTTTTTTTAACTGGATTTTAGAAATTGTATTTTTCTCTCGGGGAAAAACACCCCAAGCAAGCAAGAAATGACAGCGGAAAACCGCCCCGGAGAGTGGCATGATGTGGGACCTGCATTCCCAGCCTCCAGCCCTGCCAAGGACGCTGGAAGAAGTGAACGCTGAGGGAAAAAAAAAAACCTAGCCCACGGTTTGGCCACAGCTTCCATGTGGGATTCCTGGACAAACCCGGCTGGGATTTTTGTGGCATCAGCCTGAGCCTTGCGTGGGTTTGGCCCCGTCCCTGCTGCCCGATGCACCGGCAGTGGGAGGGGCAGCTGGGGGGCAGCCGGGGGTACCGGGGGTACCTGTGTCTCGGAGAGGCTGAGGCTGCTGGCCAGCTGCTTGCGCTCGGCGCCCACCACGTAGTGGTTCTTCTCGAAGGCCCGCTCCAGCCGCAGGAGCTGCGACGGCGAGAAGGCAGTGCGGATGCGCTTGGGTTTGCGGGCGAAGGGGCCGTGGAGCAGCAGGCTCTCCTGGGACACCTCGCTCCCTGCGGACAGACAGCCAGGTCAGGGGCCCGCACCCCCCCAGCTGCCCCGCTGTGGGACCAGGGGGGTTGCTGGGGACACCCTCTTGCCCTGCGACATGGGAAGGAATGGATGAGGGGGTGTTGCGGGTCTCTGGGCACCTTCCCCGCCCCAAGATTGCAGCATTCACACCGTTGCTGCCTCCCCGCTGCCCCCCGTGCTATGGCGGGGCTGGGGCTGGACACTGGGGCAGCAGGAGAGTAAGAAGACAGAGGGAGAAGGGATGGAATGAGAAGAGCAGGAGAAAGAGGAAAGAAAGAGAGGGAGAAGGCAGGAGGCAGAGGAAAAACAGAGAAAAAGCATTTTAAAAAGAGAAAGCCTAATAAAGTGACGGGGGGGGGGAAGAGAAAGCGTGAAGCAAGAAAGAAAAAAGTAAGCTAGAAAGCAAGAAGGAAAAGAAAGAGTGGAAGGGAGAAGTAAAGAAAGAGAGAAAGAAAGTGGAAAGCCTGAAAGAAAAAGAAGTAAAGAAAGAGAAAGAGAGAAGGAAAGCGAGGGAAAGAAGGCAAGAAAGGGAAGAGAAGGAAAGGAAGATGGAAAGAAGAAAAGATGGAAAGGAGAGACGTAGAGAAAAAGGCATGAAAAGAAGAAAAGAAAAAGAGAAGGAAAGAAAGGAAAGAGAGAAAGCAAAGGTAGAAAGGAAGGAAGGAACGAAAAATAACTTGAGGAATGGGCAGGCAAGTGAGACGGGCGGCGCCGGGGCCGGGAGCGGCGGGGCCGGTGGAAGTGGCGGCAGCGCGGGCCGGGGCCGCTCCCGGGCAGCACCGTGGGTCGTGGCAGGGGCCGGGCCGGAGCCGTGTCCCCGCGGGCTTGTGCCCCCGGGCGCCGCCGGCAGCGGCCGCCGGAGCCAGGCGGGGGGTTATTGCCGAGCAGATAACCCTAATCGGGGCTGTGCGGTCCCCGGGACCCCCGGGCATAGTGCGGGGACAGCGAGCGGACCGGCGTGCTGGGGAGAGGAGAGGAGAGGAGAGGAGAGGAGAGGAGAGGAGAGGAGAGGAGAGGAGAGGAGAGGAGAGGAGAGGAGAGGAGAGGAGAGGAGAGGAGAGGAGAGGAGAGGAGAGGAGAGGAGAGGAGAGGAAAGGAAAGGAAAGGAAAGGAAAGGAAAGGAAAGGAAAGGAAAGGAAAGGAAAGGAAAGGAAAGGAAAGGAAAGGAAAGGAAAGGAAAGGAAAGGAAAGGAAAGGAAAGGAAAGGAAAGGAAAGGAAAGGAAAGGAAAGGAAAAAGGGACAGGACACAGACAGAAAGGGAAAGGAAGAGGAAAATAAGACAGGAAGATACAGAAAAGGAGAGAACGAAAAGAAAGGTAAAGGCAAGAGACAGAGATAGAACAAGAAGAGAACAAGAAAGCAAGAAAGATTAAGAAAGAAAGAAAAGAAAGAAAGAAGGCAAGAAAAAGACGGACTAGAGAGAAACGCCAGGAAATCCAACAAAATCTCGCTGCGCAGCCGAGATCCGCCGCAACCTTCCCCTTCGTTCCCGAGAAAGAGAAACCCAAACTCCGGCAGCCGTGGGGCTGCGCAGGGAGGCGGCAGCGCCGGTCCTGGCCCCGGGACCTCCCCGGGACCCCTCTCCGGGCCCCCCGCCCGCGGGCAGCGGCTCTTCCCGGCCCCGGCCCCGCGGGGCAGCCGCACGCCGGCTGCGGGGATGCGGCGGCGGGAGCGCAGCGCCTGTGCAATGCGCTCAGCACCGCCTGGGTAATGCGCTCAGCACCGGGTGTGTAAACACATTGGCACCGGGTGTGCAAACGCATCGGCACCTGCCGTGCGAACAGATCGGCACTGAGCACCGGGTGTGCAAACGCACCGAGCACCGATGTGTGCAAACGCGTCGGTAGCGGCCGTGCAAAAGCCCGGAGCACCGGTGTGCAGACGCCCGGAGCACCGGCTGGGCGTGCAGGCACCGCAGCAACAGGTTTTGCCTCCGGGTCCTGCTCGGTGTCCCCGGATAACGGGCCCCGCGGCGGGGGGGACGCGGCCGCTCGCCGCCCGCCGCAGCATCCCCCGCCCCGCGCCCGCCGCCGGCCTGCGCTGCCCCGCCGCTCACCTTGGAAGCGATGCCCGAAGAAGCGGTTCCGCAGCACCCAAGGGTAGAAGTTGAGCGGGTCGCGGTGCTGCGGGCCGAAGAAGGAGTGGGGGTGCGGCAGCGCCGAGCCCCCCAGCTGGTGGGGCCCGACGGGCAGCGCCGGGTGCCCCACTGCCTCGGGGAAGACGAGCTCGGCGCTGCCGTAGAGGGCCCGGCCGGCGGCAGCGCCCTGGAAGCCGGGGGCGAAGGCGGCGGCGTCGGTAGCGGGGCCGGGGTAGCCGAGAGCGGCGGGGCGCGGGGGGTCCTCGGGGCTGAGGTGGGTGTCCTTGCCCACCAGAGACTCGATGGTGAAGCAGCGCTTCGCAGACGGCTGGAACATGGTTTGAGCCGGGCGGGGACGGGGGGGGCCGGAGTGGGGCTGTTCCTCCGGGTGCGCGTGTGTGTGTGTGCGTGTGCAAGAAACCTCCCCCTGGGCAGCGCGCACACACACACACACACACACACACCGAGCCACGCACACCCAGCCACGCACACACCCCGCCGCCCACCCGCGGGCGCCCACGCACCCGCAAGCCCCGGGCAGCCGGTACAAATACGGCCGGTACCTGGCGGGGCCCCGGGGGAGGGGGCGGCCTCACCTGCTCGGCCGGGGGAAGGCAGGGCAGGCAGGGCAGGGGCAGGGGAGGCAGGGGCAGGGGAGGCAGGGGCAAGGGAGGCAGGGCAGGCAGGGGAAGGGGCGGCAGAAGCAAGGGAAGGGGCAGGGGGAGGCAGAGAGCGCCCGAAAAACTGGACTGGAGCCGCTCCCGCAGGCGCACCGCGAAGTTGTGGGAGAGGGGCTCCGGCTGCGGGGTGTTTTTTCCTTCTTCTTTAAAAAAAAATAAAATAAAATATCTTTTAAAAAAAAAAATCCTCTTTTTCTCTCCCCCCCCTTTTATTTTTTTCGCTTTTTAAATAAAAATACCCGCAGCGGCGGTTTGTAACTCCGCGGCTCGGAGAGCTGCCGGCCGGTGGGAGGGAGGGGAGGTGAAGCCCTCCCCCGCGGCTCCCCGCCTCCCGCGCAAGCTCCGCTCCCCTCCGCGTAACCCCCCCTTCAAAGGCAGGACCTTCCCCCCGGACAAAAGCCCGCTCTTCCCACGGGTCCGATCCTGCGCTGGGAATAAATAAAAAAAAATTATACACACACACACTCCCCGATAACTGACGATTTTGGCTGGTTTTTCTGCGGCGCGGGTGTGATGCGCGGGGCGCGCAGCCCCTGCGCGGGCCGGTCCCGAGTTCACTCCGCAGTTTGGCTGTGCTCTGAGTTTTGTTGGCCCGCGGAGGCGGGGGCCAGCCCTCCCCTCCCGCACAAAGGGGGTTGAAAGTCTATTTTCCACTTGGCTGGATTGAAATACCCCGCGCGGGCACCCGCGGATCCTTCCCCCCGCGGAGAGCGGAGCGGTGCTGCGCGCCCGCAGGCTTTGCGCGGACACACTCCCGCAACAGGCTACGGCGAAGAAAGCGGGGGGGGGGGGGGGGGGGGAATCGTGAAACCCCACAAAAATGAAAGCCTAAACCGGAGCGAGCGTGTCGCAAAGCGCTTTTAGAAAACGGTCATTTTCGAAAGAGAAAAATTTAATCTATGTTTTAATATATATTTATATTTTTTTAAATGGAAATAAAGAAGCGGGGCTGGGTCAGCCGGCTGGCGGAGCGGGGCGCACCCGCGGAGAGATGGGGAAGGGGAAGGGAAGGGAATGGGGATGCGGGGACAGCGCTCGGCTCAGACGTGGGAGCTGTGCCCGGTTCGGGAGCATTTGTGGAAATTCATGTAAATCAATTTCATAAAATATAATTTAATTCCCCCCCCGCCGCCGTTGCCTTGGCTCCCGGGCCGGGCCGGGGCTCGGCAGGAGGTGGCCCCCCCGGCCCCGCTCCCCTCGGCCGCCGCTGGCCCCGGGTGCTGGCGGAGCCGCGGAGTACGGAGCCTTGCGCGGGGCCGGGATTTCGTTTCGTGCGGATCTCGCCGCCTTTCAGCATCTTCTGCGAGGGGAAGAGGCAAAGCCGGTGGGTGCCGGCTGCACCCACGGGAATCCCCGCCGGCGGCATCTCCCTGCCGAGCCCCGGCTCCGCAGGAACCTTTCTTGGGGGTCGCTGCTTTGGTTTGGGGGATAAACCACTCCCGCAGAAAATTATAAACCTTTAAGCTGATTTTTTCTCCCCCTATTCAGTCCCGGCTCGGTGTCCAGGCGAGGTTCCCTGGATTCTCCGAAGGGAGCCGGGGAGCTGCTACGCTGAAACCGGGCGACAAACCCTAATTTATCTTTCTATTTCTTTTTCCCCCTCCAGCTCCCAGGCCTGCTCCCACCTCCAGGATAATTCAGGCAGGATCTTTATCCCCCACGGGAATAAAACGTGGGACCCCCCGGCGGGTGCCTTGCTCTGGTCCTCGGTGTCTCGGGTTTATTAAAAGGAAAACTTTAGCCCCGGCATCCCCGGGAGGAGATGATCCGGGAGCAGCCTGCCTTCCCGCTGGATTCCTGGCCAGGAGGAGCTCCGGGTGGAAGAGAAAGACATTTTCTTTTAACGAAAGAGCCGCTGCGCGTGCCAGCGCAGCCGAGGGACGCGGCCGGCAGCAGCGCCGGGCAGGCAGGGAGTGCTGCATTGGGATTAGGGGGTGCTGGCGGAGGAAAGGGGGGGTCTGATGCCTGTTAAAATACAACAGCGAGGCTTTTCAAAGGAGCAAACGAAAGGGGAATGAAGGAGAGGCACAGGGGGACAGGACAGGCACCAAAAATCGGCCTGGGGGTCGCAGGTAGCGGGTCAGCTCCGGGGATGCTCGGGGACGGGCAGTGGGTCTATCCCCAGCCACCTGCATCCCCCAGCCCTGGCCACCACTCCCTGCCCGGGCTCACATCCCTGGCCGCACCCTGCCTGCCCTCCGCAGCCGGAGCAGGCGGGCAGGCAGTGCCGGGGCCGGATCCGGCTCAGCGCCGGCAGGTGCTGTTCGTCCCCGTCCCCCGGCTCGTTAATCTGTAACACATCGGCCTCCAGCATCAAAGGGCAGAATGTGGAAAATCAGGCCCCGGGCCTCGGAGCGTGGCCATGGGCGCAGCTTGCCGGGATGTTAAAAGTTGACCAGACTTCAAAGTGCTGGATCATTTCCTCCTAACCTCTCCCACCTGCTCTTCCCGTGGGCACAGCTCCTTCCCCGCCCCGATTTCTTCTCGTCAGCCTTCAAGTGCAACCCCAAAGCGAAGGAATGGGGCTGTAATTTGGGCTGGAGGGCTGAGGAGGTCTCGAGCCTGCCTGTGCCGGGCTGCTCCCCCTTTCCTGCTTCATTGGCTTTTTTTTTTTTTTTTTTTCCATTTCACTTGGTTCAGGGTTATTCTGGACTGGAATAAGCTGTCCCTGCACAACCCAGTGAGCTTCAGCAAGTAATTCATCTCACCTCACTCAGTCTCCCTTTTTTAAGGTGGTTTTATCAACTGTTCCATTGATAGTGGACGGATGGATGTATGTGTGAGTGGGTGGGTGGATGGGTGCTCCGATGGATGGATGGATGGATGAAGATGACATGGGAATAGTGGTAGATAAGTACACTGACATGGATGTGAGATAGCTTTAGTCTATGGAGTCAGGCTGACATGGAGCAAGGATCCCACCACCCAGCCCAGGAAAGGGAAGCCACCCAGATCACACAGCTGTGGGCTGGAAGAGGTCACTCCAGCAAGGAAAGGTGCTGCTGGATCCTCACTCACTTACACAATGGTCACATTGGCTTTTCTATGGGGTCTGCATTCACCCTCATGTCTCCAGCATGGTCTGGCTGCTCTGTTGGCACAGAACCCTGAACAGATGTGGGCTCTGCTGTGACAGGTCCTGGTGGGCTTCCATCATACTCAGAGGTGGGAGATCTTGAAGGCCATTCGGTGTGGACACAGCTGCAGCCACAGGTCATGAAGAGGAATTTTGCTCTTGCAGAGCAAGCAGGGTTTTGTACTCAGCTCCCTGTAGACATTGTAGACCCCAGCTCCTCAAGCGATCATCTGCAAGTCTTGAAACACCTCATGATGGTTGTGCAGGTGCCTGTAGCCCTGATAAAGCCTTTTAGAAAGCTGCAGCACCCCCAGCCATTGCTGGCGATGCCCATCCGGCACTGAGGCTGTACTCGCACCTGGGACAGAGATGGCTCCTGTCATTTCTGCTAGGCAAGGTGGTTCCACAGGACCACAGTTTTGGGGAAAGTCATTGTAACTCATTAGTTGAAAGTGGTGTGCAGAGGCTGGGCAACTGGGCACCTTTCCCCTTGACCTTGGTGACTCCATGTCCCTTGTTTGCCCACAGGTGAGTGGGGCAATGAGCTGGTTTGCCCACGTTGGAGCCCATGGAGGGCAGCAGCACTGAAACACATGGTTTTGGGGCAGCACCTGCATCTCCTGCTTGTGACACAACTTGTCAGAGCAGCACTGATGCCACAGGGACCGGCAGCACACACAGACAGCTCCATGTGTGGCACTGACATGCAGGTGGGGACATGGTCCTCCCCAGGGACCTGCTCAGGGGACAGCATAGAGGACCAGAGCTTCTGGGGTCCTGGGGTCCCTGAGCCCCTCTCTGTAGTGAGGGGTGCAATTCAGCCCCCCTGTGGCAAACCCAAACCTCTGACCTTGGTTTGCCATCCTGGTCCCTGGGACAGCAGCAGCGGCAGGTGTGTGGCATCACCATGCCCTGGCCAGGAGCCAACCTCTCCCTCATCTCTGATCCCAGCCTTTAAACCTCCTTGGGATGCCATGGCCAGGAGCTTCGTGCTTTAGCACTGTGATTTCTGGGCATGGTTTTGAGGGTTTATACCGCTGACAGCATGAAGAAGATCTCAGTTGCAGTGTTTGGGTTCAGCCACCCTCCCCACTGCTTTTGAGGCTGAAGACCAGTCTTCCAGCTAATGTCCCACCAGGTACCTCTCTCCAGGGCTATCAGATGTCACCTTTAGAAATGTTCTTCCACACACGGCAGGGTCATCATTGCAGCAAAAATGCCTTTCTAGGAGAGCTCAGGAAATTTCGACACAGGAAATTATGCCTCCAGCCCCAGGGAGGATTCAGGTGCTCCCTCGGATGGCACTGGAGCGTGACCCTTACGTCGGACCCCCCGGGCTCATGCTGGCTTTGCTCCAGCAGCTAAGGAAGAAAGATGCCCTGTGAGACTGCACCATTGCAGGGGCAAGGAAACCACAGGGAGAGGTGCTATCCCTGCTTGGGTGCTGGGAGAGTCCCCCCAAAACCCCACAGGGACTGTGCAGTGTTATATTAGGGGAGATCAGCAGACTTGGCTCCCCCTCACCTCTGCAACATACCATTAAATGGCATCAAGGCAGTGTATCAACCACTTACTTATGTTGCTTATAGACGCCAAACTTATTAGCACAATAAAACTGCTGCTAAGAAGCTTTCCTGCCTCCTTTCCTATGTGGAGAGCATCGGTGCTGGAAGCACCTAGCTGCCTTATACAGAAACAGTTGGGGTTTCTTTACATATGGCACCCAGAAAAATAAATATATGAATCACCCAGGGTCCCCTTTCCAGTGTTTCCAGACCCCAGCTGCGAGGGCAGGGAGCTGGGGACACCTCACAGCAGCAGGGTTTAAAGCCAGTCCTGGGGTGAAGCCGTACCATCCAGCCCGGGTGCCTGTCTGGGGATGTGGTGTGCCTTGGGGGGATGCTGGGGCTCACGGGGTGCTGCTGGGTGGGCTGGGTGCTGGAGGTCTCCTCTGATGCACAACACTGAATCAATGAATCTTCCTTCCGCTTTGCCTCAGAAGTGGTCGGAGGGGGACCCTGGGTGATTCATGTATTTATTTTCCTGGGTGCCATATGAAAGGCAACCCCGGGTGTTTCCATACGAGGCAGCTAGGTGCTTCCAACACTGACATTCTCCAGGAGAAAAATAGGCAGGAAAGCTTCTTAGTAGCAGTTTTATTGTGTTAATAACTTTGGCGTCTATAAGCAACATATGTAAATGACTGATATACTGTCTTGATGCCATTTAACATTATGTTGCGGAGGTGAGCGGGAGCCAAGTCTGCAGCATTTCGACTAATACGCAACAAGCTGCCAATTCTGGTGGGTTTTTTTCTTCTTTTTTTTCCCCCTTTAAAAAAAATAATTTAAACAAGTTAGCAATCTGCCTGCACCGAAATAATGACTCGGACCCTTCCATTTCCACTGCTGTTTCTTGGAAAATGGGTAAATATTGTGTTCATTTAGCCTCAGAAGCATCTCCAGTCCTCGGTGCTGGGATAGGAAATCCCAGCTCACCAGGTATCCCGGTCCCTATCACTTCGGATGGGGAGAGGGGCCGGAGAGGAAAGAGCAGAACCACTGCCAAATGCAGCTGTGGCTGTCGGTAGGGGAGGTGTCAATGTCTCCGCATTTGCCCCTTTCCCAATGCAGGGAAAAAAAAACCCAACAGACAGGGGGAAAAAACATTAAATATAAAATGCCGTGAGTTTCTCCCTCTCGCAAGTAATTTTCAGTTAATTTATGTTGAATCAATGGTTCCTTGCAGTCATATGGATGGCAGGCTCCCAGCCATTATTAGTGTAAACAGATTTGTGAGCAGTATATTTAGCTGTTCCATATTGCTTTTAGGAAATGTGCACATTTCAATGGCATATACTTAGAGAGGGCCATACCCTGCCACCGCTCTGCAGGTGGGGATGGTGCTGTACGGAGGCGCCTGCGCTCCCAGCCTCTTCCTCACCCGAGACGAAGCACTGAGCTGGCACGAGGCAGCGGGGACCGCCAGCTCCCGTATGTTGGACCTGAACTTCATCTGCAAAAAAAATCTGCAAAATTAAGGGTTTGCTGCTGGGGATGGTCTGTATATGGCCATGCTTATCCCTGCTGGTCACAGAGGCCAGATCCAGCTACAAGCGTGGAGACAGAGGTGTTTGCAGCAGGGGAGGTCCCTTGGGTGGGTGCTCAGCACAGTTTTGATGCTCTGGGTCTCCCACCTGGTCCCCAGTGCTCTGTGCAGTGCCACCATCCCACAAGTGGGATGAGCTGAGCCAGTCCTCAAGCACTGTTGGGGGTTAATCGCCACGGGCTTGGCCACTTGCCTGGGGTGGGCACCCACTCAGGGACTGTGCTGGGATGCAGGTAGCATGTCCACCCATCCACACAAGGATGCAGGTGGTACATTCACCCAGGGGCTATGCCGGGACACAGGTGGCATATCCACATAGGAACCATGTCAGGGTGCAGGTGGCACATCCACCCAGGAACCACGCTGGGATGCAGGTGGCGTATCCATCCAGGGATCATGCTGAGATGCAGGTGGCACATCCACCTAGTCACACCAGGATGCAGGTGACACATTTACCCAGGGACCACGCCAGGATGCAGGTGGCCCATCCACCCAGGGACCATGCTGGGATGGAGGTGGCACGTCCAGGCAGGGGCCATGCCAGGATGCAGGTAGCACATCCACCCAGAGACTACGCTGGGATGCGGGTGGCACATCCACCAGTCATGCCTTGAGTATGGGTCACAGCAACCGCATCCCTGCCATGCAGGGAGAGATCTGGACCCCTCCTCCTGCGCCTGAGTGACTGATTTAAGAAAACTTGTGCTGCGGAGAAATGCCAATCTTGAGAGGGTTGGGGCCAAAATGTAAAACATGCTAAAAAAGAGATCCCCAGATTTCAACAGAGCGGGTGTAAAAGCCCAGCCAGCGGCACTGTGAAGGAGCCCTCCAAGTCCTGCGGGACAGATCCTGCTGCTCAGCATCCTTACGCTAACCCCCTTTTCTGTGCTCACCTGCCATTGAGGGAGGCCTCCCAGCAGTGAGCAGGATCAGGCCCTTCTCCATCTCCCCGCCAGCTTCCCCACTTGCCCCGCACCATGAGCACACCTCACCTGCCGCCAAAATAACCCAGAAATGCCAAATCCAGAATCCGCTGCTGTTCACACGTGCCAGGACAGCATGAAGTGTGGGTACAGCCCCTCCGCCAAGGAACCAGGACAGGATATGGCCCTGGGGGGCTTTTGCTATTTTAATTTTTCCTGCTGGCTTGCCTGCATGCCCAAAATAGCTGCCGCGAGCGGGTTGGCACGGGTGGCGTGGAGCATCGCCAGCCTCCAGCGGCACGGCGGTGGCGGTGAAAGGATTTGGGCAACGTCTCACCATGGCTACCCAGGCCAGGGAGAAGTATGTCAGCTCCGGGGGGAGGGTGCCGGCCCCTTTCATGGAGGAGAAAGCCGCGACATCAGGGCTCTGTTGTTGGATGTCACCGTCTCCCTCCCGCCAGCATGAAAAATCAATTAGGAAGAATTAGCGACGTGTCAACGGGTGTTGTGTGGGGAGGATTACGAGCCCTATCCTGCACATCGCTCTGTGGGTTCATCCAGGAGAAGGTGGCAGCGTGTTCCCGCGCCTCTGCTGTCCCTACCACCCCAGTACCATTAGAATCCCAAAGCCATGATGCCCAGGTGCCTGAATCCAGCTTGGTGTGCTGATTTCCAGACCAAGTGCCCATCTGTGCTCGGGCAGCTCATGACACCCCCGCACTCCCTGCCTCAGTTTCCCCATCCCTGCAAGGGGGCTTGGCTGGGCCATGGCTCCCGAGTCCCGCAGTGTTGCTGGCTGGAGAATCCATTGGAGCCCATCCCCACGGCTCCGGGGACTGGACACAGTTCAGTGGGAGCGTAACTCACACTGTGTTGCTACTTTTCCTTTCCCTCCTCTTTCTGCGTGTGTGTGTATATATATAAATAACAAGGAAAAAAAAATCCCAAACTCTGATTAAAATCCCTTTTTTTATTCACCTGCCCATCTTTCCTGTCTCCATCTCCCATTCTATCCAAACTCATAATTAATCGCTCAAGGCAAAAGTAATGAATGTTAATTGGCCATCTGTACAAAGACTAATTAAAATCTACCATGCTGGGGATTAAAACATACCTATAGCAACTGCCTGAATTGAGAATGAGACAGAGGAGAGATTGAGAAAACAGCTGAAAGGCTTGTGCAAAACGCAATCTCGCTTAGGTGTGAGATGAGTTGCAACTCAGAGATCTGAGATGCTTTATTATTAAATTAAAAAAAGGGGGGGGGGTGAGGGGTGGGGAAGAAACTTCTGAGCTGAGCTGGGAGATGGTTTAATGGGAAGAAAGGCCGCGGGAGATTTCAAAGGCGGAGTGACCCCAACATTTCAGGTTTGGTTTGGATGAGGATAATAGCCACCCGCTCCCCTCCCCGCATAGAGAAAATATTTCATGTTATTTTCAGTTTTTTAGGGTTCCTAGATGTGAAGAAACTGTGCCAGGCACCGGGAAGTTGTCAGGCTGGAGCAGGGGGAAAGAAGCTTTCCCTAAATGTGAAGAGTTAGGGATGGAGCGCTTGGCACCACGCAACAGGCATCCCTGCACGGCCCTGGCATGGCACGGTCTGCATCCCGCGCTGCCCACAGCTGCACCATGCCCTCGGCCGCCCTGCTCCCTTCTTTGTCCTAAATCCTTGGCTTTTCAGGCCAGCCGCCTCTTTGTTGTGGGGAGGGTTTAGGAGTTGGAGGAATAGCGCAAAACGAATAAGCCAGCGGTAATTATTCCCGGGGCTGTTCCTCCTCCTCCTCGTTGTCCCCAGACCCCCACGCAAACACCCCCTGACCCTCCCTGTGGTGCATGTCAGGGGCTAGCATGGAGCCTGGATCTATCCCACCCAGCCGAGATGTCCCCTCCAGCGTTGGTGACACGGGTGGAGGTAGCGGGAGGT
This sequence comes from Falco cherrug, assembly GCF_023634085.1. NCBI lineage: Eukaryota > Metazoa > Chordata > Aves > Falconiformes > Falconidae > Falco > Falco cherrug. The sequence goes on along the minus strand of NC_073697.1, from coordinate 39,824,843 downwards.
ACCCTGGGGGATGCTGGCCAGAGGGTGGCAAGGAGGCTGGACCCTCTCTCCAAACTGGTTCCTCAGGTTCAGGGCAGCTCTAGCATGTGCAAAATGCCATTTTTTTAGTAAAAAAAAAGCCAAAGGGAAAAAAGTGCTCTTCCTCCAGCCAAAGGTGGGAGTGGGCTTCTGCTAGAAATCACCAATCTGCAGCTCCCACCACCTTGTGTCCCAGAGCAGCTCCAGGCCAGGGCTGTCCCCACCTATCCCATGCACCAGCTTCAATGCCACTAAACAACCTATTTTTTAATCCCAGACCCCCAGTGTCTCAGTCTGGGAGCAGCTGACCGCATCCTAGTACCCCTGTGATGCTGGAGACTGCCACCAAGCATCCTTCCCAGGGGGGTTTTGGGGTTTATGGTGAGGGGTGAATGGGGAAGCAGAAAGGAGGCTGGGCATCCCACCCCCAAAATGTGCTGATACTTTGCAGCCTTGCTGGAAGCACCCAGGCTCTGCTCTGCTCTTGTTTTCTCAGATTCGGCTGTGTTTACTCCCAACACGAGTGACCGCTGTGGCCCTATTACGGGAGCGGCTGACAGCTCGGCTGACAAGTGTGCTCGCGGCAGGAATGTGAATGCGGCTCCCGGCCTCGCCGCAGTGCCTTGGCGGTAGCTCTGTTGGAGGTGGCATGGGCAGGGTGAGGCCACGCTGGTGGCTGGGTGGTGGGAGATTCCTAAGGACAGAGATGCTCTGGGTTTCCCATGGGATCCCGCAGGGGATGGGGTGCTGGGACTGATGAGTGTGGCATGCCTAGCTTGCCCTTCCTGGTCTAAAGCCAGCACTGAGGATCTGGCAGAGCCTGCCAGCATCCTAATGGGAAGGACAGGGATCCACTGGCATTACTGGGTGCTCGGGGAAGGGCTGAACCATCAGCCCGGGAGGGTTTCAGGGCTGGGTGAAGGATGATGGGCTGCAGACATGGCACAGGATGGGCCATGGTGGAGGAGGGTGAATGCACTGATCTGAACCAGCGGCTTTGCTGAAGGCAAGGGGACAGAGAGCAGCCAGTGTTGGGACTGGATGGTATCCCCAAATCCCAGGGGATCCGCGGGAGCAGCTCAGGCACAGCCTGCCTCTGGCTTGGCACTCAATATTTGGGAGACTGGAAATGCACCCAGCTGCATCCCACATGGGCCGGCAGCAAACGGACAAGGTCTGGTTTTGGGGTGGTGCGTAAAAAAACAGGGAGAGCCTCCTATTCCTGGCAGCTCTTTCCCACTGGGGTGGAGGTGGCCGTTGGTCTGCAGGGCCTGGTTCAGTCACCAGTGAATTCAGTGTGTGCAGGGCAGTGCTGGGAGCAGCACTGAAGCTGGGGATCCAGCACTGGTCCCAGCTTAGCGCCCAGCCCAGTGAGTCCAGCTGCTCCGCCCGTGACGGATAAAGATGGTTTAATTAATCACAGATCATTTCTGCAATGTCCCCCCATTAACCTCTATAGCCAACTAAATAATAACTCATTAAAGGCATTTGAAGCTCACAGGAACAGGACAGTTTACCAGCAAACCCGCTGCTCTTTGGCTCTAAACTGGGTTAATCTGTCATCTCTCCTTGCTGGACCAGTGGGTCCCTCATTACTCATTAAATGGCTGTGCCGGGGGACATGGCCAGCCTGGAGCTGTTTCTTCTCCTTGCTAAGGCCACCAAAACCAGGGACAGTGTAGAAGGGAGAGGAATAAAAGCAGGTTAGTGGGCTGAGAATGAGGAGGGCAGTTACGAGCAGGAGGATGTGCAAGCAAGTCTTCAGTCTCAGGGAGAAGAGTCGGAGAGAAACGTGCCGGCTCAGCAGAAAGGTGTTTGTTGTTCTAACCCTCTCAGGCTTGGTGAGTGTCCACCAAACCCCAGCCACAGCCCCCAGAAGACCCTGCAAAGCTCCTGACTTGTCACACAGAGAGGTGGGAAGCTTTGGGATGGCTGGTCAGCTGTCGGCGTGGACACACTCAGGCGTCTCTGCTTGCAAGATGGGAGTCCCTGGGTGGGAAGCGTAGGCACCACCAGACCTTTTACCCTGCTGGGAGCACCTTTGCCGGAGGAACAGCTCATTTACCTTTGGCCCCTTGGCCAGAGGTGACTGCTTGTTTGCGAACAAGAAGCTCGCTGGGCACTCAGAGTCCTGGCTGAAAGGCCCCTACTCAGCATTTCTGGTCACCAGATGGGAAAATAAAGGTCGTCTTCTTCCCTCTGCTGAGAAACTTTTAATAAGGGGCAGAGGAACCTGGCTGCAGCCTATCCCTCCGCTGAGCCAGGGGCAGCCCAGGGCAGCGGCTGAGATTTGAGAGGTCGTTGGGTGCACGCTGGTTTTAATTTGGGAGGCTTTGAGGGGAATTTAGGAGACTCACCCTCACTGCTGTCCCAGGGACCTGGTCACACATATGGAAACAAAACCCCAGCACTGACTTTGACTCCTTCCGTAACCCAGCTCCCTGCATTTCACCATGGACACAAAGGCTGCAGTGTCTCCCCGGCATGGGGAGTGGGCTGCGGAGAGTCCCCTGGGGACCTGGGACCAGTTGCTCAGGTGGTGTCACCCCTAAGCATCACACACACACTCCCCTTCTCCCCCAATCTGCTATCGAGGCCATCACAGGGGTTTTCTGCAGCACTTTACGGGGGGAGGGGGCCATCTGCACAGCTCACGCTCCAGTTTTGCTTCTCTCTGTTTCCCAGGGCTCAGGGAGACATCACACCCTCACCAGGATCCAGCCACCACCGAAATCACTGCAGTGGGGAAGGGCCGAGCGCCGGCAGCATGTCCGTCCCGCTGCTTTACCCCACAGCAGCAGGTAAATTGCTTTTCTTTGAAATATGTGAGCTCAGAGCAAAGAGGGGATGGGGGGACGGGCAGGCCCGTGGGAGCTCTTACAGCCACACACCAGGAGAGCAGGAGTGGACAGCCCTTCCTGGGGCTGCCACAACCCCCAGCACTCTGCCACAGGGATGGTGTGGGCAGAAGAAAGCAAAGGGGAAAAAAAGGGGGGAAGTGATAAAATGCCCTACAGAGTATTTTGCTGCAGGAGGCAGAGTGGGAAGGCAGGCAGGGGGTGGGGAGCTGGAGAGGGAGCAGAGCCGCTTGGAGGGATGCTCCATGCAAGAGTTTAGGCTTGCCAAGCCCCACTTCAGCCCCTTCAGGGAGAACTGAGCCTGTGGGTCCTGTCTGGGAAGGAGGTGATGACAGCTGCTTTCAGGGTGCCTCCCTGCAGCCACAGGGCTCTTCCTTAGCCCGCAGGGGAGCACTGCCCAAATACTGGGGGTGCCCATAGGGCCGAGCATGTTAGTCTCATCGCATACACTTTGCCAGGTGAGCTGTGAGCTCCTGTCTCTGAAACTGGGAAACCTCAAAACCTTTTTTTAACGACTCCTTTTTCTCCTCGTTGAGCTTCTGGCATGGTCCCATGGCTGCAGGACATGGAGTCCTAATTAAAAAAAAAAAAAAAGTTGCCACAGGGACCTGTGATGAGGCGGTGCAGAGGCAGGAGGGAGCCTGAGCCTGCGTCCCGCTCGTCCCACCCAACGGCCCGTCGCTTTTCCAGGGGCACTGAAGCTGGCTGACCCTCCAGATTCTCTGCTCGGGCTGGTGTCCGTTACCCGGTCTCGGCACGCCCTCAGCTGGTCACAGAAAATGATAGGAAAAGGAAGAAAAATACTTGGATCGTTTTGCCACTGCATCTCACAGTGCCCATGGGTGCACAGGTGTTGGATGGACCCACGGAGGACAGGAACTGGGCACGGTCCCTGAGCAGGGGATGGTGGTACCCGGGGGATGCCCTGAAAGCATCACTGGTATTTCTCCCTGGGCAAAGCTCTGCTCCTGGAATGGGAGCCAAAAACTCACCGCATCTCTGGGATTACAGAGCAATACTGAACATCTAAACACATGCACAGTGAATCCAAGGGGCTGAAACCCCTAAAAGTTAAAAAATCCAGGAGACAACTTGGGGACAAAATATGAAGTGGCCAATGGCTAAAGAAAAACTTGCTCCATGGAACTGCGAGCATGTGGTTGCTTCACCAGCAAAATTCAGCAGCGTGAGCCACAGGACATCACCGCAGCTGTAGGATTCATGCCTAGAATGTGCTTGATGTTTGCAGTAGGTTTGCTCATTGAGCAGATGTAGTTTCCCAGTTGAAGGGATAGGGACACCAAGACTGATTTTTGCTCCTGCTGCTCCCTGGGCAACAAGGGAGAGAGAAAATGAAGCAGAGTGCCCCAGGTCCCAGCACAAGACAGACGTGGACCTGTTAGAGCAGGGTGAGAGGAGGCCACAAAGATGCTCAGAGGCTGGAGCAGCTCTGCAGTGAGGACAGGCTGGGAGAGTTGGGGGGGTTCAGCCTGGAGAAGGGAAGGCTGCGGGGAGACCTTAGAGCAGCATCCCAGTGCCTAAAGGGGCTGACAAGAAAGCTGGAGGGGGGCTTTTTACAGGGGCCTGCAGTGGTTGGACCAAGGGGGGATGATTTTAAACTAAAAGGGGGGACATTTAGATCAGCTATTAGGAAGAAATTCTTCCCTGTGAGGGTGGCGAGGCGCTGGCACAGGCTGCCCAGAGCAGCTGTGGATGCCCCGTCCCTGGCAGTGCCCAAGGCCAGGCTGGACGGGGCTTGGAGCGACCTGGTCTGGTGGGAGGTGTCCCTGCCCATGGCAAAGGTCTCAAACTAGGTGATCTTTCAGGTCCCTTCCAACTCAAACCATTCTATGAAACAAATCCAGTGTTTTGTTAATGATTCCATTAACATTGTGTGCAGTGGGACATAAGCACCTCGCTATTTAAAGTCAGCATTCCCTGCCTATGTATCCTCTCTTGGGAGACAGGTTTGGGTTGAAGAAGTGCCTGGTTCCAAGTGGAACCTCTACGATGCCACAACCCCTCACACAGATGCTCCAGGAAGACACAGTTGCTGATACCCACCCCCAGCCACTGGAGCACGGTCAGATCTCAAGCGAGTATGCACAGCCCCAAAATAATCCTCCCCCTTGGGTACCCTGGTTTTTATGTCTTACCTTGAAGAACCCATCTGCATCTCCTACTTGGCTGGTACCAAATCATCCCTGTGGCCAGAGCAGCCCTGTCCCTCAGCACCCTCCCACCTTCTCCTGCAATATAGGGCTCCTTAAGCCCTTCTGGTGGGGGCTTACCTGCCTTCAGCCCACAGTCCTGTAATGGCAGGACTTGGGGATGCCCAGCTCTGAGCACTTAAGTTTGTTTTTTTTTTTTACAGAGCACCAGATCCCAGAAAATTATTTCTGCCCAAGACGGGATGAGACAAACCCATATAGATGCACAGTGAAGAAATGTGATTTTTAGCAGCAGCAGGTCCATCCAGGTTTCACAGACCACATAAAACACCACCAGGCATCAAACCCTAGAAAAACAACCCTGTTGCCAGCACAGCGAGCAGCAGAGGGGTTTTTGCTAATAATGAGTTTCACAGGCATAGAGGGAAGATGAAACCAAGCAGCAGACTAGCTGGAGAGAAGTTTTTTTTGAGCTTGACAGGATTAAGTTAACACAGAATTAATGAAATGGCTCAGAGATGGAAGAACAGGACTCCAGGAGGCCACTGCTGGATGAAGACAGTGCTTAACCCAGGATGTCTCCTCTCACCCTCCGCCAAATTTATCTACTTTTAAAGATATATCAGAAGACCCAGACCAGATGCGAAAGTTTTAATGACTGTAGATCCAGGTGGACAAAACTTGAAATACAGGGTGGGACAGAAGACTGCAGGAAGGTTGCTGTCACTGAGCACAGAGGGACATTGGGCATTTCCAGGGCACACAGGGGATGCCGCTGTGCTTCAGAGCGGCTCTCCTCCACCAACACACACTGCATATCAGCTGCTTTCTAGAAAAGCCAGTCTATAAGTGCCTGTGCCTCCTGGAACCTGATGAAAAAATGACAATAAAACCCCACAAACAATTAAAAGAACAGCCCAGGAGGGGCTGAAGCCCCAGATCCAGGCTTGGACCCAGAATGTGCAAATAGGAACACTGCATGAACTCAGGGTGGCACCTCAGATGTGTGCTAACCCGTGCTGCACTTGTGCACAGGTTCATGTAAGCTGGTGATCCCAGCCAGGCGCCCAAAATTCACATCTCCTCCATGGGCAGCTCCCTCTCCTGGTGATTAATTACCTTTGTGCAAAAACCACAGGCACAAGCTTTGCTCCACATCTTAATAAACAAAACTTGCACAAAGACAATCCCAGAATTGCAGGAGCTTCTGGACAAGCCACTGGTGAGATGGGGGTCAGAGTCTGGGTTTGGGTGCCAGCCACCACCTCCAGCCCTGGGAATGGCTCTTTTGCCCTTTGGTGACTTTCCCAGGTGCTGAGCACATAGCCTCTGTGGAACAAAGGGGACAGACACAGGGACACTCAGCTCTAACGCTGCTGTTGGCTTCTTTAAGACCTTCTGGGATAGCTTTCTGACTTGGCCTGGTGTGCCTCGGTAGCTCCTTGGCTCACACACCCTCCTGCGCAGGACAGCTTTAAGCCTCTATGCCCGTTCACTTGGGAAAGCCACCTCTGCTGCCCCATACCCAGCCACTGAGAAATCCCTGCTCCTGTCAGCAGGTACCCAGGAGGGTACTGCCTCTCATTCCCGTTGGGGCACTAAGAGTATAAGGCACCCAGAGGTCTTCTCTTGAAAGCTGCACGGGACTACACAAGGTCACCAAACATGCTGGAGGCACCCAAGACATGTCTTAGCAGAAAGCAAAGCAGGAAAGCAAAGACAGAGGTGAGATTAACTCAGATGTCGTAGAAATCCACGTGGGCACCGGAGCGGAAGGTGTCCTCCTCCAGGAGATTCACCAGCTTCTGGGCCGACACAGTGCAGTCTATCAGCTGCCTGCTCTCCTGCAGGCTTTGGAAATACTGACGCATCTCGGGGTCGCCAGTCTTAGTCCGGGCCAAGAGCTGCATGTCCGTATCTAAAGGACCTGGGGAAAGAGCAACAAAAAAGAAATCACATGGGGAGTAAGCAAAGTCTGGGACTCATTTTCCTCTTGTACCTGGCTTGGCTGCAAGAACCTTTTATCCACAAAGCCAGGAGAAAATGAATAGCAATCCATGAGCTCCTCTCCTCACCTGGGGCATAGTTAAGCACACGGACATCAGGCTCCTCGAGTGCCAGCACCTGGAACATCATGTCCCGGGAAGCCTTCCCGCTGCAGTACAGTGCCCAGTTCTTGAAGGGCTTGATGGCACAGAGCGAGGAGATGTTCACCACCGTCCTGCTTGAGCCAGGCCTCTTCCCGAAGGCTTGTAGGGCAGCGGAGGTGAGGCAAAGCGCCGAGGTGACATTGAAGGCAAAGTAACTGTTGATCTCATCTGGGTCAGTGAGATCAAGAAAGGATTTGGAGATGTCTCCCAGGGAGCCTAGGAAGTAAGGATACATGAGTCAAGAGTAATCAAAGATGGGTTCAACAGCACAGCAGATCCCTTTTTCTCCTACATTTCCACATGCAACACTATTACAGACACAAGCCTGCAGTTCTGCTGGCTCAGCCCTATCAGGCTGTCACAGCATAGTGAGGAGCTCAGCACCGCCCAGCTCTGCTCAGCGCCTTCGGATCACCTGCTGCACCAGCAGCGGTGACACAGGATATAGACCTGCCAATCCTCTGCCAAAAAACAGCTCCCAACCTCCAGCCTGAAGTACAATGTCCCCGCGGGCCACCACATGGCCTCTGCTTTCGCAACCAAGTCGGCAAAGGACCTCACTCCTGTGGCACCTATTGTCTGCTGGAATGCATGGTCTTGTTTACAGTGGTAATGGGTGAAAAAAGGCGAACAGGAATTAAAGATGGCAAGCCAAGCTCCAGAAGGCAGGGCTAGAAGTTTTTCTGATGGCTTGCACCCGGAGAGCAGAGCAGCAAGGGGGTGGTGGCCAGCGGCTCCTGTGCCATCAGCAATGGCTAAAACCTTGCAACCTGCTCCCGCATTTGTTACGTTAACAAAATAAAACGCGGACAAGGTGACATCCCTGCTGCTCCCATGGTTATTTACCGGCACCCGAAGCCCCGGTCGAGCCCCGTCTCAGCCGCTGTGCAGCGAGGGAGGGCTCGGCGGGACTGAGTCCCGGGGGGAGCAGGCCCTTACCGGCGTTGTTGATGAGGAGCAGGCGGCCATGCGGAGCAGCGGGCAGCACCTCCCGCAGGGCAGCCATCGCCCGCCGCAGCCCCTGCGGGCAGCCCAGGTCGGCGGCCACGCACTCCACCCGCAGCCCGCTACCGCTACCGCCCCGCAGCTCGGCCGCCAGCTCGGCCAGGGCCTCCGCCGAGCGCGCCAGCAGCAGCAGCACCGAGCCCGAGCCCAGCCGCGGGGCCAGCAGCCGCGCCAGGCTGCGCCCGAAGCCCCGGGAAGCGCCGGTCAGCACGCAGGCAGCTGCGGCCCAGCGCCCGGGCCCCGCTCCCGGCTCCATCCCGGCGCCAAGTGCAGGCGGCCGCGGGAACGCCCCTCCCCGCCTCCCCCGCCCCATTCATAACCTCCTCCCGCCGCTTCGTGAATGGCCGTTCCGAACGCGCCGGCATCGCCGCCAGCCTCCGATTGGTCGCCGCCGTCGCCTCGGCATGCCGACGTACCGGGTGGGCGTGGGCAGAGCGGCGCGCCCCCTTCCGGCCGCGCCAAGGCGTCGCCTGCTCCCGCGGGCGGGCGAGAGCTGGGGTCAGGCGACAGTGCTTGTGCTTTGCTCCAATCCTTTTTTATCCAATGCATTTTCCAGTGCACTTTCCAATACATTTTTCAACACATTTTTTAACTTTTCTTTTTCCAATACATTTTTTCCCAGCGCGGCTGTAAATTCCCGCTTCGCGCCTCCCGCAGCCTTGGTACTTTGCCACCAGCCACCACGGCCGCGTTCCCCCTGGCTGCTTTCCCCCTGGCCCGAACCGAACCATTACAAAGCCTTCGCACACCTTTTTCCTCTGTGATCGCTCTTTTTGGCACTCGGCAGCAGTTTTTTATTGGGTAGCGAAAGCATGTCTGATCCTCAAAAGTCCTAAAAGGCTTTTTAAAAAAACAAGTAATTTTGTCCTTGAAGGCATACAGATTTCAAAGAGGGTTTTTGCAAGGAGTACCTGGTTTGCTTGGAATTAGCTGGCAGTTGGGCTTGGTTTCACAGCTGTTAAATCCTGAGGACAGATGGCCCCCCTGGTGCGTGAGCAGGTAGGGAAGCGGTGTTTCACTCTATTAAGCACTTGCAGACTGGGCTGAAACCCTCCAGTGTTCTAATAAAGCATTAAAAAATCATGGTGTGACAAAAACCCAAGAGTGATATTTGTTTTGCTAAAGTAAACCTTACATGTTCAGTAAAATCTCAGATCATCAGCAAAAAAAAAAAAAAAGAAAAAAGCAAATGTGTATTTTTTCCACAAGTGGCTTCTTGATGGCAGAACTTGCTTTAGTGGCTGCCAGTTGCCCCCTTCCTATTTTGGCAGCTCCAGTCTCCTGTATCCCTCATGCTTCTTGCCCCGGTTCCCAGCCAGGCACTGCATCCTGTCCCACCTAGCTGTGCTCAACACGGAACTGGGCCAGCTGGAAATAACTGTTATTTCGCTGGATTTCCCTTCCAGCAGACCATTTCTTCCATCCAACCTGCTACCAGGCTACACCAAAGGGTGTAGAAGTAGGAGTGAGGGTCTGGGAAGCAGGTTTTTCTAGCTGATGAATGCTGCTTGTGCTAATATTCACTAAAAATTAAAAATCAGAGGGAGGAACTGGTGACCAAACCAGCCCAGAGCTGGAACTGGAGTGTCGACCTGCAGAGAAATTATAAATCCATAAGATTCCTCCCAATGTCTCATTCTGTCCTTTGTGCTCCTTGGTAAAAAAAAAGGCTTCGCTAAGGATGGACCTTGCACTGTCCATATTTAGGCAAGCTGAGGATGATGTGATGCATCTTTTTGGCTCCTTGTCACTGCAGCCTCGGCAAAATGATTTCCTGCACTCATGGTGCTGCTTTTGCACAGCTGCCCTGCAATACCACATAACCTCTGGAGGTACCTGAGCCCTGGCAGCTACAGCTGCCTGTAGGAAAAGAACAAAAACTCGTTACCTTTTCTCTTGCCGCCTGCTCCTTGGGGAAGTCCCACTGCTGTGTTTGCTCTTCTGGCTCAGACACATCATTTATGGAGGCCAGATTCTGCGTTTTGCCGGTGTGCTGTCTGCCTTGACCTTGGGTGGGTAGACTTGGACATCCAGAGCAACAGGAGAAGCTTTTATAGGTACGTTGGTGATAAAAGGAATATAGGGGAAACATGGGCCCTCTCCAGAAGGAAAGGGGAGACCTGGTTACCAGGATAGGGAGAAAGCTGAGTTAATGACTTTTTTGCCTTGGTCTTCACCAGCAAGTGCTCTGGCCATACAGCCTTAGTTGCAGAAGGCAAAGGCAGGGACTGGGAGAATGAGGAACTGCCCACTGTCTGAGAAGATCAGGTTTGAGACCATCTAAGGAACCTGAAGGTGCACAGGTTCATGGGACCTGATGCAGTGCATCCATGTGTCCCGAGGGAATGGGCAGATGAAGTGGCTAAGCCACTATCAGTCATATTTGAGAAGTCGCGGCAGTCCGGTGAGGTCCCCACAGGGAAACATAATCCCTGTTTTTAAAAAGGGAAATAAGGAAGACCTGGGAGGTTACAGACCAGTCAATCTCACCTCTGTGCCCAGTAGGAGGTGATTGGTAACAGCCAGCATAGCTTCACTACGGGCAAATTGTGCCTGACAAATTTGGTGGCCTTCTATGACAGGGTTACAGTGTTGGTGAATGAGGGAAGAGCAACCGACACCATCTACCTGGAGTTGTGCAAAGCCTGTGACACTGTCCCAAATGACATTCTTGTCTCTAAACTAGAGAGACGTAGATTTGACAGGCAGGCTACACAGCAGATAAAGAATTGGCAGGATGGTCACACACAAAGACTTGCAGTCAACACCTCGATGTCCAACTGGAGACCAGTGATGAGTGGTGTGAATATTGTTTTATACTGGAAGATGAGTGCCTCAGCCAAACTGGAGCACCCTGATATGGTTGATGCCAGATGATGATGGGAGGGTTTCAGAGATGTGTCAGAGGGGCTGGGATGTTGGCCTTACCTTGGTTGTCCCGAGGAATCCTTTAGCTTTCATGGACAGCTCTAAGCTTCCAAAAAGCAAACTCCTTATTTCCATGGCTGGGCTGCCCTTCAGTTTGTTTTACCTAAGTATGAGCAATACCAAAATCTCCAGTAAAATTCCACTACTTAATCACATTGTAATGTATAATGTGAACTCATATATATATTAATGAAGTCAAGGCACTTTCAAACTATGAAGACTGGTTGATATAATAGGGAAATAAATTTCCATAACCCATGAAAGCTATGAAATATCCCCCTCAGATCAGCTGTCTTTTCAGTCCCTGACTTGCTTTTTAAGTCAGTCATGTTAAGGATTTGTTGAATGTTGCTTTATGCTGCAAAGGGCATCTCCTGACCTCAGGTGGGCGGCTTGTAGGGTGGCGTGCTGTGTGCTGAAAGCAAGAGAAGAAAACAACAAGAAGAAAACAAGAAGATTCTGACCTGTCAGCAAAATCTGATTTATGACCAAAATTGCTAAGACTGTATCCAAGACATATACCTCTGTCGCGTGATGGACACTGTGCATGGTGGAGACGCTCTGTAAGCAGCTTGGTGATGGTCAGTGTGACGTCAGGATCTCTGCCTGCGTAGTTATAGAGGTTAAGCTTCATTCCCTGGTGTTTCTGTGTTCTTATACCAGATGCTTTCTGGCTCCCCTGACAGCAGTTTGCTTCTTCCACTGGATTTTAGGATCCTAGAATGGTTTGGGTTGGAAGGGACCTTAAAGCCCACCCAGTCCCACCCCCTGCCATGGGCAGGGACACCTCCCACCAGCCCAGGTTGCTCCAAGCCCCGTCCAGCCTGGCCTTGGACGCTGCCAGGGATGAGGCATCCACAGCTGCTCTGGGCAGCCTGTGCCAGCGCCTCGCCACCCTCACAGGGAAGAATTTCTTCCTAATACCTAATCTGCATCTCCCCTCTTTCAGTTTAAAATCATGCCCTCTTGGCCAACCACTACACGCCCTTGTGAAAAGCCCCTCTCCAGCTTTCTTGTAGCCTGTTTAGGCACTGGGAGGTGCTCTAAAGGTCTCCCTGCAGCCTTCCCTTCTCTGGGCTGAACACCCCCAACTCTCCCAGCCCTTCCCCACAGCAGAGGTATTCCAGCCCTCTGATTTTAATTTGATATAATCATGCTGATGGTGGCAATTTCACTTTTCTTGGGGAACGCTCAATCCTAAGCATTGCTCAGCAATTTCAGGGCCTGCTGCAGTCTCATATTTTACGTCTTCAGAGACAAGAAGTAGCAGCACTCTTCTTATCCTTCCTCCAAGCACCCTGGAAGTGCTGCTGCCAGAGCACCTTGGGGAGAAAAGGAGATGGTTTGCAGTAAGGGTAGGGAACTTAGCATCAGGATACCTGGACTAAGGGCCAAATCCAGTGAAGGGTGTAGATACTGCCCTGGCATTTTTCTTTTCTTTTCTTTTTTCTTCTGATTTTTTTCCTGCCTGTCTTTCTATATCGGTGTTTTTGCAGCTTGCTAGCTCCTCTCCTCATCCATCATCCAGCACCAGCCATAGAACCGCAGGGATAGTGCCCAGAAAGAAAGTTTCCTCATGGAAGAAAGACTCCAGAAATGGCAGCTGTTATCTGAGCAGAGGAGGGCTGCAAAAATTAATATTGGAAAAGGGCATTTAGTGGAATACAATTTTGGTGTAATTGCTAGGAACTAGGAACAAAATTGCATTTTGGTTGGACTGCTCTGGAGCTCTCTCAAGAGAGTATGTTTTAAAACATAAATGGTTGCTGTTGGCTGGGGATTTGAATAGTACATCAAGAAATACCGTATAGAAGCATCTAATGCATGGTGTAAGGAAGAGTGGGAAGGGCTCTGTGTAGAAAGGTCATCACTGGGTTTTCAGAAGTGATGTAAGGTAGGCTGGGAAGGTGGTAGAGCTGGGAAAGCTCTGGAAGGTGACCTGTTGTATGGATGTGACTCCACCACAGGGACACCTTCCCTAGCTAGTGACACAGGCTTTGCCTGGGCAGCATTGGATGAATGTAAGGGGAAGGCACATGGGACTGGTGGGGCTGGTCCGGGGATGATTTTTCCCCCAAGGAATATGAGCATCACCTCATCCCTGGGTGAGTGTGTAGCTGTTGGAGGATGAGCAGGCTGACACAGCCCCTCCTGGGGTGCTGGGAGCTGCTCAGCCAGGGTCTCAGCCTGCATGTCAGGACCACACTCTGGCAACAGGAGAGTTTGAATTCTTTCCAGGATATTAGTCAGGAAAATGAATAGAGGCATACCAGAACCAGTGAGAGGAATGGTCATTCTCTTAAAAGAAGGAAGATGCTCTGCTTCCCTCCGACCCTGTGTGCAGTGGGGACACTGGGCCCTGAGTACCATCCTAGTTCCTGCAGAGATTTGCTGTTGGTGCACAGCTCTGCAGCTGATGTAGACAGACCCTGTGGCACTGTCCTGTGCAGCGACAACACAGTGAAGGCACCTCTTCACCTTCACAAAGCGGGAGGCAGGTGAAGTCGGATCCAGAAGAGTGAGCATCACGAAATCAGGCACACCACAACCCCCTTGGCTCTTCATCCATCGGGCTAGGGCTTCCTCTGCAGCTCAGGCTGTAGTTGAGAGAACCAGCACTAGGTGTCAGCGGCATTTAAAATCTGGAGGGAGCTGCGGGCACCCCCTGAGCCTGGGGTCCCTGGGAGGAGGCGGGGGGCCCTGGGGGCTCGGCTCCTGGGCAGCACACTGAAGGGAGAAGGAGAGTCGTGTGTGTAAGCCAGCAAAGAAGTGGCAGAGGGGTACATATTCTCTTGGTGCTGCTGATTTTAAATACCTACTGGCGTATTATCAAAATTGCCCAAATTATCCATCATATGCGATTGTATCTATTGAATTTATCTGGAGAAGCCACCCAAGCTACTTTGTTGCTGTGGCACGGGTTCTGGTGGCACTGAGCTATTGTGCGGGTGTGTTTGCAGTGCTCTCAGCAGCTTCTGATGGCTATAACATGGCTCCCACAAATCCAGGGGAAGGCAGAAGGGCTTCCAGGGGGGAAAACTCACCCGGTGTGCTGCAGGGGTGATGGCAACGCTGTGGAGCTGGTGCTCACAAGCAGCAGCTGCCGTAACACTCCCAGGGCTCACACGTATTGTAAGGGAAGCACTAAATTCCTTCTGCAAAGGCCTGTTAACAATAGCTTTCAGGAAGAGCCCTGGGTATTTCTGCCTGGCGTTACCACCCAAGAAGGGCAGGGCTAGAAGTCATACAAGGTGGCCCTGGCTGTAGTCATCATTGCCTTGACTACCCATGGGCTGCTGGAAGGGAGAACTGTGGTTTTGCTCCTGAGCTCTGCTTGTTGTTATAGTAGCCCAAAGGCCACCCCAACTGTGGGATCTCATCATGTTCAGCAGCTAATTGTGTGACCTCCTAAGGACAAGATGCCTTGGATGCCAGCAGATCTGTTGCTCCATACAGCGGGGCTGCTGTCTGCCTGGGTGTCACGGCAGCAAGGATAATGAGGACAGGCTGAGTGGCACAGCAGGAACCTCACTCCTGCAGCTGTCTGTGATGAGAAGGCAAACGTGCAGGGAGGAAATCTCCCTGCATTGCAGGCTAGGAGGAAGGGTCTCCCTCCTACTCAGAAATGACGACCCCTTCTGCTGCTGTCATGGGCGAGCCAGGCAGCCCCAAGCTGTGGCAGAGAGCAGAACTCAGTGCTTGCAATGGTGCTAACCACTTCCTGACGTACATGGAGTAGAAATATATCACGCACTGCTCAGGCTAAAGGGTGAATGTGTTTGTCCTTCTGCTTCCAAACAAAGACAGGGAGACCAGCCTGTTCCTTCACTGTGCTGCTCTCTGCCAGCATGGGCTTCCCAGGTTCAGCTAAACATTCCGGAGCTACAGAGCAGCTCCGAGCCTCAGATCGGGGATCCATCTCCTTGGTCTTCAAATCCTGCCTACATGAAGCTATGTGATGCCATGTGGGTTTTGGCAGGACTTTAGGAATCCTAGTACAGCTTGCCCAAAGATCTTCACCCCAGAACTGCCACCAGAGATCCCCATCCCTGTATTTAATTAAACCAGAAGCTCAGATCTGAAAAATCCTCCACAAAGGCTGAAAGCCAAAACTTGGTGGCTGAAGTCCACTCGCTGCTGTTTCAGTCTGTCTGTATTCAGAAAAAAAAGGTATAATAAAATGCATGAGAAAACAAGAGTCGTAATTAGAAGCATCAAGGTATGTCCCAAACAGGGGTTTGGGGAATAGTGTGATAATACCAGAGGGTTTTAAATATTTATTTCAGTCCTGAAATATAAAGCCAAACAGGATTTTAGGCATAGAGCCTAGTGGCTGGAAAACATGGATTTATCCTCTGTAAATACGTTGTGGAAGACCAGATTATATTGTGGTTACTGACATGTGGACATGAATGCACCTGGGGGCAACACACAACGTAGAACCAGGTCTAGGCAAGGGCACCTGGCCAAGAGCCACGATGGAATCACTGTACTGAATCTCTGGCAAGCCAGGCTGGCTGCTGCTGCTGTGGGTGGCATCCAAGTGTGTGGGATAGTGGCAATCAGTGCAGAGGGAGCTGTGGCCCTTCTCAGAAGCAGCAGCTGCTGACAGCGCTTCTCCCACCCTCCATAGAACGAGGAGCAGCCAGCCGGCTCCCCATGGATCCTCACTTCCTCTGCCTCTCCATCCCAGCTGCAGCCCTTTCCCCTTCTCTCTGCAAAAGGGCAGCCAAGTCCTGAGCTCTTCCCCCTGGAAAGGGTGAGATTGCATTTCACAGGCGCACAGGGGGTGCTTTGAGTTGGTACTGTGCGGCAAAAAGGCGGAAGGCAGCTGAGGGAGGGGGATAAATGAAATGCAGGCACCTCTCTGTGCAGCAGAGATTTTTTCAGCCCTGGGGGTGAGGCGGAGGGTGCTAAAGGTCAGCCTTTAAGAAGGAAACCCGGCTGCTGCACACCCAGAGCAAACAGGACCAGCTGACTTGTGTGCTTAGTCAGCACCAGCAGCGTTCTTGTTGCTTTAGAAACACTGTGTGCCTTTCCTTGTCCAGCCTCGAGTGATTGGGTATGAGAAAGCAAACGCTGCGGATACCCAGCCTGGCCGAGAATGGGGTTATGGCCAAAGGGGTTTGCTGAAGGCAGAAGGGAGAGGTGGGGAGAAGGCGGAGGCTAGGGATGCAGGAGGAGAGTGTGGAAGCAACTGCAGGGGCTGCAGGACTCCAGCCCACAGCCCAGAAGAAGGGACCTGCCCAGAAAGCTTGCTTGAGATTATTTGAGTGTCTAACGGCATGCGGGACGAGTTCCACAGGTCCCTGCAGGAGGCTGGTCTTCCAGTTCAACAGCATCTGGCCTTGTTTGTTCCTTTCTTTCTACTTTTAATTCCTGGATCTGTTTTCTAGCCCCTTCATTTTGCTGTGTTTTCCTGAATGACACTGGTGAGACCAAATATAAGAGTAGCTTGGTGTTGCGCCTGCCTGTCGTTATTTGAATGTAGGTGCGGTCAGAAGAGCATGGAGGCAACCAGAAGGGAAGAAGCCAGTGGTGAGAGTGGGGAGCGGGTAAGGAAGCAGAGAAGCCAGAAGATGTTGAAAACAGTTCAGCAAAGTAACAGCACAATGTGAAAAACCAAAATAAGCACAATAAGAAAGAGATTGTTAAGTTTAAAAAACAAACAAACAAACACGAAATTCTGATGGTGGTGTTGCTCTCGTGAAATGGAAGAATTACGACTGGTCCTGGAATTGGGAAGATCCCAGGTGCCACAGTAATTTGTAGACAGTTGGCAATGACTTTTTATTTCAGCAGTGAGGAAGAGACCGAGCGGTTGCAGGCAGAGGTAGGCTGTTGAACCAGAAGCCCCAGGTGACCTGCCCACGAGGCTGGGGAAAGGCTGCTCAAGGTTTCTGGCCCATTACATTGATTTTTTAGGAAGTTTTGGAACACTAGGGAAGTTCTGGAGAACTGGAAAACACTAATGAGAGGTCAGTAATTGAAAGGCAGAGCTTTTAAAGCTTCATCATGCTGTTGTCAGTCCCATAAAAAACAGTTATATGGAACTTCATTAGTAGGAAATTAAGGGAACGTAAAAGAGTTAATGTCAGCCAGCATGGTTTTAAAGGAAATAGAATCTGTCAGGCAAACTCGATACAATTTTTCAACGAGATTATGAGCTGGTAACAGACAACTTTGATGCATTTGTGTTGGTACTGCATGATGATTTGATTAATAAATTAGAACAATACAAATTCAGCATGCTTATGTCAGTGACTGGTAAGAATAAATAAACTTCTTGAGGACGGGCTTTCAAATGGTACAAAGCCTGTGTGGCAGCAAATAACAAGGGCAAGTCCCAGACTGCTCGATAAGCCAGACGCAAGCAATGAATATTCATGCGAAGGTGACCAAATGCCATGTGTCCAGGGACAAAGAATGTAGCTTTCTTTACAGAACGGAAAATTTTATCCCAGGTGGCAGCAGCCTGAAAAGAATTGAAGGTGACGGTGGGTAATCAGCTGAACATCAGCCTCCGCACGACCCCGCAGCTGACAGGACTGCTTAATGGTACCAGCAGTGGTACCAACACAACATTGAGGAGGAGCAGATGGATTATATTTGGGCTTGTTACTAAAGGCACTGCTCTGTCTGCTTCTTGAAATATGGCAATTTTTGCAAAAAAATGCCTAAATGAGTAAATTACTGGAAAATGTGCCTTAGAGTGAAAGGCTCCAAGAACTAGATATGTTCAAGTGATCAGGGAAGATGTCGGTTGATCCCAGACCTCAGGACCATACGTGAACCCCAAAGACTTGATAAGACTTCTAACTCTACCAGGAAGGGTAGAAAGAGATCTGTGGCTGGAATTTGAAGTCAGAGGCCAGGTGGGATTTTCTATGGTGGCAAAAAAAGCACTGAATTTTCTGCCTAAAAATATGCTCAGATTTCACTGTTGCTTTAGAAGCCAGTTGATGTATAGAAAATTTGTGGTTGGTGCTCCTTAGAAGGTCCTCCTGCAAGGTAACAATATCCCTTCCCATCCCCGTTTGATGTGGATATTTATGAACCTATGGAAGTGGCTTTGGTGCTTTTGCCTTTGTGAGAAAAATGCGACATTTTGATGAGCAGTTTTTAAAAAAATATTTATTTATACTCCATTCAAAACCTAACTTTTCTTTTTAGACAGACTGCCTCATAGCATATTCCTATGTTGCTTTGTGGAGGTGAACGCTCTGCTTTTCTCCAGGATGTGGTCTTGCTGGCTGAGTCACACCATGTTCCATGCACTAGTCTCCTCTTCTTGCTGAAGTGCTACATTGTGGCATTGAGACAGCGGTCCTCATTCTGCTGGTGCAGGAGAGTGAGACTAAAGTAAGACTGAAGACTTCAGAATCTGATGACTACTTGATTTCTAAGTTTCCATCTCTGTGCCTAAACCTCTTCTATTGTAATCTAGTGGACTAAGCAGTGTCCTCATACCAGAGAAAACCAGACCTTGTTTCTGAATCCTTATTTGTGGTAACACCATTGCCTAACTGAGCATTCGGGATTGAACCTGGCAGTGGTGTCATTCGTAGCAGTTCTCCTCCTGTAATGAAAAGCATTAAGGATTGTTGCCAGCCTCTCACTCTTCAGCCACTGTTTAATGCTGTTTCTGAAGCTCAGTGAAGACAATGCAATGGTTACCGCTGACTTCATGAATATTGGCTCAGTCCCTAACAGCACAAGCTCCTACTAATTTGAATGAAAACAGTAATCTTAGCTTTGATGGCATCTACAGATTTTGCACCAGAGCTGGGTACATATGACACATCGAGCAGCACATTATATATATTTCCTGTAGCCACAGGTAGCTCATTTCAACAGTCTGCAGTCCAAAGCAGTTAAAATCACAAATGATTTGCTCCTTGCAGCAGCTGTCATGGTGTTTTGCCGTGGGAGATCGCCCCTGTAAGCTGCGGTGCTGGAAGCACCAGCCTGCTGCCATGGGTGCCCGACCTTGCCTGCAGCACAGAGCAGCCGGGGGAGGCAGGCACAAAATGCACCGTACTCCCCCGTACAGCTCCTGACCCAGCCCGAGGGAAGGCAGCGCCAGGCTGATGGACTCAGAAATCGCCCTGCTATTTTTATCCACTTTCCTTCCACCGCTGACGTGTATCTTTGCTTCTTGGTCCTCAGAAAGCTTCTACCATGTCTCCATGGTGACTGCGGTCAGAGGACAGATTTCCTTGCTGGTGTTAGCACATCCAAAGTGACATCCATCTGGTCTTGCACGGCACCGTGTTTGGCAACCGCAGGCATTATGTGCGAGAGCTGGTGAACTTCACGTGAACTAACGAAGTCTTTGCCAGGCTCTCCTTGCCCCTCCTGTGTTGATCCAGTCATGGTACATCATGTTTTGGGAATTTCTTTTATCCCTTTCTCACTTAATTCAGTGATGATACTGGGATATTCAGACTGGCAGCGTTCACCCTCAGCAAGCAGCAGTGAGGGAAGCCCGAGGTGTGCTCATACAATTAGTGTAGTTGTATTTATATCTTGGAAGATGAAACAGCAAAAGCAAATGCAGAAAGCCGCAGCAGTGTGCATCACCTGCTCTCAGTCCTGCTCTTCATCCCTGCCCTGCCTCAGGTTCCCGCGCAAGGACAGCTCTGCTGCACCTGATAACGCCTGGCTGGGAATGTGACCCTTCCAGCATTGTTTTCACAACAAAAAATAATAACAATAATAACTGGCTGCTTCCAAGGGAGGCAGCGTTAAACCTTGAGACCTTGATATCCAAGGGTGTCTCTAGGGCTGGCAGTGCTTTTTGGAGGAAGCTCCGCCATGTCCTTGGCTGAAGATGCCTCTTGGGTTGTGCAGCTTGGGGGGCACATGCTGGGGCTTGGCAGCGGATGGGATTTTTAGGATCAAGCTGAAAGGTGGTTTGGTGTCAGCAGGGATTTTTCTTTGGGATCACAGTCAATGACACCTTCTCAGGGTGGGGGTGACATCGTTTATGGGGCTGAGGGACAGGCTGGGGCAGGAGGAGTAGAAGTTCATCCCTCCCAGGGCAGGGTCATGCCTTTGCTCTGGGCAGTGACACAGGTTCGTTCCCGCTGGGACCTCCCCTCATGGCGGGTGGCAACACAGCAGTGCTGTGGGGCTGTGGCCCCTCACAGGGGAGGACATGGTGTCACTGCCATGGGGCTGTGTCCCCTCAAGGCAGGTGTCACTGCCATGGGGCTGTTTGTCTTCAAGGGGATGGCATGGGATCTCTGCCATGGGGCTGTATCCCCTCGGGGTGGGTGTCACGGCCATGGGGCTGTGTCTCCTCATGGTGGGTGACACTGCCATGGGGCTGTTTGTCTTCAAGGGGATGGCATGGTGTCTTTGCCACGGGGCTGTGTCCCCTCATGGCGGGTGTCACGGCCAAGGGGCCCGTGTTCCCTCACGGCGATGCCGCCACAGGGCCGCGCCCCTCAGGGAACTACCGAACGCGCGGGGCCGCGCCCCGCCAGGGAAGCTCCGCACCCGCCGCCCCGGCGGGCCCCGGCCTCGCCCCCCCCCAGCGCCATGGGGCCGCCCCCT
Source organism: Falco cherrug (assembly GCF_023634085.1). Lineage (NCBI taxonomy): Eukaryota > Metazoa > Chordata > Aves > Falconiformes > Falconidae > Falco > Falco cherrug. Next base: position 39,804,152 of record NC_073697.1, on the reverse strand, counting down.
GCCGCCGGGCCCTCCCCGCCTCTCGGCTGCCGGGCGTGCGGCGGCGCAGGCCGCGGCGGGGCCTCCCGCCCGCCCGCACTACATTTCCCGGCGTGCCGGGCGCGGCGGGGCCGGGCCGGGCCGAGCCGCGCGGAGCGGAGCGGGCGGCCCCGGTTGCTGGTGCTGCCCGGGGCGGGGAGGGCAGGGCAGGGCAGGTGGGTCGGCCGGCCGGCCGGCGGAGTCCCATGGAGCGGGGGAAGATGGCGGAGCTGGAGAGCTTGGAGACGGCGGCGGAGCATGAGCGGATCCTGCGGGAGATCGAGAGCACCGACACGGCCTGCATCGGCCCCACGCTCAGGTGCGGCGGGACTCGGGGCGGCCAGCCAGGGCGGGGGGCTCGGGCAGGCTTCGCCTTGCCCCCCTCTCCCAGGGACTTGGAAGCAGTGAGGAGATTTTGTGTTCTTATTTTATCAATAGTGGTCTCTGAGAAGTGCCCGCAGCCCCCTCGCTTCCCCCGCCTGGCTCCCCGGGGGGCGGGAGCGCCGTGAGTGGCGACCCTCGGTCGGCGGCCGCCCCCCTTCCCGGGCCGGGGCCGCGGGGTGGCCTCTCCCGGCCGGCTGTGGTGGCAGCGCTGTGGCCGGCTGACCCCCCCCCCGGGCCGGCCCGGCTGCCCCTCCTCGGGGCCTGCGCCCCGGCCGGCCCCCGGCAGCTCTCGGGGTGACTGGCGTTGCCCTCCCCGACGGGGTGTGGGTCAGGGAAGGAAGGAGGGGGTTTTCCTCCCCTTCGCCCAGAATCTGTCAGAGTTATTCATATAAACCGCTGCCTGCCCTTTTTGTTGATTTCTGGTCATTTCACAAAAACCATGGCTAATTGTGAAGCAATGGATATGGGTACAATTACCATCCTGATGATGATATGAGTTAATGCCTCTGTTTGCTTAATGGATCCTTTGTTCTCCTATTAAGCATCTTTTCCCAGTGGTTCTTGCAGTATCCTTCAGCTGGGAGAAGCTGTGGCTTCATCTGCCGAGCTCTCCTCCTGCCCGAGGAGCACAGATGGATATAGCTGTGTGCCCAGGAGTGCTGCCCGTTTGCTTTTCCTGAGCTTGGGGCTGGCATTTTAGCCTTTTAGGTATTTGTGATGCTGATTAGGATTTTGCAGCAGTGGCTTCAGCTGCGTTGTTAAATCTGAAAGATGCGGTAGCTGACTGTTTAACTGAAGCCTGCGTCTCATGAGAAACCACCTGATGTTTTTTTAAAAATACTGTATTTTACATGAATTATGGACATCTAAGACCTTTCCTTGCTATCCAGACCATGTGCTATTAGTATAGCTGTATTTTGTATATTGTAGAAGCCATATAATGGATTTGGCAAACTGAGACACCTCGTCCCTCCTTCCCCCTCTTTAAACAGAAGTTCTCCAAGAAACTTCATATCTAAACCAAAACACATTACTTGCAATGCTGAGCACAAGCGTGTGTGTTGTTCTCTGGAAGGCTGATGATACAGATGGGTAGAGGATATTTATAGCTTATCATAACCAAACTGATCAGGCTGAGAGGTGGGGAAAGGTAGAGGTGTGTTACCAGAAATACTTGGCTTCAAACTCTAAATAGTGGTATTATTGCAGACTTAAATTTGGTGCTAAGCTTTGCTGCTTTTTGTGGCAAGAAGAGCGTGGTGCCCTTTTGCAGGGCAGCACAGTCAATTTCACCTTCCCCTTTCAGCTAGTCTGCGTCGCTGCTGAGCTGGAAATCACAGTGCCAGGTGGGAGTGTTTGGTATAAACAGGGCTGGAACCTCCGGTCCCACCCCCTCTACAATAGCCCTTCATATCTTTTCAGTATTTAAGTTTTACAAAGTCATGGTTTTAAATGACTTGTGTGGCTGTCTTTAAAAATAAATGCTTTTAAGCTGTTTGACTTGCAGTGATGCTGCGGTGTGGGCACAAAATTAAAATGGAAAAGCTTTTCACTTGTGGAGCAATAGAGCACTGGATTTATCTTGCTATAGGGTTGCCTGTTCGTTTAGTTTTTGTGACTTTTTGCAGTTTTCTTTCAGAAGTTCTCCTGTGAATGAAGCCTTTACAGGTAAACTGAATGGTAGGAGATGCTGAGAATTAGATTATTAACAAAACTGAAAAAACTGGTTCAAATGCCTGGGAACTGCTGGAATGAAGAGTGTGGGTGTTTTCCTTCCATTTCGTAGCACTAAGTGCAGTTGATCTTGTTTCTCAGTATTAAGGGTAGATGAGGAGTTGGGCTTAATGTCTATCTTTGCATACCCAGAGAAGAAACTCTAATGTCTGGGGGAAGAAAGGTTTGTGCTTTGCTAGCATTAACTGTTGGAGCGCAGCGGTACTTCATCAGGGGTGGTATTAATGATGTAAGTGTAAGTAATACCTGCTCCAAGGATTTTTAAGAGTTGAAACTAGACCAGCCCAGGGTAAACATGATGTGCTGGAGAGTCCGGAAAAGAGGATGATGGAAACTTTAAAAAAAAAAAAAAAAAAAAAAAAGGTGACTCACTTCTTGTAGGCATCATGGAAGAAGTGTGTCTTCAGGAGCCAGCCTGGCTTCCCTTCTAGGAACAGCAGTCCCAAAGCACAGTTCAGAAAAAGGCTGGACGGCTGGGCTTCAGCTGCCAGTGGGGCCTGTTTGCAGAATTACGCTTTTATCAGTTTCTGACTCGGCAGAGTGAAATATTCTGTCTGCAGCTGGTGTGTGTTGCCCTGGCATAGTGCTCAAGGCTGAGTTGCTATTATCAGAGGGTGACGGAGGGGGGGGAGTTAAGATGTTAAATTTAAGGTCCAAAAAATTCATCTGTCTGGGTGGGTTTGTGTCCCACCCATCAGGGAGAGCATTTTCTGTTAGAAAAATAGCAAGTGTAGTAATTCTTGCCCTGGGGCAGGGGATGAAAAGATGCCTTCTTGAAGTCCCTTCCAGCCCTATTTTTTCTGCTCTGTTCTTGCTGTGATTCTGGGATTCAGTGGCATGAGCCGGGACTCCATTGTGCTGGGCAGTGTGCAGATGTGGGATGAAGCCTGCCCCTCCTCAAGGAGAGGAATTTAATTCGAAATACAAAATGGGAGATGCCATCAAGGTGTCTCTCTTTTCCCTTCCCACCGCCCAATACCCGACAGTGAAAGTCATTGTGTTTGAAGGAGGACACTGAACAAGTTCAGTGAGTCTTTGTGGGGATCCCCTTGAGTCTGCAATGCTCCTGGAATCAAAATAATCCTCTTCAGGATGTCTTTCCTGCTATTCAGCCTCTACTAATTATATCCATTGCTTCTAATTCCACTTCCTTCTGCTGTTCTAATTCCTCTTTTTCCCCCCTCCTTGCGTTACACTTCTTGGTTTTGCAGAGTATTTTTGGATCTCCTCTCTGTATCTAGGTTTCTAAGAATCACTTAATTCTGCGGGATCAGGTAACCTTCTAGGGGAAAAGAAACTTTCTTGCTTAAAACCACCTCTTGGCTAAGCTGTGACGCTTGAATACTCTGATTTTTATTATGCTCAATTGACTGATCAAGTTTGTTGCTCTTTGGTGATTTTTCTGTAATTTCAGCAGGTTGGTTGGTTAGGTTGTGTTGTGGGTGATTTTTTTGTTAGTTTTTTTTGTGTGTGTGTGTGTGTGATGGGAAGCTAACCCTGGTCTGTAATGTTCTAGCTGTGCTCACTGGAAGTAAGGATGGATGTCTCTGTGGTTTCTAATCAGTTACTCTTTGAGAAGAGGCTAGTCCCTCACTCTGCAACCTCATACAGCATTTGCTGAGCGATTACTTTATTTGCATGGCTGATGCTGTCTTGCTTTCTTCTGTGATTCACTTATTTCCTCCCCTTATCTTCTCCCTAGTTCTTTGTATAAAATGTCCTGTGCTTTGTGCTGTACTCCTAGATTATAAATGATCGACTCAAACTGGTACAGAATAAAGGCAGGAAAAACAGGGAGATTGTCTTGTATGGCACCCCACAAATGTGGGCTGTATACCTTCAGTCACTTTTCCCTGTGCTCAGCCTGTCATCTAAGGAGGAGTTTGTGTGACTATCTGAATTGCTAATAATTTTAGAAAAAGTTCTTGATTTCAGCCTGCAGGTGTTTTACTGTCCTTTCCTGTGCTCCTCTGCAGTGTCCTTTAACACCTGGTGTCTCCTCACTGTTTAAATACTGGCTTGTGTTTTCAAGTCACTACTTAATCTTTTTTTTGATTATACAGCATGAGCTCTGCAAGTCTCTTGAAAAGCCTTTTCCTGCTCTCGAGCTGCATTTGCAGCTTTTTGAAATTGGTGAAGGATTTTTAAACAGCATTTGATAAATTAAAAAAGCCCTATCTGGCCACATAGGTGTAGTTACAGTATTCTTGCTGTCTCCTCTCCGATTTAGATGCAGATAAAATTACATCGGTACTGTAGTAGTCTCCTGCTTGTGCACTGAGAGCTTCTCCAGTCTCTCTTCTCCTCAGCATTGTAACAAGAATTGTTACTTAATGCAGAGTTATTTTCTTGGGGGCACAGTTGTTTGTAGCTATGGATCACGCTCCTCGTTGCTACATCTGTACCTTGGCACTTGGTTCTCCTGTAGTGCAAATTGCTGGGAAGGATCAAGATTTCCAAGCGATTGTTCTCCACGGCTGTCTGATTTCATGGTTTGTTATTCTTCCAGCTTTTGTGTCATCTGCAAATTGTATTATTGGTCTTTTTTTCTCCCCCCCCCCCCCCTTTTTTTTTTTAGATATATATTTGCTTTCTAGATTGTTCTTTCGTGGTTGAGATTTTATCAGTTATGTTGGGATTAGTACTTGCCTGTGCCCCTTTAGAAAACTGAGACATTTTGTATTGCAGACAGCAATTAATCATCCAGTCTGTGCTTTTATATAGAACTATATTTTTAATAGGAGTTTCATATCTGTCTGCTAATTATGTGTTTGGAGAGATTACAATGTTGTTTTACCCAAAAATGAAATTAAGCATACTTGATAGGGTAGTGTTTCTACTAAGCAGCTCTTGACTGAGGTTAAAGCAGGACTGTAATTCAGCTCTGTTCCTTGAATCCTTTATCAACTCTTCCATGACTGTGTCTGGGATTAGTGTTGCTCTGGCTGACCTGGAACTACCTGGCTGATCCGTTTACAGTGCTGGCAGCGCGCTGTGTTCATCCCCTGCCTGTAACCTCCCCCATACTCAGGTTCATCTTAAGCAGTGGAGCCAGAGGTCCTCAGCTGCCTTTTTCTTTAAGGATTCTGGGTCTTCTGGCTTGAATTCTTGACAAATAATGTTCTCATCTGGGACTAACGGATCTAACTAACCTCATCTCCCATAGGAGCATCACCTTAGGTCCTTCTTGGTATCCTCAGGCTCTGGCTGGCTCTCTGGGGGGAGCATTGAGATACCTGAGCTGAACGTGTGGGAGCCAGAGGTGCTGTTGCTGCAGCCCATCTTGCTGACATGGTTCGGTGCTACCTTGGGTCCAGGCTGGAGCAATGTCACAGTGCACATAGCAGCAGTTTGTCTAAGATCCTGACTCCTGAGCTGGTGCTGATGTCCTGGAAGGGGGGATGTTCTCTGGTTTATTCTATAGCTTCAAATGGAGCTGAGCTGGAACTATTACAGCCCTGTTCCTGTGTCATTCAGGTTTCTGGTGCTGGACTGGGAAAGCTGAGGCTTTGCTCTTAGACACAAACTTATGGAGGGGGTCCAGCAAGTGCTGGGGCTCTCACTTAGCCCCTCTGAGCTCCCCAGCATCTCCTTAGTTGAAAGTTGCAGCATCAGTACAAGCCTGGTGGTAAACCTGGCTGGAAAATGGATCTGGATGGAAAAATAAACCAGTTAAAAAACGTTTTGTTTCAACACAGCTCTGCTTCAAGGTGTTTTGCTGTGTGGTAGCACAAATACTGTTTCCAGCCCAGGGAGGAGGGTGGAGATGGGAATGTGGGACTTGGTGATGGCAAAAGTCACAGAATCACAGCATGGTTGGGGTTGGAAAGGACCTCTGGAGATCTAGTCCAATCCCCCTGCTAAGGCAGGTTTTCAGCTGGACCAGTTCACCCCCAATTTATCTTGGGCTTGTTTTGTGCCTTCCCAGCATCTAGACTGGCACATGGAATTTGGTGACGGGGTACTGGGTCTGGAGGGCAGCTGTGGTATTAGACATCTAATGTCTATGAACTTGAACATGTCCTTCTTCCACAAGCTGTGTGCAATTCCCTCACCTGGTACAAGGCTGTTTTATTTGGTTGGGGAATGTAAGTGGTTTATGGTGGGTTAGGTGAACATGGAAACCATGACACAGTAATGAGCAGAAGCAGCAGACTTGAGTTTTCTGGGTTGGGTGCTAAGAGCGAAGGCTGGCCAAGCTGGTCCTAATCTTTGCTCCAGGGGGTGAGATGAGGATAATTGTCTGTGTTACAGATGTGAAGCAAGGAGTAATGATAGGCCTCTGGCTTAACAGCTTCCCTATTTGTATTTTGGAGTGTAGTAGTAAAGATGGTACAGTGTCATTCTGCTTGTTCTTGGGACCACCTTTACTGGTGGTAGGGGGCTGTGATTGCTGTGGTTTGTCCTTCAGCCAAGCCTGCCTTGCATGAGGAGAGAGGAAGGAGACCCTGGATCAGCTTTGGGATGAAGTGGACCTTCTCTTGCACATGCTGGGGCTGGATAAGAAGCACCTCCTCAAGGTCCCAGGCACAGTAAGAACTGAGATCATCTGAAAATCATACACAGTATCTGTAAAAAATCCCCTGAGGTTGAACACTGTGAGAATTTACATGTTAACAGGGCTAAAATGGTACTGAGTTGTTGTTCTGACTTAGCACCCTTCAGCTGTGCCACGTGCCACGCTTTGCCTTGGGTCGCGAGTCCCATCTCTACACATCCCATCCCTTGCTTTACACAGTAATTCGTGAAATGCTAACTGCCAGCAAAGCAATGCTGTGAAGAAATAGCACAGAACGTCTAGACACTAACTGTTGGCCACAGAGCTTGCTCAGGAAGCTGCTTGTAACAACTGTAAATTGTCTGCTAATAAAAGCCTTGCAGGATCGTTTGAAGCATCTTTCAGCCCATTCTCCTGCCACCCAGACTGGGAAACTGCAATCTCCTGAAAATGAGCCTGGGTCTCTGTTCATATGTACATAATTAAGCGTCTTTTAAAAGACAGTTCATTGCAATACTGCTTGAATTATATTAGCATTCCCTTCTGGTCAGGCTGATGCTGTTTAGCTCCAGGTTTTGTGTTGTGGAGAAAAAAGTATCAGCAGCTGCTTCTGTGAAATAATCTTCTATTGGCATTAGCGGTCCGTTGGGAGATGGACTGGTCTGGTTTAATGTGTCGAGCATCGGCAATCTCTGCCTGAAGGTATGCCTTACTTAATTATCTCAGATTTTATGGATTCTTTCCTGTTTGCAGTCCTGAAGTTTTGCAAACAATTTTGAAATGCTGAAATCTTATATTTCATATAACCCTTTTTATTTCAGTCTGCACCCTGATGCAGTCTGAAGGGAACAGTTTGCAGGAATGTACTGCTTAATTATATATACCTTGTATTTTCTTGGCTTTTCTTACAGAAGTACATTCCTTTATGGAATTTAATGAATCACTGTCAAAGAACAGATTTATCAAATGCCTGTTCCTATTCTGTGGGATATGGTCCTGTGTCTGGGCTCTCGGTAGCTCACTGAATTTATTTTCCTACTTACCCTCCCTGCACCTTGTCTGCAGTAGCAGTATGTGACAGCAGTGTTATGAGGTAGTAAGGTAAAAGGGGATATTTCGCTTGAATCTGTGGGGAAAGGCTGCTCTAGTAACCTGTCTTCGTGGCTTCAGGAGTTGTTACTGCATATGACTTAGCAGTATTTCATCTCAAGCTGGCAGCTGAGCTCATCTTTAGAGCTCTCTGCTGTCCTGCCTACAGAGGATTGCAGAATAGTAGTAGCTTGGGAGCTTGGTTGATTGTACTGCTGTAGGCAGAGTCCTGTGGCATTTCAGTCTGCCTAGACTGTCCTTTCTGTCATGCTCTTTCTGATACCACTTCTCATGGTTTGAAGGATTTTTTTCTTTTTCTAAAAATAAATAAATGAACTGGCCTTTAGTCTGTGGCTGCAGAAGCCTAGTAATATGACTTTTTGGATATTTTTCGCAAAGGAGAGCAAACACAGCCTTTGGAGGAAAAAAAAAAGAAATGACTGGGATTGCTTAATCTGGAGAAGACGAAGACAAGCACACAATCAATCTTCAAATGCAGAATAGACTGTTGAGAAGATGAAGAAAAGCTCTTCTTTCATGACTGCGTGCAGGCTGGGGTCTGGACTGCAATTGCAGCAGTGGGGATTTAGGATAGATGCAAGAAAGTGTCTTCTGAGACAGCTGTTTCTTTAGCTGAGAAAATCATGAAAATGTTCATGCTGGTGGCATCATAAGCTTTTCGTCTTCATCATCCCGTACCTGAGGGTAGTGAGGAGTAGGTGATTATCAAATGAGATACAGAGCAAATACAGATACATGCTTCTGGTGTCTTGTAGTCTGCACTTTAGAGCCTTTCAGCACAGTTTGTACCAGCATTTCTCTGTTCAGGAGCATCCCATAGATCTCTTCTCCACAACCCTCATCAACATTTTAGTCTGCTAGTGCTCTTGCCCTTAAAACATTTTACAGTGATGAGTTCTGTGGTTTAATTGTGGATTGTGTATTCCTTAAGGGTTTAAAATTGGTGGGTTTTTTTGCTAGGACAAGGTCTAGGCATTCACAAAGGATTATAAGAAATAGTAAGTCAGTCTTTTTTTTATTTTTTTTTTGCCTTCCAAGCTGAAGGTTCATAATCAATTCATTCCATTCTCCTGGTAAAGCTGTTTTGAATTGCTCATTATCCCTGTTGCTTTTCTTCCTATCTTTTGTCATGCAGTTATCGCCTTTTTGTGATGATGCTGGAAAGATCAGAGCTGCACATGGTGATCAAGATGCAGATTCACTTCTTGAGATTAAGTGGCACAGTGATGTTTTCTGCTTTACTTTCTCTCCTTGCAGTCTCTGTGGTCTGAGCCAACACTTCCGACAATACAACCACAATACTGCTGGTGTCCCTCCTCAGCAGTAGTAGTTAATTCGGAGCACCTTGCTGTTGGTGTATTATAAAAGGTTTGTCCCCACATTGTTCCTCCCCTGCAAGTGTCTTGCTTTACACTGCTGACGCTGAGCTGTATTTGTTATTTTGTCACCTTATACTCGGTGTTGTAAGATCCTTTGCAGCTTTTCCCTTTGGGATTTATGCAACTCAATAGCTCCGTGTCCTCTGCGAAATGTCATCTTGATGTTCATCCCCTTCTCCAAACCACTGTGAAACACTGAACTAGAAGAATATCAACCATCTATTTTTTCATTTGAATGCTTTTAATTCATGTCTGTTAGGTTGACCAGATCCCCCTTGTTAACAAGTCTGACTCCTTCAAAGAGTGCTAGTGAATAAGATGTGAGTGGCACCCAAAGAAACTGTTGTCTCCACTGGATTGTACTTTTTATGTGTTTGCTAACTATTTCATAAAAAAGACTTCTACTTTGCTCAGTCACATTTAGTACTTTGTAGCTTGCAGGATTCTTCACTCACTGCAGAAGCCACTAAAGAAATTAGTAGCATGTTTTCCATATTCCGCTTTTCTCGCGGTAACCACAATATTAGTGATAGATTATTGCTGACCTGGTGTTTGTGGCCTGGCAGTTTTGTCTAATGCACCTTGAGTGTTCTGGAACAAACACAACTGTTTGTTTTACTGAGCTGGTCTGAGTGTCTTCTATTAACTTCTCAGTCTGCAGCAGCTGGGGAAGTTTTGGGGCAGAAACTCTGTAGTCCTATTCGTGGGATGCTGCAAACCATTTTTCCAGCCATTGCACAGCAGAGAAGTTTTCCTGAAAAGGCTCCTGTTCCCTTGCTTGCTCTGGCAGGTTTCCTACTTCTGATATTTGAAGAAGCTACTAGCTTATTGTATATTAACTAATTAGCTTTTCACATGCCTCTTCCCACCCCCCCACCCCCCCCGGCTTATATTGTATGTGTGCTTAGCTTACTTGAATTTGTGCTCTTTAATTTTCCAGAGTTGGAAAAATTTTCTTTTATTTCTTGAAAGCCTCCTGTACTGCTGTTTAACCATGGTGGCTGAGGGTGTGTATGTGTGAATGTTTGAAGCCTGTTTTCATAGTTACTATACTGCTGCCTTAGAGCATATAAATATGTCTTTTAAGCAGTTTCGTTGCCACCCACAAGCATTTAATACTTCTAGCTGTTCCTTTTTAATTTCCTTTTTGGGTAGGGAAGAAATGAAGAAGCACGCTTTTTTCCTCCTTTGTAGTGATACGCGACAGTAACGGTTTTCTTTCTGCTCCTACAAAGGTGCTTGGTTTGGGTATTTTACCGTGACTGTTGCAGAGAGCCTGGCGTTAATTCTGAGCACTTTGCAGGGTTGGAGCAGAAGTGCTTTCTTCTGTAGGTTGTCCTGACTCTTGGCTAACAAACCCCCCTGACAAACCTAAATCCTTAATCTTGTCATGGCTCCCTCATTTGCCTACAGAGCATCTTGTCTGAAGGGTAGGAAAAGTAGGGTAGCTGTACATCTGTCAGTAGTGCGTTAGGGAGGGTTGACCGTGTGGGGGGGACTGAAGTGAAGAAGGTGGTTTCTGGAAGTCCTTTCCCTGTGGATCAGTAGGGTACTTGACTTTTCTTCCATTGGTCTATCTGGTCATGAGCAGAGGTCCAAAAGCGATAGCTGGGCTGGTTGTGATGTCCTTTCAGTAGTAGGTGGTGCCATGCAGCTTGGTCCTTTGCCCATCATGAATTCTGTATGGTAGTTTTGGGGGGGTCAGTGTGTTTCTACCTTTCTGCTGAAGCTTGGCTTACTCTGCTTGTGCAGATCAGCTGCCTCATGCATGTGAGACTTGTGGCATTTCCAGTAAGCACATGTCCAAGCTTCTGGGGAGAGTTTGTCCCACTCACTGGGTTAGGTGCCAAAGTTTCTTGAAAAATCTGAAGACAGGAGTCCAGGCTTTTTGATTTCCTGTGGCTGTACCTTGGGAAGTAACATTCTTTAATGAAATCTCTGGACGCAGTTTTAGGTCGTTGTAAAGAATTGCTCCTTTGTAATATGCAGCCTGTTTTTCAGGTGCCGTCTGTCTTGCAGAAGCGAGGATGCACGGTGTGCCTGTCTGCTGGAACTTCCTCTCTCTGCTTCCAAATCCATTTTGATTTGGAAAGTCCGTGTACGGATAATTATCTCTCCTGCTGGGTTGGCTTTAGGGCTGGCAATTTGCTCAGGCAAGACACACACACACACACACACACACACTGATTTGTGCTCTTTCAGTCACTTAGACACAAAGGAGCTGAGAGCAGCATTAGCTGAGGCAGAACAGCAGGTGAGCAAATCCTCTGTTTCTGCTGCTTCTCAACCATAGCTATTAAGAAAGCTGAGGATGAGGCTAGTCATAATCCTGCTTTTTGGGGTGAACTGGTGCCTTTGGGATTTTAAACTACAGGTGGCAGTGATGGAAAGGTCCGAATCTGCAAAGGCGAGCATTTTCTTCCTGAAATCCCTGTAGCACGTTAGGTTCTTGTTTAGCAACCTGTTATCTGATCTGTTTTTTTAATAATTTGCTTCTGGCCTGCATGTCCAGTGTGCTGTGAATGTGCCCAGTGTTGTCCCTGGTGTGGCAGGAGCACATGAGTAAGGGCACTCTGTGCACAGGGAGAGGCTTTTAAGGGTGCTGTGGAGAATGACCTGACATGTCTGTGTGACATCCTCATGTCTGAGCAGGACTGTCACGGAGCTGATTTCACTTTGTGTTGTCCTCTCTGGGTGCGGTGATGTGTCCTACACAATAGATAGCAATGCTGTGAGCGCACATGTCCTTGCACCGCCCTGGGTGGACGAGGAGGAAGCCTGAAGATCTGCCCTTGGATGTATTAATAGATGAGGATTTAGCTCAACAGTTGTGTGATGAGCTGTGGCTTGGGTGTCTTACACTCATAAGCTGCTGTCCCAGTGAAAGAGTTTCAGTTCTGGATTTTCAAGAACACAAGATACACAGAGGGACTGAAACCTTCTTGAGCTCAGGTGTCCCCACAGTTGCCGCTGCTCAGTTTGGAGATGCTATGCTTCGTGTTTTGTGCCAAGGGGGTAGGGGTGCTGGTAAAGCTACAATAACCTTGCCCCTCCTCTGTACCTCTCTCCCTGGGCCAGCCTGCTGATGATTCATGTGCATCCCAGAGGAGCTTTTTTTTTTTTTCCCCCCCGCTCTTTCATCTCATCATTGAAATAATTTCATGCTTCCCTTTCTGTGACAAATAAAGGTCCAAAAGTCTCTCCCAAGCTGCTAGCTGGCTGTGCTCCCGCCCCATGCAGTACCTTCTGCGGATGTCAGGGCCAAGGCTACTGACACGGCAGAGCAGGGTGTGTGGCTGTGACTGATGCCTAGTTATGTGCTTGCTTTGAGTTTCAGGTTTGCAAGAGCAAGCGAACAAAATCTCCTCCTTAAAATCTGTTAGTAATGTTAAGAGATTTGCCAGGCTTGCCATAAAAGATTCACTTGAGAAGCCAAGTGGTTGTTGTGGGTTCCCCGCCCCCCATGGCCATCCAAGAAGAACAGAAAGGGAAAAAATGAGTGTAAAGAGTATTTTTTTCCTCTCTGCTGAGTAATGAAGAGCTCAAAAGTAAGATAAGTTGTTGGAAATGTGTAGGCGGCTCTTGGCAGTGTTTCAGGTGATGGATGAGGCTGTAGACTTTACTTTCAGGCTGGTGTCTTGAAGCACAAGTGGATAGGAACTTCCTTACTAATAGATATACTCTCCTGGAAGATGGTACCCATTAACAGAATATTTTCCAAATATCACTGTTCATAAGCTAGCCTTTGTTTTCCTTCTGGGTGGATGATTGTTAGGATCTAGAGAGAGTAAAGACAGCTGAACCATCTTGTGAATCCATTTCCTTCTTTCTCTGTCTGATTTGGAGAGAATTGGACACCAAAAGATTATAATCTGACTTTGTTAGAGAAATTATATCCTTCTTGAAAGGCTGTTAGAGTATATCGGTATTGTTCTCAGCTTTCCCTTTCCTGAAAGTTTACATAATATGATGCTTCCTTCATAAGCTGGTGTGATGAGCCTGAGCTGGGTGGCATGTACAGGTGTGGAGAAGACAACCGGAACTGGTGACCTGCATTGGGAAACTGCTGGAGGACATGAAGCTGAGGATGCAGTGATAATTGCGTGCGAGTGAGAAGAGTTGGCTGGGGCTACAGCAAAATCCAGGAGTGGAGAGCTGATGCAGGGTATGGGATGTTAGGCGAATAGGCTGAACGAGTGGTCTGGTTTTGGGGTGGGAATGGAGGAAACTGATGGCTTTTAAATTCAGAGTGAATTTACCTGTGGTCTTGCTTTAGAAACCAACCTCATGGGATTTTCCTGTGAGTGAGATGTTGCCTTCAATAGAAATAGAAACTCCATGCTCAGCTCTTTCAGTAAGAGTATATGATTCTAGATTAACCCTTCAAGTTTACAGAGCTCGTTGCTAATCACTTCTTAAAAGGAGGCTAGAGATCTGCTCACCATGAATGCTTTGTGAATCTTCTGGAGCCATTGGTCTCTCAAATCAGTTTTCCTTTGCTTAAAATTTCTACACCTGTAGAGATTTTCTATCTCTGTGGTTTCAGGATGAAGTATAATTTGTTTATGGGGGTCTTCAGAGTTAGAATCACTTTCTCATGCTGCAGGAAAGGTGCAGGACTGAGAACAAAACATGTTCCACCAAAGCCAAAGACCCCAGCTGGGGAACGAGGTCCCAGCTGTGTTGTGCACTGACATATAAGAATGGTCTCTGTCCTGATGGACTGTTGTTTTTCAGTGTCTTGTGACTTTGCCTGTTTACTTTTGTAGATACATTTTTTTCTTAAGCTTAACATCATCCTTTTGAAGCAGTGGAAGAGCATTTAATTGATAGGTAATGTCCATGAAATGCCCGGGTCCTCTCATAAAGAACTGAAATCAGATATGTCCTGGTATTTGGCCAAGCAACTTCAGCTGAAGCATCTTTCCTGGAGGGAGAGTCCAGGAATTTCACATACTCCATTTGGGGAATATGCATTTTCCTTCTCAGTTTCTTCTAGAACTTAACTGAGATGCCAAAAGCATTTCAGCTAGCGAGCAAAAAGGCAGTGCTTGCTGTGGCTGCACGGTTGTGTTGGGGATATAGATTACGTGTACATGTGTAGCAGAGCTCTTTTGGATGCTAACCATGCTGCACTTGGCATCTACTGCTTCTGAAAAAAATACATGGTAGATGGCTCACCTGTCTTCTGCCTCCTGTTCTGAATAATCCCTTGTGCTGCTATCATGCTTTTAGTCTAAAAAGTTCATAGATGTCTGGGAAACTGAATAATTAAAAGTCATAACTCTAGTTCAAGTTAAAATGCTGTTGCATCTGTCTTGCATCCTGTAGCCCAACACAAACTGGGGGGTATTTTGCCCATAGGACCTGAGCAGGGTGCTCAGGGTGATCACAGCCCTGAGCTGTGTGGGCTCCAGGGGCTGCTCTGTACAGCGCAATGCAGGGAGCTTGGCTAGCTCGCCTGGGAAAGGTGCAGTCTGTGTTACTGATTTACTTCTACTCTTTTGCCCTGGGTGCTTTCACTGAAACTGAAACAATCTTTCAGTTTTAGGTGGAATCCTTCAGCAGTATTTGATGCTGTGGGACCTCCTTTGCATTTAAGTGCTAGAGAAACCCCACTCTGAGCTTTTTCTTAGATCCTGCGCTCCCATGCAGGACTATAGAAAGCTGCTTTTTAAGAAGAGTTCTCTTTGGCCTTTCAATATGTAAAGAGGCTTATAAGAAGGTTTGAGAGATACTTTTTACCAGGGCCTGTAGTGACAGGACAAGGGGCAATGGTTTTAAACTGAAAGTGGGAAGATTTAGATTGGACATAAGGAATTTTTATGGTGACGGTGGCGAGGCGCTGGCACAGGCTGCCCAGAGCAGCTGTGAATGCCCCATCCCTGGCAGTGTCCAAGGCCAGGCTGGATGGGGCTGGGAGTGACCATGTCTAGTGGAAGGTGTCCCTGCCCATGGCAGGGTGGTGAGACTGGGTGATCTTTAGGGTTTCTTCCAACCCAAATCATGCTGTGATTCTATGAAACAAAGCAACAGAAGCTAAAGCCGTGTAGTGATGGTTATCTTTGTGATCACCCCTCTGAAATGGTAGCACAGCATGTGACGCTGTGGTCCTGGTAAGAATTTTACTTTTTTTGCAATGCAAGCTGAGTTGGCCCGAACAGATAGGGACATTTATGTTCTGGATAAGACAAACTGGAAATTGGAGTTTTCCAATTTGTCCTGTAATTGTGGTCTTTGCTGCAGGTGTGGATTTATCTTGCAGTCTCTGGGAATTTGGGTGGCACTCTCCAGTGACCAAAATGCATGCTGCAGTGTTTGAGACAGCCCGCTAACAGCGGGGTAGCACAGGCAGGGTAAAAATAATAAATAAATGTGTTTTTCAGAAGCAGAAGTAGGTTTGGAGCCATGCAGTACTATTAGGTAGATGGTTCCTCCACGTCTGCCTGCTCCTACTTGTTAGCAATTTTTTGGAGTGAAATTATGTTAAGAAAAGGTTTTAGTCTTGAATTTATCCGTTGACAAAAAACCTCCCGACTAAACCAACAGCTTCTTTCAATATACTTCATCATATGTTGGTCCTGCTTGTTCACTTCTTGGTTCGGAAGCAGCAACTAAAAATGAACATCTTTTGTTGGTATTGTGCCATGAATTGTTGCATGCCAGACAAACTTGCGTGCACTTTATTTTGGAGAGAATTCCAAATTAGGTGCTGGAAGGGAACTTGATAGATGACACATCCACGGATTGCTGTAAAATATGTCAGGGGTGTTTGTGTTTTCATAAAACCCTCCCATAGTATTGTGGAGTTAACTCTTTTGACACAAATAGTTGTAATAGGAAAAAAACCCACTGGTACTTTTATTATCATTTTATGGACCTTCTGTCCATTTTATTTGTCTGCTCTTAATCTTCATTTGTCTGTTTTTTTGATTTATTTTTTAAACTAAATATATGAAAATCTGAAGTTAATAACAAAATACTCTCTCCTGGGAAGTGCGATCTAATTCCATTCCTTTCTTAATCTCTTAAATAATAGAGATTCATGCAAAATAACCTTGAAATGAAGTTGTGTTTTGTTATTTTCCTTAAAAACAGCTGTCTGTTGGAGATCTAGGTGGGGTCAAACACAGGCTTTCTAATGCCTTGATCCAAAGCACTGTGAAATGCCCAGTAGCTGGGATGCAGAGCACAGCTTTGTTTGGACTTGAGGCTTGTTTCTTTGGGTTGCCCTTTCTGAATGGGTCTGTGTCTTGTCCAGGACAAGATTTTGGTCATGTAGGTTAAAAGCATAATTGCTTTTACTTTTTCTTGAATGTTTCTAGTGATAATGCTCAGATTTGGGTCAGGTACTGGAGTGTAATATGCAGGATGCTCAGTTAGTCTGAGGGTAATAAATGCAAATTGGGCTAGTTAAGCAGCGCTTTCATTTTTATTGGAAACTATACGTAACAATAATAAATGACAGTTGAGTTAGAAGGGTAAAATATGAGGGATGTAGGTGCTTAAGTGCCTTTATTCTCCCCGACTGTACTCAAAGTCCTAAATCTTTAAGAGGTAATAATAACAGAACCATGTTTAATTACACACGTGGATAAAACTGCACTGCAGAGGCTGCACACAGCGGCAAGGGCAGAAAAATAAATGGAAGCTGGAAATAAAAGCAGGAAGTGCAAGCTGAGATTCAACCTGGCTCAACCCAAGTGACGTTTATTTGAAAAATAACTTGCCTTTGAGTGTCTGGCAGTGTACACAAAAATAAAGCTCCTTGTCAAGAGGAGAATATAATCTAAAGCAAAGAGTCCTGATGGGAACAGAGCACTTGAAAGGTACTGCCAGTGGGAATTTATTGTAGAAATCCAGTTGATTTTGTGTTTGCACAGTCTGTAGTTTGTGATATGTGCTGGCTCTGAGGACTAGGTATGTACCTGCTGCTCTGCCCGCAGCCTCTGTGCTGCAGGGCTTGGCATGCTTAGATCTTCACCTTGCTTTCCTTTTTCCTTCAGGGAGAGGACCTGAGGAGAAGGGAAGTCAGTGTTGAAAGACGGGACGGGGTGTGGGAGAGCTCCAGGGAAAGGAAACCACCTCGAGATTGAGATTGTCTGACTGTTTAGCTAGCTGAACGCTGTGATGCTGATAGCCCCAAAATGTGCTGTTAATTGTCTCCTTGTGCTTCCAAGTGTCGACTGAGAAGATGCTTCATCCAAGCTCAGCCTCAGTGACTGAGGTTGGGGTAAGAGCAGCAAGACTGTGTGGTGGGTGTTTTCTGAACCTCCGAAGTAACAAAAGTGAAGCTGCAGAAGCAAGCTGAAACTGCTGCTCTGATTGAATTGCCCCCAGCTTAGTTTATTTTACATGCTTTTTCTCTATACAAAGTACACATGCATAAATTCAAACACAAATGTGCTTTGCTGAAAGTCTATGTGCTTTTTCATGTTGGAGTGAAATATACTTGTCTGAGTTAGAGAAAGCAGCATTTTTCTCTTCTGAGTCGTATCTTACACTAGCAGAAAGGTCTGTTACAGGGTTGTAAGGAGCAGTCCTGCAAAGGCTAGTTCAAAAACCAGGGTGTTGATATCCTTCTGCATATTCCATGTGACACTTAGGAATGCTTTAACAGGTTGGTTTTTTTTTTCCAAGTCTGATGTCTGTGACTCAGTCTTCTGGGGACCATCCCCTTCCATAGGGCTTGCAGCTGCAGCTCTGCTGAATAAACTGATAGATGCAGCACTCCTATCTCTGCAAGCAGTGTGAGTATCCCTGTTTTCTGCTCTATTTCTTGGGAGAACTAGCTAAAAGTCACAGGACTACGAGGTATCTTAAGGCATTTCTTCAGCTGTTGCATATGAAGGTATTTTTCTTCAATCCTTTTCATGAATTTGTGAAAGTTTGATGCTAGTATCCCTGCAGTCTGCAACTTCCCTTGGCTAAGAGAAATACAACCAGGCAGGGACAGTGCAGATGCTCTGGCCTGGCCCCATCAGTGCAAAGACCAAAGGCTGTCCCAGGAGTGCTGATAACACAGTCTCCATTGGTCTCTGCTCAAAATCACCAGCAATTACTGTGTCTAGTGAGGGAGTTTTTTGACCTGACCATCTGCTCACCAGGGACTGGGCTGAACCCTGCGTTAGAAATGCGAGCTGGTTTGGTAAGGTAAAATACAGAAAACCACTTCTGTCCTATTTTCAGTTGAGTGAACTGTTGCCCAGGGATGACTTTCTTCACTAAAATCTGTGTTTTTTCAGTATTTCTTCTTTCTTGGCTGCTACTTGCAGTATGTCTGTGTGTGAATGGGATGCTTGCATCCAGTCCTTTAGCTGGTATTGCTGTAGCAAGCTGGGTATTAGGTTTTCCACAGAAACATGTTATGTGGTGTCAAAACTTTAGAGTTTTTTGCTGTGTTTGCTCAGAAAAGGTAAAATAAAGGAAAAATTTGTTTATTTTTGGTGTGTGATTGTCCAGGAGTTTTGGGAGAAGCTAGCACTCCTAAGTGGGGAGGGATAATACAAACAGATAAATTCCTGTCTGTAAGATGAAAAATGCCATGAAAAAAGCAACGACTTCACGTTGGCAGAGATACAGAATAAAAATTGCTGTATTTAGGGTAATTGCATTTTGGAATGCTTTCCCTGAAAGATTTTAAGTTTTAAATATAAGAATTTTGGTCTGCTTGCCCACCGTCTGGCAGGAGGGAAAGAAGTAGGTGTGTTTCTGGAAGCTTGTAGCCTGGTCTGTGTGTTCATTCTGGCAGGGTTGGTAATTACTGGTCTGTTAATTTGTGGCATTCAGGAGGTGTCATTTAAACTGAGCAACAAGAAAATTCAAAGATAAAGCAGTTCTGCATGGGAGATGTCACAGAGGTGTTTGTGTGAGGTTCTTGGGACCCTTTGCTCACAACAAACTCCTGCATCTGTCTGTTGTGGGACTTTTTTGCACTTCCCAGCATGTCTCAGTGGTCCACATACAACATGAAATGAACTGACTCTCCTACACTGTGGCATGCAGGCTAATTCAGATTCAGAAATAATTGCATTTCTGGAGCCAGTTGGTCTGACACCACTAAACCAGAAGTCTGAGGCTGGTAGTGAGATGATTTTATGAATGTGAGGGCAAACAGGTTGCTCCTATTTTTTTTTTTTTAAGTGCATTTGCATCTTTAAAATAATGAGGCATTCCAAGCATTTCCCTGTTCCTAGTGGGTTGTTTCCTCTTCCATCAAGAGGATTTGGACACAAGGGAACTGTTCCAATTCTGGAATCATGACTCATGGCCTCCCTCTGCTATCAGATTCGAGATATATCTATTTTTATATATATATATATATGGTTTTATACTACTAGATAGCTAAATTTCTGCTGCAAGCCCTTCACGTGAATACTTCTCCTTCCCTTCTCTTTCCTGGACAATAGCACTTTTGTTCTTATTTTTGTAAGACCACAGCAGTGATGATTGCCTCATCTGTCCTGTTATTTGTTTAATGCAATTGGATGCCATGTTTTGCGTCCACTCCAATTGTTGTGGTTTCCAGCTGTTACATATAAACTTCATATCTATACACGTGTATGTATATATGTGTGTATCTACAGACAGGCCTTTGCAGGTGCTGCGGGGGCTGACCCAGCTCTTGTCTGGGGGTGTGCTTTTCTCACGTGACATTTTGGTAGACTGGATATTTCTCTGAAGTCCTCCCCATCGTTGTTTTCAGGCTGAAGCACAAACTGGAAGGCTGTTTTTCACTTAGGCTTTCCGCTGCTCTTTAATGAGCTCTTGGCTGCTTTTTTGAGTCTCCTTAATATGGATTGTATTTTTAGAGCAGCTCATGCTTGAAACGGCTACAGCTGCGTAAAGATAATTCCTCAGTTGTGAGCTTCACTGTCTGAACTGGCTGAAAATAGCCATTCCCAAGGGGTAGGTGGAGGAGCACACGTGTGCGAACGTCCAGCTCCGTGCAACTGCTCCAGTGACCTGTGTCTCCGTTCACTTGTATGTTTGGGAACAACATGGGTACAGATTATGTGGGAAGTTTGATGTTTTTTTGGCTTTTATTTTCCTGTGCCCCAGCTGGGATGGAGAAGGTGGGCTGGAAAAACTGGGGGATGATTTGGGGACCTGATTCGGGTTTGGAGGAGGACGAACCCCGGAGCTCCCAGATTTTGTTGCTAAATGCCTGATGTATATGTGCTATACCATCTCTCCCTGAGCCATGTTGGGGTTGCGCACCCACCCCATGGCATGGGGAGCGGGCTTCAGTGTAGCTGGGGTCTGTCCTTTGCTATTTAGGGTCACTGTGGATAGTTTTGTGTTGAGGCAGACTGCCTCACTGGGACTTCAGTCCAAACCCAAGACCTTCTGTAAAGGCAGGAGCTGCATTAATTGACTGGCATCAAACTGATCTTAACTAAACCAGTGTGCCCTTTCAAAGCTTTGAAGTGTGCCTTAAATTCATATAACTTAATGCTGCAAGGCACCCATTTCAGCTGGCTTTCCCACGTGGAGCGTGCAAGCCTGGGCGGTTGCTGGCATGGTGTGGGCAAGAGGGACAAGTCCCTCTACAAGCCAAGAAGGTGGGACTCATAAATAGTCGATTGTCCTGATCTAATCAGGAGCCCTATTTTTACACATCCTGTGCCGTATGTGTTTTGTTTCTTTTTTTTTTTTTAAATTGAACCAGTGTACTATGGTGTTTTTCCCCTTGCCCACTTCCCAAACAGGAAAAGTCAGGACTTTATTTTTTCCTCTCAAGGAAGACATTTAAAGTGCTGCTGAACGATCCCCGTATTTTGACAAGCCAAAGGTGTAAATATATGAGAGATGGTGTTTAGCTCTTCAGTCTTCATGTAGGACGGGGCCTAAAGAAATCTCTTCTGCAGGACACTGTTCAACAAAACTGCCTTGGGTGGTTGCTGTCTTTGCCTTTTGTTGGCTTGAAGGTGAAGTGGCTTTGCAAGCTGATCTTTTCTGGGGAAAATACCCAGAGATAAGAGGGTTCATTTACTGTGTGGGGTAATGACGTGCCTCTGGGAAATGGCTCTTCTTGTTGGGGCACTGCTGGGTTATCACAAGGGAAACTTCTCTTACCCAAAAGCATCGTGAACCAAATGCATGGAAGGTGCGTTGGGAGGGGATGTAGCTGGAGAGAAGATCCCCTGATCGGCGCCAGCACTCCTCGCTTTCCACTTTCTCTGGCTAAAACCATGATAGAGTTGCAAACTGATTTAAATCCCACCGAGGAAATGTTTGGTGTGCCCTGTTTGGGCTGGATTAGGCATTCATGGATGTAGTAACTTCAGAATGATTCTGCCTGCTTGGGAGTTGCCAGGCTGCTCTGTTTATGAAGAAGATCCGATGGCCAGGATAGCCCCTCCTGGCCTGGAAATTCCTGGGTCCTGTGATAACGAGCAGCTCTGCAGCCCCAGGGCTGAAGAACAGATTTAAGAGCACAGCATTGCATGGTCCATAGTGTATGGACCATTGCTGGAGGCAAATCACCCTGCAAAATATAATAGCTTCGTGCATAATTTCTTTGTTTTCTACTTGTGTGTGTGGGGTGTTGTGTTTGGTTTTTTTCATTTTTTTTTTTTTATTTTATCTGAATTTTCCCTTTGGGGACACCAAGGTCCTTTGAAGCAAATTGGCTCCAGGCCTGAGACATTACATGTTGCCTTTTTAAAATTCCTTTTGCACTATCAGTTGGACACAGCATCCTTTGCTTCCTGTCCTAAATAGCTGCAGAGAGTCGCTTTGTTCTGCCTTGGTAATAGTTGTGTTTTGAGTAAGCACATGAAGCTGAAGTCTGAAAACTCTCTAGGAACCCTTGAGAGGTGCCCCCCCTCATTTGGGGTTATTAGTGCTTCTCAGTTACTTGCATTTGGGTTTTTTAGTGTTGTTCTGTTAAATGCACTTCAAAAATAAATAATGAGCTGCTTGCATTTTGAAACAGCTTGGTGATTTTGAAATCTGTGGCTGGAGTCTTGCATCTATGCAAGCTCAGAGCAGCAATGAGCAAGCAATGCTTCTACATCCATGCTATTTGTTGTGATGTTTTTTAAAGTCTGAGCGGTGGGTCCCAGGATCCCACTGGGGGAGCAATGGGCAAAGGGAGCCTGCATCCAGGAGTTGTCTGGGATGGAGAGGGATAAGGTCGAAGCGATGGCTGGCAAGATGGAGGTGGAAGGGTGAGTCTTGGCTCCTGGACTGAGGCACCTAAATGATAGCTTCGTTTAAAGGTATCGTAAGAGCAGCTGGTCAGCTGAATAGTCAAAGTACCACCTGCACTGCTCTGCAGGATCTGCCCTACCATTCTAGTGCTACATATTACTGTCATGGCCATGGTCTTTTAACTGGATCTCATCCAATGGATCCAGAAAACAAAATTAGGTGATGCAGATTACTAATGAATGCACTGAAGAAACTATCTTCATTTTTGTTTGTCAAAGCACAATTTTTAGGGGCATTATTCTTAGCTGTTTTTGTCTGAAAACTGCTGACTTGCTGTTATTTTGCTGCTTCATTATACTACAGAACCGTGCAGATTTAATTTTTTCCCTCTTTTGTCACACGCTTGGTGGATGCGGGTAGATTTGCAGCCTTTGGACTGGGAGCTGTTTCTCTTCAGTCCTAGCAGCAATGAGAGATTGTTGCTCTGTAAAGAGGAGGCTTTTTGTAAGTTGTGCAGCCAGAGTTTCCCTGCTTTCATACCTTTTCTGGAACACATTTTTCAAGGGAGATTTGCAGAAGTCTTTCTAGGTCTGGAAAAAATTCATCTAGAAGTCTGTGTTCTCTTTGCTGTGCATTAAATGCTCATGTTAGTTGCTTGTTTACAGGCCCTGATGTATCCTGATCTTTAGTTAATGCAGGAAATTAAATATTTTGCTATCTCTTTACCCTCAATCTCTTGGATTTCTCGTAAGTGTTTTTTTCATTAGCCTGTTAGAGCTAGATCTGTTGTAAGAAGTATAAATATCCATGTGCTAGACATTAAGGAATGTAAAGTGGGGATGCTTTTACTCAACTCTTGAGTCAGTTCAGAATGCTTTTAATCAATTCTTTTTTTCTTGTTGCTGAAGGTACTTGCTTTGCTTGAGGACTGATGAAGCTTTGTGATAGCTGGACAAACCTGATGTTAAGTATGGATTTTTTTGAAATTTTTATTTTATTGTCTCCTCCCCAGAAGGCTATGCTGTAGCATTGAGAGAGGGGACCATGGTGTAGTGGCTGACTGACCAGTGATTACAAATCCCCCTTTTTTTGCAGCTGCCCTGGAAATGCTTGTTTGGGCTCTTTTGTTTCCCTGAGATGCTGCTTCGGCTCGGGGTCTCTTCCTTGTGGGTGGCAAAGGTGGATTTCCCTGCCTGTTCTTGTTTGTGGGAGCCTGCCCTGCTTCACTTGGCTTTCTAAATCCATGGTATGATTTGGCTGAGCTGTGGAAAATAGGGAAGCTTATGGGGTTTTGGGTATGCTGCTGCATAGTCCCAGGTGCCGCTTGGTTCAGTGGGACCATGGGACTTGGTGCCCTCTCAAACAGGGGCTGCCCTGGCTTAGATCGGTTCAGGTAGTGTTGTTCAAGGCAGGTGTGAACCAACGTGTTGTGGCTGTGTTCAGCCTCCCATCCTAACTATGTGAGTAGCATTGCTTTCACTAACAGTGTTATAAGCTTGTTTGTGTTTTTTTTTTTTCTTTTTTGAAGTGTGAATTAATTTATCTACCCTGACCTTTGCACAACACAGATCATAAATTCCTGATTTGAGGCTGTGACCTTTGCTTGAGCCAGAGTACAACTTTGAGTTGAGATTAGGTGTCTTGCAAAGAGGCTGTGATGGAAAGTTTGTCTTTCTTGATTCTTTATTATCAGCGGATTACTCTGCTTGTAAAACACTGCCTTGTTCCTAATGGGAATTTGCCTGCCTTCAGTTCCTGGGTGGACAGAGTCCTGCTGCTGGAAGCGCTCCTGTGAAGTAATATTAGTGATTAAACAGTAAATAATCTTAACAGCTCAACTTACTCTATACATTGACTCCTTTATTCTTCTCTTTAAGCCAAACTAGATGGCACTTCTTAGGTCACTTGGAGAGCAGTTTGCCTGAGCGTTGTATCAGTATTTCCAAATCTGTTTCAACTTCTCCTTTCTCTTCCAGTTTTTCAAACAAATGTTGCATCAGTAGTGCCACCATGTAAGTATTAAGTATCAAAGATATACTGTTACATTCATGGCATGAGCATTACTCTTGAATGAAAATTGAAAGCAGCTTGTGACAAGCAAAGGCTGTTACTCTGGTCTTTTGGGGTGATTTTGCCGCAGGTGATGGTTCCGCATGACTCCAGTTTCCTCTATCCTGTGTCCACAAAGAGCCATGCAAAGATGGTTCCTCCAGGTATCATCGTGTCACAGCAGTAGATGTTTTTGGCATGAGTCTGTCTTTTGGAGATGTTGTGGCTCACCACAAGGTGTAATGCTTGGGGTGGTTGTGGCTGAAGGAAGTGTGTTGAGAGTTTACACTTGGATTGGACAAATGCTGGTAAAGTAACAACAGTGTTGATAAACTCATGAGGTTCAGCAAGGCCAAGTGCAATGTTCAGCACCTGGCTTGGGGCAACCCCCAGTATCAGAATGCACTGTGGGGTAAAGGGATTGAGGATTGTGGAGAAGTACTTGGGGGTGCTGGTGGATGAAAAAGTAGATGTGAGCCAGCAGTGCATGCTTGCAGCCCAGAGAGCCACCCGTGCCCTGGGCTGCATCCCCTGCAGCGTGGCTGGCCGGGCGAGGGAGGGGGCTCTGCCCCTCTGCCCCGCTCTGGTGAGACCCCCCTGCAGCGCTGCCTCCAGCTCGGGGGTCCTCAGCACAGGAGAGACGTGGAGCTGTTGGAGCGGGGCCAGAGGGGACCACGGGGATGGTCAGAGGCTGGAGCAGCTCTGCTGTGGGGACAGGCTGGGAGAGTTGGGGGGGTTCAGCCTGGAGAAGGGAAGGCTGCGGGGAGACCTTGTTGCAGCCTTTCAATGCTTAAAAGTGGGCTAGTAAGAAAGATGGAGAGAGACTTTATACCAGGGCCTATAGTGACAGGATAAGGGGCAACGGTTTTAAACTGGAAGAGGGCAAGGTTTAGACTGGACATGTTTTAGGATGGGTTTGGTGAGGCACTGGACTAGGTTGCCCAGAGAAGCCTGTGGATGCCCCATCCCTGGCAATGTCCGAGGCCAGGCTGGACAGAGCTTGGAGCAACCTGGGCTGGTGGCAAGGACACCTTTCTATGGCAGGGGGTTGGAACTAGATGACGTTTGATGGTCTCTACCAACGCAAACCATTCTGTGATTCTATGAATCAAATCCGCTGTTTCATTAGTGATTTCATTAGTGTTATGTGCAGCAGCACGTATGCACCTCACTAAACGCAGCATTCCCTGCCTATATACACGATGTAATATTTTCTATCTATAAAATGTCAGTGCACTGAATCATTTTAAGATTATTTTCTGTAATTCTGCGTTCCTCAATTGTCACTGAGTGGTAAAAGACCTGCATTCCCAGTTCCCAGATAAGTATATGCTGTTAAAGCAAAGACTTAATACGCTTATTGAGCAATAGTCTACAAAGCATTCTCCGCTGTGGTAAAGCTAATTTGTAGTTAGGGTTTTTGTTTTTGCTTCCACAAGATAGTTTTATTTTTCTGGCTGTTGTGGCTGATGTATGGCTCTGGAGATGAATGGCTGTGGCGGTCTCTGTCCAATGCTGAGAACAAGCTCGCTTTGTATTTTTGGTTTTAACTTTCAGCATGGGCTTTTAATTAAGATTTCATGCAGCTATAATGTGGAAGGCTGTCTAGTCTAATAACACCAGAGATAAATTAGAGGTATAATCATCTTGCATTTTCTTAAGACTAGTACTTCTTAGTAGGTCCTTTTAAACAAATAGTAAATATTTGTTTCTTGGGTACCTGGCACAAGTAGAAGCGTATCCCAGACATTTTCTGGAACATGCTGTGTTTCAAAAAAAGCTCAAACCTGCTTTTTCTTTTTTTTTTAAAAAAAAAATATTGAAATTTTCCCCCCTCTGTTTTGCAGCCAGTTCAGGCTAGTAAGTCTTCAAAATTAAGAAGTGCTCTGGGGAAAGCAGTTATAAATGTTGGTATGACTCCCACAGGTTCTCATTACATACATAGTCTGCCAAGAGTTGGGGGTGAAATTTTTGTCCACTAACAGAGATGCAAATAAAAAGCAGTAATTCATTTAGTTCCCTGCAGGGCAGCAGGTGACAGGAGGATAATCCAGGCCAGTTGTAGCTGGGGAGTTTTCTTAAATACTTGAAGTGGGTGATTGCTTGGTTCTTGTTCCAGGTGAGAGGAGAATGGGTGGTGTCCAGGGAAGGAGGTGGTCCTGAGTCTCCTGCGCCAGTGTGGAGTGTGGGTATCCCAGGACTGCTTTTGCATGCTGAATGAAGAAGCTTTGGGTAATCTGGTACCTTGGCAGTGTGGTTGACTCATGGTTAACTCTGGGTAATTTTAATTGGATTGTGGATTTGCCTTGTCACCCCTGGCTTGGTGGAGGGCCAGCTGGGGCTGGCAGGGCTGGATGTACTCAGTGTTGGTTTTGGCTTCGTTTTCCCAGGCACTAAGGTTGTGGTGGAAACCCCAGTCCTGGAGCTGGTTTCTTGCTGCTCTGCCCTGCTCCCAGCACCCTGCCTTTTGGCAGCACACAGCTAAAGTAGTGCTGGGGTATGAAGGATTGTGCTGAAAGGCCATGTGTCTTCTGCAGATGGTGAGTTCCAGCTTTGTGCTTGCCACTAAAAGAAGGGCCTTCTCTGAAGAGCAGCATAAGCTGTGATCTAACAGCATTGATGTGCAAATCGGCCTCCTTCAAGCTTTGCTATCTTCCACTGTGAATAACTGGTGCTCCTCTTTTTTTCTTTTCTTTTGTTGGTGCCATATCTTGTCACCAGCTGCTGCTGGTGGATTTGTGTTGTGTTTTGACATTGGAGTTGAGTTGCTGGTTTTAGGTCAAGTGTGACCTAACCGATGAAGACTCTGAAAAAGGCTGTGCTTTTGTAGCCTGTTAGATGCAAGCAGCACAATCTCTTTTGCTGTGCTGTTTGGATACAGGTATATTGTAGTCCAGGAGGCGCTTACTTTCGTGTGTTCTTATGCACAGCCTTGGCCATAAGCTTTTTCCTTTAGGGTTTAAATCTTGTCTTCCCTGACTCCTCTGAATCTGGGCTGGTTGTATGAAAATTTAGGATTTTCTCTGGTGCCATCAAGTGGCAAAATACAGTATTGTTGCTTGGTTGAGGCTGTTCTGGGGGCGACCAGAGGCCGCGATTAGGGAACAAGTGACTTTGCTCAAGGGTTCAGTGAGATTACTTGGGGTGTGCCTTGTGTGGGAAGGGTAGGACATGAGAATATCAGGAATAATTTAACTTTGTAAAAGAGAGATGCTATGGAGGATCTAATGAGTTTCCTTCTATTTCCTTATTCCTGGCCTTCAGATTAATCTCATGCGCTACCTTATGCAATCAGTCGTACCTACATGGAGTACACAGAGGCTGCTTAGGAGCAAACTGATAATTTAATTCTTACATTAAGCTTTGAAGAGCCAGTCAGATGTATTGGTGAGCAGCAAGAACAGTGAGTAGAGGGTGCTGGGTAGTGTAGACTGAACCCTGCGTTTCTTTGACAGCAGTGCTGAGCATGAAGTACATGACCAAGTATACTGTATTTTACCCTGCAGAGGACATCCCACATTCTCTACCTCTTGCGCTTTCCACTCCATGAAATTACCTTTATATATAAAAGCACTGCTGGAAACAGAGAGCCCATTTATTGTGCTTTCTCTCCTGCTGCCAAAACCTCCATCACGTATTGTGCTGTGGGCAAGGAGGGATGAAGACAGTATTTACATGGTATACTTGCCATGAGATATATTTGGGGTTGCTGCTTCTAATAAAAAAACCAACACCATGATGTTTCATAACCCCAGTTTTCTAATTTGAATCTGAGGTCTTGTTGCAAAGCGTAGTTTTTGGTTGTTGGGAAGATTATTAATTGAATATACAATTTCATTAAAGTTTTCTAATTAATTCTTCCCCTATTTCTTATTGCTCTAGTGAGCTGAAACGGGTGCACAGATGTTTTGTTGCTGCAGGTTACAATTTAATAAGTGGAGGTGATGTTTCAGGCCTTGATGGTATTTTACCAATTGCTGGAGTGAAACCTGATAGCGTGAAAGGTGTGCTGCAAGTGCCTGACTTTCCCTTGGCAGTGTGGCACTGATGTTCAGATCAGGCTTGGGGTGGGGGCAGTCCCCGTGCACCTCTATCTCCCCATCTGCAGTGCAGACCTCCAGCCTGGCTGATAGCTAAGTGTTGCTGAAAGAGGGCAGATTTAGATCACCTATTAGGAAGAAATTCTTCCCTGTGAGGGTAGCGAGGTGCTGGCAGAGGCTGCCCAGGGCAGCTGTGGATGCCCCATCCCTGGCAGTGTCCCAGGCCAGGCTGGACAGAGCTTGGAGCAACCTGGGCTGGTGGGAGGTGTCCCTGCCCATGGCAGGGGTTGGAACTAGATGATCTTTGAAGGTCCCTTCCAACCCAAACCATTCTGTGATTGTGTGATTGTATGATGTATATACGAACACCAGACATTGTATACCAAATCCTGAGGATGGTAGTTTTCCAGGAGGAAAAAAATACTCTAAAAAATCCTCTTTTCTTAAGTCTGAACTGTGGAAGTGGCTGAGCTGTTTTGATAGGTGTAAAATAAGAAACTTCTAAAGAGGAGAGAGAACCACCTGGAAGCAGATACTTGATGTATAAGGCTTCAGCCCATTCCCCCTACCCCACCCCCACCCCCAATACTATTTATATGTAATGCAAAACCAGGTAAGAGTACAAAGATGGGCCAGAAGTCTCCAAGAGAGAACAGCAGCAGGTACTTCAGGAAAGTATAACTCTGTGTCCTGTTCCTTGTTATTCATATATATTCTTTTCCACTTCAAATACTGAAGACATTTGGGATCTTCCTGAGCCCGAGCTGTTCCATTTGAGTCAGTGTTTACTATCCATGGATTGTAAGCAGAGGGCTGTTCAGCACAGAGCCGTTTCCAAATGGATGCTCAGCAGCTGTAGGACAAGCAGGACCATTGGTCGGTTTAGTTGTGCAGTCCTTGGGATAAGGATTTACCTTACATGTGCAGCGAGCTTTTTGGCTGATGAGTGGGACTCTGTGTGTAGTTTATTTGGAAGCCGTAGACCCCAAAATGGTGCTGGAAAAGCCAAGTAATTACTCTGCAGCTCTTCAGTCCCACCTGGCAATCTGGATTCCCTTCCTCCCATGCAGAGAGGGAGGTTTAAAGGTATGAATGTCAGCACTTGACCTCATCCGGTGGTTTCAAAATAACCTAATTAGCCATAATCCGCTCATTTCTTGAACTGCACGCTAGTGTTCTGATCCTGTGATGGATCAGGTTTGATGTTCACCTTGCCTACCAGTTGCTCTCTGCTAAACTCATCCCTGGTTTGTGCCTCCATCTCTGACTGCGGTTGTGGGCAAGCTGGCTGGGGCAGGTTGGCAGGTGTGGAGTGATATGGTGCTGTCTGGACCAGGATGGAAGATGCAGAGTATGAAGCATGGTGCTTTGACTGTTAATGCTTATCACACTGGCTGAGGAGGATTAGTTACGACTGTCAATTGCTAAATAGGATTTTTGGACAAGTGACATTTTCCATGATGCAGAAATGCCTGCTTTCTGCCAGAGCACTACTTGTTTTTTGAGCACAGAAAGCATTTGAAAGACAGCATGCCTTAAATGTCTTCAGTTTCCTGGCTAAACCCATTACTGCTTTGCCTTACAGCCCTTGAGGCTGGGCTGGCGTGCTGGGCTGCGCTCTGTGCTAGCTACAGTGTGGATGTTGTGATACAGCCCAAGAGTGCTTAACCTCTCGGGGAGTCTGACAATGAAGTGCTGTGTCCTTCAGTCACACTGAGATTGGAGTTTGCTTCTTGTAAGTGTAACTTTCAAGCAACGTGGTTTAGAAGCAGTGATTCAGCCAGCTGGAGGCATGCTGATTTTATTTTTTCTTCCTGCTAGACTTTGCATGTGTTGCAAACATTCAGCTAAAGGGGTAGGCTGGATGGGCAGCGGTCTGTGAACTCTATAACCACCATAGTTCGAAAATTCAAACCCATAATCTGGCCACCTGATTTATATAGCCCTGAATCGAACAGGGTTAGTTTATACAGCAGCTGAAATAAATGGAAAGGCTGATGAATGATGCAGAGTGTGGGCGTCTGCTTCGCTGCCGAAGTTGGTCAGATCCTTTGCTGGGGAGCTGCGGCGTGCAGCGTGTTCCTGTGCTGCCATCTGGAGTGTGCAGTGCATGTGTCCGGCCTCGCTCGCAGCCTGGACGCTGCGCTTGCGTGCTCGCCTACATGCATGAACACCTGCCTGCTGCTACCCACAGCCCCAAAACTCTGCATATCCTACTGGCTGATGCCTTTTGGTGGTTTGCGGTCTCAAGTACCCCTCTTAGGGGAAAGAAAAGTTGCTTCTGGTGGCTGGAAATATAGTTAGAAAGTGCAAAATAGGTTGCATCTTACAATTGTGAAAAATACTCACGTATTCCTTTTTTTCTTTTTTTTTTCTTTTTTCTTTTTTTTTTTTTTTAAATCATGTATCCGAAAGGGCTCCTTAGCTTTAGGGAGTGGATCTGATCCTTCAGTAAGTGTTGTTGATGTCGTTGGGGATTATGGAACTGCAGATAATGCTTGCTTATTTCACACAGAATAGGAGAAACTCCTGGGTACCAAATCCCGTGCCTCTGTGCAGAGGTGGGTACAGGATTCAGGTTATTTGTTGGTATTGTATCTGTTGGTACATCTACTTGGCCAGCTTATTTTCCTTCATCTTCCAGCCTTTTTCTAAGCAGAAATAAATTTTCAGTGTTACTGATGTGTTTTAACTGCTAAATCTACTGTTTTAACTGTGTGGACGTGAAAGCCCTTGCTCTGCCAGCCCTGTCCCTTGCCTCCCCTTGAAGCTGGTGGAGTGCTATGCTGGGAGTGAGCTCAGCCTGCGCCTTCAGACAGCAAGGCTTCTATATAAATGGTCAGTGTTATCAGCTGCTGACAGATTAATTGCTTTCTTGGCTTAAAAACTAGCTGCTTGGGTTTAATTTCAATACACAGCCTTTAAATGAGAAATGTTCTCAAAACTTAGGTTTGACTTTCTTCAGCAGCATGTTCTGGATGGCTTTACCTGCAAAAGCGTAAGAAGGGAAAGGAAACGTCCTTCATAGTTCAAGGCTTTAGTGTGCTCCCTTCATCACATCAAGCCATGCTTTCAGATGGGGATCTGTAATGTTTGCCTTGGGTAGTGCTGCATTTTGCCTGGCTGCTGCTTTGGGTATCTGTGAGGAGTTTGGAAATACTTAAAATTGCAGCTCTTTCACCTTTGCCTACAGCAGTGAGGTCAGATAGGGGGTTTTTTCCCCCTCCTATAACTTTTCTGCTGCTGTTTTGGGGCTGTTGGCAGTGGGTTTTTCCTCCCTGGTTGACTGCTTGCTTTCTGTACTGAAATTGCTTCCCTTTCTTCCCAGCTCAACATTGCCAGACTCCTTGCTTTGGTTGCCTGTCAGGTTCTTGCAGGACCACCAAGAAGGCTCTGGTGCCACGGAAAAGCCTTGTCATCATCCAGATACTGATGTTTTGTATTTATTTGTAAAATCTTCCTTTTTTTTAGGTCTTTGCTCCAGAGTGTGTAAAAGCACAAAGTGTAATTAAAGCAGGAAACTTGCTTTCAGGATAGACCCCCCAGTCCCATGAAGCAGTCAAACAGATCTTTCAAAAGACCTCACAGTTTATTTTGTGGGTACTTAGTGCTTATGAGTTGTGTGCTACATCCCAAGATGAGGCATCTAGCCTGGAATCTGCTTCTGTCCATTATCTTTTATTCCTTCCTGCCCCTTGCTTAGGGGGTGGCCTTGCCATATAATGTAGCATCCTCTGAGTGGCCCTTGATTTAGAAGAGCTACCTAGATGCGCCTGGATCCTCTAATAGTAACCTGCCAAAGAAAACTGTAAGGCTTTCAAATGACAAAAAAAAAGAAAAAGAAAAAAAAAAAGGAAAAAGAATAGAGAAAGGTCCAAGTTTAAATAGAGTGAAAACTGGGATAATTAACTTCTTTATTTAGGTTAAGGCAACTAAGAAAGAAATCAATACAGCTAGATGAAGTAAAGTCCACAAACACTGACTTGTAGGATACAGAAGGCAGCAGTAAAGGTGGGTCAAGACCTTTTTATTTCTCTTCAGTGTGGCAGCAAATGTTGCCTGGTCCCCAGGGTCCCGGGAAGCCCTCTTCAGCCCCCTGTGTCTGGCTGCTCCTTGCTGCAGGTATCCAGCTCTGTTCTGCTTTGCCATGCTACTGAACCAGGTGTCTTAATAAAGCAGCGTGAAGGTCTGCTATATTAAAGGCAGTAAATATGATGAATAGTGGTTGTATTCTTCCTTAGTTTTGTCATCTTTGGGACCTGGGTGCCCTGTCTGGATATTGGCGAGTGTCATGTCCTGGTTCATAGCTTGTGTGTGCAGAGCTGTGACAGCTGGAGCAATCCAATCTGTGCAAACAAGAGTCACGTTCCTTTTGCTCATCTCAGTGAGTGAACAACATCCTGGTGGCAACAAGCCCTTTTGGCCCTTATTTCCATTTAGATATTAAAAAATGTTTGCCTAACATGTGGCTTAGTATTTAGGAGATTTCTATCAGCACAGTCACTATCTGGTATGCTAAAACTGTGCTTTCAAGTTTCTCCTTAGGAGAAGCTTGAAAATTCTTCTAATAAATAATTCATAAATGTGGAGTGAAATTTTTCTGGTGGGAGCCTTGGTGTTTGGGTCCTCTCTGCAGTGTCTGCCTCTTGGATGCTGAGCATCCGCAGCTGCCTGGCTCTTGATCAGACCCTGTTACCTCATCCACAAGTAGTGAACATAGGAGGGGAAAAAATAAGTCTTACAGTTTCTTTATACGTGGGTCAAATGCCACTTAAGGCTTGCTGTGCTTTGAAACTTCCTTCTTTGTGAAGGAAAGTATATTTAAGCTGAAATTTGTGCTTACCTCAATTTGAAGCCTAAACAAGCATGTACTTTGCTTCTTGCTGTCATTTTGTAAAACAAATTCAGAACAAATGTTATTTCTCTCCAAGCCATCGGAGACGGCTTATTTTTGTGTGTGGCTGAGGAGAGCTTCCTTTTCTGGTAGCTATGCAGGATTGCTGCTGCTGCAGCTTTTTTAGCTCCTTGCTGTTCACTTGCCAATAAAATAATGTTCAGTCATTGCAAATAAATGAAAAAGGTTTGCTATGTGCTGTCAGGTCATTGGTACTTCTAAAAACCACAGGTTGAACAGATACCTCCCTACAAGACCAACCGTGCTGTCTTGCCTAGATGTTTGCATATAAAGACGAAAGTGATTTTCCTAATTTTTCCTGCTCTATCATGCTGTTATTGTAGTAATTAAAGTAATGAAGTATTGCATCCTTAAACAACGTAGTGTAAAACACCAGTGCTGGCTGATTTTTCTCCCCCAAACTCTTCGTTAAAGTTATAAATTGTTTTCGTACATAATGGACTGGTTGTTTGCCAGTTAAGAAAAAGCCTAACCTTAAGTTCACTGAAATGAACTGTAGTGAGTGTGGTTATTTGAAATGGGGAAATGTCGGCTTGACTTGAGTGGAGGAGGAAGAGTGTGAATGTGACTCAGCTCTGCAGTGACAATTGCCATCAGATGGTGACGGGTGGTGGTGGATGAATGCATTCAGCTCCTGAGCAACAAGCAGTTGGGAGCACATGAGGGAATTTCCCTGCTGCTGAAAACAATTGTTGGCAACTGGCTCCTGCAAACAGGGGAAGAAGAACGGGTGAAACCCTTTGAACAACTTGGGCATAGTTTTTTTTGGTGCTGTTGCAGGGGTTATGTGTGGCCTGGTATGTCTCAAGGGTCACCCCCCTGCCCCCAACACTTTTCTAGCACAGTACAGTCTTGTACAAAGGCACTTACATCTTTACCTGCACAGATGGCAGCTGACAATGGTCGTCTTTGAACTGGTCAATCTGCATGGACAGCTTGTCCTCTGTAAAAAAAGCACCATTTTTAGGAAGTAAGTACTAAGACAAGGTGTCTGTGTGTTATGGTGGGCTTTCCCCTATTCACAGAATCACAGCACGGTTTGGGTTGGAAGGGACCTTAAAGCCCACCCAGTCCCACCCCCTGCCATGGGCAGGGACACCTCCCACCAGCCCAGGTTGCTCCAAGCCCCATCCAGCCTGGCCTGGGACGCTGCCAGGGACGGGGCATCCACAGCTGCTCTGGGCAGCCTGTGCCAGCGCCTCGCCACCCTCACAGTTCTGAAGCTGCTTTCGCTGTTGCTTGGATGCTATTTAATTTGGAGGGTGGAAGTGGAATGAGGGATAGTGGAGATAATGAGTTTATGGGAGAGAAGGGGCTTTTAATGGGAGGTGTTGGAGACTGGCAGAAGGGATAAATCACTTGCTTGGCTATCCTGTCCCATTGAAGGGCTTGCACACCTCAAGTGTGCAATACTTGCTGCAGCTGATGGAGCAGCACAAGCTGCTGTATCCGACATCACACTCCAGTTGTTCATGCTGTATGCTGGTGTGTTTTCTGTCCTGCTTTGGAGGCTGGAGTAGCTGACTGCTGAACATGTGTACTTCTGAGGTGGGTTGGAGGAAGACTGGCCTGGTTCATGGTCTGAAATTTTGGGTGGCTTACTGTGATGAAGTTAAAGCTTCTTTGGCTTCACCTTGCTCCTGTGGAAAGGCCTAGTGGGTGGAAGAATTGGCACAACCAAGGCTTGTTGTGTAGCCATAGGCATTTCACTTAATCCTTCTGCGCCTGTGTGTGCTGGAGTGTGAAATATTTATGATGCTTCCCTCCAAAGGGAAACTGAGACAGCTTGGTGTCTGTAAGGTGTTCTGGTGGCTTCTGGGAAGAGATAGTGTTTATGTGGTTGGTTTAAGTTATTGTTTAATGAATACACAATTCAAGTATTCCACTGATCCCAGAATAAACACAAATGTTTTGAGATACTCTTGGTGATGTTATACTTCCAGGAATACTACAGAGCACACACTTTGGATGCACCTTTACAAGCTGGAACCAAAACTTACATGCTGCCATCCTCATGTTCAGCACCACGAGCTCTTGTGAAACAGTGAGCCGAGCTTATTCAACCAGGAGGTGATACGCTATTTCCAGATTGCTTTTGGTAATGCTGCTGGTCAGGTTTCCGTTGCCTGAGCGAACTTTCCTCTTGCTGATTCTGTTGTCTGGCTTCAACTCTTACGAAACGCGCTGCAGTCGGAGCCTGAATCACGCATCAGCGTGAAATACTTGGCTTCGGGCTGTCTGCGTGCAGAGTTCAACTTCAGGCCTTCCAGCTAATGAAGCTGGCCTTGCTTTAGCTGCCTTCACACGGAAAAGCGCGTTCCGCGTTGTTTGACAGTTCCTGTGCTTTGGGGGAAGCTAAACCTCAGCGCAGTTCAGCCATCTCGACACAGGGTGGCGGTGACACTTAAAGGTCTGGTGGCCCAAAGGCTGGGATCTCGTTTTTTAGTTCGCTGTCCTTAGCACTGTGTCCCTTGGCTCTGAGTTACCTTACTGTTCGTCTGTCTGCTGCTTCCAGAGCCCCCTCCTCTGCTCGGTAAGCCAACAGCCACTGAGCTAGCATTTGCGGGGAGAGCTGGTGAGAAAGCTTGGAAGTCAGGAGTCATCCTGTGGGTTGAGGAGCCCTCAGAATTTATGGCAATGGTTACATCACCCCTATACCTGGCACACGTGAATTCACCTTCTCAGTCTTTTTTAATCCCTCGTTTTGATCTTCCTCTTGACTTAAATCTGCCTTTTAGGTCCTGTTGGCTGAACATTGGCTTGGTGAGGACTTTAGCGGATTATGTGTTGGTATGGTCACAACTTTGCACAGTGCTATCTCTGAGCGGTGTGGGTTTCTGTGTGTGTGGCTTGTTTTAGCCAAGCTCTGCCCCAAGAGCAGTCTTATTTCCTAAATTTCCCTGAGTGTCCCAGTCTCCTTATGGCTTTCCTTTTGTCTTGAGTTTGTCTCTGTAACCCAGAGCTGTTGTGACTCTTAAAACACATTGCCCTAAAGCCCTTTTAGGGATCACACAAGTTCAGGAGCAAAATGTTTTTTGGCATCTCCGCTTAGGAGTCTACATTCCCCTTTAATTGGGGAGAGCCTTTGGGCACCTATGGGCCATCTTTGTTGTTGCTTGGCTTTGGCAAGATCAGTTTGGTGTTGGCAGAGGTCTCTTCCTTCCAGTTCTTGGCCTGGTGCAGCTGTTCTGTTTAGTGTCTAGTGCATTAAGCTCTTGTCAGCACTTCTTGCATTGTTTTCTGTGTGCTCTTTTTTGATAACTAGTTGCCTGTAGGAGAACTTAGAGCATGCTCCTGCGTTACTGTTTCACCCCAAACTTCAAGGCCAGATTGGAGGGGGCTTGGAGTAACCTGGGCTAGTGGAAGGTGTTCCTGCCCATGGCAGGGGTTGGAACTAGATGATCTTTGAAGGTCCCTTCCAACCCAAACCATTCTGTGATTCCTGTGCTGCTGACCCTGTAGCCTTTTCAGAGGGTGTCCTCTGCAGCTTGGGTGCCAATTGACATGCAGGTCTCTGCTTGGGACTAAGCAGTTGTCTTTGCTATAGAAACATCCCATATCCCACAGCACTCTCCCCAAGGAAAGCGTGGTAGAACAACTCTCCCAGCCCAGCTCTTCCAGGCTTAAAGGACCAGCCTGCCTTGGCTGAGCCTGTCCTAGTCATTTATCAGTCTGTGACCAGACAAGCAGGAGGAGCTGGAGAAGTGCCTACACGATCTCTCTCAAGCAAGGTTGAATCCATCTTGTTTCGAAAGGCAAGCCAGCCTGTGAAAATCAGCACTGCAAAAGAATTGCTGACAAAACTGCCTCCCACTGCGTGCGGCTTCCCCCCCCCCCCCCGCCCCTTGTCACATGAAGTAATCCTTCTGGAAGCCTTTATGTAGGGTAGGTGGGAGTCTGGATATCTGACTTCCCTCTATTAAACTGTATAGCTAATCAACAGGATCCAAGGAAAAAATACGTTTTAGAATGGTGTCTGTGCAGCATTTAGGAAGCAGTTTTTATTTTTATTTTTTCTGTTCTTTAACTGAATTATAGTATGCTTCTAGGCAACTTGCCTGTGGTTCTGTTACCCAGCTCTGTGTAGCTCTTCCTTGTGTTGGAAATGGGAAGCCTTTGTATAGTTAAGGTCAAATAAGCATGTGAA
Source organism: Falco cherrug (assembly GCF_023634085.1). NCBI lineage: Eukaryota > Metazoa > Chordata > Aves > Falconiformes > Falconidae > Falco > Falco cherrug. The sequence goes on along the minus strand of NC_073697.1, from coordinate 39,766,720 downwards.
ATATCGAAGGTGAAGACATGCTTTCAATCTTAAGCTTTCAGTTAGTGAAATGCTTATCAGTGGCATGATAGAAAATCACTTCCCGGTGTCTGAATGTTTTCTGATGTTTTGTTGTACTAATCTGTTATGGCTGAGGCATGAACTAAGTGAACTATATGCCAGAATAAGCAAACCACATCTCATCACTCCTTGTTGCTGTTCTTTTTAAGTGCTTAAAGGCAGTAATATTAGCTCTTTCCTCCCGAGCTGGAGGAGGGATGACCTGCCTAGACCCAGGGACCATAGCTGCATGTATGGAGAAACTGCAGGAAGCCTGAAGCTTGTGACGTTCCCAAATGTGTGACAGGTTTTGTGGTTATTTCCCTACTATCACAGGAGATGGGCCAAGGGGAGTGAGAGATGCAGCACTGGTTCTGTGGCTATCCCATTACCCCCACTTTGATGGTGCCTCTTACTGTCCTTGTTGCAAGATATTATAGTAATGGACATAATGTCCTTTAGCCTGTGTTCCCAAAGTGATCCCTAAGCTAAAAGTGGTTGTGATGCCTTTGGGTCACCTCTCTAAGGGTACTTGGATTTGGTTGCCTTTGTAATGTATGGGACAGGGATGTGGGAATCTCAAAGGCGTTGACATCCTACAGCTTTCATGAAGGCAGATGGCCTGCATTGTGGATGGAGTGACATGTAACACTGTACTCATAAGAGAGTAGTAGCAATATGTTTATTGGTATAAAACAGATTGATGAAGTTTGATAATAAATGCAACAGTGGTTTAAGTTTGATGGCAAGGTATACCTGACTGTTTACTGCACAGAGAACAGGGTCAGACAAAACTGTCAGAGAGACTTTCTCATTGGGTCATGAGGTACAGAAGGGGACCCCCTTGCGTTCTAAATCCCTTCTCAGAGGGGAGTTTAGGTCTGGCTACATCCAGACTTAGTCTCAGGCTTGGTCAGCCGTTTATATCTAAATAATTATATATGTTCAATCAATCTTTTATAGTACTTAGCTAAAATATCAAAGTTTAGCATGCTGCTTATCAGTTGCTGAGAATCTGTTGGGGCAAGGAATCTCTCAACTTTGAGGAGTAACCTTACTCAAGGGGAGATCCTGTTGTGCAGCTTGTTTTACACTTAGTTTGAGTCAGACGTTGACCAGCACTGTTAGGGTGGGCACATTGTTCACAGTAGCCAAGGGCTATTGTGTTGTTATCTATCTCCCCCAAATTCACTTTGAGTTGTACAGCCATCAGGAGACCAGGATACATCCATCCTGACCATCACAGATGGTTATCACTTGAACATTGTCATGGAAACAAAGGTCAGGATGGGGGGAGCACACCGCCACAGCCTGGTAGATCAGAAGACACTGTAGATGATTTAAGTTTGTCTCACTTGACACTGAAGAATGCACATGCACAGTATAAATGCCCCATTCATAGGATGGGGGTGTTGATGATGTTGATGCCTACACTTTCTGAGACACTGATATCCATGAACCACAGGAGAGCAGCCTGTGAGAAACAAGACTTGGTTGGCTCAAATGTGAGTGTAATTGAGTTTTGCTTTAAGCATAGTTGAAAACAGTGCCTTCATTTGCTGAAGTCTTGGAACCTTCTGAAATACTCTGTTTGGGAAGAGTAAGATAAGGCTTAAGAGCAGGACCCTGTTGTGAGAGATGCTGCAGGGTGAAGGTGTCTAGATGCTGCTGGATTCTGATAATGTGCTGTCCCTAGAAGATGATTAGCTAACAGTCTAAAACGTAGTCATTCTTAAATTGCAAAACGGAGGAGGATGTTTGACTTGGGAAAACAGACCCAGAAATGAAGCAGATTTTGCCCATCGGTGCTCTCATGCAGATATTGCAGGTTGTAGGGTTGCTGCTGTTATTAAAGAGGCTATAGCAGGGGGTAACTATCCTAAAAAAACTCCTGTAACTTGGGGTATTGCTGCCGGGGGGGCTTTCCTGAAATTTATGGAATAAAGGAATAAAACATTAAATTTTGTTCACCTGATTCTTCTTTCCCCTGGAAATGGTACTATCTAGACCTTTAGAGGTAAGTTTCTCTACATGTCATGTGAAACTATACTTCATAAACACATAGCCGTTAAATGCCAGACTGATTAGAAATGCTTTCTATTTCAGTATAACTCAGAAGTAAAATTTTACTTGTAACAATTTTGTTTCTCTTTGGCAATATTTTTGCTTGGATAAGAACATCTGAAATAATCTCTTTAAATTGTGATCTGTTTTATCATCAACTTAACAGTTTGCTGGGCCCCTTTGAATGCTGAATTGTTTTTTGTATTTTTTTTTGAGTTGGAGAAAGAAAGAAAAGCCTGGTGACTGATCTCTGTTGGCAAAAGTATTCAGAGAATCGCAGAATACCTGAGGCCGAGTAGGACCTCTGGACATCATCTAATCCTACCACTGAAATAGGATCATCTACAGCAGGTCACTCAGGACTGTGTCCAGTCTGGTTTTGGATTTCTTCAGAGATGGAAACTCCACAGCCTCTCTGGCCAAATGTATTCCAGTGTCTAATCGCCTGCTCAGGAAAAAAAAAATCCTGGTTTTTTTTCTTCTTTTTTTTGTAGGTTTAGTGGAATTTTCTGTGTGTTGCCTCATGTCCTGTCACTGGGCACCAAGGAGAAGAGTCTGGCTCTGTCTTCTTTACTTTCCCAAACCCTATCAGATACTTATATACACTGGTAAAGAATTTCTCCCTTCAACCTTCTCTCCAGGCTGAGCAGTCCCAACACTCTCAGCCTGTCCTTGTATGAGAGATGCTCCAATCCCTTAGTCATGCTAGTGGTCCTTCACTGGGCTGTCTCTTGTGTTGGGGAGCGCAGACCAGGACCCAGGTCTCTCTCCTGTGCCTCACCAGTGCTGAACAGGGAGGAAGGATCACTTCACTTGACCAGCTGGCTGATGCTTTTCCTAACCCAGCCCAGGAGTCTGCTCACCTTCTTTGCTGCAAGGACACATTGGTGGCTTATGGTCAGTTTGGTGGCCAGCAGGACTCCCAGATCTTTTTCTGCTGAGCTGCTTCCGAGCTGGTCAGCCCCAGATGTGCTGGTGCCTGAGGCTGTTCTTCCCTAGGGGCTGGACTTGGCGTTTGTTGACCTTCATGGGGTTCCTGTTGGGCCATTTCTCCAGCCTGCCCAGGTCCCTCTGAACAGTGGCACACCCCTCTGGTCTGTCAGTTGCTCCTGCTGGTTTTGTATCATCTGCAAACTTGCTGAGGGTGCACTCTGTCTCCACATCCATGTCATTAATGAAGAGGTTAAACAGTATTGGTCCCATTATTGACCCCTGGGGTTATACCACTACTCTAGATCACCTGCAAGGTGTTGCAAAATATTTTAGCAGCAGTGTCTGCTCTTTTCACAGAATCCCAGACTGGTCGGGGTTGGAAGGGACCTCTGGAGATCACCAAGTCCAACCCCTGCTAAAGCAGGTTCCCCTCCAGCCGGCTGCACAGAGTCACGTCCAGGCAGGTTTGAATGTCTCCAGGGAAGGAGACCCCACAGCCTCTCTGGGCAGCCTGTGCCAGGGCTCTGCCACCCTCACAGTAAAGTTCTCCCTCACATTCAGATGAAACTGCCTGTGTCGCAGTTTGTGCCCGTTGCCCCTTGTCCTGTTGCTGGGCGCCACTGGGAAGAGCCTGGCCCCGTCCTGACACTGGCCCTTAAGGCATTTGTTGTAGACATGGGTGAGATTCTTATTCAGTCTGCTCCTTACGCTGACAAAACTCTACAGCTAACCCAAACTTTCCTCCCTTGTGAGGAAAGGCTGAGAGAGCTGGGCCTATTTATCCTAGAGAAGAGAAGACTATGTACCCTGTTATGTGGCAAGATGTGTTGAAGGATGTACTGCACAGCATATCTGTATGCTGCAGACAGTAAATTTTCACTCTTATGCTTATATTGAGCAAGACAACCTGTCTGGTTAGTGTATGTTGTACTGAGCAGTTGCCAGCTTGGAAGATACTAGATGGAGAGGTTGGCTTCTCTGCTTCTTTTATTTGTTTCTACCAATAGCTCTGGAAGCAGCAAACAAAAATACTATACCTCATTTCTGCTTGGAATTTAGCTGGCTTAAGATTGCAGTGATTTTATGCTATTTATTCCCTGAATTAAACAGCTCCATGGGACATTCTATTTTTAAAGAAAAAAAAATAAAGAAAAATATGTCTAGTAATTAAATGGCTTTTCAGTGTCCCTCTGTGTAATCAAAGTAGGGAGATCTTTCAGTGTCCTGATACATCCAAGGCACTTTGTCCAGCCAGGAATCTTCTTTTGTGACTGGGAATTGCGTAGCTCTGGGACTTGTATATTCAATGCTCTGGTGCTGGTATTTCCTTCACATCTGAGTTACCAAATAAAGGTAACCCATGGCTGTGGTTTTAGATATTTTGGTTTCCCCCTTGAAAAACCAGTTCTTCACTAAAGGTCAGAGTGAGAATCAACCAGAGACAGCACAGATGACTCCATTGAGCTTTTTCTGTCTCTTGTTATAAATAACACATCTGATGTACATCTACTCCATTGCTGTGTGTCCTCTCCCCCCAGCCTCTGCTTGTCATAAAGGATTAGACGTGCTGGAACACCACTGGAAGCGCAGCAGAAGGAAGATTAGAACATTTGTGATGGCTTTACGTCCCCATCCTCCGATTCTTGTGGGTTTGTGTCTGCCCCCTTATTCTGACACTTTTTCTAACAATGGTACATGTGGTATAAAAGTTCAGAAACTTCCTGCAAAGTGTGACTAGGGTGTATCATTAGATTTCTTCCTTTTTTAAACAGTGTTGTTTACAGCATTGTAAAGATGATTCATCTCTGTCTTAATGTTAACCAGCTTGGATGGGATAAAATTTATCTTGCTTGGTTCTAGCAAGCATTCCTATCCTACACATGGTGCAAATCAACTGTCCTTCCAACTTGAAAGAGCTTGAGAGAGTAGGGCCTGCTGACGCATCGCTTTTGTTCTTGGGGGAATTGTTTCCATTGTGCTCGCAAAAAGAGGAGGGAAGTTGAAAGCTCTGCTCATGGCCAGTTCTCTCCATACTTGCCTCGGTTGGGGGCATTCATGTTTGTTGTAGCTGTTCTGGCTTGCCTGGCTTTGGGTTGCTCCTGACGTTTCCTGGCTCTTTTGGAGGCTAAACACTAATTTGTTCAAGCTCTCCCTCTTAACGTCTTTTTATCGTCTGAAATTCGTTTTTTAATAGGGACATTATAACCAAGTCATTCCATTATATTGTCAATTAGGGTAATTATTCTTCGTTTCTTTCAGAATCTTGTCTGGCACAGAATAGCTATATTCCACCCTGGAGATGGCTGTGGCTTTATGGCGGCTCTATTTTTTCCAGCAATATATAGCCTAGAAGTGCTTTGTTGTCATAAGTGCACGCCAAGAAAGGCTTTAGAGTACTATATAACTAAAGACCTGATCTTGTACAAATGAAGGAAATGGGAATTTGTTGGTTGCCATCAGTGGAAGTTGAGTTGGGTTCATTGAAATCCTTGTAAAAACGTGGAAGGATTTAGTACCTGGGGTTGGAGGTACCGTTTCTTTCAGGTTCAGAGCTTAGTACAGCATTGGTTAAGATCAGGTGGTTTCCAAAGATTTTCAGCTATTCAGTAGGTTGGACCTATAGAAAACAGGGCTTCAGGGGATCTCGAGAAGCCACCTGCTCAAACCTCTTCCTATCTGAGGAGGCATTTGGTCTCTCCAGCAGCAAATGCATCTAAGCCGCTCCTGCTTGGTGTTTTTCTTAGTCTTAGAAATGATCAGTTGAAAGGGATTCTGTAACATGCCTTGATGATCCCTTTTGGATTTCTGTCACTCTTGCAATTAGAAAACTGTCAATGTTTAACCTAATTCTCCTGGGCAATTTAAGTCCATTACTATTTTTCCTCTTTTCAATAGACACAAATATTTGCATGGTAATGTGACTCTGGGCCTCCTCTGGTAGTCATACATACCAAATGCTGTTGCCTTTTTAATCCAGCTTTTTTCCCCCAGGATGTTTGTCTCATGTCCTTCAGATGAGTTTGCCAGGGTAGGCATCTCTAGTTAGAAAGAGGATGGGTTTTCAGTTATGGCATTGCAATTCAGAAGTGAGCAGCAGTTTGGGGACGAAGTTGAGATTTGTTGGCAAGGAGAGGTTTACTCATCCGAGACTTTCATTAGAATCCCAAACCTCAATCCCTGGATCAGATGGGACAACAGAAGCTTAAGGCAGGGTTAGCAACTCTCTTTTACAGACCTTTTTTAGTTGGTTTTGTTGGAGTCCAGAATGCTGCTCCCATTGAGTGGGTCTAGCTCAGCTAACTCTGTTTTTTGTAGCAAATGCATGCCTTACATCGAGCTCCCAAGCCCTAGCACATACACTCTAAGCTTCTGCATCTGAGTTCTGTTCTTAGAACTGGTCCTGACCTGTTGGTTTGCCTTAAAGTCACTTCACTTCCCTCCTCAATTGAAACACAATCTGTAACATTCATTTCTGATGCAGCTTTTGTGATGCTTAATTGAAAGTTCATCATCATGTGCATCACTGTTATGTCTTATTTGGACTGCATGGGTCCTGGGGATGTGGTGGAGTATCTACCTGGAGAAATGAAATAATGGAAAACTACAAGAGCAGAGTTAAATGCAGTAAGTGTATTCTTCTGTTCCCAGTTTTATCATTTGGGGAAGCCCTTGCACGTACGTTCATCAAGTCAAATTGATTTCTGAGCATGTCTCCTACAGAACCTCTCTGCTTTTTGGCATGTGTAACTGTGGGTTTGGGACCTGTGTCCTCTCAAACTGAAGGAAAGGGTGTCTCCAACTGAGGTAACCCAGGCAGGGAGCAACTCGGCCACAGAAGCAGATGTATCACAGCATCGCCAGCAGCACTAGGTACATCTTATCTGGCCTCCAGCTGTGTCTCTTAACAACACACTGGTCCTTTGTAGGTCCCGTGCCAGGTTGGCCCTAGGCAGGTATCTCAAAGGGTGCCAGGCATCTATATTTAGGCAACTGAAGCCTACTTGGTTTCTAATCTGAGACTTGCATGGGAGTTTTAGAAAGCAATTATTAGACTGTAAATGAGAGTGAGCCTCCTCTATCAGGGTCTGTGCTGATGGGAGGATTTGGGTCAGCAAGATACTTGTCTCTGCCAGAAGTGCCTTTTGCATCAAGTTTCATTATGGAGCCACTTGATTACTCTTAATCCTGTCTTGATCTAATTGATCAAGAGTACAAAAATGTTTAAAAGTAGCCACAGTCTTTTTGGGGTGCTGGTAGTGCGGGAGAGGGTCTAAGGGCTTGGGCAGGGAGGCAGGACTTGTTAGTGGGACTGAAGTAGGAGCTGGCAGAAAGCTGTTTTCCACTGGCAAAGCTGTGTGCAAAGCACAAATCTGTCTGCTGCTGAAAGCCAGGGACTTCTTGACACAATGAATTGGCAGCAAAGAGCTGAATTGTGCCATCTTGTTCAACTTTTGCCTGCGAGTGAGACCTTCAGTTGACCTTGATAATGAACCATGCTCTTCTGCAAGAGGAAAGGAGCTGAAAGCTGGCACTCTGAGCACCATGTGCTGCCAGGCAGGGATGTCTGTGCCAAATGCTGTTTTGTTGTGTGCTGTGGAGGTGATGGAGATGGTGAAGCTGCTGCTTTGGTCTTGAAAGACTGCATGAGCAGCGCGTAAGCCCATGTGTCATGCTGGCTAGTGTTGCTGCCCGAGTCCTCTTTCAAAGATGCCAGTACGCTTTGAGCATGGAAGTTATCAATCATGCTGCTGTCAATTTTAACGTGCTTTGTGTGGTTTTAGAATGCAGTGCTTTTAATATTATGCGTGTCTTGAGGATTTGTTGTGCCTCTGTTGGATGTTATGACAACATTGCTTCACAGAGAAAGGAGGGTCCAAGACTTAAAGCCAAGAATGCACAAAAAAAAATATCTACTTGTTTAAACAATGCATAAGACAACAAAATGAACTTTGTTAGTAGGAAAAAACTTTTATTGGACAGTAACACAGCAAGTATAGACATTAAACTTTTTCTGTGGTGATCTAAACTACTTTTATAGATGTAATGGCTGAAACATTCTGTAAAGTTAATAAAAATGATACTGGGTGTTATCGGTAATCTGATTTGTGGATACTTTGGGAGGGTGCCTTTCTTCACAGTCAAGTGTTCATTTTCTCCTCTTTCTTGTGCTGCTGATAGGGTAAATAGCACAGCAAGGGAAGAGTGGTGTCTAGTAGAAAGGGCTTGTTTCCAAAACTGTCACCCTTGTGATGGAGATGGTCTCTGTCTCGCAGTGCTTTGGGAGTGGGGAGTGAGACATGGCCAAACTGCAATCTTTTGTGATTTTTCTGAAAAAGATGGGGCAATGTGTGTGGTATTCAACTTCATGTCATAGCTTTTGCATTGCGTGGTGAGAGTATTGAAAGGTTTTTAAGAAGGGGATAATTTGCACCAGAAGTATTTGTACGTCGTATCTAGTTTTGGAGCCACTTCTTTCCCTCTTTTCTTTGTTTTGCAATCTGTAGATATATACAGAAGAAGAGAAGTTGACCTTTTCTGACATTTGGTAGTTCAGGTAGAATTTTTAGTGTGGCAGTGGCTTTGTAGGGTAGTTTGTGCCTCTTGTCCTGGTATTCTGGTCTTTAAATTTTTCATCACTACACTGATGTTGGGACTGGTAGAAACTCTTGTGCTGCAGATGCAACATCTGGGCTCAGGTGTGACTAGAGCTCACGTATGGTGCGGTGCCAATAAAGGTTGTAATACAAAAGATATTGTCAAAAAGACAAGGATTTTGCATGTTAATAATATCCCTACTTTTCTTTCACACAATGCTTTTTCTTCTGTTTTCATATTATACCTGCCTGTTGCTTGCACTGGTGGCTTCCAGGCTCCTGCTGTGGCAGGTGCCTGTACATGATAAATAATGTTTTAATTTGACTTTTACTCTTATCTGCTTGGCTGTATTCTGTTAGTAGTTTAGTGTTCATAGTGTATTTCTCTGGTGATGCTGAAAAGATGCTCTCATGTTGGATGCGTGGAAGGTGTGAGGTTGGGCTGATGTTCTTGTCTGTGTGCTAGTCCACTTCTACCTCTGGCAGTTCAGTGTGTAAGTTTCTTAATTGTTTGGCCTGCTTTAAAACCTCCCAAGAAATTAAAAAACAAAAAAGAGGGAAAAAAAAAAAAAGGGCTGGAAGGTATTTTATTTGTTGCTGACCTGTTCTACCATCCCGGATTGTCAAGACTGCCTGAGAGCCTGAGGTGAGGCAGCATTGAATCCTTTCTCCATCCCTGAACAAATGTCTGTTCAACTTATTTTTAAACTGATAAACGGGGTTTCCAGTGTCACAGCATGCTTTCTTCCAGGGCTTTGACTATCTTCAGTTGTGTTTCATCACAAAATCTGCCCTAGCTCTTTGCAAATTGGTCTGCTCTCATTCTTACTGTAACAGCCCTGCAAGAACTCCTCACCTTCCTCCCTCTTAAACATAGCAGGGGACTTCTTCCATGGCTCTGAGCTACCTGTGTTCTCACCAGCCCTTTCCCTTCAAATCGAAACCCAATTCCTTTGGCTTTTCATGGGCTAATAAATAAGGTGCAGTGGCAGGTGGCTTGTGTGGACTTTGTGGTCTCTCCTGCCTCCGCTCTGATCCCGTTGTACTTGTGCTGCTGATTTTGACCTTTGCTGGGACCACTACCATGCGCTTGCCTTTATTGACCTTCACCCTTCTTAACTTCTGGAAATGCTCCCAGTTTCTCGAGGCCTTTGGCTGCCGCTTTCCAGAAGGCTTGCAACTCCCTTCACTATGGTGTTACCAACATATTTTGAAAGTACAGCTTGCATTATATTTTCCAATTTGCTAAAAAAACCGCTGAAGAAAACCAGGCCCAGAACAAATGCATGTGGAAGCCCTGTTGAAAAGCTTCTTCTTGTTGAGGCCAGTCATTGACAAGTAACATCGTTTTTGGGATGGTTTTTGAGCAGCGTACGCATGTGGTTTATGGCAGTTTGCTGTGCAGCATTCCTTCTGGAGTGCTTGTGAGAATACCCACCAGGGTCATGCCAGGACCTTGCTGAAATCAAGGTAGGTGTTCCCACCTATGAAGCCAGGGTCATTCTGCCAAATAATAAAATGTAGCAGTGCTCTTCAGAAATTACTTTTTGTACGCTGGGACCCTGTGATAATGGGTTATTGCTGATATTTTGCTGAATTCTGCAGTGATTGGAATGATTTCTGTTGTAAACTGAAAATACAGTGGTGGAATAAATTTGTGTGCAAGGTATGTGGGTGTAAGTAGGAAAAGTACACATGGAAATGCGCTTTGAACTGTAATAATAAAAAATACTTATGATTAAACATGTTATGCTTTTCCTTTCTGGAAGTTTTTTTCCTTTTTGGAAAAAAAGTGACTTCTTTCTCTGTATTTGTAAACCTATGTGGGTGATAGGACAAAGCAGAGTGGGCTTAGATTTTGTTTAATTAGCAAAATGAAAACAAAAAGCGAAATCTACACTTGTGCTTCCACAGAGATAATTCCAGGTGTAGTGCTCCAAGTGGGGTACAACTTGCTGGTGCTGTCTCAGTACGCAAATGAACTCCATGAAGCAGAAGACTTGAAGCTGTGAACTGTGACAGTTCGATATTAAACAGGTATCATATAGTCTTGCAAACTTTCTTTGACCTTTTTTCCATGGAGCTGTTGCACCACTCTTGAAATTTTTTTTTTTTGCATTGCTCAGTAGTTAATTTGTTTATTACGAAAGTTAGACTAAGATTAAACAAAACTGCTAATGCTTTTATGTAGCTTAATGAGAAGAAAATGTTTCTGAAGGATTAAAACCACTACAGAAGTTTAAAGGGAAAAAAAAATAAAATAAAATTGAAGTCCACAACAGACTCAGGAATTTGTTCCGCTTATTAATTGAAAACAAAAGCTAGTCACTTCTGTTCCTCTGTCCCCAGAATGTCCTCCTTGCATTGTTCCAGATTTCTTTCATTTTGCCCCTAGAGATTTCCCTCCTCTGTACTTTCAGCTGAATTTATTTAGGTTACTTCTGAGTCCCCGTCCTGCAGCCAGCTGTCATTGGGAATGAAGTTGCAGGGTCAGCTTCATGGCTTGGCCTTCTCCGCGGCTGCCTGAAGCCGTCTTAAGCATGAGATGTAGGGAGGACCTGAAAAGCTAGTTCCTAAAAATTTTCTAGCATTAATTTATACATGTGCAATAACTTTAAGGTCTTGTGGCATTTTTTCAGTGTGTGTGGTGGCTGGTAATAGGACCTGCCAGCCTGAGAACAGCTAGATGAAGTGTCCAAAGCACAGCTGGAGAGAATGTACATTGTATTGGTGCTTGGTGGCAGGACCCAAGATGCCTTGACCATGTTCTGTATTTGTACATTTGTACAGATTTGTAGCTGAGCGTGTTGTCTCTTTTACCCTTCTCTTGTGCTGTATTCCCCAGACCTCTGCTCTTTCCCTAGTTTTTGCTTTTGTGAATGATGAAGTTACTGAGAATGCAGTAGAGCATTCAGTGCAATGTGGGGGTTGAGTACAGCCAGAGTCAACCGAGGCTCTGGGGTGCTGGGGGGGAGAGTGAATGTGTGAAATGTTCACTGTCAACGTGTCGTGCTTCTTTGTGAGCTGACACTTGCTTTCTGCCGCTTGGCAAATGGAGAAGACACCAGAGCATCCAGCTGTGCCACAAATCCATGTCTCTGGCATCCACATTGTTAATGATCTGGCCACTTGGTGTGGGCCAGGTTTGGTTGCCCCTATTTTGGGAAATAAACTTTGCAATAATGCAAGGCTGGAGATGCAAATTCCTGATGCATTTGCCTGTTATGGCTTTCCTGGAAAGATTTTTCCAGTTGACCTTTTGGAAACAAATGAAGTGGATTTTTAATGAGTGTAGAAATTGTGAAACTTAATGATACAATCCAAGAATTTTTAAAAGTCATCTTAAGTGGTTTTGTTTAGTGAGTGTACTTAAAAAATGTGAACCAGACAGATCTGTCACTGAGCATAGTCTTCAATTTGAGAATTACAGCCTGCTCCAGAGTTATAAGATAAGTGCATGCGGGGCAACTGCTCTTTCTCAGACTTTTTTAATCAAAAGGCTTTTTGTGGGGGAGGCTTATTACTAAAGCTATCTGACCAGCAGTTTTTTGTAGCAAAGAAAAAAAAAAAAGCAGCCTCAAGGGTAATTTTCTATAGCACTGTTACAGTGCTTTGTTGTTTACAACTGAGAGAATGAACAGCCAAACGGATTCTTATTTTTGTTTTCCTTACTTTTTTTTCGCATTGTGTGCTGTTGTGATTATTAGTGGGTATAAATCCACATGTAAGATTTTTTTTTTTTCTTTCTAGAAATTTTTTTGTGCATCACCTTCTAATGTCTTCTGAATTACTAGTCACTTCTCACTTCAAGACAGTTAAGTGAGGATCCAGGTCAGACTGTAGTTAGTCTTTGAACCAGGAGGGATGTTACTAGGATCAGAGTTCATGTGCAGAAGAAATGAGATAGAGAGGAGTGACTGGAGAGACCTGTAGATCCAGAGCAAGGCAGTGAGTGTCCCGAAGGTTTGGTAAGCCTGTGGGAAATCGAATGCCCCAGATGTGGTAATCCTGAAAAGAAAGAAATGTGTAATGAAGGTGCTTGGTTGAGTGGATCAGGTGAGAACCAGAGTTGGTCTTGAGAAACTGACAGTTGCTAGGTAACCGTGCATGTATGTCAAGGGTATAAGATCACAAGGATGAATTTTCAAGAGTGATGCTGTAGCTCAGGCAGCTGAAGAAACAGCTGAGGAAGCTGGACCTCTACCAGAGCCAGGAGCTAAAGATCATGATAGTAGAGTTTTGGACTTGAGAGTGTTTTGATGTGGTTGCAGGGGGGAGAGATTTGTTCTTGCAATCAAACTGTGAGTCCCTGCATTGTTTATTTTGATCTAAGTGACTGCATAGTCGCTGTAGTCTGCTTATATGATATTTGATACAGAGCAAGAAGTTGATATCCTGTAACCTTGGAGTTGACATCCTGCAACCTCGAAGTGCATTGCTGTTTTGTTTGGTTTGGGGCTGGTTTGCTAGTGTTTTACAGGGAGGATGGGAGTGAAGGATAGTGGTTCTGCATTGGAGGGGAGAGTTGAGGATGAACAGGAAAGCTCAAAAGGGAAGAAAAAGTTTTGTGTGTTTTTTTTTTTTTTTTTTTTTTTAATATGAGCTTAGAGCTGATCCCTGAGATGCTGGGGTTTTGTTGCTTGTTGTCATCAACTTTATTTTTTTTACACTAGAGTTTGGCTAAAAAAAGAAAATCATTAAAGCGTTTTAGTCATCAGACATTTATGTTGTAGGTTAGCCATCTCCAAAGGAAACTTGGCTAGAGTTTGTTATTAATTTTGAGTGATTTCTATTTCTCTCCATAGATAGATGCCTCTGTAAATGCAGGTGGTATTTTCCTTTGAATGTAAACACATTTATGTGGCACCTGTAACTACCGTTGTGGGTTTTTTTACTTCATGCTTTAATATACTTTAACGAAAACACAACTTGTCTAGCTTTATTTGCTTATTGTATGTGAGTTACTAGCTTGAAGCTAGGTTTGTCGGAGCAGAGGTGCCTTGCTGTTTTGAGAGCCCCTGCAAAGGGGCTGTGCGGCACTAGATGGCGCTCGGTCTCCAACTTTCGTATTTTACCAGTCAAACTCTGCTAGGCTGTAAGGAAAAACCACTAGCATCATACTAGTGGTGACATTCCTGTAATTTGCGGAAGTTCTGTCTCTTTCACAATGTGATCACTTTTGAAGACTTCTACTCTTGGTGACAGTGTTATTTTACATTGAGTTTTAAGTAGGCTTATACAGATTTGGCATTTTTGTTTTGCTGTTGAGAATGGCTTACTGAAACTGTATAAATGAAACTGCTAGGGCAGATTTTAAAGAATGGTAATTAAGTAGATTTCCTCCAGGGTTTCAGTCTTGTCTTGGTATTTTTTGTATTACTTTGAGACCTTTGTGGATTGCAGAGATGGGATTCTCCAAAGTGACTTGAGCACAGATTACACTGAAGGATCACATCGCTTTCTGCAGCCAGAAATATTTGATTTGTCCAGTTGGATTCATCACGTTCTGGTTCTTTTTAAATTGTTGGTTGTCACTGCTGTGATTACTAATTCTTTTTATTTTTATAGCTTGTTACAGCTCTGTCATTCCCCATCGTTTATCTCTAATCGCTGCATGGAGTCCAGTATATAATTAATTTAGCCTTACTTTCTGACGCAGTACAAGCTCAGACCCCACAAAGCTCACTGTGCACTTAATTTTTTTGGACTGGGAGAGAATTCAGGTTTAGGAGCTCGCACTGCTTCTCAAAATACTGAAACTTTACAAAGACAGGTCTAAGGGTAGGATTTCCACACTCCGATAAAAATATCTATGTTTACTGTTAAAAACACAAAGGAAAAAAACCCCTGAAAATCCTATACCATTTCAGGGTGTGACACAATCCCTCTGCCTTCTAGAATAACATTCGCTTATTTTGCAGTCATAATCTATTGCTTCTGCACAGCGGCTCTTTCTGCAGATGTGTGTCGCCTTCTAGGCTGCTTTACAGAACTGTTGGAAATAATGATCATTACCAGACAGCGTGTGTTGGTAGTGGACAGAACAAAAAGTATTTTAACGTGGCAATTCAAGCTGCTTTTTCCAGCTGGGTGGAATTTAAGAAAATATGAAGGATAGATTTTTTTTTTAAACTTCCACCCTTAAATTTAATAGTGTATCAAAGATCACCCATTACCTGCAGCTTGCACAGTGTACGCTGTGTCTTGGATTGAATAGTCCCTGTCAGTTTGAGTAGTCTTCAGCTGCGTAGGCCTTTCAGTACCAGGGCTAACTATGCTGGCAAAATTGGGGGTGGTAAGGGAAATGGATTTTGGCAGCTGTAGCAGTGATGCTTTTCTGTTGTAGCTTTTACCCTTGAAGCCCAAAGAACATTCAGAAAATTGTCCAAGAGGAGTGCTCACCATTACAGCATATGATAGCAGGTAGTAATCAGGGGTGGCTAAGCTCAAATAGCACAAGGGCTTGTTTCAGAGCATTCAGCGCTGGGTTGGCCGTGTTGCAGTCTGAGGGAACATCAGGCTGGTCTTTGGCAAGTGGAAAAAAGAAAAAGAAGGGCTGGAACAGAAAGACTTTCAAACCTGAGTTTGGTGCCTGGGGTGTGCACATTAAAAGCAGAACTATCCCTTTATCACAGGAGTTTTTTTCTAAAGCTTGTATTTTGGATATTTCTTGTAAGTAATGAGAGTAACAGGTATTGGCATCTTGACCAATGTTGGTATCTTCTTTTTAGGTCTGTCTATGATGGAGAAGAACATGGTCGTTTCATGGAGAAACTGGAAGCACGAATCAGAAACCATGATCGTGAGATTGAGAAAATGTGCAACTTCCATTACCAGGGCTTTGTGGACTCCATCACAGAGCTGCTGAAAGTGAGAGGAGAAGCTCAGAAGCTGAAGGTAAGGGAAAGCTGTCTAGACCTCGTCCTGGGCAACTTGCTGTAGGTGGCCCTCCTTGAGCAGGGGGCTAGGACCAGATGACCCAAACTCAGCCACTCTGGGATTCTGTGAAACCGCGTGAATGCCATGTTTTCTCCTTTTGTCTAGAGCGTCTCTCCTCTAGCTAAAAAATAAAGAAAGGTGTGTATAGATCTTCATTCTTCCTGTAGCAAATAGGTTAGTCATTTGAAGTTTGATAGTTATTTGGGCAAACTGGAACAGTGTGGTATATTAAAAACACAAGAAAGATTAAAGCTAACCCTGTTCTGCATTAGGAAAGCTATTTTTCCTGGTATACCTTATACCATGTTCTTAAGCAAGAATAAGCTCTACGGTCAGAAGTAAATCTGCTGTAGCAGCATCTACTCTAGTGCCTCATCCAACACTGAATTCTCATCACAGGTAACATTATGTCAGACAAATCAGCAGATCAGTCACGAGGTGTCTGCCCAACGTTGGGAAGTGGAATGTTAATATTTAAAAGCAAATGAACATCAGAGCATTGTAGGGTGTTCAGGTGTAAGCAGGAACAGTAGTGAAAAATAACTGCTAATTTCACTAACTACTAAAAGACTGAGTAAACAAACACACAGCTTGATTCTTTTTTTCAGTAGCATCTCCAGGTTTGGTTGGCTTAACTAGAAGGCAAAATGGTTAGAGCTGGGGAAGAAGAAAGTAAAATGATTACAGGTATGGACTTTCCAGATATTGTGGCCTTTAAAGCTGTGCAGAAACATGAGAGAAAGATGGAATTTACCCATGTCTTGGAAAAACTGTGTTTAGTAGTATCTGGAAAAAGCCATTTGTAGTATCAGAATGTGGGTAAGTGGTGAGAAGGAAAGTAGGCAGGCTTCCGGGGAGAAGAAAGGACCTAGAGGTGTTTCTGCATGTAGGGGCTGGGTGAGCTTGTGGTTTGTTTGGCTCCTGCGCCTTAAAATACAAATATTTCACAATTTGGGGTGTATAAAAAAGCACAGCAATGAGTTAATTGGTGTCAGAGGCCAGAGAACCTTCCTCCTTTTCCTACACAAGTTAGAACAGAGGCAGGGGAGACCACTATGCCATCCCTTGCTGCAGCAACAAGGTGTGACCTTGACATGAAAACCAAAAGCAGCCTCCCAGAGCAGTCACTTAGTGACTGGAGCTGAGTTGTGTGGCACCCAAAAAGGCATGGACTGACTCCAAAGACCACAACAAGTCTTTCTGGCAGAGGGGAGTCTGACCTTTTAAGGACCTTTCTGGGACTCTAGGAGTGTGGAAGACCCTTCAATGTGCATTAGAAAAGATGAAGTTATAAATAAGGGGGGAAGGGGCAAAAAAATCTCAGAAAAGCAAGTTTTCTTGAAAAGAAGGAAGAATTCTAACTTCAGTGTGCTGACTGCTGCTTTTCATATGTTTATTTATTCATTTTAAGCTATGTCTGGCATTTCCTCGCAGGTGTCTAGCTTTACACACACAGGTCTCCATCCCACAAATGGAAGAGTGCTTGCAGCAGCAACTTTGTGGGGGGGGTGTCCTGACACTTGAAGCACCCATATTACTACATACGTATTATTTCCATGGCAAGGATTCATTCAGCAGTTGATTGCAGGATGAGGCTATTGGAAAGACCATGGAAGTTTTTTTTTTTTTTTTTAAAAAAGCTATTGTTTCTAGCCAAGAATTCCACATTGTTTGTTTGCAAAGGCTTGTTGCTGTTTCCCATTCTACAAACAGCTACTTTGTTGGTGGCACACTGTGAAGTCCATCTCTGTACCCTCAGGATCTCTCTTGATTTCCATTACTATGTGATCTATAAAACGGCACATGGGAAAAATATACACAGAAACTTATTTGAGAAATACTGAGCCCTCTTTGTAAGGGCTTCCCCAGGGAATCATCCATGGGTCGAGTGGTGAGAGTGTGTTTTGTTCCAGCTATTCATTCTCTATTTGATCTTGGTCTTTTTCTCAATAGCGCTTGTCTTTGAACATACGTGCAACCAGCAACAAAATAAATGCCTTCCCTATTGCATCTCTAGGATGTATCTTCACTTGTGTGCTTTTAGCTTTGGGATGTTTTGTATAATATCGTGCTTGCAGAAATATTGGTGTTCATTGTTTTAAGAATGCACATGCTAAATGTGAGCTGGATGCATTATCTTCCCCAATTCATGTGTAACACAGCTGCCCTCTTCCCCCTGTGCTGTGACGCTGTGTTTCAGGTGGCCCCAAGTGAACTAAAACCTAATCTGGGCTGGATTGATGAACCTTCTCACCTGCTTTTGTGCCCTGTGAAGGACTAGCACTCATTTGGGAACTTTATCTTCTTGATCAGCAGAGGATCTCCTCTGCAATGAATTTCTGCATTAGGCAATATTTTGTGTTGTTTTCAAGAGGTGCTGTGTCACTGATTAGTAATCTCTATATGGATAAAAAAGTAAAGTTAATTGAAAATACACAGGATACATTTTTCAAAAGGCATCTCCTTCCTTTGGATGATATTTAAACTATAACGTTTTTTAAACCAGAAATTTTTTTGCATTTGCTTAGTCTTTTTTTTTTTTTTTGAAACTATATAGCTTCACCATGACAATTCTCTTTACTTTTGATTTCTTACATGTTTTCCAAGGAAAAATATTGTTGTTTTGTTGGTGGTGGTGTTTGTTTTGTTTTGTTACACATCTTCAATGTTTTTGTATCTTGTGCTGCAGAATCGTTCTTCCTCATTAGGAAATGAGCAGCCTGATGTTGACCTGTTCTCAAACCTATAAATGCATGGTGCTGTTGGGTCTCGAGAACCAGGTACCAGTCTGTTACAGCTTATAAAGATTCCAGTGGAGTTTAAAAGGGCAAAGATAGATTATACATTAGCGTGCTTCAACTTGGGAAACTTGACTCGAGGCATGAAGGGGAAAGGATCACAGCCACAGGGCTGGTGACAACTTCAAGAAATCACGTAGTCTGTCTTTTCTCTTAAGCAAGTTCTTCTTCAGCTGTGTCATACCTGATGGATTTTTATGTAACATCCTCTAATGTTAGTCATCGCCCAGGTACTGCTGTCCTTCCTTCTCTAGGAAACTTGAGTGGCATGATTGAAAAGCCTTTTTTAGGTCTACTACTGTTTGGCCTGTCAGACACAAAAGAGGGATTATTTCTCTTAGTTTTGCAGCTGTCGTCTTCGGGTTAGAGGAATGTTCTTCTCTGGTCTTGTCCTCTGTAAGATAGGTAGCCCCAGTCCATCCTAGAGGGTTGTGCTTTCTAGGCATATCACCATTATTACTTTCCTACTTTGAAGGTCCTTCCAGCTGATGGTGTTCGGGGCTGTTTTGGTGATAAGCATGGTTTCTACATTAGGACAGGCAATCAGGCACCAGTGAAATGGTGCAGAAGGGTTATTTCAAGCACATTGTAGGATTATGTTCATGCATATTTGTGTGATGGTTGCTTTCTTAGTAACAGCACGGCACTGGCTGTTCCTCAGTTTCATGGACTGTGATCACCAGGACCATTTTCAAAGAGCTACAGTAGAATCACTTGTTGCCTTGTTTTGTGTAGCTAATGATCTCTGCTCAAATTTAGTTCTTCCCACCTGCCACTATCGAAGAGCAGTTAATAAAAGGGGTTTTCTCTGAAAAGACATCTGCAATTCTAACCCTCTCTGCCAACAAGTCATAAGATCTATGAAATTATGAGTGTGACAGGGGGAGAAAATTAATAAGGAAGCAACGTTTATTGCTTAGTGCAGTCAGATTAAGGTAGATTTAATTAAACTGAGGCAGCTGGCTTAGTGTGAAGGGAAGATCACCTTCACCCACGCAAAACCAAGCGGGGGATCTTGGTGCCCCACGATGTGGGATGACCTGAAAGCACAACAGCCGTGCAGTGGATTCCCATGGGGTTGCATTAATGAGAGGAGAATGGCTGTGGTGGTGGGTAATGAACTCCGTCCTTGAGTGCACCCTCCGGATTGGAAAGTTCATGAGTTGCCAACTTGAAGGATCACTCCACAGTCACCCTCCCTTTCGTAGGGAGGCTGGAAATCAGCAGTAGGTGGGTGTTGGACAGCGGGATGGAGTCGGCACAGCCGCGTGGGGTCATGGTGGTGCCCTTCGGATCCATTCCCAGGATTCCTCTGCAGCGCCCTTTGCTCCTCTCTCTCATCACGCTGACACTCTCTAAATGATAGCAGAGTGATGTTTAAAAACCCCCAAACCAAAGCCCTGCTCCATACCACATGTTCTGTATATAGATAAATGAACTGATGACTTGAGCATCCCGTAAGCCCCTTGTGTGATCCCATCGTCTCTTTCTTCACATGTGCCCACCTGTTGTCTGTCCCCCCTTGCTGTGCGTCTGTCTTAGATTATAAAATCTCCTCGTCTGAAAAGCTTCAATGTGTCTACAGAGAGTCTATATAAATAGTCATCTATTTTTTTCAGTGTATGGATGTAGACCTTAAGAATAAAAGAAAACACAACTCCCTGCCCCCTGAAAACTCATAGTGTGCAAGGGCAGAATATATTCTTACTTTTTTGCTTTAGCTGGAGTTGATATGTAATTTTAATAGGAGACTAGTATAGCCTTGGCATTATTTTAGGAGCAGTTTTAAATTACCCTACATGGATTCCTTTTTCCTGGTGGGATTTTCAGGATATAAGCAAATAAAATAATCTTTGGAAGAGATGCAATGCTCCTGCTTGTAAAATCTCAATACATCATAAAGGAAATGAGCAGTTTTTGCACAGGGCAAGCGGCCAGGAGCACTGAAGCTACTGCAGAAGAGGGAGCAATGTGATGCAGATGCTGTAGCGAAATTGTGTGCAGGGAGATCATGGGATGACTCCCCTTCTTGCATCACAGTAAGATTAAAAACCAGCATGGCCATTGTTAAAACAAAAGGAAGCCTGTGAGGCTGGATAACTCTGTTCATTTGAGCCACGCAGACCTTTCAGTGTGAGATGTCCTGTTGCAGTTTGGACCAGTGTGGGAAATGATTGTTGCTCAGGATCTTTCAGTAGTCAGCAGGAAACAAATTGGATCCTGAACCAATTTTATATTTATTAATACAAAGCTCCACTCCTATCTGAACTGGTTGCCTTGTGGCATGCTGAAAAGAGAAAGAGGTGGCTGTTACCTTCTGAATCCACCTTGAAGCTTGTCCCGCTTTGCTCTGCTATTTTCTCTGCTCTGTGCACCATCCACATTCTGTTGGGTAATTGCAGAGCATCAAGTGATATTTCTTCAGTAGTGGCAGATTCATGAAAAATTCAGCTTGTTTTTGCAATTGTTGAAAAGAATCAGGAAATAAAGGTCTTGAGTTGGTTTGTGTGATCTTATGCTCCTGGATGTACTTTGAGAGCTCCATGTCACAGCTCATGCTGTTGCCCAAGCTCTGTTACTGATTTTGCCTACGCAATAAACAAAACTCCTGAAAACACGCAGAAACTAGTTCATAAAATTTGACTATGCCGGCTGAAATCCAGCAGCAGCTTCCACCGTACAATGAGCCTGAGTGAAACTAGAAAGCTCTGAGACATCTTAGAGACAAGCCTGGAGATGAATATTTACAACTTTAGTAGCAGTGAAAAGGGTAGTCTATGGGGAAAAAACACGTGGTTTTATGGCAATTTAGTCTCAGACTGATATGAGGCACCTGAACTCAGAGTAGTTCTTTGCTGGCATTCACATTTATAAATGGCTGCTTCTGCTGAAGACCTGAAGCTGGGCATGTTTACTTCAAAGTTTGTTTCGGCTATCCCAGCTGGTCTGTAGAAAATGGTATATCTTGATTTACAAACCTTCTCCTGTTTGAACTTGAATGAGCATTCAGGAGAATTCCCAAAGTCATCCTTCTACTTGTCTAAATAATGTGCAAGCTGCTTATTTTCTAGCCTGACGAGTCTAAAAATTAGCTTTGTTCTCATGTGTGTCTGTACTGAGTCAACTAGAGCTGTAAAGGGCTGAACTGCTGTGATCTTGCTGGTCCAGGGAACCTACCAGTTTGCAAAATGGGAAATTTTTGAACTGTGGGGCCCAGCCTGATGGGATAATACAGAAAGACAGTTTAGTAAGGAAAATACATACTTTTTTTTTATACCAGGTATATAAAAATACATTTTTATACCAACAGGAGGAGGGGTCCAGTGCGAGATGCATCTGAAGATCTAAAAGAAAGTATTTGAACTGTATAGGTAAAGCCCACATTGAAGAGTTCTTTTCTTGCCATGATATTAAGGAGTTAAAACCTATTTGTAATCTGTTTGATGTTGAGGAGGGGAAATTTAATTCCTCTACCACTCAGGTAAAATAGCTTTTAAGATGAGAACACATGTGAGTGCTAGCTACAAAATCTGATCCATTAATACTGCAGGATTTTGAGGCTGCCATGCAACAGCATTAACTCTTGTTGCCTTTTTCTTTTCTCTGGTAGCAGGGAAGAAAACCCTTGGTATTTGCTGTGTGGCTGTTGGCGTCCCATGTGCCAGAATGGCGATAACTATTAAATGGGTCATTAAACAGTTTCATGCCATGCAAGAGAAGATTGTGTGAAAAGCGATGGTGTTTATGTACAGTTTCTTATTTGTGAAAAACATTGTCCTGACTTACACGTAGATGTGCTTTGTCTTTTTTCCCCATTATCCCTGCAGAATCAAGTGACGGACACCAACCGAAAGCTGCAGAATGAGGGAAAAGAAGTGAGTGATACATTCATTCATTCTGTCTGTTTTTTTGAGTTTCCACTATTTGGCTGTGCTTGTGGGAAATTACACTGAGCGTTGATAACTGCTCAGCATTAACTGCTAATGTATACGGCATTGGTATTAAAGCGAGCACTGATTCCCTTTCCTGTATTTTGCTTTTCTGCATGAAAGATGAGTTGCGTTGGGAAGTGATTTTTCTTTTGTACCGCTTGTGGATTCAAAGCTGGTGAGAGGCAAAGCCTAGGAAGCAGGAGGGACTTGAAACAATAATCAGGTTGTGGGCTTGCTCCTGCAGCCCTAAATGGTGTCATTTGGATCATTCACGACACTACTGCTTCACCTGTAGGCCAGCAGGTTGAGGCGGGTGATTCTGCCCCTCTGCTCCGCTCTGGTGAGACCTTACCTGGAATACTTCATCCAGCTCGGGGGTCCTCAGCACAGGAGAGATGTGGAGCTGTTGGAGCGGGGTCAGAGGGGACTACAGGGATGGTCAGAAGCTGGAACAGCTCTGCTGTGGGGACAGGCTGGGAGAGTTGGGGGGGTTCAGCCTGGAGAAGGGAAGGCTGCGGGGAGACCTTGTTGCAGCCTTTCAATGCTTGAAGTGGGCTAGTAAGAAAGATGGAGAGAGACTTTATACCAGGGCCTATAGTGACAGGATAAGGGGCAACGGTTTTAAACTGGAAGAGGGCAAGGTTTAGACTGGACATGTTTTAGGATGGGTTTGGTGAGGCACTGGACTAGGTTGCCCAGAGAAGCCTGTGGATGCCCCATC
The DNA here is from genome assembly GCF_023634085.1 of Falco cherrug. Taxonomy (NCBI): domain Eukaryota; kingdom Metazoa; phylum Chordata; class Aves; order Falconiformes; family Falconidae; genus Falco; species Falco cherrug. The sequence goes on along the minus strand of NC_073697.1, from coordinate 39,743,700 downwards.
CCTGGCAATGTCCGAGGCCAGGCTGGACGGAGCTTGGAACAACCTGGGCTGGTGGCAGGGACACCTTTCTATGGCAGGAGATTGGAACTAGATGACCTTTGACTAGATGTCCCTTCCAACCCAAACCATGCAGTGATTCTATGAATATGAGCTGGAGAGTCTGGCTTCTGCTTCACAGTGCAGTACAGCAGCAGTTAAAGTCAGGGTGGTTTTTGAGCTGCATGGATAGAGGCATCAAGGCATGGAGCAAAGGTAGTGATTAGTATGTCCTGGATGTGATGTGCCTCTAATGACATTCACTCTTCTTCCTCTTAATCAACAAGGAACATTAACAGACTTGGGGGGACTTCAGAGCTGAAGGCACTGATGCTTGAAGGTTTTCAGGTGCCCAAGATGCAGATGTCTGAGAACTCCCAGGGATGGTCCTTCTCCCCTCTTTGTCTTTGCTCCTGATCAATTGGATCACTCTCCTCATGTTCGATGTGTCTACTCTTTGCAGCTTTTGTTTTCTTTCTTAACTGCCCTCCCAGACTTCATTTTGCTGGGGGTACATATAGGCATTGCTGTTTCAGTCAACTGCATTTCATTTGGAAAAACAAATGAGAAAATCCCCATGTTGAACTGCATCAGACCAATTATTCTAATAAAGATTAAAGATTAAAAATGCCCTTTTGGGAAGAGGTGATGCAGCTTCTCTCCTGAATCAAATAAACATACCTCTGTGTTACCTTGACCGGAGGATTTGCCTACAAGGGTAGAAAAGCCTGGGATTTCAAAAGGACTTTGCAATCTCAGTCTTGTACTGTGGAGATAAGTTGGTGCTCTAGAGAAAAAGTCTATGACCTGCCCCTTTGAAAAAAGAAACCAAAGAGTTTTCTTTTGTATGCAATGGCTGATTCTTGTTTTGCCCTTGTTCAGACGCACAGGTTTTTCTGTTGGCGACTGAGCATTTAAAAATCCTTGTTAGCTTGTGATGGTAAGAATCCCCCTGGGAATGAGCGGCCACATCCTGTCTTTGAGAAGAACTAGAAAGAGAAGCTTGGAGAGGGAGTAGGGAAGAGATGAATAAAATGGGAAGGGGAAGTCATTTTTGGAATTCATAGGACGTGCTACAAGGCTGGTATTTTGATGGCTTTGGTTTTGCTGCTTGCTTACTTGAAATTAAGGGAATGCTTCTGCTACTCGATTAAACAACTCAAAGCTGCCTGTCCTCCTTATTTCAGCAATGCTCTGCAGTGCTTGGTGAGCTCTGCAGTTATTGGAGTAGGCTTCGTTGTCCACCTACAGTTTGGATAGTTGTGACAAGTGCAAAGCAGTTTGTATCCTCTCTGCTCTGTCTTTACTCCTCTTGGTGAACCTTTTTTTTTTTTTTTTTTTTTTCCCCTTTCCAAAGCTGATAATAGCAATGGAAGAGCTGAAGCAATGCCGATTACAACAGAGAAATATTTCAGCGACGGTTGATAAGCTAACACTGTGTCTTCCTGGTGAGGAATCTGAAATTACTTTTTATTTGTATAGCTGTTTATTTTAATTCAGGCCTCTTAGTTTTTGTGCTTGTGTCTCAATGCTTGTGTGTTTTCCTTCTCTTTCCAGTCCTGGAGATGTACAGCAAACTGCGAGAGCAAATGAAATCTAAAAGGTAAATTTCGTATAGACTGGTGTTTGCATTGGAAGAGTTGAAAAGCACCCATTTGGTGCTGGATAAATTAAAGACATTCTGAAAACTCAAGACTTCAAAAATCAGTCTTTCCAAGTTAACTTGCCTGATTTCTGGCTGGTATCTTCACAGTCTTGCTCAGTCTCCTGTGGTACAGCCTAAAACTGGGATTGCAGCAGGCTTTAATTTTGTTTTGTGTTAGTGAATGTTCACCTTAATTAAAAACCTTTTTCTTTTCGAGGAAGCTCGCTGTTGCAATGCATGCAATTGATGCATGACTTGGTACTTATTCATAGAATGAAATTTAGTTCATAACACATGTCATAATACAAAACCTGATGCAATCCGAGAGAATCTGATGAACACAAATGGATGCCAAACATTTAAGAAATGTGCAGGATGGTAGAAGTTGGTGAGAAGGCATATGGCTTATTTTGTGGTAGAAATAGTTGCTCAGAAGAGTGAGCTGAACTACAAGGACTTTGTGGCTCAGAAATCATGAGCTGTAAATCTAGGATTTTTCCCACCCTGCTTCTGTTGCTATGCTGAATGATTGAATGACGATCCGGGATATTTGCATGGCTGGGATCCTGGGGGACAGTTTGTTTAAACAGCATGGGACTTTGGAGGCGCGTTGTAGCCCTGGGGGTGGCAAACTGGGCAAAAAGCAGCTGCTAGAAGGTCAGCTGAAAACGTGGCAGGTTCCAGCTGAATGCCACGCAGGGAGAGCAGTCAGATCGGATGCCTGGTTTTGTGCCTGCCATCCATCATAGAAACAATACAGAAGAAACCAGATGTTTCAAACAAGGCGATAACTAATTGGATGGGCGTATTTTTACACTTCCCCTCCTGCCTCTGCTGATCTCTGTGGTCCTTGGACCCAGGAGCCGTGGGTAAACAGATAAGTGTTACTGCTGAAAGTTGGGCTGGCCGGAGGAGTTGTAGGGAGCTTATTTAGCTGTTCACAAAGCGCTCGCTCTCTTTCTTGGGATGGCTCGGTATAGAATAGGGCAGTGTACAGTTTGTCCAACTGTTTTTAGTCTGTTTACAGGAACAGCAAGGGGCTTATCCGTTGACAGATGTGGGGTGGAGAGCTGGAGCTGATCACAGCATTGTGAACTTTTGAAGGGAATCCACATGCTGCTTGATTCCCTTGCTCTGGATAGTGTTTCCAGCGTCTGCTTCTAAGAATTTCATCTTCCCCCGCCCCCTCCCCCCTTTTGAATTAGTTCATTCTGAAACAAATAGAAGTTGAAAGCCACATTTAAGGAAAATCTGAACCCTTGGCTTTCTTTTTTTCCGTCTTTCTTTGTCCGGATTTGATGGCTTCATTCACCAAACACAGCACAACATATTAAATATTTTTGTATCTGCACCCGGTCTCACTTATATATCATTTCATGATAGCCAGCAAGGGGGTTGGTTACTAGCATGAGTCTTGGTTTTTGGGTACATGGTCTCAGAGGAGTAATAGGCTTTGCATTCGAGGCGAATAAACTCAACTCTCCCAAGGTAGAAAAAATGAGTTATGTGCTGTTTGCTGCGTGATGTGTATAAACCAAATGTAGGTGTTTGCCGAATGCAGAATCTGTGGCTGTTAACTGGAGCTGGAGATGGGGAACAAAGCATGGTTTGAACTCGGAGGGTTGACCTTTGTCAGCAGAGAGAAGAGATGGAGAGAAACATTGTCCAGAATTTAAGGAAGGGACAGAGAAAGATCTTTGCTGCAGTGGCTGAGACATGTTGCTTCTTGTTGCAAAGTGATGAGAAAGAAAATAGTTCTGCCTCCAGAGGTTCCTCCTGGTTCTGCAGGGCTCTGGAAGGATCAGTCTTTTTATTTTTTTTTACCCCTGGGTCACTTGCCATATCCATACAGTTCCCAAGCAGTAAGCAATGAGAATGCTTCATCCTGCACGTAGTTGAGAAGCCTCCGCAGAGCTGTGCCCACTGAGCAGGGCCTGGGTATTTCCAGAGAAGAGAGAGAGAAAAAAATAAAATTCAGGCTCTGACTCTGTTTTATCAAAATGCATTTATCATTAACGTAAGGGATGCAGTCTGGGCTGAGGCAGCAGTACTTTGGCCGCAGGAATTGCCAATCTCACACAAGAGCAGTGTTGACCTTTCCTCTGCCCCCATGTGTTTTGGACTCTGTTTTTGGCAGGCAGCCGCAGACCCCATCAGTGACTGCACTGTCCCCCCTGGCCACCTTTTAACTGCTTCTAGTGCAACAAACAATGGCCTAAAATACAACAACCCTCCCAGCGTGTGTTTATTCCTCTGGTTTAATTTCTGGCTTTCTGTGCAGTCTGAAGTTTCTCTCCAGAGAGGTTTGCATTTTATTGCAAATAGTTTTTCATACCTTACTGTAGTGTAAACACTGGACAGGTTATGGGGTTAATCAGTTTGACTTCTGGTGTTGGGAACAGGACAGGCCACTTCTGGTTAAAATAACTCCCTTGTGGACCTACTTGGAGTTCAGGCAAGGATTGTTTTGAATGGGGATGTAAGTGTCAGTTCTTTTTTTTTTTTTTTTTTTTTTCAGCGGTGCTAATATGTTTCTTATGACTAAACACTTTTTCTCCCCCAAAAATTCACGGTGGAAGTGGCAGGTGCTTGTGGCAGAGATTAACCATGGGTGTAGTCAGCTGAAGTCTATTCACCCTAGAGGTGACTGTGACCTACTGTTAGTCTTAAATATTTTTTTATAGACTCTGCTAATGCTTCCTAGATGGTTCCCTCATAACTTTTTTTTATTCTAACCTTTGACCAGATCTGTGGTCAGACCAGGAGGAGGACAGTTTCACATTTTACATCACCATTCAGGAGGGTTCCCATACTCCAGTGAACAGGCAAATCCTATGGACTCCCACTTCCCAAAGGGAAAAGAATGGAGGGAGGGTGTTTGAGAAGAATGATTTGCTTAGGCTACTTTCCCATTTAACATCTTCTGTGAGGCTATGAAGATTGCTTTTATCCAGAAAGGTAGGATAAATTTTAAGTCCGTTAGGCATGACAAAAAATACAGAGGCATGCGTTGTGCATAGGGGAATAAACATTGGGATTTTTGCATATATGTATATATAATGTATATTGCTTTTAGAGTGGGGAAATAATTTTCAACATTGAAAAGGTCTCATATCCCAGTGGTACAACAGTAGTTGCTGGAGATGCAGGGTCTTTCTAAAAAATGGATTCATTGGACCCCTAATCTCAGGTTTGTATCCAGACTGTTTTTACCTCTACTGAAATAAAATGCGCTTTGGGTAGGAAGTGTTTTTAATGGTGCTTAGTAGCATTAGAACAGCTGGGAGGAAGGTGGGATCAGACTCCTGGTACGCACGGGGAAGGAAAGCTGAGCTCTCATGTCCAAGATCTTTACAACACAGTAACAAGTGTCTGTGCTAGTAGTAGATATATTGGAAATTAATGTGTGTTAGACACTAGTTCATCAGTCTATGGTGTATTACAGTATACTCACATCTCCACGTTCTGTCTTACGGCACCTCACTGTTAGAGGTTGCCAAATCTGGCAGCCCCACAGAGAGAAATCTGCTGCAGCCTTGTGCCCCAGGTCCAGGCAGGAGTGAGGCTGAGTGTGTGCTCCCAGCTGGCACCCACACAACACCTGGTCCAACATGCAGGCTTGTGTACACTTAGCTGGCTGTACAGATCAACAGGCAGGAATGCTCAGCACTCCCAAGCATCAACAGCCTCATCCCGTTCCCTTGTCTGGCTGGTCAGGATGAAGGTGATGTGCACCCAGAATGGAGTCCTTCACCCAGGGAAAGGGTTAGAGGTGCGATGCCAAAATGCTCTTCCCCTGCATCCCATAATATGCCTCATACCTGACATGGATGCCTTGGTCTGAGGAACTGGGAATACCTGCTGACTTTGATGGGTGTCACCTACATCTGTGGGGCTGATGGCTCTCCTGGCAAGACCAGTGCAGGGTCTTCCTGGGGTTCCCCCATGCCCATGAGCCATCGTGCCTCATTGCTCCTCCTTGCATGTGGGGCTGAGCTTTCTCCTTGGTTAACCTAACAATACTACATGCGGTTGCCAACTTTTCCTTCTTTTGTGATATAGTGCCTAAAACAGGCTTTACTGTGGGTGAGAGCTGCTACTGGGCTCAGCTGATCCTGATCACTTGTGACCCAGCTGATCCTTGTCTGCACATCAGAGCTCTGAGTAAGGAGCTGCCTACTGCATTTGTGTTCCTCTGCTTCAAGAGGAGAACGATGTTTTGTGGTTACCTGGCTGCTAAGCTGTGTTCCTTTGAAGAGAGCTGAGATTCTCAGATATATTGAATAATTTACATTTAACACACATTTTGGAGAGGAAGTGGGATGGAAATAGCCATTCTTCTTTTTGCATCTGCCTGCCTTGCTTTCCCCAGACACTACCCTGCACTGAAGACCCTGGAGCACCTTGAGCACACGTACCTGCCCCAAGTGAGCCACTACCGCTTCTGCAAGATCATGGTGGATAATATTCCAAAGCTGCGGGAAGAGATCAAAGAAGTTTCCATGTCAGACCTCAAGGATTTCCTGGAGAGTATCCGTAAGCACTCCGACAAGATTGGAGAGACAGCAATGAAACAGGTAGGACTTCTGTGTGTGCACGCAGGTTGGAGGTTTTCTGGAAAGCGGAGGGTGATTCATGGTCATGTTAAAACAAAGTTCTGCTTTTCTAGTCCCAGGGCAGTAAATTTAGTTTTACATATAGAAGTAATTTTGTCACCAGGAGAAGCAATGATTCTTCATTCTGTGGTTGCTACTAGAGTTTTTTATCTTCTGACTTTTATACTGTTGAAAAACAGTGGTCCATTTTTGTTGTCATATTCTGCCACCTGTATTTTGCCATAGGCTCTTGGTAGCCCAGAGCCTGGGAAGTGCAGTTGCGGTGTATAACTCATATTTTCCACTTAGCAGGACAGAGGCATTTGTGCTGCTATGCCTGGTGTAAACTGGAAGGCCTGCAGACACCAGTGTTGATTTCCCAGGTTCAGGGTGAAGCAATAGCAGTTCATGCACTGATTGCAAGTTAACTTCTTTTGCGTCTTAAACAGTTTTTCAAATACTGGGTAAACTTTCACTGTGATTTACTTGCATTTGCCTAGGAATTGATGTCTGTAAAAGATGAACCTGATGAGCTGAACATCCTTGTTCACTTATTAAAATAGAATTGCCTTTGCCCCCTCTTGTTTTTAATATTCTAGGTTTGAATTTCAGTACAGTTCTTACCACAGCTGGGGAGCATTGCTCACAGTGGCTCTTAAAAAGAACTTTGCTACTTTGATGAAATTTAAATCCACTGGTAGTGAAATGTTTACCTCTCAACGAGCAGTAAACCACTTCCTCTGATAGTGATTGATGGGTTTGACTTGTTGATTTTTGGGAAGGATTCTTGCTACAATTTTTCACAAGATCATGCTGTTGTGTTTATAGGTAGAGTTCAATTTTCTGCCTTATAAACACCATCCTTTCTGTAAAATGGTCTAGCTTGAGGATTTCTAGTAATTAGAATTTCTATTAATTAATTTCCAGTATATCTGCTGCCTTACTGTCTTCTCAGCTTCTTTCTGGTATTTTGGAAAAACAAACTAAGCTTTATATTGTATAACAGAGCTATGGAGAGATGCCATTCTGCATATGAGAGTTCAGATGACTTTGTTAGTTGTTGCACTGAATCAAACTAGGCTTTCTGAACCTGCAGAAAACATGTTGTGACCTGGATGTCCTCTTGGGGAGGCAGGTGTGCATGGTGGCAATGTCTGGGATGGTTGCAGTTGTTACTGTGAATTTACCTGATAGAGCAGTTTCTAGAACAGTAATTGTTTACAAAAAATACTCTTTTTTTGTATTATGGCAGCCATACATTTTTAAATCATTCCTTCTTGTTTCCTGTGGCTGGAAGGGAGTAGGAGTTTTATTTGTCTTTTGGTGCCTAATTAATGCAGCAAATATGCTACTTTAAGTAAATCGATAACTTCTTTATATTCTCTTAAGGATATTTACCAATTGTAGAGCTCGTGCCCTGTCTGGAGCTCCACTCATTCTCCATCTTTTGCTCTAAAGAAATCTGTATTTTTAGAGCAAAGCTAAAAATGCTGCAGTAGCCCATACTGGTGTCTTATTTTTCTGCCATGGGTACTCAGGTGTGTTGCTCACCACTTCTGAGCCTTCCCCCTCCTTGTGATACTTGCCAGCTGCATAATCAGGGGAGGAATTGGGGGGGGGTCTGTGGGAACTGGCTGCTCCTGCCCTACCCAGGTACAAAAACAGGCACAGCAAATCGAAACCAGCATGGGCCATGCTTTAAAAGAGGCCTGGGTGAAGGTTGCTTCTTCATTCTGTGGGTGATAGACCTGTGGAGTTCCTTGTGCAGTTTTCCATGTCTTCAAGGGCAAACTGGCCAAGTGCTTTTACCAGGTTCCCCAAGGGTTGCTAACTGAACAACTGTTGTGGGCTCAAGTGCCTGATCTGACAACAGTGGGAAGCTGGGAGAAGCCCTGGGGGGTAAAAACTGTGTTTACTCACCCTGTTCTCATCCTCCTTTGGTGGAGTTTGGTGTTTGGTTTTGCAATACTGGATTATCTAAGCTCCAGCTGTGGGCCAGCAAGCAGCCATGCATCTGAACGAAACCTCCAAAGACTGTTTTCCTTCTTCCCGTAACAACTCTCACTTCTTTTTCCTCTCAGTTTGTTAGACTCTTTCTCTACTCATCACCTTTTGTCTCTGTGTTTATTTCAGCTGCTAATGTTTTGAGCTTCCCTTAAGTTCGTTATTTGTTCTTTAGCTCCAGATAGCCTCTCCACCAGCAATGCAGTCCCTGCTTTGACCAGAGACAAATGCTCTGTGCCTTCTCCTTTCAGTGTTCTTCTACCTTACACACTTGCATAAGTTCTTCATTGTTCACCACTGTCTGCTCAAGTTCCAGCCATGTTGGACTGTAAGGATTTCTAAATTGAAGTTTGGGTTATGACGGTTTTTTTCTTTGCCTGTTGATGTTGCCAGCGTGTCTGCTTGAATGTATCCAACAGAAAAATACAGAAGTAGGAAAGATTTTTTTTTTTTTTTTCCTTTCATGTAGATGTTAGTTGGGCTGTTGGAAGGCAGCATCAAAACAAGATGCACCAAAGGGCTGACATTGAGATGCTTTTAGTTTGCCTACAGATAATAGCGAAGCACACATCTTCAGTCTCCCCCAAATCCCAGTTTTCTGCTGATGTATAAGAGCAAGGTGAGCCTCTAGAAAAGGTTTCCTTCACCCTTTATGGGAACAGAGTTACCTCTGAGGTTGGTCTCAATGGCTCTGCAGCAGTAAAGGCGTACTTTTCCCGCACAGTGGCTTGGGGAGGAAGGTCAATGTGCCACTTCCAGTTGCAAAAGCCGAGTTGGAAGTGATGTTTGAATTTGAAAAACATGCTAGGTTTATTCCTGCAGAAAGTATCATGAGCTGCTTCACCAATGAGAAGTGATGAGGAGCTGAAGCTTTCGGAGCCATCCGTTGTGTGGGGTCACTTCACGTCATTTTGTCGAAAGTGAAGGGCAGGGTTTCCACTGCCAGAATTACCAGTATCGCTTCTTGCATCGCTGGGGCTTTTTCCTTGGTCTGTTGGCCATGATTGATAGCCGCTCTGGAAAAGGAGCGGAGCTGGCAGGAGGCCTGGGAGAGTCGGGGAACTGCGATTGGCAGTTTAATACATTCGGTTTAAATTAGCATCATATAAATTCTTTTAAAATTGTTTGATTTCACCAGCGGGAATGGAAGAGGGCTTGATACAATGGGGAAAGGAAATAATGTTTTTGTAACATTACAAATCTGAGGCCGATGATGACAAGAGCTGAAAATTTCATTTTGTGATAATCAGAAGGATCTGTCTTAGAGCGCTTGGAGGCCTTGCTGCGTTTCTGGCCGGCAGTCAAGGATGCGGGAAGCTTGCCGGCCCCTCTCTCGGAGAGGAAGCCTGTGGTGAGGTGAAGTCAAGTGAGACGTTCCCGGGGTCAGCCGGACACGGGAACTGGAGGGATCTCACAGCGCACAGAGGAAACTTATAGTCTCACTGTACGAATGATGAGCTCTCATTGACTCTTACTCTTGTGTAGTGTGGTTGGTTTTTTTTTTTTTTTTTAGATCTGAATTTTATTACTTTTGGTTCTGGGGAAATTTGCTGCAGTTCAAATATTGGTCTTAATTACATGGCGCTTGAATAGATGAAAGTAGCTCTGCACATTTGAACTCCTTTTGGACTTTGGCCCTGTGAACCTGCGTGTGTGTTTTGTTTTTGTTGATCTTTTTTTTTAAAGATCTGAGTTTGGGGCTTGCCAGCAATGAATTACATCTTACTAACACTTGCTGATATCCGGTATGTGGTTTTATTATCTAGCTTAATGTCTGAAATATGCATGGCATGTGGAGGAGGTCACTTAGGATGGTGCTGCATGCAAAGCGTCCAGGGTAAGCTCAGTCAATGTTGCTACGCAGGGGGCCAAGAATAACCCATCCAAAAGCCATTATTGGATCAAGTTTGTCAGAACGGCCAAAATACTCAGTGTGCCTTTCACATAGATGGAGACAAACCAGTGTTTGTTTTGGTGGTTTGTGATGTGTGTGTTTTTTTTTTTTTTTTTTTAGCCTTACTTAAATGCACTGTCAAAGCCGTTGTTTAATAGGTGGTGATCTAGTACAAGTTTGAATGCATTGGTGTTTTGGCTATGCTTTTTTAAGGTGATGTTTACTGTTCTTGCCAACAGATATGGGTGTCTGTGTCACTTCTGAGCAGTATAATGTGAGGTTTGTGTAAGTGTATTTCTGCACAGTGGCAGAAAGGATCAACTTGGTGATGTGAGTGTATATGTACACCTAAAAAATGAGGCAAGACATTGCACGATGATGTGCACAACTAAAACGCTGATCAGATTTTGGTAGGAATGCAGTTCTGACTGTCAGCTGGAGAAGATGAAGCTCTTCAGAGCATGGATTAACAGCAGCTCTGTAGAAAGACAACTATGTCACTGAAATCAGTGATTCAGATCTAGGGTTTGGGTGACTTCCCTTGCTTCACACACTGTTCCTACAGGTCAGAGCTGAACTGAGAACAGCTCACATAGAGTGGTCAGAGCGCATAGCATCCCCATGCCTCCTCTCCTGTTTAACATGGCCTCTTGTGCTTTCAAATAGCCTGGACAAAGATGCCTAAATAGCACATGAGTATGCGCAGCTGCCACTGTCCTGATACGCTTTTCTCCACTATAGAAATTTTCAGTAGCACAGGATCAAAATGCAGCTGGCCTTAGAAAAAAAATATCTTGTGGATGAGAAGTGAAGGAGGAGATTTATTTTTATTTTCCCCCAATTACTTGGACTGGAAATGACAGCTGCTAATAGGCATTCCCTGTGACTTCCGGGATGCTGTGCTGCATGATTACGGGGCCATGCTAAGGCTGTTGAGCACCCAGCTGTGTGCTTCAATATTTTAGGTATGTCTGGATTTAAATTTAATTCTGACCTCAAGTTCCCTGGATTTATGATGATTAGTTTGAGGATGCATGTTTATTTGTGTAGTTTGCTTTATGCTGCTAGTTTGTTCTTATGACTGTAACTGAATCTCAATGTGTGTTTTTCATAGGAATACAGAGAAATAGCTACGTGTTGGTGATGAGTTCTGCCTATTGGTTGATTTTTAACTTGAAAGTAATTTTGAAGACATTTGTATTGTAATAAAGATGCTATTATGTAATTTTTGAAAAGACTAAATGGAAAGCTTGCATTTTCTTAAAAAACCTGGCTCATATGCAAGCTGCCCTGCCTGCTTCTCTGCACGATGGCCATGGAAAAAAACTGGGTGCAGTCAGCTTGCCGGCGCATGGAGCTTGTATCCTTGGCTCGCTGCAAGTGCGGTTTCAAGCACTTCCCTTGGTTTTTGGATCCTAAGATGGTGTTTTGCAACGGCAGCTATCGTCCTGCCCAGCAGTGCTGGCTTTCTGCCTCTGCTCCTCTCTCTGAAGTTCATCCTGTTGACCTCTTTCAGGATTTCTCTAAAAAAGATGATGGTAGTGAGGGGATTACATGGGCAACAGAGAGTTAGAGGGTCTGTGATTTCTGGCTGTGGAGGGCAGCAGGTGGATACCATGCAGCTTCAGGCTGACGGTGTGCCCCAGAAGCACATGAGAAATGGAGGCATGTGTTAGGGAGTTTGCAGAATCGGGATGTGTGAGGGGAGGGAATGAGTGGTGGGGAAAGCAGCAAAGAGGTTGGTCTGCAAAGGTCACGTGTCACAGCAAACACACCTTGGCCGTGCAGGTTTGCTTTACTGGTGATGCCTGTTCACAAAAGCAAGGTGAGGCTGGTCCCTGTGCCCTGCAGCTGGGAGGTCTCCTGCCATAGGCAGCCCCTTGGGAAGGAGGGACCATGTCTCTTGGAGGCTGTGTTGGCTCTGGCACCCGTGCCAGACATGCAAGGCTCTCCTGTTGCAGGTAGTTTTAACTGAGCTGTGAAAACACGAGGGTGCTCTGTCGGGCAGTTTATTTGAAATGATGGTGCTAAGTAGAGACGTAGCATGTGGTGATTTCAGCTTTATTGAGAAATCCTGTCCCCTCCCTGTGCTTCATTTTAAATGCAAACACATGCCCGCTACCCCAAGCCACACGAGCAAGTGGTTCCCTGCACAGCAGGGGACAGAAGGACATTTTCTCAGCCTCCAGATACTGCCCGGTGGCCTTATGATGGCCCGGCAAAATGTTTAAAAATCCAGTTTGTGTAGTGTTCTTAATTATCCTCATCCCTGGCATTTTTTAACTTTATGTAATCTTCTGCAACACATATGGAAATTGTTTTTGCTTTGTATGCGTATTTTAGAGTAAATTAGATTTTACTGCCTTTCTCTGGATGTGCCGTGCAGGGAATATCTTTCTGCTGGGTGTCAATGCTACAGCAGCAGATGATACTCTCTAAAGGTCACAGGAGCCCCGTGTAAGACTTTGTCTCCCCTGCCACGTGGGCTGGATCTGCTGGTGCCAAGTCTGGGCTTACGCATAGTGTTTGGAAGATCGCTGCATCCGCTTGCTTCATGGGGGCTGTGCTTTATCAACATGCCCCAGGACTTCCAAAAGCACCCTTGGATATGAGCTTCCCGCTGGTTTAAGTGGTGTCTCTTATTCCAGAGGGTTTCTTTAACAAGCACAAAAAGTAAAAATAATGTTGTTTATTAAAAGCAAGGAAATTTTATAGTCTTGGATGCAGGCAGGAGAGCCTTTTGAAAAGGTCAGTCTGGTGGCTGGGTTTGCAGTGACTATTTACACAACAAAGTTGGGGTTAAGGGGACGGTGTTTTCCGCTTCTGGGCAGGTTTGTAAAGCAGAAACTTATTTTCTAGTAAAATTCAGTAACGAGACCTCCTTAATCTTTGATACTGCTGCTTGTCTACTTGTTATATTAAAGTATAATGAAAGGAAATACATCTTCTGGGGCTGTTTAGATTAGAAGTCTGATGGCCAGCTATGGTCTCAGCTTGCAGGTTTTTGGGGAAGAGGCTCACAAACCAGGCTGAGGGAGGCGGGGGTGAAGTGGGATACTGTAGCCCAGTGGAGAAATGATTAATGTCCTTTGGTTTTTGAAGAGAGGTGTTGCCATTAGACTTGCGTGAGCTCTGAGATGCCTTCAAGTGCCTTGGTAAAAATGTTTATTGTCAGAAGATTTATTATATTGTTTACACCCGTCCTCTTCCCTTCTACCAAGAAAGAGATGGATAAATAGTAGTGACTTCTATTGGTCACTTATACTCAGCATGCTTTGCTTAACCTCTTCAAAAATATACTTGAGAAAACTGGTAAAAAGATCTTTGTTTTGCACTGGATTAAAATTACAGACAAGTCTTTAATAACTTGCTACTTTTTCATTAAGACTTGGCCCTGAAAACTGTTTTCTTAACATCATGTTGAACACCATCTTGATGGTGGCTGGACTAATCACTTGACACTTTCTGTTTGATCTGGAAGCTTTTTGAGACAAATCCTTGTGAAGTGTCTGCGTTTTGTTAACTCAATCCGCCCGTTCTGTTCTTGTCTTGGCGACGGTCTTGATGAGTTTTGAAGATGAGATGTGAGATACCCCAGCGCCCCTTAGTCAGAGCCAGCGCAGTGGCTTTGTGTGTGGATCTGTCTCCATCTTTTGTCCCCTTCTTTGCATATTCAGGCTGGAGCTCACCTGCAGGAATTGAAGTGGTACCCAATGAGGCCTCTTATGGCTGCAGGATGCTCTGATGCTTGCAGAAAGGATGAAGGCTGGGGAAAGAAGGAGGAGGAAGAGATGTGAATGATTTTGAGAATTGGATACACTTTTTTGAAGTGGCTCCTGAAGCGAATTGTCAAGCCAGGAGCTTGAGGTTAAATGTGATCCCTCGGCTTCCCAACGGGCGTGGGAACAGACAGGCTGTGGCAGCTGGACAAGTCCGGTTTTAGCATCTTGGGTCGGGGTAGATAGGGCAGCCGCTTGATGGGAAAAGCAGATGAAGGCATTGCTGAGGATGTCTGTAGGGGTGGACTAGAGGCCAACAGTGCATATGGGCCACGTTGGGGAGGTGGTGATAGGGGTATGTGCAGATGTAAGCATGTTTCTGTTCCCCAGTGCACGTTGTTTGAGGTCTTTGTACTTCCTTGTGCTTTAACTCTCCTTCTTCCCACATCACATAATTTGAGTGCAAATGTGCTTATTATCATAAAAGAACTTTTTATTTTAACGTTTCCTGGCTTTCTGGGGAAGGTTTCTCTGTTTATTTAAGAGGAATTCTGTGCCTTTAAGTCTGCATTTAAAATTTATACTCCATAGGAACTTTATTAATAAATGGGTATTCCTCTGAATTCTTTTTATGACCTCAAAAATGAAACTGCTAAATCATGGGCCTTTTTTATTTCAGCATATGTATGACTAATGGCCACAGGGACTGCGGTATCCCCAGTAGCATATCCAGCATGTTCTGTGGACATGGCTGCATCATAAAATCAAAAGTTTAACTACAGGGCAATCTTATGCTGGACCTGCTCTTTGTGTGGTTGCCTTTTAGACCTTTTTAAACCCCTGAAATCCAGAGATGTTTCTTAAAATAAATCCTGTATCTTCCAGCCATTGTGATAGATGGTACAGTTTACAAGGCTTTAAAAAGCCTAGAGAAAGCGCAGTGCCAAGTTGAGGCATAAGAGCACCCTTGCTCCTTCTTTTGAGCCATTAGTAATTGCTGTTACGCTTACCGTATTGTAGCTGGGAAAAAAGAGGTGCCATTAAACTTTTTTTATTCACGTTGGACTGCAGGCATTCGGTGCTGTAAGTTTCACTGGTCTTGCTTCTACTGGTTTTAATTATGTAGACTGTTAAGTTGTTTAAAGGAAGGCACTGCCTGGTGCACTGGTCTCCCGCAGACGTGCCAGCTTTGGAGATGAGACAGCATGGATAGACCTCAGACTAATAAACCGGGTTGCGTGCCTGCTTTGGTGTATCACGTGTGGGAAAGGATGTGGAGGAGTGTGGGGGTCTGGACAGAACAGCCATGTCAGGAGAGGTGATGGAAATATGGCTTGCTCAAAAAGTGCTGGGAATTGCTCCCATCAGGATGCTGCTGCCCGGGATGATAAATTCTTCAGTTTTCATTTGAATGTCTCAGGCTTATTGTAATATAGCTGCTAATAAACATTTTAAATTAACTGATTTTTTTTTTTTTCCTTCTTTCTTCTTTTAAAAATTCCTTGAGTGGTTTTGGTAACAGATTCTCGTGCTGCACATGGAGTGGTTTGATCTCTCTGTACTTCTGCAGCTGGTGAATACTCTTGCCCTGTGGCTGGCAGCGCATACATGGAAGAGAAGCCAAGGAGATTTTGGGAGCCTGGGTACTCCTGGTGTAACACAGTCATGTAAGAGTTGTCATGTACCTTCCCCACAAACAAAACAGTTTGTGGATGGCAAATTGTTAATGCCACTGAAAGCAGTACTGGCACTTTGTTCAGGGTTACCTTGCAAGTGCTGAAGCCCTTTCAGTTGCAGCACCAGTCACTTGAATATAGTCACTGCCCATTTAGTTTGGATTCTGGCTTCTTAGCCAGGTGTGCCAGATTTCATATTTATTATTTGCAAGGAGGATAACACCTCTTGAAGCAGGTTGCCAGTTGTGTAAAACTTCCCTTTAGGGGAACGGCATTGCCATGTAATTTCTAGGGAGTTTTTGAAATACCAGCCGTCGCTTTTCAGCTGATGGGCTGTGACCACTTCACAGTGATGGGGGAAGGGAACGGCTCATATGAAACAATGTCAGGTCACCAGGGAGTTCTGGTCTCCAGGTTGCTAATGAGATGAAAATGCATTAGTATTAGTAGGGCTGTATTTTTTTTTTTTTTACAGTGGAGGTACAATGGTTTAGTTTTCAGGGAGAAGACTTGAGAGCTGTGCCGTGCAGTGTGCCCTTTGCATGACACTCCTGTACAAATTGCAAACGGGTGTATGCTGAAATCCCCAAGTGAAATCCTTCAGCAACCTAAGACTTCCCTTTTAATTTTTTTTTTTTTTTAAACACAAAGTTCTGCTGACAGGCTCAGGTCATTTAAGCCTCTCAACATATTCTTCTAATTCGCATATATAGCAAATTTAGAACAGCTTTCATTTGTGGGTAAAAATGCGCTTAAGATACTCCAGGACAGCTCGGCTTTGTTTCTCTTCCCTGTCTTTTTCTAGAGTTGGCAGGTTCCTGTGGGGGACAGGAGAGGGATGTCTCAGACACACCATTGTATGTGTTTGACTTTAGGAGTCTCCATCCGCTGCCATCGGAGCACGGTTCGTCACTGCAACCAGAGAGTCTGATAATGGCACTGTTTTAAGTGTTTCAAAGGCTTGATTTTTGTGAGAAGTTGAAACCTCTCTTGGGTAAGAGAGGAATACCTGCCACACCAGGAAAAGTTGAACTATATAACTGATATGGTGCTCAGCCCTGCAGGGTGGAAGTATTTGTCATTTGTGCTGGATTGCATCAAAGGATGAAGGTAAAGTATCACGTGTGGTTGCCCGGTTGGATCCCACAAACCTGGGTTCTAACTCCAGGGAAGAAATGGCATCCTGAAAATAAATAAAGGGTATTCTTGATGGCTTCACTGTCACTTGTAGGTTTTTTTTAATTGACTGCTCATTTTAGGGTAGTAAAATCTAGGGGTTAAATAGTCTCCATGCAGTGTGGGGAATGAAAAGACACAACAGCATGTGTCTGCTTTAAGGCCTGCAGATTGGAAAGAAGGGAGGGAGAATGTGGTTTTCTTTCCCCTTGACAGTTTGGTGTTTGTTTTTTTTTTTTTTTTTAAGCAAAATAGAGAAACCCGTAGTATGCCTAGATGCTATGAAGGAAAATAGTTGTTTCATTGTCACAGACTGGGGAAAATGGCAATGTAAAGGCCATGGCTGCATGAGAACTGCAGTAAAAAGCCTGCTCGCTCTTGCTGTCAGCCGATGTGCAAAGGGAAACCTCTGCGTTTGGATTAGAGAGAATGGAGAAAGGACTTCTAATCGTCCTTTCTCCATTCGCTGGCTGTGGTGTGCGCAGGGCAGTGGCACCCTGAGGGATGTCATTATAGTACTGTAGCTGGGGAGGATCTAATTTTGATGCCTTTAGTATGTTTGAGGAGGCTCGCTAACTTCCATCAGTGCAAGGTGCAACATGTAAATTGCTGGAAATAGCTGGTTTTTGCACATGTTTTCCTACTGTGCAAATAGGATAGATAGAAATAAATCATGCCACTGCTCATAAAATAAAGCTTGCGATGATCTTCAGGTGGACACTGAAATTGGTCTGGGCATTGCCTGATGGATTTCAAATGTAGCCTGGTGGTTTGTGTAACTGGGATAGTGGGAGACCTCTGGGCTTTGAATAATTGGGGGACTGTGGCTTATCAGCCGTCTTGCTTAATGAAGATCAAGCTGGCACAAAGTATTGAGGGCAGTGTTTAGTGAGTCTTTGCCATGTGGTGTTCGTTTTGGGTCTCTTTTTTTTTTTTTCTTGTAAAGTTATGATTACCTTACAAGTGGATGGCACATACCAAAGCAGGCAGTTGGGCAAGCACCCAGACACCGTGCAGAGGGTGTGTGTGTAAGGCTGGGGATAGTTGCATTGGGGATGGGGCTTCCCCCTTACCTTAAAATAAATAACTAAAGGTGCTAAAAGTGGTGTACAGCAGCTGGCTTTTTTGCCACCTTCTGGTCTCTGGTGAGTTCCTGGGCTGTTGAACTTTTTTTTTTTTTTTTCTTGCATGCAGCTGGATCTACACTGAATGTAACATGCAAAAGGGTCAAGGAGGAGGAGGGAGAAAAAACCACACCATTTTTGTCCATTTTGTGGACTGTGGAGCCTGAAACATCAGAGGACAGTGGCTGTTCCATGTAACTGAGCACTGCTCTTTCTGGAAGCACAGATTTGCATGTGTCTCCTGTCCTCCTTATGCTTTGAGCTTACGCCTGGGCTTAGCAGGCTGTATAGGAGGCCTCCTTTCTAGAGGAAGGTAGAAAATAAGCTAAAAGCCTGCAGAAGTACCCAGGGGATGTGGATGCTCAGTGGTACCTGCTCTTCCGGCTGTAGCTCACTTCAGCAATTGAATGGCTGCTCCTTGTGGCATCAGCTGCCCCCGGTCCTGCTTGGTGCTGGTGGGACCCTCTGCTGGGGTGCGGAGCTTATTTTAGAGTGGAAAACATAGGGACAGGGAGGGTAAATGTGGCTGCTCTGCTTTGCAGGCCACTTAGGTTACCAATGATCCTAATTTTTAGTCTAATCCCAGAAACACGATACAGATGCAGCTCTGAATTAATTCACCCATAAGAGCCCCAGATGCAGTTTCTCTAAATACAGGCTTATGGCTTTCTAACTGTTGCGGAGTGAATTTCCCAGCACTCCCTATTGCATCTGACGGTTGTCTGAGCTTGCTGTGAATTCTGGCTTCGGGCTTTTCCCCCTCACTTCTTGTGACTTCAGCCATCATTTGTAGTAGGAAACCCACAGCAGCGGCAGTTTAGCTTGAAAGACTGATGTATAAATTCCTTGGCTTAGCAATTACTTTAATATGAAGAAGGCATCGCCTTGCCTCCCTCTGTGACTTACAGGGCTGCCTTTTAACATCCAAGCCTCCGCAAGAAGCCGTAGGGAGATGTGTGGCTTTGTGAGGTTCAGCTGCTCCAGTGCCACCCTCTTTGCTTGGATTGGGAAGACCAATGCATCTCAGTGCTCCTCTGAAGTGTCTCTCTTTGCTTTACACATTATGGGAATAAACAAGTGGGAGCATCACACGATCCAGCTGGAAAAGCTGGGTGAGAGCTTGTGTTTGAGGTCAACTGCCGCTGCCACCACTGATGTCAGGCACGGGGTGTTGTGGTCCTGCTTCTGAGCAGGGACCTGATCGACTGATGGATGCTATAGGGAGGAGGCTACAGAAAGGGAGTAATGAGCAGGTTGTCCATGTGGAGGCTCTAGTTGTAATGGAGTCTTCTCCGTAATCACTGTTTGAGGGCAGGATTTTGCTTAGTTGCGTTGATTAGGAGCTGTTTGGAAACTGCTGATGTTGGAGAGCTGAAACCACTACATCTGTCTGTCCTTTCCTTCCTTCCAGTTCTGTGAAATCCTAATCAATGTGAATAATTCCTATATTTCCTAATCTGTTGTGCCTTCTTGGTGTTCTGCCTGTGGCAGCCAGGTGGGACTGGTGCATGCTACCCATCACTTGGTGGGCAGGAACACTGATGCGCATGGGCTGGGGGGGCAGCAGGGCAAGCCAGTGATGTCTGGGATTGGCGATAAGGAGCTTGTGGCTCTGGCAGGGCTGGAAGGATGCTGCTGGTTATGAGGTGCAAACAACCTTAGCCCTCTTCGCCTTCCAGGGGGGCCTGGTGAATGTTGATGCTCCTTTTCATTGCTAACCTTTTTTTCTTTTTTTTTTTTTTTTCCTAGCCCCTCTTAACACTGTTTGTAGTTCTGCTAAGCCATAAAACAAGCGCCCTGGGAGTTCTCCTTATAAGCAGACAGCAGTATAAACAAACACCCCATACCGTTCTCCTGGCGCTCCAGCCTTGAGGAGTCTTGTTTTCAGTTCTGACCCCACAACCTTTCCTCTGGTTGGCAGCGCGCTGGCGTTGACAGTTCCAATGGTTCAGCCAGAGTTGAAAGATAATTGCTGGAGGAGCAGCGGCTGGGATGGTATGTGTTATTCAGCAGGACCCCCTTGAGGCGAAGCTTTGAATCTGGTGCACATTTCAAAGCATGTGTTAAACTTTATGTGATACTGATTAAAACGGAGGGCTTCGGGGTGAATTGGCAGGGCCCCGCAATTGCATCTGCCAAATGACATGCAAAGAAATGTCTTGCTACAATATAGGGCTTGAGTACTTGTCTCAGCAGAATCAGGCTCTGAAAGGGGGAAAGCCTTGCTGGGGTGTTTGTCCTATATGGTGCACACACACAAGCACTTATAGGTCCTGTGTGAGCCCTCTGCTCATATGGTATTTCCATTTAAAGCCTTTTTATTTTCAAACCCATATGGAAATAATACTGCCTCCCCCCCTGCCTCCCCAACCCCGTCATGTCCTTCAACTTTGTGTTTCCACAGAGCAGATGTAAAAAAGTGAGGGAATAAATGAAGGCAGGTACCATCAAACCCTGGCTCGGTGCAGGCGAGCAAGATGTGTGTGCCAGCCCAGGGTTGTGGTGACATTGGGCCCTCAATTGCTGCGGACAGCAGGTGATGGAAGGAGCTCCAGCACCACCACAGTTGCTCTCTGGTTCCACATCTTCGGTGAGGATATGGCTTGGTGTATCACTGATACAGGTTTTTTCGGTGTTTGTTTGTGTTTGGTTTTTTTTTTTTTTTTTTTAATCCATGCATCTCATTTAATAGCTAGCTCCAGAAGCTTCCTCTGACATGCACAAAAAGTTAATTTTCTTTTCAAGATGGCACTGTGTTATGGGGTTTTCACTTGGACCAAGCACCACCTATGCTTTAGCTGCAGAATTGGAAAGAAAATGTGGGTCCTGATGCGTTCCCCTTCCTGCCATTATATACATCCTCTTTGTACACACAGTACAACCTGGATAACTTGCTGTCTCAAGAGTCTTGCAAAGCTCAGCAGTTGGGGGACACCCCCCCCTCCCCCCGAACAAGCCAACAAGCCCCCCACCCCCCCAAAAAAAAAATCGCAACCCACTCAAAAATAGATATGGATGGATGGGAGCAGTCTGGTACCTTTTTGAGATAAGCCTCGTGGGCTGCGTGAATTTTCTCTGGTGCTGCAAGTGTGCAGCCCTGTGCTTTGGCAGAATTGATAGCAGAGGGCAAGGAGCCTTCCTGTGCTGCAGGCAAATTATGGGAAGCGTTTAAGAAGCAATTGTAGGGGGGGGGGGGGGGGGGGGAAGGGGAAGATACTGGGAAAATGGAGAGGAAAAGCTGTGAAATGTAGCATGCCAGAATGTGTTTCTTGGGTGCGTGCATCTGCGATGCAACATATGGGTGATGCAAGGGGTGAGCAGAGAAGTGCCTATTGATTTTGGGGCAGCATCTGCTGCTGTATGCGAAGAGGTAGGACAAAGATGTGCCTGTAGATGTTATTCCTGAAAATATTTCCCTAAATCAGAGAGACCAAGGGAGCTGGCCTCTATTAACGTTACAGTGCTTTTGTGTGCAGGTAAAACTGGTCGACTTGCTTTCCAGCTGCTTTTGCACTTGTATGCTGATTTACATATATTCTATGCCAGCTTTCTCCTTTGTTTTCCCATTAAAAATAAACAGAGCCTTCCTTCTTAGAGTATCTTCTGCTCCAGGGTTGGTTTTTTTAGCTTCCAGTAGCTTTTTTTGAAGCTGTTCAGAAGCAGTTCCCCTTTGGCGTTAGGTGTCAGTGTTTCCAGTCAATGATAGAAACACTTTCCAGTAAGAGCAAGTGTCGGTTGTCTGGGATTTGCTAGGGAATGTCAGCGTTTCCAGTGCCTAGTCCTCTGGTGTTTCTTGTTTCTGGTGACTGCATCTTTGGACATCTTAATTGCTGTGACTTTGGGCAACTGTGTTGTTATCCTTTTAGGAGAATGTTACCAAGAAGTCTTAGAAAGGCCCAAATGATAAAAAGGATGGACATCAACAGTGAAAACCAGTTTTTGCTACTTGAGCTGTTTTGGAGGTGTATAAGATGGGGTGTGTGAACACCAGCTGGTGCGGCACATTAAGTGTAACCATATTTATTCTTCACATAACTCGCTGTCCCTCCTGTTGACTTTCCCACTGCCAGCCAATACAGTCTTTTCTGTTGGCCGATGTGTTTGTGAATGTTCACGTCTTCCGGTTTCTTCTTGCTTTTGGTAGTGTTTTTCCTTCTTTCCAACATAATTCTGATTAGTTTTTTGTTCTCCTTTTTGCTGCTTTGCCTACTTCTAGCCTCTTTGTTTCTTTCTGGCCATGTTTCATTAAAACTTGCAAAACTCATTGCTGTCTTGTTGTCCTCACTAGTGAGAACTCGATGAACTTGGTGATGGTGGAAGTGTGATGGCATGAAAAAACATTTTGTGAATTTTGCATCTCTGTGTTTTATTTTAACTTTATTCTGTGGTATCTGTGACTGGAGAGGGCTGAGACCTGTCTGCGAACCTGCTGAGGTCTGCCCAGCCTCATGGGAGTATCTCTCTTCTGGCAGTGAGGGTCGTTTTGTCTCCAGGTATTTTGTGGTTGCTTACAACTGAGAAGGTGGCCAGATCAACTCTCTGTGCACCCAGTGGTAACTTAATTTAATGTTACCTTGTCCTCGGCACTCCCATCTTCCAGCATTGCAGATGTTACGTAGAGAAAGAAAATAACAACAACAACAAAATTAATGAGTTTTGGTCCGACCTAGATTGTGATCAGTGGGGCACAAGGACTGTCTTTGGTTTGCGTGCTGGGCAGCGTGCGTGGGGTCTCCTTCCTGCCCTTCCTGGTTCAGCATAATTGCGTGTGGTCACCCAGGGATTGTGCAGATTGTCACTGGGATACTGCTCAGTATGTTTAGGTTTGCAGAAGTCACCTATAACCCGTTTGCTAGGTCAGGGACTAGTTATGCAGACAGGTTATTGCATGGCAGCTGGTTCGGAAAACTGATGACCTCGCATTAACTTGCTGATGGGCCTGAGCCTTGTGATCTGAAAGCCTAGATCCCTATCTCCATGATGCTCTAGGTGAACTGTGGTAGCATTTTATTTCATACCGCTGTCTCTGAAACTCTGGGTGTCTGGGGTATTGAGGCATATTTAACTGCTACTAGTAAAACTGCGACCACCTTAGCTGAGAGCCTTGCATGGGAGCTCCAAGGAGTGTCCTGCTGCTCCCCGTCAGCCTCTCTTGTGAACTTACCAGAAGCCCACTGGCAGAGTAAAAGCTATAGATGCTTTTTGTTACTTGAAGTATTTTCCTTATAAAATGCTGGCAAGTGTAGTGACATAAGTGGATCACTGAAGTATTAATGAACAGATTTGTAGGGAAAGGGAATTCATGTCCTCTGGATCAAAGAAATTTGTTGTATATTAATTTGATGTATTTACAAGTTCAAATGCTTTCTAAATGTCTTCTTGTGCTGTTTCTGTTAGCAACGAATGTGAATGTTTTTAATAACCTTTTATTTGTAACAAAGCTGGCAGAAATGTTTTCTGTTTTACTTCAGAGTTGGTGGCATTGCCTTCAAGCAGTCTCTGGCCTTGGAGGTTGAGTTAACTCCTTAGTATCCAATGGGATTGCACGTATGCTGGACATGTAATATCTAGAAGCACTTGGCACAGACTGCCTGAAATCTGGTTTAGTTCTTGAAAGCCCAATATTTGACATGCAATTAAAAGGCTATGAGCTTTGCTAACTCTTATAAATTTCTTTTGCAAGTGTGGCTGTTAAAGTCCAGTTTTATTAGCCACCTGTGCACGCTTTATTTTTTAAATAGGGATGCTGGCCCTGTAAATCTGACTTTTTAAAATTTAATGTATCAGATGTTATTGAAGTATCTTTACAGCACTGTGCTGGTGTTGCAGCTGCAGCTTTGATAGCTTATATTTGCAGCTACTGCAGATCTAATTTTGTATGTGAGCTTGTTTGGGGGGCATGTATGCATATGCACAGAAATACCTTTTATGATATTCCCGATGAAGCATCTACAGGCAGGTTTGGACAGGGCATGGTGTTAAGGGCAAGAAACATTCCCTGCACTTCAGAAACGGTACACAAATCTAGAGGGCTGAAGGAGCCTGTAACCCTTCAGCTGAATTGTTTTCAGAGATCTCGTAGCCTGGAGCAAAACAAAACCAAACCTCCATGGTGCTGCAGTCCTGTTTGTTGCAATGAAACTTCAACTAAGATGATCTTTGAGAGGGCGTAAGATCATTTGTGTTGGAAGGGACATCCAGGGAAGTCTCTAGTCCAGCCTCCTGCTCGAAACAGACTTTTATGTCGGGCTGGATTTCTCAAGGTTTTATCTTGAAAACGTGTAAGGATGGAGGCTGAAGAATCTCTGAGCAACCTGTTTTTTCATTATATCCAGTAAGAACTGCTCTTGTTAATGCTTCTTTTGAGTTCGCTTCCCACCGTGCACCACTGAAGAGCCTGGCTTCATCTTCTCGATGACCTACCTGTAGGGATTGGAGGTGGCTGTCGGGTCACCCTGAAGCCTTCTATTCTCTAGGCTGTCCAAGGCCAGCTCTCCCATTGCCTGTGCTCTAGCCCCTGACCATGTTAGTGGTCTCTACCTGCCTCATCTGGTCGATGGCATCCTTGTCCCAGGGGAGCCAGATGGGCACACTGTTCCAGTTGTGGTCTAATGGGTGCTGAGGTCCTTAGGATGTGGTGAAGGATAAGCCCTTCTAGTGATGTTTCCAAGGGTTGATTCATGTAGCTACTTCCCCTAGCTCTGAGTCCCTGGCCAAAGGATGCTCCAATTTTTGTTATGCTTTTAGTTAGTATTTTCTCAGGTTTTGGTGGATTCTCTTTTGGGCCTGCCACTAGCTTTGTGCTACTGCCCTTTTGGCAAGGAGATGGCCCTAACAGCCTGTAGGTTGAGCAGCTTTTGGGATCTTGGGGAATATGTGAATGTAGCTGTAGAAGACTCCTCGTGGTGCTGTGTGTGTGAACCTTACACAGGACAGATAGCCTGCTTCGTGCTGCTTGGATGAAGTTCCTATGAAGCACCAGGACCTGCCTGCCCCATCACTGTCAAGGATGAAGGACTCATGGGGAGAAACTTTGGGTGTTAGCTTGGTGACGGTGCTGGAACTGACACTTGCCTATCCCATGAGCTTTGTGTGCTGGGCCTCAGAAGGGGAGATCCTTGCATGATATCATTGTCCTGGAATGCAAACTTATCCGATCCAGCGAGACTTGGATCAGCTTTTCCGCAAGCACAAACAATAAAAATCGGTCTCCCGCAGAGGGATGATGGGATTTATTGTGGGTGCACGTGGCCCAGGTGTCTTGCTCGCCTGTTTTATAGAAAACTCTAAAATGTGAGAGCACTACCAGGTGTCCCGAGACATTCAGTCTTAATTGTGAAACTGTGTGGGACTGTGGCCAAGGACTGGACACCACACTGGAGGCAATCTCGTAAGCGCTATCTTTATTATATGAAGCCCAGCTAACTGCATTCTGCATCATCTTCAGCTGCTGTCTGTGTGTTATGTGGCCTTTTACACTGGTCTGCAAAGATCTGCTCTGACCTTAGAGTGTCTCTAAGGTATAATTTTTATGCTGTTGCTTTTTTTTATATAAATAAGGGCACAACTAGTTTGCTGTTGCAGCTGACTCAAATTTTTTGTCTTACTTTTAGCAGCATGGTGGCTCCTGGCTAATAGTGCTTATGAGGCTTTAATATTTAAGCTAGGACTCCCCAGTTTATTTCATATATGCTAAATGGCTTTTTTTGGGGTGCTTTTTCTCAGAACTACAGATTTCAGGTCTCAGTGTCCACTTCTCTTCCCGCACCATCCTGCTTGTGTGGTGTGGTTTTTAAATACTAATAGTTTCCTCTTAGTCAGAGACCTTGTGTAGGAGCATCAACCAGGCTGGGGAAAATTAACTTTTCTGCCTTATAAACCCCTGTGAACAGTTGTTGCTGATAGAAATGTTGACAGACCCCCTTGCTTGGCGGTCTGTACGGTGCCACTGGAATGAAATGTCAATAGTCTGTGCATGGGTGGGACAGCTTGTATACAGCTGAGCCTTGCAGCCTTTATCGCAAACAAACAAGTCTTTGGAAACGTTTAGTGATTTTCATTCCCCGCCCCCCCCCCCCCCAAGTATTTTATTTGCTTTTCTCCCTTTTAAGCCAAATTCTTGTCATTTACTGCTTCCTAGAGCCAGTGATTTCTGATTGACTTAAAAAATAATAAAAAAATACCCTGTGTAGATTAAGCTGCTGAAATGCCTTCAAGGCGTTGTTTATAGGTCTATGTTCTTTCTTTGCTGAGAGAAAGTGAGTACTTTAATGTCTTCCATATTTCACAAATCTCTCTGGCTTGGATGCAGAGTGCTGTGGCATTTGAAGATGCTTTTTGCTGCTTTTAGGAAGAGCCTGACAGAAATGTTGGCAGATGCAGCTGTCATTCTGCCTCTCAAGGTAAGTGTAATGTCTCTGAAAGGTTTAAGATCAATGCTGTTGGGCGCTGAAGACCTTAGAGCTGCAGAACGTGCTGTAGATGAGTTATGCTCTGGAGGGAGTGTTTTCTGTGGGAATGGGGGGGCAGTGAGAAAGAAGCAGCTTTGCAGCCTGGGCAGGCTCTGAGGAGACCAGCTATTTCTTAAGCCATAGAAACATGTTCTGATTCTACTTTGCCTTACAAAGCTCTACTGTGGTGTGCAGGTCACTGGTGCTCCAGCTATAACCTACCATCTCCAAGGGCAAGGAGAGAGCACGTGCGATAACGGAGCTTCCAGTAATGGCTTGTCAGTCTTCAGATTTGCCCTGTGAAGAGACTTCTCAGTCACCTCATCCTTGTATTGCTACAAGTTGTCTCTGTTGCTGAAGCTTGTGGTGTAATTTGTGGTTTTGGCTGCTTCTGTTTGATTTCCAA
This sequence comes from Falco cherrug, assembly GCF_023634085.1. Classification (NCBI taxonomy): domain Eukaryota; kingdom Metazoa; phylum Chordata; class Aves; order Falconiformes; family Falconidae; genus Falco; species Falco cherrug. The sequence continues at coordinate 39,716,975 of NC_073697.1, read as the reverse complement.
GTGAATGGTGGTTGAAGGTGAATTGTTAACCTTCCCCGCAGAGCCTCAGAAGTGAAAGCCTCTGGCTTGTCAACTTCTTAGAAGACCACCACTCCTATTATTTATTTAGCTGTCCTACAGCCAGCTGAAATGGTCTTTTGGAACAGGTGGCTTCTGGCCACCCATGTGAGGCCAGTCCTTGAGGGACACATCAGCGTGCTTTGTGGTCAGGGGTGCTGATACTGCATTGACCTGATGGGTTGCTCCTGTACCGTTTGTTTGTTTTCTAACCCCATGGAATATTTGGGCTTTGATAATAGTCTTACGTTGGGAAACAAATGAGATACTGCTAATACTGACCTCCTAATAGCTTCTTTCCTTGTTCTTCCGTTTATTTGATGCTGTGTTAGTGTAGCGTAATGGCTGTAGGCTGTTCGCACAGTTGACAAGGTGCCTCCAGTGTTTGCTTCATTTTTCATCTGTCTGGTTCTCCTTTTAATGACTTGGGTTTGCAGTGAGGTGAGATTTGGGTATGAGAGAGCCTGGTAAGTGGCAGATGAGCTGCAGGTGTTTTAACGGCACAGATCTGGTATGAAATAAAGTAGCTGCTTATGCCGTGTTGGCTCTAGAATAGTTTAATGCCTGATTTTTAATGTTGACAGTTGACACTTTTGCTTCCTATCTGACCTAATGACTCTATACATGGAGGGACAGAGCACGAGTTGGAAGAGAAGTGGCATGTGATAAATTCTGTTTCTAATCATAACTTGGATCTAAGCATGCTGGTTTTGCTGTTCTGGGTTTTTTTTGCTTTAGGAAAGCTGAAGAAGGATTCTGTATAGGCTAACTATGTCTTTAGTGTATGTAGGTTGGACTTTGCGTGTGATTTCCCTTTACAAGGGGAGTACATGCTCTGCTTCTGGTGGACACTGGTTTCTCTCCAGGCCTTCCTGTGGCATCAGAGAGCAGCAGAAGATAATTCTGTGGACAGAAACAAGTGCAACTTTGGCCAAGTTCCTTAATGGCCAGTGAATAAGCAATGATTTTCTCAGTTGTTTTGAATTCCACAGATACTCAGAAAGGATGGATAGCCCCTTGGTGAACTGTTGTATGCTACGATCTGCTGCTGCCTTATGGTGGACAAGCAGTTGACATGCAGGAGTTCGGAAGGATGTTATCTGACGTGCACGTGAGAAGCAGATGTGATTTCTGTGTCCATAGCATCAGCATTAGCTTCAGAGATGTTCTGGTGATGGAGGCTATGTAAGGGTTTAAGTAAGAGTCTGCTGACAGTACTTAACTGTTAGAATTGTGTAGATGTTATGTAGCACCAAAATAATGAAGGCAATCTGTAAATTAAAATATTATCTGTCACTTACAATTTCTGCATGTAGTACTTACTAACTCCTGGTGGAACTTTCTTTAATGCAGTTATGACATAAGAGTTGATCTAAGGATTCACGCATGGGTTTGGGTTTTTTCTTCATCATGTGTTTCTTTGCATGGCACAGGTATTTTATATGCAGCATGTGCGTTGTCACTAAAAGCATAGAAATCATCTAAATGAGAAGTATATGTATTTATAACAGTCTTAGGCTTAAGTCTAAGCACTGTAATTTTTTTCAAGTTTCATGAAACTTCTACTAAAAAATAATTATTCTTAACTTGTGGCCACTTCACATGTAACAGAGCAAAAATCTGGGGAAAGGCAATGTGTAGGGTTATGTCTGGGACTGAGGCAGAATTGTGTGAAGTGTTGTAATAGCAGCTTTGGGAGAGGAGTTTGCAATAATTGCCCCTTTGGAGTTTCAGATTTCTGGGTAATTCTGTGTAAATTTGTCAAGTTGTATGTGCAAGTTCAGCCTTGTAACATCCAGTACCTGGGCAGGGGATGGGGGAGTAGGGATGGGAGGCGTGAGGAGTTCCACAGCTAGTTTCCCATCTTGGCATCAGACTGGATCCCAAAGAAAATCCCTTTGAACTGAAGAAATCCCTTTTTGACTAATTTGCCTCCAGCAGAAATGTAAGGGCTCTCTGGGATGGCGTGGCTCAGGGTTGCCCTACCCACCGAGGGGTCATCTCAGATTATTAACGCTCCTAGTCAAGACGCTTGGGATTTTCATCAGTCCTAATAACCCAGTAATGCTTCCTTTTTTTTTTTCATTCTAGAAATCACCAGCCTGAAATCCTCTCATTAAGAAATTCCACCTGAACAAATCTGACTTATATACAGAAATACAGAAGTTACCAAAGCTAAAGCACAGGGAGCCCATCTGAGCTCATAGGCTTGGCATGGGTGATGGGGCCTGGGGTTGTTCTCATGGGAGGTGCTTTGACCTTGTTCCTGTGCTGAAAAAGTGATTTGACAGATGAGTTTTGCCCAACAAATGTGTCTTCAGCAAAGCAAGTAAACAACGTTCCCACAACGGATGAGGACGTGCTGCTCGAGGGCTTCAAAGTCTATATAGAGTATTAACGAGGATCCAGTGAGACAGCTGTTGTAAAAGCACATGGGGTGGGTTTTACTTTGGAGTGATAATTAGATCTGCTAATCATACCCAATTCTTCAGACTTTCGGAGTTGGTTTTGTGCAGGTAGCCAGATGCTGATTGCTGTTGACTTCTGATCCCGTAAAACCTTGATCAAACAGCTGGAAGCAATTGAAAGAAAGTCCATGTTCTTTTGTTTAATGAGACAAAGCCTATTGTGCGCTAGAGCAGTGCATGAAAGATGGTTTCTGCTGTACTGTACCAAGGGACAAAAGGCTGAGCACTTCATTTGAAAAATTACTTTCCCAGACAAAAGAACAAACCATTGAAACAAATGTGACGTGCAAGTTGAAATTGTTCCCTGGTATGCAGGGGATACAGCGTATGATGTTTTGCTGACATCTGCATCCAACGGGGAGTGCTTGAATAGGTATTGAAAGTGCATTTCTTTGTAGTGTTGGAGCCGTCCTTTTTAGTGCCTGCTTGAAAAATGTGCTCCGGGTTCATGGATGCCAGAGCATCCTTTTCTGAAGGATCACAATGAGTTGTACTATGATAAAAATTAGGAGCATGTTTCTCTCTGTTCTGAGTCAGGGAGCAGAACAAGTGCCAATCAGGGAAGCTTTCCATTTTTTTGGAACTCCTTAAAAACAAGGAATAAAAATAATCTTAAAAAAATCATGCCTGCATCTCTGCCGTTTACTTGTTCTTCGCCCACTTGCACAAAGCTGCCTTGCTTGTAGGAGCATTGTGTTCGTCCCTTTTTGCCCCACATGTGTCTGCAGGATTCACCTCTTCCTGTGTGCTAAATATATTTGTGCTCCTTCACATCCCTCCCAAAGCTCTTGTTTTCACCCTGATTCCTTTCTAAACTGATCTTGTAGTTGTCAGTGCCCTTGTCCTGTAGATCATCCAGACCTACGTGTGGGCACGGAGAGAGGATCATGGATGTGTCTGTCAGTCTTCTGGGTGACTCTGTGGGAGCCACTTCCCACCTGGCAGCCAGCTAGCTCCATTACTGGGATGCTGTTCCTTAGTGGGTGAGGTGTGTTTTGGCTGAGCCCTAACACCGTGTGGTCACAACTGTCCATCTTCTGGAGTGTGAAGAGTGAATATGGGTGTCTGGAGCCATCTGTGTAACCAAAATTTGTTTGCAGCAATAAGGTGCTGATTTTTGTGTGTGTAGACAGAGGTTTTGTGTGACTTCATGTTTGGTGACCTCCCCTCAGCAGTACTTTTTGATCCCTGCTGGGCTATAGGAATCCCGTACTTCATAGGCTTGGTGGTTGTCGCAGTCATATGATTCTTTGATTCTAAGTGCATTTGAGGCTTATGATTGTGAAAAACACAATTTCACCAGAAATTTTCATTTGCAGTGAGATTTAACCGTAGGGGAAAGGGCTGTAATGAAACAGTGCTGTTGGGACTTTGCTATGGAAGGGGTTGCATAAAAGCGGAGCATGAGATTGCCACTGTGTATTATTAATTTGGTGTGTGCATGCTCTTGTTTTTGAAGGGCAGAGTTACACTTCCAGCATTTTTGCTCTCTTGCTCTGACTTTACTAGTCCCAGTGTTTGATGGGCTGATCTGAGGCTTTAGCTGTTGGAAACCACTTCAATGGGTCCTGTGAGCTATAAAGATTATCTAAGTAGGGGCCCAAGGAACTCTCAAACTTTGAGCAATCAATCCCTTATGTACCGTTTCACTGGAGATCCAAGGACTAAAGGCTTTCCTTGACTGACTTCTCAGACTGAACCAACCTTTTTTTTTTTAAACCCCATTTTTTAAATCATTGTTCCTTTTAAGTTAAGGACATAGCAAAGGGGGCTGGGAATGGAAAGCCTTGAGACCTGAAGTTGGAGGCAGACACGGGCTTTGTATTAGCGACATGTTATATCTGATGAACCTGAGTGCCTTGATGGTAGCTTTAGGTTTTACACCCATCTCATGGCCATTCTTTATCGTGGTTTCTCTTCCCCTCCTTCTATTTCTGAGACGCCAGCTCACTACTCCCTTGTTTTCCCAGACTCATCAAGTAGCTTTGCTCTAACCTTGGCTCCCGTCATTTTGGATATTGCAAAACAGGGGAGCAGCCACAGCAGATTGGGCCAGAGGTCTCTTAATTGCAGCTTCCACCCATCATAAGCTTCACATTAAGATAAGCTGCAGGAACTGTTGTTATTTGTATTACAATAATGTGTCTTATCAGCCAGCTTGTTTGGAGCTGCTAACTGCAGAGACAGCATGGAGTGCCAAGGGGAGGGGAGGCCTTGCTTGCTGTTAGACACTTGCTGTGTACATGAGCAAGGAGAGTGTGAAAAGCGAGGAAAGCATGAAAGCCAGGAGAGCATCTGCTGGGGCAAGTGGTCTTCTGCTGAGTGCAGTAAAAGGCTTTTGTGCCTCTGGGGTCACTTGCATGCGATTAGGCCATGTGTAGGTTCTTGGAAGGCTTCATTGCAAGGGCTTAATGGTGATGGGTACACAAGGAGAGCTTTTAGAAGTGCTGTGGCTGAAGCAAAAGGCTGCAGAGTAACTTTGTGTTATTAGATGCTGGAGAACGTGTGGGCAGGGATCTCTGCAATTACACTGCTGTGGCTTGTCCTGTTTAAACACCAAAATCTGTAAGCTGTGAGACTAAAAGCCTTTAGAAGCAGTCTCACCAGCTCTGATAGTCACCAAATTCCTTGTTTATTTGTTTTCATCCTTATTAATTTCATTAGAGAATGGTGCTTAATATCTGTAGTAGGCAGTTTAATATCCCTTCCAGGTTTCCCTTGCTTTGGCACGTCTCATGTCTCTCTCTGATCTCTGTTGGTGTAACTCATCCTTTCCAGCTTTTTTGAAAAGTGTGGAGGCCCACCACTTTCCCTTTTAGATGGCAAAGATGAAAAAAAGCTTTATAGGATTGTTTTCATACAATAAGTCTCAAATTGGGGTTGCTAATCGGTGAGGGGCAGCCTTTTGTAGTGCCTGGGTAAATCTGTTCCAGGACCATGAGCAGACGTGTGTTTACATTAGTGTGTTAATTTCTTATATTTGGGGAGTTCCGATCCGTGGAAAAACTAACTAATGAAAGGTTTTCTTAATTCTTTTTTTTTCTCTTTCTCCTTTTCCATAAATTAGAAACATGCACTTTTGGGGGATTTTTTTTTTTTTTTTGCAAAGTTAAAGGCAAAATTATGGCATTTATTATCTTGAATTTCCATGACTAGTTAATTTTGACTGTGTGTGGGTGGCTAAATAATCCTTCTGTTTCCGAAATCTTCCTGAGGAATTCTTTGTTACTGCAGTGAGACAGACGCTCACTGTGGAAAGTTGAAATGGTCAACCTAAATCCTCTCCTGCTGCTGGGCGCCGGGTCGGCTGTGAGGATGGCAGATAATAAGCATTTACTTTAGGGATTTTTCATTTTGAATGTGTTAATCTTCATCAGGGCTACTTATCTGCTCACACTTCCAGCTTTCCTGTGGAGGAAGAGAGGGATGTGTGCTGGGGACACTGCCTCTGTGGGGCTGAGGCTTCTGCTTTAAGCAGAAGTCTCTGTGACACTGGAGAGCATCTTCTCTGCAGGTGTTGGTGGAGAAGCCACCTGCAGGAATCTGCAGAGATGCCTCCTGCCCACTCCTGAAAAGTTATTTTGAATCACTTTTGGCTGTCTGCAACCAATATTACTTGTATTTTCCAGATTCATCTCTCTCTTGGTAATTTCTTTCAGCTTTTTATTCTGAAGCCTCTTAGAGCCCTCAGGAAGCATCAGGGATTGCTTTGCTCTTTGCCAATCAGCAGTCCTCTCTGGAGCAGACCAGGTAGCGGCTCGGTAGCAGGACAACTCCCAGATGCAACACAGTCAGGAGGCACGGTCCTGGTGCTTTCCTCTCCCAGAGCAAAGGTTTGGAGGGAGACAAGAGGTGAAGAAGTGTGAACTTCACCCCTAGATATCAGGCAGCAACAGTAAAGTCACGATAGTTGAAACCAGGCTGGAGGACTGGCCACCCAGGCAGCATCCTGATAGTGTGATCCGCATGGGGGCTTGAAGCGTGCTGCGACCCAATTCAGAGGCAGCTTTGAGCCATTTAATTTTTTAATCCTTAAATTAAGGGGTGAGGGGGGCAAATGACATCCTCTATTTAGGATTTCGTTCTGGCTAAAACAGTAGTGCCCAGGAAGGCTAGCTCTTCTGCCTTCTGCGCGGTCCTTTTGAAAGCTGAGGCTTTTAGGAGTTTTAACATTATGAATACCTTGGGCTCAGTGGCATATGCAGAACAAATGTGAATCAAACACAAAAATAATTCCTTCAAGAATTTTATTTATTGATGTGGTAGCGCAATACTATACTGTTTACAATAGAGAGTTAAGTGGGATTTTGGGTTTGCTGGGAAGTTGACAGCTTGCGGTCCCAAGCAAAATTTCTGCCTTTTGTGGGATGAAAGAATAAAAGCTATGTTCTTGAAATGGTTATTTATAAATGATTTGAAAGTTTGTTCCCTTTCCAGGCAGGAGAGAGCCTGCCAGGATTGCGGTTACTGCAATGGTGAAATTTTGGATGTGAAAAAAATCACAGAAGTCTGTTTGCATTAGAATAACAAGATAAAGAACCTCGTGGAGGCTTGCGGGGGACTCAAATGAAATGCAGTTGTGAACAGATTTCTCTCGCTCCCTTTCTCACGGGTAAGACATTGGGGATCTCAAACTGAGTTTCTGAGCAGAGGAATCACTGGAAGAAAAGAGACTATTGGAGATGCGGGGCTCAGCCACAACTTTGGGAAGCGGGTAGGACATGCCAGCAGGGAACCGGAGCAGGGCAAACCTGTGGAAATGGCCAGTCTCTGTTCTTTTTTTGTTGCCATCTTTTTTTTTGCAGGCACTGCAGGCTCAGTTCTGTGCCAGCCTGTGCAGTTTTCTCTCCTCTCCCCTCCTTGGTCACCCTCAGTGTTTGCTTGCTGGCTTCCAGCCCGCTTGGCCCTGCTTTTGGAGGTGGTACGTGTGAACGTGCAGCACTGGCACTCAGGGCTAGGGATGAAATCTGTGCTCTAAAGGAGATAATAAACAAATAATAGATTTTTTTTTTTTTCATTCATGTGTCAGGGGCTTTTGGCATAGTGCAATTTGATAAAGAAACAAGGCTGATGGGCCCCTCTGTAGGACCAGGGAATAATGTGCACTGTAGGAAATCAGATGATGCTGCAGTCTCATCCAGGACAGGTCCCTGGTACCCGATGTGTCCCCTTCCCCACTTGATCATGATAAACCTGATCTTGTGCTGGGGTCAGTAAAGCCAACCCTGCTTTCTGCTTTTGATGGAATGCAAATGAATAAAAGTCTGGGTTATCTGTGAGGGTGTTGACAGGGGATGACCTGTGATAATGTAGATGTGTTTGGAGGTCTTTTCATGGAGTAAACCCCGAGGAAAGGGATCAAGTGGATTGTGGAGCAGTTTATTGGGAATAAGTGGTTTTATGGAGGTAGTGTTTTGATTTTGTCCAGCTATTGAAGGAGTAGGGTGGCCTCCTCCAGATGTTTACGCTGCAAGAGACAAATCTAAAATTCCTTTTTGTGTTTACTACATACCATGTGCTAATTCTTCAAGGTGCTGTGGTTTGCGTTTGTAATGCTGACAGCAGAGGGCTGGATCCTGCAGGATGGGAATGCACTTGCTCTGCGGCAGAGATCCTTGCCTGAGATAGCATGGAGAGCAGTGAGATCCCATAACCAGGGGCAGAGTTTTGACCAGTCTTTGGAGTTTGTGGAAAGAGAGGTTGTCCAAGTGTTTGGACTTGGCAGAGAGGTCATAGTGTTGGATGACTGCCCTCGGTACTCTTTTCTTCTAAGTGTTGATAATTATGCCTACTTGGAGGGTGGCATGATTATTTTCTTGTAGGTGGCTCTCGGAAGGCTTGTTTGGGTTCCAACAACAATTTCTCAAAGTTTGTAAAGGCTTTTGCAGCTTTTATGTTAAAAACGAAATCATATCTGCTCCTCAGTCCTCTGGTGCACATCAGCCGTCATGACACATGGTCCCAGATGATCTGCGATGCTGGCACAGGGCTGCAGTCTTCCACCCATGGCCCGTGCCGCCAAGTTGTCACGTGGAGCTGGAGTCTCAGCTTGGTGGGGTGAAAGGGGACACGTCTCCATTGCCCGATGTTGCAGTGTGGGTAGTGTCACCCTTCCTGGAAGGTTCCTTCTTGCTCTGCTCACGTCTGTGTTCAGAGTGGACTGAGCTGGGTTTGTTTCTGGTACTGATGAGGGTTTAGCAGGACACCAAAACTAACTGAAAAAGCAAGCTGCCAGCTCCAGCCCAGCTGGGCTGTTTATTTGTTGTTGCTTCACTTCAGACTGTGTGTTCTTTCCCAGTTCTATTTTATTGCAAGCCTTGAGACTTGTATAAAATACACTGAAATGGGGAAGGCCCTATGTAAACGCAGGAGGGAATGTTTTAGGTTTGGGTCCTGCGTGTGCCACTGCCCTCTCCTGGGGAGTGCTTTGCTGCTGAGCAGCACGCTGGACGTGCTTGGATCTCACACAAATTGCTACTGAATATTGGGGTATTTGACTAGAAACCTGTTATTGTTGTTCCTGTCTCTGAACTGCCTTGATCTCAGTGGGGAGCGTGACCTGTGCCAAGAGGACTTCATCATGGCAGGCGCAGTGGAGTAGCGCTGGCATCTCCTTCCCTGCCCTGCTTTTCCCAGCCATGGGGCTGCCTGGTCTAGCGTGGTGTCCCCTCATCTGCTCCCCCCAGGCTTGCTGGCCATGCATCTGGACCTTTGCCGGGATTAGGAGGCTCCTCTCCGCTGTTCCTTTCTCTTGGTGCAGAGTGCCTGCGCCAGTAGCAGTGCAGGCAGGGACGGGGGCAGCGCACGCTGGGGCTGGCAGCACCCTATGGATGAGCTGGGCACTGCAAGCAGGGATACCGGGCTCGGTGCCCACTTGTATGTTGATGTGATGGCATCCAACAACCTTGCATGTATTTGGACGCTCACTCTGCCTTATCCAAGCATCACTGTGGCTTGTCTGAAGTGACACTGCTTGTCACTAGAGTCCCCTCTTGCTTGGAGCAGGAGGAGCCCCTCGTGTCCTTGCTACCATGTGTGTCTCTGAGGGGCATGATGAACGAGCAGCGAGGCGGGTAGTGTGACTTCTAAGTGGCATGGGTTTGTTTTAAGTTGTGCAAGAATGCAGTGGTGTCACATGCCAACTATTTGTTTACTTCTTTTAAGATCTAACATAATGAGTTTGTTTACAAGGCTTCAGATAGACCAGAAGGAACAGATTTGATTATTTGGAGAACATAATCTCTCAAACCATTGCTTATACAACAGAATGACCTAGGTAGCTTTTTGACCCTTTTTTTTTTTTAAAAATTAAAAAACCCCAAACGTTAGTCTTCCAGTCCCAAAGAATAATTGTATTGTCTCATTTGTTGTTGATTCTCTGTTAAATTCTTGTGGATCGTTTTAAGTGTATAATTTGTGGCAATGCTCTGTGTTGTGGTGGATCAAGTAAGGCATTAATAACAATACATGTGTGGTCACTGGGGAGGTGAACAACCTGTGAAATGGGTCAGCAGGCTGGGCAAGACTTGAAGAAAAGAGCTTTGTGCAGGTTCAAGGGCAAGAGCAGCTGTGAAGAGATGTTGTTATGTTTTCCTTTAAATGCTGAAGTGCATGACTGAATTAAAAAAACCTGTTCCCCGTAATTTTGTCTGTTGTTATATTGTTGGATAATGTGAGTATGAAAATATCCCTAGCTACTGTTTGTACAGGAATACATACTGCATTTCTTACTTAAGAAATAAAGATGCTAGGGATGTGCTGCCTGTAGTAACTGTTTCTTGAGCTTCCACTATTTCTGATCGCTACCTGACTATGGCTTTGACAGCGTCTGTCAAAATCCTTGTAGAAGTTAGGTATAGGGTAATCCTTGTGAGTACTGCAAGGGTTTTGAGCCCTGATGTTCTCTTGTCTCCTGAATTGTCTGTGTGCAGCTGGATTACCCTGTCATCCACACCTGAAATCCTTTTGTTAGATTCAGTTTTACTTCATGGAAATATCTGTAATGTGTCACTTGTATTATTACTATTATTTTTTTTTAATTTCTTCTATTTCTAAAGAATCTGAAGCCTCTCAGATTAATGGAGAACTGTCCTTCACTTTTGGGAATGAAGGAGTTATTTTAACTCCTACTGTGTTACCATCTGTGCCCATCCTACACTAGGACTGGACTTTGTAGGATGCCTTGGTCATCTTAATCCTTGATATATCTGAGGTCAGACCTTGCTACTATTATTAGATCTGTGGGAGAAGATGGTACCCATCCTTTTGATGCCTTGTAGGGTCTTGTGTTAGGTCTCTCAGTGGCCTCCTGGAGCCAAGCCATGCTACTTGCACGACCTCGTAGCAGCAGCAGACTCCAGCTGCTGGCAGAGGGAGGCTGGGGCGCATGGAGGCAATACCTCTCCTTGTTCCTCCTGACCAGGGCTTGCTAACGTCCTCCTTGGAGTGTGTCACAACAGAGTTGTGGTGTGTGTGTATTCACTGGGGATCTGCTCTCCGCTGACTCTACCTTCTACAGGTGCATTGGAGTAGGTCATCTCCAGACCTCAGTGGTCCTATGATCTGTGGCTTGCAGGAAGGCATTACGTCCCTCTGTCAGTGGGCAAAGAATATGGTTAGATCGCGTGGTACGTGGTGGGCAGGGCTGGGCTTCACAGGGTGTTGCACCAGGGACACAAGGGAGTGGTGATAGGGTTGGCAGCTGCTTGGTGTCGCATTCACATATACTTGGGATCCTACTGCAATGTTGTTGCATAGTCTGTTGCTGCTTTCTGAAGACTGTGTGTGTAGGGACGAGGAGACACCACCTCCAAACCCTGCTGACCCCAGGTCTGGAAGGTTAGGAGTCTTGTGATGATTGGTGTTTTGAAATTTGGTGTTGTGAGACACTGAAATACTCTTGCCTGTTGTTGACTTGCACTCTGTTTATCCCCTTCCTGTGGCTTTTAAAAATCTCATCATCCCGCTAAATTGTCTGACCGTTTACTTCTCCCTTGTTCTTGTTTCAGCCCTCATGGGAGGAAGCTGGAAAGCCAGTCTTTTGACTTTTTATCTTACTTGATTATTATTTATTTCTCATATTTTTTTGTTTGTTAATGTTTGCCTATTGCAGCTGCCTCTTAAATACAGAAAGCTTCTTTAAGCCTTTAAATTCCTAATCAGTGGCAGGGTTGAGCTGCTATAAACCGTTGTTCTGGGGGAGCTGGCCGGTGTCCCGACTGTAGAAGAGCTGAAATTAGGGAGAGACACGTCCCCGGTATTAATGAAATGAGAGCTTTGTTTTTTTGGTTTTGCTTAGGCGATGTGAGAATAGAGATGAGCGTTCACCACTGGCTCCTGTATTGTTTCGGCTCCAAACTTGCAAGGTTATAAACCAGAAAACATTCCTAGAGCCTGGGAAAAAATATCGTCTGGGTTATTGCAGCCTGTGCTGATTTGGCAGGGATGGAGCTGGGTGGTGTGTCAAGGTGCCTGTTTGAAGAGCACCTTTGAAGATACTTCCATCAGGAATGAGCTGCTGGCCTGAAGGAGCAGGACAGCCCCTCTCCTGGGGAATTTGATTCCATTTCAGGCAGTGTGACACATGGTGGGAAATGCTGAGATGGAGAAGGGGGGGTGGCGATAATGTTGAACTGGGATAGCTACGCGGACACTGCTTGGCTGCTCCAAATTCTTTTTTAGGAGCTGATGTCTGTTTCTGTTTTTAATAATCACTCCTATTGCATAACGTTAATTTTTTTCCTGTTTTGATGTCTATTAAAATTATAAATGGCAGAAAGCAACCTGGTACAGCAGCTTGTGCACAGAGCACAAACCTACTTCCAATATTCAGTTATGTAACTATATGTATTTATAGGTAAAATCGTTCAATCATTCTGGGCATATACGTTCCCAGCAGGATTTGCCAAGGAGGGGTGGCAGACAGGGGAACAAGGAGTTTGTATTTAGGAAGGGAAAGGTCAAGAAAAGACTGTAGAAAGGAGGCCAGAACAGAAGAAACCACGGCGGAGCAAAGTAAAATAAGAGAGCAGGAAGGCTGCCGTATGTTTTTAGTAAGCTGTTGCCAAACCCCCGTGTCTGTATCTCTCTTGGCTACCAACAAAGGTATCTGTGTTATAAATGAAAAACATTGACGCTGTCATTATATTTGTCTTGGAAAAGTGGTCCAAGAAAGGTTTGTTACTGTACCTTGTGTCTTGCACCCTACTGTGTCTGATGACTTCTAGTAGCTCAGACCTTTACCTCCAGCTTGGAAAGCAACTTTATCTCCTGCTTTCCTGGGAATTTTAACCATCTTACTCCTCTTTTTTCCCCTGTCTTTGCACCACACTCTTCTTCTATCTTACACCTTTAAAAATTCTTATTGCAGTCTTGCAGCAAGAATTGAATTTCTTGGCTTCTAAATTATAACTTATAAGCCTTCTTGGAGTGGGACCAGGCAGCTGTTAATATTTGCTGCAGATATATCTGTGGTACTTGCTCCAAAAATATCTGTAGCATTTTCTGTTACTACCTTTCATGATCAGACTTTGCACTGGAGCAGATGTGGGATGCTCACAGATTTCCTGCAGGCTCTGTGGTGGGGCAGAGGAAAGCGGTTTCCTAACACTATCAGCTACCTCTGCAGGACCCCAGTCTCTGAGCATGTTTGTAGAGGATCGCTCCAGCTCAGGAGCTGCTGAAGTGGTGCAGAACCCCTTTAGAGTTTGGACTGCGGGCTTGAAAACGGACTTGTGTGAGCATAGCACCACTGCAGGCGGTGAGACTACGAAGACTGTCCTGGAGGATGAGACCTGGCAACTGGCTTGGTGCCACAGGAGGAATATTCTACTGCTCTTTGGTTCCTAACCTGCAATATCCATGGCCTTGTAATCTTGCTGAGGGAGATTTGTGGCTTGAGCCTTTATTGGGAACCTGGTGTGTGGGTGATGACAGCTGCAGGGGATTATATTGGAGGGACTTTAGAATTTTAAAACAGCTTTGACAAAAATGTGTGGCCAGAGAAAAGGCCCTTGCGTCCTTGTGCAGCCTTGCTGCTCAGCATTTATCCTTTTTAGTATTCCAAAAGGATAAAAAAAGAAGCTGTTCATTTAATTTCCTTCCTTTGAAGAGCCAAAACCAACAGTGTAAAACCAGACACATGTCAGGAAAGAAGTCTTTTCAACCCCTTGCCCCCCTCTAGGAAAGACGTGATTGTTGACATTTTCCTTTGGGTTTCTGCTGTTAACCTAGCTAATCCTAAACAAGAGCAAAATTAGCAAATTAACCTCAGGACATGTTATACACATGTGTCTTACCATTGGGGAAATATAAGGCGTTCTCTGCAGAAGTGCTATTTTTAAGAGCAGCATGCAGAGTGACACAGCTGGGGAGAAGTTGCTCTTTGCTGGCTGTGGTGGGCAAGCTGGCAGTGATAAGCTGTCAGGAGGCACATGGCAAGTTTGCCTTCAAGTGGTCCCGAGTGCTTTTCATGATTGCTTTTGTTTTTCCTGTCCTCACGTGACCCCATGTTGACCCTCCTTTGCGATCCCTCAACTTCTCCGTGGAAATGACCGCCATTGTGACTGTCCATCTGCACATCGGTGGCTGCTTCCTTGGGGCTGTGCAAGTGGAGCAGCGGAGTCCAGGAGGGATGAGCAGGACGTGGAAGTGTGACCATGTGGGGTTGCTGGCTCGCTTTTGGCATCGCTGCTGGAAAGAAGTGGTGTTGCCTTTCTCCTTGTTCCCCTTGCATTGTGCCATTGTGGGTAAACCAAGTGAATTTGGCTGAAATATGCACTTTGGGAAGAAGGTGTTTATAAATTAGGTGTTGTCTTTGGTGTATCACGTGAGATTGCCCAGCTTTGGTGGGAGCAGAGGGGTCCCCGCTGCTCTGGTTTGGTTCTGGTTCTTCTGATTTAAGTTGAATGGCAAGCTATAGCCCAGGTAACCACCCATCTGCCTGGGGTTTGCGGTCAAGTCTGGGAATGTCCTTCCAGAAACCCGCTGCTGCTTTAGGAGCCTTTCTACCCTTGGACCATCTGCTGTTGGCACTGCCAGGTGATTTTTTTGATTTAAAACCAAGCCCGTCTTTGGAAATATTAACTCTTCAGAAAAATTGAACATGGCTGGGCAGTGTGACAGAAAGTTTGGAGGAAGGGGAGAAGTCTGTTGTGAAGTGCTGTGTGTGTCTAGGGACATTATATAGGTGCTTGGACTCTGTACGTGAGTTCCTTGTTTTTCCCTCTCTTGTTTTGGGATCTTAGAAATGATAGGGAAAGGGGAAAAAAAGTGGTATGTGACTATAGAATTGCAAACAGGAATTAACTGGACAGGAATAATTTCAGTAATTACTGATCTTACAGAATGATAAGGCCCCATTTTAACACAGAACATTTTCTAAGATGTCTTAGAGAAAGGAAACCTTGTAAGAGTCTTTTCTCACCTAGGTGTAATTGGGAGTGTAGGACTGTGTTAGCAACACCCGCTTCTATTGCGCTTAAGCCAAATTCTGCGCTTAGCCTCCCAGTGAAATTAATTATATTTAGTCTTGCAAATTTGAAGGCAAGAGCTGAGTGTGTGCTTGAGTTAGGATTTCACTGTCACCAGGAGGCTTTTACAAGTCTAACATTTCCAATGTTTCTTGCGGTGAGCAGTGGTGTGGACCTTAAGCTGTAGTAAGTAGCGTGGTGCAGACTGTCTTTGAGAAGGCTGCTTTTGTCCAGTGCCCTGATGGTTTTATTTAAAGCTTTCTAGTTTACTGATGCCTCGTTAGATGTTAGACCTGTGAACTGCGGCATCTGTACACTTGGGAATTCAGAAGCAACACCACTGGCTTGCAGAAGTTGGAGAGCCCTGGTATGAGAGAAAAGATTGAAAAAAAATATTAAAAATTAATCTCGGGTCAATTCAACCTTTGCAGAATTTACTTTTACTGAATAAATATCTGTAAATCCCCTCTGATTTCTGAAAAGGAGTCGCCATTGTCCAAAAATCGAATGAATGTCTGAATCATACAGGATAAACTGGGAATAATTCAGCTGAACAAATAATGCTTCTCTATAAAATGGAGTGCAATAACATGCAGAGGATTGCAAAAACATGCCAGTGACCAAGAAAAATACTACTGCGTACATATTAATTTTTCATTTTCAGTTAGAAGAGAAACCATTAGTCACTATTAAACTGTATTTCAAAACTTTATTTTCTTTTTAATGCTTCGATACAGCAAACCGTGACTATTTAGGAAAGTGCTTCAGCATGCTTAAGTCACCTTTAGGGGAAATTAAGCACATGCTTAAAGCTGAGTTTGCTTCTAAGCGCGCTGCTGATTCTGAGTTCCAACATCCCAAATTACTGAGGCTTGCTGGAAAATAGCTCAAATTTGGCATTAGATTGAAATTTTGTTTTAGCAAACATTAAGAGCAGAAGAAATATTTCCACTGCGTTCTTAAAATATGGAAGAATATTGTTTTATAGAGAGCTTTTATTGCATTGTCTGCAGCCTGAGAAAATCCAGAACAGCAAAATCACAAATAAGCGGTATTGATGTAGCTCACTAGCAGTTGGATTTTTATAATTCTTTGTGTCAGTCTGAGTGTAATATATAGAGCGCACACAGTGTGATTTTAAAAACAAGGTCCCTCGCAGCTTTAAATGATTATTTGAAATAATAAAAAAACCTATTAAACCAGCTTTCTTCCATCTCATTTCTTCAGTACATGCGTTTGTTGGCTGTCCCTGGGCGGGCAGCAGGGATTAGTGGTGCAGGGTGCGTTACAGAGAACGAAGCTCTTGATCCACTCTTCTTGCTCAAGATAAAAGTATTGAAGTTTCCCTAGTGGGTTTTTCTCACTTAAAGAAACAACTCTGTAATAGGGACGTGTTTACAGGAACCCTGTGTGGGAGACTTTGGGGCTCTAATTCGGGCTGTCAGAAGATGTGAAGCGTCAGTGGTTGTGACGGAGTTGGGAGCAGCGAGAGCCTGGAGGTCCTCTGGTTGAAAATTGAAACATTACAGGACTGTTGAGAAGCTTTGAGGGGAAGGGAAAGAGGAGAAATTTGGATATTTGGGGAGGGGAGGGAAGTGTTTAGTGGATGGGATTGATGGTTTTTATTGTGCTGAGCTCCCTAGGTCTGCTAGCAGGAGCCTGCTGGCAGTGTGGGGGGCAGAGGCAGATCCTCTGGATGCTGGCAGCGGGGTGAGCCTCCTGCTGCCTGAAATTCCCTCTGGGTTGTTCCTCCCTCGCTGGTGGCTGACAGCCCGAGTCTCCATGCTGCCAAGATGTGTCTGGAGGGAAAGTTCAAACCATTGATTCCCGTCTGGTTCAGCGGCGGGGGATCGGGAGCAGGGGGTTGGACTGCTGACAGGGCCAGTAATGAGAGCTGGGGTCATCGGTCCTGCTCCTGCCTTTCCCAGGGGCTCGTCGAGGGGGTTTCTATCAAGAGCGCGTGCTGGATTGTCCAGGGGGGATAGCCCCATCTGGTACACACAGCTCTTCAGCAGTGAGAATCTTATTTTTTGGAGCAGTGTCAGGGCTTACTTTTGCCTTTGACCCGGCATGATGGAGGAAAATCTTCTGCAGGGGAAATAGATAAAATCAGAGCTGCTCCCTGTTTCTCTGCACTGAGTGTGGCACACGGGCTCAATCCCAGAGCAGCCAGAGCACGTGCACGCAGATGCTTCTCGGGGCTGTGTGCCTTGGGAGAAAACATCTCTCCAGATTGCACTTAAAGGAGCGTTTTCATGTATTTATGGTGCCACACACAGACCGGCAAAGAGCCTTTTGCAAGCGGTGCTGAGGTCTTGGTTGTCTGTGGTTGTCTTAGAAAAAGTATTGTTGCCTCTTAATCTTTGTTCTGTGGAAATGCACAAGCTGAGATACAGAGTTCATCGCACCAAACCCAAATGTCAGGGTTTTTGCTCATTGTTCCCATAACCTCTGCTGCCTCTGGCTACGAAGTGATGAGCGAGGCAATAGCCTTGCTGTGAAAGAGCAGCAAGGTGTTTAGCAGATTTTTGGCTCTCCACTTATTTTTAAGCTTCTTGGCTGCCTTTTTCAGTCAAAAGGTTTGTGGGTTTTATTTTGCCTTTTTTTTTTTTTTTTTTCCTCTTCCCCAGCTGTTAGTACATTCCAGGCATTTGTCTAAACTCAATTTGACATTGCTCCCGCCAGCAAATGTTACTGTGTTCCCCATCACTCAGCAATTTGGTATTTAGCAGTGATGGACACGTCTCTCTTGCTTTTTACGCAGACAGCGCGTAGGCAACTGCGTTGTCTTTTCTTCCATGTGACAACTGCCAAGTAGCAGTAGACAGGCTTCCCACCCCATAAGATGAAGTATCCTCTGAAATCTCAAGCATCCCTGCTTTGCTAACATGACCAAGAGGTACAGAATACAAGATCCTTGATTAAAAAATTTCCCTGACCTAGGGGCTCTCTCACTAAAAAATTTTTCCGATGGAGTGGTGGGAAGCTTGGGCAGATAGGGTGTCTTCTTGAAGACTTCAGGAGAGCTTTTCATAGCCTGAGTTTCTCTGCAAACCTCCCAGTTATAGACAATCTAAAAGACCAGAGAGTGCTGGTAGGTTAAAGACACGGCTCGAAGTGCAGCAGGACGCAACTATTTGCGGTGCGGAGCAGAGGGCTGGAGTTGTGCTGTGCTTCATCTCTGATTTTGCAGCTCTTAGCCTCTTGGTTTTTAATAAGGCAGCAAACAGACTGGGCAAAACGAAGTCAACGAGCTCTGAGAGTGTATTCGTTTGTGCGTGCTGGGGGAAGTGCTTTGCTGCTCTGCAGCTTGTGCTTTCTGCAGGGTTCTGGAGCTGTAGCTCACTCTCACGTGAAGCAGCTTCTGGGAATGCAGAGATATGAAAGCTGCCATCCAACATCTACATCAGATTGCAATAATTTTTTATTCCTCCTCCTATTTCTCACTTCTGAAGTTGGGAACAAAAACAACTTCATATAAATTATGTTCCTAGAGGAGACTTAACTTCCTAGTTTGCTATTTATAGATGACTCTTTCTTCATGCATATGGATAGCAGCTTTATTTTCTCATCTTCAGTAGCTTCTGTTTGATCTCATGGGTGCTCCTTGTGCATCTTCAAGGAACATGGCTGAATAATTTATCCATTCAAGACTCTGAACAGAGAGTTTAAAATGATTTCTGGCGCACCTTAAACTCACGCATATATGATGCTTCAGAAGTTCAGCTGTGGGTCTATGTGAAAGACTAGTGCTACTTGGTTTTGTCATTGTCTTCAAAGGGTGTTAAAAACCAGAAAGCTGATCATGGAAGGGTAAGAATAATCCCAGTCATGTTGGAGCCAACTGGGACTGTTGATTTTTGACCTTAAGGCATGCTTCTCTGTGCTAGTTTGAGACCAGTTCAGAAATTCCTGTTATTCTCAGTTCATTTCACCCTGGTATCCACTGGTACAGCTTGAGATTTTGTCAGACCTTGTTTTCCCAGCTAATTGAACAAAACCCAACCAAATTTGGGTTGCATCTTCACAGCTGTAGTGCCGTAGGCTGAGTGACCTCACTACCAAATGCCAGCTCAGAAAAGCAGCAGAGTCATTCAGGGCTTAGCTTGGTCCAGAAGATGCCGTGGGGAGGGAGCATAGTATTTGTTGGCTTTGAACAGAAGTATTCGTTTTGGGTGCCTCTTGTCCTGCTTGTGATTAATTAAATGGTGTTTTGGTATTTGTGTACAAGAAGGAGTCGGGATGTCCAGAGGGAAACTCTTCTGCAGTGAATGAAGCTCCAGCCCTTATTTACCTGATATTTACTCTTTGCTGCTTCTGTCCCAGAGTAAATCAGCTGTGTTCTTGCCATAGGCAGAGTGCCTGTGCACCATACTTGAGGCGAGATGAACTCAAAACTCTGATGTTGCAGAAGAAATAACCTTCTTCTGGGGCCAGGGGAAGGAATTGGTCTCGTTGGCCATTTGATCTTTTTGCTGACATCTAGAAGCAGCACGGGACAGTTTGGACCCCTTCCTAGAGCGTAGCTACGTGTCCAGCCAGAGGGTTGAGCCTGCAGTACCCCATTAGTGTGTTCAAGAAGGTCTGTGAAATGCTTCCCTACCAACAACTGTTATTATCACCTCTCAGGCATTAAAACTTCCCCATGCTTCTTGGTTGTACAGACTGAACTCTTGCAGGAGGGATTGGTTTGCTTGCCATGTTAGGAGAGGACTTCTGATGATTGCTGCATTAATGTGGAGGTGGTTTTATGATCGGAAGCTTTCCTGGATGATGATGATGATGATTTTTTAAGGAAGAGAGACTGTTCTGTTAGCATTTGTAGCATCAGCTTTCAGAGTGTTTGTGGGAAATGGTCTTTCCTTTGTTAAAATACCATCAGAACCTGGTCCTTGGCAGCACTGACAGGCTCAGGGTGAGGAAACTGCACCTCTGGTTCCATCCGGTACAGCCCTGCATCTTCATCTGTTCAACCTGTGTGCACAACTGATCGCAAATTGCCCCAAGTACGGTTGGTAACCTTTTCTGGCAGAAGCCTTTTCTATATCTTATTCTGGGAAATGCTTGCCCTGGAGGATCTTGCTTTGGACTTCTGCATTTAAGGAAAGATTCTGTGTTGGACAGTAACACAGTGAAAAAGCTTGACATTTTATTTCTTCAGGTAAGGTCCTGGAGGGAGAAAGCTGTTCTTGTGTACATCAGAAGTGACGCTGAGTGATCTGGTTTCTTTCCTTAAGAGAATTCCCTAGTTGTGTGGTGTGGTTGGTTGTTACGGCTTTTCTTCTGTGTGTCTAATACGAGCACTACTTGGGAGAAGTAGATTTAGTGTAATTCAAAGGGAGCTGTGGTAGTTCTTCCCCTGTCAGTGATGTATGGCTTTGATTTGGTCTTCAGGCTGCCGTCACGATGAGGTGACAATGCTCTGACTTTGTTAGCAAAGGCTATGTTCTTGGGGACGGGAGCTGTGCTTTGCTGGGGAGCCCCTGTGCGGGGAGATCTTAGGTGGGCCTGAAGTGTGTCCTTCTAAAACGGTTCTCTGTGAGCTCATTTGCTTCAGTAATTTTTTAAATTTTCCTAGCTCCTTCAAGATAGAGTGCGTCTCTGAGAAGGGGAATAAAAAGTTGAATGATTTGATCTGAAATTGAAACATTTTGCAGAGCCTAATTAAACTCACGATTATTTTGTAAAAACCCTGTCCCAGGCCTTCAAACAACTTAAATACCAGCTTCACTTGAGAGCCGTGCCTAATCACCCCTTGAAAGAAGCAGGGAGCAATGGGTGTTGAAAGGCAACGGCTCAAGCTTGGCGAGGGAACCCAGCAACCATAAGTGTTGAAATTTGCACGGAACACGAGGGAGGGCTTTGATCAAAACACAGCCCAAATTTCCACAGCGTGGGACTCTACCAAGAGCACTAAGCTAGCAACAGTGAAAGAAGGTTTTGGAGAGACTTCAGAGGTTACAACGGCAGTGTCACAGCCTGTAATCTCAATAGAAAACTGGCTTGATGTAATTAACAACATAGCAATGTAATCCATGTCAGAACAGTCCCTTCCCTCTCCTCCTGAGAACCTCTGGGCTCTTCGGGTCCTTCAAACTGCGTCATGTGTTGAACGCAGAAGAGGAAGAGGTTGAGATGCGGCTGGGGGAATGTGGAAAGGATTTGGCCTGAGCTTTCCAGATGGAAGATCTTGATATATGCCTCATATTCTCTCTGAAGGATGGTGTGGAAGTAGAGCTGCAGAACTTAAAGGAAAATAAATATCATTTTACATGCCTGGCAGTTTTTTGAGTCAGGCTTAGGACACTGATGAAAATTTGTTGCAATTTTGTTAGAACTGAAAAGGCAAGTAACAAAGTGTTTTGTAGCTGCAGCGGTGGTTGATTTGGCTAATTGGTAGTTAGTTTTAGGTATGTAAACATGATGATCCTGTCTTGATTATATTTTGTCAGGCTCTTTAGTTCAGGTACTTTGTGTACTTAGGTACTTCAGTTACTTTAAGGTACTTAGTTAAGGCTTTTTGAGGAGTATTTGACACTCAGCCCCATTAGGTAATCTGCAGCAAGATTTCTGAACTGCCAGCAAGCCTTTCTGGACTCTCAGACCCATTGATCTGCTGTTACCTTTTTAGTTAATGCATATAAAGTTTAGGTGGACTGTAAGTAGGATTAGCAGCAGATGAACATTAGAAAAAATGAGGGGTGGCTAAAGAAATATGTGTTTATTCCTGAGGGTGGGCCAGGGCATGTGAAGGTGGGAAGCAGCTGGGATTGGGCCACCCCATGGGGAGCGATGGCTGCTGCACTGAAGCCAAGGGTGAAGGTAGCTGAAGGAGGACACCTGTGGGCCAAGCATCTTCTAGATGTGACTGCAACGCTTGGTTGCAAACAGGGACAGTTCTTCTGGATTGCCTTGAGCAGAGCTTTGGGTGAATGTTCTCCTGGTGGCTCTGTGCAGCTGTGTGACTATGAAATGCCTTTGTAGCCTCAGCTGAAAAATATTTGTGTGCCAGTGAACTTTGCTGGCTTAGATGTAAGTGAAGTGGGTGTCTGGGATAGTGACTCTGGCACCAAATGCTTTGCTTGAGTAGGTGCTGGGGTGGTTCTCCCTCCCTCAGTGTTTTAATTGTTTTAAGAGTGAAAAAAGTCATGTTTATAGTTGGCCTTTGAATTTCTGAAACAGATATTCAGTTTTTTAGACTCAAAAATGCTAAAGTTTAGACAGATTTGGGTCAAGCGGTCACGCTGTGCCCACTGATTCAAGGGAAGCATATACTGTGCAATCAGTACATTACCCACGTGAGCTTTCTATGCAGCTGCAGAGAGGAACATTTAATTAATACTGAAACAATTATCTTGACAAGTAAGTCAAACTCAGAACAGTAACATTTTCCCAGTTACTGTGTGGTAGCCAGATGGTCATGCAGACTGTTATTAAGGGCTTGGCTTGCCACTCTTGAGGTTACTGGCAGGTAATCAGTATATTTTTCCCATTTGTAGGCTTAGATTTCAGTATTCTGGGAATTAGGCCCACAGGGATGTCCAGTAGATGTTTCAGTGTGAATGGAAGCCTTTTTTGTATTCTTGCTAGGAAATATTTCTCGCTGTTGCCAAATACCAGGATGCAAATAGGAGTATGTGTGCTACAGGGTCTGTTTGGCGACAGATGGAAAGCTAAACCATGCAGGAAGCTTTCCAGAACTTAATGTAGACTCTCACGATTTGATAAAACATGCTGTGTTGGTAACCTCATTGCTGTCTCCCAGTACTGCTGCTGCTTTTGGTCGCCTCCCTGCCGTGCACAAGCCTACCAGGCTGGTGGATGTTGATGGTGATGATCTGCATTGGGTTCAATACATGGGTTTGGTGTGCCAAGGCTCTGTGCTGTCCAAACCCAGAAGTAATGAGCTGCAAATGGTGAATGAGGTCTTGTCCTGCCAGCATCCCTCAACCTGTGCATACATTACAGCTTACATATTAAGTTTCTTTTCTTTCTGTTCGGGAGCGTTGACTCTTGCTGGGGGGTTGCTCACGTGGACGTAATGAAGAGTTACTGTGTGGGTCTGCAGTGTTGCATTCGTGAGGGCAGAAACTGCTGGTGGAGCAAATCTGCAGGGGCTGTTGCAAATGGGGAGGCTGAAGGAAGCTGCTCCAGCAGTGACCAGAGGTAGCGCGGGGTTTGTGGATGTGAGTGCAGTGGAAGGAGTGAGAATTAGCAGTGGTTATCAGCAAGAGCTGGATGCAAAATCTGATGGGAGAAGAAGCAGTGAAAGAACGGAATGGAATCTGCTCCCTGGTGTGGCCAGGAAGGTCCAAACAACTGAGATCCAAAGTTCAGTACCATTTTATGGGAGAAGGACTGGAGAAGGGGCAGTGGGGCAGAGGGGGAGGCTGTGTTCCCTGTGCTGCTGGCTGTGTGGGACCTTTGTTCAAGCCTTGGTGGAACCAGAATGCACTTCCTCCATGTCAAACTTCTTGACTGTTTGCCTCAATAGGTTGAACTGCTATTCCTGTGTAGTGGGAAAAAGAAATTCAGACTTGCCCCTGATGTGTGGAGCACTGTGTATCAGTAGGGAGTGTGGTTTCTTCTCCAAGAGCATGCTGTGTAGGGGATGAGGAGCAGGAGGGAGCTGCTATGTGCTCAGATGTGTGACAGCTACCAGCATCCTGTGGCAGCTTAGCAGCAGCACCGGTCCATCCCTGTGTCCTGCCTGTGCTTGGTGCCCTTTCAGCAGACTTAGCTCTGTTTTCAGCCTTTCCTGCTTGATGATGTGACACCGCGAGGAAAACATGGTTCTTTTTTTTTCCTAAGTGTCTCCACCCTTCACCTGTGTTAACGCCACAGCCCTGGGGTCTGTGTTTGGCCTGGCTGCATGCAGAACCCTTCAGCAACAACCAGGACACGGTGGGAGCTGGAGGTGCCGTGAACACCTCTCTGACCCACCCACAAGCTCCAGAGTGAACTTTCTCATGAGACAGGTTCCTGACGCAGGTAGGCCCACTAGTGTGTCTGTCCTGGATGGTGGATCTGGTTTAAATAAAAGCAGTGGAAGATACTCAGTGTTCGGTTTAGCTTGCAAAATGAGAGCAAAGTGCGGGGTTTTTTGAGTTTTCCCCCTTTGCTTTTTGCTCCTTTCCTCTTCCTCCTCCTTTCCCCCTTTTCCTGAAGTCAGATTTTAATGAATGACTTCAACAAGGGTCAAAATTGAAGTATTAAGGAGGTGCCCTTTAATATTTTGAAGTATTTTTCCATTTGTTAGAATAACCCCAAAGTTTTAGAAAGGGTGTGTGTATAGATTTAGAGTAATCTAATTTCTGCATGGTAAAAACTAGTGCTGACTGTAGGATAGAAATGCTTGACTGGAGCACTGCAAAGCCTACTGTTGGGAGCAGCCCCTCTAAAGCAGCCTTTTGAGGGCAGGGGAAGAGCTTCTGTTGGCAGGATTCAACCTCTGGCACATGTATCTTGGCCAGGCTTTGAAATCGGGATCCCGTTTGCTGAGTGCATGGATTAAACCACAGTCGCTGCTTGGGAAAGCTTTGTTAATCCATGAAAAACTGCATTTGAATAAAATGCCTGATTTATTTATCTTGCTGACCCATTGGTATCTTTAAGGGATGTGTGTTTCTGAATATAGGCACTGTTGAGGAGTGTTTAGATGGAAGCACTGAGAATTTTTTTTACCAGCAAATCTTAGTAATTGCTTTGTCCATATCAGATGCACTCTCCGTTTTCCCAGTGATAAAACTGGGCAGACTTGGAGCTGAGTCTTAGAGTGACTCTGTCTTTGGTCTACAGCTTTGAGGTAAATCAGGTGATGTAAAACTGATGAAGACATGTAGTTGTGGTGCTTAGGGACATGGTTTAGTGGTGGGCTTGGCAGTGCTGGGTTAACAGTTGGACTCATGATCTTAAAGGTCTTTTCTAACTTCAATGATTCAATGATTTTTAAGGTTGCATATGTGTCACTAGAGGATCAGTGCTATGCGAGCTTCTATTGAAGCCCTTAAAGCATAAACTGATAACTTGGGGGTCCCCAGCTACAGTTGTACGGGGTATTTTTAATGACTCTGTATCTTCAGGAGACCTCTCATGCTCATAAACATTTCTTCCTTGCTGCAGGTGCTCTGGATATCTTCTTTCTGGGACTTCTGTTTTTTTTAATCATTAACTCTAATTTTTATTATTATTAGATCCTATTAATCCTTGGCAGGATAGGTTAGTGTGTGAGGCCACCTTCTAGACAAATTTGCTATCTGTAGAAGTGGCTGTCTGACACGTTCCAGTAGGTGAGTTTAGGAGTCTGAAATGACACAGTCACTTCACGCGTTTGTTATGGCTGTAAGCAGGCTGATCACAATACCAGGTACTGTGTTGGTTATTATCAAATATTTTTCTCCCCTTGCATCCATGTACGTATTCTAGGATGGCTGGACAACTACCAAATGAGACCTGTTCTGGTATCTGAGGACCATAATCTTTGTGGAAGTCTTAGGAGGTTCAGAGACTAGATGATAGGAAATCAAATGAAATCGCCACAGGTTATTTTTTGGTTGAGTGGCAAAAATGGCATCTGGCAGAGCAGCCTCTGGTGTAGCTTGTGAAAGAAGCAGAGGCAGCTTTATCGGCTACGGGTCAGTTATTTTGTTCTGCATTTGATGTATGTTTTGTGGTTAGGTTTTTTTTTTTTTTTTTGGTCTTACTTCCCTCTCTCCCCCTTTTAATTTGTGCTTTAAATCAAAGATCCTAATGGTTGTGGTTGTAGAGTTTGGGGAAGTAAGTAAAATAAAGCTAGATATGCCACATAAAGGAGCCTTCTGTGTTTCCTGTGAGAGCTGGGCTGAGTGGTTACAAGCCATCCATCTCATCTTGGTTGATTCTCTCCAGAGAAAACCTGTGCCTTGAAATTTCTCAGATGAAAATGAGGGAGATGTGTGATTATGGCCTCTTGACTTCCATAGCACACTGCAAGGGTAGGGTAGTGTGAGTTAAATGATTTTTACACAGTCATTTTCTCTAGCGATAATCGGGATGTTTGCTTGTTAAAGAGTCAAAGCAATCACTGCACTCATATTTCACTCCTGCTTTGCTTCATTCATGTCATATACCTGTAAGTAAGTACTTGGAGGTGAAGGGCAACCTTATCTTTGGCTACTGGGTTTGTGAAGCAACAGGTGGTTCTGCCTCCTTGTCTAACTGTTGCTTCACCAGTGCCATTATCTATTAATGTGTTTAAAAAGATGTGAAATACCTCCATGATGACCTGAAATGAACACAAGGTTTGGAATAAAAGAAGAATATTTGCTGTCTGGGCTGTTAATATTGGATGTTTATTATCTGAATAGGTTTTGTTAGGATTGGGTACCACTAATGCTACAGCTACTAATGTGAGCATGACATCTGTGTGATGGACAGAAGTTGACTTTGTCCCTGCATTTACCAATTGCCATGACTAGTGCAGTATTTGCAATAGTTGTGCATTAATTAATGCAGCAGTGAGTGATCTCTATGATATGCAAATGTCAGATGACACCTACTATTGCTACCACTAATGAGGAGAAAGGAATAATAACCTATCTACAAAGTGAACTTCCATTAAGGAGGGACAGTAAGATCCATAAAGGACCTGGGAACAAAAGCATTTAGGAGCTGAAGGCAGCAATGCTTGAAGAGAAGTGGTGTGTTACCAAGAAGTCGGTGTGAGGAGGAAATGAGCAGCACCTTTGCTCGCTGCCATCTTCTGTGGAGCAGTTTAGAGCAGACTCCTTCAGCATCCCACATAACTGCACCTCGGATGTGAGTTTTATATTGGCAAAGCCAGAGCTGGCTGAGTGAAAGGCACAGAACTGGACCAAACAGCACTTGGGGGGGGACGACCTAAAGAAGGTAATTAGGAATTGCTATTTAAAACCAAATCAAAATACAGGCAGAGAGGTGCTAGAGTTGTGATACTCCAAATAGTTGAAGGTAAAAACAGCACTATTGAAAATAGGTGGTGTTTGTTCTACCATTTCCTTGCAGTTGGCTGTATCAGGCAATGGATCAGAAGAGAAACTTTTAAGGAAAGTTGTGTTTTCCCTTGTTCAAGGGTTTTTAGATATACTTTTAACTTCCACACATTTTTCTGTTATTTCTTTGACCAAAATGATTTACTAAAAGGTTGCCCAGACCTTGCTAACTTGCTGTATACAGCTGGCATTATTTCACTAAAGGCACCAAACACTTGAAACTCAATGTATTTAATGTCCCAGTATCTAAATGTGCCTGTGTAGCTGCGATCCCTTGACTTTAACATTGGTTTTAAGTAAATGGGATAGGACATTTGAGACTGTAGTAACCACTACTGACAATATACTCTTCTCTGCATTCAGAGGGAGGCACCAAGGTGTTTTATGTGACCCAGAAATCCAAGAATTTGTGTCTTGGCTGCTAAAGATGTGTCCTGGGTAAAGCATGACATGATGCTTATTAGTTTAGTTTATGTCTTCCTAAATTACCGTCTGCTTTTTGGCTTTTTGGCTGGCAGAATTTGTGGTATAGTGAGGGTAGGATGCCAGTGGGGGCAAGAAACAGCCTGGGGAAATGCAAAACTTCAAAACCGTAGAAGGTAATGATTGCTCACATCAGGTTCAGAATTTTTTTTCTACATCCAATATAAAAGATGGTAGTAATGTCATCTGTATAAATCCTGTCTTAGGTTGCCAGGCGTTAGAGGTGCCCCTCTGAGATCCTGAAAACCAGGCTAAAATGAAAACTCATCCATTTGTTCTTGAATAGGCTTCGAGCTCCTGAAGACCTGGAGTGGCTCAGATGTCCCTGGTGCTAGGTCTGACTCCTCTTGCTGTGGGTCGCGGTGAAAGACTTGCTTTGTTTCTGTATAATCACTGTGTTTGCAGCCCTCGGACAAAGTGGTGCAGGTTTCCAGGGTAAGGTTTTGTACTTCAGTGGGTTTGTTGCAAGGGCTTCTTTCATCTTTACAGAGAGGTAAGCATGCTCCGCAGAGTCCCCTGCTTTATGTACGCTGTTTAACGTTGTTCCTAAAGGTTTTATTTATTGGCTGTGAGGTTGAAGCTACTGATGTCGGTGTAGCCTGGTGAGCGAGGAATGAGGGTAATTACCAGGAAACTTATTATGTGGCCTTCAGCAAAACTGCTCTCCCTTCTTGGCTGGTCGTGCTGCAGATCTCAGAAGGGGACCTTGTTCCCATCATGGCTGAAAGAGAGAAATTGCCAAGTAAGCATTTTCCCATACGGAGGGCTGAGAACTGGTGTGTGCTGAAGGGGTTGGTGTGTGGTAGCTGCCTTAACTGGACATGACTCAGAGGCCCTTCTGAACCTCTAGTCTGTTGGGTTTTTTCTTCTAGTAAACCATAATAAATAATTATGTGTTTTGTTCAGCACATGGCACAGTGTGCCCTTATTGCTCCATATGACAGCTGAAAATATTTGACCAAAAAAGTGATGTTTGGCTGTGGAGGGCTTTTTCAACTTTAGAAACATAATTTCCACACCCCTGTGTGTCTACAATGTCTCTCAGCTTGCAAACTTTGCACAATCTGTGCAATTCTTGGAATCACAGAAGGGTTTAGGTTGGAAGGGACCTTAGAGTTCTACCCCCATGCCACAGGCAGGGACACCTTCCACCAGACCAGGCTGCTCCAAGCCCCGTCCAGCCTGGCCTGGGACACTGCCAGGGATGGGGCATCCACAGCTGCTCTGGGCAGCCTGTGCCAGCGCCTCGCCACCCTCACAGGGAAGGATTTCTTCCTAATATCTGATCTAAATCTCCCCTCTTTCAGTTTAAAACCATTCCCCTTGTCCTGTCACTACATGGCCTTGTAAAAAGCTCCTCTCCAGCTTTTCTGGAGGCCCCTTTAGGTACTGGGAAGTGCTCTAAGGTCTCCCCACAGCCTTCTCTTCATCCTGCCTTGCATGTCTGCTGTGGTTCCTCTAACACCTTTGCAGGTGTGGAGGATGCCTTCAGCCTCCTCTTGCTGCTGCCTTGGTGGTAGCGATGTTTCTTCTCTCAGGGTTTGGAAATATAGTTCGGTTGTCCTGTGGGTGGTGGACTGGGGTCCTGTATGTCCATGAACCCCACCAGCAAGGAGAGGAGATACGGCAATTTTTTTCAAGGCGCTGGATGTGGTGTTGGGATAAATCACTGATACTTGGCATATTTAGTGTCTTAAAAGAGCACCAAGAATGTAAACACCTGATCTGACTGTAGAGTCTGTTTCACATTGTCTGTGTTCTTTTAAGGGGTAAAGTTCTTGATTTATTAATTGCATGTCATTAATTGCAATTCCAAATCAGAAGTCTAGTCTGGAAGGTTCTTCTTGTGTCCTCTGGGGTTACTTTGTTTTGTTGGAATTTTGTAGGCTTCTTTTTCATACCCTGTTAGCATGTGGCCACCTTTTCTCTCTCTTCCATTTCACTGTGTTTAGGAGGATTTGTATGTGGTATTTGCTGCTAGGAAGATTTCCCAAGATGCAGCCTGAGAGCTGCTGGTCTGAGAGCGACATTCAGCACTCCAGCTCTCCCTTAAGGCATCCTCAAAACAACCCCAGCCCAAAACCCAACAACCCCAAGACTCAGACTTCACCTGAAATATGTTCCTGCACAGTTGTGATGAGAAATTATGGTCTACTTGATTTCTAGACAAAATGAAGAATTCCTAACCCAGTCTAAAATTAGTTGTGAGAGTAAAACAAATGTCTAACAGGTTTACTTCTTCCCCTTCTCCTTTTTTTTTTTTTTTTTTTACTTTTTTTAAAAAAATAAAAATTAGGTGATGACTTTTAAGTTTGCCACTTACTACTAAAAATGGTCGTAGAAAAATAATCCCCTTGCCATCTTAGGAGGAGTAATATAAGAGAATGTAGAAATAAGATTGAATAAAAACTTTGAAGGCCATCCAGGACACAAAGAAGGCTTAATTTCTTTGAAGATGTGGAAAATTACAGTTCAGTTGGAAACCTCAGTAGAAACCAATTGGAAAGTATTGTTTATCAGAAGTGCTGAACAAATGTGAACTTCAAGTCAGGTCGCTGAATGCTGGGTGGTAGCTCCTGAAAAGCACACACTTTTTAGTATAATGGACACATTATGGACACACACACATTAGTAGTATAATGGACTCTCAGGCTTTGCTTTAGCCTAGTTTTGGCGGGGGCTGTGTTTGTATCATGCAAATTTGTGGGAATGCAGATGTGGCTGGTGATGTGTGAAGTGTATTCTCAACACATGCCTGGGAAAAATCATCCAGACTCTACATGTAGCAGAGGTGCACAGTTCAGTGAGGTCTCCTCAGAAAGAAGGCAGGTCAGCAGGGAAAAAAACCACAACTGATTTCTTGTTCACCTGATGGGTTCTTCCCACCAGATTTTGAGCTGTCTGAAAACTGTGAGCACTTTTTCAGAGGTTATCGATTGGTGCAATTATATTTTATGGTTAATCTTCTCTTTAACGATGGGTACAGTCTTGTTCAATTCCCATAGTCATGTTGACCTGCAGCCTCTTGAGGAGAACATCTTTACATGTGTTTCCTTCTGTTGGGTTTAGGCTTGGTGTTGTTTGTTCCTGCTGCCTCTCCTGTATAATTGTACAGGATTTCTTAGTTCATGTTCAGCTCATTTTCACTTTATTAAATGGTTAGTTATGGCTAATCTGCTGCTCATTTTATCGTGATGAAGAAAGAACTGGAAGAGTCTTCCTCCTGCAGAGCAGTAGTCTTTCTGTAATCACATGGGGTGGATTTTAAGCCCTTCTGGTTATGTCTGGCTCTTAAATGTCTTGCTCTTTATCAGTGAATCTGTTTTCAACCAGCCATGATTATACCAGCAGCTTTGAAGAATGTGGCGGGTAAGTTGATGTGAACTGCTAAAGGACATGGTGGGCTGGTTTTACAGATACGCTGAGGAGGGGGTGGAAGTTAAAAGGTTCTAAGAGAAATGTTACTGAGGGTATGTTGGAGACACCTTTGGGTACATAGGGTGTCTGGGTAGGATGGAGTAAAAAAAGATAATCTTTGATGTGAAATCAGTTTCAGTGGACCTTAGGATGTCCTAAAGGAATGAGCTTTCTTATGGCCAAAATATAGGAACTGAGGGACCTACTTTTTTTCTCTGACAAATGAAAGTAGAGGACGACACCTCTGCTTGGAGTGTTATCTTCTAAATAAAATTTTAAATTAATTTTTTGACCTGTCCTCCCCAGTTGCTGCACTTTGCAGGATGTAGAACAGTACAGTTCAGGCAAAAATTGCAAACGAGCTGAGTCATGAGCCATACTTCATGTCCTCATGGTGAGCATTAGTCTTATTTCACCTGCAAAACATCACCATGCAGCACAGTATTTGGCTTCGTTGAGCCATTAGGGTTTTGTACAGGGGTTGTCCTAATACTGCTAGAGTTATTCATGGTTTTGTTTTACAAAGATGTGACAGTTTGAACCTTCATCAAGGTTAGGAAAGAGGATTTACAATATAAGGCTGGAGGAATTCAGTATCTGTGATACATCACAGAAGAGGTTTGCGACCCCTGCTTCTCTGGATGTCTGTAAGAAAATACTGATAGTAGCTACTGTGTTAATATAAGTAGCCAAAAGTCTGATAAGATGCAATGGCAAAGGTCAAAGCTGGGTAAAGGCATGGGCATGGAGGTAATGAGCTACTGGAACAATCCATGAAGATTTGTGGTGGACGTTGCATCATCCCTGGGAAACCTTTAAAATCAGGATGACTTGTATTTTCTAAAAGCCTTATGTTCCAGTTCAACCACAACTACTGACCTTGAAATAGGTATTAATTAGCAGATGACTCCTTGTCTGTGTTGTTCAAGATGTCAGACTACCTGACTACTGTGATCTCTTAAAACTTTATGCCTATAGGAATAATAGATTCACACTTCATGTTTTTCTTCTTGTGGCAGAGACCAAATTAAAAAAAAAAAGTTTGAAGAAAAATTAAGTTGAGCACAGCTCCGCTAGCCAAGGATTTTGGTGTTCTGATTTTGACTCTGATAATGCTTATTGTGTGGCCTTGGGGAAGTTTTTAATCCATGTGTGCCTCAGTTGGCCAATTTGTCCAATCCTGATAATTTCATTCACCTAATAAGATGATGTTTTTTTAACATGCTTTTAATGTAAATGTGGAATAATTATAAGCTTTTTATGGCTATTTTGTTTATGACAGAGGCAAATAGTTGTATTTGGAGTAGATGCCCATTTTCCAGACCTACTTCATTTAACTCCTGGGAGATGTTTTGACTCTTCAAAAGAGGATTTTTCTTGACTTGGGGCCACTGCTGTGGTACTCTGTCCTGCCAAGTTCAATGTTCTTCTGGATAGAATAAAATGTGTTTATGGATTTTGATGAAACTTCAATTCTTGGATTGTTAAATTTGCTGTGTTACGGGAAAATGAATCAAGTTCTGACTCACAGAGGAGGACTGACCTTGGGGGGAGAGGGCAGCATTGTACACACCGCAGTCTGTCTTACTAGGAACGTATTTCTTTGGTTGTCTCTGGCATATACATCTTCTTGTTGAATTAATTACCATTGCTGGATATCAGGTGTTACCATTAAGGCTGAGACATGGTCTTGGTGCTCCTCTCTGAATTTCACTCTTATATTACTGTAATATATGTACACCACCCCCACCCCCCCGCCTCGAACCAACCCATTCCAGGCTTAAGGGTTGTCTGCTGGCCCTCAGTCTGGACCGAGGTGTTTGGGCAGCTTAAAGGACAATGGTTTTTCTGTAGAAAAAACTCACTTTAAGCAAGAAGATTGCCACTTACTTTTAAGTGTTCACAAAATCCGAAAGGCTCAACAGAACAAACCCGGACAGTGCACAGTGTCCTCTCCAGATATATTTACTAAAGGTAGCAAAACAACTGAAGGGTGCAATGCTGTTGATTTTCTCATCACATAAGCTTTGAAAATCTGGCATTTCTGCAGTGCTAGTTGAATGTTTTTAAGTGTTTCCTGACACAACTCTTAAATCTCTTCCATGCTCCTTCTCCCTTTGGGTTCACGTACCATGTTTGTCCCAGTTGGGTGGCCCGTGCTTTGTGTAATTTGTAGACAGGTGCAAGGGGACCTCCATGGTCCTTGTAGAGCAGGGTAACTCATTTTGTCCCTTTTGAACTCTTCAGCTGTTGTAGCTCCGCACCGGCCACTTCCCCAGGCACTGGGATTGTAGGCTGCTCTCATCTCTCGTGACTGCAGCTCCTTCAGCTGTCACTGCTCTCTTGGGTCCCAGGCTGATACTTCACCTTTCTATCCCCTCCTGACTTCAGTCTTTCCTGAATGTGTCCCCTGACTGGTCCTTCCAGGTGTACCATTTGTTGATTTAATTTCCCTTAAATTCCCTTGAAGTTTTTTGCCTTCAGTTGTGTCAGTACCTTGGTTTAGTGTGGTTGGCAGGTTTCTGTGCTGTTTGCTTCTGCTCTTCATGAATTTTTCTTGCCTGTCTGCTCTGTCGGTCTTCTCTTAGTTGTTGTTTCTCCTTTTTTTTTTTTTTTTAATGTTTGTTCCCTTCATTTCCTATAAAGGATTGCAGATACAGTCAGTGGAAAGTAATTGCCAAGATATTCTTCAGTCTTCTGCTCTCTCCAAATATTAAGGTACTTTGCACTTGATGTGTCTATTCACTTAATTGCTCTGGTAATAACATGGAGTTAATTTCTAGTCTGCTTTTGCTCTCTTTGAAATACTCGGATTGATTTTGTGGCACTAAACTGTAAACCCAAGTTCCCTGGCTGAGTATTTACAGTTCACTAACCTTTGCTGTGGTAGAAGAAATCAGTCAAGTTCTGCTTCCCTATGGAAAACGTCCAAATTTTCTAGTGTGGTCATCTGCTGAGGTATGGAACCAGAGAAGTTCTTGAATTTGGACATGAACACTAAACCAAGTATATTAGGAGAAGTCATGACAATATTTCCATACTTGCACATCTAAATTGTACTGTGTACTGAAATAAAACCAGCTTGCTGTCCCACCTGCCATTTCAGTGCATAGCAATGCAAGACCAGTGTTCTATGTGTCTGTGATATGGAAACATGATTTAGGCTCAAGACAGGAAAGCTCAATTTTAAAATGCCAGCCTAGTTTTTTTAACTTTACTACATATTTGGCAATTTGTGCAAGATGTGAAGTAATTGTACTGCAGTCTTACATACAGGACTAGTTAACCAACACTTCTAGCCCTATGTCCTAGGAAAATTTTGCACGTACCTCTAGCTCTAACCAAGGATAGCGATGGCATTTCAAGAAAAGTCACATCAAAAAGCTTCTAAACTCAGCTTCTAGTAATAAGACTCAATGCCATTACTCTAAGACTAAAGATAGCAACAGCATTACTAATCGAGAGCTTTTCAGGCTCATTTTGGGGGATAGAAAACATGAGCTACCCTGAGCTTTTTCTTCACAAGTTTTTCTTCTATTATTTTTAAAAGAACCATTTCATGGTATTGTGCATATGTTCAGGGAAGACTTGAGTCACCATCCCTGGAGGTATTTAAAAGATGTGTAGCTGTGGTGCTTAGGGACATGGTTCATCGGTGGCCTTGGCAGTGCTGGGTTAATGGTAGGACTTGATCTTAAAGGTCTTTTCCAGCCGAAATGATTCTATGATGACCTCCCTTGGCAGTGCAGAATAAGATACCATTGAACAATTTTTTTCCAGTTCCATATTTCCACAGGAGAAAAAGAAATAACCCTTCCTTTTGCTAGAGGAACAGTCGACTGGACTGTTTTGCCCTTAATGTCCTTAAAAAATAGAAAGCACTGATAAACTCAACGAGCCATTGATTTCTTCATGTATCCTCTGGCTTCCCGTATCAGCTATTTACATATCCTAACACCAGATTTTTTTGTTTGTCAGCTTGAGCTTTTTTCCTTTATTCCATTTGTCATGTTCCCTTTTTCTGTTTTTTATAGCCTCTTTAACTTCCGTCTGAGCCAGGTTGCCTTTTAACTAGCGTGGCCGCCTTTTTCAGTTGTGGGATTGTGGGTTTTGGAGCATCTAGTTAAAATGTTCTTAAACAATTTTCAATTA
The DNA here is from genome assembly GCF_023634085.1 of Falco cherrug. NCBI lineage: Eukaryota > Metazoa > Chordata > Aves > Falconiformes > Falconidae > Falco > Falco cherrug. The sequence continues at coordinate 39,681,920 of NC_073697.1, read as the reverse complement.
GTCTTCATATTTTTCTGATTACGTTCTTTTTCCCAACTGAGTTGGCTTATAATTGTTTTCAGCTTGATGAAACTCGCCCTTTTTAAAAGCATGTGTGTGTATATATATATATGTATGTATGCATATGTTTGTGTACTGTTGGCACTGCTATTTTATTCCTAATTTAGACATTTTTTGAGTGCATATAGAATTGTGATCAAGTCATGGTGACTTGCATTTTAGCTATCAAAAGAGTGGGTTAAAACATGGCTAAAACTCTGGTTAAAAACTCTTTCTTCTTCCAAATGGGCACTAGCACAGGGGAGACTGATTCAGGGGTTTATCGGCATTTAGCAAATGGTACTTCTGTAGTGAGGGGGCATCATATCCATCCCTTTGATGTCCGAACAACCTCAGCTCCTGCTGAACTTGACGTGTGGTGTGTAATATCCCAAAGGTTAGTGCCATGTTAGCTCAAGAGTGATTTAAAAAGACAGATGCTGCTTCCACACTGGCTTCAGAAGTGCTGTGGTCCACATCAGAGCGGTGTGCATGGGTTTCCAGGTGACACAGGAGAAAATGGTGTTGCCTCATGCTCTGCAAAGCTGGTGGGGGGGCCGTGCCTGTAGTGGGAAGGTGGAAGCTTTACATGAATGAACTGGAAAAGTGAAGAAAAGGCCAAGTTGCTGTGGGAAGATCAAGGCAATGTAACTGCAGCCCGGTCCCTGTCTAGTTAGGGTCACCTGGAGATCTTTCCTATAACCTTCACAGCAGTATGAAACCAAACTGGGGTAACATTTGTGGTGGAGCAAGCAGGAGAGGGTTGCGATGGCAGAGGTGAGACAAGGAAACCAAATGGGAGAACCAACATGCAGCAGCCACCCATGGGAGAAGGACCTGAACCTCTCATCCGCACAGCCCCAGTGAGATGTCCTGTGCCAGGAGCCGCTGAGATGTCCTGCACTGGGCCAGCATCTCTCCCTGGAGCTGTGCACTACAGATAACTCCTTGGCTGGATCAAGCCTACAGCATTGGGGATGCATTTGGAAGCTCCGATGGGAGGGACCATCCTAGATTACCCCCCAGCTGACCTTGTCTTTGAGCTGGATGGAAATGATCAGTGCTGCAAATGTAAATGATCAGCAGTTGGGCTCCATCTGCAGCTGGTTAATTACCCGTTCACACAATATGTTGTTAGGGGTCATCTGGTTCCAGTTTCACCATAAACAGAAGTAAATGTTGAGAACATACTTTTCTACATCCAGTTTCACTTGTTGTGGATACTTGAAATAGTTTGTAACCCACATCTTTTGGTTTCTGAGGAGGGCTTTTGGCCAGAGCACCCTGCGACCATTTGAGACTTTTTTTTTTTTTTCTTTAAAAAGTGCCCTGGAGGTTGCATTGTAGGGACTTTCCTTATGCGAAACATAAAAGTGCTGTTTTTTTTAAAAAGTATAACCATATTTTTCATTAAAATCAGTTGGAGTCCCAATAAACAATTGACTCCAAAAATTTTCCAAATGTTTGCTGCAATGCTGTTTCTATTTTTAATTATTTTTTAAAAAAGTGTTTTTCTTAAAAACACAGCTTGGCTTATAATTTAAAGACGCGATCTAGTAAATCAGAAAAAATGCCCATGTATATAGCTCTTTATTGCAATATAATTAAAACCGACTGTACATTTGAATGTAAGAATACTTCTGTAGCAATGTCCGATGATTTCTGCCATTTGACTTATCGTGGGAACTTTGTTTTTTGTTAGCAGCTCTTCTCAAAGACTCTTCCAGAGTGTTTATACATTTGTTCTATATAAATCGAGAGCGGTGTGCACGTAGAGATGTTGAGACCTCTGCAAAGTACCTGTGAGGAACAGAATGCCTGGTTCCTAGGGAGTAAGGCACGGTTGCCGCCCCGCATCAGTCTTGGGTGCTGTGATTTTTAGACCTTATTCAGAGTTTTATTGTTTTCCTGTTACCTGGTACAAGACGTATTTGCTGATTTACCTAACACCCCCCCCCCCCCCCCCCCCAAGAACAACAAACCCAAGTTTTGCATCAAAAGCTGTCATATCTGCTTTATAAAAAAACAAGTAAAAATGTCTTTGTAAAACATTTAAAGTTAATTATTTTTTTTTATTGCAAGCTGGAGATTGAACTGTATCGTAAGATATTCTGGCACTGCTGCCATAAAATGTCAAGTCTCCGATGAAAATACTCCTTTCTAGAAAGAACCAGGTGCTGGGAGAAAACCGTGGTGATGGGGAACCTGCCCCTGCTGCAAAGAAATATGGGGTGAGAGGAGGAAATTTGGAATCTACCCATCTCTGTTCTTTGACCTTCTCCACCGGTCATTGCTGCATCTGCTCAGCTCAGGGTCTGAGCCAGGAAAACTGTTCCAGCCGATCTAACCACTGGGGCAGGCAGGTTGGACTGGTAGATGTCCAGCTTTTTTGCCAGATGCATGGAATGTAGAGGTTGAATAAGAGGATGTGCTTGATGGAGGTCTGTCAAAGATTGCAGCTGAGCTTGTGGATTTGTTGATTTTTCTTATCTATGAACACTGACAACCTTTGTAAAGCTGCTGGCTAATAGCGGTTGTGCCTCTGGGTGCGAAGCTGCTGTCACAGGTGTTTCACATTGTTCAAATCATCCTGCACAACAAAGCGAACAGTTGCTGTGCTTCTGGGTTTTGGCTCGGCAAAGTGGAGTGTGCCCAAGCCCAAGGAATTTGTGGAGCTGGTACCCAGCGTTGGAGTTGCATTGACATTTTCACCATAGAAAATTGCTCTCTTGCTTCTTACCTCCAAAGGGAAGGAAAGAGGGGAAAGTGAATTTGCTGTAGTGTCCGTGTTGCTCGAAGCCTGTTGTGCTTTTATGAATGATCCAAGTCATGAGTGCTGATGGGATAAATCCACATAACGATTTTGGTTTTCATCTGTTCCAGGATCATTTCTGTTATGGGACTTGTTTGAAAGCGATATAAAATGTCTGTTTTTCATGGGTCTCTTGGACATTGAGCTGTAGCACGCAGCAGATGCAATATGTGTAGGTCAGGCTGTGAAATTTCTACTTAATGGTAACGTGTTTTCGTGTTTCTTGAGGGACATGAATTGCAAAGCTGGATTCTTGGCCTGAGTCCTCAGCTGGATATGATGTATTTCAACTTGGATTTAGGTGTCCTTGCTTAAGAATGATGGCTGTAATCTACTTAGTAAGTATCTGTAATTATCAACAAATACTTATTACCCTGTGAATGGGTGAGAGTCCAGTGTAATCAATTTTGGTTTTCTGCTGAGGACCAAACACTCTTTGTTACAGGAAGTTCCTTGGGTTGGTTCAAATACACTATGCAGAACTTGCCGTACCTCCTAGTGCCCCATCTTGCTAGTGGCCAGTGGGTCTGTAGGAATTTCAGTGGTCTTCCTGGAGTCTTCTGACCTCCTGAGCTAGGTAGAGGATCTTTGCTATTGAAGTGCCACCTGTACCCATTGCTAAGCTGCCTCTGCCTGTATGTAAGTGTGTGGTCAGAATTTTGCCCTTATCCTCTCTGTTAAAAAGACAGTTGATTTTCTGGGGTGATCCCGCTAAGCAGTGTTATCTTCCTCCCAGCTTTGTAAATCCTAGGCACTGAGAATTTTCACTAGACCTCCCACAAGGATGGCTGTTGTGTCAGTGCCACTGAAATGGCTTTCTTGGTGGGTCTATTCAGAAGATGAATGGTTTTCTGAAGTTTGTGTGAGCAGTAGTTCGGTGACTTCTTAGACTCTGCACTGCTTTAGCTTCTTTCCCTTTCCTTTTATTGTTTTTCTTCTAAAGCCTTTACAGTGGGCAATCTTGACAAAACAAGGAATGAAATCTCTGCCGAAAGCCCTACAGAAGAGCAGAGATCCATTTTGCTGAAAGGGCTTGGGAGGAACCTGAGGTGGCTTTTATGTTCAGATTGGTATCTCTTTCAACACATCTTCATTGCTTGTTGCCAAGTTCTTAATCGTGTTTTGCTGAGGAGGCTAAACAATTTTGTAACAACATAGTGATGCTCAGTATCCGTTTAACATTTTTGGTGTTGACTTCTGTAGAGGATAAGCATCCGGCAAGAGAACTAGGATTTGTCATTGTTTTGTGAAAAAGAGCAGTTGCATTGTTTGAGTACCAAAGGGTTCCCATTGGACTTTAAGCCTCCAGGGATAAATGTAAATTTATATTGGCTTTGAAGATAGACATAGCCCAGAAGTCCCTTTTAAATCAGAAGATGGAAAGATTGTTTTATCTTCGGTAACTCTTCCCAGAAGACCTACAAAGCTAGTACGTGAGCCACAGCTTGTCCGTATTTAGGGTTTGAGGTTGAGCTGAAGAGTCAAATCTTAAAACATGGGTACTAGGATCCTTTAGCTGGTAGGACTGGTCATTTTGACTGGCAGTTGCCACCTTTTCTGGAGAGAGGGAGGGTTGAAAAGTGTTTTATATTGCTATTGAGAAAGCATATTGGTCCCAGATATGATGGCTTCAGCACTGTGGGAAAACAGGCTTTCTTTATGTCAGAAGCAAATTGTAGAGGATTGCTTCACTGGTCATCCCATGAAGGGTTGGCTTGGGTCATGGGAATGGTTTTAGTCATGGGCCAGATATAATTCTCCCTGCCACATTCCTTCTCCTGCTTCAAGATCTGTTCTTAATACAGACCTACAGGAGTTGTTTACCCAAGTCTGTCACAGTTTATGTTCAACAGAGGATGCTGCCCTGTAAAGTCCTAATATCCCATCAAACTTGTATCCCTGTTTGCCCACAGTTTAGGCAAATATCAGTGCTGAAATTTCCCTCTAAAGAGGATCAGGTCACATTGACTATTGTATCCTCATAAATAAGTACTTTTTCTGAATATTCACAAAACCATCTTCTGCGGAGCATGGTATTCCAGTATCTACTCAGACATTAAGTTTGTTCCATCTTTGCGTTGGAACTCCTGAAGTCCTGGGATAAATGGAGGGTGTTTGGCCATTCCTCCTGAAGGAGACTGCTGTTATGTAGGGCATCTGGATGAGTCCCCATGGCTCGCTCTCTTCTGGCATTCACCCACCTTTTGAGCTGCTGCTTTACTCAGCATTGCTTAGGTCTTTCCCAATTATTTAAGCTTTCATGGCAAATCTCCCTTGTCACATTCACAGATCTGGCATTGCTTCCTCAGCTTGGCTTGTCCGTCCCTGCTGATGAAGACCCTTGTCTTGCCTGTCTTTGTAGAAAGCAGTGCTTACGGCTGGTGGTCTATTTATCTTCCTGAACTACAGCTACCGTTCCTGGCTTTCTCTGAAATCTTCTAGACCCAGCCTGTTGATGGGCGATGTGTGGGTTCACTTAGAACCACTTAAAATTTCCATTTGTTCGCAGCATCTCTCTCTCGAAGTTGTGCAGTACGCTGTCTTAGACCAGGCAGTAGCCCTGGTCAGCGAAACGTGCTTTAAATTGGGCTGTTGCCGTTAGCCTTGATGAGAGTTTATTGATAACTTCCCACAGTAGCGCCTCATAAGTGTGAGGGCTCTCGTTTTTCCTTCTGTTTCACATTTAGCACGCTGGAATAGAAATTTCCTCCCCCAATTAGGAGAGCAGCCAACTTCCTTTTCGCACGTTGCATTGCAGCATCTCTCGAGGTTATTTTTAAAACCTTTTACTTTGGCTCTCAGCTGGCAGGAGGTGATTGCTGACTTCAGGCCAGGCAACACAGGAGCTGCAACCGAGGGGCAGAAAACCTACCTGGTGTCTGACAAGTCCCAATGGCTGCTTGGAAGAAGGCTTGGCATCAGCCTTCTGTGTTCCCTGGGACTGGTGAGGGGACAGTGTCCTTTCACAGTTCCTTTTATCTATCTAGTTTGCTATAAAAGTTTAATCCCTTGTTGTATTTGATGGTGGTTTTTACCTTCCCTGAGTACCAGGTGTGGCATTTTTGCATAAGCGATCATCTCACAGCCAAGACCAACATTGCTAAAGGTCTGAAGGGCGTGAAGAAGTTTGGACTGGGTAACATGCACAGCCTAATTATTTAATCTTCAGCTCTAGTTGTGTTTTCAACCCTCTTAACAGCATGAGGTGAGGGTATGCGGCAGCGTGAGTGAGCAGCTGGGTCACCTGCTAGGTGGGCTGGTGCTGTGTTGCATAGTTTTGTGCATTTCTGTTACCTTTATTGATCTTATTAATGCATCTGACCATTGATGTTTAAACTGTTGTGCACAAACCAGAGAAACTGCTTTAGAGTTTTAAAAGCTTTATCTGGTCCAATCAAAACTTTGGAGTTTCTTCCTTTTTGGAACCTTCCCTCTTCCTCTTTGGAACCTTCCTTCTTCCTCACTATTTGACTTCGAGTTGCAAATGGATTGGCCTGTATTATTTTTCAGGTTAGGGAGCTGCAGGAACTTCTTGGTGGTGTCTTTAGGCAGGATGTTGGCCTGTCATCCTGTGCACAGGGTGTTTCACCTCTTGGCTCAAATAGCATATGGCCCAGCCATGGGGGATCCTCCTGCAAGGAGGGTGAGCTGCAAACCTCTCCTTACAAAGGGCAGCTCTCCATGAAATCTAGTATGTGAAATCCTTTTCCAAAGAAATTTTGGGTGGCTGCCTTAAATGCTAAAAATAACCATTGGGAAGAAGAGCTTTCTGTGAGATGCTTTAGGTAAAGGTTGCTTTGTAAAGGTTTTGAGAAAGCTTTTCGTGTTCTGACATGAATCTGTCCCTAGGGAATAGACTGGTGGGTGGTTTCTTGCAACCAAGCCAGGTATTCTTGAAAACGGTAAAAATGGAATGGTTAGAGGATTTTATTATCTCATGCCTAAAGGTAATAACCAGCACTTGAGAGAAAATACTGTGCTAGTAAGTATCAACCTGCACATTTTTAGTCATCGAGAAAAATGCATCATCTAGTTAGAGTAGCAGGCAGGCTTATTTCTTCTCTTCCTCCCTTTTGTCCCCACCAGTTGAAATGTTCGTGTTTTGCATTCTTCTCTATGCAGGTTAACTGCCTAGAAATGTCCTGACTTCTTAGAGGTCGAGGCTGATGTTGGATTTTTTTCTTATTTCATTTTAAGATTTCATCCTGAATTGTGAAAGACTAAGACTTCCTCACCTGAGGGTTCAGAAGCTTTTTACTTGTAAGAAAAAAAAGCTGCATCTATCTGTCCTTCATCTGTCCAGGAGACAAGTCTGTCTCTTTTTGGGATTAGTGATTTACTGGTTTGCATTAGTCCTTTGCCCTGATGGGAAAGTAAATCCCTGCTTCCCTTTCCGTTGCTGGAGTGAATGCTTGCTATAATACATTCGTAGCCACCTCCTATCCTGCAAACTCTTTTTTTCTGTAATGCAACACTGTACTTTTATTTTAGTAGTGCAGCCTCGTGGTTCAGTAAATCATTGAGCTGATGTCAAGAAAAATGGCTGAAAGTAATTCAGGGCACTCGGTAGTGTCACTCAGGTCATTAATTTGAGTAACTTTCCATTCCGGTGGAAGCACTTTAGGATTGAGGTAGCTGTCGTGCAGGGACCTGGTGTGGATTTGAGATGGGATGACAAGCACCTCTAGGGATGTGAAGCCTTTTGGCACAGTTCCCCAGCACCCAAGGGAGCGTGTTTTGCTTACTGTGCTAGGGGAGGTAGTGTAGAAGATGAGCAAGGAGGGTCCAGAGACCTTGAAGTCACCTCTTGAAGCCCCAAGGATGTTACAGGGTAAGAAGTGGTCTCTGAACTCAGGTAGGTTTAACCTGCTCCTTTCCAGTGTGGCTCCTGTAAATAAGATATTTGCTTTTTGAGCCCTGAAACACCATAAAGTGCTTGAAGTCTTCTACAGAATTACACCAATTACTTTCCTTCATCTTTTTTTCCACTCTCCCAATGATTAAATGGACCATCTCTTTACCATTTTTTGCTTTCTTTCCTGGAGGCAAGATGAGAACCTGAGCCTGGTTTCCAAGATGAACATGGAAAGTTCATATTTCATACATAACATGCTTTCTGTTTAAGTAAGCGTATGTGAAAGGCTACCCAAGGTGTATGTTTCAACTTAAGGAAAAATGAATCGGCAGAGAAATAACCCCAGTCTTTCTGGGTGTATTTCTGTAGCATGATGCTAACTTTTATAATGTGATTTTTAAAACATCGCTGGAAAAAGGAAAAGAATCAGACGTTTTACTAGCTGCACGCTAAGTTAACTTTGGGTTGAGCAGTACTTCAATTAGCCGAGCGGTAACTGAAGTCAGTGTCTGTATCCTCTGTGACTTGGATGGAGTTGGAGTCTTTCACTTAATCATTTATAACTAATTGCAGTAGTTCTACAAAGTCAACACAAATCTTTGGAGTGTGCTTATACTAAGCAAGAAATTAGTAGCATATTTTTGCTGTTTTTCAGCGTCTCACATTGCAGCTGTGCTCAGACCTACTTTTTTTCATTAGTGTCAGACTCGTAAGCCTACTTTGGGAGCTGAAAGTCAAGCTGTCTTAGCTCTTCAGTTTGATGGTTTGTAGTAATGCATCATAGAAAGACGGCCAGATTTTACTTTACTTTTACTTAATGTTCTGTGAGTGCAGAGAATCTGTGACTTAGCTCGCAAAGGAGTTTACATATATATTTGAAGGAGGTATGTATAAACTCTGTAGTGCAAGACTGGCAAAGCTGTTGGGCTTTCTGATGTGCTTCTGAACCACCCAGATGCCCATCCTTAAATGAGAACTTATTTGGCAAACAGAATGAGGCTTGAATGCAGTTGTGGATCTGGCCCTTAAATGACCTGCAAGGCTTTAAGATTGAGATTCTATTTAATATTTCTTCAGTGATTTCTACTGAAGTATCTCCAAAGTGTTTTAAGAACAACACTATTAAGGATTGGGGAGATGGGAGGATCTTTCCTTTCCACTCTGCTTGGAAAGGGGAAAAAAGGCAGTTTGGAATTTATTTGGAGGATGAGGAGGTTCCAGGTCCTTGAAGATTTTCTGATTATTTGCAGCAGCAAATCTTTGGGGCTGCTCTGGACGTGGGCTCTACCAGTCACTGTGCTAGGGGAGAAATAAAGGTTCTTTTTAGGTGTGAATTTTCCTTGTATCCATCCCTGGGAGCTCTGGGCGTCATGCTCATGTCTGATGCTACCACAAATGGGTGAGGAACGAGGCAGAAAGCTTTTTCTTTTTTTTTTTTTTTTTTTTTTTTTTTGGGGGGGGGGGTGGAGGGGATTGCCTTCAGTGCTGTCTTCTGTCATTTTTCTTGCCCAACTGTGCCCTGATTGCCTGCAAAAATTCCAGTTTTGTGGTTCAGAGATGAATGTGAGAGGCTGCCTGGTTTCAAGGGAACAAATATCTTTGTAACAATACCCAGGAGCGAAGAGAAGGGTTCTCCTCTTCCAATAAGAAATGAAATTTAGAAGACTCAACGTGACTTAGAAGTTCAGTCAAGCTCAGGTTCTTCACTTCCCTTTGTGCAGAGCTCTAACCAATGGCTTAGTGGTTGGTTGCTGCTTTTGGAAGCTGTGGCTGTAGGTGGGATAATTAGCACATGAATGTGTATGCCTATCCTGTCTTGTAAAAACATGTGTAAATCCTGGATCAGTAAAGAAAAAGCACGAGAAAAGGCAAATCTGATGAGCTGGAAATTGGTTGTAGGCTTAGACGTGACTTAGAGCCACACTGAAAACTCATGGTCCAAGGGGCGTTTTGAAAGAGAAACATGTGCTGGCAATGCTGGTTTTTTCCTTCCCCCCCCCTTCTTTTCCCTCTCCTTTTTTTCTCCCTTTTCCCATTTGATCTGTGCCCCACTGCTGGAATCAATGACACGCTTCTGCCCCATGCAAACTGTTGTTGTTGGAGATGTTCCTGTAAATATCCCAACGGCCACGTTGTCATCCTCTACCATCCCGACCAGTCCCATGGAGTTACTCAGTCCCATGTGCGGACCAGATTGGTCCTGTGGTGAGGAACACTTCTCAGGCTGAGGCTATGAAGGCCCCTAAGGAGAGCAATGTCCAAGTCAACCATGAGCTGAAGCACAGCTGAACCTGCTTTGCTGGCTGCTCTGGTGCCTGTGTCCAGACATGTCCCTATCACTGTTATAGCTGCAGGTCAGCAAGCTCGGTTAGGTTTTCACTAGCATAAAAATTTCACTGACGCTGGAGGAAAACAATAACTGTTGGTTGTATTGACTTATAAAGACTTTTTTCTTCATCTAATGTTTTCCTCGTGATAGAAGGTTGTTTTGTTTCCTAACCTTATCCCTCACAGAGCTGTCTCCCTGCTGTTAGCTGGGTTTGAGGCAGTGCCAGTGCCTCACTCACTTTGGGGGGTCACGTTCACACCTTGTGAAAAGCAGGTGCAACCCCATTAACTCCAGATGGAGGTATAACAGCTGAAACGCTATTGAATTTTGTTCTTCAGCTTCCCTTACCAGCCTCATATTGGGGCTAGATGAAAATATACTTAAAAAAAAATATAATTTTTCCTATTGATCAGTACCAGGTGGAGTTAGGTACTTGTGAAAGAGGGATGGGTCAATTAAGCTGCATGCTGCGGACGTATGAACAATGATGCCACACGTGTGCCAGTTGCTGGGGACTAAGGGAAGACCTCCCAGCTCAATTGAGAGGTGCTTTTTTCTTTTAAAAGGTATATAAATTAAAATTGGAAAGGGCTGGAGGGAAGGTGTGAGATTTTTCTCGTGTTTTTTTTTAGAGTTATGTTTTTTTATCCTTAATAGATTTATAATATGCAGGTCCCTTTATTTGTTTCTATAAAATTAACTAGTAAATTTAAAATGGAAAAAAGCTAGTAATAGGAACCAGGCCATCTTTGCCAACACTGAAATGTTGCTATATTTATGAAAGGTAGACAAGGGCATTTTTCCTTCTGCCAGGTTTTATACTGGAGTGCCACATGTTGGAGGGTTATAAAACTTTTACTAACGAGAAGTTGGAGGTATGCTAACTTTCTAATTGCTCTTTTTTGTACAAGCTGCTGTTTATTTTGGTCTTTAAAAAATGTGATTGTAATTCTGAAGTCTACAAGTTTTAAATGTAGGCAAGCAGGGCCTGGCCATGTGGGAAGGATGCGTTACCTGGTGACCAGAAGAAGGGCTGGTGAGCTGGTAGGTAGCAGTGCTGGCTGGCTCTTGCTCTGCTAATCCTGACACCTCAGAAATACTCCTCAGCATTTCAGTCCTGCAGATCCTCTCCCTTCCAATGGGGATTTTGTGACTTGGATATTTTTTTTTAATTTATTTTTAAACTTTTCTTTTCAAGCAAAGATTTCTTTATGACATCCATAAAATAATGACAGCATGTTCCTGCTGGGGGATCCCTTGGTGCCTTTGGATGAATGCTCTACTTAAATTCCGAGTTATTAATAGCAGTGTATGTTACATTAGATATGCTTTGCCTTATTTTTTTCTTAAAAACAGGTTGTTAGGGAAGCATGATTCAATTAAATGAGTTAGTTCACTGTAATGGGCAAAGAGGGATTAAAGTGCAGAAGAGCTTTGCGGAAGTGTATGGGAGTTGCTTGGTGCTTGAGGGGTACAAGCTTGTTTGAGCAGAGATGGTAGTTTCCTACTCCAGATAACTGAAATGTGTCTTTCCCTCCCTCTTTTCTTATTTCTCATTGTTGGTGTTGTGTTTTTTATTTTTGTTTTTGGGTTTGGGTTTTTTTTTTTTTTTTGCTATTACTTCCATGCTGTTGGAAGCGTGGCAATGGTGAAATGGTTTGAAATTTCAGTCTTTAAATCTAAATTGACGTAAAGTGCTTTATGAGGGTAAGAAATGATGCCCTGGAAGCTGGGCGTTTTCTTCTTCTTTTTGAATATTCCTAAAAAAAACTACCTTGAGGGGTCTGGGTAGAAACAGAATTAGAATTAGAGCTTTGAAAAAATGCCTCCAGGTTGGACTCCCCTCTTGTGTACCACATATTGCTCTGAAGGAGGTTTGTCACCGAAGAGTACTGCTGATTTATAAACCCCAATGCTGACTTCAGTGAATTCAACTGAAGTTCAACAGAAAATCCTTTTGCAACGCTGCGTCTGCAGGCAAGATGGGCTCATTTCATACATCACATCTTCTTTGGCAGGTACTTTGGCCAACAATTTCTATCCAGAATAGTGGATTATTCTAATCCTTATTAAGGTACCCTAATGAAAGCAATCTGTTTGGAGAGTACGTAACACTTGGGAATGCCATTAATGGCAATTTAGGATATTAACACCCCGTCGCCCATTTAGGATCCTTGCATAGGGAATTCAGAGGGAGAGCTAAGCACGCAGCTATGGGGATGTCTAGATCCAAAAACCTGTTTCTGGCCTTAGAAAAGTGATACGGATGTGTTACAATGATTGCACACAAAGTGAGATTACAGGTTTTCAAGCTAGCAGTGTATTTTTTGATGGCAAACTTCTGTATCAGTGTTCAAGTGATCACTTCTGGGCAGCTGTGGTCCTACCACAGCTCCTCCTTTGCTGAGTGTTGTACTGGTAGTGAGTAACTGTAATGTAAAGGCACAGCATGCAATATTAAAACGTGTATTCTATGAAATATGCATTTAATTTGTGTAAGTGCTTGATGAGAGATCATGCTTTTTCTGAATTTATAAGCGGAGTTTCTGAAATAATATGTAATAGGAACAAAAGATGCATATTCAGATATAGGGAAGGGCATGCTGAGCTTTTCCGTCTTTTTTTGTTGTGATGTCGGGGACAAGCATGTTTTGATTGAGAGGAGCGGGCTTCAGATAACCAAGGAATTGCTGTGCCACAAGGGATGTTGTTGAGGGCTTGTGCCCGTCAGCCTGGAAGAGCTGATGGCCCTGGGGATTGGAATGGCTGTGTATATTGTCTCTTATGAAATGAGGAGTAGAAAGCCAGCTGTGACAGCCTCCCGTCTTCCAGCTGTGACTGACTTTTGGTTTAAGATGGAAACATCCACGGTATTGAGGTCAAAGGCTTACTTGCAGGATTTTTTTGGGTGGTTGGGCCAAACATTATATATATTGTTAGAAAACTAGCAGGGTCATGCAGCAGCATCGGTGCCGTTGTCCTGGCGACTTTATTGCAAAATTGTATGAATGGTAAAATAGATGGTGTCTGATTGAATCTCACTTATGCCTGATACTCATCTCTCTATCGGCACTGAAGAAGACTGTCCCTATAGGAATGAGATCCTGGCTCTATTAGGGCAATGGTAGAGGGTTTTTTGAGTTTAAGGAGGCCAGGATTGTTGCTGCGTGGGTTGACATTGGTCAAGGTGAGCCTGGGATCCTCCTGGGGGATTGAACAGTAGGTGGGTTGTAGGGGAGAGGGCAGGGAGGTAAAGGAAAATGAAAATAAGAGGATGTGTAACACTTTCATGTCTTTATTCCTGGCTAAAAGGTTCTCTGCAGTTTCCCCATTAGCCTTTAGAGGGCAGATCACGTCCAGTAAATAGCAGATTTTGGGACTTGCCTGATTTTCTGGTTGCAAATTCTGAAAGTTTGGAGGCTGAATATGGATAATTTTTTTTAATGCATAATTTCAAGTCTGCAATAACTTCTGGTGTTTTAAAGGATGAATATTATGTCAATTTACAGAAGCAAGATGAGATCAAGTTTTGATTTATCTATGAGTATTTACAGTCTTTCTAGTTTCAGTGCTAAAATTGTGATGAAAGCAAAAAGTTACTTATCGATGTGGGGAGTAAAATCCTGGGAACGTACTTTGGTAGAGAAGAATTATGTAATATGTTGACTGAATTCATTTTTATGTTAAAAAAGACCACAAAAAATCATTTGAGTTTGAAGAGGCGGTTTTAGAGAGTAATACTGTGTGATGAATGTGTAATTTCATTCTTCTCTGCTATAATCTCTTCCCTGAATCGCCAGGCCTCATGCCCAGCAGTCTTATCCTTGGTGAACAATTGCTTAGAAAAAACCTGTTTATCAGCAGAATATTCCACAGTGTCAGAGGAATCTGCATGAGACTAAGGAAGCCAAATGAAATTCAATCTCTTCTGTAAAGTCGTTTTCAGTGAAACTTGTCATATGGGGATTAAATATCCCTTATAGTCAACATGCTTGGAGAAGCAGTGGCTGCTTAATTCTATGATTAATTAAAACCAGAAATAACATAATATTGTTCTGCTTTCTTCTACTACTACCCTAAAGCTCATGGATCATGGAGAAGATGATTACTCTTGAAAAAGCCATTTAGTTCTTAACAAGAAAAGCTAGTCTTTGTGCCTCAGCCCTTTTGGCATCTGCTTTGTGGATTTCTCATCAAAAAAACCATAGTGGTTATTCCTAAACAGAACTAAATATTCTTTGTTCCATGAAGGATTTCTCTCTCTCTTTCTTTTTTTAAAAATATATATATTTTTTTTATTTTTTTTTTTAAATCTTTGGAAGGTAGAAGTACTGCTGCTGTCTGCATCCCCCAGGAGAGATGACAAGATCGTAGGGGATTCTTTAGATTTTTAGGATTCAGTCTTTAACTGCTGTGATCCTTGCCTTGCTTGCTGCATTGGTGGATGAGGGAAGAGCAACTGACATAATTTACCTGGACTCATGCAAAGCATTTAACAATGTCCTGCATGACATCCTTGTCTCTAAACTGGAGAGACATGAATTTGGTGGGTGGACTACCCGGTGGGTAAGGAATTGGCTGGATAGTCTCACTCAAAGAGTTGTAGTCAACAGCTCAATGTCCAAGTGGAGACGGTGATGAGTGGCGTTCCTTAGGGGTCTGTACTGGGACCAGTGCTGTTCACGATCATTGTTGGACACATGGGCACTGGGATTAAGTGCGCCCTCAGCAAGTTTGGGAATACCAAGCTGAAGGATGTGGTCAGCACACTGGAGGGAAGGGATGCCATCCAGAGCGGCTTTGGCTTAAGAGGTGGGCTCGTGTGAACCTCATGTAGTTCAACAAGGCCAAGTGCAAGGTCCTGCACCTGGGTCAGGGCAATCACAAGCACAAATACAGGCTGGGGATGAAGGGATTGAGAGCAGCTCCGAGGAGAAGGACTTCGGGGTGCTGGCTGAGGAGAAGCTCAACATGACCTGGCAATGTGCAGCTGCAGCCCAGAAGCCAACCCTGTCCAGGGCTGCATCATAAGAAGCATAGCCAGCAGGCTGAGGGGAGGGGGTTTGTCCCCTCTGCTCTGATGACCCCCCCAACCCCCCCCCCACCCCCCCCGCAGCACTGCCTCTAGCTCTGGGGCCCCCAGTGTAAGAAAGGCATGGAGCTGTTGGAGCAGGTCCAGAGGAGGCCACGGGGATGGTCAGAGGCTGGAGCAGCTCTGCTGTGGGGACGGGCCGGGAGAGTTGGGGGGGTTCAGCCTGGAGAAGGGAAGGCTGCGGGGAGACCTTAGAGCACCTTCCAGTACCTAAAGGGGCTGCAAGAAAGCTGGAGAGGGGTTTTCTACAAGGGCATGTAGTGGTAGGACAAGGAGAATGGCTTTAAACTGAAAGAGGGGAGATTTAGATTAGACCTTAGGAAGAAATTCTTCCCTGTGAGGGTGGCGAGGCGCTGGCACAGGCTGCCCAGAGCAGCTGTGGATGCCCCATCCCTGGCAGTGTCCCAGGCCAGGCTGGATGGGGCTTGGAGCAGCCTGGGCTGTTGGCAGGTGTCCCTGCCCATGGCAGGGGGGTGCAACTGGATGATCTTTAAGGTCCCTTCCAACCCAAACCATGCTGTGATGATTTAACTCTTTGGTACATTGGTACATAGCTTTGAAGTTGTCCTTGCAGCACTGCCTGCTCTGAAGCAGACAGCAGTTTGGGTGAGCACCTCTTTAGTCTACCACTGGAAAGACATTTCTCCGTCACAGAAAACAGGATGGTAAGGCTCTCAAGACATGCTTTAGTCTAACAGGTTCTTCCATGACATGATCAGTTACAGAACCCATGTCTAGCATGCGGTCATTGAATATGTTCTTGGGTCTCCAGTGATGGAACATGTTCCATTAGGCGGTCCCTTGCAGTCCTTAATGCTCCTGTCCCATCTCCCCCAGGTCTCGCCCTGGCGTCATCTGCTGCGTTGTCAGGGCACAGAGTTCAGCGCCTGTAAGACTCTGTGAAAATGCCTTTGGGTGCATCTCAGAACAGATGAGTCACTGGTGCCGATGTGTTGGATGACATTACTTTAAGCCATTGCCGAGAGCGTATTAGTACAGATTCTTCTCATGGAGGAAGGTTGGAAGGGAAGATCTGTGCCCTTGCTTGAATTGGTGGAAAGCTGCCCACTGCTTTGATGCAGTTGAGGACCAGCTGTGGGACTGGTTATTTCAGAGCATTGCGAGTACAGTCGAGGATATTTTCTGACTGCAGATCTGAACTGTGAGTTAGATCCTAAGGGTATCTGCTCTGCAGATCTTCCCAGATCTGATTTAAAAGACTTACAAGCTGCCTTGTGGAAAAGCCAAAAAAATGTTTTGTCCAGGACTCACCACTCAGGGCTTTATCCTTGTATTTAGATGAGTCTCTGTGTGTTCCAGGATAGTTGGGACCATCTAAGATAGGTGCTTTGAACGTTGCCAGTTTCTCAGAACCTTCAAAAAACCCAAACCAGACTGATAAATGGAAACAAAAGCAAAATCTGGAAAGGAAACTTGTCTCCAAAGTGCTTGACAAGGCCCAGAGAGAGGGTGTGTGAAACAGCAGTTTGGGAACTCCCACAGAGAATGAAATACAAGGGTTTAATCTGAGGCCAGGCTATGAGGGCTAATGCTCTTTTCTCCGTATAACTTTCTGAGGGTCAATGTGGTCAAGGTAGATAAGCAGGGAGCAGAGACCCAAGCACGGATGAGCAATAATCCTTGTTTGCTGTCCTGGCTGCGTGAGCAAACCTGCCTCTGTTGCAATTCTTGACACACAAAATGGGGATATTCGGCAGTGTGTTCCTCAGTATGCCAGTAGCTTGGAATGACCTGTACCCCCTAGACAGTGGGAAGTAAAAATGAGAGTAAAACCAATGAGAAATGTTGGTATCGGCTTATCAGACTTTCATTTGCCTTACTGTGGTTTATGAGAGTGCATGAGGGCCGTGTAGCGTGTCAGACCCCGAGGCAGTGGTACCTTCAAGCTGAAGCAGCAGTCCTAAGCATGCTCTAATTGTTTTTCCAGAATTACCCATGGATCAAACCCTGAAAAGCTTCACAGTCCAACGTGCCTTCAACCTTTTGTGAGCTGTAATACGTGACTTCTTTTTACCCGAAATTGTCGTAGGTGTGATAGTTGCAACTTCTCTGGGCAAGGCTGGAGGTGTAGGGCAGCAACTGGAGAGTTGCCCGAGTCAATTTGAAGGGAGGTGAGGGTTGGTGTGCTGTCACTTGCTGCTGGGGTTGCCTGCAGGCTTGAGTTATTGAGCTAGGAATGTTCCCATTTTGGGGATGATGGTGCTGGGGGCTGGAGACCTCTCAGTGCTTTCAGGTGGAGACGGGCATTTCCTTGGTGCTACGTTGGCTGCTGGCTGCAAGCTCCAGTGCTTTGCTGCGATTATCTTTAATGGAAACTCTGAGCCCAAGCAAGAGTAGGGCATAATGTGTCTTTAACTCGAAGCCTGAGACTGTCCCCTTACTTTCTCCCTCCCTTCTCCATCTCCATCCCCTTTTCTTCTGACGTTGGTCTCTGGGAAAGCAAGCCTTTTGTCTGGATTTTTCCTTTTTAATAGTTTCAGTGAAAAAAAAACCCTATTACCTTCGTCATGCCCTGATTGTCAGAGAGCGTGTTGAAACAAACCCTTGCTGAGAGAATAATTACTAGTCCCTGGTGCCTGAGAGAGTACTTAAAGCTGAGGCTTGGTCCTGCACGGTTGTGTGCACCTGAGTCATTCTGGGATGGGGAGGGTGAGAGTTGGACCCTCTCACCTGTGACTGGTTTTGGTTGTGATTACCTCGCTGCTCCCTCTCTTACTCGGCGCGGTTTGGTTCAGTTGCAATTAGGCTAACGAGAGGTTAAACCAAAGTGTGGGAGTTTCCACTTGTGCTTTGAGTCATAATTAAGTCTCGTCAGAGAGAGAGATGCCTCTTCAATGCTGTATGAAAAGGCAGCGTTAAAAAAACCCCAACATCAGAGTGTGGTGTATGGGATTGCATATAGCAGGGGATTTTGTATGAAGGCACTCGGCATTTAAAAAGGAATTTTAAATTCTTGGTGAAAGTTAACAAAAAAGTATGTATCCAGTTGCTTAACAGTGAGCAGTAAACTATTTATCTCAGCCTGGCTCACAAAGTGCTGGGGACTGATTAAACAAAGATCCAAGCTGTGGAGTTGTCAGGGCCACGGTCTTTAATGTGTTTGAAATACCTTGTAGAACAGCTGTCTTCCTACTGCTTTTAGTCCGCTTATCTAATTTTCGGCTTCTCCACTCAGTGTAAATGTGATAAATAAACTTTGTAATCACATAACTAAGCTACTTTTGATGCCTGCCTGTAGATATCTTGTTCTGGAGGCTAGATCACACAGAAGTGTAAATCAACACTTGGCTCAATAAAGGGCGACTTAAAAAATGGCTTTTGGTCTTCTATTGTACAGCTGACCTGGAGGATGTGGTTGCCCAAGTCTTTCTATCAATGCTAATGTGATAAACTTCTTTTTACAGCTCCTAGGAAAGGAGAGCCTTGATCACTCATTTCTGCAAGTACTGTGGTGCTGGAACTTCCCCAAAGAACAGTAGAGATTCAATAGTTTTTGTATAAAAAGCTGAATTAACTAAGTTACTCTTTACAATGGACTCTGAGGATATAAATAATGCTGACCTCGTCTTGTGGGTCCGAAAAAGGAGCAGGGGTGTGGGGACGAAGATAAATCACTGGGTGAAAGCAAAAGCAAAGGGAGAATTGGGTGTTCCGCATTGCATACTTTATGCCGTAAATTTATATTTGAGCAGAACTGATATTTGGGAATATCAGTATCATGAGCTGGATTTTAGCACTGGGTGGGCTGAGGTGGGGAGAGTCATTTTCAGGGAAAGAGGGGTGGGAAGTTGAAGCAAAGCCTGTGGAGGGTGTTGGGGAGAGTTAACTTGTTGAGTGCTGCATTTCTAAACTTACTTTAATTTTTTGAATGATGAGGAACTGACTTTAAAAAATCTTGTTCTTGGGCCTTGTTTCCTGTGCTGATGGTGAACTTTGTCAGACAAACCTCTGACAAATTGTTTTCTCTGATAACCAGTTAACACCGAGAAAGCAGATAGGCAAAAACTCTTATCATCTTGACAAGTGACGGGCTTTTTTGTTAAAACTCAAACCAGAAGCTGTGTCAGTGTGTTGAGTTTACACCTTGCAATAATAATCCATGCTTTTATCTGATCGGAGGGGGATTTTATAACTTTCGAATGGGTCTTTGGCAAGAAGCCAGCCCTACTGTCATTTTTTATTAACTTTCCTTTTTTCTTCCCTTGTAGCCAGTCTGCTTTTTTTTTTTTTTTTTTTTTTTTTTTGGTAACATTGATTAAGGAATATATATCCCATTCCTAGGGATATTGGGAAATGATATTTTAAAGTTCGGTGTCTCAGACCATTAGAGGGGTCTATAAAACAATCACAGCAGCAAATGTGCAGAAACTAATCAAAACCACCGAAGCTAACCGCAGCAGTACTTCATTCCCTTTAAATCATAAAACCTTTTTCTTGCTGTGCCTTATCTACTGTCTCATCAGGAAAGAGCTAATTAGATTCTTCTAAGAAGTAAATATTGTCAGTTTGTTGGTGCGTGGAGGCGATGGGAGGCAAGACACACTCATGCATTGTCAAACCAATGCAGAACACAAGGCAAAGTTATAAAAACCCTATAAAAAGCTATCTGAGTTTTAAAGGAGCTCATTCCCTGTGTAGGTGGTATAACAACTTTCCCTTATGGTGGGTATGGCTGCTGTAGGCAGAGCCTGGAGGAGTCCATGACCCGCTCTGTTACTCCGTGTCATTCCCCAGCTTAGCTATGCAGGTTGGGGTTGCAGGTTTGGGGCTGTGTTCGCTTCATCACAAGCCATCAAGTTACTTTGAAAAAGTCAGCTACGAAAAATTCAACTACTACTTGTCACCAGTGTTTTAAGCCAATACTTTTAATTTCTCATGCAAAGCGTTGGGTCTGTGCGCTTGGTTGGTTGGGTTGGCTTGGTTGAGTTGCGATGGGTGGTGGAGGTGGAGTCGCTGCTTCAAAGCTTGCAGCAGCCGTTTCAGGATGGACTCGTGTTAAGGACTTGTGTTTAGGACTCTTGTTGGACAGACTTGAAGGCAAAACTCCCAAAGCTACATCCTGCAAGGTTGAGCACTTGGCAGAAGTGCATGTCTGGGGAGAGAAGACCTGTAGTAACGATGGAAGTGCTTTCTTGCCTTGTTCCTTTGAATCTCTGCTTCTCGAGGAACAACGGCAAAAAGGATTGATTCTTCTGATTGCATTCAGCCAACAAAACCTACCAACTTCTCAGCTGTGGAGATGAAAGTCCTTCTAGGCTGCCCGATGGCCAGCCTCAGTCTAGTTCCGACAGCAAATGTAGGGCACTGATCTAAACCTGAAACTGGAGGTGGAAAGCTGCCTTTGTTTCTTATATCAACCAGCCTGGACATAGTGTTGCTGTCAGGAAGACTGGGATTTCTGCCGTGTCAGGGCAGCAGAGGGTGTTTCTGTGCTGCAAGGGGGCTGCCAGGCTGCTGTGCTGGCCATGCGGATGAAGACAGCGGCTGCGCTTGGAGGGAGTTTTTAGCTACGTGAACCAAACACTTTGTGTGTTATTGCTAAACGTAGTGTTAGCTACAAACAGGCATTTGGTTTCTTACCTTTTTTTTATCATCACATTAAGCAGAGAGTCAAGAGATTGATAGTCTTGTATAATAGAAGCAATTTTACACAATAATACAAAAATGCACTGGCTTTCATGTAAACCACACTAAAAGGTAAGGGGATTTTTTTATTTGATTTTTGTCCCTTGAGGGCTTTTCACCTCCCCTGTAGCGCCAGGTCCCTCCGTTTTCAGAGGGCACGCTGGAGTGTCGCCTATGCTTTGATGTGGTTTCTAAAGTGTGCCTCTTCATTGGGCTCCCTACAGATGCCTTTATGTGAAACAGAACATTAAAATCCAAATGTGCCTGCTCTGCAGGTCATTTTTCATCCTTTATGTGTGATGTCAAATATATTGCAGGGTTGTTTTGCTGCACCCCCTACCCAGGAAGGTGCGGGTAATGAGATGGGGGTAGGAGCGGGGAGTACCTTGGCAGTTAAGCCCAAATTTCTCCTTAGTTGCTTCCTTTGGGCCTCTCCCCAGCTCCCTCTTTCT
Organism: Falco cherrug; assembly: GCF_023634085.1. Taxonomy (NCBI): domain Eukaryota; kingdom Metazoa; phylum Chordata; class Aves; order Falconiformes; family Falconidae; genus Falco; species Falco cherrug. The sequence goes on along the minus strand of NC_073697.1, from coordinate 39,660,695 downwards.
CTCAAGGTGAAACTGAAACCTCGGTGACTTCACCCAAGCTTGCCGAAGTTAAAGAAAATTTGATATTTCTCACTTATAGGTCACTTCAGTCCAGATTGTTTCCTGCCAAGAGTGGGGGTGGGGGAAATGCCCTCCTGTTAATGGAAAAGCAATTACTATTTTTTCTGGCACGTATGTTGTGTCGTTCCAGCGTAACACCTAGGTTATGGGCTCTGCTGGTATCGCGCTGGCTCCTCGGGCTCCCAGCCGGCGGTTGATGGGCTGCACCCATTGTACGACAGAACAGCAGCTGTGCGAGGTGGCGGTCATGTGCTGGGATGTGCACTGGTGTGCCGGAAGGGAATAAACATTGGGTTACTTTGGGCCATTTGTTGGTCTTAAAGGTAGAAATCCCTGGAAAAACTCTTCTAATGTAGAACTTCCCCCCTGCTCCCGATTATTTTAAAGGTAAAAATTGCTCTTGATGGGCAAAAAAAGCATGTTTGTGCCATTAGGAGGATCCTTCTGGGTGTTTTTTGTGGATCTCTGGGAGATGGGACATACTTTTTCTTTTTGGTCTCCCTTTTTCCTTTTTACCAGTAGGTCCTTGGACTTGAATGCAGGTCAAAATTCTTCTCTTGGTAAACTTTCATTTATTTGTTTTAAAAGTATGCAAAATGTGGTGTTTGAATTTGGATGTTGAGCTCCTTGGCCTAAAGCGATAGAGCTTTTTATAGAAGGACAGATTTTTTTGACTTTGGGATTTTTTCAATACCATTATTTATCAGGTCTTATCAATATTTGATTTGGATCTTATCAATATTGACATGGGGGCGATAGCTGTCATGTACTGCTGTGCTCCTCTTGTGAGCATAGCCGAAGCTGAGGGAAGACATTAACACCTCTTGTTTGAAAAGAGATGGGGGATCTAGACAATGTGTCTTCTGAGAACATGTCCACAAGTTCCTCTGGTGAGGCTAATTCTGTGTTCAGCCTAAAATCTGAACGTTACGTGCTTAAGGCTTCGGCAGTGAAGTTCAGAGCTGGCGGCAGCATCCTTCAGCTTGTTAGCCCAGATTTTTCCTCTCCCATGACCACTTTTTCTGCTATGATCTTGCTACGCCCTGTTTAATGATCCATTTCAGGCAGAATGTTTTATCCAAAACTTTGCATTTTCCCATTCTTTGATTTCTTCCCTTTCTGGAGGAAAAAAGATTACATAAATTTGAGAGATTTTAATGAGTACACTGGGCTTTCTTTTGGTATAATTTATAGTGGATTCAGTGTTATAACTTCATTACGCTTCAGTTGAGTAACTTATGTCATAAATGGGTGTATCTGAGAGTGGAATCGAGCCTCGAATCTCTTTGTTGTGTGTGCTTCAGAAGGACCAAACGCTCACTCCCCTTTTTGAAGTCCTAATTCTTTTTATACGATGTTGCAATGTCTTTCTATAGAGTTGTGCCTCTGATGTTTGAGATTTCTAATGCAAAAAATACCACTTTTCCCCCAATTGCTTCAAGTATTGATGTTGCTAGAAAAAATTGTGTTCAGCAGTGTTCACACAGACCTTTTCCTGTGGCTTTGTTGCAAAAACCCCTATTGTTGACTCATCCCTTAAGAGATCTTTTCGTTAAGCTTGGTTAGCAGTCCCCTTGCTCAGCCGGTACTTCTCTTGTAGGAGCACTTGTAGTTAATAACAAGGATACTACTGCTTTCCAACCACTAGAGGTCAAGATTGTGCTATGGCATAGCACAGGGCTGCTCATCATGTAGAGTTTAGTTCCAATTCCTGGTGCAACCTCGTCTAGTGTCTAGTATTTAATTTTATTAATAATTGCTATAGTCATTAATTAAGACAAAGCCAATTGTATGTGCATGGTGTGGAGGGTGCTTTGCCTTACATGATGGTAGAGCCTGGCTGGATTTTGCAAGAGTTGGGATATCCATGCCCTGCATTAGTTTTAATATTCTTCAGATCTAGAAACTACACAAGTGATGGGTCTCTGATGGGGTCTTTCTTCCCAAGGAGGGATTCAAAAGGGAGTTGAGCTGAGAGAGGCTGTCAAAATAAAAATTGCTCATAAATTATTTTTGTGTGATATTAATTCTTTTAAGAGTTTAAAGGGAAATAATTTTGGAGGTTTGCACTCTAGGTAGAGCTTTCTACTTTCTGCAGTTCAGGGAGCAAAAGTAATTATTTATTTTTTTTTAATAGGTACCACTTGTTTTAATTCTCCATTGTTTTGCTAGCACAGTTGGTTTCACTGACAACCATATCTACAATATGGTTTCTAGTATTCCTTCCTTCTAAAGCCAAGCTGTCACATTAGCTTGGGGCAGGGGCTGGTCCCGTTTCACCACCTCATTTGTCTCTTGTTGTAGGGGAGCAATAAAATACATGGGTGCAGGTTTGATTCTGGTTGTACAGGTACTTGCTAGAAAGAGAGCTTATATTAATAACTGAAATATATATATATATAAAAAACTCATTATTTTTTAAAAAGAAACCTACCATCTAGAATATCACTTTCAGAAAGACATCTGGATGGTTTCCATACACCTTTCTTCTTACATACTAAAATTTCATAGAAAAATATGGGAGAGGTCCTATAAATCTATGTGTATATATGCATATAAAATTCAGGCTTTCAGAGTGTTTAGTCTCTAGTTACACCAGAGCATCAGCCCACATGTGCAGAGCCACTGCATCCATTGGCTTGGCCTTTTTCCACTTCTTTGGCCATGATTTGGCACTTGTGGCCACTTGTGTGTTAGTGCTGTTCCCCCTCCTTACCCTGCCTTTTCATTTTGAATTTCTTGGTCAACTCTCTTGAACAATTGGAGCTAAACCGTTTGTCCTGTCTAATATTGTGCTTGGTAACAATGAGGAAACCAAAGGAGTTTTTGCAGCAGAGCACACGTGTTGACCTCGGCTGCAAACAAACTCCAAACCCCCAGGAACAGATACCAACAGCAGTTCCAGGGAGCTCTACTGAATCTGTGTGTTTCGCTCCCTGAATCGTGGCGCTTCTCTGAGAGTGAATTTTTGCTCAATACCTTTTACAGCTCATTCTGTACATCAGCAATGTACAATTAAACTCTCCTGGGGTACCACAAAAATGCTTTCAGGAACCTCTGGGGTCCAGATGTGGAATGTTTTGTGCTGACATGGGTTGAAAAGAGGAACAAATCCAACTGTTAAGTATGTCCTTTAATTTAGCCTGTGACAGTCACCACATGGCCTATGGGCTAATATTTCTGCATCTGTGCTGTAAATAGATCAATATGGCAGTATGATGGGTTTGGCATCTTGATTTGTGAAGAGTCAGAATATTGTTTGTATTGTTGCGTAATCCCTGGAATGGTTTTGAAACAAATCTTCTGTTTCTTTGGAATATCTGGGTTAGGAAAAACGTAACGTTTTTAAGTTCCATTAAGTTGTGTGTTTTATTTGTCTCATTTGTCATATTTCATGACTGATCACATCTTTTGGCTAAAAAAAAATTAAAAAATCGGAGGATGCTATTGTAAAAGGTGAAATCTGCTTTTTTTCTAGGCACAGCAACAAAGAAACCTGGACAGTATTGTATCACAGCATCCCAGGATAAGCGGGGGGAAGAAGTCCAAGAAAGAAGTCTGCGCAAGTTCAGATCTGGAGGTAAAAAACACTAGCCCCATGTCTGAGCAAGATTCGGGTATCCTGGATGTTGAAGATGAGGATGAGGATGAAGAGGTAACTGTATAACATCAAACCCAGGAGACTGGACAGTTTGGGGGTGATCGGTAGTGTCTGAAACGATGTTTGCGCCTTGCTCAGTCTTTGATGTTGCCGTGCAGAACATGGGGTGTGATTCAGTGTTGCATTATTTTGCACTCTTGCCCCTGTTCACATTAGCAGGCTCAGCAGAGGGGCCCAGGATTGTATGAGAGCCAACAGCCTGTGTCTTCTCTCCCCTGGGTCAAGGGCTGCACCTCTGTGCTTACTTGGGAAGGCAGTTTGGTAGCTGTGCTTCGTTTTAAAAAAAACAAATCACTGTGTAGCACACAAGATACTTGTTCTTTTCTGTGGGACCTGTGTCTTGGTGGCAGAGGCATACTTTGTGTTGAATAGGGTTGTGTGGGGACAGTATTTTTTTAAAGCAATTTTAATTCCTTGATGGTTCTGCTGCTTCCTCAGACCTTTCTGGGAACTGCAAAGCATAACCTCGCTGCTGCTGGTGTTGGTTCTTTCCTCGCTGCGCTGGAGGATAGTGCATGCGGTGGGTCATCTTGGATTTGTGGTGCTGAGCATGCCAGGGTGCCCTGTCCCTCTGTGTTTCAGGAAAGGCGGCTTGGAGATAGGTGTTTGGAGTGCAGGTCATGAAGTGTTGAGTTTTTTGATGTGTTTTTCATTTCTTGTAATGCGGTCTTGTGTTGGACCTTTCGGCAAGCTTTATCCGCCACGCTGGATGCTTTTTCTCTTATTGCTGAAGCCTATCTTATGTCAGAAGAATGATATTTTCAGCTGCAACCTGTAACTGAAACGGGTAGTGCTTGTTGTCCTGAACCTGACAGTCCGTGACCAGCCAGAGAAGAGGTTTAAGAACAAGTTTCTGAAGTTTAAAATAGTGTGGGTTGCTCCAGTGGTTCTGTGCTTGTGTTCTGCCGTTTTCTTTGCAGTTCAATCCTCTCCTCTTCATCTGTGCTGCACTTCCAAAGCAGACTGAGGAGATCACCACTTTCTGCACAGGAACCAAACTGTAGGGTACGACCCGGAGTGCTCACACTGCACTGAAACCATCTGGGTGGGCTATTGACTCCTACATTAAAATGCAAGTAGAGCAGAAGTTAAACAAAAGAAGAATGAGTGGGACGGACATGTTTTTTTGAAAACAAACATTGATTTGAATAGATCTGTTTTGGTGTTTCCCTGTTAAAAATTAAAAGACAGTCCTTTGATAGTTCCTGTTTCTTCTCAATCTAAAAAATCCCTCACTTACTGTGGAGTGGGTTCTTGCAGCAGTGTGAAACGTGGTGGTGCTGGTGGGGTGTCCAAAGTCGATTTGAATTAGGAATTAGAATTGAGTTTCTATTAGAATTGAGAGGTATAAGGGAAAGCATAAGGAAAACATTAAGGGGGGAAGAATTTAAAGACAATAATTGGTATAGCACGGTTGGGTGAAATCACAGAGTAGTTTGGGTTGGAAGGGACCTTAAAGCCCACCCAGTCCCACCCCTGCCGTGGGCAGGGACCCCTCCCACCAGCCCAGGTTGCTCCAAGCCCCATCCAGCCTGGCCTGGGACACTGCCAGGGATGAGGCATCCACAGCTGCTCTGGGCAGCCTGTGCCAGCGCCTCACCACCCTCACAGGGAAGAATTTCGACCTTGTATCCAATCTAAATCTCCCCTCTTTCAGTGTAAAGCCATTGCCCCTCGTCCCATCGCTACACACCCTTGTGAAAAGCCCCTCCAGCTTTCTTGCATCCCCTTCAGGTACTGGGAGGTGCGCTAAGGTCTCCCCGCAGCCTTCCCTTCTCCAGGCTGAACCCCCCCAGCTCTCCCGGCCCGCCCCCACCGGAGACTCGGGCACCCTCCCCACTCCGCTGCCCGGCGGGAGGTGCCCGCGGGGCGGGCGGGGCCCGGGCGGGGATGGGCGCGGCGGGAGCGGCGCTGTCCGTGGTGATGAAACAGCGCGGGGGGAGCGCCCGGCCGGGCTGCGGGGCCTCGCGCGGAGCCCCCCCGCCGCCTGGCGTCAGCCCTGCGCCCCCCGCCATCGGGCAGGGTGGGGGGCTGGGGCACCTGCCTGATGGGGGGCGGCTGCGGGCCTGGGGGGGTCAGCCTGGAGAGAAGGGGGCTGGGGGGGACCCGGTGGCTCTGCAACGGCCTGGCAGGAGGCTGTAGCCAGGGGGGTCGGTCTCTGCTCCCCAGGAACCAGCGACAGGATGAGAGCAAACGGCCTCACGTTGCGCCAGGGGAGGGTGAGATTGGGTGTGAGGGAGCATTCTGCACCGAGAGGGCTGGCAGGCGCTGGCACAGGCTGCCCGGGGACGGGGGTGTCATCATCCCTGGGGGTGTTCAAAAACCATGTGGCTGTGGTGCTTGGGGACATGGTTCAGTGGTGGCCTTGGCAGTGCTGGTTAATGGTTGGACTGGCTGATCTTTAGCATCTTTTCCAACCTAAATGATTCTGTGATTCTGAACCTGAAGGAGTGGTTTGTGTGTAACAGGTTGACCCTGGCCAGTGGCTACCCCCGCCCCACCCCAGTTACTCGCTCACCCCCTGCCACCTAGAATAATTGTGGGGACAATGTGAAGGGCAAAAGGGAGGAAACTCATGGGCCCAGGTGAAGACAGTTTAACAAGTAAAGGGGAAAAAACCCATCAAGTGCTGCAAAGGCAGTCACGCAGCACCTCACACCAGTAAGCCTGATGCTCAGCACCATGGGCAGACAGTGTCCGAGCAATGGCTACTTCTGAAAAATCAAATCCAAAACCCTGTCCCCTCCTGCCACCCCCACAGTTTTATTGCTGACCCTGGCATTACATGGCATGGAATAACCCTTCGGTCGGCTTGGGTCAGCTGTCCCAGCAGTGTCTGCTCCCACCCTGCTGCCCAGCCCCAGCCTACTTGCTAGGGGGCAGAGTAAGAAATAGAGACAGTCTTGATGCCATGTAAGCACAGTTTAACAACAGCTAAAACACTGGCGTGTTATCAGTGCTGGTTTGGTCACACATCTAAACCACAGTACCATGTGGGTTGTAATGAAGAAAATGAACTCCAGGTCAGCCCAGTACAGTCTGTAAAATCTTAATGAGCAGTTCTTTGGTAAAGGGTTCTCAAAAGTTACAGGCTAACTGCAGAATTATTTTTTCATGGTTGATGGATTCATTCCTAGCTTCTCATTTTCTGTTGTGACTCTTTCTTCTTATGGTTGTCTGATCTATGCAGGAATACTATTAATTCGGAATCTGAGTCTCTGAAGTTAATCCTTGTTGCTTAAAATTAAGTGTCCTGAGTGCAAGTGAACTGCATCTCGCTTTCTGCACAGCCCCACGTTCTGGAGTGATGGAGAAGGCTTTCTGGGCTTAGAGGGGCAGTACTGCAACAAGTGGGCATGTGTTGTTTGCTGTGCTTTGCCCATCACTGAGATTGCTAAACCTCATGCTTCTCAAGGAAATACAGAAGATGACTATCAGAAAAACCTTGAGAAAGAAAAGGTGTCCCCTTGTAGCATAAAGTCAGTAGACAAGTAAAGGAATTATCCTAAAGCATTTGAAGTCTGTACTGGTAGATATTGCTCTTGACCTGTCACAGGCAGTAAAGCCAACCAGTAACTGCAGGTTTCTATTTGGAAGATGGCCAGTGAAGACTAGTTGAATACAGAAAGGGAAGAATGAGGGGTGCCTTGCACCCACTCCTGCCCAGAATTGTGAACAGGATGGTCCTAGGTGTTTCTGATTAAGTTGAGGCAGGAGAGCTTCCTGATCCTGGTGCACAGTGGGCTAAATATTTCCTAGAGGAAAAAAAAATCTGAGGTGCTTCAGCAGGCTGTGTTACGGAGTTCTCCACCTAGGCAGGATGAACTGTTCTGGAAATCCTGTGATTCCTTACCCATATGGAGCAATCCCTTCATCCCTGCCACAAAATCTACAGGAAAAGCTTTGAAAGGGAAGAAAGAGCAGAAGGGTTTTGCTTACACTGTTGCTTGTATTCCTGTGTAGACCATTCTCTCCCTTGGAGTGAGAAGCATAAGAGAGTTCTGCTAGCTGCATTCAAGAGGACAAATACAAGACTGCACTCCATTTCATGTTCTCCAGTTGGGAGACATTATGGTCTAGACTTGTCCCACTTAGGTACAGATGCCTTGCGGAGGTGGAAGCTCCCACTATAATCGGAGTGAGGGAACGGGCACTGCTGTAAAGTCAGCTGGGAGAAGGCTTAAATTCCGTTTTTATGAATGTCAAGTTGCAGAAGGAGAATTTGCATTTCACAGCGAGTAGCTCCACAGTCTGTTCAGTTTGTGCCAGCTGTTTCCTTTGTAGTAAAGAGCATCCAGAAGACTACAAAGCTCATCCAGATTCTTCTCATTTTCAGTGACTTTTCTTTTGCGATCTTGTTGAATACCACAGGACAAACTCGCTTGTCTTGTGCCTCGTTTCTTCTTGTCCCCAAAACAGACTGGTCAGGTGTCTGTGAAGTGGTTGGGTTGGGTTGAGTTGGACTCCCTGGTGCTCCCTTGTGAAAGAAGGGAAGTTCTAAGGAAGGACATCACACTTCAGAAAAAAACAGCCACTCAACTGTCTATGAAGAATAAATTAAAAAATCCCAGACAGTTTTCTATTTGGAGACTGAGTTTGGCACTCGACATCAGCAGGTGTGAGGTGTAGCCAAAATTCATCATGCTTCTGGCGTTCCTTCAGGTTGACCTGGCTGTAGGAATAAGTTGTAATTCTCTAAGTGAGTGTAATAGATCTCTGTTACAAAGTTTTGGGAGCTGGAGCAGGGACCCCAGGGACCTCTCTTGGCTTTCCCTGATAAACGGCTTTGTTAGATGCCATCAGCCTTCACCTTTTGTTTGCTTCCACTAGTAATTATGCAAGCCATATTTTGGACACTGAGACAAACCTCTCTATTTCCAGACAAAGCTGTCTGCCTGTTGTCTATAACATGAGCCAGACTGAGATCAGTTAGTCTGCAGGACCATCTGGCCACTTCCAATATTACAGTATCCTGAACATCCTCTTGACCGTAGGAATACATTCATTCACCCCACCCCCCCCCGAGGTTTAGCCATGGGACACACAGTGGGACAGTCAAAGGATGCCAAGACCATACAAGATGTAGTATATCTACAGCAGAGTTTATTCTTTACTTCCATTCAGCATGGGATCAAGTGCTTCCCAGCTGCTGGTACCCAAAGAGATTAGATGTGATTTGTTGAATCATGGAGTGGTTTGGGTTTTTTAGATCTTTAAAGGCCACCTAGTCCAACCCCCCTGCTGTGGGCAGGGACATCTTCAACCAGACCAGGTTGCTCACAGCCCTGTCCAACCTGGCCTGGAATGTTTCCAGGGATGGGGCATCTCCCACCTCTCTGGGCAGCCTATGCCAGTGCCTTACTACCCTCATCATAAAAAAATCCTTCATTATAGTCTGAATCTACCCTTTTTTAGTTTAAAACCATTCTCCCTTGTCCTATTGCTCTAGGCCCTATTAAAGTTTGTCCTCATCTTCTTACAAGTCTCCTTTTAAGTACTGAAATGCCACAATAAGGTCTCCCCAGAGACTTCTCCAGGCTGAACAGCCCCAGCTCTCCCAGCCTGCCCCCAACAGCAGAGCAGCTCCAACCTCTGTGACCATCTTCGTGGCCTCCTTTGGACTCACTCCAACAGGTCTATGTCTCCTCTGAGCTGGATGCAGTGAAGAACCAATGCTACCTTCAGCAGTAGAGTTTTTACTCTGCAAGGTGAACGGATGCTTTCTGCAGTGTATGCATCACAGGAAGAGACCCAGCCTGCTCAGCATCCTCCATGGGACCTGAGCCTTTATGATGTGGTGTTGTGTGCGCTCGTGGTCCTCTGCGCCAGCTCATCCATGTATGCCAATCAGTGGACCCGTGAGATGGTTCATAAAACACCTCTCTTGAATGCCTGGTGTTTAAGCCTTAAGCCTGGAGGTTACACAGAGACACATACGCGCGTGCACCCCACCCTCCCCTCCCCCACACACCCCCCACACCCACCTCAGTGGGAGAGGTGTGAATGTATCTGTGCTTGTGCCATGTCTTCACATCAAAAAATAACAAGGATCACAGATTCAGGGTGTTCTATCACAATTTATCTAAAGCCAGACTGGAGCATACCTGAACTATGGGCCAGCCTTGTGTTGATGGCAGCTACAGTTGAACGTTTCCATTGGAAACTTGGCTTCCATGGGTTACAGTTGCTACAGTCAGTCTTTAACTCAACTGACAATGTTCTTGCAAAAAGAGTGTTTGGCTCTTTACAGAGAGTGGCAGGTCTGCCTCTGCTCCCAGCACCAGGAACGTGCCGGGTGCAGGATTTGGGAATGAGGTTTGACTGGGAAAATTTTGAACAAGATGAATAAATTCTTTGTTCTGTAAATCAAAAGGAAAAAAAAAAAGATCAGGCTGAAGGGGAGATGTCAGGGGAGTAATCAGTCCTGTTGTTGAGGTGGCTCTAGTTCACATTTCATCATTGAGGTTCAGAAATCAAAGATCTGTTTATTTTTTTGAACACTGGTAGTGCAGCTTTGGCTAAGAAAATCAAGTCCCTCCTAAAGGGCATGTGCTAAGCTTGAATTTTTAGATATGTCTAAATATCTACATATCAGCTAAATACCCGAATATGTTAAATATTAGATATGTTTAAATTGTGCAATGTGTTAAACTAGCCACAGAGATAGCTTCATGTATTCTGTATATTCAGGTCCCTGGATTGGTTACTCTGGAAGGATTTCAGAGGACAGGATTATTATGTCTTTTGTTGTAGGGCTATGGCTGTGTGTGGAAGAGGTGGTCAGGTTTTTTCCTTGAAATATATTGTAGGTTTGTAACCTGCATAAAATCCTAGCACAGTTTTTGGGTGCCTGTCTTTCTGTTTGCAGAAAGCTTTCTTGTGGTCCAGGAATTGCACTTCCACATCTGATAGTGTTCTATCCAGATTAACAGTTTTAAAGCTGTTAATGTCTCAGAGATGTTAATTCTGCAGGATAGTCCAGCATCTTTTTTTGTGAGTGTGTGTGTGGGCTTAAAAGTTTTTACAGAAGATCAGAGACTGTGAAAATGTTGCAGTCTGCTTTGAAAGAATTTCTCTGGGGGAGTAAACTCCGTTTTTGGCAATGTCCTGATTTCACAAATCTTTATCAGGAATATTTCTCCATGGACCATGTTCAACTAGTGCCCCAAATCCAAGAGGAGCAAAACCGTTTGATCCTGAATTCAAATTCATAGGAAAACATTGCCTGCTTTGATGATGTTGTGAAGGGATGACAGATTTCTCCTCCCTTAGAAAAACACAGGGTGGACTCAGGTCCATGCAGTCCAGCTTCCCCACGCTGATGGTGGTCGCCGGAGAATGGCTGGGTCGAGCAAGTACCGATACTTCTCTGTCTGCTTTACTGATCTCCAGCAGTTTCGCAATCAGGGATTTCTGAGCCAGAAGCGTTTTACTGTTCTACCAACTGGAGACCAATTGCGCTTTATGCCGGAGGACTACAGCAAGGCAAAATCTGTATCCCGAAGAGTCCACAAACCAGCTGAAATATGGCTTTGGGAGCTATTTAAGGAGCACAGAAGACCTGGGAGGCTGCAAATGGAAAATAAATGGCAAGGAAGGCATGATAAAATTGGCATTAACACAATAAAACTGCTGCCCGTCGTTTGCAGTTGTCAAATATAGTCTTATAAAAGCTAAAAGCAAGAATGTTAGTGAGACTGGTGAGCTCTGTTTCACAGCTGCTTGCTCTAGGTTCAGCTGCAACCCTTCAGCTGGGGCATGTTGAACAGCCAGGTTTGACATGGAAAGGGTCACACGGGCGATTCCAGCCCAGTATCTCGCTTGGAAACCTTCCTCCTTCCTGGTGAGCCAACCTTGCCTGTCTGTAAGACCCACTCAGATGGCATGTCGGAGTGCTTGCTGCCAGGGTGAGAAGGAAAGCCCAGTGGGATGGATGAGCCGGCTCATGCTATACCCCAGTAATACTCTTATCTGTCTGTTCCCAATGAGCTGGCTGCTTCCCTTCCCCGCACCGTCAGGTTGGGAATGTCAAGTTTTTGGGGGTCTCGAGCGATGCTGCTGGCACGGGATGGGATGCTCCCATGCCATGTGTTGCTGCTCCGTAGTTTTGCCATTGCTTCAGCTCTAACCAAGAACCTGTGCAGCGCTGAGGACTGAGTTTCTCTGCATGGAGGAGATCTTTTAACAGCTCCGGTTCTGCATTATACAGGAGGCTATGTAGTTTTTTGAAATAGCAAAACCTCCCATATTCCCTTTCCAGCCCATCATTTCTGCACTCCCCTGCTTGGAGCCATTGCTTTAGACAAGGAGGACCACTCACCCCAGGCACTTTGGGCACGGTTGGATGAGGCTTTCATACCCTCATCCAGCTAGAAACTTCCCTCTTCTTCATCCTACCTCCTTTTTAGCAGAAATGCCTCTTAAGTGTAATTAAAAATATATCAAATAAACATGTTTCCCAGGCCTGTCCATTGGTCCCTTTCATCTTTCTCCCCTTTTTTCCACCACATGTCAACAGAACACTCCCCTCCTCTCTGGATTTTGGGGGAGAAGGGTGGTTGCTTAGCTTTATGTCTTGGCCAACAAGCTTAATACTCTGTTGGCTTGAACATATCCAAAGGACACAAGCTTCTTGTATGCAAATTTCTCCTCTGATCTTTCCTCTCGCCCTCCCTCCCTCCATCCCACCCTTCAGAAATGCGCTTCCTTGTCCCTGTGCAAGACTCACTGTGTTGTTGAAAGGTGGTGGAGTCTGTGTGGCGCATGTTTTTTAAGGGGAAAAAAAAAAAAAGAATTTGTGCTTTTAAAGAAATCAAATTAGAAATCTAGAGAATAAGGTCATGTGTCGTGTGTCCCCCCCACCCCCTGACATTGCATAAATTGCAATAGCTTGTGCCAGAATGCTTGAACTTGTATTTAAGCCTATGGTCAAAATTAAATCTCTGCTGAGCTGGCTAACAGAGGTCCAAGTGCTACAATGTGATTCCCTAGGGGAGTGTAAATAGAGCGAGACCAATATTAAATGAAATTTTCCTGCTTTGAGTATCTTTAAAATTTTTAAATCTAGGATATATTAAATACATCCTATAATTCAGATATAGGTAGATAGATATCAATTATCAATCTAATTATTACATACCTGAAATCCTGGTGTTGCTCTTTTGAGCCTGCATGCATTGGAGTTGCACTTACCTGTACGTGGTATTTTAGAGTTGCACTTGCCTAGATGTCTTCTGCCTATTTCACACCAATCTCCTGCTGTCTTTTAGGTGCCTGGGGCCCAGGACCTGGTGGACTTCTCACCGGTGTACCGTTGCCTGCACATATACTCTGTCCTGGTGAGTAACTGCCGCCCGTGAAACCAGTGCTGACGCTGGACTATGGTTTAAAGAAGACTATGTGTTGCCGCTCCTTCCATTGCTGCTGCTGGAAGGAGGAGGTTGGAAAACATTTATTAATGTTCACCTAGCTAGGAAGTGCGTTACCTGTGGTAGAAAATAGGCCAGTGGTGGATGGATTTGAGTAAAAACCTCACAGTTACTTCATGCAGGCCACAGAAATATAAAGGGATATTTTCTCCAATTATATGCAGACCCTGGGTTTATAATATACATATTTCTTGGTCATGCAGTTTTTCTCCAAGAATTCTTCTTTGACCACAGTAGCTTCATTATTCAGCACAAATGGAGAAGTTGTGGGGGAGCAGTTGTTTTTGAAGGTATTGTTTGCTGCACTTAGAACTTTGCCGCTCTTCAAATACTGTTTGGCAGGAGCAGGTCTGCTGCCGTCCCACCAAATCCACCGTTTGGCTTTATCACTCCCAGCTTCCCAATAGGCTTTGCGTGCGCTGAAACACACAGCCAAACTGAAACTGTGATGTGTCGGTGTTTGGTTATTGTCTGAAAAGTGTACTCTGAGCAACATTGTGTTCTTGAGAGCTTCTTAGAAGAGCTCCCATCCCTGCGGATGTAGGCTGCTGGATGAGCTGTGTTTTCTCCTAGGCAGTATGAGTATGTAAGGCATTGATTTTCTTATTTATTTATAACGAGGGTGTATAAGATGCCCTTTGTAGCTTGCCCTTCAACTTTCTAATTTCTAAGATGCCTCCAGCAGCGTATGAGCCTTGTATCTGCAGGCCCGAAGAACCTGTGTTTGCATCCATTCTTTAACATCCTTTGGAGGGAGGCAGCTTGCAGAGGGCTCTTCTCCTGTGGTTGAGCAATCTGAAGCCCAGGCAGCAGATGAAAGGAGCACTCTGTTCACAGCTTTCCTCCCTTGCCACGGTGGAGCCAAGCTTGAGAGAGAATTGTTTTTAAGGCACTTCTAAAGCCAGTTTCTCCAGCAATACATACAAACGAATTTGTGAAAGGAAAAGAATTGTCATAAGAACATTTATATAAAATCTTTTTGTGCCCTCATCTGTTAATAATTATGTAATTTGGCTACATTGCCATGATATTTTATTGGAATGAAAAAGTTAACCTACCCAAAATGTGTTACTCTGTTTATCTTGGACAAAAACCTCCTCTTCAAACCCGGTTTTGGGAGCCCGGTTCAGGGAGTGTGCTAATTGAAGATTACAACTGGTCTAAAACACTTTGTGGATTTCAAAGTGTCACTTTATTTGGAGAAACTTCAGTGAAGAATACGTGTAATGAAAACAGGATTAGGAATCCTATTTGTGTAGCTTATATGCATTTGTTTAATGCAGGGGTATTTATTTAATTGTGTATTTATACATAAAGCTGTTATGAAGAGGATGAAGAGCTTTTGCCGGGGGATATAACAGTTTTGCGCATTTGAAATGGTCTTGTTTTTTTATTGGGGCTTTGTTGTTTTCTTGTTGCTTTACTTTTTAATCTGAAATAGCAGTTGGTCCTCCAGACTGTGGTAGGGAAATGCTGCTGCTCGAAGACAGGTCTCGTGGCTGGTGCTCTGTGCTGGATCTGGAGGGGATTGCCTTCTGCTGGAGCTGGGGATAGTGCAGGGGTCTCTGTGGCGGGGAGGTTCAACCCAGTGCAGGGGTGAGCATCCTCTGTCCCCAGCCTGAGCTGAGCTTATGCGGTCCTTCTTCCCCTACTCCTTCTCTATTTCAGCCAAAAGCCCTAGTAATGAGGAAAAAATAAAATACAGCAGAGCTCTAAAGAAAGTGTGTTGGTAAGATGGGAGCAAGAGAAAAAGGTAACCAGCCGTAGTAAAGGCTCCTGAAAAGAAGATTGCCCTTTTCCTGACCTGTGATTGAATCCTGCCCTGGCTTTCGAGGCCCAGCTTGGGCTGAACAATGTCAGAGATCCAGCAAGCATCGAAGGAAATAGTCACATCAGTGTCAGACGGAAGGATCATAATGTAATAGTTACCAAAAAATCCTAATATTTGTCATTTACAATAGCGTTATCTAAATGCTTGGCCTGCAGTTAAAAAGGCCCACGTTGAATAAACATTGAGATATTTATTATTTTTAGTGAAATCGACCTTCCAGTCACCTCGGTTTTATGGCTGTGCTGCTTATAAATTCCCAAAGGATTATTTGAAAAATCCTACTCATATCTGCCAGCCTTATCAGCAGGGCAGAAGTTCACATATTGTAACGGGAGGTCAGCCTTCGGTCATGGTCTTACAGAGGGGGCCAGGCACCTGTAAATCCTTCCTTCAGCAACCAAGGCGAAGTACAATATCAAACAGGCAAGGAGACTTTTCCAGGAAACGCTGAACTTTCTCAGGAAGGGCAGAGGAGGGGGAAAGAAAGTGAAGGAAGGTCAGGCGGGGGTTAATTGAGAGTTGGACCTTGGCGTGGTGGTGGCTCCGGGAGGACAGGCCCTGGTGGGATGCTTTATGGGACTATTCATTGGCGATTCCTTTTCTTGTGAGAAACGGGCTGGCTGACAGTGTCTTGAGGAAGAAATGGGCGTAGGGGAGATTTTGAATATCTACAGATATCGAGCAAAACATCACAGGAGGGTATTTGTGTATTATACTGGGAGTTGCACACACGGATAACTCTTCTCTGCTCAAATAACCCTTTGATTTCAGGATATGGGTTTATGTATCTAAACAGTGCCTTGAACAACAAGTCCTTGCCCTCTCTGTGGTTTCTGCATGCAGCAAATATCCCCTGAATTGCGTGGGAAAAGGCTTCTCGGGTGACAGGTCTTGTTTTAAATCGATATGAATTGGTAACCGCTGAACAACCTTGGTGTCTTGGTGGGAATCCTGATAGTATTAGACAAATGTGTACTGTCCTTTTCCTAGGAAAACTGAAAAAAGGCTAGCTGGAACAGTGGATATAGTGGTTCTTCAGGTGGCAAGAGCATCATGTAAAGGGGTTAAGGTGGGGAGCTGGCAGCAGAGCCAGGTGACGTGAGTCCTGGGATCTGTCCTGGTCTCGTTGGTCAGTTGGCCGACGGCCGTGTCTAGTTTTAGCTGATGGTAAATGCTAAACCCCACTTAGTTTCTCTTCAGCAGCAATGTGCTATTTAAGGACATTCATCTGCAGCGTGGTTAGCCTGCTAGGCTGTTGGTATCAGGTATATCTTTTCCTTGAGTTAATAGAGAAGTTTGTTGAAAATGGTAATATTATTATATAAAGAAGAAACAAGAATATTTCAGTGAAGTGATTTTGCTATTGACTTTTTTATCTTTTATGTTGTCTTTGACCAAAGTCTATGTAATGCTCCGGTTGCTTTGATCGATATCCAAAATAAATTAGGAAAGGTGAGGTTTGGGCCAGATGGTTTATCTGCTGGAGCATCTGAACAGCTGTTGGGTGCCTTGTATTTCAAGGCCAAGACATGGAATTACTTTGCTTTACATAACAGAAAATGAAAAGCAATTTTTGTTTCATGTTTCCCGTAAGCTGTAGCAAGGCAGAAAGCAAAGAGTGAATGAAGACTAGAAAGGAATTAAAAAAAACCCAAAACAACAAACCCAAAAAAGTCAGAGCGGTTTGCACAGAGGGTGCTCCCAAGAAGTTGTCTCATAGGCAGCTGACGGTGATTTAAGTCGCTTAAGCCTTCTGCTTCAGCCAGTGCTGTTGCCTGTTAGTACTCATTTCGGGTTTGCCTTAGCTAGGTGGGTTTTTTTAGCTTTATGCTAATTGGTTACGAATTACTTTGAGGTTCTTAACATGTTCATGAAGACACTGGTATTGACACTCCCAGCTCTTTGATCTGAGCTACAAAGGGGTCATTTTAGGGTAAAGAACAAGTGTCCAAAAAAAAAAAAAAAAAAGAAAAAGAGAGCAGATTCTGATGTAAATACAGGCTTAAAACTGTAGCTGCCTACTAGTTGATGAAGTATTTCTGGAGAATCCCAGAGCTGCATAATTTAGATAAATAGCGGTTGACAGCTATTTACTATAAATTTGTCGTATCTCGCCATTGACATTTTTATCTGCTGCATTGCTTCTGCCCCAAGCCTCTCTAACCCTAAACCTGCTTTGATGCATGAAATACATTAAGAAAGGTAAAAAAATGTAGAACAAATAATTAAAAAAACCCATCCACTTTACTAAAAATAATCAGTGTAGAAATGTCTTTAAATGCCTGTATTAAAATGCAAGCATTGTGCATAAACTGTACCCACTTGGTACATTTTTGCTCACCTATTTCAGTGAAGAATATGATGTTTAATATCTCTTAGCTGTGTGGAGCCAGTGGCCTTGGGAGGGAGAAACATGCATTTATTTTTGCTTACTGCTAGAATTGCTGTGTTTTGGTCACAGAAGTTGTGTGGGGACTCATGGGCTCAGGGTCTCAAGGGGGAACTGTTTGGCTGAGGATGGGAGACACCAGTTTGGATCTCCAAGCCAAGCAGATTTCATTTGAAGTGGGAGATGCTTCAAATCCGATGGTGGATTGTTGGTCTCCTCCCAGCCCTCCACTTAAATAATTGTATGTTTTTATTTCTCTTAGAAGTGTGCTAGCAATTGTGCTGCCTGCATTAATCCTCCTTTTTCTGCCTTTGTGGGCTAGTAAATTGGCAGGCTGGTTGCTCATCAGCTTGCCCGTGGTGGCAGTGACACAGCCGGTTGTTCCTGCCCGCTTCCCACCTCTCGGGGGGGAGCTCCAGCGTCCCCACCAAAATGTTTGTTCTCTCGTAACGGGGGAAAACAATTGAAGTTCTTCTTTCAAGGGATGAGAAAGCCTCTTATAGGAACCACAATTCAAATAATAAGGGCTACCCAACCCTCTCTTTCATATGAAAATGTCTCTTTTTTCTCTTTGTAACGCTAGTTGTTTCTTTTATTTGATACTGAAACACAAACCCTACCATGGAAAGTCTGTGGTTTACTTCTGTTTTTGAGATGAGTGTTGTAAAGTTTTTCCCTCCGTGTCCTTGGGAACTTTAAAACTTTTTTTTTTTGCGGGGGCGGGGAGGGAGTTGGGTGGGGGGGCAGTGGAAAAAATTTCCTTCTCGAAGTCTCTGGTAACTCCTTGTTCATCTCAGACACTTTGCAGATTGTCCCATCGTTGTGTCCTGGCATATCTCACTGTCTGCTGACTTGGCTGACCCACTGGTGCCTGGTGGAGTTAGATAGCTATAAACACAGCACTGAGATCATAGGGAAAGGCTGAGGGTGAGACACTTTGTGCACTGGATTGATAAGGACACAGGAAAAGCCATTAGAGTGAACTGGTGTCAGTGACCTGTGATAACCATTCTGTACTACGTGCTAATGGACCCTGGGTAGTGTGTCTGTCTGTAGTGGCAATAGATTTAACTTTTGTAATTGTCATATTGCTCTTTTAACCCTGTGACCTTATTACCCATGAGAAAACCACTTGGCTTCGATCAAAGAAGCAGCAAAGAAATCAGTGTTCATTCTAAGCTGGCTAGATATGATCACAGGCAGTCTTGATTCTTAAAATATTCAGCTTGGAAAACAGACATGTTAGAGGGGGGAGGGGGGGGGGAAAGAGAGGTTTACTACAATAGCCTGATGCAGACTTCTTGTCACCTGAGGTTAGGATCAGCAGCTGTGCTTTCCCAGGGCTTTGCAAAGTTCTGCGCAGTCCCTGAAAACATGCTGATACTTTACATTTAATGCTGATTTCATCCTGATTCACTCAATCCCATTCTACTCTTAGTGGCTAACTCTGTTAGTCCTGGCCGGGGGAAATATATAGCTTCTGTTCACCTGATTTCATTGAATCATTCCAGATGGATGGGACCCCAGGAGGTCTCTGGTGCAACCTCTCGCTGAAAGTGTGGGCAGCTCGGAGATCAGACCAGCTTGCTCAGGGCTTTATCTGTCCTGGTCTTGAAAACCTCCAAGGACCAACACTGTAAAATCTCTCAGGGCAACCTGTTCTGCTCCATGCCCTACCTGTAGGTATTGAAGGTGGTTGTTAGGTCCCCCTGAAGCAGTCACTCCTCCAGACTGAACAAGCTCCATTAACCTCTCCTGTGGGGCAAGTGCTCCAGCCCCAGCCATCTTGGTGGCCTCCAGTGAACTCGTTCTAGTTTATCGGTGTCTTTCCTGTATTTGGGAGGCCCAAAACTGGATGCAGGGTACAGATACAGCCTTAACGAGTGCTGCATAGAGGGGGATAATCGCTTACCTCAATCTACTGGCTTTGCTCCTGTTAATACAGCCCAGGAGGCTGTTGGCCACCTCTGCTGCCAGGGCAGACAGCTGGCCCGTGTTCAGCTTGCTGTCTGCCAAGGCTCTTGGTCCTTATCCATGGAGCTGCTCCCCAGGCAGTCAGTACCCAGTCTGTGTTGTTGCAGGAGGCTCTTCCTTCCCAGGTGCAGGACTTGGCATTTCTCCTGCCTTATTTTCATCAGGTTCCTGTCAGCCCATTCTTCCAGCATGTTGGGACTCTCTGGCTGGTGACTCTGCTCTTAGGTGTATTGACTGTTCCTCCCAGTTTGGTGTCCTCTGCAAAGTACAGGAGAGCATGCTGTGTTGCTTCTCCCAAGTCACCGATAAAGATGTTAAGCAGGGAATGTCCCAGAGCAGACCCTTTTTAGTTCCTCACTTGTTACCAGCTCCCATGTAGGGTACAGTTCATTAATCATGGTCCTCTGAACCTGACTGCCCCACTAGTTATTTGCCCATCCAGCTCATCACTCATCCAGACTGAGACATCTGAATTTAGGTACAGGAATATTATGGAAAAGCATGTCAAAAGCCTTGCTGAAGACAATGGCACCCACTGCTTTCCCTTCATCCATAAATCCTATCACTCTATCATAGAAGGCAGTTGGATCATCGGAATGACTCCTCCCTGTTAAATATGTGCTGGTTTTCCCCAGTCCCCTTCTCCTTCATATTCCTGGAAATGTGTCCCAGGAGGACTCAGCCCATGACATCCTCAGGGACCAAAGTGACGTTCATTGTGCTGTAGTTCCTCAGATCACCTTTGCAGCCTTCATTGTAACATTTGCCTTTTCCCACTTGTTGGAACTGTGTTATTTTTTTATAGTATTTTAACTATTTCAGGGCCTTTTGTTCAAAGGAGCATTTGTTATGAGATGTTAACCTGGAGTGGTGCAGAACGCAGGACATCTGAAAAATGCTAAAGACCAACACCACTATTTGTATTGTGTAAGTGTGGGAAGGGGAAGGCTCTTCCTAAGCTTTGCTTTGCTTCCAGGCATTGGGACTCAGGAGGGTCCCAGGAATATTTGGAAAATGCCTCAGCTACCCCAGAGAACTTTGTGGTGGTGTCCAGAAGTGGTGATATCTCAAAAACAACAAGTGATAGAGACGGAAGGATGCTGATTTGCAAAGAATTTCCCTCAAGAGCGTTGAGTTTTCTAAGGTAAACCCCAGCTTAACAGAAAGGGAAATCTTTATCAAGTGTTCCCACTCTTTTCTCATCCTCTGGTTATAGACTCATAATTGTTTAGACTGGAAGAGACTCACGGAGGACTTTTGTGCAACCCTCCACTCGGAGCTGAATTGGACTTTATGTCAGGGGTCTCAGAGCCACATCCAGCTGAGTTTTGAGGATCTCCAAGGGTGGTGGCTGCCCAGCCTCTCTGGGTCCCGGTCCCAGTGTTTGACCGCCCTTACTGTATTCCCCCCCATTAAATTAATTTGAATTTATTTCTTTGAATTTTGTCTCTTGCCACTCCTTTTGCTGTGCATTTCCAAGGGGAGCCTGGCTCCACCTACCTTGTAAATCCTGAATTAGATATGCTTCCTTACCCTTCTTCTTCCTAACCTTCCCTCATATCTTGTGTGCTCCAGCTCCTTCAGTTACCTCGGTGGCCACTGCTGGCCTTGCTTCAGTGTGTAGTACACCAATATCTCTACAGCTGCTCTTTTGCATAACACTTTTAGAGCCCTTTTTTATTGCAACTGGATCACAAGTGACATTGTTTCACTGGGCTGATGCTGATAGTCAGTATTTAGGATTTATTTTTGTTCCTAAAAATAAGGAAATGGCACTCAGTGCCAGTTTGTAGTGACATGTGAGAGGTACTGCAACATAACACTACACCTAAATGTGACCCTGGTGGATCAGTTCCAGATTTTCTTGGCTATCCCCAAAACTGGAAGGAGAGCAGAGGATGAGGAACCCCTCCTAGAAGTGAAGGGTCCTGCCTGTGGGCTGCCCTTGGCAGCATTGCCTCTGGACTCCATGTGTGCAGATCACTGAAAAACAAGAGCAACAAGATATGCATGGAAGCAAGGCTGTGAGAATATGCTGTCCCTGCCTTACCTTGTGCTGTTGAGTATTTTAGTTACCCTGGCCTTTGTAACTGGTCCTCGACAGAGTATGTGTAAGATGTGGACTCTTTAAGACTGCTAGAAAAAGAGGCATTAGGAAGATCCTTCTGCAGAAGGACTGTTGAGCTATGCGTGTTAGTGAAGCTGTGTATTTTGTGCATAAATTAACCCCGGAGGGAATTATCATGTGCTGACCAGAAACAACAACTTTTTTTTTTTTTTTTTTTTTTTTTAAGAGAAGAGTGTGTTTGTGGGGGAGGAGGGGGCTGTAAAATAATAAGCCACCATGTTTTATGCGTCTTGGAAAATGGCTTGATGCACAGCTGCGGTTGCTGTTTTCCTGCTATGTATGTTGTTTCTCATCTTAAAGGTCTATATGCACTGTATCTGGGAAATGATTGCCATCCTGTTTTCAATAAAACCCTATTTTTATGAAGGGTCTTGAGTTGGCTGGACATTAATTCTCAATCTGTTTACAAATATTTGTGCAGGAAAGGGTGAGCAATGTTCAGGACGGGCTTATGACGCATATACCCCCTATTTCAGTCCTTTGTTCAGGAAAATGTGGAAACAAGGCAGTTGTTGTACAATGAACAAACACCGCCTCTGCATTCCAGGAGCGTGGTGCGGGAGCTGCTTGCTGCGGGGCAGCAGTGGTCTGGCAGTGGGAAGATGAGAAGCACGCAGACCGCCATCCCAACACAAAAAATTGCTTCAGCTCAGAGATCAGCAGGCAGCTTGGGTCTTATTTTATGAAGGGTGATGGAAAAGCTCCAATTCAGGGAGTTGATAATTGCTGTACACAAAAGCTGGGATATGTGCAACGTGTTCAGAAGGTGAGGGTTGCCCTCAGAGAGGTTTTCCTTGGCTCTGCTCTCCTGAACCCCTCCAAATGAGAGGTTTGGCTTCTGAGAAAGGTGTCTCATCTCTTTTATCATTTGAAGCTGGTACCTGGAGGTCTGGGTGACTTATGATCTTCTAGTTTCTGTGCTTTGTGGAGACGTAATCATCTACTTACAGACACTGAACAACCCACAAGAGCTGTTATGAGAGCAGGGATTTGTCTCTTGCCTTTAAATCTTTTCTCCTGGCTTTACTACCTCCAGCTTGTCTTGCCTCAGCCATGGTGTCATACAGTGTCAAAACGCCTTGGAATCCTTCTGGATAAAAAAACTTTTTGGGAATAACAGTCCAAAAAGTTGTTCCTGTTCCCTCTTGTGATTGTTTCAAACATTAACCAAAGGACATGCATGGAACAATATAGCAAACTCTTTATTGTAGCCGTAGCTTGGGTATGCCACAGAACATGCTTTCTGCAGCTGCTGCTATATAGGAAGCCTCGTGATATTTTTGTATATAGACCCTAAAACCTGTACGTTGACTTGTACGGGTGTCCACCATATATACGTTATTTCTCTTGAGGGAAGCTGCGGTTGTATTCACCTTCACAGCATCGCAGGCAGAGGTTGGAGGGGACCTCTGGAGATCACCTTGTCCAGCTGCCCACAGAAACAGGGTCAGCTAGAGTGGGGTGGCTCAGGACCATGTCCAGCTGAGGTGGAAGCTCCACAGCTTCTCTGGGCAGCCTGATCCAGTGTTTGGTCACCCTCACAGTAAAAAGATGTTTTTCTGCATTCAGTGGAAATCTTTGTATTTGTGACAACTGGGCACCAGTGAGAAGACCCTGGTTTTGCCTTCTTTACTTCCCCCACTGGGTGCTTATACACGTTGAGAAGGTCCCTCTGAGCTTTCTGTTCTCCAGGCTGAGCAGTCTCGGGTCTCTTGCTGCATGTCACGTGCTCCCGTCCCTCAGTATCTTTATGGTCCCTCACTGGGCTTGCTCCAGTGTTGTCTGTCTGTTGTGCTGGGGAGCCCAGACCTGGACACAGCTGTGTCTTGCCAGCATGGAGCAGAGGTGAAGGATCACTTCCCTCGACCTGCTGGCAACGCTCTGCCAAACACATCCCAGGAGTCTCTTGGCCTCCTTCTCTCCAGTGGCACAATGCTGGCTCATGGTCAACTTGGTGTCCACCAGAACCCCTAGGTCAGGGGTCCTCAAACTTCTTAACCAGGGGGCCGGCGCGCGGATGCAGTGGCAGGCAGTCATCTGCGGCTGCTTGGTTTCCCCCCCCAACCCCCGGCTGGGGGGTTCTGTAAATACCAGGGGCTGGATTGAGGACCCTGGGGGGCCATATCTGGCCTGCGGGCCATAGTTTGAGGACCCCTGCCCTAGGTCCTTACCTGCCAAGCTGCTTCTGAGCTGGTCACCCCAGATGTGCTGGTGCCTGGGGCTGTTCCTCCCCCAGGGGCTGGACTTGGTGTTTGTTGACCTTCATGAGGCCCCTGTTGGGCCACTTCTCCAGCCTGCCCAGGACCCTCTGAATGGTGGGATGCCCCTCTGGTCTGTCAGTTGCTTCTGCCAGTTTTGGCATCTGCATTTTGAGGGAGTAGAGGGATCAAAGGCAGCTTTCACCCAGCAGAGCTCCATGGGTGATGTGTAGGGGGAAGGAGAACTCGTTCTGCTCAAACGAGCCAAGTGCTGGTTCTTGTGCTTACGTCTCCTTGTGTAACAGAGCTATTTCACTGCCTGGTCATTTGGCTTCTTGACTTAAGTTTCCTATAAACCCATAATTATTTCATATGCGTTGGCTGAGGTGGGCAGAGCTGAGAGCTGGTCAAACCAGAGGTCCTGCTGGTCCGCTTCTGGTTGGGAGTAGGCTGTACAGCATCCTGTGTGCCTGTTTGAATTCGGTTTATATCAATCGTGGCCTTAAAGAGGGGCAAACCTTCCAGTTGTCAAACATGGAAGTGGGCTGCTAGGACATGACTTGTTCCTGATACAGAGTTTATAGCTAATACTGGATGTGCTGCTCCTCGGCAGTGCTTGGAACAGCAAGTCTGTTCGTTAGTTTCTTGTGTTTATTTCTTCCTGCTCCCTGACCATTGCCCCGCATTCTGCGATGGCAGAACTAAAAAACCAAATACACACATAGAATTTCCCAATGCAAACATTTTATAGCAGAGCCGTAGGAGCGAGCTGCGTTTTTGTACTGGAACGTGGTGTGTGGGATGGGTGCTTTCCTGCTCCTTCCGAGTACGTGCTTGGATTCAGGGAGAGGAGGAATGAAGAGCTTTAAGCTCACATCATGGCAGTACAGCACCTTCTCCTCATGGCAGTATCCCCATTTAGGGGCTTTCCCCCCACCCCGTGTGGCTACAATGAACGCAGCCCCTGCCTGCCAGTGATAATTAGCTCTCTGGTAGGAGACATACGGCTTAAGCTGCACAATATTAAGCAGGCTGTGAAAAATGGGTGAGATTTGTTGCAGACTGCATTCTTCTCAGTCTGTTTTGCCTCCTATCCTTCCACCTTCCTCTTCCCTTGGCTCCTTTGCCTCCCTCTGGACCTGTCCTTCATCTTCCTCAAGAACTCATTCTGCACTCCTCTTAAATTAAGTTTTTAAAATTTTTTTCCTTAATTGATGGAAGCCCTGACAAGAACTGATTAGCTGTTGGGGATGCATCCTTCCTTGCAAATCTTGTGACTGATTTCCACTGCTTCCTTTCTTCCTCGAGACTGGAGAGCAAGCTTTCTCCTACGAGCAGACAGTTGCCTCCCAGAGGTTTTATGCACGGTGGCCTTGCATGGAAGACTCTGTGGGCTTGTCCTGAATATATTTTTTTCCCTGGCAGCTCATTCATTATAAAGTTTTAATGAATTTTAAATATATTATGAAAAGAGCACGTGGTGAGACACCATCTCTGCTCATTTTTACGCTGGGAAGTGTTGGGTTGTGCTTTTCTCTGCAGAGAGGGTGGATTGAAAGCAAGTGGAGGAGAAAGGCATGTCCCCATGTGCTTAACCTTGCAGGTCACCTGGAACGGGAGGAGATCGCCAAAAATGCAACCTGAAAATGTTTAGCTGCTGCTGTTTATAATGAGGAAATATCTGTCTACATCATCGCTTTGTAACTTTTCAAAAGTATGACTTAAAAAGGAGAAGGGGGGGTTGGAGAGGAAGCTGCGCCGCAGTATTTTCCAGAATGAGAAACACAGGCTACTTGTTCAGTCAATTCAGTTTAGGTCAAATGTAGTTATGAAAAACAGATGATTGCTGGTGATCAAGCTGTACTTTGACAAATATCCCATTGTTTGAGCGTGCAGTGATTTCTTCAGAGCGTTACCCGGTGTGGGGTTTGGCGATTGCTTTCCTCCAGCTTGGAGCCTGTCAGCTGGCGTGGGGCTGGGTGCTCCAGACCCAAGGGCTTGACTCCATAGGAGGAGGGATTGCACAGAAAGAAAAGCTCGGTGCAAAATGTGTGAAGTTTCCACTTTAGCTATTAAAATATGAGCTCACTTGGGGCTCTCAGAAATGCTTGAAAGGATGCTTCGTATGTACGCATTGCATCCTGTGCTGCAGAGTAAAGGTTTATTTGGGGGATGCTGAGATGAGAGAAGTTCCTTAATATTAGTGTATCTTAGCCCTGTGTCACTTTGAGTTACTACATATTCTTTTATGGTTTCCCCTAGAAAATACTCAACTACAAATCATATCTGTGGGGTAAGGAACCTATTACTCACATTTCAGAGACAGGGCTAGTTGTAGCTGAGATAAATGTACGTGTCCCCATGCAAGTCTGATGTGGGGAGGTTTAGATTAGATGTTAGGAAACATGTCTGCACCGAAAGGGCTGTCAAGCACTGGAACAGGCTGCCCGGGGACTGGGGGGAGTCACCGTGCCTGGGAGTGTTTAAAAGACAGGTAGCTGTGGTGCCTGGGGACATGGTTCAGTGGTGGCCTTGGCAGTGCTGGGTTAACGGTTGGACTCAATGGTCTTAAAGGTCTTTTCTAACATAAATGATTCTATGGAAGGAGAGCCCTGCTCTGACACTTGCTGGGTCTTGTGCTCTTCTGCTTCGCAGCTGAGTGGTGGTGCTTTGGTGGAATTTCTCTGCAAGGTGGCTGTCAATCTGAAACAGCAAAACACATTTTGGGTGTATTTTCAGATTTCTAAGGGTGAGAAGCAATGTGGACAGATACATACTCTGTGACTGGTTTTATGGACGATAGGAAGGCTGCAAAGTGCCAATGGAATGTTTAATCCTTTTTAGGATCTTGTTCGGAAATCTGTATCCTTTTGCTCAGGAGTCTGTCGGCTTCTGGGATGCGAGGCTACTAATTGTAAGTAAGTTAATCTTGGACAACTCAGGGGACAAGCTTTTCTTCTGTGCCTTGTGGTACCATCTAAAAGATTCAGTCTTAGCAAAAAAAACCCCATGAACTCATCGCCCTTGCCTCAAGTTGGTTTGTGTCCATGGGGATACTGGAGAGAAGATTGAGTTGATCAGTGTGTGAGCAGGTGGATCAGATGCTCAGGACATATATGCAGGTGGCTGGGAAGTCTATAAGCAGAATTGAGGTTGAGGTTGATACAGAAAAGCCTTTTCATGGTAGGAGAAGGTCTCTTACATATCTGTCCTTGGAGCAGTTACAGGAAATGTTCCATTAGACACCGGGAAGGCCAAAGGGCTGGGTTTGTGTATGGTGCTGGTCATTGGCATAACTTTTAGAAATGTACACTGTTACTTGATGTATTTTGTCATCTGAAAACAAAACCAAAGCTATTAAAAATAGGAAAAAATGGTTTGTGTTTGACTACTTATCAGTGTCACTGGTCTTTGGGGTATGAACATGCACTGGATCTTCTGTTGTGCTGCTACCAGTCAGAGATAAACTTTTGATTATTAATCATGGGAGAAGATTAGACTCTTCGACAAATCTTAATTTGTGCATGTTACTTTCTACTCCTTTGCAGCAGCATTAACTCTGAGGAACTGTGAAAGCTCGAGCTGTCATCTCAGAAAAGTTTAATGTCCTTCTCGCCTTTTACAGCTCCATGTGCTCTGCGCTTCACTTCATTTGTCAGGCACAGCAACTCCAGATTTGGAGTACTACTTCTTTCTAGCTATTAAAAAGTAAGATTTTTAAGATCAGCAAAGGCCCCCAAGGGAAATGTTTTGAAGTATTTGAGTCTGTCTTTATGTTCCTTCTGGATGAACATATCTCTTTTTAATATCAAGAATTGATTTGATAAATACAAAAATACTGTTTTAAAAGGTTGGCCATGTGTTCAGTGTTTATACAAGCAAACCAACTCTCTTTAATGAGAATGATGTGATGTTAAATCTCATGTTGGACTGTGGTAAGAGTCTTTTACTTGGTCTAGTTGAAGGAAAATCTGTGGTACCCAGTCCTGGCTAAGCAGAGTAACAAAACAAATGATGCTTGGGTAGTAGAGACTGAAAAACTTGCACTCCCTTGCTCTTGCTAAATGAACCCAGCAGCTCTAAACCAATGACTGAGCAGTACATTTTCCTACCAATATTTAATGGAAAAGAAAGCGCATTTCTGGTTAACATTTAAACCTATTAAAATGCAATTCAAGTGGGATTTGCATCTTGGGTTACTTGAAAGATTTACTATGGCTACTTGTCTGTCACGTTAGGAGAACTCGCTTTACCCTGAGAATCCCTACCGTTCACTAAAATCCCCGTATTTAGCTTACGCTTGCAGATGCTTTCCTTGCAGCTGAGATGCCTTCACCTGCACCATGGAAGAAGCTCAGCCAGCGTGATGAGTGACTTGACTTAGCGAACGTTAAATAAGAGCACTTATTTAACTGTGTAGGGCTAGAATTAATGTAGTCAACTGGTAAGTACATTTGAGGATTTGAGATGAAAGGGATGTTGAGTCTGGGTGGACTCTGGTCAGCAGAGTCCTCCTGTTGCGGTGTGGTCCTTGCACCCATAAGGGTGAGGAGCATTTCTGGCTGACCCATCAGCAGCGTTTTGGTGGGCCAAAGAGTTTTGCATTTCCTTGGGGGGCTTCTGTCCTCGTTCTTGCCCAACAAACTGTTTTGTCTCAGGAAACCACAGGGTCACAGAATCTGTCGCTGTATTTCAAATCTCAAGTTTCTGATTTGAAACTTTGATCAAGCCTCAGAAGAGGGGCAGGTCTTGGTCTACCAGTCCTCTCCCTGCTCTCCCCTGGCTGCTGTCTTTTCTGCTTTCAGAGTTAGTGATGAACATAGATGTGAAACATGCCCTTTTTCCTGGGAGGTCCTCCTTAACTTTCGTAGAGGTGAAATTAATAGGGGAATAACATTGAAGGAGGAGATTGCTGTCCCTTCTCCTCTTGCGAAAGCCCCCTTAAACTTACGTTGTTATTGGAAAAGTGAAATGGGTTGTGAAGGGAAGTTCTCAACATGAATGTGCTTGAAATCAGGCATGCTGCTTGTGATTTTACTTGGAAGAAAGCATCCATCTGTTTTGTGCATAGATATTTGGTCTTTCTTCTTCAGTGGACTTACTGCAGGGTTTGAGCATGGAGCATCAGTTCTTCACCTGGTCTTCTCTGCTTGTGTTTGGGAAAGGATGAGGTTTCGGGTGGGTGTAATTCCTTCCAGAACTGCACTGTGCAGCCTGACAGACCCCTGCAAAGGCTTTGCTGGCTGCAGAAATAAACTTTATTGGTGGGAGAGGGAGATCCGTTGCGCAGAGAGAGCCGAGTTGTTGATGCCGCCTTTGTTCCATAGTTTTTAGGAGATGTTTTCAGTGTGCTCCATCCAGCCCATTGAGCGCTTTGAAGATAAGAGCATCTGAGTCCCAATTCTCTATGGGTAGCCATGGTATGGGGAAGGCTTCGGGTGTGTTCATAGCCTGTGCTGCCGTGGTGGCCCCTGGTTTTGGGGCTTGGTTGCAGGTTTTTGGTGGCTTTTACCTCCTCTGAGCCACAATAGCACAAGGAGTCACTTCTTACAATTTTGTCATGCAAGCTGAATTTTTTTAATAGAGAATATGAAATTATAAGCACTGTTTTCATCACCATAGACTCATAGAGTGGTTTGAATTGGAAGGGACCTTAAGGATCACCTAGTTCCAGCCCCCTGCCACGGGCAGGGACACCTCCCACCAGCCCAGGTTGCTCCAAGCCCCGTCCAGCCTGGCCTGGGACACTGCCAGGGATGGGGCATCCACAGCTGCTCTGGGCAGCCTGTGCCAGCGCCTCGCCACCCTCACAGGGAAGAATTTTGACCTTATATCCAATCTAAATCTCCCCTCTTTCAGTGTAAAGCCATTGCCCCTCGTCCCATCGCTACACGCCCTTGTGAAAAGCCCCCCCTCCAGCTTTCTTGCATCCCCTTCAGGTACTGGGAGGTGCGCTAAGGTCTCCCCGCAGCCTTCCCTTCTCCAGGCTGGACCCCCGCAACTCTCCCAGCCTGTCCCTACAGCAGAGCTGCTCCAGCTTCTGACCATCTTTGTGGCCTCCTCTGGACCTGCTCCAACAAATCCATAGCTGCCTTATGTTGTGGTGGGGGCAGCACTGCAGGGGGGTGTCTCACCAGAGGGTCAGAGCCCCCTCCCTCGCCCTGCTGGCCATGCTGCTTTTAATGCAGCCCAAGGTACAGTTGGATATATTTCCCTATTTTTTAAAGACTTGCAGTCTTTTCTGATCTCTAACCTCTGTTTTCTGTGAAACTTTGACACAAAGTCTTATGGACACTAGAAGTTTACATGGGCAAGAGAAGCTGTTGGGCAAATTTATGGAAAAAAGTCCATCAAGGGCTATTAAATAATAAGACCTGGCTTGTGGCTCTGGGCGTCCCTGTACTGTGAGTTGCTGGAGGCTGAGAAACTGTGCTGGAAAAGTTGGATTAAGTGTTTGCCCTGTTCTTGTGTTATTTTTCAGTAACACCAGGTCTAGTGCTGGCCAGCGTAGGAGGCAGGGCGCCGTTCCCGGGCTCTGCCTGCTCTGCCGCCACGTAGCGTTTGCACGCCTGTGTTAGGAAAGCTGGTTGCTCCTGCTGGTTAAATTCAGGTTTTATTTAGTTATCTCTAACACCGGCCTGAGCCCTGTGCAGGCAGGACAGGGAGTGTCTTCTGTCAGCTCTTGGGCACTGCTGTGTGACTGACTGTGTGGTGGAAGACCTCACTGCTCCAGTTTTGCCTAGGGTTTGAAAGACATTACATTTTCTGATTTATTTTTTAAAATTTTTTTTTAATTTGAATGAGGTTAAAATACTTCTAGCTGCTTTGCAGAACAGAGGCTACTGCTTTTTTAAACCTGGGAATGTCTGATTTTCCCGGTTGTAGTGATGTATAACAGGTGAAAGAACTTGCGGCATTTCAAAAAGTATTTCTTTCCTAGGCTGAGCAATTGAAGGGCACTTTATTCTCATTGTCATGCTTTTTTCCCCTGCAGTTACAAGGATTAGAAATTCCTATTTATTTATCATCAGTGAAGGCTTAGCTATGCAGCAATCTTTGATTCCTGCTTCTGTGGTTGACACAAAACAAGTGAGTCCTGGGCTAGGATCCTGAGAGCAGAGCTAGCACCAGAACTGGCTTGTGATTCTGAAGGAAACGTTGAGAAGTGAGCCACCTGAGCCTCTCATCAAGCTGAAGAAGCAGTTTTGTGCTGGCAATTTTAGTTGTTCTGGGCTTTCTTTTTTACCTTTAAGTCTTCAGTTCTTCAATTTTCCATCACGTTGCCAGTGGCAGTTGGCTGTCTCTTTGTTGATGGCTTCCCACTGCAAGAAGATGGGAACCCCTCGTCGTGGCCAAAGCTAAAAGGTATTTGACTTTCTGCTTCTGGTCCCGACCTTCCTGCAGTTGCTTTTGTGTTGATCCCTTGGAGAGGAAGGAGAAAATGCTGGGTTTTTTTCTTTCCTCTACAGCACCAGTTTACTGTGGGACCATGGGCTGGGAAGCTGGTGAGCACCACGGTCTGGTTGTCTGTTTCTGAATTCCTTGGTCTTAAATGGAGAAGAGAGTGGTTTGCTCCCCTCTGTGTCACACAAGCCATAAAATTTTCACATTTTTCATCAAACTGTGATTTCTTTCTCTTGGGAAAACTGGAGCATCTATGAAAGGGGCTGATGTGGGAAGAAGCTGGCTTCTGGTCCAGGCAGAGCGAGGTGATGCTCATCTCCAGAATTCTCATCTGTCAGGTTCAGCTGAGCGCATTGCATCCCTGCGAGCTGCCAGGCTTCTTTTTTGGGATGGAAACTCCTCCTTTGGCTCGCGTGGCCCCACCCTTTGTCAACCCGGGTCAGAGGCTGTGAAAAGCAATAGTCAATTAAAGCTTTATTAGATGAAATTAGCAATGCTCTGAAAGGAGCCGCCAAGCTAAGGCCACTAATAAAGGCCCTTTGTTAAGGTTTTTAATAAATTAACGCTCTGCTGTGGCGGGGAGGGCGGGAGGTGATTACAAAAGCCAGGCTCGTTAATCAGCGTGTTTACCCTCTTCAAACATCCCAGCCGTGCGGCTCCCTAATCTTTCCCCACCAGATTTGTTGGGAGGTGTGCGGGCAGCTGCCGGCCTGGGACGGGAAGCAGCTCCACGGGTCATGCCTGGGCCACCACACCAAGGACTCGCCAAGACAAACATGGGTTATGAGGGCCATCGCGCTCATCACCAGAGTCCCTCGTTAAGCAGGGATGGTCCTTTGCGCAGGTAACCCGTGGCAGACAGGGGGTGATGCCGAAGCGGCGGGGTTCCCCGAAACACTGCGCTTTGTCTCATCCCTACCCCACTTGATCTTCGGATTTGATTATTTTTTTTAGCAAAGCCCCCTGTGTGCCTTGCTGGATGTGCTGCCAGGCTTGAACATTAGAGGGCATCTCCTCCTCACTCTTCTTTATTTATTTAATTTTTTTTTTGGATGTGTTTTGTTTTAGTGCAGCTTAATCTATAGGGCCGTCTTTAAAAAGCAAATAGAGCATTTGACCTGCTGTGCAAATTAGCCATATGGTGAAGTGTAATATCCCGCTGACCCTCATTACTGTGCAGTATGAAAAGCTCTCCCCTTTTCACATGCAGGCATATTAAAGTGGCCTTTTCAGCATTTTCTTCCATATAAAACTGTCTTCACTCCTGTGGCCAAGCAGTTAAAAGGGAACTCCAGCTGCAGCCAGGAGGGTGAAATTAAAGGCTTTACCCTCGTCTAAATGGAAAATAGATATTGCTTCCTATAGACAGGGCCGGGGAACAATGCTGCGCCGCCAGCTCCAGCAGTGGGACAGGGGGGGTAATGGCCTTATTTGCTGGGAGGAAGGAGCCTGGCTCCTGTGAGAAAGGAGGTGTTGGGTGTCTACCTTGGAGGAAGGGGGAAAAAGGGGGAAATCTTACCTATTTTCCTCTATAGTTAACTATTTCCTAGCCAAGCCGCTGGGAAGCAGTGAGAAGCTGTGCCAGGACCTGCTGCAGGACCCCAGGTTTTCCATAGGACAAGCAGCAGCTCTTGTGTCACTGTGCTTCAGAGCTAAAGGAAAGCCACGTGCATCTTCATCCCGTAGAAAACTGGCTTTAAAACCAATTCTCAGGTGCATTGGTGCCCGTATGTTCCTTGTTTGATGGACTGGGGCTGGCTGGGAGCTGACCTGGGCTGCTGGTGCCCTGCCCAGAGGGATCAGGAGGGTATTTCTCTCCCATCTTCTCCATCTCTTCTGGTGGAGGTGGCCTAGGTAGCAGCGCCAGCATCTGCTAGCCATATTGGGCTAGTTGGTGGACCGGGATGGAGTAACTATCAGTTTGACTCAGATGTCAAGCTTTGTTTTCCTCTTGCTTTTGCTTTGTGAATTTTTGTTGCTTTCAAACTTTGCTCTAAGTGAGCTTCCCAAACCAACGATCGGAGGGAAGGAGGGTTGCACCAGAGCTCCTGTGGACCCTTCTGGATTGGCTTTCTGCTCTTGTGGCTCTTGCTAGTTCTCAGTTAGTTTCTTTCAACTGACTAGCTCATGACCTTGGTACTACACAATTTCTGGAGCACTCCTTTCCTTTGGGATAGCCTTTGGTCATGCTCTTTGGTCTTCTTGCACTTTGCTAGGTCTCAGTTTGTTGGTTTTTGTTTTTTGAAGTGCTTTTGAGTACGAGTCCATTAAGTCAGGCAGTTACTATCAGTGCACTGTTGTTCGATACAAGCCCTGAAGCATCTGAAATGTGAAATTCACTTTGAAACTTGGGATTTAACAACTTGAAAAGAAACAGGTTATGGTCTTCTGTCTGGGGCACAGGTTGGTGTCAGGGTTGGGTGGAGCAGAGATCCAATCCTGCCTAGCATGGGCTAAGCTGGTAAGAAGGAGATGCCTCCGTGCATGTGCCCATGGCCCTTTTATTTGTAGGAGACAGTGAGTTCCTGATAGCCAGCAAAGCAACACAGAAAATTGGTTTAGCCAGGATAGCGGAGGTGTTCCTGGCCAGGACAAGGTGGGGCTGTGACTGTTCTCCTCTCACGTGTGCTCTTTCAGCTATGCAGGACACGTGGAGATGAACGTGGCTGCTTGCGAGCATGCACAGCTCTGCAAACCTCGGAGGGAGAGGCTCACCTCAAAAGCGGCACTTGCCGTGTTGCCGCTCTCTCTTCCCCCCACGCAATTTTCTGGTTAGCTTTATCTTTTTGCTTTCAGTATCGAGGTGGTGTTTACAGTCAACAAGTGGTTCCACGGGGCTGAGCAGGAGCCTCCTTTTTGATCCTGATTCAGCAAAGTGCTTACATGCTCAGTGCTGAGCACCTGCATGCGTACCCGTGTGCCTCCGTGATACTGTTTGGGAATATTTACATTTTTAAAATTACACATCTACTTAACAGTCTGACTTCTTTCTGTTTCATTAGTGGTGTTCCCTGGAGAGATCTTCAGGGCATGTTAAGCTTATTTTCTAAGCTTGTTTTCTTGCAACTTGTTTCGAAGTAGTGTACAAGCTCCTGTTGGTTTCTTGAAGTGCTGGACAGTCATCTCTTCTTAAAACAAACGGCCTCTTTTAGGGTAATCTTGGGGTGCAAAGTGGTTATTTGCAGGGTTTTAATACTTGTGCTGCTTTTGGCAAGGTAGGTCCCCTCCAGACCACTGCTCTGAGCTGTTGAGCCATCGGGACAGGGGTTGTACGTGTGGGTCTGGTTTTGGGTATGCCTGCGAAACTCTGGGGTTACAAGAGGGTAGTAGCAGTGGGATACAGGTCTGACCGAGCATCCCTTTGGCATGGATACGATGCCAGGCGTTGTTCGGCATTTGTAGGCAAATGAAAATGAAACGCTATCTGTAGGGGCCGTTACGGCCAGGTGAGGGGTGACACATCACAGCAGTCTTGCTCATTGACATGGGGGAAAAGGAATATACTGTTTCTTGTTGAAATGAGACTGAGGTCAGCTAAACTGTGACTCTAACCCCTGAAATGGGACTCCTGGCCCCAGTTCTGGCCCTTCCTCCTTGCAGAACGTGACACATGGGAAATGGCTGGTGTTCAGGACATTTGCAGGCCAGGCTGGGAAATAAACCACATGTGAAATACCTGGGGGCTTTGAAAACTCTGTATAGTATGTTTGTAAAGCGTGCTTCTCACAGGATAGGGTCATCTGGGTGGGAAGGGACCTCAGGAGGTCTCTAGTCCAACCTCCTGCTCAGAGCAAGTCACCTGTGAGATCAAACCAGGCTCAGGGCTTTATCCACTCTGGTCTTGAAAGGTTCCAAGGATGGAGACTGTAAAACACCTTTGGGGAACTCTTTCTGCTGTCTGACTGTTCTTGTTGTGAAAAAGTTTTTCATTACAACCAGTCAAAATGTCTCTGTTTCATTTGCACCCATCACCTCTCCTCCTGCCATGCACCACTGCGAAGATGGCCTGACTCCATCTTCACAGTGACCTCGTGGTAGGTATTAGGGTTAGATCCCCAGATGTTTTTGGCTGCTTTTTGCTGCAAGGATGCCCTGCTGATTCACCTTTAAGCTTGCTGTCTACCAAAACGTACAAGTCTTTATCCACAGAGGTGCTCCCAAAGCAGTGGTCCTCAGACTGTGTTGTTGCAGGGGGTTCAGGGGTTCTTCCTTTTCACATATGATATATGGCATTTGTCCTTACTGAATTTCATCATGTTCATGTTGGCCTGTTCCTTCAGCCTGCCAAGACCCCTCTGGATTGTGGCCCTACCTTTGAGTGTATTGACTTTTCCCTAATTTGGGGGCATCTGCAAAGTGGATGATATTTTTGCAAATGCAAAGTCCATTGCCTCCTCCAGGTCTTTGATGAAGACATTAAGCGAGGCAGGTCCCTGCTGTCATTCTCTCCTTGTTGTGGGCCTCCATGTGGAGCATGACCTGTTAACCCACAGCCCTCTGAATCCAGAGGTATGGATGTGTACTGACCAGGTACCCATCGAGCTCATCAATCATACACTTAGGTACAATGTTTTGGATTTTAGGAGCTCCTCAGTGAATTCTCCCTTGTGAAGAAGGAGCCTGAGGGCAGGCTTTCATAGATAGGTGAATACTGATCTGCTTCTCGGGAAACAGTTGTGCAAGTCATTGAGACGGGCTGTATAGGAGCGGAGCTGTGCTTTGGTGAGATGCTGTGTAAATCTCTCCTAAAGTTGGGAGAATTCCCAAAACATGTGCCTGAGAATTTTTGCAGACCAAAATCAAAGGAGGATGAAGGGCCAGAGATAAATTTAAAAGAAGCCTAGGTCATGCAGTAGCTAGTGCTAATACATTAATAAATCCAGATGGGTGGTGGGTTTAAGATTCCTGCTCACAAGAAAGTCAGCTGAATTCATCACTCTTTGCTTAAACTAGAGCTGCAGTGATGCAAATAGCATGGTCTGTGGATCAGGTGCTACCAGATCTCCAGTGGATTTTAAACTAGGCTGTTACAAGTAAATTGGGGCTATTTCTGTTGGTTCTGCATACATGATTAACTGGTATCCACATATATACACTAAGCTAAGTGCAATTTGGTTTTATCAAAGGAGGAATCTGGTCAGCATATATTATTGTAGCACATCACCTTACTTACTGTCACTGCAATGATATTTTCATGCCAGAACTTAGAAGATCCACTCATTTTTAGGGAATGAACTAACGATGTTGCAAGTACGAGGTGTTTGAGATGGCTCAGCCAGTAATAACCCCAGGGGA
Organism: Falco cherrug; assembly: GCF_023634085.1. Classification (NCBI taxonomy): domain Eukaryota; kingdom Metazoa; phylum Chordata; class Aves; order Falconiformes; family Falconidae; genus Falco; species Falco cherrug. Next base: position 39,624,327 of record NC_073697.1, on the reverse strand, counting down.
GCGAGGGGTTATTGATGGCATGTGTTACCCAGTTGTATGCAGCTAGTAAATTATCGTTACATGAAGTACACAGGGTGCATTTCTGCTTCCAGCTAAGCAGAAATTTAGTAATCCAAACATTGTCATCTATGTGTTCTGAATCCAAGAAGTCCCATCTTACTGGGCATTTTAACTATTTGCTGAGGACAACAGCAGAATACAACTTCCAGCACATTTTCCCCTGTGTAATTCACAGCACAATTTGCTTTCAGCTGTCTGCTGCTCCTGAATTATGAAACTACTTTGGGTTTTTTCAGCTGTTGTTTTTGCATTCTTGTGATTATATTCTGTTTTCCCTTATGTGGTGTTCATCTACGATCTTAATTATCTGCCTGTCATTGCCAACTCTGTGAACACTGAAGCTAATTTGAGAAGGAAGGTTCTGCCCGGTAATTTTAAAAATATGAGGCATTATTGAGGGTTTTTCCTGGACCAGTGATTACAAGAAATGTGTAGTTTGGAAGCGTAGCTTTTGATTCTTCCTGCTCACTTAAAGAGACTGAGAGCTGGGTGAAACCTCTTCTCATTAAGACAGAATAGATGAATAGGAGAGGGACCCACTTCTCCTCTCCCCACCAAGAGTATGTGATTTCCCTGAGTGAGGGGTTGAGCTCACAAGAAACCCAGGGGGAGCAAGGATGCTGATGCTGTAACAACATGTGTTAGCAGTGTCTTGCTTCTGCAGAAGGTCGATGGTGGATCTGGATCCCACGAGAGGCAGGGCTGGGAGCTGTGCCATCCATAGTCTTTCCCAAGTGGTGTTTGTTCTCAGACCTGCCATGTGCTGCTTGAGATCAACGTGCACCTCGAGGGTTTTGTTGAAAAACATTGCAGGTGCAACGTGTATTTACAGAATAAAATAGCTGCTTTTAGGAGGAAGGAAAAGAAAGAAAAAAGTTGGGCTGTTTCCCACCAAGGGGACATGGAGAGTGGGATTAGGGCACATGCACATACAGCTCTGCTCTGAGCTTACGTTCTGACTTGCAGCTGAGCTCCAGTCTAGTATTTTTGTTGAAGTTTGGTGAAGGTGTTGTTCAGCTTGGGTGCCATCCTGTGCTGAACCACTCCGGATATTCTGGAACAGATCTTTTATTCAGCAGATTGCCTGCCTAAGCAGATGTGGGCATACCTGCCTGCACCTCTGTTGGCTGCTACGAGAGGCTGAGCCTGAACAACCCAAGTTGGCTTAGTGATGCTCTCAAAAATCACTTCTCACAATACCTTGTGTACAGCATTTACGTCCCAGAATACTGTGTTTGTAAACTGTAGGTAAAGAGGTGATTGGTTAAATGTGAAAAACCACCAGGCATGGGGCTGTGAGAGGAGAATGGGATCGAAGTATAAATACTGTGTGGTGTTTCAGGTGAAGAGTCTTAACACGGGGTCTCGTGGTGTATTCTGGCTAATTTTTTGGTGTGGTTTATTTCTGTTTGTTTGCCTTTTGCTCTTTTTTTTTTTTTTTTTTTTTTTTACACTCAGGGGAGAACAATATTAAGAAATAAAGAGGAGTAGTATTATTTGAAGACCTGATAGGTGTAATAGTCTTAAATAGGGAAAATGTGGGAAGCTGGGTGGTCTAAGCTAAAACTGCCAAAAAAACCCCCGCTGAAAGTGGGGTGACTTCCCAGTTTTGGAAGAGTGTAATATGTGAGCAGTGAAAAGATCTGGGGGGATGATGGAGGAATGTGCTTGAGGGAAAAGGATGAAGTTGTATGTGAGAAAAACGTGGATAGTGTGCAGGGAGATTGTTTGGATAGGAGTTTTTTGTTGGAGTGCCCTCTCATGAGAGAGTCCCCAATTCTTGGGGCACTCAAAAAAGGCTCAAGAAAGAAAATACAGGGAACAGTGCATTGGGAGGGAGATGGTTTTGGTCACGTCGGCAGGTCTGTAGGCTGTGAGCTTTAGGGAAACTGTTAAGATGTGAATGTGGTCTACTTTTTTTGGGAATGGTTTCAAAGGTTTTTGCTGTTCCTTCTCTTCTGCTACAGTTAAAGCTGTTTGTTGGGTGGGAACGAGGAGGACTGGCATCCAAAGCCTTGAGCACCCTGTGAGGCTGAAGGGGCTTCCCTCCAAGGCTGAGGGGCAGGTTTATTGTGACTCCTTGTGCAGTGTCTCCAGCCCAGCTCAGATTACTCTTGCTACTTGTGTTTGTGGAAAACATAGTTTTTCCTCTGGAAGCGCAATCCAAAATAGTTTAATTTTCAGAAAATATTATGAAGTTGGTCCAGGTGCTTCATCTTCCTCAAAGCCATCAGTAAAATAAGGATAGAAACCTGGTGTGGGGTTTATTCCCAGTGCTGAAGGAGCTGAATGATGGGGTCGGGGGTTTCGGTTCTTTGCCATGGAGACACATGCCCTCTGCCCTGTCCCCTGGGACCTGGTGGCACCTGTTTCTCGCAGCACCTGGTGACCTTCACCATCCCATGTGTGCTCCTGAGCAGCTGGTGGGAAAGTGGACACATCAAATGAAGAAGCTTTTTAATGAGGTGAACAGCTACGGGATAGGGTCTGTGGTGTGGCAGGGCAATGGGAGGACGGGCAGAGCTGTGCTGGGAGCAGAGCCGCATTGGGGGATGGCTTCTTGGTCTGTCTGTCTTGAAGAAATGCATGGTGAGGGTGGGGTGATCAGGGAGGATCTCTTCTTGGAGCTCAGTTGGAGGGATAAGAGAAAGTGTTTTCAGCTGAACTGAATTGCTTTGGCATAGTCTGAGCAGAAATCTTCAAAATCTGATCTTAAAAGGGCTAATTGCTTTCACACCAGCCTCGCACTCCTGATGAGCTGCTTTCCAAGTTTCCAGTGAGCCTTCGAGGTCACCACAAAAATCTCACCTGTGTAGCTTGGGGAAGCGGCAGCTTATGCATGTTGAGTAATGGGGAATTGATGTCTTGCTGACTTCTATATGATGGTGCATAAGGCGAAACACAGTGGCTGGTGTGAGTGACTGCTGTGGTGGCTGCACTGAGGATTGTGGCTGAACCTTGGTGTGCTCTTGCCTTCGGTGATGCTATACATTAATTTATTAAAGAAATAGGGAAAGAACACCTTCAGTTTTGAATTTGCACCACAAACTCATTGGTAGCAGTGGGCTGTGCTAGGTTAGTGAGTAGCTTCACTCAAAGATCTCAGTGATGCTACCAGAGATGAGTTGCTCTCATGGTCAAGATGGAAATGGTCAGGGGGTTTTGTGCCACTTGTGTAGGTTTTGAGAGATGGAGCATGACAGGATTTAATAAATACTTTAAATCCAGTCCCATCAGTGGTGGGGTGGGAGTGGGACAGCCCTTCTGTCTTGGTTCTCCTGTGGCGCTGCCAATACTGAGAGGAGGTGGGTAACACCAGCATCCTGGGAAGCACTGGCTCTCAGGCCCAGGAGAGGAGCTCAAAGGGAGGTCAGAGCTCCCTGCTTGTAGGTAATAATCCCACCCTGCTCTGGGTCTAACCTGTAGATACTGGTTTCTGGCTCATGACACTTATCTTTCAAGGGGGAAACAGCTTTTGAGAGCATTAAGAAGAAATATGGCATGGAATTGCTGGTTCCCAGGTAGTTTCTGTTTCTAAAAAGCTTTCTTAAAATGTCAGATTACTTGTAGGTCCAAGCTGATGCTTAACTTGATTGCAGGACAAAGGCTCAGATTTATACCTGACCCAAGTTTGCTCCTTGCCAGGCTGTTGGCACCACTGATGGTTGGATGGATGTGGCCACCATGTGCACCCTTGATATTCGGCTAGGGTAAAAAGTATAATTCAGAGAAAGAATTGATGGTATAAATCTGCATAGTCTTTGCAGTGCATGTGCATGGTGGCAAGAAGGTTTTTTTGGATGAAATTTAGAATTTGGGAAGGGCAGTGCTAGGTGGGAGAGCTGCTGGGCACATCAGCAAGGCTGAATTTTTCCTTAAGCCTTGAGCTCCAGCTTGTAGGAGACAAGGAGCAAGTCAGGCTATAGCTCCTCAAGGAGTTATTGCAGACATTTCATAAGACCCCTTTAGCTGAGGGCATCCTAAGGCAGCCTGGTTGTATAATGCCGTAGTAACTGGATAATCGTTAAATTCACGTCAGGTTTTTCTTTTAGTGAATTTATTTTTTGTAGTAGAGAAGATTGATGTCTGGTGCCTTGCTCAGGTGATATTTGTTGTTGTGTGTTGTTTGTTTTGTGAATTCCAAATGAGATTTTCTAAATTTTATTTATTTATTTATTTATTGGGGGGCTCGGAACAGTTCAAAGCAAGACCTTGTCCCTTCTCTGAAGTGTTTATAATCCAATTTCAGACATAAAACAGTGCGGGCGTGGAGGAGGGAGGAACAAGCAGGGATAAAACAGCAAGCTTTTACATAGCCTAGGGGACCAGGGCAGTAGGCGGACATCTGAATGCTTCAGCAGGTCGATGGCATTTGAGGATCCTCATGGGTTTGTTGTCTGGGTGGGGATGCTCAGATGTAGCCTGGCTTGGTAAAACAAGCCACCTACAGATGAAGCCCCCAAAAGAGCGGTTCAGGTCCCTGCCACAGTGCCTGGTGTGGGTGGCGATGCCTGGGTTTGGCTTTCAGGACTAACCAGCTCTCCTCTGGAGGCTCAGACCCCCAGTAAAGTTGGGAGAATGTGAGCCCAAAACTCTGTCTTGATCATTTTTCCCAGCTATAGAGACCGGTCCTATAAATTGCTATAACCCACACAAGCACTTTTTTCTGAAATTCCGTAACTTTTGTGGATTTGCATCACTCTTCACCCATGAATCAGTGAAAGAATTTCTGGCATTGTTTGTCCCCTCTTTCTTCTTGCTAACACTAGGTATCAGTTGTTTCACTGCCCCTATGGTTAAGTAAGTTGGATGTTTGTTTGTATCACGGTCCAGTAAGGAACTGGTTGCACACTTCTGTATGCCACATCTGCACAGCGAGACTGGAAAACGGGTACACAAGAGTTCATCAGATACTCTTATACCTGAACAGCTGGGGTTTTGACTTGGTGTTTTGAGTAAAACTCTTTTCTGACATTTGGATTTGCATTTTGCAGGAGAGCGTTGCATAGGTAATTCTGGAGGAATATGAGATCCGCATCTTAAATGCTCAGTATCGCAAGTTATCTGTTAATGCCAACCTTTATAATTACTTGAATTAATCTTCTCTGTATTCCAGGGTGCCCGAGAAACCTTTGAGAGTTACTATAGGAAGCAGAGAAGAAAACAAGCCAGATTGGTCCTGCAGCCTCCTTCAAACATGGTATGCGGGTCCCCTGCTTGCAGTGCCCACACTTGCTCTGCTGAAAAAAGGAGCGGAGGGTTCTTGCTGGGCGTGCAATTGCCGATGGGTTGTCTCTGATTTATTTCCAATTGCTCGTGGCCACCTTTGTTTTAATCTTTGCTCACTTTTTCTTTGTTGCAGCATGAAACTTTAGATGGCTATAGGAAGTATTTTAATCAAATTGTAGGGTAGGTATTCTTTTTATATACATCCTCACTAAATATGTGTGTGCTTTGTTGTTGAGGAGCTAAAAGAGGAGGAGGAAGGAATGTTGATCTTTTTGAGGGTCCTTTAAAGAGAGCTGAAACAGCAAGGGGGCTGGGGGGGAAAGGTGGTTTGGGCTTTTAAAGCATTTTAGAGTGTATTTTATAGCTCCCACGAACTTTGCTGTGTCACTAGTGGGTGCATGGAGGAACCTGCCAGCTCTTGTACCAGCAAGTGCGTTTCTGGGAGTTTGAGGGTAAATAATCTCTGTGGACTATGTGCATCTACTTGCCCCACTAATGAGATGAATAGGCCCTCTGCCTTAATTATTCTTTAATATTTGATAATTATTCTTTGATTATTTTCCTGGTAAAGGAGGTGATTTTCAAGCCTCTATTCCTATGAGCTTCTTATTGCACTCAGATTTGACAAGAGTCTTCCAAAACCACCCAAGCTCTAAGAGGAGACAACGTAAGACTGCCAATCTAGCAAAGATAGGGGATTATGTTGAAATTTCTACAGCTAACAATAATAATTTCAACACTTAATCACGACCAGTACAAATGCAACGTGCGCTGCTCACCTTCTCTGTGCTCCTGGGATGAATTTCCCTGTCAAAACACAGCTGAGATTTTGTGTGTTGCTGTTTAGAATGTCTGGTGCCATGCTTGCTCCCTGAAAAATACAGTTTCTTTTTGGCCAGCATGTTTGATAACTGGAGATTGGAGTGAACTGAGCGTGTGGTGTATCCGGGTGCGAGGCATTATTTTCCCTGCAGTTAACCAATTGTAAGGTGATTGCTGCTGGCTGGGGCAGAGTTCAGTCAGTGGTTCTTGTTGAAATAATGGGGTGGAGAACTTAAGACCGGGGAAATTCTGCCTTTGCGTATTACGCAGAGTGGCATTACTAGGAGCAACTGTGTTTTAGCTCACTTCTGTAATACAGTGAAACAGCATATAAAATACTGTGATGTTAAAAATAGGTGAATAAGGTGTTTGGCGTTGGCTATGTTTGATACAAATACTACTGCAAATCTGAGCTTGCTCTGGAGATTTGTGGATGTGCAGCTGCTGTGTGCCCCTCGCATGTGGTGTTTGCAGAGCTCTTGATGTCTCGAAACCTGTAACTTCTGATAACGGTGCCGTTTTTTCCTCTCCCTTAGGTTTTTTGTAGTTGAAGATCACATCTTGCATACAACGCAGGGCTTGGTAAATAGAGCCTATATTGATGAGCTGTGGGAGATGGCGTTATCAAAAACTATTGCAGCACTAAGAACACATTCAGTAAGTAAAAGCCCAGGGTTGCTCAGCTGTTGCTTGAGTATGACTTGACATGCTGGAAATACTGGCTTTTACAGTAGTATTCTTTGTTTTGCCTCTTTTCCAATGACCCTGTTTAAAGCAGTAGCATGAAGATACGCTGCTATTTCCCCAAAAGCTTTCTCCAGCCTTTTTTGCCTCTTGATGCACTGCATTTCCCTGTACCAAACTCTCAATATTTGGGGTGAATGGAAAGAAGACGACAGTGGTTTGGTAACGGGATAAAATACATCGCTGATCACTTTTGAAAAGCACCAGCAGAGGGAGTCAGTTTGTCCCAGAAAACTGGGCAAAAAGGCGTTTATTTGGTACACTGAAGTATGACCTTGTTTGATATTCCCTTAAAGTTCATGGCAGTGAATGAGTTGCTATCAAACTGCAGATCATTGGTGTGTAGAATGACACTGAATAGATTTCTTTTCTTATTTCATACTGAAAGAAGTTTGGAAAAATGGCTTATCGCTTCAGTATTTCTCTGCTTGAGCAAAAAAACCAAAGCAAATTGCAAAAAATGAGTTTTTCCCTGGTTTGGTATGATCTGGTATATAATGGTGTACTGGTTCAGCTGGGAGCACTGGAGTTTTCTGAAAACCCTGTTGGTTAATGGGATGAAAAAATTACATTTGTCCTTAAAAGGAAAAGCATTGATGTCTTTCCACAAGTGCGTTTTCAAACTGCTGGGCCATTTTCTCCAGGAAAAACCAAAAGTGTTAAATCACTGCTGCTCAGGGATGGCAGTTCCGTCTGAGAGCACAAGGATGCTGCAGGATCGTGTGCTGCGGGGCTGCATCTAACGTGGTGTAACGTGCATGTGGTGGCACCCAAGTGATAATGATGTCGTTGCTCTTTGCTGTGAAAACCCTAACATTTCTGCATGGAGACACAATACGCTGCTCACTGCGAACCATGCTGAGGTCTGCGTTTAGGTGCCCGTGACTTTAGCTTAGTGTGGTCACCCACGGGCGGTGTTGCTGGTGAGCTGTTTGGCTTTATCTGTGCAGGTGGGGATAATCCTGGTGATGGACCTGGAGCTAGGTGGGATGAGGGAGGGCAGAGGCTTCACGGGGTGCTCTGGCTCCGTCTGGCATGGCTGTTGTGTTGACTGGAAAGCTGCCTCCTTCCACTTAAGCTTCTGTGTTTTGAAAGGGGATAAACACAGCGATGTACACCCCACCAGGTTGTAAGCCTGTGTTCATTTTCTTTTTGAGTGGGGTTTTCTCTGAGGAAGCTGTGATGGTAAGCCAGGTACAAACACGATATTTTTCAATTTTACCAACTTTGTTGCCATGACAAATTGTTGTGATGCCAAACTTCATGCATGAAGTGGCTGCCAGGAGAAGCTTTTTTCAGTAATCATGAAAGTTGCATGATTTCTCAACGCTAGCGTTGTGGTCATTGCCGTTCCCTCTAAGCGCTGCTCAGCCTGCAGCTCCCGTGTAGACCAGCGCCCTCCATCCCGTATCGCCTCTGAGACTTGGTGGAGCATTCTCACGTTGGTGAGGCTGTTTCAGTTCTTCCCTTTCAGCCAAAGTTATCCCTGTGTTTTCTTCCTTGCTGCAGACAGGGACATCTTTTATCGCTTCTGATAGCTTTAGGGCATTATCTTTCTTTCTGACTTTCTTTTTTGGACAGTGAAATGGAAAATGTGTCTCTTCCAGTCTTTCGCATTGATTAATGGAGTCATTCCTCTTTGAGTTTCCAGAGAGCTTTAAATCTGTTTCTCTTTCCAGCTTATGATCACTGGTTCTATATTTGGTAAGACTTTGTCTGAAACTTTACATATTTTCAGCATAGGGAGGTTGTCTGCTGTGTCCAGAGAGCGCACGAAGCCTGTGGGTGACGTGGGGTGTCTCTGGAGGGACGATCAGTGCTGTCACTACGCTGAGTTGTGTCTTCAGGGTTTCGAGCAGTGTCCCAACCCGCAATAAATACTTGCATTGTAGCTCTGACCATTAATGTTGCTGAAATATAGGCATGCAGCATTTTTTTTTCTCAGCCTGAACCACTTAGCGATGCAGCCTTCATGCAGGGCTCGGGGATGCCTTGCTGCGATGCTTCATTACCATCAGACACAACACACTAAATATTAAATGAGAGGCGCTGCTGTCATCCTGGTATGACAGCGCGCTGATTTGCTTCATCTCCTCTCGCTTCCCCAGCAGCTCCTGGGTAATCTTAGAGACACTTCAGGTATATCTACAGCAACTGAAATCCTTATTCATCATGGAGAGCCTCAAGAGCAGTGTGTTACGAGGAGAGATACCCTTATCAGCATGCCTTCCTTTGCCCTGTGCAGCGTTAGGGCATGGGCTGTAGGATAAAAGCTGCTGATCATAAGACTGTACGGCGTGCCTGTGTATTTATTATCGCTCAAGTGATAATGCAGGAAGGCTGAGGGTAATATTTTTCACGTGTGCTGCAGTTAAAACCATGTTGTAATTTCTCCCCTTGTTTGCAGTCCTACTGCTCAGACCCGAGCCTGGTGTTAGACCTGAAGAACCTCATCGTCCTCTTTGCAGATACGCTCCAGGTACACGGGTGTTGATGACCGCTCTTTATCTTGCTCAATGGTTGTGTTGCTCACAGGTGGTGTCAGTCAGTGGGGTGAAATGGCTCATGTGGGCTTGCTGTAGTGACTCAGCTTCTTTTTTTGGCATTGTGGCGCATGAATTGGGCCCAGTGGACAGCCTGGTTCCCTCCGTGTGCGGTGTGGCTGGCCTGTGGGCAGCAACTGAACCTTGGCCACTTTGCCAAGCTTTTGTGCCCCTGCCTGCACCCAGCCCAGCTTTTAATACCCCTCGGTTCTCCACCTTGATAAATCACCACCTAAACCCCTCCACCAGCACCGTTCATTTCTGTGGTGGTGGTAGGGGAGAATTTGCCCACGTGCTCCCTATTACATTGAGAAAATAATCTTCAGCTGCCTGCTGGTGACTTTTTCTTACCTGAAGTTGCTCTCTTCCCCCACCTTGCTGCAGGGATACGGCTTCCCGGTAAACCAGCTCTTTGACATGCTGTTGGAGATCCAAGACCAGTATAGTGAAACCCTGCTGAAGAAATGGTCAGGAGTTTTCAGGTAAGAAGCTCTTAAGCAAACGTATGAGATGTACCCTGCGGAGTAGTTTTAGCCCATAAATAAAATGTTTTCAGATCAAAAGTTTAAATTTTGGGCAACAGTAAGCTTTTGGCCTTGGGCTCTCCTTGTACCCAGGGAGGGCCAATTTAAATACAGTTGTGAGGATTCTGTGTGTGGTGAGGTCTGTGCAATAAATTGGTGTAGACCAGATGTTTTATGTCCCAGAGGGATAAGGTTATGGTTTCATTATGAAGCTCACATTGACAGTCAATAGATGGAAGGACGCAAAAGTCTGGTGTGGCAGCAGCGTTACTGTGCCGTTGGTCCAGCACTGAGTCCTGGGTGTCTCGGGACATCCGTGGTGTGTCCCTGTGTCGCTGTGCTGCTGCTGTAGGCACATCCGTGAGCTGAGCAGTTGCCCACAGGTAGGGCATGGTGTATTATCCAGGATCCCATGCTGTGCTCTGGAGCCACCAGCTCATTCTGTGATGGTCCTCCCTGCACCTCCCAGGAGGACTGAGTTGTCTCTAAGCATGGGGCATTGGGAAGAGATGCTGGAGGATGGTCAATGCCCTGGTAGCTCAGCATCCATCTTCCTTGAGGTAGGCCCGACTGAAGCTCACCTGGCCTTTACTGGGGCTGCTGCTGAAGCTCAAGTCTGGATTAAAATCACCGTTAAGTTCTGGCTGTGGCTTTGTGCAGGCTGAAGGCAGGGAGCTGGGAGAGATCACTGAGTCCAGCTGCAGCAAAGATGATTTCAAAAGTCACAAACCTGGGGAGAAGTTTAGGCCCATGGCATCACATCATAGCCTGGCACTACTTCTTAAGAGCTTCCCGACCCAGCAGTGAATCTGCAAAGTTGTGGTTGATCTGTCATCACAGAACTAACTGTCTTACTAACTTTTCTTTTCTTTTCTTAGAAATATACTTGATTCGGATAACTACAGTCCCATCCCAGTGACAAATGAAGAAGTTTATAAGAAAATAGTTGGACAGTTCCCATTCCAAGATGCAGAACTCGAAAAGGTAATCCTGAAATGAGGAAAGTGGCACAGTGTGTCCACTGGTGCAGGAAAATTCCGCACCCTTGTTAGTGGCATTGAGAACTGCAAATGAGAGAGTAAAAAAAACCCCAAACCTAAACCCCCAGCCTAGATAAGCAACAAAACCACTCCCTCCCCTCCCCCTCCCCCCAAAAAAACCAGGGGAAAAGAATAAATATGCTTTCCGTGTGATGCATTTCTCCTGCTGTGGGTGAGGAAAGTGTGTATAGCAGTACCTCATCAATTTTGTTTTCAGATCACAGTGTACTATCGCAGCTGAACAGCGCTTGCAGTAGACAAGAGACTAGAAATCTCTGCTTCCATTGCTATTTTTTTCCCATTTTATGAAGCGTGTTATTGACCTTTATTTGTTTTAATCTCATATTTAAAAGAAAAAAGCCCAATGAGGTGGTGTATCTTGGCTTTTGTAAAAGTGTGTGCTTGCAAAACCTAAATGTAGCCAAATTTGACCTAGCCAGTGTCCCTTAAAAGCCTGCTTGGCCTTCTGCTCCACATCTGGCAGCCAGCGAGCTCCAAGCCTGGTGAACTTAATTAGAACTGGGAGGGTTTTTGATCCAAGTCAAGTGTTTAGATTTCAGAAAGCCTATGTCCTTCCCCCAAAACTGTATCATGGGGTCCAGCTTCTTACTATTACACTCTGTACCTCCCAGCCATGTGTGCGCTATGAGTAAAAGCTGGTTGGAAAAATTTGGTGTAGTACATCTGTTTCCTCTTGGCTTTTGGTGTTGTAAGCAAGTGTTCACCTTGGGCAGCAACTGTGGGAGGTGACCAAGCAAAACACCTTGTGCCTGGTGGAAGATAAAAGCCAGGGAGTTCTAAAACAGGATTTTTTCATATGAGTTAGTGAGTTAGGAGGGAGAATGAGGGTCCTGTTGTGCTGCCGACTCCCTCCGAGCTGCAAGTTTCCTTCCAGCCTGTTTCAGGCTCCAAATCCCTTATGCACCCATGTGCCATTTGTAAGTGATTATCTGGTCTTTCACTTGGCTGAAATGTTTATATAATATACAATAAATGCTAGCTTGTTGTTTCATTGCTGGACTTAGCTAAATACGAGAATTAATTTGACTGCATGGAACACGTTGCTGGAAAGCAGTCGTCACTCCTGTTGAATATCTGCTCTTTGACTTGAATTCTCTCCTGTATTTTACAGCAACCGTTTCCAAAGAAGTTCCCCTTTTCTGAGTTTGTGCCTAAAGTTTACAATCAGATTAAGGAATTCATCTACGCCTGTCTGAAGTTTTCAGAAGACCTTCATCTGAGGTAGGAGATGGCTGTGCTTAACGGTTGTAATATGGAGGTGTTGTCTGCACTGAAAGATCTCAACAGGTTTAAAATATGAGTTCTCTTCCTCAACCCTTCATGCTGCTCAACTGCTTGGAATATACCCTGTCCAGGCTGGAGATGGCTGGTGGTTACCTTGGAGCGGTAGCATCCTTCATGTTCAAAGGACTGGCCAAGTCTTCAAAAATAGCTGCATCACGCAGGGAAAGATAGCCCAGGACCACGCTAGCTGTATAAAAGGTGGTGAGGCTGTTTCCTCCAAGGTGTTTCTGAGTCACTTGTGCTAAACGATGAATGTGGTTGTCTTGAGAAAGATAGCAGTGTCCACTTGTCATTGGGTCAGTGCCTGATGTAACATCTGCAGCCTCTGCATGGCCTCCCCGGACTGTCCCTCAAGGAGCGTGTTGTCAGCAAAACTCCTGAGGTTTTGATTTACCCTGTGAGTTAATGAGTTTTGGCTGCTGGTTTAAGGTTTTTGTTTTTCTTCTTTCCCATGGGAGTTTATATACAAATAATCTGATTTGATTTTTTTTTCTTAAAGCCTCCAAAATACTCCACGTGTTTACCCTCCCTTCTCCATCCCAAGGTGCCTTGATACTGGTTTTGCCCCGTGCGTATGTATGTGAGATTGGAAAACAACTATATTCACCAGAAACTGCAAGCTGTGCTTTCTTTTTGCACCCAATAATACCTTCAGCTTGGTTAGAGGTATATAAATGAATAACAAGATTTTTACTGGAAGAGAGGAATCCTTCTTCCCCTTGCAGCACCGTACTAGCGAGAGGTTGGAATGTGTGTGGGGTTTCACCTCCCCTGGCAGCTTCGCGTCTGGGCCATGGCCTGACACACTGGGCATTGCCCCGGTGCTGGTGTGAAGCTAGGGCAGCATTCTGGGGACTTGTCAGATGTTTCAGTGCATACACAAAGCTCTTCAGGGTTTTAATTTTCTTCCTTTGTACGAGGGATAGTAATTCGGAGAGGCACCTTCTCTCCATCTTCTGCTAGAGGTCGCGGTAGCTCGTTGGTTGATGTGGAAGCACAGGATGTTTCTCACCCCACGTTTGATCTCAGCCTTTCACTGGTGGCAGGTTGTTCTCTTTGGTGGCTCCCAGGGCCCTTAACCTGTGGGTCACCATTAAACATCTCGATTTCTAAAGCCGACTGAATGGTCCTGTTTCACACGGATGCTGGTTTCACCAAACCCCTCTGTTGGCACTTCCCTCATGACTTTTGTGCTCTTCACCATTACAGAGGTGATTGGGTTTGTCAGGGAAGGGAAGAAAAGTGTCCCCTTGGGTCCCTCCTCAGGGGTCCCCCTGGACATGTTATTAAAATTCCTTTCGACATTGGATTTTCCAGCCTTTTTTGAGGAGTGGTGTGGGGGCTGGGGGAAGGGATCCCAGCTCTTGGCTTTTCGAGCCAAAAATTTGGAATATTTTTCTGAAAACCCCTGTTGACACTTTCTTCATTTCACCCTGACAGCTTGAATTAGGTTTTATTAGGAAGCTTGGCTACAAAGCCAGCAGCAAGTTTTCTTTCTCTTCTCTTTCTTTTTCTTCTTTGGTTGTCATTTACCTTGCACCCTGGAGTGATTGGGGTCAGCCCGTCAGTCACGGGAGGCCTGAAGGTCATGACTACTGCTATGGGATACAGGACATCAGCTGTCATTAACCCAGACGGTTCGCTTAAATACTCTGCGGTCTTTTCCTGAAGACCAGAGCCTATGGCAGAAAATGCAGCTTGTATTTTTTTTTCTAATTATTTTTTTAAACTAGCTTCTTGTATTTGTTGGACAGGAGTGTTCTCCTTTATGTTGATATGCTTGTTAAAGTTATTTTGCTTTTCAAGTATTTGAAGAAAATTTGGAGCTTGGTGTGCATTTATAAGGGTTGTAATTTTTTGGTTTGGCTCTATTAATTTCATTAGGAGAAAGAAAACCTCCTTTATATTTTCAGCAGTCCTGCCTTTGTTAAAAAGCATGTGTTTGAGTTCATCGATGAGATGGCTTTGAAAGTATCTACTCACCAGAAGACTTCCACCCGATCCAGTGGAATTTCCCATTTGAAAGATAGCGAATATCTTTGGAAAATAGTGGGTGGAAGGATGAGATGTCAGCTCTAATCTACCAGGACTTGATTGTTTGGTTTTGGTTGGTTTTTGGGTTTTTTTTTCCAAACAAAGCATCAATCCTGAAAGAACTCATGATACAATTTTTAAAGTGCTGAAAATAATCTAAGTACATAAGGTTATTGAAATAAAATAAAATATCAGGGGCTTGGAAAACTACATCAGGTAGGTCCTTTGGAAGCCAGCTTTAGGAGAGAGGAGATAATGTAGTTTCTTTAATAGCTTGCATTACTGCTCCTGTGCTCCTACTGGTCTGTGATCACGGAGTAGGTGCATAGCCTTAGTAACAATCACACCACGACCAACTTCTACTGATGTGAAGCTGATAGATCCAATTGCCATCAGACATACGGAGCAAGCAGCCCCCACGAACAATATTGTTCATATGGGGGTTTTGTTCTCTTGTGTATTGAGAATGGAGATCCGACCCATCTGCTGACGCAAGACCCAACCTCTGCTTCACAGGCGAGAGTTAGCACCATGCAGCTGACTGGTACCATTACTCTCTGCTAACGGGTCCCACTGGTCTGGGCACTGGCTCTGCGTGGTTGGTGTGAACTACCACTTGGTTCATCATTTCACCCAGGAGAGTGCTGGGCAAGGCAGTGGCTAACACTCATCACTCCTGTTTCCACCCTCACTTTCCTCTTCTGTCGAACCAGGGAAGGCTTGGAAGATTGCAGTCCAGCACCTGCTCAAATCCTGCTCTTTTTCTTTTTTTTTTTTCCTTTTTTTTCTTTTTTTTTTTTTTTTACCCCCAAGGAATGCTTACTTTTTTTTTTCCTTACTCAGGGCGTAGACCTCATGGGACATGTTCTAGATCCTGTTGCTCTGGTGGAACCCGACCACAGAGGTTACCAGACTGCCTGGCCCACCATGTAACTAAAGTTACAACCTGATTTTCTAGCTTGTGCAGCCAACAAATGAAATCAGAGTAGGAAACCTTTGGAAATGGTGTGTCTGCAGAGAAGGCTTGATTAGAAGTGCTTTGAAGAAGTAAAAGCAGCACGGAAGTGCTAAGTGGTATTACTAAGCACTACTTGTTTATGCCCTGGAGGCTATCGTGGTTGAGGTGTTCCTGCAGCTGAAGTGAGCGATTAAAGCAAATCCTCAATTTCCAAAGCCATTTGGTGATATGGCAACCTCGTGCCGTCAGTGCTGGCTGTGGCGTCAGGCAGAGGCCAGCAGCATCCTGTTCCTGCCAAGAGCGTGACTGTCTCGGGGCGTACACGCAGCCAGACAGTAACTGGCTTGTTTAATTTCGACGCCCTGATGACAGGTTGACGTTTGAATTAAAAAGCACAAGCTTTTCCAGTGCGACCTATTTGATTGCCATGTTGGTTTAGTGAGAAAAGCTGACATCATGTCCAAACCCCTGTGTTTTTCATCTCTGCTTTCTTGGTTCCACTAGATGCTGGAAGCTCCAGCCACCAGCTCCGCTTCCAGCCTCACCCGTTCTGCACCTACAGCATCCTTGGGGACTTGCTCTGTGAATCCCTATATATTGCATTTCAGCATTTCCCAGGGAAAATCCCGAAAGGGCCACAGTGTTTGTACAAAGATACAGCTTTGTGTATTTTTGCTCCCTACATATTTTTTTTTTACCCTCTCTGAGCGTGGATCTAGCCCTTTTGGCTCCCTGGCCCCCTTCCCTGGTTCCCATGCTGCTCCGGCAGCAGCAGGCAGCCGCCCCTGGTGTCACAGGGTCCTTTTGTACCACCCCTTTGCTTTATATCTCCTCGGGTGTCTTTTTTTACCATCTGTAGATCATCACAGGGTTAGATTTTATTGTGCTTGCTGTATTTAACCATGCTATTGTCTGGTGGAGGGGACTGGGACAATCCAGTTCTTCCTGGGGGATGATGGAGGGCCTGGGGAGTATGTGCATGGTGGGTTTTGGGATTTGGGTTTTTTTTGTTTATCTTTAAGTAAAACCTTATTTGAGATCCCTACCCATAGTATAAAGACCAGAAGAATTCATTGGCTGGTTTCTTTTCCCTCCACATATTGGTTTCTGTTCCACTTTAAAAAATCCAAATGCATCACCTTGGACTGCACATCAAAACCCTGCGAGAAGGAGCCAAGGGGTCCATCTGGGACATGAAGTGGGCTAACTCTGATCATTGCTGGCACAGGATGCGCTTCCCCGCTAACCAGAAGGAAAATAAACTCACAGGGATCAGTGGTGGTGATCTAGAAGAGACCCACACTAAGACTTTGGCTGATGACGTTGAATTTAAATTATCAGGAGCTGGGTCTTGCTGAGCTGCTGGCCCTGCTCTGCTTGCGTCCAACTGGGAAGAGACAGTGGTCAACCCTTGGCAGGCGTGTAGCTCAGAAAAACAGACTTCTAAACATCAGGGAAAAGGAAATATTAGAGAAACCTGTTGGGGAGCGCAGTGTGGCGAGCAGCTGCTGGGCGTACGGGGAGTTGTGCAGCTGGGCTTTTCTTGGGAAAGCTGCAGCAAGACACGGCTTTCTTGGTCTCGCGGAAACACAAGCGTGCCTTTGCTCAGAGACGCGAGCAGGGAGCAGCATTTGCCACTTCTCCTGGGAATTTGGGGGATTCCAGTGAAATTCTCATGCAGCAGCACAAGGATGGTCCCGAATAACTTCAAAAATTGAGTAGATTGAAGGACGCGCGGCACTTGGGGAGGGTGAGCGGGCCCAGGGGGCTGCTGTGACCACAGGGTTGCTGTTGGAGAATGCTCAGTCTTGCTTTCCTGAGCCTCAGGCACTGCTGCACCAGGGGTTGGCTCAGTGCATCTGCTCTAATGTTAAACAGGCATAGAAATCTGGGAAGTGTGGGCTGGCCAAGGGCTGGCAGCGCCCACCCCTGTGCCAGCAGGCACCCCGGTAGCAGCACCCCAGCATCCCCCAACTTGCACGCCAGCGGTGGGGTAATGCAAGGTTTGCTTTCTTTTCTCATGTCAACCCCTGCTTTGTAATCTGGCCCATTTGTCAGGTAAAACAGGAGAAGGAGCAAAAGGTCAGGGGCTTGATTTACTGGGAGCCATAAAGTTATTAATGCTTCTCGGCCTTCCAGTTGGAAATTTTCTTTGCCTTAACTGCTGCCTGTCACTGTGCTGCCAGAGAAAAAGCCCCGTGGTGTCAGGGCTAATGCAGGGCCAAGGACAGATCAAAGGAGCCTGTGTCAGGGTGGGATTCCAAAACCTCCCGTGGAAAGGAGAGGTTGCACCTCGCTGGTGTGCACCTTGGAGGGGCAGCAGCACTTCAGCAGAAAGCCAGACCCCCAAACTTCAGCAATGCAGCCGTCTAGCAAAGGCCACGAACATGTTGCGAGAGGATCCAGTCTGATTTAGTTAAAGAAAAAGCCGTGAGGAGGTTAGGGGAGTATTCGGGGGTTGATTTTGTATTTTGCCCTCATTGCAGGTCTTTGATCCCTTTCCCCTTGCGTACTGAACCTGCAGAAATCCAGCAATGTGTGCAGGGCTTTGGGTGGGCTGCACAGGTTAGTGCTGTTGCTCTTACCCATGCTGGACCAGCCCCACTAAGAGGAGAGGCTCAGGGGTGTAGGTTTAGCATGCGTTAGTCCCTGTTCATTACCGACATATGCACAAAAAGGCCTAAAATGTTGGTATTTTGGTAAATACTGATGTGTCAGCCCCTGTAAGCAGTGCATGGGTGATCACACCTGAGTCAGAAGAGGGCTGGGAAGAAGACTGGGTGATGAGGGCTCCAAGTGATTTTCTTCCCATAGAGCATTTTGCACATCTCTCTTTTAATTTTACTTTTCAGCTCCACTGAAGTTGATGATATGATTAGAAAATCTACAAACCTGCTGCTGACCCGAACACTGAGCAACTGTTTACAGAATGTCATCAAGAGGAAAAACGTCGGGCTGACGGAGGTGGGACACGGCTTTGAGGAGACCCATTCCCAGGGCAGGGTGACAGGAAGGGAGTTTGGCCCCCTGGAATTTCATACAGCACTTTTAGAGATGTTGGTTTGGAGCATTTATTATAAAAAAATTGGCTGGAAAATGATAATGGAACCACACAGTGTTGCTGTACAAAGCAAGAAACACTTTATATTGTGGGAAAGAGGAAGATTGTTTGCTGTTGCTGTTAGCATTACTCCTCTTTGGAATTTGCAGAGCATTATATATCTGAATTAAAGTAAGAGGACTTCAAGGAGGACAGGAGAAGAGCCAAATGTGAGCTATGAGAAGATGAGGGAGCGGTCCCCATCTGTTGGTGATGCTTCAAGCAGTTTCAGTACGTTGCTACAGTACAAACTCTATATTGGCATTTTCTTTTTTGTGATCAATACTTCTTTGTGCACAAAGTCAGATTTTTGAAGAGTTTAATGTGCAGATCATGGCTGTTTGGGGTCGTGTGGTACCCAGGGCAGTTTGGATTCCTTAGTGGGGCCTCTGCATGCTGCTATTAAATGAGTAGGTATTAATACAGCTGCAGTTGTTTAATTGACTGTATGGTAGAAATGTGTCTTGTTCTCTGGACGCTGTAAATACCCTGTGGAGGTGAGTTTTGGAGTGTTTAGTGCATTTACAGCGGGTATGTATTTACACACGATTCTTCCTCAGCCCTTTATCTCACAGTCTGGAATCTCTCTGCTCCCCGGGGGCAAATTCCTCTTCCCTCCTGCTCCTCCCAAGACTCCCTCCACAGAGGAATGCAACACTATCCCTGCACTATCCATCCCCCAAACGATCTTTTTTGCTGCTGTTGCAAACATTCACACAGTGTGATGGAGTGTAGGAAGGGCAAGCTGGGTGTGGCTGTCCCCTCAGCCGCTTGTGCCCGGTTTAGATGGTGTAGATGCTCCTTGGCATCTTCCACGCTGAGTGGAGGTGATGCCTTTCTTTGGGCTGAGAGTGACTACTTCATGTGCTTTAGAGCTGAAGAGGATTTTTGCGAGTAAAGCCTATGTAGCACAACCTGAGTTTAAAATAAAGGTGTAGTATGTCCAGAGACTGGTGTTCCTCTGAGTATCTTCTCATGTTTTCACCCTCTTGCTCCTTACCACTTACCAAGGTACAACTAGCTCTTTCCTGGGGTTATCTCTACCATAGTTTTTTTTCTAATTTGATTGAAGAAAAACTGTTTGAGCATCTTTGTTGCCTCCTGCCTCATTTCTTTGTGTAACCATTGACCTGTTTGTCCAAATGGAAGCATGTGGCATTTTTCTGATGTGTTTCTCAGACCTTCCCTCTTAAGAAAGACGTTGATATGACTGTGCAGCACAGGAATTAAAGGGTATGTTGAAGGGTCCTAGATCATATGCAAGCATAGTCCTGGTGTCAAAAGTGATTGCAGAAGATATTTAAGTACCTTGTATAACTATCACTTCCCAGATTTGATTTATGCACAAAGCAACAGCATCCATTCTGGGCTCTCCAGTGTCACTTTCCAAGCAGCAGACAAGGTAATGCAAGGTTGTGTACCAACCTTCCCTGTCTGTATCCTCTTTAATTTATTTTTCTTTGCTGTTTTTTGGGGCTACCTCTTAGCAGTGGATGTTGAAGTTTGTAAAAATAATCCCGGTGTTTTGAATAACCCTGACATCCCTCAATGAAAGAGAAGGAAAAGATGCTGCTATCTTTTTTCATTTGAGTACCCCAACAAGAAGGTCTTATGCCTTCAAATTCAAGAGAAGATCATAACTTGAAGGAGCCAGAGAGGGAGCAGAAAAGCTCTTAGCAAGTGGTGGAAGAGAATCAAAGTTATAGGTCCTTCAAGTGTGATAGCTGATCTGGACCAGTAAGTTGTGATGATCAGAGAAGAGATTTAGGAGGAATTTCACACAGCTGGAATATCATGATCATGATGTCAAAGTTATCTGACACAGGGAAGCACAAATGAGTGCTTGTCTGAAGGCAAAAATCAAGAACAAAATTAATCCAAGGAATTCAGAAATGAGAAACCCTCCTAGTTACCCATGTCATACATTTCATGGACCAAGTACAATACGAGGAGTTCAAATAAATCATTATTTGATTTAAAAACAAAAGTTGGACTGGAATGAAAGAAGTGTTGGCTGGAAGGGACCTCTGGAAGTATCTAGCCTGACCTCCCACTGGCAACGAGATCATTGCTCACTTGGATCGTGCCAACCCTGACTTTCTCTACCCGACTTTTAATTTCTGCTGAGCAGAGGTTCCACAGCTTCTCTGGGCACGCTGTTCCAGTTCTGCACTACCCTTCCTAATGATTCTTTTCCTTCCTAATATCCAGTCTGAACCTCCCAAACTGTGACCGTTGCCCTTTCTCATGTCATCTGGCTCTAGCAAGAGTTGGGCACTATAACATTTGTGGTGTAACTTCAATATTTCTGTGCCTGCAACACTCAAGTCACTGTTGAATCCATCTCATTCAGAAGATTTGTGAGTGTTTCAAAATCTTTTCTTTAGGGGAGGTGACTGCGGACTGCCACACCGTACTCCAGCAATTAAATTATATCATTCTGGAGCATTAGAATACCTTCCGTGTCTGCAAGACGACTGTTTTGGCATGATATTGAGCTAGACATTATTTGGAAAGGTTTTGTTATAGCTTATGTTGCACCTTGAAAATACGGCAGTCTGCTCAGAAAAAAGGTATCTGCTTAAGGAATTAATGATGCTTCCAAGCCAGTGATCCTAAAGTGGAAGCCCGGATTGTTTTGCTCTGGATTGTGAATGTTTGTGTTGATTGACTTCAGCAGAGGCTTTTACTCTGTAGTTGCCTTTAATGTCCCAAAATAGTGCCATGTGAAGGCAGCTGTGGAGACAGTGTTAAGAAAATTGCAGATAATGGTGGGTATGATAACCAAAAAGATACCAGGGTTAGATCTGCTGTTCACCCACACCACCCTCAGAAAAGTTAAACCTTGTGGATTCTTTGTTAAATGCCTTAGTACGGTGTTGTTTGGTGTCACTCAAGATACGGATTATTTCGGGTTTGTTAGCAGACAGAATACTTGTGATTTGACGTGGTGGTTTTTTGGTAAGCCTGTTGTATTTGGACTGTGCTGAAATGAGCACTGACTGACAGCTGAATGTAGGAAAGTCATTAAAAAAAATAATCTTTTGTGGTATTAGTGGCTGTCATGGGAAATGCTTTCCCCCCAAAATTATCTTTTATTTAAGTTTCTGATGTTGTTAAAGGAGGAGAGCCTTTGAGCATGTAGCAGAGCTTAGTATGTTTGTACAGCGTCAGCTTTTTGTACCAGAAGTTCTTATAAATTGGCATCCACTAACCTGGCACGTCCCTGGCTTCAGGAGCACCATGGCTGAATAACTTTTTTGCCTTTGCAGCTTGTACAGATTATTATAAATACGACCCATTTGGAGAAATCCTGCAAGTTCCTAGAGGAATTCATAACCAATATCACTAATGTACTTCCAGAAACTGTCCACACTACGAAACTCTACGGGACCACAACCTTCAAGGTGAGAAGGCTGGTGGCTCCATCTCCAGGGTGGTTGGAGAGTATCTGCTTTCGGAGCGCGTGTGTGGATGCATGCGTGCAGGGAGCTGAGCTGAGCTGAAAGGTCACTGTGGCATATCCTGGCAAGCTGACGCCATCAGGCTAGCTGTTGGGTTTGTCTTCTGGAGCGTTACTTCTGTCAAGATCATGAGCCTTTGTATCCCTAAGTTATAGGCTGCGACTGCAGCACTTATCTAAAGGAATAAGCAGCTTTTAAACAAAAGCCTGATATTTTTTTTTTTTAAATGAATTTTCATTTTGCTGTTTGAGTGCCATACAGTGTTACACATGTCTGGCCATGAACACAAGCTCTCCTCTTTCACCCAAGAGGAGAATAGATTTTCAGAACTTATGTTTCTGTATCTTTCCACTTCTTTTTAGCATTATCCCCTAAAAATCAGGGCTGGCAGAAAGTGCTAGACTTTCCCAGTATTTAAATCATAACTCAGGAGTGTCCACCCAGATACTTTATATAAAATCTGAAGGCCGTAACTGGATCAACTATGGTGTGCCTGAATTGTGTCCCATGGCTGGAGAGCAGGAGATGGGAACAGCACTGAGGACTTGAGCAACAGCAGGGAACTGCTTAGGTGAGGTTTGCCCTTGGGATAACTCAGCAAGAGACTAAGGCCCCATGTCCCCAGGGAAGTCCATTTGTTGTCTCTTAGGGCATCATCTGCCTGTTTGGCCTAAGGGTGAGTTTTCCTATTGTTATTCTGGTAGGAGGTTCCTCTGCGGCCCTCCTGCACCCCATACCTGCACACGTATCAGTGGGTCTCCACATTTTTCCAGATGGGACATTCCTCTCCCAGCTCTCTCTCTTCCATCCTGTGCTAGATTTGTCTTCCTGGTTCCCAGGTTGTGTCAGAAGCAGACATCAGCTTGACCTGGCCTACCACTGACCTGGTGGCACATGTCCCACCGGTCTGAGCTAACCCAAGGCTGTAGCAACCATGTAGGTGCCTACAGGTGCTTTGTGTTGTGCTACCTTAAGGGCTAAAGGTTGGGTCAGTCTCCCATCCTGTCACTTGTGTAGAGGTTGTGGTATGGAGACTCCATCCCATGTGACATCTTGTTTCCCAGGATGCCCGCCATGCTGCTGAGGAGGAGATTTACACTAACCTAAACCAGAAGATAGACCAGTTCTTGCAGCTGGCGGACTACGACTGGATGGCCATGGAACCAGGCAGCAAGGCCAGCGACTACCTTGTAGATCTCATTGGCTTTCTACGCAGCACGTTTGCTGTGTTCACCCACCTCCCGGTAAGCCATCTCCAGCGATTTACTTTCTTTTTCTGTCTGGGGAATGCACGGGCATCCAATGTTGAAACTAATGGTTGCTCAAGCTTTATGGAGTGTGATGGAAATGGAGCCTTGGACTGCCACATTCTTATGAAATAACAAATCTGTTTTTAAAGGAAGCTATTTCATGCGCCTCCCCAAGTATTTGCAAGTCTGCGTATACGTGAACGAGGGAACTATCACAGTCCGCCATGCAGAATCAGGATCATAATTCAATAGCCACCTATATTTTAGATATGTTAACTTTCAGCTTAATGGACGTTCAAGATTTTTTTCAAGAGGTGCCAGTATCTGGGTGTCTATTATTTGAACTGCAGATACATTTCCAAATGTTTGTCAAGTCACTGAATGCCTTACATCAAAATATTGCTCTGTTGGAAGGCAGCATATGTTTCTTTCTTTTCTCTGCTGTCTAAAATATGCCTGTGTTTATGCTGTTATTGCAATCAAGAAAATGTATTTTATGTTGGTTTTTTGCAGTTGGCGGAGTAATGTCCCATTGCATAGGAAAAATAGAATCATCAGGGAGTTTCTTTTTTGCTCAAACAGCTTTTTTCCCCCCCCTTTAAATAAGATTTGTTCTGAGCTGTCTGGGTATATACTTACAAGTATCTTCAATCAGCAGGTATTTTGAAATAGCAAATCCACTGAACACTGTATTTGTTCTAAAAGTGATTTCAGAGCTTTCTTCTTTCCTGGACTGTTATTTATTTGTTGTTGCTGGATGCCCAGGTTTATAGTACACCAGCACCAGGCATCTTTCATTAGCTTGGATATAAACAGGAAGAAAAGATTTAATAATACACAATGGCAGTTTCCTTCATTCTGCTTGTTTATGCCACTATGATTGCTCTGCTGGAAGGATGTTCAAGCCATCCAGAGCTGTTTTAGGAGGTGTTGCAGCCCCAAAACTGTGCAGCCTTCTGCATGGCTCATGTCTTTGGCCTTTTTATCACAGCAGGAAGGTTTGACAGCAGGATGGAGATGAGAACTGATTTGCTGTGGATGGAGAAGCCCCCAAAAGAGAAGTGAAAGTGGCTTTCATGGTTCTCTGTGCCTAGAGGTGGTGTTGAGGAGAAGGTGTTTTCTTGGCTCTGTTAGCAGTGGAGCAAACTGCTAAAAAAAGTGTTCACTCCTGGGCAGAGAGGTCGGAATGGCTTTCATCCGTCTTCTTGTTCAGGCCAGGTTTATTGCTGAAATGCCACCTCTGTTGGCAGCCTTGAGCTGTGTGGCTGGTGGCCATGAGAGCAGGCACGGGACGGGTCCTGAGGACCACCTCAGGAGGTGCTTGGAGGTGGCTGTATTCCTCAGCTGCTGCATTTCTCCTTAAAAAAGGAAGATGTGGCTGCACAGGGGTGATAGATCACCTGGAGACTGCTTCCACAAATCATACTGGGAGTACTTACACAAGTAATGGAATTTGACTCGTGAGTCTTTGCACCAGAGCATGAAGCATGGCTAGCGAGAGAGATGAGGATGAGGAGAGATGCCCACAGTGATTTATGAGATGGACTTGGGGTGATTTATCTTCCTCAAATATTAATGTTTCCTCTTTGAGTGAGTCAGAATTGTTTGGGAGACCGGGAGGACAGCTAATTGGTCTAAAAAGGACCGAGACAGATCAAAGCAGCCTTTTTCTATTCCTGGACTGGACTAGAAAGGGCCCAGCTGAGGAGAGGGCTGTTTGCATTTGCAGTGCAGCACCTTATCTTCAAAGCATTGCATGGCACTGATCCTCCTGACAGCCTCATGAGACAGCGGAGGCAAGTCCATCAGATGCTGCAATCTGATTTGTGAAGCTGTAGATCTGGTTCAGTGGTTTGTAGGAGATGTAGGTCTGGGATATTTTTATATACATTGGAGTTTCTTCCTTTAGAGGAGTGCCGTGAAGGTGCTGTCACTGACCACTGCTGGCGGGTCCTGGCATACCCTTGCAAGCAATGGTGGGTGAGAGCAAGTCAGGAAGAGTCAGGGTACATCTAAAAGGCACCCAGGTCCTTCGGTGTCTCTGCTGGTTTGTCTTTACAGGGTTCAAGGGCCTCTTTCCAGTGGCTTACTTAGAAACACGTTAAAGTTTCTGGACTTTGCTAAATGAAACATGGGAGATAAGGTGTGTAGAAGCCCACATCTGTCTAAAGCAATGCAGGAAAATGACAGAGAGATTTGTGAAAGCACCAAAAATGTGGGATGAGCTTCGTTTGTGAAAGGAAAGAGTGAGAGGGGTTCAAGGGGGAAAGGAAGTATCTCCAAAAAGGGTGAATTAGAACTATAAGAACGTATTGCAGGATTGCTAGTGGCAAGGCAGAGCTGTTTCTGTACTGCTGTTCCAAATCCAGCCCAAATCATTAGCACTGTAGCGTTAAGATGCAAGAGGAGTTGCTGCCCTGTTTGAAATGAGTTTGCAGCCTGGTCCAGCTGTAAAATACAGGATTTCCACCCTGCCAGTAGCTCACAAAGAAAAGCAAGTTACTGTGCACTATCCTGGGAGCATCTTCTCATTTCTAGAAGTGGACTCTGTGCAACACTGTCCCTTCCTATTCTCATGTCCTTTGCTGGTTTGGAAATGCCCCCGTCTTCCAGAGGTGATAGTTGGGTACCTCCATGTTGAATTTACACAATTTTAAAAAAGTGAAAAGTGTTCTCCTAGTACTGGAACTTGCAGCAGCTTTTTAGAAGAAAAGTGTGGCAGTCTCGGGAGATGACTAAGTGCAGGAGCTGAGCTACTCACTTGCCTTTTGTCACACAGTAATTAGACCCAGAAAAACCTTCACCTGCTGATCAAAGAAACTCAGCCTGGGCATGTTGGTGGTTACCGTGCTAAAATTACACCAGCAAAAAGTGCTGTCCTGTAATAGAATGGAGCCGAAAGTCCTGAGCCTGCAAAAACGCAGGCGGCTCCTTAACGTGACGGGTGTGAGTAATCCCATTGTCTCTGCTGGGGCTGCTTGTCTGCAGGAAACCTTGCTGGGGTCAAGGCTCCAGTGTGCCGCAGGGCAGATCAAACCGCCTTGAAAGGTCCGGTTAACTCAAGTCAACGTTTTGGAGAGGGAGTGAAGGAAAGCAGAGATGCTGAGCGAGCTAAAAGGTGACTGAGCCAAGATTTGGGCATTAGGTTTTGTCTCTCCCTTTTTGGATGTGTGAGGCTGAACTTTTCCTGTATTTATTGGGGGGAATCCCAGAATGGTTGAGGTTGGAAGGGACTTCTGGAGGCCATAGAATGGTTTGTGTAGGAAGGAACCTTTAAAGGCCACCTAGTCCAATGCCCCTGCCATCAGTAGGGACATCTTCAACTAGACCAGGTTGCTCAGAGCCCCATCCAACCTGACCCTAATTTATAAGGATGGGGCATCTCCCA
Source organism: Falco cherrug (assembly GCF_023634085.1). Classification (NCBI taxonomy): domain Eukaryota; kingdom Metazoa; phylum Chordata; class Aves; order Falconiformes; family Falconidae; genus Falco; species Falco cherrug. The sequence goes on along the minus strand of NC_073697.1, from coordinate 39,597,866 downwards.
CCTCTCCGGGCAACCGGGTCAATCTCGTCCAACCTTCCTGCTCAAGCATGAAAACTAACCCAGACCAAAGCTCGTCCTGGCTTGTGGAGCGGCATAAAGAGTCTCCACTTTCTCTAGTGTTCAAGCAGGAATTGCAATCCCTAATTTTTCCCTTCAGAGTATCAGAGTAGACATTGTGGGAGATGGTGGAAACCGCTTGATATTAGGAATATCTGGAATCGATTTACTTTTTGCAGCTTTGCTTCAGGATGCTGAGCCCCCATCTGCGAAGGGCATGGTGGTGGGCACAGCATGTGCTGGCAGCGGGGAAAAGTTCATGGTGAAGTTAGCAGGGGTTTGGTGCATACCGCTGCTGCATGAAATTTTCGTGGTGGTTTAGAGCCACAATTCGAAAATGCTCCACTAAGTGCCCAAAATGTCTCAAAGCAAATAAAACGCTGGTGGAAATCAAAGCATAATTAACATTTGGCTTCAAGGCTGCCCTCTTCCTGTATTAACCAGGGAGAGTTGGTTACTGCTGCTGCTGAGCTTATTAATATGGGATGCTCGGGGCTCCTTTAAAAGAAAATACTTTTTTTTAAGAAAAAAATACTTTAAGGGGGGGAAAAAAGTGTTCTAGGGGAAAAAAAAAAGGTGGTTTCTGGTTTTCAGCAAGTAAAGGGCTATGGCCTCAAAAAATTAACATTTCCAGCATTATACTTTTGAAAGAATGACTGAAAAAGCCTTTTGTCTTTGATGGCTGATTGTTGTTTTTATTTCTTGTTAGACAAGTTAATGTAAATCGCATTGACAGGGCTACTCCAAACACACTGATTTGTTGACATTAAGCTTCTCAGAGATGGAGGGTTGTGTCAACACCTACAGTGAACTGTCAGGTTAACAAAGCAAGGATGTTTTCTTGGGGGAAGGTAGCAGGGTTGGAGGGAAGGGGGGGGTGTTTTGTTTTTATTTTAAGTTTCCTTTAATCCTCTGTTGGTCTTGTATCTTGATAACCTCCTTTGGAAGGTAATCAGGGCAGGTCAAGAGGTGATGCTGACCCGGGAAGGGGAAGCAATCTTTCAGCAATCGAACAAACTGTAACCTCTGTCAGCTTGAGCAGTTCAGTGTGAACTCTCTGCAAAGTGGGTTTTGGGTTAGGGTTTTTTTCCCTCTTTTTTTCTTTTTCCTTTTGTGCTTATTTTTGCCAGATGGCAGGCACAGATTTCAGCTGGATCTGCGTGAACACTGTCCCTGCTCTGCCTGAAACATTTTTGCCTTATTCACCATATTGGCATCTCTTTCTGGTTGCAAATGAATACGCCAGCCCCGACAGCTCTTGCTTTAGTAGAAAGAGCTTTGGAAGTATTTATTTTTAAAGAGAATGATTATCTATGTTATTTAAAAAGCTAAATCCCTCTGTAATATTTTAAAAAGCAAGACACTGTGCCTGAAAGTAAAATGTCTTGAACTTTGCACCAGCCACAGCTTTGACCACGTTGGGAGGGACCCAAGTGGAAAACAACAGTCATGAAAACATCGTCTGAGCACCAAAGACACCTTCTTTAGATTTGCACGAGTCCTGTCTGTGCTTAGATAATGTCCCTTTGCCCTGGAAAGAGCTGAGCAAGAGCTGATTCCTGCTGTCACTCACTAGGGTTTGACATCCATTACCTTCATCTTCCAGGTGGGAAAGCTGAGGCATGTGGGTGTTGACTTCCAGAGTATACTTAATGGCAATAACACTGGTCTTGTGGTACTTTGATTTCCTCCTCATCCTCCGTAGACCAGGTTCAAAGAACCCATGTTTTGTTTTTTTAATAGTTCGCCAACTGCTGAGCAGCTGGTGCCTTGGTTGGAGCATTGGTGGGTTGTAGGCACCTGTGGGTGATGATCTATATGTACCTCTCTGCCTTTCTCGCTGTTGCTTTGCTCTCTTCTGCATTTGACTTTCAACTCCCTGTGTTGTCCTCTGTAGGGGGATGTAGATGTCCACTCTACAATGTCGGTGAGTACAAGACTGCGTGTCATGCGCATTTGGTCTGCTCTGCTCGCACCTCAAATGTTAGAGGGTGAGTTGAACCAGAAAAGGTCCTTTGTCTTGGAAGGGAAAAGATTGAGTAGAGGTTTAAATCAATAGGATAAATTAGAGACCAAGGGAAAGGGTTTCCTTCCAGACAGGTTGCCCACAAGCATGCCGTTGCAGTTGCATTGCTAAGTTGTGGCTTTTAGAGCATGTCACATTTAACTGGCTCCTTTTATCCCCCATGAATCCCTAAATGTGCAGGGAATTAGGGGAAATGCCTGTTATTAGGGAAAGCATGATGGGATCTTCAACCTCTGCTTGAAAGAGAAAAGATCTCTGCAAAATCCCCCCTCACTCCCTCCCTCCCTCCCTGTATTTTGTTCAGACAATTCCCCCATGGGGATTTCAGCCTGGCGTTACTCCTGATCTAAGTGCTCTGACCCGGGGCTTGGACTGCTAAGCCTTCCCTCTGTCTGGAGTGTTGGAATAGTATTTTATCCAGAAAATAGTGTGAGTTCTTGATGTTTGCTGTCTCCCTATTTGGATTAGGGCAATTATCACATAGAAAGCGTAGGAGACCTTTCAGACCTACCTTCTGGTTCAACCAATACCTCTAATTGTTGTCATTTCTGCTTGTTTCATGTGCGAGAGAAAAAGCTGCGGCATTTCCATGGATAGATCGCAAACAAAGTGCTCTTGAGCTACCTTGTTTCCTCTATTCCCATGTCTGCAAGGCAAGGCACGTGCGAACAAAGCGTGCCTCTTTTTTTTTTTTTTGTTTTGTTTGGTTTTTTTTCTTTCTTTTGTTGGTGTGGTCCTGCTCAACGCGGTTGTGCGGTGTGAGATGCGGCCGGCGCGAAGGTGTAGCCTCTACCCCAGCTTCTGCTTTTCCACCTTTAACCCCTGCTCGTCATTTTAATGCTGAGCTGCCATGGTAGTATTGATATTTCATGCCACGGTTGGATGCTTGTACCCCTTTTCCTGGAAACTGAGCATAGCTAAGCCTTGAGTATTTGCAGGCTCTGGGCACCTGGGGGTTTCTAAGTCAACATTGAGGTCTCAAATCAACGCCAGCTTCTGGAAAGAAAGAGCCTTGTTAAAGCAATTTGAGGCCAGCTTCCATCAAAGCTGTGGCTTGGCTGCTGGCAGGGCTGCGGGAGCTGCCCGCGCTGCTGGGGAGCAGGCAGGGATGCTTCGGGCATCCCCTTGCAGCCACGAGTTTCCAGGAGTGGTGTTGAATGTCGACCATCCGACGTGGTGTCCTTAGAGCGTACCCTAAGAGAGACAGATGCAAAAAGTGGTAGTGCCTCTGGCTTTTCAAGATTTTCAACCATTTAGAAGCCAGATGTATTTATTTCTTTAATTGAATCCAGTGCCTAGACAGCTATGGAGACAGCTTCCTATGGAGAGGGGTGCATTAGTTTCATTAAGGTAAATCAATGAAAAATAATACCTGGAGGTCCCCTGGAAAGGGTCAGGGATGGAGTAATCCCTTTATATGGTGGGACTTTGCTAGCCTGCTCTTTGCTCATTTTGTTCTTAACTGCAACAGATTCTAACTTTCCTTTTAACCCTTCTAATTTTCTGTTCTCTAGGTAGTTGTATTAATTGGTGGAAATAAATCACTAATCTGTCTGTCCAAAAGAGATTGAAAAATAAAAATCTGATTGCAGAAAACAGCAGGACAAAGGAGTAATTGTAGCGGAGCTTAAAATGTCCGGTGGGAAGTAGTTGTGGCTAATCCTGGGAGTTTCTTGGTGTTGTAGATACGGGCACACAAAAAAACCCGAGTTGCCTGAGATGCAGACATGAACAGGGCATGAGCAGCATCCAAAATCCTCCTGGTATGGTCCTCAGGGGGCTCCCTTTGCTCTGCAGAGATGATCTGAGTCTCTTGAGGGGGGGCACTTGGACCAGCTTGCCACGAAGGTTGGTCAAAATGCTCCTAAAATGAGGGTGCCTTGGTGGGGAGAAGGTGGGCTGGTGGCTGGAGCAGTGCTTGCATGACTGTGGGGCACCATGCTGCCCGCCTTGCTGCGGGCTGGTGGCTGTGCGTTGCTTTCTTGGGCTTCTCGAGTGTCTCCAAAATTCCAAATGCTCACCAAAATGAAGGGGTTGAAGCAAGAACTAATGGTTGCTTTAAAGCAGGGAGCAAAGCGTTCAAATACAGAGGTTTTAGCTTTGTTGGCTGGGGAGAGGGCTGACCTCTGATTAACCCAGGAGCACTAGTTAACTCGAATCTGGGTAAGCCAAGTTATCTTGTAATTACATGGTTTCTTGTCTGCTTTCAGCACTTAGAAAATTAATTGAAGCTAAAATGCCCAGTCCCATAAATCCTTTAAACCAGGGTGTGCATACTTCCCTAGGTACTGCTTCCCTTTGTGTACTCACCTTGGCATGTTTGGCTTTGATTTTCATTTTACAAACTTAGATTTATAAAGCTATTTTATGCTTACTTTTGCATGCACCTACATACACAAAGAATCAAATGTGTGGTGTGGGGAATTTGGCAGCTGAAAATCCATCCTCAGCGTAAGGAGTCCAAACACGCTTGCTGCTTCCTGCACCAGAGCCCCAGCCTATACCTTTCAAAAACCGATCAGAAGTTCAAGTATGGGGTTTCTTTTCCCCTTTAATGAATTTTAGTGAAAGACTTTGCAGCTTCATGCTTTCCTCTTATTTCATCCCCTGGCAACCTGTAGTCTTGTAAAGCTCTTCTTAAATTGTGAACATGCTAAGGAGTATCAATGAACACCACTGCTGCCAAAGCCCCCAGCTACCTTCCTTAACCTACCCATGGGAGGAGACCTGCTTGTCCTAGAGGAGCCCAGCCTTCAAGTGCAACATCCTTTGAGGTCCCTGTGCAGAGGGCACTTGAGTTGAGGTTGCGTGGAGGAGCGTTGGGAGCTCATGCCCATCATTCAGAGCCAATAGCCATGTGAGCGCAGTTGAGTGCTGTTGGTGTGGTCAAAGTGGCTGCAATTAAGGACATGTCATTTTGTGACCATCTTGGGGGTGCCTTTACATGGAGATAAGTTCTCTCTGGATCTTGCAACCTAGGTTAGATGTAATAGCAAGAAAGAGCAGGAAAAGCATTTAAAAGTACAAGCCCTTATGGATTTCTTATGGTCGCCATGGTCCTTCTTCATTGTGTTTCATGAAAGGCAACAAATAAGGAGAGCCTGATGGGTTAATTAAAAAAAAACAAGGCAACAGTAATTTCTGCAGCTTTGACCATCCATCTTTTTCTTCTGTTTTAAGATAACATCTAAATATTGAAAATGGAAATTTAACGTATGATTTAGTTTTTGGAAAAATTTAAAACAAGGTGAAGTTTCATATGCTGCTTGTGTTGGTCACTCAATCAGCTCTGCTTGGGGAAAAAAAAATTCTCCCTAACTGGGTGTTGATGGCTCATGGAGTGGAAATGGAGTGGGTGGGTGGTACTTTTTTTTGTTATTTTGAGCTCATAATTTTTTCCAGTCTGTTCAACATCTGGGCCTTAAGTCATGTATTAGTTGCGTTTCCAACAGGCGGCCTGTACGTCACGGCAACATGCTGACCCTTCCTTCGGCATCTCGGCAAGCAGAAATCTGCGTAAACAGGGAATCTGGAGCATCCCTGTGTGTGCAAAGGGTGATAAACCTTTGGTGGCAGTGTGCTGGAGGGCTCTGCTGTGAGGATAAGCGCAATGTGCTGTGCTGTGAGCCTCAGGATCTTTCCCCTTTTATTAATTACTTCAAATTATAAAATTATATCGCCAAGATGAAGCGATTCAGTTCACTCTCTTTACGTCTTCCTACTGCCGTAATTGGCAGATGCTTTGCCCTGATAAATCAGCAGAAGGAAGCGTGGTTCTAGCTCTTCGTACACTAGGGGAGAAAATAAAAAAAATAAATCTGTATTTAATCAACTTTTTGTTTCCAAAATGGCAGCTGCTTTGTATTTAATGGAAAATCAGACTCTTCCCAATGGAAAGAATGTTATTCCCAAAGTGAATACAAAAGAAAATACAAGCCACAAAAGAGGAGGATGAAATATGTAATTTATTTATTTATTTTCTCGTTCATTCCAGTTGTGGAGCCGTGCGCTCCAGTCGTGGTCGGGCCATGGCTCTGGTTTGCGTCAAGTAACTCTGAAAGTCTCAGCCCGTGGACACGGGGACCAGGAGAGAGCCTTGCTCCGCGTTAAGGGGCACAAATAGGACCAAGAAGAATTAAGGCTACTTCACGCTTCATGTGTACATAGGGAGACTCATTAAATGCAGGTTATTTATGGGTTTAATTCCTCTGCAGGCTGAGATGTCTCCGCTGTTGGAGCACCAAGTTTTTTGCTCAACACCTCTTGTCGTGGGGTCTTTTTCAGAGGTGAATGATCTTTGTGGAGACCCCAGTGGTGGGCACAGGGGGAGGAAAAGATGGAGGAGCACCTGAGCCTGTGCCTTGTCCAAGCCCACGCAGCAGGCCTGTGGGTTGCCACCCTCTCCCTGAGGTCTCAGTGAATCTACAGCACTGCTCATTCTTGGTCTGCTGCTGGTGTTTGCTCTGAAGCACGTTTAAATGTTGAAAAATTAATATTAAGTGCTGGGGGGTGGCTGCCAAATTGCCAACGTGGTGAGTCAAAAGCCCCAGGTTTGTACGGTTCAGTCAATGGTGCAGTTTGGTTTTGGGTTCCCTCCTGCTGCTTGGCCTGGGATGTTGAGCCATGCTGTGGAGATACCTTCTGGGGGAAGAAGTGGTTTGAGCTGTTGTGATGTGCTTTGTCCACATAATTAGGGTTTTGCGTGGGTTTTGGTAGCTGCTTCCCTGATGACCCCTGCACCTTCCAGGCTCATGATGCTGTTACCCAGCACAGGAAGGTGGCGCAGGCATTTGCGGTGCAGCTCATAACAAGCATGGAGTATTTACAGAGCAGGTAAATGTGACTTTTTTTTATCTGTTATTGTTTAAAAAAAGAGGGTCATGTAAAGAAAGCAGAAGGCAGGAGACTTAGAATGGGAGTTTGATGCCACGAGCTAAACCTCCAGCCTGATGGAGCAGATGGTTACATGGTTAATGAGAGTGTCCATAGTTAAATCAAAGCTAACAAGGATAAAGAATATAATTCCTAGCATTTCTCAAAGCATAATGCTGTCGTATACCTAACTGGACTGGAAGGAGTGCCTTCCAACCTGTGTCCACTGTGAAGGTCCTTGCACAAATCTCTGAAGCATCTCAGAGACTAGACAGCAGCTGGATGCTCCAGCGCAGGCATTGCTCATTTTGGGTGAGCCAGGCTCTGCACACAACTGTTTCCATGCTATAGACTTCTAAAAAGTGGTTAATTAAAAATATCCTGCCATGCATTTTGGATGGTGTGCAAGGAAGAAGATGCAGATCATGGAATCCTCTTATTTCCCTGGGGTTTTTTGCATGTGTGCATATGCAAAGGAAAGAGAAAAAAACAGCAGCATCCCAGCTTTGCCACAGACTACTGAGCTTCTACAAAAGACCTCTGCCTGGTTGTGTTTGTGTGCCTCCGTAAGGCTTCAAATGAACTGTTCCGGGCTTTAGTTGTAACAGCTGTATCCCGAGGTACTTCCCTTCTCTACCCCCTGCCCTTCCTTCTATTTATTTCCCCATTAAAAAAAAAAAGGGGGGGGGGGGGGGAATAGATATTGCTTGTTGACTCTGACAGTGCAGTCAAAGTGAGGGAAGAATCTTGTGTTCCTATGCGTGCTTTGGTCCTGGATCCTTTTAGATCCTGGATCCCATGATTATACGTGGTTAGAAAATCCATCAGTTGTACTTTTGCTGTTGGGTATGTTTGTTCCTGCTGGTAAGCAGGCAGATGCAGTTCATAGTCCAAGACCCCTGGATGCTTATGTAGGAAAAACCTTGCCATAGAGTTGGTTATTCCACAAATTAAATGTCATTTGGTTAAAGACCAATAAAACCCAAACTGAATAAAACAACATTATTAAAAAAAGCCAAGCCCTTTCAGATCTGTCTGTGGGAGCTGGTTGTGACAGTCACCCCTGATGTGATTTCTACTGTGCTGCTCTGTATGAGAGCCTTGAGTCTCCCACCGGCTTCAGCCAAAATAGCCTCCAGCTGTTGACCTTGGGCATCTTCGACACCGCCAAACTGTTAGGATTTTTCCTCTTTTATTGGAATGTGAGGGGATTTATATCGAGCTGCAGTGGTTGGTGTGACTGGCTGGTTTATTTTTTGTGTGGTGAGGATAATTGCTGTATTTGCTTTTTTTCTCTCCTTTTCTTTTTTATTTGTCTGGTTGCCTCTAAGCTTCTGTTGGAAGTTCAGCTTTGCCATGTGTTTGTCTTGCTGCCGTATCTGTGACAGCCTGTTTTCCCTTTAATGCTCAAAATAGAATAGAAGTGGTAAATGTTTACTTCTGAAAATGACACCCCATCGATTTTTTTTTTAAATACCTCTGGAAGACAGCCACTTAAACATGGGCTTGCGCTCAGCTTTCACATGAGTTTGAAAGCAATCCCGGTCCAGCCAGAGGATTGTGGCTTTCCTGGTTGGTTGGAGCAACTGCTCTTTCACTTTTCAGATGCTCTCAGCTTTCCAGGTGAGTGGGTCTTTGCATGAGACAAATTTCACTTGGAATTGTGTTATTTGGCACTGCTGTAAGGTGTTGCTTTTCAGAGGTTTGCTATGGTGAACTTGAGATATTTCACTGGTGGAAGGCTGTCTCTTGAACCAAGCTGTCATGTGATAGGGATGGTCAAAGACATCAGAAGACCAAAATCCCAGTTTCACTCAGGAAAGGCTACAACATTACCTTGATGGGGATAATGTGTTTAAATCTGGTGATTTGCTAATGGCACCAAAGCTTCTTCTGTAGATGACTACAACCTGCCCTGCTCTCAGCCCAAGTAATCGGGTGTAGAGGGGAGTGGAGCAACACCTGCAGCTCATCCTGCACAGAACATGGGTCCTCCTAAACCAGGAACTGTCATTCATCGAGTCACTTTTGGCGTGGACAATCCTGTTGAGAAAAAGGCCCTTCTTATTCCAGTTAGATGAGAACACAGATGTCTGTCCTGTTCACTGCGAGTAGCAGGGTGGATTTTGTAGATGTTGGAAGGGAGGCTGTTTATCTGGAGGCGATGTCGCTGACTGTTCCAGTAGGTCCCACAGTGCGTTGAGTTTGAAATGCCTTCCTCAAAGAAACATATGTCATTACCTCTCCTTTCATAAGTTTGGGCATCAGGAAACCTTTAACTTTGTAATTGCCAAGTAATACAAAGATCTGATGGGGGTCTGAGGCTGGGAAGCATCCCAGGGGTCCAAGGCTGGGGATCGTCCCTTTCCCCAGCAGGTATTGCTCTGTGCTCAGGAGCCCTGGCCCACAAGTGTTGGTTATTGCCCACCTCTCTTGTTGGCTGGAAGGTTTCTTCTTCTTCTTTTCCTTGGCAAATTTCAAAAACATGTGAACATCAGCTTGTGGTTTGGTGCCAGTTGCCTTTCTCCAGATCCCTAAGTCAACATGCTGGCTTCAGTGTTTAGCTCCTGGGATGATTTTGTGGAACCAGACATCAAATATGGAGCTTGAAAGTGACTGAAATCAATAAGCGGGTGTTAATGTTCACACGTCAGTCACCTCTCATGTCCCACGCGGGTCACGTCTGATGCAGAGTGACTTTCAGCCCATTCCCTGCTGGAAACCAGAAATCTGCTGTCATCCCCTTTCTATAACACAAACAATTTTGGGAGGAAAAAGTGATTTCTTCTTCTTCTTAATAAGGGTGCTGCAAAGGCAGGTAAACAGAATTTGTTAATAAAGAGTCGCTCTATATCTACTCTGAAGCTAATACTCTTAGGGATGGATTTGATTTCCTGGGACGCATGGTGTTGTCTGACTGTGTAGCACTTAATGAGTCTAATTATCTCCTGGACAAAGACACTGCATTGATTCTCCTTCTGTATTAAACATAAAACTTTCTAGAAAAAATAACTTTTCTTTTTGCTGATCTGTATTGTTCTTAGTGATTTGACACTTGTGGTGTTGTGTTTTAACTCCATATGGTTGCTTCTCATTTCATGCCTTTATCTGGGCTTGCTTTAGCTGTGGTATTCTGCAGGTCTCCAGATCAGCATCTTTTCTCTTTTAAACACCAGGGCAGATGTTTTTTCTACCTTTCCATCAAACTCCTCAGTGCTCTGAGGACACTGAAAAAGGGACATCAATTTACGGGACTTTCCTGCCCCTTGTCCCTCCACTGGGTCTGTGTGATCTGATCTTGTGGGTCCGTAGGTGCAAGGTTTGGGTTTGGACCATGGTCCCGGTGCCATTGCCTCTCTGCCCATCAGAGATGCACCTGTAGAGGCTGATATGACTCCTGTCTTCAGAGTGGGGGGCATCTTGGAGATCACCCTGCTTGGGGTAGTGTTGATGCACTAGTCTGTAGGCTTGGTCGATGCAGAGAGGTCTTCTTGACCATCTGTTTTGTTCAGAGTTCTCACCTGTTACTCCTGGACCTTAGTCATGGATACACTCACTTTTACTTGCAAGATACTGAGTGCAGATCCACAGCTTTTTTTTATTTTTATTTTTTTAAAAAACAAACCTAAACCAAACTAAGACAGACGAAAAACCTCCAAACAAACCAAAACCACACCCCCCACACCCCCCCCAAAATAATAAAAAAACCCCCACCTCAACCAAAAACCCCCACAAAACCACTTCTGTAAAAAATGAGAGTGGATTTCTGGGCAATTAATGACAGATGTATTTGGTTTTTAAGTAAGCCTCTTAAATGTACATGAGTACTTTGCTGTTTTTGTTTTGACTGTTTGGGGAGTGTCATTGTATCTGGGTAATGGTTTGGAGGTTTTTTTGCCATCCTCAGTGACTGCAGAACAGGTTGTTTTTTTTTTTTTAAATGCAATTAAAAAATGCATCAGGGTGGTGTTAAGAACCTGGCAAATCAGGATGGCATGAGCAAGCCGGGAGACTCTCTCAGGATTTAGCATAGCTGATTTTGCCCCTAGTTTAGTGAGATTTGAGGCTCCAGTGCTGCAGGCAAGCAAGGGCAGTCCAGAGGTGTCTGGGGCAGGAGGAGATCACGCCTTGGGGGTCTGCAGGGTCTGAAGTCTATCCATGCCTGCACAGAAAGTGTCTGCTGGGATTATTCCCAGTTTTATGCCACCAAACAATTGCTTATTGTTACAGCATCACATTTCCATCTTCTGCAAAATATTCCACTGGTATTGCATTATGGATTGGAAAAGTCAGCAAACTCAGCATTGAAATTATTGGACAACTTGTGATGTTTATAGAAAAGTGGACAATTAATATTGAGGAATTCCAATTTTTTGGCCCGCTTTTCAGTTGTATGAAGTCCATGGATTTGCATGTCTAAATATACTTAATCACATCAATCCCAATGCTTCTTACAGATTAAACAGAAATTCTGTTGGTATCAAAGACCCCAAAATAATTGGAAACCCTGAGACCATTTGAAGCCTGTCAGGTTTTGTTTTTTATGGAAAATGCTGTATTAATTCTTTGGCAAGTTGGTGGAAGCGTTCTCGGTGCTACAGTAGGACTTTTGTTTGCATGTCAGTGACCACATGGCTCCTAATTTGGGGCAAGGAAAAAAGCAAGAGGCACCTGCTCGGGTCTCTTCTGGGACCCTCTGGCTGGTGGCCGTCACCAGCTTGTGCCACCCCTGTGGCTCTCGCAGCGGTAGGTGTGTGCCGAGGAGCCCCCTCTCCCCCTGCCGCGAGGTGGGTAATGGCCGCATATTCCTGATTGCGCGTTAAGATTAATGGGTATTTATTTTAACAACCATTCCATTTCAGTAGCTTTTAATGAGTCCTTTGATAGCAAGTTCCTTAATTAACAAGGCAGCCTTTCAGCGTTTCCTTTCCCTAATTGTTAACATACTTGCTATTTTCAAACAAAAATGCTACCGTGAGCGGTGCTGGCTCCATAGCCTCCGTGCTGACCTTCCCCATGGTAGCTGCCTGTCCTCCTGGGAACTTGGAGGCTTCCATCTGCTGCCCAAGGATGAAATACAGATGAAAAGAGATGATTTCATGGTGAAAAGTGTGATTAATTTGGTCAGTTCCATGGGGGGTAGCCCATGGCAATATGTTCTGGTAGGTGCCCCTTGGGTTGTGTCTTTGGGAGACCTTTAGAGTTTTGGCTCTGTCCTTTCACTGGTTGCATGGCCACAAGGAACGTCTCTAGATGATCTACCTGTGTGCCCCGAGGAAGCTTTGGTGGGACAGGGAGGACAGTTTTGCCTTGAGAGGTGTCATGGAAACCCCAACTGCAAAGAGGTTGTATCAGAGGCCATGGACAGAGGGATTTGTTGCCAGAAATAAGGTTGCAAACTGATTTGGGCCTCAAAACAAAATCCCATGGCCTTTGCTCTGATAATACCGCTCAGAATTGCTTTATTTCACTGAACCAGTGTGGAGCTTGCAGGGGGCAGGCAGGCACTTGGGCTGACAGCTTGGCTGTTGAGCTCTGTCAGCTCCCACCCATGACTCGTGCTTTTCTGATGCAAATACAGTTCATTTTTAATGAGGTTTGCAAAGGTCTTAAATAAATAAGTGATACTATAGAGGTGTTCCTGGAATTGCTTCATGAGAGGTTAAGCTCTTCAATTTTCTGTCAAGTTGGTAAACGAGCTACTGGTGACTTTAAAGTGTTTGTTTTCCCCCTTCTCTGTGGACAGCTCAGGTCATGGTTGCATTCCTATTCCGTTGCCTTCCTCTCCAGAGATCATCTTTTAGATAAATCGTTCCTGAGGTGGAGGAACCACAACGTTCAGGCAGGTAAAGTGTTTCTGAAATACAGGCAGGGACCAAGCTGGTTTGGAGCCATGCCAGGGAGCGGGATCAGGATGTAACTCTGCGATTTTGCAGGACGCTGGCACAGGGAGAGCCTTTGGGAGTGCCACCGGTTCTGCCACACGCTCGTAAAAATCATCAGTGTAATTAGCATGAGGTCTGAGCCGTTCCAGCTGAGCATGGCGTTTTCTAGGAGCAGCAATGTCTGAGGCTGACATCTCTGAGACATCTTGCTCGATCTCCATGCCAAGGCACATGTCCCGACACCGCTGCCATGGGTGGTGCAGTTAATGATTTCGGGAGGGAGGTGAGGCTGGTGGAAAACACGTCCATCACGGGCTCAGCTCTGTCCGTCGCTGTGCTGCGGCGAGTCGGGATTCTTCCTCCCAGCACTGCAGGAAAGCTGAAAAATGAACCAAGGCAGGGAAAAATAACACTACAAAGTGAACCTCAATCGTAAATAAGTGCCAGAGAACCAAGATGAGCACATTGTGGTATGAGGATGTACTTGAGGCCTGCCAGCGTGCAGCCCAAACCTTCCCTTCCCAAGTGGAATACAAACAACCTTCTTCACTTGCAGTAGCAGCTTATTAGTAGTGATATATCAGTGTCCTGGCGCTGGTTTTTCTCCTGTCAACAGCAGCTGCTTATCAAGCAGATACTGCACTTTATTTCTAGGGAAATAGTCTAAAATTGATGTTCGTAAGCCATTGCTGATCTTACAAGGAGTAAGTGGGCATCTGTTGCGCTGCGTGTAGGGGTGAGGCAGAAAAGGATTAAGTTGAGTCTTATTTATAAGACTCAGTTCAGGCTTATTTATAACATTGAAAAAGATAAATTCCAGAAGGGTTTTAAATATTGGTGCCCAGGGAGTGAGGTGTTGGTCATCCCTGGTGATACCTTCCTTTCTCTAACCAGACATTTAGCACAATAATTTAAACTCCTATGGTATCTCCAAGCCCTTTAATAGTAAATATAAGGAAAAGTGGATTAATGTTTAAAAGGCGGAAAAAACCCCCACCTGTATATACTCTTGTCTTTCATCCAGTAATATTGGATTTCAACTGTCAGGCATCTGTATGTTCTTAAATCTAAGATGAAAGACTGCATCTTTTTTAAAGCAGAATGTTTTTTTGGTGTTTAAACCTTAAGAATAATGGAAATAAAAGGTCAGGTTCTCAGCTGGCCCCAAGGAGCTTCAGCTTCAGAGTTTTCAAAGACGCAGTGCACATTTGCACCTAAAAAGAATTTTGGGCCAGGCCAGATCCTGTGTGAAAAAGGAAGGAGGAGGGAAAGCTAAGCCTGAAGCTGCTCCTGGGCTTGTCAGTTTGATCCCTTTTACCATCTCTGCAATGAGCTGTGGCAGAAAATACTCCCAAAGAAGTCCTAGAATACCACTTACACGCCGCTTTCGTGGCGAAGACTCAGCAGAGTTGTGCTGTCAAGCTCTGATGATTAAATTACTTTTTCCATCCCGTCTTCCTTGCGTTAGGCTTATTAACTTGACATTTCATCTCAATTATTTGCTTTTTTTCACGCCCTCCTGGTGTCGCTTGTCATTCACTCTTTATTCTGTTGAGCCTGGCTGGCCGGAGGAATGCGCGCACCGCACCGTGGCAGGCATGTTTGTTGTGGCTGTTGCAGGCGTAGGTAACCCTTTAGGTACCTCCACGCATGCTGGTCTGACCCTTGCTTGGCATGCAAGAAGGTTGCTCCTCTTAAATTTGTGTCAACAGGGCAGAAAACCTTCCTGGAGGCTTTTCCTTTTGACTTCACTTGGGGGTGAGCATCTCCAAGGCTTCTCCGAGGGTTGCAAGCCTCTAAGCAAACTCATGCTGATGTGCAGGTATTAGCTACTTGTTGGGATTTTGTCATGTGATTCCAAAAAGGGTAGGGAGCCCTGTCCCCCATGCCCAGCATGGGTCGCAGTCTCAGGACATAGCCTCTGAGCTTTGCTTTCTCATCCTCTGCTTCCATCTGGGTCTTCTGCTCAATAACAGATCAAAACTACTCGGTCATAGCAAAAACTCAAGTGTCTGTGTGAAGTAATGAAGAAAAATCACAGATGGGTAGCAGTGTGCTTCCCACTGCGGTCAGGGATGAGGAATTGGCAAGAGCAATGTTTTAAATAACCGAATGTGTCAGAAAGGCACAAGTAAATGATGAAAAGCAAAAAAAAAACCACCAACCCAACAAAAAAACCAAGGCTCCGCTAAACTTTATGGTTGCCATGCTTCATGTTAATTTTAGTAAAGGTGTTTGGAGGTGAGTAATGAACACTCCTGGAGCCTGGGAATGGCAGGGAACAGCGGAGATGGAGTACCCTGCCCCATAATGCATGGGTTTGCTCTATTTCTTTTTTTTTTTTAAAGTATTTTCTTTTCCTCCTGCTGAAGATGAATGCAGCCTGAAGATCCAAAACAACTTTGCAAAGCTGGTAAAAACACTTTGCAGCTCATGCGCCAAACATTTGCTCATCGTTCCGTGCCACCGGAATGAAACTTGTGATACTTGTCGTGAAACATCGTGTAAACCCCTCGCTTTAATCCTAGTTTAAATACAATTTGTAAAGTGCTTGTAAAAATCTGTGAGATCTTGTAAGCCACTCCTTGTTTTCAAGAAAGCATGTTAAAGTCTTTTGTGTGCATTTGAAAACATAATCTCCTACTGAAGCTGTTTTCAGGGTAGCACCATTATGCAGAAATATTACCATGGGGTTGCACATGCAGACATCAGGATTGCTCTGTGCAGCATCAGCCAGCGGGTTTGTGTGCGAGTCTGTCCTCTCGTGTCACAGGATTTCCCCATTTTTATGGGTTTAATACATGTTGTAGGCACAGGCAAATCTTACCTGCCCCAAATCTTGTATGGCAGGCAGCAATACTTGAGGAATGGGAAAAATCTTTTGAGCATTTGGAAATGAGGGAGAAATTCGGATAAGCTGAAAAAGAAATGCTCCCATGTGTTCAGCACCCCAAAGTGACGCTTGGTTTTAGTTCACTGAGAGCTTGGTACCTGTAAGCTCTGAGACTTGCTGTGATGCAAAATAAATTCAGTAAGAATAGGAGAAGCTTCAGCTTTCTAAGTGTTGTGTGCATGAGACGGTCTGAGTTTGTTTAATGGCCTTATGGGTGCTTTGGGTTTGCTTTTATGCTTCTGGTCAGTCAAATTGGATTTTGTGAAGCACTGTGCTAAATGCAGAGTGTGCTCCCTGCTTGCTCCTGAGCCTGACCCTTGGGAGGACTGGGCTCCTACATGGCAGAGCATCACTCCTCCGCAGGATGGGCCAGCCAGCACCTGGTTGGGGACATCTTGTTGCAGTTGGAAAGGTCTTCTCTGTCCCCTCGTGGCATCTCAAGAGCATCAAGAATCTGTAGGTCTTTATGGAGGATCTCAATTCTTCATGGCCGTGCTCATCAGCTTCCCTCTCCTGCCGGCAACTGTCCTGGTAGCTGATGCTACAGCCAGGTCAGGGCATGGGTGCTCGAGCTCAGTGACCTGCTTACGGCCTTTTCCAGGAGATGGAGCTTTCCGAGCACCCATCTCCCTTCCTCCTTTTCCACAGCCCATATGTACCCCCACTATCATCCTTTTCCTTAGTACCGCTCTTCTCTGAACATCCATAATTCCTCAGAGGCATCCCGAGCTTCCTACCTGACTGGTCAGTTTTGTCAGTGCAGGGGCTTTGCCCATAATTTGAAAATCAGCTGTTTCAAATTCCACAGTTCAAAAATTTAAGTATGCTAATTAAATTGTTGTGATTACTCTTCTCTTGCCTTGCAGTTGTTTCTCAATCAGAAAATGGAAGGTCTATCTAGGGTAACTCCTCTTGCCACGAGTTGTTCATGTGATTTATAGCTTGAGATCTCAGTTGTTCCTCACAAGTGAAACATAACTGTGGTGGCTTAGAGAAAATGTGTTCAGAATAAATATTTCCTAACAATGTTCTCAAATTCCTTAATAGCTGAAACTCAACTTCTTATACTTTTGTTATAAATATGAATATTTTAAGGGATGTTAGTAGTTTCTCTCCACATGGCAGCCTTGGCCATAGCTGCTTCTCTGTAGCCCCCCTGTTTAATCACCAGAAATTAGGGATGGCTCGGGAGAAGGCAAGCATTGATAACCACATTCCCCACGCTACAAGCAGGTGCAAGATGCATCTGGGTGCTTGAGGTTATTCCCCACCACCCAGCCCTGGGGAACAACCTGATCCATGTAAACACAACTGACTTCTTCAGTCACCTTCTCGCCTTGATGTTTCTTTCTCCTCAGTCCCTGTTGACACCTGGAAGGTGCTGCACAGCACTGTAATTGGGCTGGAGAGCATCGATGTTATGGCCTCAGCTCTCTGCTCCCTGGTAGCCAAGACTGAACCTTAAACTATTAGCCTCTGCTGTTGGAAAAGGATTTTGAAATTCCTGTCTCAGAATATATATGGATGCTGGTTTAGTTGTAGGCTGGAGTTTTGAATTGTCATCAGCACTGCTTTGACCTATCAACGAGGTTACTTCAGGCAATATATGTAAGATGTGGAATAAAATATGGTGTTTTGTCTTGCCCGTGTTAGGATGTGATAATGAGAGATGCTTAGATCTCTAAACACCTCAGGGCTGTCCTGGATTTGAGCTGCTGCCAGGCACTCTGCACCTGACAAGGTCTAATCCTGCTAGTAGCAATGGGGAATCCTGAAAGGCGATTCCCTTTTCTGATGGTGGTTGTGAGACTGAGCGCTATGTGAAGGTCCCATAGCAGGTGGGGCACATTAAAGAGGCTGGTCTAAAGAGGTCCTCTTGCATTTTGTGCTTGATGGCTTTAATAAGTCTCCCTTCTCTCTTGCAGGGGAAGGTGGCACAGACGGCTTGCATGTCGGCATGCAAACACCTCTCCACCTCGCTGATGCAGCTGCTGCTGGAAGCCGAAGTGCGGCAGCTGACGCTGGGCGCCTTGCAGCAGTTCAACCTGGACGTGGAGGAGTGTGAACGTAAGATGCAAAATCATCTCATTTTCCATGTCTCGTTTTGCCTCTTTGTGTGTCAGGACCCAAGCCAGGGCTTTGAATGATGCCAAATACTTGGGAGCGGTGAGCACCTGCAGACCTTGCTGCTGCTGTCCGTGAGGGTACTTGGCAATATCTTTAGGACAGAAGAAGCCCAGCAAATTCTAAGAAATCAAAGTTTTATTCTTCCTTTTTCTCTTTAATGCTGCCTTGATGCTTTCTAGACCATCCCAGCTTTTTGAGATGAAATATTTTAAAAATAGGAGAGATCAGAGTGCATAAAAGAGGAGGCTAAGAGAAATCAGTTTACATATGGCTGTTTCTGGAAATGGTCACCGGCTTATGTTCTTAAGAAGTTCTGGTCCTCTCCTGACCACAGCTGCTCATCTTCCCTGTCTGCTGCAGAGATCTTTTTCTCAAAGCGAGCCCTTCTTGCAAAATCACTATTAAGTAAAAGAGATGTTTTGTGACAAAGTGGCTACATCTGTTCAGAGACGTATGTGGGGCATCGCGATGCCGGGACCATGGCTTTGCTCTCAAACCTGCTCATTTTGGTTCACCTGATATAGCTCTGAAATCCTAAGGTTTCCCTCAAGTTGCTTGTTATCCTACTTTAATTAAAGGGTTAAAAAACTCCGCGCCACCCCCCCCCCCGCCTTTTTATAATTAAGCTGTATCAGGGTGAACACACTTCTGCACAGGAACCTCTCTCCCTTATGAGTGGGATGGATTTATTATTGTGGTTAATATTGTGACGGATTAGGGACCGTGGCTATGGAAAACACAAAGCTTGATATTGTTGATAAAGAGTTCAGGAAATCTTTGGTAAAGTATTTTGGGAAAGTTATTTTCCAAATATCCACCTTTTTTTGCTTTCTTGGTTGAGGTGGAGATTGGGATGTATCTTGTTTAGATACTGATAAACTTGTTTACTGCAGAGTCTTCTGAAATGCTTTTTGTCCCGATGTGGCTTCCAATAATGTCAACAGCAAAATATTCCCTGGCCTCCATGTGAATGTTATTGGAGCCAAAATAGCAGTGAGCTTGCTTGTCCTGTCTCTGATAACTCAATGAAATCAGTTGTGTTGATTTCATTATCATCTGGCACTTAAAAAAATATTCTTCTGCGCTTTATAAAACGTTTTGCTGATTGTGTTTCAGTTCAGCTGTACCCATCAATAGTGAGATTAAATTCGTTTCTGAGAAACATCACCCAGTAAGATTTCTGGTGTTCGTAGGGAGCGTATTTTAATTTTTTAATGTCCTTTTGCTAATTTCCAGCACTTGGTTGAAAGCCTGGGAGAAGGATCCCTGTTTAATGAATCCTGTCCTAAATTTGCAGCTATAGCATATGTCATCATGTAAGCAATGCCTTATTTTTCTTTCAGAAATGCCTTCAGCCCTAAATTCTTGCTAATTTGTGTCCCATCAGCACTTCAGGGCTGCACCGGTAGCAGCTGTGTTCCCAATCGGTGTCTGCAGAGGGACAGGTGATGTTGCTGAGAATAATAGGAAGCATTTGTCATAAATAATAGTTTCCTCCTTTTTTCTTTTGGCTGCAAACAGACTTGTAACCCTGCAGTTTTCTGCCCCATCAGCAATGTGGGTCACTAAGCACCAGCTCTTCCCTAAAAGCCCCTGATGCTAAGTAAAATGGATGAAGTTTAATATCAAGTTTAAAAGCATGATTCCTTAAATTCTGATTGTTTGGTGAGACAAAACCAGGAGCACTCAGAAGCTGAAGAGCAGGTGATGCCAACCTGAGCAGCGGGAGAGGTGACCCACTCCCCCGAGCCCCAGCCCGAGATGCCAGTGCGGGCAGGGGAATGGAGACAGATGCTGGTGCTGTAACCTTCCTATCCATCACTGTCAGCCCCAAGAACAGTAAACCCAGACAAAGTCCTTTTCTTCCTTTTCGGCAGCAAAAATGTGTTCCTTCATCCCTGCGGTTTGTCTGCTGACTTTGCTGACACTGGGAATAATTTTAGTTCTATTTTTGAGAAGCAATGCATCAGGATTTTAATTTTAGGAAAAGCCGATCCCAAGAGTGAACTGGTATATTCAGAAAACATATTTCAGTTTGCAAGGGTTTTGTTTGGTTTTTTGGGGTTTATTTTGTTTGTTTTGTTTTTTAGATTTGGAAAGCGCAGGTGCAAATCTCCGCATCCTTATTATATCAGTTGCATATTTGACTTCATGTCTGTGCCTCCAGCCCTCTTCCCCTCCCCAGATGGCCAAGCCTTACCTAGTTTAGCAGCTTGATTGTGTACTTATCATATTAAAATAGGATTTTATAGCTGTTTGGAGCACATCCAGAGTTCTGTGATGTGGGAATGGGGCTTCAGATTCTCAATCCCAGAGTTTATTAGGCTTTTTTTAAAGTTTGTTGGTGAATGCCAAAGGTATCAGCTGGTTAAGAGAGTGATGAGGCAAATTAATGAAGGACTTAATCATGTATTAACCATGGTTTGAAGGTGGTACAGATAATTTGCTCCATATTAGAGTAGATATGTGTTACAAGAAAATGGGTTTATACACGCAATGGATAACAACTATAGAGGTGAAAACCGTGGTGGCTTAGGCTTAAAACAAGACACTGGTAAATGAATTCTGTAGACTTCTGTGTTTGTTAAATATTTCCTGATTTATAAATAATTTGTTGTCCTGTCAGCATACAAAGGCTGTGTGAACCATTGCATCAGGCTGAGGTTTGGCACCAGGCAGTTGCAAGCCCGGGTGGTGCTCGGGGGAAGCACAAGGCCATACACTATACATCCCCCTCCCCAGAAACATGCTTGTTTTGCACATTCAAAGCACTGAATGTACAGTTTATTGGTTTTATGACCTTCAAAAAGAAAGCTTTTGGAGGACTGGGGAGAAATAGTAAGTTAAATAGATGTTATGAGCCAAATCTCGCATGTTTTGTCTTATGAATAGTCCCATATACATCAGCAGCATTTTTGATGTGAAAGAGGCAAGGAAGAGCAGGGCTGCAAAGTTGCAAAAATCATGTGCTGGATTTTTAAATTTAAAAAAACCTGGGGAAGGTGTGAGCTCTTTCCCTGGGACGTTATCCCCCCCGGTGAGACAGTGGTGCTGGAGCTTCCGGCTTGGCAAAGCCCTTGAGGAGACGTAAGGCACTAGTTGAGGTGGAGTGCTGTGTCCAGGGCTGGGCTCCCCAGTTCCAGAGACAGGGAACTGCTGTGGAGGTTCCAGCGGAGGCTACAAAGGTGATGAGGGGACTGGAGCATCTCCCTTACGAGGAAAGGCTGAGACCCAGCCCATTTAGCCTGGAGAAGACAGGACTGAGAGGGGATCTTATCCATGTCTGCAAATGCCTTAAGGGCCAGTGTCAGGACGGGGCCAGGCTCTTCCCAGTGGTGCCCAGTGACAGGACAAGGGGCAACGGGGCACAAACTGTGACACAGGCAGTTCCATCTGAATGTGAGGGAGAACTTCTTTGCCCTGAGGGTGGCAGAGCCCTGGCACAGGCTGCCCAGAGAGGCTGTGGGGTCTCCTTCCCTGGAGACATTCAAACCCACCTGGATGTGACTGTGCAACCTGCTTTAGCAGGAGGTTGGACTAGGTGATCTCCAGAGCTCCCTTCCAACTCTGACCAGTCTGGGATTCTGTGATGCTGTGGATATCCTCCCCCCCGGCTCAGCAAAAACCTGTTTCCTAAGGTGTGTGTTAGAGATTGGAAAATCTTTTGGTGCAGCTTTACAGTGATGCGTGTGCAGGGATGGCACAGCTGATGTCCAGCGAAGGGCAAAAGTAATTTTTAAAATGCTGTTGTTGGCCAGGTATTACTTGTAACTCTTTCTTGTTTCTTGGCTTTGCATAGCTCTTTTATTATGTGGTCAAGAGAGATTCCCTCACCTCCTTTTTAAAACTGAAGTGAAATAAGGCATAGAGGTTAAATGAATTGAAAGATACAGTAGGACATGTCTAATTATATCTCCATTTAGAAGTGAGTTCTGGCTCCAGCCCAACAAGCCAACTTGAAAAGAGGAAAAAAAAAAACAACTGGAGAGGAAAGAAAACCCCACCTAACACAAATATTCCTGTGAACCTGTAAATGAAAGAGGTGATGCTTTTTTCAGAGTAGGCATTTGCTTTTTAAAATGGGCTTGCTGTCATCCAGAGTACATCTGTAACCCAAGATTTAACTGTGTGCAGTGTGCTTTTTGTAATATCTGTGTGCCTTGTAGCCCAGTCCCCTGCTCTGCTCTTTTTTGGACCTCCTGGTGCTGGTATGTATATAATTCTTTTTTCTCTCTTGTACCTCAGAGTTAGTGGGAATCAAATGTAACACCCAGATTTGGAGATTACAACCAAAAGAGGAAAACAAAAGGGGGCTGCTCTCTCTCCTACAGAAGTGTTTCCCATCTATGTAACTGGTTCCAGCAGTGGTTGAGGCAGATTGTTTTTACAATACTTAGATCATAAAATAAGCAGTTCCATAATCTCTAAAGTCTTTTAACTGCTGCTTTATGAGAAATTAAGAGCACCATAAAAATTATATTTAAAATTTCATTAAACTCCCAATTTTCAGTCAGCCCACTCCTGGGGGCAGTCAATAAGAAACACAGATGTCTCTGGCAGTTTGAGGATTCCTCCAGCCTGACACATGAGCGTGCCAAAATGTGCCGATACAGGGCCCGGTGCAGTCGTTTGCCACCTCCTTCTTGGCTGCGTTGTCTGGCTTTGAGGACTTTCCCACACGGAAATCCCATTATTTGTGTAAGATGCCGGGGTTTGCCCACCACACCAGAGCAGTCCTCTCCCTCAAGCGCAGGCTGTGGGCTTGGTGCCGTGCAGATGGCTGCCTGATGTTCTTCCAACCTGCAACCCAGCGGGGACTGGCGTGCATGGCACTAGAGGTGAGCGGAGCGGGTTTGAGGACAAACTTCCTGAATTTAGGATATTGCACTGTGTGCTTGCTGGTATCCATCCTGTCACAGTGCACCAGCAATACTTGAATTTTGGGGGAGAAAAGGAGATGTTGCAATGACAGAAGGAAGGGGTTTAGCAGATCACCTCAGGAGAGAAATCTCCATGCCCCTGATGCTGATTTCTTCATGCACCTCGAACCCTGGGCTCAGCGTTGGGCCCCTCACGGCCAGACAGACACTGAGGGGCTGGAGCGTGTCCAGAGCCGGGCAGGGGCTGGGGCACCAGCCTGGGGGGGTGGGGGGGTCAGCCTGGAGAGAAGGGGGCTGGGGGGGACCCGGTGGCTCTGCAACGGCCTGGCAGGAGGCTGTAGCCAGGGGGGTCGGTCTCTGCTCCCCAGGAACCAGCGACAGGACGAGAGCAAACGGCCTCACGTTGCGCCAGGGGAGGGTGAGATTGGGTGTGAGGGAACATTCTGCACCGAGAGGGCTGGCAGGCGCTGGCACAGGCTGCCCGGGGATGGGGGTGTCATCATGCCTGGGGGTGTTCAAAAACCATGTGGCTGTGGTGCTTGGGGACATGGTTCAGTGGTGGCCTTGGCAGTGCTGGGTTAATGGTTGGACTGGCTGATCTTAAGGGTCTTTTTTGACCTAAACCATTCTGTGATTCTTCAAGTCGTGCAATACATGATAGCTTTTTATTATATTAGTGGCTCACCGGCTCAGTCAGGTGCCTCTCTGTGCCACTTGGATGTATGGTTAAAAAATGGTATTTGTTTAAAAGAAATTAAAGCTGCAGATCCTCCGGAGACATAGTGCTTGTAGGGCTGCGTCAGTGCAGCCAGTGGTGGTTCTGTGCTGGCTGAGCTGGTGGCAACTGCGTGCGTGTGAGCTCCTCACCCGTGGCGGCAGCCGGGGAGAGGTCCTGTATGAGCCCGTGATGCCAGGCAGAGCTACATCACATGTGTCCTGGGTTGTGATGGTGTCAAAGGACCATGGCTGTGGTTTGGACAGTTGGTAGGAACTCCTTATGTTGCAATATTAAGAGCTGTAGGAGTTCGCAGGCTGGGGTGACAGCGGTCAATGATGGTGTGTGGGTGGCCGATGAAGCTGATGGAAGAGCAGGGTTGGTTTGCCACCTGCCTTGCAGTGCCTGAAGGTAGTGTCCTCCGAACCAAGGGGTGCCAGCCTTTGTTTTGGAGCCAGGTCTTGCTCAGAAAACTGGTTATCTTACCCCCTGGGCTGGCTCGGGTGCCTGCCATGCCCTGGGGCACTTGCCATATCGCTGCTCCTTCACCATGGGCTGGGATTGCTGTTCCTCTGTCTCCTGCTGCTGGGAGGTCCGAGACAAAGCCTCATAGATGTCTGCTGCACTCGCTCTGGGGATGCTGTGCTCCATGGCAAGGCTGCTTTCCTTCCCTGCAGCATGCTCAGATACTCCTACTCTTTAAGCATCCCTCTTTTCCCTCCTGGTGACTTTTCTTGCCTAAATTTCAGCTCATCGTAGCACTCAGTAACGCTTTATTGGGTGCGTCAGGAGCAAACACAGCTCCTTCCCTTGCCTTTCCTCCATAGTGCTGGCTCGGGGTCATGCACTGATGCTGCATCCTGGAACACTGCAACCTGGAGCAGGGCTGAGCAGCAAGAAAAACAGCGGTTCTGGGCAGAGGGCGCTGAGCTTCGAGGGCGTGCGGGTGTAGTTAGTGTACAGGCACATAACTGAACTGGATCATGGATTTTGGCAGCTTAGAAAGCTGTTACCTGTTGATGAAAGTGCCATTAAGGTCCTTGACTGTCCTAAATAGAAGGCTGAGCAGTTTGCACGAGCTGCCTGCATGGATGGCTTGAAAGAACACCTTTTCAGTGAGGAGCAAGCAGATCGTGATGTCCTCACAAGCATATAGTTCAGCTCATCTCTGGGAGCTTGCAGACCCTTTGTTTGTCTGGTCCTTCGCCCACACGTGCCTGTTGCTTGTGGTTCCTGTGACCTGTGCCATTCCCTTGGAGGATGAGAGGAGCACATCGCTTCCTTCTCACCTCTTCACCTGTCAAAAGTCAGCTCTCACTGGGAAACAAAACTTTGCATTTTACTGCTGTTAAAATGGAGTGGGGTGATTTGTATTGACAGCAGAGCTGCTTTCCAAGTGCAGCCGTACGTGCTTTCTGAAATGGGAAGGGTGAATTATTGGAGCGCCGAGTGACAGAGGGCATGGAAGGGGGAGCCTCTGGTCCACGGCTGTGCCACCTTCCTACACTTAGATTTATCCTCCCTTATTTCACCCTGAATTTATTCCCCTGGGCATATCATTAATTTATTTAGTGCTGCCTTCATTTCCCTCCGCTGACCTTTCTTAGAGGTTGCAAAGTACTCGCAGTGGCAAAGAGAGCGATGCCTGGTGAATTAGTGCATATAAATATGCATGGAGGAGATGCGCATGACTCCCCATCAATTAGCTACCAAAACCGTGCCCTTTTTGGTTTTGGATGGGAAGTATTTAAACTCTGCTACGGCACACTACTAAGTGGTCTTTGCAAGTCTGACTTGAGCAAATCCTGGGAGTCTGCATGACCTCAGAGGGAAATGAACTCTCCAGCCTTTTTACTTTGCTCCTGAGCTGAGAGCTCTTGCTTGCTTCTGCTCTCTCTAACCATCACCTGATTTTTTGCCTTATATTCTGCTTTCATCTGTCCTATAATCTATCACCTTGTCTCCTTTAGCATTTTAGCTTTAGTATTTCTCTTTCTGTTTTCCTTCTCTTCTGTCTTCTTTCTAAACTTTGCTAACCCCACAGTGGCATCACAGCCTTTCCTGCCCTCTTTTCTCCAACTTCTGCTGCACCATTTTTGATATCCTCCATCTCCAGCACCTTCCCGTGTTCTCCTTTGTTACCAGGATACCCACTGATTTTTATTTACTTATCCTTACAGTCCTTTGCAACTCTAGGAAGAGAAGACGCCTCTTTCCACTCCTCATTTTGTTTGATCCATTTTAAGAGCACACAGTTCCTCAGCTCTGCCACCCCCCTTCCCTTCCCCGCCCATTGTGGACACAAGCGACTGGTGCTTGTCAGCCTTTATGGCTTGAATGAGCTAATGGTGAGATGCCCACATTCCACTTTTCCTAGTATTAGTATTTTAATGGAGCTGAGAACTTGACATCTACTAAGAGACTTCCCCTGTACGTCTTGGATTATGGGTTTGGGAACCTGTGTAGATCTGTAACTTGATTCTGTAAACCTGTCCTACGGATTGGCAGGGACCAAATTTCTTGGCACACATCTCGTATAACTTCTTCTGAAGAGCTTCCTTTTCTTTTACTTGAAAAGATCTAGTGGTGCTTCCGTGATAAGTGCCTCTCTGGATGCAAATGCTCCTCAGCCCTGTCAGCAAACCATCACAGCCCCTGGGACCACTCGTTTCTATGTGGTAACAGGACTCCAGGCTCATCTTTGTTCCATCAGAGGAATGAATGACGGAGAGGAGTAGAAATTTTTATTTAATCTGACCCACTTCAATGTATTTTGGATAACTCCTCCCTCTCCCCGCAGCTCTCTGGAATTCCCCAGATGGGAATGAGCTTTGATAATTTCGCCTATAATGGGGAACAGCTTCAAAGCAGGGCTGTGTGGGAATGGTGTGGGTGAAGTATAAGCTCAATATGGAAATTGGGATCTTCTCTCTGTTCCTCTTGCCTTAATTCCTACCCATCATGTCTTACCTTTATTCCCTTCCCAGCTTCTCCAGAGTCCACGCAGAGATTTGTTCTTCTGCTTGTGCCTCCTCAAGGTGTCATTATGTGCCTCTGGGTAAAGGCTCAAGAGGTCCTGATGCTTGGCTTTTCTAAGATAGTCTTCCAAGGGTTTGTCTAAGGAAGATGACTTTGAGACCTACATCCTCCATTGAGGAGTGCCGAGATGGCTGTTCCCCAGATACAAAGTCTTGGTCATGGCTGATGCAACTGCAAGCAGATTGTGCAGGTTCCCCTCAGCAGGAGCTGCTGTAACCTCAGTCCTGCAGGTCTGCCGTCATGGATTCTGGCGGTGTCGTGTAATTCAGAGAAAGCCTTGCCCTCAAAATGATGTTTTTGAGGAATGAAGTCGCCAGCTGTGTTCATTTGAACTGCACAATATGTGTAAGGCTCTCTCCCTGTGTGCCTAGCCGTGTAGGGTATACAAAAAGAGATTCCCCCGTTCTGTATAATTAATTTACAGTGGATGTCTCTTTTTCTGGTGTGCGTTTGAACTCTTTATTCTTTGTTCATTGTAAAGGGCTTAACGGTTCCTGTTCCTTGATTCTTTCATCAGTGAAATGTTTTGGAAGAGAGGTTAGAGTCCCCCTGTGACCTGCCCTGGGTGGCCCAAGCCTGTAGACCTTGCAAAGACATTACTTTTTTGGCCTGAACACAAGTCTCTCAAACCTTTAGCCTGGCTAAATGCTTTGTACAAACAGCCGCATACTGATCTGCTCTATTCTCTTGTGATTTTCTGCTCAAGGGGCTGTACTGTAGGTGGCTTGCTATGTTTGCCACTTGCCTTGGTAGTGGAGACAGTACAATAAACAAACCCGACAGTACTGAGGCCAGCACTGTGCTTGGTTGTTCCGAGAAAATTATCCTGAAATCTGGTTGAAGAGATTAAAACCAAGAAGAACTGGCTGTGTCTTTCCTCTAAAGCTCTGTTCTCTTCTTTGTTTCTTTTTTTCTTTAAGACTTTGTTCATTCCTCCTTCAAAATAAGTTTGTGGCATTGGTATGTAAAATGTGACCTACGATTACAGAAGGTACGGCTATTTTTCTAACAACCGTGGGGTGAAGCATTGCATTCATTCCTCTTCGTGCTCAGAAGGTACGGCTATTTTTCTAACAACCGTGGGGTGAAGCATTGCATTCATTCCTCTTCGTGCTCCTCGCAGCCGAGTGCTGTAGCAGCTTTCTTCCAGTGTCTGAGCCGTGTTCCCGGTCTCATTTCTTCTGTAAGACAAATAATATGACCTCATACGTCATTTCACTTCTTGGATGTCAAGTGCTCTGTTAATGCAGTAGAGACTCCAATCTGGGTTTTTTTGCTGAGAATTACTGTTGAAGCAAATGTTGGTTCACCATGCTACCGTTGCTGTAATGTGCCGTGGTAAAGAGTAGCATCACTCCATAACTCTCCCAGCCTTCCTCCCATACAGTTCCTGAGGAAGAGATGGCTAAAGGTGAGCTGCTAATGAGCAACCGTGTCTTGGGATGAAATCTGTCTTGGGTTGCTCATGAGCAGACGATGGTAGTGATAAATCCACCAGTCTTGTGAAAACATTCAAAACCCAGTCACAGGCATTTTCTCATGAGGTTTTGAAATTCATGCTTTCGGGAAGATCTTAAATTTCACAACTCCATGTGTGTTTCTAAATAGATCCCTAGCAGCTGGGAAGCCCTTAATCCAAAATAGAATTTTTTCTTTCATTGCAGTCCTTTCAGGGTTTCTGTTTTCCAGGGTTTCTCCAAATATAATCGGTAACATGATGTGACCCCATCCTTAGAGGGTAGGACATAATGGTTCAGCCGGTTTGTTGGGTACCTCAACGCAGGGACGCCTGCGCCACTGAGCTGCCCAGGGCAGTTTCATCTCTCAAGGGGATGCTCAAATGCTGTTTCTCGCATCTAAATGTTTTTAGCTTCTCAGGTACGTGCTTTTCCAAAGTGGGGGTGTTTTAGGATTGATGTGGCTTTGGGGATAATTTTTCCAGATGAGACAGTGGGGTGTAGAGCAAATGTGTAAAGATGATTTATCCCTTGCAGATCAGAGTCAGAAAGCTTGTGTTAGTCCTCCCTTGCGTGTGTGCTGGCTCAGGCAAGCTGCAGTCAAATTTTATAGCAAACGTACATTAAAATGCCTTTACGGTTACAATTAATTAAAACAGGTTTTGAGGGTTAAACGTAAACTCACTTTGGACTGTTTGCAGCCTGAACATTGCAGCATTGGTCAGTGAAACTGGCTGGAAGCTGAGCAGCTCCTATCTCTGCCCAGTCCCATCCTGTGGAAAAGTGGCAAAGTCTGCAGGCACAACCACGGGTGGTTTCTCTTGGCTTTGAGTCACACTTTTCCAATCCAGAACCCAAATGCCAACAGTCACATACATACTTTCTCTTCTTATTTTTTATTATTCATTTCTAGTAGTAATGCTGGATAAAAGGAATGATTTTACAGCCGTGTTTGCTATTGAACAGCAGAAGTTGTCACTTGACTGATGGCAGCAAAGATGAGTGATGGCTTTAATCTTAGAGCTCTTCTGGCATCAGAAAATATGAAAAAGCAAAGCTGTGGCTGTCTGAAAACTGGCCGCTGTGTCCCTGGAGGTACCTGTGTCTGTATTGAAGGATGTTCTCCATCCAAAGATTTTAATGGAAGGTGGAGCAAGGAAGCTGACAAATAACCCTTCTTTGGTTTCCAGAAATAAGATGGCTGAGGAATAGGGCTGAATCCAGTGTCTAAGTTATTAGTCTGTTCTCGTTAGAGCCATGGGGGACTGGGCTGCTGTAGGAGGTCTTTAAAAATAGGACTGAGATGATTTGCTTTCCTTGTTTTGTGTCATTTGCCTGAAAATTGAGATAACTTTTGGAAGGAGAAGTCAAGGAGAAGACCATCTGGCATGAAATGATTATGCTTAGCATTTAAGGACAGGACAGGCTTTGTCTGTTAGTACCTCTGTGTAGTCATGGAGATAGAAGGCAAAATCCTCCTTCCTTATTGCCAAGCCATTCTTAATCCTCAGCTTTGTGGAGCTGCAGGAGCTGTGTTGAGTTCCTTTGTGGTAAAAACCAGAATAGTTGGGTGATAACGGGCCATCTACAACTTCAGAATCTGTATGTTGGTGTATATTTTCCCTCCCTTCTTCCTTTCTGCCATCGTGTGTGGTTGCATCTCAAGAAAACATTTCCTTCTAGCGTGCAGCATCTTCAGTGTCTGCAGGAGCAACAAAATTCAGCCGAAGGCAGAAGCTCCCTCTTGAGTCTTTCATGACGTTGACTTGTGGCTTCACAAATTAGGTCCCCTTGGTGATGAAAAGTTGCATGGAGAGCAGAGATAAAGCCATTACTTCTGTAACTAAAGAGGGTGAAAATTAAGTGAAGTTGGGCAAAATCAACCTCAGGCATATCTTCAAAAGACACACTTGAATGTGTGCAGTCATTGGCTTCGTGAGCGCTACCAAGCAAAAGCTGTTAAATGGCATGGAAGAGCTAAGGTCCTCTGATGTGGATTCATTCAAGTCCCCCTCAGTGATTTTAGACTTGGTTTAAATAATGGATTAGAAGAAAAATAAATGACTTAAGTATGAAATTTTGCCCAGATTACACTGGATGGAGGTAAATGTGGCCTTGGAAATACTCTCTTCCCTTTAGAAGCCAATGTTATTCAGTTGTCAGATGTCTTCATCCAACATAAATAAATATGCCACATAATGGCCGTGATTCTTCCCATTTGGGGTGACTGTGTGCTGGCATTAGCGCACCATACCAGATAATGCAAATAATCTGTTGCCGAATAATTAATGATGTGGCTGGGCATATTTTTTTGAAGAATGCTTATGGAGCCTGGTGACAGGCGTGAAATTAGAAAATTCCTTCAGCGCCCTAAAATATAAATAGCTTTCGGAACTGAAAAGAGTTTCACAGCTGAAGATTTTATTGTGTTGAGAGGAAAAACTTTTCCACCCCCATCCCCCCCTTTCTTCTCGGCGAGTTGTTTGTCCATTCACAAAACAAATACTCTGAAGCCCAGTACGGCTCATGGGAATAAATTTCAGGTCGAATTAGTACAGTTTCCTTGCTGTCAGGACGGTGGAATTAATGGTGTTTTGATGACACGAATTTTGAAGGGCGAACAAAGACGCTGAAGGGAGGGAGACATGACTCCTTAGAAGCGCGGTCCTCCTCTCCCCCAGCCTCTCTTGTCTTCCCTGTCATCCGTCTGCCAATCTCCCTGTCCATGGTTAGTTAAAGGCGCTTTTTATCCTCTTTTCTTTCCCACAGAGTTTGCCAGATCCGGCCCAGTGCCTGGGTTCCAAGGGGACACGCTGCAGTTGGCCTTCATCGACTTGAGACAAGTAAGTCTTTGTGTTTTTGTTTTTTGTTTTTCTTTTAAGATGTGTGACTGAAGACCATCAGGTCTTAAGGAAAGGGAGAGGAGGGGAAACGGCGTCAGTGATTTACGCCAGAGACCTATATTTCCCCCCTCCTCCTCCTCCCTGCGCTCGAAGCCATCTCCTTATTGAGTGCGCCGGGGTCCTGGAGATGGTGGAGGTGAAAAGGGCTGGTGGTACGGGGGCGAGAAAGAAAGCCATGCCTGACCCTGGCCGATGGGGTCCATTGTGCTCCCGTTGGCTTCTGCAGACGCGGCAAAAAGATAACTCGGCGACTCTCCCGGCTGACGCCAAGCAGGTGGTGCTAACAGAGAGAGCAGTGATGCAGAGACCGCCCGCCTCGAGGACTTTTGTTCACAGATAATGCCCACAGAGGCGTTTTGCGAGGGTGAAGGAATTTGCATTCGGGTTTGTGTGGGGAGAGTATGCCTGTGTGCGCACCCGTTTGTGTCCGTCTTTGGCTTAACAGTCCCCCCCTGCCCAGTCCCCTCTTCCGCAGATGGTCCCCAGCCATGAATGACAAAGTGGCTCCTGGGGAAGATGATTGGGAAAGGCTCCACCCATCGGTGGCCACCTCTCGAGGGGGCCCCACTAGGGCCAAGTTGACCATAGCAGGTACTGAGGCATCTGTGGGGCTTGGCAAGCCAGTTTAGGGAAAAGGGCCATTCTAGCAAGTCATTTGTTTGGGGTAGAAATGGGCATTATTGATATACTGGGCTGGGGGGAAAAAGTGAGGTGGTCCTGTCATCTCTTGGCACTGAAGATGGATGGGTTGGATAGAAAGTCTGAATGAAGTAAGACTCAATGACTGATGCTTCTCTCCTATTAAAACAATCTTTTTTTGTCTGTTAAACCCCCCTGGCTTTGTCCCTCCTGCCATCATGATGCAGTGCCTCTTGTTTTCAGGGTTGACGTAGTTTGCATTCTGAAAACTTTCGGGTGCCGAGGGTATTTCTTAAATCTGCATAATCCCTTATATCGATGATCTCCTTACCACTGGGACTCTGATTCATGCTGGAGCTGCTTTTAACCCGTAAGAGTTTGAGAACCTCTCTGAATCCAATTGATGTGCAGGGAGCAATCTGTCGTCCCATGACACTTCTGCAGAGCAGCAATAAGTTTAATATCATCGAGTTGCTGCGCGTTCGCTTTTCGAATGCGGGCCTGCCGGTAACTGCCAAATTTGTTTGCAAAATGGTCAAAAGAGCTACATGGGAAAGGTGTGTGTTATCACTGCTACGCGTTGACACTTTTATCTTCATTAGCTTCTTGGCACTTTACTGACTGAGGCACTCAATGCGCTCACAACCTTCTGGGTATGAGGAAATGGGAAGCTTTGGTCCTTTTCCAAGCACGAGGACATGAATGCGGGGATTTTGAAGAGGAAAGCTGTGGCTGTTTGAAGAGTGAAATGCCTTAAAAATGCTCGGTGAGGTTCAGCTATTCTGAGCCAGTGCATTAGCAGTGAAATGTTTGTACGGCTCATAAATGCAAAACGCAGCCAAGTGAATTCAGCTCTGGCAAGGAGAAAGCTAACAGTAGCGCTCTCCTATTCCTCCTCCTCTGTCAAATGGTTGTCTTTGTACACGGCGTTCTCTGCTTGGTTTTGGAAGGGTAGTCCCAACTTTTTTTTTTCTTGCATTTAAAAATTACAGCTTTTCTGAATATTGCAAGGAGAAGGGGGAGATGCTCTGGCCTGTTGAGTTTGAGGTGAGGGCAGGCAGTCCTAGAGCTTCTGGATAGCAGGGATGCTTGTTGGTGCCAAGTATGATACAGATAATGGACGACATCTTGTTGCTCCAATTAGAGAAGAATCCACCTATCACCAGCTTATGGAGATTAGCAATAATGTACAAAGGTGAAGGAGTTCCCTGCTCCCTTCATCCTGTTGATGACCTAATCCCGTGACATGCCATGTGTCACTAAAGTCCATCTGTGTGAAGCTCCGTCAGCTGCTCTGGGGCCGTCACAGCTCCAGTGCTCCCTTGGACTTCTTGGACTGCAGCTCCAGGTGCAGGGTCAGGGAGCAGGGGATAGCTGGAAGGATGGGTGGATGAAGGGGTGCAACAAAGAGAGGTGTTTGATTTGTTCTTCGACTTGTTAATAGTTTGTTCATTTTGGACATTGCATTCTTTCTCTTTTAAACCACCAGATGTTAACACAATATTGACTTAAAGCTGTGAACGAGGACAAAGATAGCACCTGATAGTGTTTGTGTTTCTGGCTGTTTTCCTTCGCAGAGGAACGAATGCTGGCATAGCTGCTAAAAGCGTGTTTCCAACCTGAAATCTGGACAGGCTTCTCAAAATTGTTACAAGTAATTTCAGGTTTATGTTTCAGGTAGGTATATACTTACCTTGGAGCTGCTCTGTCAATTAGCGTGGCTTTGCACGAGCAGGCAGAAGCAGTCTGGCTTGGTTATGTAGGAAGGAAAAATGACTGTGCAAAAAAATGCACCAAGTAAGCAAGGAGGTTAAAGAGGCTTCCCCCACCCGGCCCGATATATTTCAGTACTGGCTGTTACAGAGCAATTGTAGATGAGAGAAAAATTTCAAAGGAATGTGGGACAATTAAGTTTAAGGGAATGACCAAAATTAATTCCTAGTACGATAAATTACAAAATGATAGAAAACCGTAGTGATTTGGTTTGTGTCTTGAATACAGGTCCTTGTAGTGGAAAATGAGCCCTATAAAATGTCATTGTCTAGACTAGGGGTCCTCAAACTATGGACGGTGGGCAGGATACGGCCCCCAGGGTCCTCAATCTGCCCCCCGGTATTTACAGACCCCCCCCCACCTCCCCCCCGCTGGGGGTTGAGGGGGGAAACCAAGCAGCCGCAGATGACTGCCTGCCACTGCATCCGCACGCCAGCCCCCTGTTTAAAAAGTTTGAGGACCCCTGGTCTAGGAGCATTGGAGTTCCTCCTTGTTCAGTGCAGTGGATTCAAGTGTTAGATCCCTCTGTACATTACAAGCCTGATTTTCCCTTGTGCTCAAGGAAGTTGGGAGCAATTCCATCACCTTAATGGTGAAGAGGAAAAGAGTAAAGCCCTGAGAATCAAAATTGCTATTCTGAGCAGACAGTAATTTTAAAAGGGACTTTTCTTCCCATCCCGGGACAATTCTAAATCCACAAATGCCTTTAATGAGGTGATAAAGTATACCAAGTTGCATCTCAAATCCTTCTGTAAGAGCCCTTTTATAACAAGGGTCTGACAGTGATACTCAAATATTTAAGGCTTTACAAGGAAACAATAGTTACTTTTTCCCATTAAACTTTGCTCTTACGAACTCAGTGCTATATGTTGGAAATCTGAAATAAATTTAGTTCCATAAATAACCTTCTTTAAAATATGAAAGGCACCTAAATAATTTAGTCTTCTGCATCTTCCTTTCAAAAGTGATTTAGGCGCTTCTGTCCAAATAGCATTGAATGTCCAAATACCACTGAAGATCTCCAGGAGCTTTCAAAGCAGCCCCAAGCCTGCACATGCAATAAGTTCACTGTTCTCCCCGCAGCTTCTGGCCAGCTGGAAATGTTTTAGCTTTTCATTTTCTTGGGTTTATTATAAGAAAGTTAGTTGAAGAGGAAGGTTTTATGTTTGTCTGTGAAGTCGCTGCAATCCACAGCCTTGCTGATCTCTCCTACAAGCCAGATCGACACTCATGGCCGCCCGCCAAGGAAAATCTGTCTCCAGCACTCGAAGAATTTCACTCTGGGCTGTAGCGAGGGAACGTACTCAATGGATTAGAGCTCCTTACTCTAGGCCTCTCTGTCTGTCCAGTAAATTATAAATCCTGTGGGCTGAATTTCCTCTGCAAGTGCAAGCTTCAGCATCGAGGGAGATCTAGAGAAAGGAAGGCAGGAGCCCATCTTGTTGGGGGCACACGGACCTGCAAGGGATGAGGACAGGGAGGTTCCACCCTTCTGCTCCATCATTTATTCTGGAGTACTTTATGGTTATAACTTGGTGGTAGTGATGAATTTGAGCATCAGCTCTTCAAACCCCATCAGTGAGGCTGACAGGCAAGCGCTATCACTGGGCATGGAGCAGCTCTTCTGCTTACCGCTCGCCCAGTAGCAATCATTTTGTGCGTCTTCTTACTGTGTTTGAAAGCTGGTTGTGGTTATTGTGGGTGCGTGTTGGATGCTGGCTAGCTGGGTAATGAGAGGTCTCCCTCTGATGCATTAATTTTTCCCTGTTACCTCTGATGGAGATGCTTAATAAAAAGGGTGTTGCCCTTAGGAACACCGTTCCCTTCCATCCCTGCTCTGTGCCCCATTCTTCCCTTCATACAGGTTTCCTGTCTCTTCTGCATCGTTTGCATAGTTGCTGAAGGGGCTTTTTTTTCATGTAGAAGGCAAAATACGAAGTTAGGCAGGAGCTTTTAGTTGTGTGAAATGTGCGGTTGTTCCATCTTTGCCTCCATCTTAATTTCCCCTAGTGACTTTTGAACCTCCTGGCCCGTTTTGGCCATGTTTGGTTGATGGGTCTCAAATGTGTAACGGCCCTACATCTGTGTCTAAAAGTATAAGCCAAAATAGAGGAGAAAAGTTGCAGTGTGCTCATCCCTTAGGCTCAACCTTGGGAGAAACCCATGGTGAAACCTGGATTTCTTGGTTCTATGCTTGGTTTTAAGGGACCACCTGCTGCCATGTAGGAAGCAGCAAACCGTAAGGTTACGCTGAGAGATTCAGTGATGCTGGTGTTCGTGGATATCCAGCTTAGCTTTTTATGAAAACACCGGCTGATAAATCAGGTTTTTAAAGCTCTGTCTGACTTGGTTGTTGGCTGCTTTAAAGGCACTTGGAGGGCTGGAGCTGTGCAAGGTGAGCCTGTATTGAGAGAGGTGTAACCCTGTCTCCTACTGCTGCCATGTGGTCCAGGGCTTCCATAGCCAGTCCCAGGCACAGTGGCTGAGGGCAAGCCCTTCCAAATTTAGGCTAAAGGGCCAAGGCCTCATGGGTCTGTGCCTGGACAGGACACTGCAAGGCTCTGGCCACCTCTCTGCTCTGTTCCCTGAGGCAGTGTTATGGTGGGAAGGTGGAGACAGACCCTCCTCGAGTTCCGAGGCAGCATCCAGGACAGCGTGCATGTTTGTTCCCACCAGGCAGGAAGCCCTGGGTTGTTTTTCTTAACTTGTTTTTATATTTTGTGGTTGAATGTGGTTTCCCTGCCCTGCAATGTCTAATGAGATCTCTGAGGAGCCGTGTGGAAACAAGACATTGGGTGAGCCTGGGAGCCAGTCCTGAGCCTGCTGAGAGGGGAACTGCCAGTGCCATGAGTGTGCAGCGGTGTGGAGAGAGGCTCGTTAGATGTGAAACTGGTTTGGCTTATTTTTCCCCACTTATTTTGCTGATAGAAGTTGAAAATCGTATTAGAGGGATGATCAATTAAGTTAACTATCTCAACGAGATGTCTCCTCTTTGCATGTGCTTGCTTGTGTCTCTGAAGCACAGGTGTCTGTTTTAAGAGTTCAGACAGAGTAGCTGCTGCGTTAATCACTGGATGCAGTAAGGCAGAGATGAAAAGGTGACTCATGAGTTTCAGCTCATGTGCCTCCTCGCCTGTCGCTGTTTTTCTGTGAACTGCAACACCCCTGGCCCGCTACCTTGTCCATCTTCAGCCTCGTGGCTTGGCTGGTTCTCCCAGATGCCTGTTGCCCTGCTCTGGCTAAAGGCTGCAGCATGGCAGAACTATACACTATTTTTTTTTGAGAAGCACTCTTGTACATTTTGGTTTCTGGTCATTAGTGTTTGATGCCCTTTGCAAGGGGACTTTTGCAATAGGAAGACAACACTTAATTTTACATCTCACTTAGCTTACATTTTCTCCTCTCCTTATAACTGCATCCCTTTACTCCTGTGTTTACCCTGTATTCTGTCCTTGCTTGATAGTGCTTGCTTTAAT
Organism: Falco cherrug; assembly: GCF_023634085.1. Taxonomy (NCBI): domain Eukaryota; kingdom Metazoa; phylum Chordata; class Aves; order Falconiformes; family Falconidae; genus Falco; species Falco cherrug. The sequence goes on along the minus strand of NC_073697.1, from coordinate 39,561,124 downwards.
TATTTAACCATTACTACACAGCCTCTGCCACATTCTCCTCCCCAGCAAAGTCATCTGAAGCCCTTCAGTGGCTCTTGAGAGCGGTCCTGCATGCCCTGCTTGCAGCTGTCTCCCAAGCGGTGTCAAGCGAAATGTTGAATTCTATTAATCTTTCATTGCAAATGTCATCTTCTTGTGCACTAAGGAAGCAAGAGGTGTGAAGACACATGTTCCAGTTGCAGCCTTAATTCTTAATTTCCCAGAAATGATGGGTTTGAGCTAGTTTTATCATTACCATTAAATATAGGGTTTTGCCGTTAAGATCGTATCTCCAGGCTGTTAATTACTTTCGTTGCTGCTGTATGAGTTCCTTCCACTGATTAGTATCTTTTGGATAACACAGCCACCGTTATTAATCGTGTTCATTACGGTAGTGCCTACAAGCCAACTAATAGCTGCCCATTTTGCTGGGTCTTGTGCAAACACGAAGACCTGAAGAGTCTAAACAGATGATGGAGACCAGGAGGGGCAGGCCAAACACATCTGACTTACAGCCAAACACATTACTGCCAATTAAATGGTATTTTGTTTCCTATCACGATGCTTTTCTAAGCATCCAGAAGCCATTGCCACATCAGCTTCCCAGAGGTGGAGACATTATTGCCTTCATCCTCTGTCACACCTCTCTACTTCCATAGACCCACATTATGCTGTTTTTTCTAAATGCCAGATTGCCTGGGGAAACTAATTTCGAAGCTGTAGTCTGGTGTTAATTTATGGTGGACCTCAGTGGTGTCTGTGCCACTCCAGCATCATGCTGAGTTTCATCTCAAAAGCTATCTGTATGGAGTAATACCATAATTTTGTTAACAAAAAAGAGACTTGTACATTAGCTTTCTCCCTCGAGAAATGCCTGGATTTGTTTCCTAAATCCATATTGGGAATGAAATTACCTTTGAAAATGTGTGCTGTAATCCCCTGGTGGTAAGTAACAGTTTGTGTAAAGTTACAGATTTATTAAGGCCCGTTTAAAACCTTATGAATTTCACGTGCTCATACGAGTTGCCTGCTCTTTGGAAGGTGGAGCTGGCCATGCCCTTCAGCTCAGGTTAGAACCTGTTAACGAGGTGTGCCCAAGGCCCTCGACATCTGGAGATCACATGAGGCTGTGGGACCTATTTCCATGTCACCCCTTGTCCTTCAAGTGCTCTTTTGATTTCAAGGTATTTAGGTGTCTCCATCCATCTGTTGCCCACCCCATGTCTCCCTAGGAAACTTGGAAGAGGTGAAGAAATAGAAAGATAAGATGGAGGGAATGACTTAAAAGAACGCAGCAAGCAAAATGAACAAACAAAACCGTGCAGGTGTTTAAGGAGGGGCCTTTTGTGCCTTATTTTATGCTCTTAATATCACCCGATCCTTCTGCCTTGATGTTAGCACCATCCGTTTTAATCCCTGTTGGTAACATCAGAGCAAGGTGCTTTCTCTTTCTGGAAACCGTTTGGACCTTGATTAAAAGGTGTCTCAGAGCAGTTAGGACACATAAGAAGTAGCAAGAAATGGTTTGCAAGCTGTGTTGGAACCTCCTAAAGGTCAGGCTGGACTCCAGCATGTGGGAGTGCTTTTCCAGGCATCCTGCACCTCTTGGGTGCTCAGCACCTAAAGTACTCCTACAAAAAGGTGCTCCATGTTGGAGGCCCACCATGGATGACAGAGGCATTTTTTCTCCAGTTGGACACACCTTTATGTGAACGTCCATGGAGACATGCTCAGACATGGATTGTTGGGTAGGCATTGCCCAGGGAGCTGTGCAGGAATCCCCTGGGCTGCGGCTAACCCAGTGCTCCAGGAAGGACATTCCAGGGTCTTGGCCAAACCACTGTGTTTCTGGCTTGTTAGGCTCAGGGTACAGGGTTGGTTGTTATTTTATTTTTTTTTCTGGTGCCCAAAACCCAACAGTATTTGAAAAGGGCACATTAAGTAGTTTATTTATTTTATAAATCGGTGATGTCTGACTCACAAAGGCAGGATGCTTCAAAGTTTGTGCTGAAAATCCAAGCTGCTGCTTGCTATGCTCTGCAGAAAGGGGATGGGGAGAGGGAAAGACACGCAAAGGCGTGAGCTCAGAGCAGATTTAGAGCCTTAACTCTGATTTTTCTTGCTTTGGCGGGTTTAAGCTAGTCTTAGTGTTACTTTAAACATACCCTTCTGTAGTTCAATTATATTAAAATCATAACGATCCCTAGTCCCTTCGGCTGCTCGAACTTGGTTAGATTCCCTCACTTTTGATCCAGGAAGGATTTAGTGGCATGGTGAGGAATTAAAAGTGCCTGGATGCTCCCCAGAGCCTTCAAACAAAAAAGAAATCAAGAGTGCAAACATACTCTGTTAGCACTTCTCTTACGTGGAGATTGCTGCCTGGGTTTCTTTCGTTAGGGCATGGCAATGGAAATTGTGGGGTCTGTCGACACTTTATAGACTGGAACAATAAAAACAAACAAACAATCAAATCCTCTTTCATTGTGAGATTTTTGTGCTAGACAAAAGAAATAAAGGGAGGAAATGAGGAATCTGAAAGTGGGAAATGGACTTTTCTATCACATGGTTGTCTGTTAAATTCCTCGAGATGTCATGTAAACAGTGCACCAAGTGTGTGTACATGTTGAAATCAGAAGGTGGTGGGGTGGGAGATAACTTGTTCTCACCTTAATCTGTGCTTTATGATGACCCTGGAGGTTTTCTGGCAGCCAACTGGGCTTTTGGTGCTGTGGCCACCCCCAGGTCTGGAGTTTGGTCCCATACACCCCATGCCACTGTGTCTATCTGCTGAAGTTAATGCAGAAATTACATATTTTTCCTCTTTCCAAGGCTGTGCACTGAGAGCAACTCAGTAAAACATTATGCAATCACTCATTATTCCTTTCTCTTGTTTTCATATATATTTTATGGTAACACAAGCAGTGCAGCTGCTCAGACGGGACTCCATGAAGAACGTCAGCGATAGGCAACCTTGCGCTGGAAGGGGGAGCACCTTTCCGATGTGTTTTATTCCTCTAAGACTCAACAGTAGACTCTGCCTCCTGCTGAGCACCCCCAGCTCTGGCTGCTTGTGGTCCACCCACCCTGGAGCAGGTTGCTGTTGCTTCAGGCATCTGCTGCCGTGGCATGAGCAGCAGGAGCTGGCCCATGCTGGTGGGAGCAGGGATCTCCCTGCTGTGCCCTCTAATTGCAGGAGGCTGTGAGACAGTCATCCGACCGGGGAAACAGACACCGCTGGAGTTATAAGGCCCACTTTCACCTTTAACCTGCTGATTGAGGTGGGATTGATGGGGAATAGAGAGGGCCAGAGGTGGTTGCCCTTCACCTCAACATCACTGCCTGTGAAACTGAATCCGCTCCGGCGATCTGGGCATGCCTGGGAGCTGTCACTCTTGAGCTGGTGAGGAAGAGCCGTCCATAAAGAAGCCTTTATGGAGCTGCCTTTCATGACATCCTAGCTTCACCTTGTGCAATGTGGGGTTTTTTTTCCCCCTGAGAGCTCCTGTTGCTTCTGTGAAAGTGAAGAGTTGCTCAGCTCAGCTCAGCTGGTGGCTCTCCCTGGAACATGTCAGCTGGACCTTGGTGGGTGGTAAAGTCAGTTCTGCAGAGCAGTCTTGTCCTTGAAGCCGCAGGGAAACAGTATCCCGATGCATCCTTGTAATTCTTCTCCTTGGGATCTCTCAAGTGCAGCTGGATTGCTGGGTTGTCATTTTCAGAGCAAGGGAATGTCAGCTCTTGGAAAGCCTATTGCGGTATTTTGCCACTCAAGCAGTCAACTCTCTGAAACGACACATGCAAATCAAAAAGCTGCCAGTGGCATGATGAATACCTGGGGAAGGTATGCAGGGCAGGACTACTGGTGCTTTTATTCATCAAGGTGACTTCAGTTGCAAGGTGGTGGTTTGAGAAGCCTTCGGTACCACCCTGTATCCTTTAGGAATGAACTATTGATTACCTCTTAGAGAACCAGTCCTGGAGCAGCAGTCTGTTGTCAGACTCTCCCATTGATTTTTTTCCATTTGATTTAAAGAGTACACGTATTGACTAGCATTTATGTGGTGCCGTACACATGGATTAAGAGGTTAATAAATGAGATAAGGTTTGGGAGGAAAGGCAGGTGACTCGTATGCATCAGGGCCCTGTGAAGGAGAGAAGATAGAGGAGAGGGAACCTGACCTCTTCATGTTTTGAGCTGAAGCAGTGGAGAGCCCATGCAGGAATGGCAGCGGTGCTGGAACTTCAGAAGAAACCAGCAGAGAGGAGATGTGTCCTCCAAGTAAGTCAAGAGTTGGGATCTCAAGATTGTATTTTAAGATGACTTCAGTGTTATAGTTCAGCCAACGATTCCTACATGGAGCTCGGTCACTTGAGGTTATTGTACTGCACATTACGCACAAAAACATTGATCCTTCACAGTTGTCATTTTTATTGATGAATTGACAGCAAGGTGGCACTATATAGCAAGGAACATTACAGTATGATTTATTTCAACTTTTCTATTAGTTCTCTCACCATCCCATGATAAAAATAGTAATTTGCATTCCTACAGGTTCTGTTGGTTCCAGGGCACGCGTGTTTGATATTAAACACATGGCTGTAGTTGTTGCTGTTAGGTGTATAAATGCGTTATTTTCTAGGTTGGTTCTGCTAGGAGGGATTACAGACTGATCTGGTGACAGTGGGAAGGTTTGTGCCCTTGCTCTAAATCGGTACGTCGGTGTTTAAGTGTGGTTTTCCTCTGTAGTGTGAGAGGAGTGGTACAGGTGTCTAGATGTGGATGTCTGCTGCTGTTGTAGAAGCCCAGAAGTATCCTAGATGTCCACAAGACACAGGCAGACAGGACACAGGCATTCAAGAGGCTTGTGCCTTGCTGGAGTAGCAGCTGGTGGATGCCCTTAGGTGGCTAAAGTGGCACCAGATACCTCTCTTTAGGACATAGTTTGAATGATGGTTTATTAGAGGTATGTCAATGTCCGTTTTAGTAACAAAACTGAGCTCTGAGGTAACAGCTCTGCTACTAGTAGAAGTAATGGAAGATGAGGTGGGTTTTGTTCTAGCCCATGGGCTGGTTGTATTCCAGGTGTATGTGCTAATGCCATTTCAGTTTCTATCCTTAAATGTACCTATGCAATTTCATGGGGCCAGGAGTTGGGAACATAGTTGCCAAAAGGCAGTTCTTTTGCAGGATGAGAGGAAACAGCCTCAAGTTGTGCCAGGTGAGATTTAAATGGATACTAGATAGATATTAGATATCCATATTAGATGAGTATTAGGAAAAATGTGTTCACCAAAAAGGTTTTCAAGCATTGGAACAGGCTTCCTAGGGAAGTGGTGGACTCACCATCCCTGGAGTTATTTAAAAGACGTGTGGATGTGGCACTCAGGGATATGGTTTAGTGGTGGACCTGGTGTTATTTGGTTAATGGTTGGACTCAATGATCTTAAAGGTCTTTTCCAGTCTAAATGATTCTATGAGTCTTCATGCCCAGTGTTAAAGTGAGCAAACCAGTAACGTCCTCAGTTGACTTTCTGGCTTTTAGGTTGACTTTACGTTCTTGCCCATTAGTCAAATGAACAGTTAGTCCTAGAAACATAACAAACTTCACCACAGCATCACAGATTTAACATACGTTAGAGATCTGGTGTGCGACTTTGACTTAATATTAGAGTAAGGACCCTTGTTATTGCCTATTTTATATGTATCCAAAACAACAACGTGAATTCCAAGGTGGTGTGTGAGATCAGCAGAGTGCTAAGGGGGCTCTGTGTGCTATGATCGATAGGAAGGAAGAGGGCAATTAGGTTAATGGCCTTTAATTGATAAAGATTGAGGGGGTCTGACCACCAGCGCAGAGGTGTGGCAGTTTTCTGCTATGGGGCTTGTTGGAAGATCTGGCTGAAGGTGAAACCAGTCCAACAGACACACAGATTTTGCACCTGGTTCTAAGAACAGGTATGAAGATCAAATAAAGTGAAGACAGATTCCTTCTGGACCAAGAGGACCTCCTAACTTTCAGGACTGTCCAGGCAATGTAGAGGGGAGAGTAAATGAGGGATAGAGGAAGGGTACATCTGCATGGTGGCAATGGAAGTGGCCCACTGAGGAGTTTCTGCTTTGCAGGAGAATGTGTTGACTATGCTCTGTAACAGTTCACAGTGCATCGCACGTCGTTTGCAGTAATGCCTGAGCTAAGGTGAAGCCAAATGACTGAACTCCATTTTGCAGGCTCGACCCTTTCTCCAGTCACAGGGTTTGATGTACCTCCAGGGGCTGTTGAGGTTTCAGCTGAGATGAGCTTTCCTCTGGAAATGGTTGTGGCATCCCTATGGCTTCTGATGGCTCGCTTGAGGTTAAGCGATGGAAGAACCATTCAGTCTTCTCCTCCACCTCTCACTCCCTTTGAATTGCTAGTGGCAAGATGCAAACGTCCTTCAGACAACATATCTACGAAGCCTTCTGCAGGAGGCCCTTCCAGCGCACACAGAGAGGGTGGCTTATGCCCCTCTTGTAAAAAAAAACCCAACAACTCTGTTTTGTAATGGTTTTGAACCTGAGTCTTCTGCACCAAAAAAGAGGAATGTTTGCCTGCCTCCGACAGGGGTGAAGAATAGGGTGTTTTCCACCGTGGGCTGCATCTTCCTGTGACTGAAGACAGTTCAACCCCAAAAGTGAAGGAAGAGAGGTGGGTGGAACGGAGACTTATGACTCCAGACAGCATTTGTTATATTTAACTGTAATCTGTTCATTTAGCACCTGTTATTGCTGGATGCTGTAACACATTCTTGGACACCGTGTCTGCCTTGGTAGGGCTGTTATGAGATGAGATGCCAGACAGGTTTCTGCTGCAAAGACCCATCACCAGCTTAAGGTGTGTTTTCACATGGTTCTGGTGGATAATCCCTTGCTCCTTCTAATAAATCTAACAAACCACACGAAGTGCAGCATTTATTCAGGCCATGTGCTCATGCATATTAATCTCTCCAGCCGGCTTCTCCTTCATTCATTTAAATTCTCCTTCTCTATCAGGGCCCGGTGACAGCACTTCCCTGGGGGATGTGTTTTCGTGTAACAGCTAGCTGGCGTCAAGGCTCGTGGATCGATACTGTGCATGCTTTCAGCGTTTAAATTACCACCATGGTCTGTTGGTCTTGGCTTAGGCAAAAGAACCCCTGTGATGAAATGACACTCGATCTGGAGTTTGCCAGATAGTGTAAACAAGCACATTAGTTGGCCCGGATAGGCATGATAATTGCAGAGGGAGGCTGTTGCTTGATGGATCCATTAAAGTCAGCTTCAGGGAGCTGCATCGTCCTTTTACATTGCTGCAAAGAAAAGACTGAAAAAATAGCTGTGGCTGGAAGGTCTTGCTGTAGAACAAGAAGCACCAAATCTATTCTTCACTCTTCATTGCTGTGTTTGTGCCGCTTGCTTGGTGCAATTTGGGATTGCTTAGGGATCCTCTTTTTTTTTTTTTTTTTGGTGCTTCCTGCTGTAGGAGAGCTGTGGTTAAACGCAGTTGCATAGCCATCGCTATTGAGCAGCAGCATGCTATAGAAAATGGGTAGAGTTTTGTGTCCTTCTATTCCAGACCTCAAGTTCCTCCTTGATCCCATTGGAGGGGAGAAGCATCTGCCTTTCTCCTTCTCCAGAGCAGCTCTGACCATTTGCAGAGGACAGGGGGAACTTTTTACTTGCTTTAAGAATTTCTGTGCTTTGCAGAATTTTTGCTGCAGAAAGAAAATTTACAGAAATTCTGCAATTTGGAGGGGAGGTCCCTGGGAAAAACATTTAGAAAGGTGTGACAGAGGAGTGAGGGGGGGATCCTGATGCTTGTTCCCTGGTACCCACTCGTGTTGCTGAGAAACAGGTCAGTCACAGGGAAGGTTTTCAGGAGACATGGGAGTTACTTTGACTGAAGTTTGAAAATTCAGCTGTAAGAATATATTCACAGTATTAAGAGCTGTGGACCAGCTCTGACATACAAAAAAATAAATAACTGCTGTAATACTAGATGTTAGCTGCCCCAGCTTTGTTGACCCAACTTGTGCTTACTGGGCAATCGGCTGGGATGGCGACAGTTGGATTCTGTGAGTCACCAAGAGCCTTCATCTTGCTTGAGCAAATCCTGAGCTCATTAAATAGGGTAATTTCACTCTGGTTCTTGTCTTTTTTGATTAATCACTCAGCTGTGGTGGTTGGCCAGTCAGAGTTTGGGCTTTGGCTTGGTTTGATCAAACAGAGAGGTTGCAGAGCTTTCCTTTCTGGCACGTAGTTGGGAGTTTCATGTCTTTTGGGATGAGACCTCTTAACAGCAGATTGTTTAATTTCTGTGTGTTTTTTTTTGGTAGCGTCCCATGAACTGTCTGAGTCTGTCTCTCTGGTGATTGCTGGGCTGGGTGGGGCTGGGAGTTCCTGATGTTGGAAATTCAGGTTGTCCTCCTGGGTGGATGCATGTGTCTTTAAATTTTATTTAAAGTGTGTGTATGTTTTGAGCATGGGCTGGAGCACCCTGATATGCTGAATATCATAAAAATATTTTTTTAAAAAAAAAGTCTGGCTTTTGTATTACGTGGTGTCAGACAGACAGACGGAGAAGGAGCAGTAGGTGTGTACCACGCCAAGACTCACTTGGCAGCTCCCCATGCTCCTGTTCACAGCACTCGCATCTGCCCAAGTGGAAGAGTAAATACTCCTCCGATCTAATCATGTTAAATGTTCCAGAGTGTAATACCTTAATTTGGTTGCTGACATGAGGGCTGATGGGGAAATGATGTGGTAATCGGGAATGACAGCCATGGTAGATAGGAATCTTTTGTTTCAAAGATTAAGCGAACCTGAGTAGATAGTCTTGTCGGGTGTGCCCTGTAACCAGAAATCGTCCTCACACGCTGACTCAGAGCACAAAGCCACTCAGGAAAGTTGACTTTTTCTGCAAATGGCTTTGCTTGCTCTCATCTACATCTGCTGTTGGCCTCTGGAAGATCTGGTCCAAGGTCAGAGGCATCTATGGTTGGACTGCATGGTCTTAAACGTCTTTTCCAACCTAAATAATTCTATGATTCTGTGCAGTATTAGGTTGTTGTGAGTACGCTATAAAGAAAAAAAAGCAACCAAAAATGATAATGCGTCTTTGCTTCTTTTTTGTGGCAACCTGGAACCAAAGCGTATGAAGTCTGTTACTGCTCTGCTGCTCTTAATGTTTAAAATCTGGAGGAGGGAGGGAATCCTCCCTGGAATGCACACCCTATGCAGAACTGCTTTTCAAAACTGTTTGAAAACAATCGCTTCTGCAGGAGTAGGAGCTAATTTGAACAGCCAGTTCTGTCCTTGAGATGTACATTCCAGGATGCCAGAGGAAAATAGCAGCCTGGAATTTGCTTCGTGTTTGAGGTTAGTTTGAAAGGAGTCCGGCACTTTTATTGAGGGTGGTTTTATATAGCAGCTCTCAGTGGAAACAGTTTGTCTTTTATGTTTTTAGGTTAAGGGATTTCTTTAAGGTCAGCCTGAGTTCACACAAATTTCTCTTCTGCCTTGGTGGAGGTAGGCATGATTATCTGAAATGACTGGGGTCCCAACTTGCTGTATGACCTCTTGGGCACGTTATTCTGTCTGGCTGTGGAAACAGGTTGATGAATTGAGTGGGTACATGTCACTTCCCAGTTTGTGGAAAAATGCTGCTTCCATTTTATCCCCTCAAATGGGTGGAAGTTTTCTGTGAGCATCACCTGGTGTCCCAGATGCTTGTTGCCCTAAAGAGGGATGTTGCTCACGGACTTAATTGCAGATTTTATCATGTAGGGCATTTAATTATCTCTCTGTCTTTCAGCCACTTGAAGCTTTCTCCAAAGGGCTCTTAACGGAAGGCAGAGGGGACCTCCAGCACGAATTTCTCTCCAGTAGTGTATTTTTCTTTAGATTATCCTTTAACACACGTGATGAGGATATTCTGCTCTTGTAAAGAGATAGTACAGCATGTGTGGGGCTGGATGCATAAATGTATATGAAGTTACAAAGTTTTCCAAGAGGAAAAGGTGATGTAATGGACTGTGGAAATAACATTTTTTTTATTCTTTCTCTCATCCGATCACACTTAACGATATAAATAGTGGAAAAAGGCACAAGCCCATGGAAATGTAAACTACTCCGGCGAAGCTCCCCCATCGCCGCGTGCTGAGTTCAGGCAGCAAGCAGCATCCATCGGTGCTTTCCAGCACATTAGCGGCAATGTGTGGAGCCATCTGTCAAGGCTTGGAGGTGTCAAACCGATTCAGCAGTTCATTAGGCAGGGCCAGAAGGAAAAAATAGCCTAGAGAATCAGCATATAGACGGGAGAAAGGGAGACTGGAGAGCTGGAGGAAGCAGGGTCCGTGCAGTGCTGTAATTTACTGAGTCATTTGCCATTGCACCCTGTGGTGGGGTCAGGGCAGCTCATTTACCGCCTCCGCAGGGGGATTTCGAGTTGCCCCCAGTAGGTTAAGGCATGGTCAGTGACAGCATCAGTGCTTTGACGGGCGGCACCTGTCTTCTCCAAAACCACCCTCAGACGTGTCCCAGCACCATGCTTAGGAGGTGCCATCCTGGTGGGCACATCTCAGCTTGGATTACATTCAAACAAGAGCTCCAGATAGTGGTGGTTGCTGTTTTCGGTGCTGAGTTTGAGATTTAAATGGTTTCTTCTAACAGAATTCTTCATCAGCAGGATGACTTGAAGGAGCGAACACCTGCTTTGGTGCATCTGCAAGGCAGGTCTGCTCCATGGGAACCTGCATTCAGCCCTCCTCCCTAGACCCTCTAGAGGTGTTTGCAGAAAGCCTTTCTGAGCCTGAGCTGTTAGCCACCCACAGCCACCCACAGAACAGCAGGGCTTCGCTGGTTTGCTTCTTCCAGCATCCCTATTCTGGCCAATCTGCAGGACCTGGCCTTTGTCTTTGCGCCTTTTCATTCCCTATTGGAAGCTGGGCATTGCCTTGATGATGGTGAGTACAGCTGGCCGAGCAGCTGCATGCACCCGATTCAGGACATTGTTTTGAGGGCAGTTGAAGCTCTGTCTTCAACCTCCTGCCTTGTTATTAAACCCTTTTAAACAAGTGCAACTCTAGATAATGCTGGGTTTTTGTTTCTGTTTGGTGCTAGCATTGCCTTAATGGATTTCTTCTCTCTTGGTATGTTCGAAGACCAACTTCTGCATCTTCGTAGGCTGTCTTGCTAGAGTTGTTGTAGAGGTTTAATTTTCTCATTTCTCCTCCTCAACCTATTTATGTGCAGGCCTGTGTTTCTGCTCTGATGTTTCACTTAACACTTCACTGCATTCCAGCACCCAGCCGTTTGCTTGAAGGGAAACCTTGTGCTCTGCAGTCACGCTGGGATCTGAGATGTGCCTGTTTGACTCAGATTATCGACTGCCACTGTGTTGGTTGGCTTTATTTCTAAATGGGCATCACACAGATGCGGTACCTACTGATTTACTGTACAAACTGTGTTTTGTTTTGAATGGGAGAGTTCAATCAAGGGAATACCCTTCTGTGCATTTGGAAACCGCAAAGTAAGTCCAACCAGTGTAAAAAGTGTGCGAACAATGTCAGTTATTGCTTTCGCTGAAGCAGACTGGTCCGTACAGAACTTGCAGACCTTATACTCAAGCGAGAGATGGATGGGGAAGGACAAAGAGATTCCTGTGTGGGTTTTGTTTCTTGACACCTCATTTGAGGGGAAACTTTGATTTTTCCTACCCAGTGGGGTGCAGTGGTTCCCACCCATCCCAGCTGGAGCTCGGGGCTCAGGACGATGAGATGTTCACATTCCAGGTCTGCATGGATCAGTGCAGTGAGTTAATACAGAAATTGAGTCTTGAATTAAAGCTTTGGGCTTGCTGATGTCCTGGTAAAGGCCAATTTAAGGATGCATGCAGGGTGTTTGCGCTATTCTACAAGGCAAAACTGTTTAGATGCAGCCCCAAGGTCAGAAAGCTCATTTTTATTTTTCTATTGGATTTGTTTGCAGAGTTTACTTAATTTGGTGTGGTTTTCCCTCAAATAAGCAGTTTAATACTCTTTTAATGAGAATCTAAGACCTCACTCCACAGTGGAAGTTACATGAGAGACCCCAGCAAGGGCACTGCAGCCCCAGGCAGGAGCAGCGTGCTCTTTTTCAGCTGTTTTCTGTGTAAGAGATGGAAATGCAGGTTTCTCCACATATTTCTTCAGAAATGTATTTCTTAAGGTTTTCTCACCTTCAGTGTCCCAGGGAAGCCTGGATGTGGTGATAGCGAGCAAGATTGATGGCAGGCTTTGACCCTTTGCTTGAAGATGGAGAGCTTGAACAGACCGATAGACCAAGTTGGATATTTTCCAAATGAAGCTGATGGCAAGCTTGCTGAAGTCCTGGGCAGGATCTGGCCCTTACAGAGTAATTAAAGTCTTGGTGGATTCTCACAGCTGCGTTTAGCTACACTTAACGGGAAGGTTGCCATGCTAGTTGGGACCACTGGTATATTCTCCCCATTCTAGGCAGTCTTTCTGCATGCAGGCATATCTGTCTGTGTATGTGTATATATATATTTGCTCTTGTTTTGTCTTTTTTATCACTTTCTTCCCCACAAAGATCTCCTTTCCTTACTCTGTCCTTCTCATACCTGTCTCGTCCTGTCCCATGTGTAATCCTTGGTGTTTCCTGAAAAAACAGTAAGGAAGCAGATTCAGACATTCAGTGAGCTGTCTTGTTTCTTTGGGGAAAAAAAAATAAAGTAATTCCAGAACATGACCATGTAGTGCAGAAGAGTGTTGGTTGGAAAGGACCCTCGGGTGTCTCTGCCCCAAGCTACTGTGCAGAGCAGGACTCATGCCAAAGGTGGACCAGGTTGCTCAGGACCTTGTCCGTAGAGTCCCCAAACCCTTTGGAAGGGGAAAACCTCTTTTCCCCCTGGGAAATACTTGGCTTTTTCCTTGTATGCCACTGTGATTTCTCTTGCAACCTGTACCTCTCGTCCTTTTGCTGGTCACTTGGAGAAGGCTCTAGTTCTTTTGTCTCTGTAGCTCCCTTTTAGGTTGGTAGGTACCAAAAATCAACTTCATAACCCTCAGGTTTTAGTGGGACCAGTGTGGTCCTGAAAATGTAAATAGTTGGGGTTTTTAATTATTTTTTTTTTAAATGAAACTAGTGGAAAGTTGGAAAAATCAGGTAATTGCCTTTGGGAAGAAACCATCTGCCCAGGTGTCACAGAAGAATGGGATTCATCTGCCCTTTGCTGTCTGGGTCATTTTGAGGGTTTGTAACAGCCTTGATTTAAAAAGATTTGGGGAAAAGTTGCAGCCCTGCTGGCTGGCCAGCCTTTTCCTTCTCAGCCTGTACATTGCTGTGTTTCAGGATGAACCTCCACCTGATTTACAGGTCCAAAAACCTGAAAAGCAAATTGTCACTGTTTCTGATAATTACTTTTTTAAAGCAGAGGCTGCCTGTCTCCCAGCATCCCATTGCTTCTCTTCATCGGTGGCAGTTCCCGATACTCTGAACTCAGCCCTGGCAGCCGTGCTGGGATGGAAACTGAATCAGGGTGTAGGAAAGTCCCGCCATTCAAGTCACAGGAGTCGTTCACATGAGCAAAGTGCTGGCCCAAAGGTTTTGCCAAAGCCACTAATAGGATCCAGGTTTCTCGGATCAGGGATGGAGTCAGCAGGGACTGGTGTGGAGCGGTGCACTGGGGCTGCAGCTCTGCACCCTGTGCTGGCTGTACCTTGGCCAGGTCCCCATGCCTCAGTTTCCTCCTCTCTGCCATGAAAAGCTTTGATATAAATGGATATTGAGAAAGATCTAAGTAGTAACGCGGGAGGGTGGGGGTGGGGGAAGAGGGTTTTTTTTTTCCTTTTCTTGCAGGGAAACTGCCTTCTTGCAAACTCCTATGAGACTTGAAGCTCCTTTTTTAAAACATACTTTAAAATGTAGGATGGAAGATGGTCATTTTAGCTGTTTATGGCCAGCAGCTAACAGTCAGTCTTGCCCAAGAAGCGTGATAGGTGGTTTGCAAAGAGTAGCAAAGACATGATTATTGCTCCTGTCAGTCTGGTCTAAATGGAAAACACGCAGACGGTGGCTGGAGGCTGGAGCTGACAATGAGCTGAGTGATTGACCCTGGAACTTGGCACAGATCTTGTTAATGCCATCACTTTTATTTGGATTTTTATTCATATATTTTCCACTGTCTATTTGAGCAGTGTTTTGTGCAAGTTACTGAAACTGTTTGTGGCTGGCACTGCAGCTAATGAGCCGGCTGCATCCAGCATTGCAGCAGCTTGTCAAAACACTGACGTACAAATGACTCCGGCTCCCTCTTCTCAAAATTCCTGGGAGTTCTATGCCCCAATGTTACAGGCTGTAGCAGCTATAATAACCTACAAATAAGATTTAGGTTTTTAAGTAGATTTTGCTAAGAGGATTTTTTTTTTTTTTTTTTTTTTGCAAATGATAGGGTTGCAATTGGATCTTTTGATGAAATCAGCTTTTTGGGGAGTGAGGAAGTATTTGGATACAGCAGCCTGGTTCTTGCACAGGAGCTTAAATCTGTCTTCCATCAATGAGGCTGGAAATCACCACACGTGCGATGGCATTTAGTTTCTCAACGATGTTTGTCCATGCCATAGGAGCAGCTGCTGCCCATAGAAAGACTCTTGTTTTGCTCAGAGCCCTGAGCTACCCCGCAGAGTGCTGCTCTGCCCTGGGATCTCTGGATATGCTGCAGCCTCTCGTCCCTGGGAACCGAGTCCTTGGAGCAGGATGACCTGCATGGGGACTGGAGATGCCGGGCACCCACCAGCCAGCAGCGTAAGGGGAAAAGCCAGGTCTGGGAGGTCAGCGAGGCTCCCAGCACCCTTCCTCCACCACTCCCATCCATGGCTCACTTGAAAATGAGACATTGAATTTCTGCACTCGCTGCCTGCCACCCTTTTGGCTTTCAAATAAAATGAGCAAACTCACAGTAGCATGGTGTTTTTAAAAGTGAAGGGCAGAGTAACTGGGCTGCCTTCCAGATAAATGAACAACCTTGGAAATTACATGTTGAAAACACATGAAAAATGGTTGATGGGTTGGAGTATTTGTGTTAAAGATAACGTATCCCACCCTTGCATCCTTTTGCTTTACTTTGGTTTTGCCCTCCTGGGGCTCTAGCAATGAAGAGCTTTACTGTGTTTGCAAAATTTGTATAATGCACACATTCATTCTCCTGTGGGCTATAGCCTTTAACAACATGTTTTGGTCAGTTTTACAGTTGTTATAGTGACATAATAAAATTTGTCAAGACTATATTAAGTTATGTTTTCCCCATTGCCTCTCACCCTGTGAAGGTGCAAACAGCATCTCTGCAAAGAGATGACATCGAGAGCAGTTTCCTTCTGTTAGGAATGGTCCTGAAGCTTAAATTTGCTTCAGCACTGTCTTAAAGAAGTCTGGTAGCCTGTAAAAGCCCAGCTTATTTACTCTGATCTGTAAACTTGCAAGCTTTTGCCTTAGAAGTAAACTAATAGAAAAAGGCTTGTGCCGTTCTTACACTTTTGGTGGCCTTGATGCCCTTGTTTTCCCCTGGCTTTGACACCCAGGAGCTACAACCTGAGTCATGAACGTATTTTCAAAGGCACGGAGGCTAATGTGAGCTGCGGGAGCTGCTTCATGTGTGCCTTTCCCATGTATTTACTCAAAAAAGGGCTTAAAAAAAGAGTGCAGCAGAAGCAGAGAATACAAATTTGCTGCGTTGCATGGCAGTGGAGAAAGCTTTTGGTCTTCCCTGCCGGTTGGGAGTCTTGATGATGCTCTGCCAACACCTCTTAGCTTGACTGTGTCTCTAAGGGGGTTAAATACATACACCTTTGCTGAAGCCATCCAGTTATATGATGACATTCCCAGAGGATCAAAGCTATGTATCATCAATTTTGTTTCAGCGAAGACGGTTTTACTTGACACCTAATCAAATGATATTTACTTGCTGCTGCTCCGACTCCGAACTGTCATCTCATAGTTGTGTGATTTTTCATGAGCGCGGTGCCAGTAGAGTTGAGGAGACTGTGGTTTGGTTATAGCTTCAGGCTAAACTAAGCCAGATGTTATGGCCTTTATTTGAAGTCATTAGTTGTTCACCAGTTGGTCCGTGCACATTCCTTTCATTGCAGGAGCGCTTTGCTTTTCTGAGAATATCGCCTTCTGCAGGGAATCCTGGTCATTGTTAATAAATTACTTCTAGGCATTTCAGGAAAAGTTAAGTAGAGATGTAATTTACAGAAAACAAACAACATGCTGGCTTTGTTCCCACAGTGGATGAAGAGCCAGGAGACCCAGAGCCACCTCAGAACACGCAGTAAATCCAAGGAGCAGAAGGATTGTTGGAGGAACCTTCTTCAATCTTATTTCCAAGAGTTTGTTCCAGGATTAGCTGGAAGAAGGAAGGAGGGGAATTTCTGTAGATAGTTTTGGTAGTTGGGAGGCTCTGGGTTTGGCTTTGCCTCTTGATCTGGATGATACTGGGCAACTGGTGTCCTTGACTTTTCCACAGCTGTTGAATGGGCGTATTCTACCTAGTGTGAGACTTGAGGCTTGCTTCATTCAGGTTCATAAGCTGGTTTCTAGTTTGTAGAAAAAAGGCAGTAGAGAGCTCCACAACTGTGTACAGTGATGGTAAAATACTGTAATGAGGCGAGTTATTGCCAACCAGCAAATTTTAATTTCATGATAAATATTATAATGTTAAAACACAGGGGGGTTCTGCTGTAAGCAAAGAACCGCAAGCTTCAGCAGCGCTCCAAACCTGCAGTAATCGCTGAAGAAAATTACTTAAGCTCATTGTTTTCTTTCATAGGAGCTACTCTTCTGACCTTGAAAATCCAAAGCATGAAGTGTGTTCACCAGTTCTTACTGTCCCTATTATTAGTAGTAGTATTATTGCTATCTTATATTGCAGTTTGAGCTGTCTCTGAAAATACAAGCGGTAGCCTGAGACGCTGCCCTCTTGGCCTCTGAATTTTGCTGGAAATGTAATGAGTTGAAAATTGCTGCGTTTTCATATGCCTTTGATTTGCTCAGGACTGCAATTCTCAGAAGTTCGTTTTAATTGTTGAATAATCTCCATGACATTCATGATGAGTGACAATACAATTACAGCAGCAGAACTGCACCACTAAGGAATTTGGCTGCAGAAGTTACCTGCATTTCCCACAGCTGAAGCCTTACCTCATTTAACTAGTATTTGGTTGTCTGGTTAAGAAAAAGTTGAGCAACAGTTCTGGTTTGAACAAAACGGGTGGATAAAGCGAAGGCTGGAATTTGTAGCAGGTTTCTTCCACACAGTCCAGCCGAGCACCGGGGCGTCCCTGTTGTGAATTAACTTTTCCGAATAAGGAGCACCCTGCAATGCCAGCTGCGCGATCCATAACCCTAGCTTATGTAGCCGGTGTCCATGGTAGAATGGCTGCGTCGGTTCCTTCTTTTAAAACAGCAAAAATGTATTTTTGTGGGGGAAAGAAATGCGCTCCTAGCATTTTAAAACATCTTTCCAGGGTGGGTTTGTTATGCTCGGTCATGGCTGCAGCTGCTCGGTTGGTTGTAGGCTGCATCAGTGGTGGGAGCGCTCCATCAAACAAGTTCAGAGTCAAATTTACTCACATGCAGTAAAATCCTAAGGACCACTAAGCTGGGTTTAAGCACTGAAGAGACATACGAGCCTTGTCCTCTGGCAAGGTGAGTGTTGCTCTCAGTGATAAACTTTGCCTGGTAGGGTACTGAATTTCTGATGTAATTAGGAGTATTTCTACCCCAGCTTTCATGCAGAAGTGTCTCAGATCATTAAAAGCACAAATTAAACTTCAGGCAGCTCTACCTAAGAGGGAGGGGGAAGCATTGTGATGGTTTTGCAGTCTAGGAGCTCACACAGAGATACTGTGGTAGGGTAGCAGAGCTCCTCCATCTTAGTTCCCACCACACAGCTCTTGGTCCAGGCTGGCACACTGCTCTTGGCAGCTACAGTTTGCACGTATAGATGGGTTTTGCACTCTAGATGTGGTGTGAATTAAGGTTTCTCTTCACCTGAAATGATGGCTAAAGCCACTCCTGAGTCGCATGCTTGCTTTCAAGCTTGGGCACATGTCTGCGGTTTGCCCGACTCGGATGTTAGACGTGGGTTCAGGTCCTGGAGTTGAGGTGTGAGGCCATGCTTTGTTGGCAGGCTGGAGCTGTAACCTGATTAATCTGAACAGGTAAAAAGTAACGCAATCCATCAGCAGCACAACTGGCAGCGCAGCACTGCGAGTAGTGAATTTTTCATCAGGGGGCCCTTAGAGAGGAGGTGTATGTTACCGAGGGTGGTAGAAAGAAGAGAAACTTAGCCAGGCTTTCATCCGAAGGGATATTGCCTAACCAGCGAGGAATCCTTTCATCAATAAATTATGAGAAGAATGGGAAAGTTTCGAAACATCAGCCTGTTAACGTGCTCTCATCTGGCAAATTTAAGGAACATTATATTTTGGCCTGGGATGCCTTGCAGGAATCAAGAGGCAATAGCGTGCAGCCTGAGGAAGGTGAAACCCTGTTGCGTGTGTTGGAGCTGGGACGGGCATCGAGCATCCATCAGCGGAGAGGAGAGGAGGCAAATGTAGTGTGACCGCTAAGCCCTGGTATTGAATAACAGGAGGAAAAACCAAGCAGGCGCCCTTTTGTTCCTCCACCTGGCTGCTGTCCGTGCCACGGATCCTCCCTTGGAAGGGTGGCCGTGGCAAGAGCAGACATCTGGCCAGCTTTCTGACAGCTTCTGCTTGGCGCCAGTGGGGATCCCCATCCCTTCCCATGTGCAGTGAGCCCCAGTCCCGCTGCTCCGAGGAACAGGCGTGGTTTGATCCATCTGGAGTGACCAAAACACATTTCAAGAGGGCAGGGGCTTAAATGCTCGTTTCAGCATGGTTTTAAATGCTTATGTCTTTAATTTTTCCTAACCTCTGTTTGACTTGGGGCCCCATCAATAACAAAAGGTACTTTTAGCACCTTTACGGGGAGATGTGAGCGTGCTCTGCGGGTAGTGGGGGGTACGCTGAGCAAGAACCTCTGCTCCGTGGAGAGACCATCTCCTTGCCCAGGCGGTACCCAGGGAAGAGGAGGTGGTGATTACAGTGGAGCATAGTGGCTCTTTGGTTGCAACTACACATCCCCGTCCTCCATTCCACGTCTAATGATGGAGCTGTGCTCCCTCACTTATGTAACCTGGCATGTGAACAAGAACTAAGTTATAACAGAAAGCAAAAGAATTCCGAGCCGTGATCGAACTCCTGTGGTGTTTACAGGGTGGAAACTTACCCAGAAATGCAGTTTTCCAAATGCCTTACTGTCAAAGTTTTTTTGTTGCTGGCTTTTTACTAATTCTTAGTGAGCAGCTCTGCACCAGCGAGATGCCTGCTGATCCTGACAATTGGGCAAATTAATGTCAATGAAAGGGGCTGTTTCTGTGGGGCGATGAGCAGGGAGCAAACCAGAATTGGAATTTACAGTGTATTTGCTGCCATCCTGCCTTAATTTCCTCGAATTTACTGCGTGCAAAGCTTTCTCTAAGTCTAACCTCAAGCACGTTGTCTTCTCTAGCAGACAGCTCAGAGCAACAGCACAGAGAGCCTTGGCTCTCAGAGTTTCGGGTTCCTTGTGTTGCCCCCACATGGGATGCTAAGTGGGAGTCTGACTCCCTTAGACCCCACTGCCTCCCTCTTTGTGACCTTCCAGAGTGTGTTGTTCCACAGCCGTGCATGGCGTGCCCAGCAAAGTCTCTCCAGGAAGAGTTATTGCATAGTAGCTGCTGGAAAAAATGTCCCAACAAAGCAAAATTCCCGTGACTCCTCTACCTGAAGGTCACAAATAGTGAGGTTTTGTATGACCAGGTTGACTTCCCCCAGGGGAGAGAAAATTTCAAATCTTCTGCAGAATCTGCTGTTGGTTTGAATATTGGCAAAAAATGGATGGCTTGGAGACTTGCTAATAAATTATATTTTTCTAAAGCAGTTACTTCTTGGTGCACAGTAAGTTGCTGAATTACAACCTGGAGGAACTGGTGTTGTCAGCTTGGAATAGCTCAGGCTCATTGTGGAGGACAAGAGACAGGAGGAATTTTAAGTTCTTTAGTGTTTTGACTGGCGGGTTTTGCCTTATTCGCATCCTTGTCATTGCAGCCTCAGTAATTGATGCTACAGGAATTAGTGATTGATATCCCAGTGTCCTTTCTTGCACGAGAAGGTAAATGCTTCTAACATACGTTAGCAGCTTTTAGTGATCTTCCAGTTAAATACGGCTGGACTCCTCCAGCAAGATTTTGCCTTCCAGAGGCATCCCAAATCTCCCAACAGTCCTGAATCAGAAAGTTCAGGTGGTAAAACCTTCTGTATAAATAAATCCACTCTTTGCCACTTTGTTTTTGTCCCACATTTCAAGCAAGAATATGCAGGTCCGTGCCACGGAGGGGGGTGGGGTGGGGGCATGGATGAGGGGGGTTGTCCCTGTGGCCCATCCATTGCGTAAGGCATTTTGATATCAGGTCTCTAAATGATGGGATGTGTGGTCTCCAAGTCCATTGTATGTGGTCCCTTGGTATCAGGTCTCTGACTGATGGGATGTATGGTTTCTGAGTGTTTTGGCCATCTGGGTTCTTACAAACACAGGCAAACAGCCCATGGCTTTGGGCTGAACCACTGACTTGCTCTGCTGCCTTTGCTGTGGGAATGTCATTTAAACCTCCTTAGTCCATCGACCTCAAAGGACGATGAGAAACTTTAATGCTATGTAACAAAGTTCTCCTAAAAGCTAGAGCAGACCAAATGAGTTTTATCCTGATCACATGAAGGGTATAAAGCCATAACTTTTCCTCCCGGTTGGAAGGGGTCATCTCCATCAGAGAAGCAGCTGATTTTGTGGTGTTGTGGGTTTTGTAGGGCTGAATTGGTATGGGAGAAGTTTGTGAGGGTCCTTGGGCGTTCAGCATAAAGTGGTGGCAAAGCTTGGAGCCGCCCAAGGACATGAAGTCAAAGGCAACACCGACAGCATATCTTTGGTGCTGTCCTTCTGGAGCAAGAGCTTAACAGGATCAGAAAACCTGTGGACACGCTGGGGCAAAGGGAAAGAGGAAGCCAGAGATCCCTTAACAAAACAAATCCTGCCTCGAAGGTACTTCTAACTGTTAGGAGCAAAGCCAAGCTCGTCTTGGGAGCTTTGCTGCCAAAATTCCCGCAAGGACTTATCTGATGAGCAAGAAAATGGAGCGGCCTCCAGTCGTTCCAGCATGGTGGGGTGTCTCTGAGGGAAGGCTGGGCTCATATCTGCCTGGAGGAGAGGAGAAGCCGAAAATAGGCGCCAGCATATTTTGGCTGAGGCAAAGTACAAATCCCCACCTCTGTGGAATGGCTGTGTCTCGGACTGTGCCGTCAGCTGGCGTGCAAGGTGTCTGGTAGTGCTCACCAGCTGATTATTTTTAAGCTTGGCTTATGGGTTTGCGTTTGGGAACATCAGGTATCAGTTCAGAAACACCTTTGTGGTGGTAATTCCTGGAGCATCCAAGGGTCCTGCTGGGGTTATTTCTGCAGCATGGGCTCCTCCCTGCAGCATCGTTACCGTCCTTTCAGCATTCGATGGTGAGAGCATCACTAAAATTGCTTAAAACAGGCTGAGAGAGAAGATGATATCCTGAGGTAGCATATGGTGATCTGCAAGTGGAGTAGCAGACTGGGAACGATGGCATTTCTTCCCAGTCTCACCGATCCTGCAGTGTTCCTATTGGATAGTGTGTCCTGAAAATGGGCAAAGTTAAGGGAGAATTAGCATCGTTTGTGGCAGTGCAATTATTTTCTTAGTGTACTGGTAGGGATAAGAGCAAGGATGCTGTGGGAATGTAGAGAAATTGGTGTGGAAAACAACTGTCCAATGTGGGGGAAGACCTCAAAAAATGTGACCCCACCTGCTCCAAAAGGCCCGAGCCTGCAGGCAGCTCTGCCCAAGAAAAAGCTTGGGAGATTTCTTTTATTTCACTGTATTTTCTGAGGTGTCCCAAGTCAGCATGACTCTGGGTTACAGCTCATGTGTGCAAGGCAGGGTTATGGGTGCGGGGTGAGCTGCGGGCTGGAAATGATGGTGAGCATCCTTAGACAGGAGTTTCTGACCTCAGCCACGAAGATGCCCATTGCTGCCGAGATGGTAAGAGCCAGATTGCTGAACTGGTAAAGAAAAGAAAATAGTGTCTGTTTGTCAAATGTCACCTTTACAGGAGGAAATCATTTATCTAAGTGGGAAGCAACTGCAGGCAGTGCAGGCAGGGATGCTCTTGGAGCAGGCAGCATCGCCCGGGGGTTTGCACGCTGCCTGCAGTCCCGGCAGGGATTTGGTGTATTTTTTTACACCTCTAAACAAACTGCATGTTCCAGTGTAAAACAAAAGACAGTCTTACATGTGTATGCCCTTGTGCTCAGATTGCGACTGATTAAAAATGCAGGTATTACTCACCAGATTTTATCGAGACTTTCCATATCCTAAAGGGCCTTGTGCAGGCTCCAGATACCATCACCTGAACTGCGGCTGCATATTCAGTCTTAGCACTGCTTAATTTTGATGAACTCTGTTTACTTGTTTTGAGATGTCCGCTCTTAGGTGCATGCCTCAGCCATCAGCTCGCTTGTCAGTACTTTGCCTTTTGGAGTCTGCCCACAAAAAAAGTCCCAATAAATAAAATCTTAAAAGATGGAGAGAAAGAAGTAGCGAGAGATACATAACAAAATGGGTCGTGCTTGCCCACGTCTGATCTGCATTGCTGTAGGACCTGATCAGATCAGGTTCCTTCATACCTCAAGCCAACCTAGAGGTTTTTGACAGCTTAAAAGCACTCAATGAGCTTTATCAGCTAGAGGTTTTCAGATGAAGTCTGGGCTCTGCAGTGGTCTGATGCCAGCAACCAGAATAATTAGTGTTTCTACTGCTGCCAGCTCTGAGGTTTTCTTGTTTAATATGGTAAATGTGACAGGACCCTTCTGTCTTGGCTGTAATAAAGTGGGAAAAATAATCCTGGCTGTAAAACTGAATTAACTGGTGCGCTTAACTCTGTAACAGCAAGTAGACCCTCAGGAGGATCTACAAGCTGATCTTGAGCAAGGTCTTGGTGGGGAGAAGGAGGCTTGACTTGGTTCTCCTGCTCTTGCTCATGCATCTTCTGGTGTAGCAGTGTGTGCTCTTGTGGAAGATGTGCCCTGGTCTAATGTGAATTATTGTGCTCAGTTCATATGTAATTGCATGGAGCTGTGGTTGGCCGGGGCTCAGATTAATTAAACTGGGATTACTTTGTTGTTATCTGCTTCCATCCAAGGAGAGGCACATGAGCCAGCTGCGTGCCCCATGCTGCAGCAGAAAATGCAACAGCTCTCTAGGAAATTGGGGAAAACATGAGAAATACTCTCCTAGAAAAGCTTAGAGATGTGTTACTGCCTACCAAGGGGTGGGCAGACTTTGGTGCAGCAGTAACCTGGGATGGAGCATGCTATTGAATGGTGCAGCTGATGTTCAGTAGAGTGAATATTAGCTATTAATTAAGAAAGCAAAAATCAAATTTGTCAATAATACCATAATTCTGACTATATATATTTTGCCATCCGAAGGTGAGGCACTAGCAAGCTTCCAGAGGAGAGGCGATTAGGACAGTGGGCACAAAGTATTCCGGGGTTTTGGGCTGGGCTGTAGCCTGGCGTTTCCTTGCTGCTTTTCTGTAGGCGCGCTTCATGGGCTTGCAAGTCGGTGAGCAAAGAGCAAGATCAGCCGAACGTGTTCCCTGTGTTTTCTTTCATAAAGCTACAAACCCATCCAAATTCCCCTTCATCTGTTCAGGGAATGGAAGGTTGTGGTTTTTTCCTATGACTGTCATTCCCAACTGGATGTATTATTGTAAAAAAAAAAAAAAAAAAAAAAAAGGGGCAAAAAAAAAGGCAAAAAAATCAGAAAATCAATTCCGACCAGTGCCTCTTCATGCCGAGAGTGCTTCCATTAATATCAGATGGGAAAGTCAGTCCAAACACTGAAAGTGGATATAGTTTGCATTTGAAGGAAGGTTTTGTGTATGAAACTGAGAAATGCTTCCCAGTCTGACACCGGTGATTGATTGCAGTTCTGCTAAAGATTAGCCAGACGTTTTAAGCACCGCAATTATTCATGTTTTCATAGTTAGATGCTATATTTAAACTGTGTCTAACAACGTATGTACACTGGGTTATGCTGCTACACAGGCCCCGCTCCTGAGCAGGGAAGGAAAATGCAATTATTTTTTTTTATTATTTCATTTTTCCAGATATATTTTGTACCATGTGTGCTCTCTAACATAGCTAGCCTGATGCACACATGATGTCAATTATAGCTGCACTGCCCTTGGCACCGTCACCTTCACAAGGATAGAGGGGGTGAGAGATGTCCAGCGAGGAGACGCGGGACCTGGGGGGGTGTCCAGGAATCATGGGGTGCAGCTTCTAGCCGAGGTCTCCATCCCTTGCTGCAAGGCAAAGTGCTCCCAGGAATAGCAACAGCCCCCGGGACCTCGTGGGGGTGGCTGGACCCAATAGCTTGATGTTTGCAAAGCATTTCAGTATTGAGGGGTGGAAAGAGGCCGTAGCATAAAAGTGTTGGGTTTTATCTTTCCTACTGTTGGCAGTAGTGGAAATCCAAGGCAGGAACTGGTCATGGGATTTCTGGTGATATCTATAGATGGACGAGGGATAACAGTGCAACTTTCTTAACAAGCAACGACACCTTGCAAACCTCAAAATTACCCCACTTGGAAATGCTTTTAATTTTTTTGGTTGAATGACACCATCTAAGCACCCTGTGATGCTTGTGAGTAAGCAAAAGCCTGATTTCCCACCAGCATGAGCAAGCAAAGTCTGGGTCAGGTAGTTTGGTTTGCTTGAAGGCTTGTCCCAGAGATTTTGTAGGCGAAAGCGATGGGTTTGAGTCTCTGGACAATTTCTGAGGGATCTGGAAAAGGTAACTCAGACAAGCCTCTTGCCAGTAAGCTTTAAGTAATTATTCAGGAGTCTACATCTCTCTCTGCTGAATTTGAAGAGTTCAGCAGATCAGAAGGAGGTTGAGACCCCCTGGTTTAGGGATGGAGGATGTGGAGCACCAGCAAACCTGGTGGAAAACCTGACCTTATGATGATGTGCTTCATTTTAGGAAGGATGGATGACAGTGTGTTTACTGCTGCAGTGTACTGGCTTGGAGATTTATCACAGCATTTATCATTTGCCACTTGTTTAGATTCATAGCTTATGGTGGATTTTTTCAGTCAACATTTAAACTACCGTTTCTGCTAGAGAATAGCATTTACCACTTTTCCATTACTTTTTAGCACCTTGAAAATTCAGAAGACAAATGAAACCTGCAAAATAGATGATGCTGATGCTGGTAATGTATATGGCTAACACAAGGCATGGTGGTGGCCTGAAATCGTTAATTTGGCGTGCTCCTCCTCTGCCACATCAGTGAAATTCCTTGATGGAGTTGATGGTGTAATTGATTACAGGTGATTTTTTTTTTATATGGCTGTGTATTGTTTTTATTTTATTTTGGGATGATTTATAACTTGGGAGTGTTACAGCTGTTCAGACTATAGAAAAGTTTGGCTTCACATGCTCTCACCTCCCATATGTTACAGTATTAATAACCCTCTGCGTTGCTAAGCGTAATTCATTTTTTCCCCAAAAAAAGACAATGCTTTGCAGATAACAAGCAATGCAAAAGAACTCTCAGGTGTCCCAGAGCCACCTGAGGTTTGCAAAGGAGTGAAGTGAAGCCCGAAAAGTCGATGGCAAAGGCGAACATGCAGTTAGTGTTAGCAAGCTGTGAAGGTTGTTAAGCTGCAGCAACAGGCTTGGCATCGTGCAGGCGCCCTTGGTGGGAATCACTCCTGGGCCGCGTTAATACCCTCAGTTGTAGGGATCGCCTTGTGCTCTTACATCTTTCTTCCCTGGAAAAAAAAGAGAGGGGAAAAAAGAAAAAAAGAGGGAAAGGAAGAAAATGGGAAAAGGGAGAAAAGGGAAAAAAAGGTAAAGGGAGAAGAGGGAACAAGGGAGAAAAGGTGAAAAGGAAGAAAAGAGAGAAAAGGGGGAAAAGGGAGAAAAGGAAAAAATGCAGCATGATATGGTAGTAAAAATAAGTAAAAAGAAAAAAAGGAATAAAGAAAAAAGAACAAAAGGAGGGGCATGGGAGGAAAATGCAGCATAACATGGCAGTGCCCTGTGGTAGCCCCAGGCTCGAGCCTGCCATGAGCGTTCAAACCCTCGTGTTGCTCACTGTTCACTATGGCTTGTCAAAAGAAATCTCCTGAAAGGGGGCACACGGATATTGTGGAGCCTGTCACGCCAGGCTGTCACAAGCGATGGGCGGCCCCGGCAGCGGGCGGCCCTGCGGCCACGGGTCCCGTTCTGTTGGCCATTTATTACCGTTCTTGAAAAGGAGCTTTGAGCCTACCTTAATGCCATTGTGCAGCTGCAGATTAATAATTTCCTATTTAAAGAGGTTTTTGTGATTTACAGTTACAGGTAACAGGATCAGGACGGCCGAGCTGTTTGCAGAGGATAACATTTGGCTTTACCATGCTTTCTAAAATCACTTTAACCTCCCCTTACTGGCATCACTAAAGCCCAAAATCTTCTCTGGAAGGCGTGAACATGGACAGCGGGACAGCAGACTTAACTCTAGCTTTGCCAAAACTCCAGCCAGCTATGCTTTCCTTGGGAAGGGGCTAAAACCTTTGCAGCTCCTGCAGATTTGGTCCTTAAAGCTGCAGTTCAAAGAGCTTCACCTTTTGTGCTCATTTCATACCGGGCAGGAACCAGGCAGGAGATGCTCGGCATCCTTTTGCCAGTGGTACCCAAGACAGTGCACCAAACCCAATCCCTATATTTTATTCAAAACTGAACCCGGCCCTGCAGCTGAAGGTGGTATCTTGTACCATGCTGCCTACAGCTGGCACAGCCCTGCCTGCGAGTGAGCTGCCAGAAAGAAACTTCAGATCCACGTGTTGCTTTGGCTCTGCAACAGGGACAAGTGTAATTTATGAGGCTGAGAGCCACCATTGTCAGGATTTCAAAATACAGCATATGTTAGGCTTGGAAAGTTGTTTTTGTTCTTGCAAGTAAAGCACCACATAAGTATCCGACAGATGAGGTGCTCCAGGCTCACTGAGTTATGGCTGCTGCTTGTAGAAATCAGTCTAGCAGGCACTGATATACTAGTATTTTCGATGCTAGGATTTATATTTCTCAGTTCCTTAAAGCTACTGTACCTTCGTGTTTAAGGTTAGGGTTTAGTTCTGGGCAACCTGCTAAGAAATGTGAATTGTTACTGTGAACTCTACTTGGCCTTTCAGCTTTGTTGACAGAAATTTAGTCCGTGTAGACAAAAGGGGGGGGGGGGGGGGGGGGGGTGGGGGAATTAAAAAAATTAAGCAGGTGAGGTCATTTGGAGTTGAAAGGAGCCTGAAATGTGCATGTGTTGGGAATAAAGCTGTGATGAGCCCAATGAAGGCTTCAGTGTTGGTGGGGGAGTGCAGCCAAGTCCTTTTTGCTCAGAGAAAAGAAAAAAAAAAAGGATATGTAGGGAAGTGAAAATAAGAATAAAAGCAGGTGAACACAGGTGAGACGCTGCAGGGTTTGGTCATGTCAGCCCAGCTCATTTGTGCTGGTTGAGGTAAGGGGCCAGCTTGCTGCTGCCATTGGAGTTGTCCCCACTGTGCCACCGTGGGTAGCCCCCTTGGTCCTGTGAGAGGGACGGGCAGCGAGCAGGGCAGGCAGCAAGCAGCACAGGCAGCGAGCAGGGTGCTGTGAGCCAGCAGCGCTGTCCATGAGATAACATCCGCCCCCGCCACTGTGTGCAAGAGCGAACTTGGGGCTCGCTGGGCAGCCACTGGCCCACCGCACCACTCGCCCGCTGTCTGTCTTTGCTGCCTGTGGCCCAGTAAGGCGCTGGGCTCACCACACCCTGCCCCGTGCCAGCCCTTCTGCCTGCCTTCCCTCCACAGTAACGTGGCCAAGGCTTGGTTGTGAGCCCTCTCAGTGAGTATGTGGGTGCAGGGAGACACAAAAGCCAAGCCAAAACCCCTGGCTGACCCTGGTGCTGGACCAGTGCCAGGCAGGACCTGCCAGTGCCATGCCAGCCCTCGCCCCGCTGCCATCGAGCTGAAATGTAGGTGCTTGTGTGCCGCCGGCTGCGGCTCAGGTTTTTGCTGGGGATGCACAAGGAGCTGAAGCAAAATCCGTCCTGACCTGGGTACTCCAGCACCAGCAAGGCTTGGGGTGTCACCTCAGGGGTGTCACCTTGGGGGACTTGCAGAGTGGTGGGGGCTGCTGGTGGGATGTAGGATGGTGCTTCAAACTGCCTGGTCCCAAATCAAAGGGCACCATCAAGCAGCATCAATTTGGGGCCAGGACGGGGAAGGAGCTGGAAAACTGACCTGGAATTTGCTGCTTCATGGCCATATCGTGTTGTCTCAGCATTTGCTGTCTTGGAGCAGACCTGGCACCCTGATACTGCTTCCAAGAAGGTGCAAGGAACCTGCCAGGGAAGAAACATCTCCCTCACCCTCAGCTGTGGGAGGGTGATTTGTGCCCTGAAGCAGATAGTTTGGTAATCCTTTAAAAAACCTCCATTTTGCATCTCTGTGGTACATCACGCCCAGCTGTGGTTTGTACAGCGTCACACGAGTGCGTTATGTCCATAGAGCTAACAAGAATAGGAGGATATATTTATATAAAATGAAGTTATAGAAGTTTTGTGCTGAAAAGTCACTGCTTTTTTATATATTGTAAAATATTCTGTAAAACTAAAGCAGGGTTTAAGTGATCTGATCCAAGCTCCATTAACTTCAGTAGAGGGCTCTAATGATAAACTGCTGAAGGCCCTGGGATTTTGCAGTTTGTCATTAAAAATCCATAGATAAAAACGTGGCTTC
Organism: Falco cherrug; assembly: GCF_023634085.1. Lineage (NCBI taxonomy): Eukaryota > Metazoa > Chordata > Aves > Falconiformes > Falconidae > Falco > Falco cherrug. The sequence continues at coordinate 39,532,127 of NC_073697.1, read as the reverse complement.
ATGCAGTGTTTCAAATCCTTATCTGTGCCATAGGAGAGTGCTGAGGTTTGGGATGAAGTTTGCCTGGGAACTGATTTTTAAATAAGAACTTTTTCCATTATTTTGAGTGCTGTGGGTGCACTCGTCGATGAAGCAGGCAAGTGGCGAGATCCCAGCAGTGAGGCTGGGACACTCAGGTCCATAGTAGTTTTTTTGTAACAGTCCATACCTCCCGTGGTGACCTGGCCAGCAAAAGCTCATGAAATCACCCCGTACTGCTGGCTGGATACACAAAGGTGGGAACGCTCAGTGCAAACTAAGGATGCGTCTTCTCTGTTCTCCTGCATCCAACCCTTGATCCCCAGCAGGAGATGGGACCCAAAGTCTCTGTGTCTTTGTACGCCTGTGACATGTAGTGCAGATATTTATTGCTTTTCTGTTAGGTTTGCATGGCTACGTATAAAGAAGTTTCCAATCTCACGGCGTTACCCGGCGTCTCTGTGTGCCTCACTCTATTTGGGGTTGTTGGTAGGGCAAAATACTTGGGTTTTCCTTCAACAGTCACCTTTTGCACTGCATCAAGGAGCTGGTGGAGACCTTGTTTTGTACGGAAGGAGGATGTTTCAGTTGTGTTTTCAGGTTTCTTTAAAAAAGGAAAAAAAGTAGAGCTTGGTGTCTTTTGGAGGCCACTTGTAAGGTTTTATGGTTTCAGTGCTTTGAGCTTGTTTTGCACCGGATGAACACCTCCTCCGAGGTGTTTGCAAGTGGCAGGTAACAGATAACTGCTGCACCGCATCACTTTTTGATTCTTCTCCTTGCATTTACGGTCCTGGGTGAATGGCTGTCTAACCAACCCAACCACAGGAAGCAGGTCTAGAAGGGATGCAGAGAGATCCCTCTTGCAAGAGGTATTCATCACTATGTCTCAACCATTTGTGACAGCCTTTTTCCACCCTATTCTTTAAAAAAAAAACGATGATGGGGAGTCATGGGCTCCCCTGCACCATCTGTCCTAGCACTCACTGTTCTCACTGCTACCAAAGCTTTTCTATTGTTGGACATCAGTGTTAATTGGTTTTAATTTAAGCATGTCATTCTCTGATCCTCCTGGCAGTGAATATATTTAATTTCTTCAACTGTATAGCTGCTTTTTTTGCTGTATCTACTTGTCCCCAGTGCTGTCCCCTGATTACTCACTAGTCCATCCCCATCCCTTTCACATCACTATCTCCAAAACTGGATACATGACATCAGCTGAGGAAGATGTATAGGTGACTTCCTATGTGTCTTGCAGGCCTTTTTTTCGGCACCAACAACTTGCTTTTAATGTGTGGGTCGTTATCATCATTAGAGAGACTCTTCCTGTGCTGCTGGAACACATGAGGTTTTACTGGGGTGGGAAGTGCCCGCTGATGAGGTGTAGAGCTCTGCTCCTCGCGCATTCCTCCCTGGCAAGTCTTTTGGATGCCGCTGGCTATTTATTTCCCCTACATCAGAGGCGGGTTGCAGGCTGTGTGCGAGGCTGGCTGGGTACCTGTGTGACCTCCCTCATAGAGTCCTTTACTTGTTCCTTTCCGGTATCTCACAAATGTGCCTTTCTCCTTCTTTTGCTGGGTTAAAGAAAAGCAAAGTGCAATCTCTTCCAGACGAGGTTTTCCCCATGATTGCACCCTGTGCTCGCTGTAGGGTTTGACACTGCTTGGCCAATGCTTGCAGAGCTGACACCTTGTTAAAGCACAAATCCTGCCTTGAACTTGCTCCTCTTGAGGTGAATTAAAAGCCAAAACACTTCCCTGGCTTGTTTGGGGACCTTTTAAGCACTGAGATAGATGTGCATGATGCCGTGCTGGCTGGAGCTCAGCCCTCAGCTCCTGTTTGAGCATCCAGCTGCCATATAATCCTGGGGGATTTTTTCAGAGATTCCTGGGCCAGCAGCAGGAGAGGAGTTGAATGGATTACAGGATGTCTGAGAACAGCACATTTTCCATATGCAGAGAAGATTTTGGGGTCCTATTAAAGTGAAAAAGAAGATTTTAGCCAGTCCCCCTTTTGCACAGAGCTGTAGGATGCATCCCTGCCTTTGCTATTTATTGTTTGCAACAGCCAAGCAGAACCGAGCGCGTGCTTCTCTTTTTCAAGTTCAAAATTATGTGGCTTTAGTTCTCCTGCTAGTTTTGTCCCATCTTGGTTCCAGTTTATTTGACACTTCTCTCTTCCCGCATCCCTTCATCCTCATCTTCCTGCATCCCTTCATCATCTTCCTGCCCCATCCCCTGCAATAACGCTCTGCTCGAGCCTCTCTGAGCTGCTGCTGCTCTCCTGACCCCCCAGAGAGAGAAATAAATTGTGCAGAAACAAATCCCCTGCATATGAATTCCCCTTGGAAACACGCCTGCCTAGTTTGTAATTATGCTGCTATTGTTCTCCTCTTTTTGTATATGTAGATGGCCTTTTTGTTTAAAGTTGATTACTTGCTGCTCTTTTGAGTATCTCTCAGGGGAGGGAAATGGATGATATTTCAACAGTGGATCAGCCACAATATGCACTAAGTAAACAGACTTGCTAAAAATGCCATAAAGGCCCCTTTGTCCTGTTGGATAGCAAAAGGGGAAAAAAAAAATTCCCAGAAGGATGCTGGTGAGTGTAACTTATCTATGAAATCTTCTATTGCCATGATTGTACCGGAAAGTGTCCTAAATTAAACACTTCCACCCTTCACCGGTCACCTAAAATGTCACCCCAGCTTTAAAGGCTTAGCAGATGGTATCGTCTTAAGTATTCCCAGTAGCAGCCAAGCCTGTGCTGGGCAAGGTCTCCGTGTTCGGCCGTGTTAACGCGCTGTGCGAGAGCTTATGTCAAGCATCAGAATAATAGGTTGCACATGGCTATCGATTAAATGACAGTTTCCCCTCCTAACAAAATTGATCTTGGCTTTGGATTTAGCGGGCCCCGGCCCTGGCTGGGAGTTTGTTCGGTTATCTAATTTTAATGATCAAGTTTCCATTTCTTCTGCAAAAGTAATTTATATTTCAGAGGCTTTGGAGGGGGGGAAGGAAAGGGGGAATATATGAACATCCAGTGGTGTGGGGGAAAGGCTGAGTGACTTCAGTCATCTTGGATCTGTCCCTGATACAAGGTGGCTAGAAAATTAATTCAGATCCTGATTTTTTGGAGGGTTGGGGGGATCACCAATGTTTTAACCTCCCGGTAATCTGGGCCACACAGAGCACATCCATGTGAACTTGAATCACGAGGCCGGTTTGCAGTGTAGGTGCCCTGCAAGCTCTCCAGCATTGACGAGAAGCTCCACCAGCGTGGGGTTGGTTATTCTTCTAGTTTCTCCTTGACCTCCCTGTTTGAGTTGAAGTGTGTCATGGAGCTGTTGTGTGGAGGCAATGAACTGGGTTCAGCCCTGCTGTTGGCTCCCGATGCAGGCAATGTGCTCAGATAGATGTGACGGTGTCAGATGGTGGCAGTTCTATCAGGGAGGCTCTTTGAAGCTTATCAACCTGAAGGACTCGGCTTGCTGAGGAGCAGTCTCGATTTATTATTAATGACTGGGTAAAACAATATCATGAATGACTGCAAAAATTTTGCATCCAGTCGGACACATGATTATACGCGGCTGCTTTTCGGAATGAAGTTCAACGCTGGGTTAATTGCTTTTGGTCTGTAGTTATCTCTGGAACATCCTATCAATGTTATAGGATCAATAAATAAACTCAGAAGAAAATTTAAGACATCTGTATGGACAAAAATATTGGGTATGAAATCTGCTTGGCAAAAGAGGCTGCTAAAGCAAGGTTAGTTTTCATATACAATGTCACAGCGTGTTTTGAGATGCTTGGTTAGACTGCGCAGAGGGAAGGTGGCCGAGGGAGTTGAGATGGGGAGGGAACCGTTGAACAGAGCTGCACGAAAGCATCCCAGGGCACGTCAGGGTGCCTGAGCCTGCCACAAGTTGAAAGTCATGGCAAAGCAGCCATAAAAACCAGGAGCTGAGCTTGTGCCACCAGACTGATGAGGTTCAAACCTCCTCCTCCTCCAACAGCCCATGGATTAAATGTGGGATTTGTGCCCTGGGTCCTCAGCACCACGCAAAGCAGCGTCACCGGCAGTGTGTAGTGGAGGGCTCTTGTTTTCCATCTTTGTTCCTTGCCAGGCTTCTTGGACTTGAAGGGTTTTTCTTTGAGAGCAAAAGCCCTGTCTTAACCTCCTCTCTAACCGAGTTATCAACTCCGTTTACTTAACAGCATGTGGAATCACCGCAAACAAGTTGTCATTGCAGAGAGGGAGCTTTGAATTGTAATGCAGAACAGAAGGGGAATGTGTCGTGGGCAGAGACTAGTAGCTGAGGCCCTGCAAAACCAGAAAGAATCATGATGCTTTCCTTGGTGGTGAGAGGATGAACAAGCTGAAAACCAGTAGGAAAAAACTTTAGGAGAGAAAAATGCATTCAGTCCTGCTTTTTATTTTGTCCCATCAAGTGAGAACAAGGTAATGAAGTTAAAGACTCTTAAACTGAAAGGGATGGGAACTTGAATCCTGACAAAGCTGGCTTTTTTTTTTTTTTTTTTAAGAAACAGCAGTTCACTGCCACAGTAAATCAAAGCTGATGTGGCTGAATTTAAAACACAGACTGCCTAAGTCTTCCAAAGGTGAGTTTGGAAAGGAGCACATGAGGAAAAAGGAGGCTTCTATGGTAATGCAGAATATCCTTTCTTCCCAGGTGTTGTGGTTTTCTGTTTCTTTCTTTTTTAAAGAATCCAAATTTGCAGGATTTGGGTAATCGCCTCTCAGCATTATGTGTGCTTTATGCTGAGTAAAAATACCTTTAATTTTCAGAGGTGTCTATGCAGGCAATAGCAACGCTGTGAGTATGAGGTTTCTGCCCCGTTGGGATGCTGTCCCTTGTGCCCTCTGTGTAACTCCCATTGAAAGTGATACACAATATTTCCAAGATGCTGGAAGAACAATTAATAAATTGCATTGAGTAGAATTACATGAGCCCTGCAGCAGAAAAATGGATTACTTACGGCCCTGCCAGCTGCCCTCCCCGGTCCCTCTCACGGCCGTAACCTCGGAGGAACACTCACTTTACAGTTCACGCCACAACGAGGTCAGATCCAGTGTTGAAATAGGATTAAGTACCAAAGGCAATCTCGAAATTATGTTAGTCTGAGTGAACCCTGATAAAAATCAAGGAAACTTGGAGCTCAGAACTCTCCCAGCCTGAAACCATACCAGCGCACGCTGTGTTGGTGTGTGCCAGGGGACCATGTCTCCCGAGATGTTCGCCTGGAGAGGCATGAGAATAGTAATAAGGTTAAGTGGGATTTGGTTTTGGTGTTTTTTTGTTGGTTTTTTTTTTAGGAGGATTAAGGATGGGTTCAGGCCCTACACCTTGGGAAACGTGTTGAATCTTTAGCCAGGAACACCTCCATGCCTCAGTTGTCCGTCTTCACATGGATGCTGATTTTGTATCTTACATCCTTTATTAAGATCTTTAATTTTGCATGGATGCAAGGTAGATGTAGCTGCTTATAGATGAACTTTGTGGTGGCTGTGCACCGGCTGTGATGGTCACGGCTGTTGTCTTGATCATAGTGGAGGGTCAGTAGCTAAATATTTGCCCTCCTCCATCTTTTGTTTCTGTCCTCTTCTATCAGGAATTCACCATTGCATTTGATATTGCTTAGTGGTGGAGAGCCCAGTTGCACCAGTTTGCTCTTCTCCAGTGTTGGCAAGGTATTCAAACAATCCTAGAAGAGGTGATGGAGGGGTGATGGTTGAAGTTGGGGTGCTTAGATTGTAAGAACAGATGGGATAACCCCTCAGGGAAAATGGAAGCCCTGTTATTTAATATGCTCAGATGTTCTTTTCTGGAGAAACAGCCCCCTGTTCAGAGAGGAGATCAGAAGAGCTGGATTTGTCCATATCTAGACTCTTCTAAAGAAATGCAGGTGCGACAGATGATTCCTGGATCAGCCTTGCAATAACAAACACCATAAATCCCAGGTGCACTGTTGGTGCAGAGGAGGGTACTCAAAGGAACAACTTGTCCCCAGCTTGGGACATCAGCTGAGGTCACGGGAACTGCTTTCCAGACACGAGTGGTGGACTTATGCTGCCGGTGATGGACTTCTTTCATGATGATGTTTCAATGACAGCTGTTCAGGATTCAAATGGAAATACTATTTCCCCTCCGGCTTTAAACACTGCAGGCTCAGTACAATGGCTTAACTGATGCTTTTGAGGAATTCAGTAGCTACTAAAACACAACCGGTTTTCTGGGACATTCCTGCCATGACTCTGAGTGTAGCAGAGGATTTCTGGAGGCGAAGGCAAGCGCTTGGAAGGTATTTGCACAGAAAATTGCAAAACTAAATCAACTCTGCATGCTGGTAGCTCTATTATGATGAAATGCATTGAACCAAAAAGTTCAGTGTTCTTGGAGGCTTTTATTGTGGTCAATGCCAGAAATTTCTGATTAATAAGGAAAACAGGATGGCTTCCTCCCTCTGAGGTGCTGAAATTAAAAAAAAATATGCAACAGGGATGAGGAAAAGCCTGGAGCCAGAGGACACAGTGGTAGCAAAAGAAAAGAAAATAAGAATAAAAAGTGCGTATCCCCCCAAAACAGTAGGGAGGGAAGTGGTTTCAAAAAGGCAGTGGGAACCTTCTTAGAGATGAGGTTGGTTTGATGCCCTCTTGAAGGTGTGCAGTTGGGTTTTCCGAGCATCTCTTCCAACCCTGATAAATATCTGAAACAGGGGAAGCAATGCTGTCCTGGAAGCAGCATCGTTAGGAAGTCTTGTTTCATCAGCTTACCCTTGTTTGGATTCTCTAGTGTCTAATAGAGCTGAGCTTTTCGCTTGTATGGTCTTGTCTTCTCTAGCTGGCCATCTGCTTTGGGTAAACAGGGAGAGGTAATTTCCCCAAGGAGTTGTCGAGGCTCTATCTTTGGAGATACCTAAAACCCAACTGGTGATGTCCTGAGCAAACCGTTCCAGCTCCCATGCCTTGAGCAGGGCCCAGGTGATCTTCAGGGATCCCTCCAGCCCCAGATACTCTGTGGTTGTTCTCCATGGGAGTAGTTCAGAGCTGCTCCAGGGGAGGTTCAAGCTGGACATTAGGAAACATTTCTTTACCAAGAGGGTGGTCAAACACTGGAACAGGCTTCCTGGAGAGGTGGCCGATGCCCCAAGGCTGTCAGTGTTCAAGAGGCATTTGGACAATGTCCTTAATAACATGCTTTAACTTCTGGTCAGCCCTGAATTGGTCAGGCAGTTGGACAAGATGACCGTTGTAGGTCCCTTCCAACCAAAATAATCTAGTCTAGTCTATGTTTACAACTGTGAAGTCTCTACTTGCCAGTTTGTATTTTAGGGAGATCAGGGATGGTGTAAGGATTGACCTTTGTAAGTATTAAATTGAATGGAGAATAACCATGTAAGCCTCATTTTCTTGAGGAACCCATCCATAAAGGGAGGAGATGGAAAGATAGGAGAGAAAAGCAGAGCAGCTTATTCACCGGATCCACATTTCATATGTTGTTGGCAGGAGAGTGGAATCGTGGGGTCAGCCCTGGGCAGGATTGGGGGCGAGGGGAAGAGGCTGAGAAGAGCCTAGGGATGCACTTGCAGTCGATGGATCGAGCCCTGAGTCTTGGAGGGGGTTTATTAACTTGAGCAATAACAAAGTTGTACCCAAAGGCGTTTTGATGTTGTGCAGACATTTACGTGAGGGTATCTGTGTTTTCTGACTGTCCTGTGTCCCTGCCAACTAAATCTGATCACCCTCTGCTGGAGTATTTTTTTCCTTTATAAATGTAGTTTGATAATGAAATAGAAACACATGGGGTTTTTTCCAAATACCATGTTAATTTAAAAAAGGCCTTTTTCATTAGACATTATATACACAAGGGCTACAGATTACAAATGCAGAAAATTAAATTGTAAACTACAGTTGAGGCCTTGGGGGGGAGAGTAATGAGAGATGCGAGCCCTCCCCTTTCCCCAACCTCCACGAGGATGCTCGCATGGAGGCAGGCTGGGGAAGACTACCTCCCTTCAAACTCTATAAACCACAAAGGATGGGTCAGATCTTTATCGGCTTTAAACTATGCTCATAGCTCCAGACTTGCTCAGTTTCCCAGAGTTAAATGGCTTTTGTACATGGATTTGAGATAAATTAGGGATTTTGCTTTTTTTTTTTTAGCTGCTGTTTCCAACTAAGCTATTACTAAAAAAAAAAAAGAAATCCATTCAGTTTCTGAGCCTAGATCTTAATTAATATTAATTATTGCAGTAAATCTGTCTCCATTTAATCCTTTCAGTGGCTGAAGTCCGTGGCTGTGGCAACAGGTCTAGGTACAGCAGCATCCTTCTCAGTTCTCTTAATAAACTGTCTGCTGCTTCTTAAGCCCCCAGGGAACCGCCTGTGCTTCCTCTCCCATGCGGTGTGTACCAGTTCCCCCGGCACACACTCCGTAATCCTCTCACCCTGATTATTTTTTTTAAATCCTGAGCTGAAGACACTCTGTGCCCTCTATTTCTTGCTTTCTCCCACAGCTGTAGCTTCTTACATTGTCTCTTCATCCTGAACCTTTTCTTTTTCTTATTTGAGATGCCCCTTGGCAGGAAGGATGCTGAATTACCCATAAGGTTGCCTGGGATATATTAGATGTTTAATATTGTCATTAGTGTCATAGAGGGATCGAGCATACCCTCAGCAGGTTTGCAGATGACACCAAGCTGAATGGTGCAGTTGACATGCCTGGGGGATGGGATGCCATCCAGAGGGACCCAGACAAGCTCAAGGAATGTGCCCATGTGAACCTCTTGAGGTTCAGCAAGGCCAAGTGCAAGGTTGTGCCCCTGCTTTGGGGCATCCCCCAGTATCTGTGCAGGCTGGGGATGAAGGGATGGAGAGCAGCCCTGCCCAGAAGGACCTGGGGTGCTGTTGGATGAGAAGCTGGGCATGACCCAGCACTGTACGCTCGCAGCCCAGAGAGCCACCCGTGCCCTGGGCTGCATCCCCTGCAGCGTGGCCGGCCGGGCGAGGGAGGGGGCTCTGCCCCTCTGCCCTGCTCTGGTGAGACCCCCCTGCAGCGCTACCTCCAGCTCGGGGGTCCTCAGCACAGGAGAGATGCGGAGCTGTTGGAGCGGGGCCAGAGGGGACCACGGGGATGGTCAGAGGCTGGAGCAGCTCTGCTGTGGGGACGGGCTGGGAGAGTTGGGGGGGTTCAGCCTGGAGAAGGGAAGGCTGCGGGGAGACCTTAGAGCACCTCCCGGTACCTAAAGGGGCTGCAAGAAAGCTGGAGAGGAGCTTTTGGTAGGACCTGTTGTGATAGGACAGGGAGTAATGGTTTTAAACTAAAAGAGGGCAGATTTAGACTAGATACAAAAGAGGCATTTTTTATGATGAGATGCTGGTACAGGCTGCTCAGAGAGGTTGAAGATGCCCCATCCCTGGAAACATTTAAGGACAGGGTGGATGGGGCTCTGAGCAACCTGATCTGGTTGAAGATGTCCATGCCCGTGACAGCGGGAATGAACTAGATGGCCTTCTAGAGGTCCCTTCCAACCCAAACCATTCTTTGATTCTATATAATATGTAATATAGTATGTAGTATAGTGTATTGTGTATAAGTATATAATATGTAATATATAATATAAAACATATAATGTATAACATATCATTATATAATATTATGTATAATCATATATAATTATATATATTATATAACATAATACAATGTAATCCTCTATCTAGTCTAATCCTTTCCAAACGACAGGAAGACCCAGGCAATCACAGCGCCTGCGAGTTTTGCCCATGCGTTTCCCCCCCCTCCTCCTCCCAACACTTTTTAAACCATCGAAAGAACTCACTGAAATTTCACGAAGGGTGGAAGGTTATTAAATTACTACAGGTTTCATGGAAATAGGATAAGAGGAGAAATCCAGCAAACGTTATCCCTACAGAGGGGCTGTGCTGAGAGCTCATGCTTTGTTACACCCAGAGAATACAGTGGGAAGGGGGTTTTAGAGATGGGCTAAGGTTCAAGCAGCGTTGGCCCGTCTTTGTATGAAAGTTGATCATTCGCAAGACATAAATTTATATAAAGCCATGCTTGCTTAATTTAGTGTTGAAAATTTGGAATTGAAACACTTGCTTAGGACTTAGGCCATGGTCTTTTTGATGAGCCCCTGGTTGACTCTGTAAATTACTTGACCCTGAAGTCCCATGTGGTCTAATTAAATTTTTTTTTTTTGGGAACTGCCAATTTTCAGCATGTCTGAAGCCATGGCTGGATTTTATTTGCTCATCTGTTTTTTTCCTGGAGCACTTTAGGGCTTAGCTCACCCACAATAACATCATCCCTATGCATGACAACGACCATGCCGCAGTATTTCCCGCGGCTTCTTTATACTCTTTGAAACTCCATTGCAGCTGCTTCTCCTGTGCGGTGTCTTCACCACCAAAGGGTTTTGCAGTGGGAACACGGACACATCCTCAAAGACTGCAGAAAACTGATATTTTTCCCCTTCAGTGATTTTCTGTGTCCCTCCAGGGTGAGAAAGCTGTGCTGCCCTGCATGGAGCAGCCATGGCTGTGAGGTTGCTTCAGGTGAGGAGGACGAGGAGGAGAAGTTCCTCTGGAGCCCTTCTGGTGGTTCCTTCCCAGGGGAACGTTGGACACAGACGCAATATTTAGCACTGCACACATCTGCGGTGAGGAGGAGGAGAATATCAAAAGCCTAAGGTTCTCTGGGCTGCTGAAAGCAGTGTTTTTTCCCTCTTGCCCATCACATCGCCTTTTTGCTTCTGCTTTAGGCGTCAGAGCAAGCCTTTGAGCAGGCAGATGATTAATAACCCATATGATTTCCATCTCCGCCGACATTTTGTTCTAAATCTTCTCAATCTACAAAGATTTTTTTTTTCTTTTCATTTTTACTGAACTCAGTAGCCCTGTAGATTGGTTGTACGATCAGCTCTTAAGATGTGCTTTCTTTCAAGCAGGGCTGGGGTTTTCGGGAGGCTTTGCTGTCTTCTCTGGGGCTGGCAGAGGGTGCAGGTGGACAGAGGTGTTACTTGTCTGTTGGTGGAGTACAGCGATATGCAGGAAGTCACGGATTCACAGACTAAATAAGTGATAAGATGTCATGAAAAATTTGTATTTGAGCACGAGGAAAGTTCAGCACGTGCCATAAGCTTGCTGGGCTTTTATTTATTTTTAATATTTTCTTTCTTTTTGAATTCACTGAGTAATTTATTCATGCTTCTGTCTCGGGAGACTGGGGGGGGGGGGGGGGGGCGTTCTGGGCCGTTCAGAAAACAAGCCCTTTTTAAAGAATAAAGAGTATCAGACACAGCCAGTGGTTCAGAGGGGAAAATCTCAAAGCAAGGAAGAAATGTGGGAGAAAGCATTAAGGCAGGAATGAAAAATGAGGCTCAAGAGAGGCTTGTTAGCAGCAGAGAGGGATGAGCAACAGCACGTGAACAGGAATTTCTCTGCGGAGTTTTGACATTGCATGAAGGTTTCAGGGGTGCAAGTAGCGCCGTGTACCCAACTTGTCCTGGGGTTGTACCTCTGGGTTGTCTTTGCTGGATCTGCTGTAGGCGAGGGTGAATTGTGATAGGGATGGATCCTGCTCTTCATGTATGATTTACAGCAAAGCTCTGGGGAGACAGCAACTGCAGACTCCAGGCTGGTTCTCCAAAACTACGAAGTTCACCAGAGGGTGAGAGCAATCCTGCTGAGTGGAAATTGTAGTATCGCTGGCAACTGGAAATGAAACCCTGCATGCGATTGCCTCCGGGGATGTACGAGTAATTCTATCCCATATGGATCAAGAGATGGGAAGAGGTTGGGTGTAGAGACAGCCAGGCAGACTCTTCTTTCTGACTGTAAATTTTCAGGTTAAGAGGCCTCTTTGCCTTTTCTGTTGCAATGTGCTTATATCCCGTTCTCTCCTTTTGTCTAAATTTTTTGATATTCATGTATTGCCTTTGATAGGGTCACTTAGGCGTCCTCTGGCTTTGATGAATACCCTGTCAGTGATTTATTTCCTTCCCATAATAACAGCATCAGCATTCCTTCCCATTCCTTTTCCAAACCCTTTTTCTTATTACCACTCAGTGCTTTAACTGCACGGTGCCTTCTGCCGTGGGTGCAATCAGCGTGGTTGCAGGTGGAAGTTTCTGCTGGAAATAACTGTCTCCTGAAAGAGTTGGGCTGAAGATGGGTGAGGACATCAGCTTCCTCTTCTGCAAATAGCACACAAACCCAGTTAAATTATTTTCGCGTTGATCAGCTCTTCGTAAGTACTCAGCTGCAGAATTTCTTTCCTTCTGGACCCAAAGCTTTGCAGTTCTTGGGAAGTATTAAAATATCCCGTCCACCCACAACAGAAGCCTGCACTTGCAAACATCTCTGTCTGCCAGTGGGAAACCTTGTGCCGGTATTTGCTTGGGAAATGAGCTGCTCAGTGGCTTGGACATGTCCTTGGGATGACATATGGCTCTTGTGAAGTTCCTCCTGTTGAGGAAGAAGTAGAGGTTATCAGTGTTGATTTAGGGGAATAAAAAGTCTTTTGAATCCCTGATAGAAGTTATTGTGAGATATGTAACTGTGATAACTTACTATCACACTGATGCCGCTTTGCTGGTGGTTTTTCTGGGTAAGCTTGAATGGAGGACAAGAACCATCTGCTGCCCTTCCAGCAGTGTCTCCTGGGCACTGAAAGGGCTGGGATCGCTCTTTTCTTGTGATTGTCAAGAGATTGGAAAGGACAGTATTAGTGCCACCAGAAGTTTCTCTTCTCTGGGCAGCAACCCTTAGAACAGAGTTGAGACTTCAAAATATCGTGGGGCTTCTGAATCCAGATTTTGTCATCCTAATAATGGGGAGAGTGTGGCTTGGACTGGCAGATGGAAAGCGTGTGTGGGACTTGCGGTTCTTTGATATTTTTGCCATAGATTTTGCTGTGCACTATCTCAGCTCCCTTTTCTGCAGAACAGCTTCCACCCTGGCTGTAACATTAGTCTAGCTTTTGTATTTCTTTAATTTTTTTTTTTTTTTTTTTGCTAACAATGACCTCAGCTGTTTGTTTAAGGAGTTCATAACCCTGTAAAAATGTTACAGCAACCGAAAGGAAGTTTTCAAGAAACCCTTTGGTCAGAGCCTCTGGCATTGATCCGCTGGGCTTCTGCTTTATGTTCCTATCAAACAATAATAAAATTAAAAAGAAAGGAGAAAGTAAACAGTTTGGTGTAAATAAAGACAAATTCGTCGTTTTATCCTTCCGTCGCTGTTGGAGGGCAGGAAGGGGCGAGCAGGCGGCTTGGCCCAGCTGCCTGCTCCTGCCTGCTGGGCTGGGCGGGCGGCAGCAATGGGGCAGCAAAGCGGCGAAGGAAATGCCCGTACCTATGGGTGAGCCCTGGTGTCTGAGAAACCTCAGGAGAAAGGAACACTTTCAATAGAAGGAAATCACACAGCGTGGTGTTGTATAGTACCAGCACCTGGCTGAGGCAGCCCCATCGTTTTGGGCTGAAATTGCCCAGGAAAGGGATGCTTGGCTTCAAAGTGAAGGTGCTGAGGCTGGACTTAGAGCTGAGCCCTGTTTAGTTTGGGCTTGAATGCACTGACATCATGGGAGCTGGGCAAATTCTTGAGGGTCCTGCTGGTTTTGAAGGGTTTTCACCACCTATGGCCACTGAAATAGTTGGGAGATGATGGGTCTGTCAGACCTGGAACCAGAAGTCTGGTGCCGAGATCTGGATGACAGTTCCTCAAGCAGATGCGGGTTCCAGTATGAGTTTTTATCTGCTTTGGCAAATCCCCCTCTTCTGAAATTACTTGTACATGAAATTACTCTGCTATTGTTTTCATTTTCTATCTTACAGTTCCCCCTTTTTTCTTGTTTTCCTTTTTTCTTTTTTCCTTTTTCTTTTTAGTTTTTCTTTTTTCTTTTTCTTTTTTTTTCTTTTTATCTCTTCCTTTTTCTTTTTTTTTTTCGATTTCATTTTTTCTCCTTTTTTTCCCCCCTTCTGTGTTTACTTCAGACTCACCAGAGCAGTTTTCTCCTGCCACATCTAAAATATCGCAAAGTTTTGCAAAAAAGATCTGCCTTTGAGATGCTGTTGATCAGTGGGACTGGGGGAGCATCAGGTTTGGGCAACACACCATGCAACCTGTCCTTAAATAGGACAGTGCCTTTTGGGATCCTAGCTCAGCCACTGGGAACCACTTGTACCCCAAACCCTCTCCTTGCAGCCCTAAAAGTATGCTTAAAGAGCAGATTTAACCCCAAAAGGGACATTCTGCTATTTTTTCCAGCCCTTCGCAAAGCCTCGTACCGCCTCCCCATCACCGTCCTGGCCACGGGTGTCAAATTCCCCGCTCCACGGGGACCTCGCCGTTGTCTGCTATCACCTTTTTTCCCCACGAATTGCTTTCTAATAGGGCGATAACTCTGCGTGCACATCGTAAAACATCTCTTTGCAGGATTTATACCCTCGATGTCAGCGCAAAGGGGATTTCGCAGCAGCGGTGTCTCTCTTTTCTCTCCTAACCCAGCTCTTGGCATCCGAAATCTGCCTTTGTTTATACCTTTTCAGGGCTGTGACAATAAGTGCAAGGCCATCCAGAGGTTAGTGTGACAGCGCGTAAGGAAAAGCCTTTGCTTTTGTTTTCAGATTCCTCCAAAGGTTGGGGTGTTTTTTTTCATCTCCAACAAATAGCCATAAATCCTGCTGGGTCTCACTGTGCCCAGGGCTGCCCGGCTGCAGCGCAAGCCCGGCAGATGCAATAGCAGGATGAAATGCTGCTTCACTTGGCATCCCTCCTGATGCTCAGCCTCGTCATCTCATCGTACTTAGTTACAGGAGAGTGTGCCCTGCAAGGTTTTAGGGTTTTAATTAATTGGAAGCTTGACTTGGTCACCCTGGGTATTTTCAGGAGGTTTTTCAGGATGCCAGAAACAAGCGTTGCATGCTCTCTGCACAAGAACACTGTATTTTTTTTCCTCCTACACATTACTTTCCTGCAAATTTGAAGTTCCCACCTGGTGGTTTGCACCCACCAAAAATGGAACAAGTTCAAATAATTCCAGTATTTTCTCAATAGGAAAGAGTTTCTGTCGGATGAAAGGTTGCTGGCCAGACTCCCAAACAAACCTGACAGGAGTGTGAATTTTAAATCCTCCTCTTTTAACTCTTCCTGAAAGCACTTTTTTTGGGGCTCGCCTGAAAGTCTAGAGCATGCAACCCCCCAAAAAGCATCAAGTCACCCAGTGCCATTAGCTGAAGCCCAGCAATTTTGTGGCTTTGGCATCTACAGGATGCTAATCAGAGTTCCTGAGGGCAGTTTGGTGCTATCCACTCAACCAAAAAAGAGACTTTTTTACAGTGTGGATGGAAAATACAAGGTGAAATAGTGGACTTCAGTTTTTATGTTCTCCATGGTAATTTATTAGTCTCTACAAGCCAAAGAAATACAATTATTTTTTTCCCAAAGTCAGGCATTACCAAATTCACTGATTTCTAACCTTCTGCAAAGTTGTTTTATTTCTGTGTTTGCTTTTAACCAAATGTTTCCTACCAGTCTTGTCTTCACAGCTGTTTTAAATATCCATTTGCTTGTGCGTCTGCCTCTCTGTAGAATACACTAAATGGCTCTAAATGGCTCTTGCTGTTTTCCAAACACTATTTCAGACTCTGGAAATATATATCCTGTGGCCTTATAAAAATACTTATAATCAGCCACCCAAATTGCCAGGTTATTTCATGGGCCAAATTAGTTTTGCAGGTGATGCCACTAGATAGGGGGAACGACGACACTTTTCGGGAGGACATCTCTGGGAGTCGGTGTCTTTGCAAACCCGAGCAAACCTTTGTGGTGGGAGCTGGCAGCATCTGAGGCCACCTCCTCCATTGTCTCACCCCTGCCCTCTCCATCCCCTGCCTTGGGCAGAGACCCCTGTGTCATCGGTTTCTTCTGCAGTGATGCTGGATCCGTCCTCTTCGGGCAGGCCCCTGCAAGCTGTGCTGGGGTAAGTCTCTGCACCTCGAACCCTGGGCTCAGCGTTGGGCCCCTCACGGCCAGACAGACACTGAGGGGCTGGAGCGTGTCCAGAGCTGGGCAGGGGCTGGGGCACCAGCCTGGGGGGGGCGGGGGGGTCAGCCTGGAGAGAAGGGGGCTGGGGGGGACCCGGTGGCTCTGCAACGGCCTGGCAGGAGGCTGTAGCCAGGGGGGTCGGTCTCTGCTCCCCAGGAACCAGCGACAGGACGAGAGCAAACAGCCTCACGTTGCGCCAGGGGAGGGTGAGATTGGGTGTGAGGGAACATTCTGCACCGAGAGGGCTGGCAGGCGCTGGCACAGGCTGCCCGGGGATGGGGGTGTCATCATCCCTGGGGGTGTTCAAAAACCATGTGGCTGTAGTGCTTGGGGACATGGTTCAGTGGTGGCCTTGGCAGTGCTGGTTAATGGTTGGACTGGCTGATCTTAAAGGTCTTTTCTGACCTAAACCATTCTGTGATTCTCCTGCGAGGCTGGTGTAGGAACCAAGGCAGAGAGGAGCCATGAGGACAGCAAATGGGGGAAAAAATGCCCATTTTGCTTAAAATGTTTCCCTAATGCTGCAGTACAGGCAATTTTTGGGCCCCCCTGCCCACCAAGCTCCCCCTTTTCTATCTGCTGGGACAAGGACATTTTTCTGGGTGCGGACCAAACCCATGGCAAGTAAAGGATGGGAGGCACAAAGCCCTGTGTTGGTGCCTCCATCACCCACCCATCCCAAAACCCCAGCTTCTGTTGTGTTCCTCAGATAATCCAAGATGTGTTCCCCTCTGCAAAGATTTTATTTTTATTTTCTATTTATTCCCATGTGCCACCCTGTCTGGAGGAGCCTGCTGTCTGGTGGCTTTCTCTTTCACCTTGAGCACCCTGAAGAACTTCATGTCACCTCCAAATGATGCTGCTTACCTCCTCAGCCCCTGCTCCTAATGTACATTAAAGAGGTCTGTAATTAGGAAAGTGGCATGTTTCCAGCCTTGCAAGCAGAAAAAGGCCATTTATCTAGCGAAGCAGCAGCAGAGCCAGCGCTGGAACTGCGTGGTCCCTGCTCCGAGCCTGGACCACCCGCAGGTACCTCAGCTGCCCTCCTGCATCCCACAGGTGTTTGAATCCTTGAAGTAAGCAAGCCCAATCTTTTTATTTCCTATATAGAAAAACCAAAGAAGTAATTCCAGGTCTGAGCCTGCCTCCTGCAAAGCCAGGCAAGGGCACTGCAGTGTGTTTTCTGTTTACAGTAGAGCTTAAAGAAATAAGCATCAGTTACATAGGGGGAAAAATGAGAACACAGTCAAATTGGACCCCAGGGCAAGGCTCACTGAGAACAATAGATCTGCTAAACAAAACCGCTGAGGATAAGGAGGAAGTTATCATGAAAAGCAGGGGATATATTAGTTTAGTTTTGAGTGTGGTTTTTTTTTTTAAAAAAAAAAAAAAAGGAAGGTATTTCAAGCACTTGAACTTGAGCATATCTATTTCGCCGCCCAGACACTCTCCCCTCGACCAGCCGAGTGACCTCTGCGGCAGGAATTGCCGCCGCCAGCACGGATGCTGAGCTCTCCCTTTCCCTACGTGTCAGCTGGGAGATGAAGAGGCAGCTGCCTCTGCCTCCCATCACACGTGTGTCTTGAAAATAAATGGCAGGATGGCGATGGGCTGCAGTGCTTTGCGTGAAAAGGGCAGCCAGAGTTTAGGAGGCCATGGCCTAAGAAAGGTTTCCTGCTGGGTGAAAGGACTGCCGGACCCGTTATTGCGCCTTGTTGCTTTTCTTATTGCTTTTTCTTGGGTCTTTTGAGCAGAAAGCCGTACAAGCCCTCCACGGGTCATCTTTGCTCGCAGAGGTACCTGGAGCCTCTTGCTCCTGCGGGAGCTGCTGCAGAGCCTGTATGCAACTCATTGCATGCAGAGGAGTGGGGGACAGCACAGATCTATCTCCTTCCTCTGCCCTCAGATAGCTGCTTCTCCATCTCCTGACCGTGCCGGTGCACACCAGGCCGGTTCCCAGCGGCTCCCAGCGTTTCCATCGCTCCCCCTGCCTCAGGACGATGGGAGGAAGCGCGCCGATAATGCTCATTAAATTTATAGCTGCGTTGTGCTGTAATGTTTAATCAAGGTTACGTGACTGTGCTGCCGCACAGGGTACAAGTTCAATGCAAGGTGAATCTTGTCTGAGATAATCTGAAAGTTCATTTGGAGGTGAAGGCAGCGGCAGCTTCTCAGAGACTGGCTGGGGTTAGCAGGAGGTCACCTCTTTTTTTTTTTTTTTTAATCCCCTTTTTTAATGTGTAAACAAAAGAAAAATGCAACTTTGCAGAGGACTTGGCATCAGCTGAGCAACAGGAAAAATAATTGTGGCATGCTGGCCCCATGGTGAGGTTTGGTACCCAGCAAGTGCCGGGCTGCAGGGCTCGGGGAAGGTGATGCTGGTGCCTTTAGGGACGGCAGGAGGGGTTTAATTCAAATGTCATTGCTTTTGTGTTCCATGGAAATGTGGAACCCTAATTGCTAAGTTCAGAAAGACTTCGCTGGTTCACCTGTCCCTGCTCCCCACTGCTGGTGGGAAGCCCTGATGGGAAAAACACTACGCAGTGCCCCTCACTGAGGTATCTGGGCATCACGTCCTGGCTACTGTTGGCACCAAGTGGGCTGTATTTGTCTGAGAACATGGCTCTGTGGTCTTCTGGGCAGACCCTGATCTCTGCAGGTACCTAGGTTTGCTGCTGAACTGTCAGCAGATAGGGAGCATTAATCCCTCCTGGCCCAAAAACTTTCTGGCTGCAAATACCTTCTCTGTTGATTAACGGAACATTTTCCCCTGGAAAGGTGGCATTTAAATTGTTTGGGTTTTTTTTTTTCCCTCTGATACTATAGGGTCAATGACGGAGGTGGTTTGCCTATAGGCTTATCTGGAGGACTGTGTGCTTTTCTCCCCTCTCAACCCACCTCCCTGCGTTTCAGGGTTTTTCTGGGTTTTTTTGTGTTCTTGTTAACTCTTCTCCTCCCTTTGTAAAGCATGCTGACCTGCTGCTGAGATATGGGGATTCTCCATGTTATTTCTTAACGTTTTCTTCGTAACCACTCATTTTGAAGTGTGGGTCAGACAGGGCAAGTCAGAGAGATGCATGAGGTGCTGTGCACCCAGACTATAGCCACAGAGAAGGTATTTCTGTGTACGAGGGGTACCTGAACACACGGTGCTGTCATCTCCCATCCACGGAGCAGAGGGTCTTTTCCCATTAGCAAATCCAGCTTCTCCTCCCTGTAATAGCTTCAAAAATGCTTCCGAGAGTAATTATCTACAAGCTGAGCACTTTCCAAGTGTTGCATCCCAAATTTAGCCCCCGTAACCTCAGATGCTGACCCCAAGTGTTTAGCCAGTCTCCATCCTTGCTGGGCAGAGCAATGGGTGCACCTCCCGGCTGTGCCCACCAAAGATCTGAGCCAGAGAGGCTACTGGGGAGGTGGGGGATGCTTCTAAAGGAGACATCTTTGCTTCCAGAATGAATCCGCCTTTGTGATGGTTAAATGGAAACGCAAAGTGTTATTCAATAGCGGTCCCTGGAGAATGGTCTTCCGAGGCTCTTTCATTTCTTTTGGCTGCTGCCCAGTATTGTCTCTTTGTTTTTTGCAGATTGTAGGATCTGGAGGGTAGAAATACGGTAGTCTTCTTTGGGCGGAAAGCACCATGCAAGCCTGTGAACCTGTGTGGAGAATTTGATGAGTCTAAATAATTATTTTTATGAGCGCAATTTGGCTACTAAATCCAGCAGGCAGAGCTTCCTTTTGTTCTTTTGGCCATTCATAAAATCCCCTGTCTGGGCAGTTATTGCTGGAACCAACTGATTTTATTTGAAACATTGAAATCCCAGTGGTTTTGTACCAAATAATTTTCATGCCTTGGTTTTTTTGGTTTTTCTTTTTCAAGCAGCATTGCACAGTGCATTGCCATGGTCAGAGAAACTTGGGATTTCCCTAGAATTCAGTTTAGCCTTCCCTGCAGGCAGGCTTCCAGAGAATGACTAAAGCCACGATCCTGCACCATCAAAGTCAGTAGGAGTGTGAACGAAGCTGGTAGGGACTTTCCAGCCATCTTCAGGACTGTCACCGTAACACGATATGCTAATCCTTGGCATCCACGCCCTTTGCTCTTGGGCTGCTTTGCATCACTTCTCTTGAAGCCGACAACCTTTCATGGCTCCTTCGTGTGGTTTCGTGTTGCAGGCTGGGAGGATAAGGTGGATTCCTCAAAGCCATATTTAACCCAAAAGGGAGTTTTTTGTTGTAAGCCGGAAGTGAGCTACAATCAGAAAGGCAATATTTTGGGGGTAAAATCGTGTTTGTTAAGATTTTAATGAGACCCTTGGAATAAATATCTTCTGAAAGAGTAGAGAAGTCAACCCATGTAATTACAGTGTTATTTCAAAGCAGGTGGAAAGCTAGAGGTTTTCCTCCTAATAAACGATGAACATTTGCAGATGGGAAAACAGAAGACCTTCTGCACACACAAGGCAGGCAGAAAACTTTCTGGAGACCTTACCTGGAAATCTGATGTAAGAAACACAAAAACCTATAAACAGGAAATAATAGGAATCTGAAAATAATCCAGACTGGACAGATTAGGGATTTGCTGGCCTCAGACCTTTCTCCGTTACATACTGTCCCATCTACCGTGAATCTTAACAGATCTTTCTCGTTTTTTCTGTTTCACCTCTGCAGATATAAGTAAACAGAGAAAAGAAGAAAAGATAAAGTTGCTGCCTTAACTTGCAAAATCAGTCCAGTTAAAATGCGAGATGTGGAACTTGGATTCAGTTCTCCTCCCTCCAGCGTGAGTGTTCAGGAGGAAGGACAGCCCTGGGTGGGATGTCAGCCCAGGAGACCTGGAGGGCTCATGTGAGCCTAGGGTTAGTGTGCCTTACAGAGAGGTCCAAGCAGGCTGGACAGCACTCTGATCTGCAGTAACTCCTAGAAATCCATCTCTCTCTTGCAGGCAGGTCTGGTAAGCACCTAAAATAAGAATAACCTTCCCTGTGCTCCATGCATGAAGATCCCTTGGCTTGTGCATCACGTTGGCTTGTGCATCACGTTGGCTTGTGCAACATCAGGTTACTGTGGGTGCTGTCCACCCCCTCACACAAAGTACACTCAGTACGTAGAGCAGATCTTAGTTTCCAGTGAAACTCATGACAAATCTGCTCCTGCTTTCACTTAGTCCACAATTTTACCCTCTGTGTCTTTCACAAGTGAACAAACAGGCACGATGTTCCAGTTCCTGGTGCCTTTTCTTCTCAGTATTGTCCAAACCCACGTCTCCCCGTGGGTTAGAGTATTTCTTTCTCTTGCGGTATTATGTTCCCATGAGGCATAATTGAAACCTCACCAAAATAAATTATTTTGGATGTACTTGTCTGTGGTTGCTGATGTTGGAAACTCTTTGGGCTTTTGTGCTCCCTAACAATTACCCGCTGGCTGGTGGTAGGGGCTGTTCAACCAGTGGTGGGGTTGGGTTGTGGGCAAGCTTAGGCGTGGGCAAGCTTAGGCATGGGCAAACTGGGAATTGGCATTGGTTTGAATTCAGTAGTTCCATGTGTTTTTATGGAGGTGCCCAGCAGGACCAGGTCTTACCTGGGTGGTTTCTGGTCCCACTGGAAGTGTCTTGTCCCTTCATACAGGTAGGTTTAGGTGGGATGATAGTAGAACCCATGCTGCTTTCCTCTGAACCTCTTGTCACTTTTATCCAAGGAGCTGTGGTGTTAAATCAGTTAAATGAGGTTTTTAATGAAAAGATATCAGTAGGTTTGTAAGCTAACAGTGTTATCTCTTGTGAATTGAAGCACGGCTGGTTTGTACAAGGTGTCAAGTTGAAAGCTGTTCATTCTGCATGATGTCCGCAACACAGACTGGGGAAGAAGTGCATCAGACTTAGGGGTTATAAGGATGGCGAGGGACAATAAAGCTTTTTAGAGCTGGGTTCAGATTAATTCTGAAAATATGACCTCCTCCTACCCCCAGAAAGCGAGAGCAGTTGCTTGTGATTGTGACCCTTGGCAGGTTTCAGGGTAGGAGTGCTACCTCCAGCTGGGAAGCCACCAAATCCAACTTAATTAACACTTCTCTGCACCCTGGCACCCAGGGGATGTAAAGCTCATCATGAAAACCTGACCATAACCGTGTGGCATAGCTGTCCCTTCCACGTTGATCTGAACCTCCCCCAGAAACCAATGGCAAGGAAGATCTCATGCACCCACTGTTGGCACCAGCTAGGCTTCTCCAGACGCCTGACTGTCTCTGCTTTTAAGTCACAGCAAGTAAACTCTAATTCCCTTAGCTTGGTTGGGTGTGAGAAACCCAGGATAATTGCATTTAAATTTGTTGAAACAGGTTGCGAGATTTGCCAGCTAATGGTCTTGAGTCGCCTTTCCCTTTTCATCCTTCAGTGTGTGTGTGCACGTGTGCTGATGGTGTTTGTTCTGTTTTTTTTTAATAGCAGTTGGTGCTTTACAGGAGGCATGTCAGGCAGGAACACCTTGCAGCCCTGATCTGGCCAGCTCCAGCGTGTGGTACCTGAGCACCACAGATAGTCAACAACTCCTAGTAGAGAAGAGCCTGTCTCCTGCTGTGCATGTGGTTGGAGGAAAAAGAACTAAAAGGGTAATTACTAGGTGCAGGGACACAAGAATTCCCTATTTTGGGCTTTTATGGAAGGGAAGGTTTAGTTCTTTACGGAATGTTTCCCCTCATGCCACCTCGTCACTGGTGGATCTGCTGATGCTCTGTTGGTGTTGGCAGAGGGAAGGCCTGTTCAAGCCATCTTGATGCTCTCTTTTGTCGCTGGGAGTAAATATCATGGTGGATAAGAGAAGGGATGTTTGTTTCTAGGATAGCCTCACAGAACTATAGAGCAGCCCAGGTTAGGAGGAACCCTAGAAGATCATCTGGTCCAACCTTTTGTGGGAAAAGAAGCCTAGATGAGCTGATCTAGCACCTGTCCCATAGTCTCTTGAAAACCTCCAGCAATGGTGACTCTATGACATCCCTGGAGAAGTGGTTCCAGTGAAAAATTATTCTTACAGTAAGAAATTTCTTTCTTATACTGAGATGAAACCTCTCCCATTGGAGATGTTACCCTTTGTCTTCTCCATGTGGTTCCTTGTGAAGAGGGAGCCTTCATCCTCCTTGCAGCCACCCTTTAAGTACTGGAGTACTGCAATGAGGATCCCCTGAGCCTTCACTTCCGCAGGAAGAGATCTAGACCTTGAAATAAAGTGAGAGTTAGTCTTCAGGATGGTTTCTCCTTTCACCATCCAGTTACTGTGTAGCCACGAGGCTTTTGTGCCAGACTGCATCTAGTGAGGGCTCTTTTATAAATACTGATAGTCTATTTGTGATTTTGGCTCTGCAAAGTCAGGATGTTAAAAGCAAAAGGGCTAGGGCATGAGGGAAGACACAGACATGATTGCAGGGGTGGTGGTGGCTGTTTTGACTTTAACAGGACCAAGGCACATGGCTCTTAGGCAAGTGAATCCCTTTGGCAGGGACTGAAAAAAGCAGAAAGTTTGCTTGCTGGGGAGCAGGAAGATGTGGTTTCCATTTCTGGCTGGACTGCAGGCTGCATTCATGTCTTGGAGCAGCTCCAGTTGTGAACCATTGCTCTTCGCTTTTAATTTGGATATGTTTTGCTTCAGTGGATGTAACATCGTGTCTGGTGTGGTGGCGATTCTGTCCTGGGAAGCTCATCACTCTGCTAACAGGGGATGATCATGCTCCTCTCCCAGTAGAGTTGCCCATGAGCCCAGAGCATTTGGTGCATCGCAAGTGATGGTTTCCTGCAGGTCAAAAACATTTGGGTTCAACTCCCTGTTCATGGATGCGCAGAGTGGTGCTGCATCAGCTCAGAAGAGGCAAAAGCAAAAAACAGAAGAGCCAGATGTTGAATGAAGACAGGGAATTCAGGAATTTTCATCTGTCATGCAATACCACTTGACCTTCGTATCTTAGGCTTGAGGAGGGGAGGAGAAGTCTCTAGGGCCGAGAGGATCCTGTATCTAGAGCTATTCCTGCAACATCATCCTGACTTCTCAGAGATAGGACAAGGGGGTTTATTTTCATCCTAGAAAACACAGGTCTCCTTTTCTGGCCATCTTATCCCTAGCCACCGCGTATCACCTACCAGGTTTGTGCAGAGCCCACTATGACACTGGTGCAAGCGTGCAGATGTTAGTGCTTTCTTTGATCTTGTTCCAGGGGTGCTGGCAGAGCTTACAGTCTGTGTTTTAAATCAGTTTGGATTCACATTACATGATTTCTGGCTTGGCTTAATGAATTTTATCCAGATTCAGTGCTCTTATCTCATTCTGTCCCACTTTGCTGTGCGTCTGGAAGGAGAAGTTTGCAGTTGCTGCAATGTCCCCATTTACCTTTCCTACCAGCATGCAATGAAGTTGCAACCATCCTTTCCCTGTATTTGATGGGAGGAGCGTAAAAACATGGCTCTGCTCTGAAAAAAGTAATATTTTTGAAGAGTCTGAGATGGTGGTATTACAGGGGGAGTGAAAAGTAAGTGTTTTTTGATGTAGAATGAAGGGAAATGGGGAGAAAGTGCTTCTCAGCCCCTGCCATGGGGATTCTGGGGCAGGACTGGGAACTGGTTCCCAGTTTAATTCTTTCTTTCGAGCATTACCCTTTCTTGAATCACCATTTGGGTGAAAGTTCATGTATGTGTATAAATACAAATATTATTTTTTTTAGTATCTTTCTTTTGGCAGCATATTCACAGCATTCTCAGTTTCTTTTATTCTATTTTATAAATATGTGCATGAACCTCTCCCTGCTCTCACAGCAAGATGCTTCTGGTGGTGCGGGAAGCTGCAGGTTCGCAACCCTGCTCTGTGCGCACAGCACGGCTGCAGATTTCTGAGCTTATTCCACTTTCGTATCGTCATGGTAAAAGCTCCTCTTTTTGTCGTCTCGTTCACCCCCCCTCCCCGCTACTTTTCCTTTCCCCACAGCGTATGTGCTGTCGAGTTTGATTTATAGCCTTGAAAAGGAGACTCTAGTTTGAAGAATTAATGGTATTTGCATATTTTATTTGGAATCTCCCCCGGCAGGCCCGCTGCAGCCCAGCACCGCTGCGCAGGCGGGTTTTTCCTTGCCTTTTTTTTTTTTTTTTCGGTCATTCAGATTTAGCAGCAGAGGTGAAAAGTTTAAACAGTAAAACCAATAAAACCACATTTATGTGACAGATAAATTGTTTTGAGACAGCTTGCCCTGAGATGTCAGGTTTCCTCCTGCCAGACCTCTCTGCTACAGAGCACGACCCAAGGCAGAGCCCTGTGAGCACCGGCAATGCCAAGCACTGTGCCAAAGGTGCCGGCCCCAGCAATCCTCGGACCTGCCGTGCTGGCAAGATGGATGTGGGCAAACAGTTGTAAAATACACAGGCTATCCGTCACTGTCGTGAGCCAGCTGGGGGGAGCCTGGCTCTTCCCAGCGCTCGGGGAAGGTCCAGCCTGGGGTGGGAGCGCATGTGGGATGGGGCGTCTTTAGAATCATAGAATCATTCTGGTTGGAAAAGACCCTTAAGATCAGCCAGTCCAACCATTAACCAGCACTGCCAAGGCCACCACTGAACCATGTCCCCAAGCACCACAGCCACATGGTTTTTGAACACCCCCAGGGATGATGACACCCCCGTCCCCGGGCAGCCTGTGCCAGCGCCTGCCAGCCCTCTCCGTGCAGAATGTTCCCTCACACCCAATCTCACCCTCCCCTGGCGCAACGTGAGGCCGTTTGCTCTCGTCCTGTCGCTGGTTCCTGGGGAGCAGAGACCGACCCCCCTGGCTACAGCCTCCTGCCAGGCCGTTGCAGAGCCACCGGGTCCCCCCCAGCCCCCTTCTCTCCAGGCTGACCCCCCCGCCCCCCCAGGCTGGTGCCCCAGCCCCTGCCCCAGCCCCTGCCCGGCTCTGGACACGCTCCAGCCCCTCAGTGTCTGTCTGGCCGTGAGGGGCCCAACGCTGAGCCCAGGCCCCGCGGGGCGGCCCCACCAGTGCCCAGGGCAGGGGGACGGGCGCTGCCCCGGCCCTGCCGGCCACACCGTTTCGGACACCGGCCGGGACGCTGCTGGCCTCCTGGGCCACCTGGGCACGCTGGGGGCTCATGCCCAGCCGCTGCCGACCAATATCACCAGATCACTGGGGTTTCACTCATGTGCTTATTGCACTCAGTGATGTGTGCAGGTGGAGCTACCTGAATGGCATGATGATGAGAGTAAAGAATTCATAGAATCACAGCATGGTATGGGTTGGAAGGGACCTTAAAGCCCATCCAGTCCCACCCCTGCCATGGGCAGGGACACCTCCCACCAGCCCAGGTTGCTCCAAGCCCCATCCAGCCTGGCCTGGGACACTGCCAGGGATGGGGCATCCACAGCTGCTCTGGGCAGCCTGTGCCAGCGCCTCGCCACCCTCACAGGGAAGAATTTCTTCCTAATATCTAACCTAAATCTACCCTTTTTCAGTTTAAAACCATTGTCCTATGTCCTGTTACTAATGGGCAAATAAAAAGTCTGTCCTTATCTTTCATATAAGCCCCCTTTCTATACTGAAAGGGCACAATAAGGTCTCCCTGCAGCCTTTTCTTCTCCAGGCTGAGCACCCCCAACTCTCCCAGCCTGTCTCTGTGGCAGAGCTGCTCCAGCTTCTGACCATCTCCGTGACCTTCTTTGGACCTGCTCCAACAATTCCATAAAGTATTTCACCTCGACCGCCCCTTCAGGCTGGTGCCAGTGTGGTGGAAGGTGTGGTGGTGCATCTTCCACACCAGCAAAGCCCAGCAGCCTCATGCGGGAGAGCAACGTTGCTTCAGCCCAGCTGAGTTTTGGTGAGCTGGAGCAGAGCTGAAGGAAAGCTGTGGGATGGGGGTGGCCGTCATGCCAGGGATCGTGTACGTGTCGTCTGGCCCTGGTTGAAATGGCAAGCGTTGGCTCGGGCTCCTGAGATGGAGAGCAAGAGCTGAGCTGCCCTAGATGGCCATTCATCTGTTTTTTGCTTTAGAATCTCCCCATGCTGGATTAGGCACACTCTTTCAACGTGCATGGAAGGTTTCTCCAAGCCCTCTCGTTACCCATCCTCTGAGCTCCTGCACGGCTCCCTGAGCCTCTGCTGTCCTCTGTAGCTTCCTGTTTATAACACCTCCCAATGTTTTTCATTTCATCTTCTCCTAACCCACTTCTAATCTTCATCTTTGTTATTTCGGTTCTTCTTTTGTCCCTTTCTCCTGAGGCATTATTTCCACTCCTTGTGGATGGCTACCTGGCCCCTCGATGGTCTAACCATGCCCTTTCTGCGGCAATAACTCGTGCTGCTTTGTTTGTGGTTTGCCAGAGGCACGTTCAGCTCCCCCCAGGCCACCAGCAAGAGGATTTCAGTGCGTTGTGGGGGGATCTGATTTAGCCTGTACAACCATGCCACTTCCCCCAGCAGCCAGCAAACCCGATAGAAATGTTTTGGCCCCGCTGTGCTAGATGAAAAGAGCCTGTGAAATCATATTTAAGGTTGTCTCTTGATGGTGCCCCTTGGAAAAAACTCCTGCCAATGATGTTCAACCCGGGTTTGTAGTTAACACAATGGACCCACCGTACAAAGCCGCGCGGGACTGCGGGCTGGAAAAGCCCTCTTAGGTCTCGGCTAATCCGTCCCCCCCGCCAGCCAGGGGATTGTTCCCGACAGCTTGTTTTCTTTGCCCTGACCTACATAGTCAAAAAGAATCTTGTTGCACATTTTTGTTTTGTACCTTGAGGTCTCGGAGGAGCTAAATCCCCTTCTTGGCAGGGTGGGATGTGTTGTTAAACAGTGCTGGAGCCTCCAGGAAAACCATGGAGACGTGGGGACAATGAGCCCTCTATGGTCCTTGCTTGGCCGTGGGATGGTCCTCCTTCTCCATGCTTCAGCAGTGGGTGCTGGGACACACAGACGTGGGCGATGAAGATGTCCGTGCACTTGGCAGCCTGTCCTGCAATAGAGTGGTCACAGCAGCTCTCTGAGGCAAAAGGTTGATGGCAGGGGGGGGAATGCAGCTGCTCTTAATTAACCTGTTTTAGACGATGGAGATGAAGGCTGCACCTCATACATCCTCAGCTGTGATCTGCTGGGTGGATGGAGAGACAAGTCCTCTTAGGGGTGGGTGGGTCCTCGTGTGGGACAGACGTGGGAGCTGCTGTTTGGGTTTGAAGGAAAATAAGGATGTGAAAGGTGAGGTGGAGGAGGGCATTTAGGAAACCCGGTCTGTAGTTTGGTCATCCCTCACCTGAATCAGCTGGGAGCAATGGGGCACTGAGGGGGCCCTTTGCAGAGGTGAAGGGCTTCAGGTGCAAATTTTATGGGTCTGGAGCAGGGACCGTCACAGACAGCTGAATTAATCTGCCTTTGCCTTACCCTGCTGCCAGGGGCTTGTGGTTTCTCTTACAATTGTCTGGAAACTACCTGGGACTCCCAGTCATTCACCCAAGATGAACCCCTGAGGTCCTGAATGGGTCCCACACCTCCCCAGGGAGCTCTCATCATTAGAGATGCTTACAAAGCGCTTGGAAGATGTTGAGGTGTAGCAAGTGTGATGAAAAAACCTTGTGGCGTGCTTCAAACAATGCTGGGGGTTACTTGGGGACAGAAGAATTTTAATTGTGTGGTGACTCTGACCCCAGAAGTGCCCTCCTGCCACAGCTGCGAGCATCGGGGCGCTGGGGTTCTTTGCCATACACCTCATTGGGCTCTCTCAGTCCTCATATCCCCTGTACCACTAGTTCACCCCCAACGTGGAGATAACGTAGCAGGAATGCACTGTGGCTAAATTAATACAGCCCTACATAAATTAACATTAAATATTAATAAATTTATAATTTGATATGAATAAGTTAATAAATATTAGCAAGCTAATATTAAATAAATTAATAAAGACTACAAACCATTTTTTGTCACTAACTCTACCTGCCCAGGATCTTTTCCAGCTTTCAGATAAACCACCTGCTCTCTCACCAGCTTTTTAATATCTTGTATCTGTTTGTTTTTTCTTTCCGGTGGCTGCTTCAGCTCTTAGATCTGTTCATCCAGTGGGACTGGTCAACATATTTGGCTGACTACGGGCAACCCACGTGCAAGTATCTTCGCGTGAACCCGACGACAGCCCTCATCCTGCTGGAAAAGTGAGTGTGGGTCTGGACACCCAGGATAGTTTTCATCCCCATCTCGCTCTGGGCAAGCGCGTGTTTTAGTAGCTCATTCCATCGTGTGCAGTGCTGGGATGGAGCAGCCTGGGGAGCAGGAGGCTCCTTGTGATCCAAGGAGCAAAGATTGCCCCCCTGGGTGGACAGTGGGAGGTTAAATAGAAAAATCCTGGTTTATCCCATTAACCTGAATCCCAGGTTTTGTACCAAAATGCATTGACTTGGCTGAGAGTCTGTCTTCTTGCTTCACTTGTTCAGCAGAGTTGTCTTTGTCTTACTACAGAACTCCACTGTAAAGGTATCTCAAGCTCCTAAAATAATTTAAAATTGGGGAGCCTGCAGGTACATGTAACTTCCCTGAGTCCGTCAGTGTTGTAAGAGGCATTTGGACAGTACCCTTAATAATATGCTTGAGCTTTTGGTCAGCCCTGAAGTGGTCAGGCAATTGGATTAGATGATTGTTGTAGGACACTTCCAGCTGAAAATATTCTCACCCTCTCCCTCTCCTTTCACTCTCTTGGATCCAGGAAGAGGCTCAAGTGCTAAAAAGCCCAGCTATGGGACAGGGACGGTGCCTTGAGGTGGCTGTGTGCTCTGGGGATTGCCCTTAGCAGGGACATGTGCTTTGATAAGGCTGAATCTGAGCCTCTTTGAAGCCTGTAGCTCATATGCTTTGCACAGCTTCAGCCCAAACCCTGCAGATGCCAAGGAGTAGCGCCGGGATGTGCCGGGCAAGCACCACATGGCATCTGGAGAGCTTTGGGATCCCTCCTGAAGCACAGAGAGGCTTGTGCCAGTCCTACAAGCCAGCAGCAAGGAAGGAAAGCTCATGAGTTTGCTGCAGACCTGAGGAGTGAGATTTGCTTCACTTGTAACTCCTCTAGTATGTGGGAGAGAAGTGCCACCAGGCACCCACCCTGCCCATGGTAGGAGGTGCCCCAGCTGACCCTTTCTCTAGGTCTCACTGGGAGGATCAGCCCTACTCCTACCCCCTCTGCTAGCATCAGACCTCACAGCTGGTCTTCCAGCTGAGCTGACAGAGAAGTAACCTGCCAAAAATTATAATTAATAATTTTCCAAGCAGCTCATGCCGTGGGCACTCCACTGCTAAGACTTTTATGGAGGAGCAGGCAGGATAAGCAAACTGCAATTAGATTTAGTTAGATTTACCGTGAAATCAGACCCTGAGGAGGAATTTGAGTCATTTTTTGGAGTACCTCTCTCTATTGCTGGCAGAGTAGGAGCCAACTAGTTTAGTGTTGGGGCTCTGCTTTTAGAAGACCCACCTCTTCTGAGCTTTGGAGTCTGTATTATCTGCCGCCCACCTAATCGCACCGCCGCCTCCTCTTCTGCTAATTTCACAGCAACTCATGACATCCAGGTGTTATCAGTATGGTACACAGACTAAACTTAGGTAGCTACCGTGTGTAAAGCACTTTTATACATTACAACAATGTTTTTATATACGTATTTATAAGTGTTGTGGAATAAGCTGTGTTATTCGCAACGTATTCACAACCCGACATCCATGATGCAAATGTGTGAGGTATATTGAGAACTATCAGTAAAATGGTAAAATAAAGAGCTGTCAGGTATCTGAGAGCTGGGACATGAGGCAGCTGGAAGAGCTAGGGAATTGGAAGCAGGCAGTGAGCTGGGAGCTGTGGCAGTTGCTGGGAATGCAGTAGGACAGGAGGGCAGCTCCATGCTCCTGGCCTTTCCCCAGGTAGTACTCGAGCATGCAGCATCCATGCTCAGTGGTGGTATTAAAAAGCCACAAACCCCAGCTCGGCTTGCCAGCCTTCTCTCCAAAAGGGATCTCATTTCAAGGCCCATCTTCATGTATCCAGTTTGCTTTCTGGAGGCAGCCCCAGTGGTGTCACCAGGTTGGCACTTGCACCTCCTGCATCCTTGTGGCGTGGCATCACTGGCATGGCATCACCTGCATGCTCCCGTGGGCTCTGCCCTCTCCCCGCTCAGGCTTCAGGCCCTCTGGGGATTCTCTGTGAGTCATCCACCAGCTCCCCCAAGACTCTGCACTTACCTGGCCATAGCTTCAGGCACATCTGCTCCCCTCCACACTCCGAGCCCACCTCTCCAGCCCTCTCCCTAGGCAGCCAAGCTTTGCCGACAAGGCGACGTGAAATTCTGATCCGCTGGTTCATTTTGTAACCTGTTTTCATCATTATCTCTTTTCCTAATCACACATCTCTCATAGGATATCACGAGTGTAAGTATGCTGCTTGCTTGGGCTTTTACCCTCACCTTGCAGTGACTTTATTGTTTGATTTAAATGGAGCACTAAATGATCTAAATGCAAGCTGTCTTTGAAACGGTTCCCTCCGGTAACTTTATCGTCTCAAATGCACTAATTAGAGCTAAAAGAGGAGCTTTTACTCTGTTGCTTTTTTTTCTTATAGATTAATTTAAACAAAGCTTGTCTCTATTGAAGGTGGTGTTTGTTGACAGGAGTGGGGACAGCGCTGAGCTCTCTCTTTCCCTTCTCTTACTTTTAATTTTTGCACTAACGCACAGGGACCACATTACAAACCTAGGCTTGGTTGTCACAGGGCTCTGCAGGCACACACTCTAAAGAAATAAAAGCATCAATCCTCCAAAGAGCTGCTTAGCTGCTCAGAAGCATTGCCTCCCTCTTTCAGACCTGATAATTCGTGATCTTTGGATGCACCGCTTGATCTGGGATGGGGTGCTTCCTATAGCCGAATGCTGGAACTGAAACAGGCTGGCGTTTCTGAATGCCTTTGACACCAACCACAATGTGTCGACTCAGTGTCCGTCTGCAGGGCTGCGATGGCAGAACCAGAGCTGGCGTGGGCTCCCTGAGCAGATCTGCAAGCTCAGCCTCTCCCAAGGATGCCATTCCCAAGGATGCCTGGTCCCTGACACAGCACAACCCGAATTCTGCAGGATTTTGTCCCCTGTAGGCAACTTAGTTCGTTAATACTTAATAACTTAGTGCCTCTACCTTCAAGTGATGCCTGGAGGTACCAACAGCTCCCGTCCCTCCCAGACACTGGTCCTCCCTTTAACAGATCCACCTGCATGGGTTTGTTATGGGATCAGCGCTCCGACTGTAATGCTTTTCCTGATCCGGTAGCTTTATTCATGCAACGCCTTTCTAATCGTTCAAACAGACATGAAGCTTTTCTTGCATACAGCATGCATTACTTCATAAATATTTCATGGACCTGAACAGCTCCCATGGGACTGGAGATGGCTTCGAGGATGCCCAGGATGAGGGGGCTCTTAGGGCAGAGGACGCTTTGCTGTAAATTCCCCATGCGTTACCTGGGGGTAACTGCAGCAGGCAGTGATGGAGAGTGATGGGTACAGCGCTGGGTGGAGGTTTCTGAAGGTACAGGTTTATTTCCAGTGCCTCTGATGTCCCCATATAGCCTGTGAAAGGCAAACAGAGCTCTCAGCCCTCCTGGTAAAGTGCTTTGAGACCTGCTGGAGCTGTATAGTGATGCTGGAGCTGTCCTGTGGGAGGATGCTTGTTTCCAAAATTCATGATGCTGGGACACCTCTAACCTGTGCGACTCAAAAACACTGCTTCCCATCGGTGCGATCGCTCCCTGGTTCTTGCAGCAGAGCAGCTGGCAACCTACTTAGGTTAAAAAAAAATAGAGAAAGAAAAAAAATACTTATTTTGCTGAATAAAAGTGCTCCAAGCTATCTTGTTACTGTTGGGAAAGCAGCTCGATTATAATCCTGTGTCTTTGGGCACTTATAACTTCAGCAAATTAGCCTTTGGGATAAAGTTGTTATCCTTGTTTCCAGTTCCAAGCTGGATGGTTTTGGGCACATTTCAGATTCCCATTGGCTCTTTTTAGGAAGATTGAAGCGTGAAAAAACTTAGATTTATTTTTTTTTAATCAGCTAAATAAGTTTCAAGTTGTTTGATTTGTACTGTTAACTCAAAACTTCCCCTGTTTGATAAAGTGCCAACTTCCCAGGGACTGTCAGCACTGTGTCCCGTCACTTTAATGCTTCATTTAGGTCCCCAGAGCCGAAAACACAGGTTTATTATCTCGTCCAACACCATCAGCCTCTGCCAGATCTGATTTACGGAGAAAATCATTTACAAATTGTGGTGTTACAGAAGAGCGGTGCCGGCTGAAAAGCAGCAGTTGGATGTTGGGAGCCTGATACCTTCAGGAGCTGTTGAAGGGTTGCCCCTTGTTGGGGTGGTTTCCCTTCCCAGCACATGCCCTGCCTGCCTAAAGCTCACGCTTGGAGCGTGCACTGAGACCTTGTCCCCCCCTGAAATATGCATCCGCAAATGCAAGCATGCATGAACCCCCAGCTTTGCATGACAGAGAGAGATGGAGCTGCACCAGCTTCGCCTTCAGGTCCCATCCCACCACCCGTGCTTCTTGTCTCCAGCTTTTTGGAGACCTCATGGAGACCAGTGCGCTACTTCATGTAATTTTAAAAGAAGTACAAATCTCAGGAAGATTTGTAAATTGAGAAAACCAGTGCTGGATTCCTTCCCTTAATATAAATTATACTATATAATATTGTATAGTATTTTTAAGTTCACAACTCCGAACCTTTCTGGCTGCCCCAAAAGCTGCATCTCTTGTCTGCATGCAATGCACCATTTCAAGTAAGAAGCTGTAATGCTGTGGATTTGATGCTAATTTTTTATTTCCTCCTAATATTGCAGTGTTGTCATTTACCACTTCGGAAGCTGACATGGGGATGTAGTGAAAGGTGTTTGGAAGGGGAGAATGAGAGACTTTATGGTTTTCATGCGTTTTGGCATTCAAGATAGACCCTATGGTGACATTGATTGGGATTTGCAGGGTTTAAAGCAGAAATGGAAACTGTGTAAAACCTGCACATGGCTTAGTATGCCCATCTTTACACAAAAAGGTGATAAAAACTGGGGTAGAACCTTTAGATGCAGTCCCATCCTCTAGCAGAGCCTGAGTATGGGCACTTCACTGTGTGATTCCGTCATGGGGCTTGGGTGCAGCGTTGAGCAGTGATACCTGTGCCATAACCTCTTTCTGCTCTGTGCAGGATGAGAGACACGAGCAGAAAAAACAACGTTTTTGCCCAGTTTCGGAAAAACGAGAGGGACAAGCAGAAGCTGATAGACACCGTGGCCAAGCAGCTCCGCAGCCTGATCAACAGCCATCACTCGTGAGGGACTCGGGGACCTCCTGCCCACGCCGGTCCCTGCGCCACAGCCTTCCACATGCCTGGACTTGGGATTCTTGTTCAAAGAGATTATATGTATTTTTTTATTCACCTGTATAGTATTCATGAAACCTGCCCTGATGACAAAATGTTCCTTGTTAAACAATCCCGGGGAAGATAGGTGGCACTGCTCGTGAAGGTGGTGTCAGGAGTCTCCTATTATAAACTTCTATTTTCAGGGGTTTATAAAGTGATGGTAAATCTTGAAGCCTGAGAGAGAAGTTCACAGAGTTCACACCCAGATATTATTTTTTTTTTAATAAGCCAAATTTAAAGAATTATCTGACTTCCTTTTGTTAACTTATTCACTTGCAGAACAAATGAAAACAAAAAATATAGGGAGGAGTCATGGTTTCAGGTTCTTCTCATGGGTTCCGGTAAAAGGAGCACGTTTAGAAAGAGGGTCACCTGTTAGCGTGTCTGGCCAGCTTGCATATTGGATTTTGGTAGGAAAAGAGGCAAACTCATTTCCCCAGCTTTTCTCCTCTTTTTTACCTCTGGGGACTGATTTCCACCTTAGGCTGCAGATTGCTGGAGCTGCAACCCTTTCCCGCATGTCTGTAATCAGCGTAGCCACCCCCTGAGCTTCATCTCTAGGACCTGCTGGTGTCTTTTGGACCTGCACTGAATGTAGAAGGGCTTTGAGACCTGCCTCATTAATTAAATTTGAGAAGGGAGAACCAGAAGGTGATCTGGCAGGGTGTCCTGCGGCACTGGGGGTCTGGTGCTGGGGTGCTGTGGCTCACATCCAGCACGGTTGGGTTGGGAGAAGAGGGATGCTCAGCAGGGACGGTGCAAAGGCAGGCTGGGCTCTGCCAGTGTCCAGGGCTCTCAGTTCAGGGTTTTTTTCCTCTCTGCATCGCTTTTCCATGCTGGTGTCCTATCTTTCCTCTCCTGACACTGTGCGGTGGGGTAAAGTCCCTCTGCTTCCTGCGAGCGCCCTGGCTTGAGGAGCAGCCCTGCAAACTCACCACCAGCCAGGACCCAGAGTGGGAACCTCCTGAAGGTCCCTGAAGCAGAGGTGGCTGGAGATGCCCCATGGAGCAGCATCGCTCAGCTCCCCCCAGCTTAGAAGTGCCTACGGACAAAATTCCCCTCTGCTCTGAAGGTGCCCAGACATCCTCTGCTCAAATCAAGACAGCCTTTGAGGAGGATGGGAACACTACCAACAGGACTTTAATCCCAGGGTTCAGGTTACAGAGAGAGGGGGCTTTCGCCATTATCTTCTCGTTTCCCTTTTTACTCTAATTACTGCAAGTGAAAGCTTACCCAGCTGGTTCCCCCACCTCCCAAACCCTGACATTAAAGGGAATTAAAATCTTCCTGGTGGATGTTACAGCTCTGGCAGTGCTGCTTCAGCACGGGCAACATCTCCTACCCTGGTCTGAAGGCGGTGGGTGCTCAGCCCTCAGACTGCTCCTGGACATGGAAGGGTGCTTTGCTGACCTGCAGAGCAAGGTTCCTTCTCCTTCCACTCCCTCAGTGCAGACTCCTGAAGCTATGGAGGGACAGGACTTGTTCGCACGTCACCACATGGCATTTCCAGAAGGGCAGCAGCATTTTGTGGGTGCATTCAGTCCCTGTGCTCTATGACTACGTGCACTTTTTGCTGAGGGGGACTCTTCTGACCCTCAAGCTCTGGATGCATGAAGGGGGTGGTGCTTTGTCTTCCCTCCTTGTTCCTCAGCAATACTGGTTTTTTGTTTGTTTTCTTTTTGATAAGGGTACGTGTTACTTAACCCTGAAAATAAATAGGCATGTTATCAGCAATGACCTTCTGGGCTGTTGTCCTGGCCCAGCGGTCTCCAGCCATGAAGACCAGTGGATTATTTTCATTAAGAGGGAAGAACCAAACCTGGCCGTACGGTTCCTTGCTTTTGAGGGGGATCAGAAGTTACTTTCTTCTTAATGCCTCTTTGAAGTATATGTAAGAAGGATGGAGGGGAAAAGAAGCAGCTGAACGAAAGTTGGTGTTAGCATGGCCAGAAATGGATCATCTTTGTAGATACATCTACATATGACCCAGCGAAGGCTTTCAGAGGGACAGGTGAAATGAACTTCAGCCCATTCCCTGCTGGTGACCTCTTTCTTGCTGTCCGAAATGAGGGACCTGAGCGTGAACCAGGCTGGAGGCTTCACCATGACCCCTGTGAGCCCCTGGCGATCCCCAGCTTGATCTTGGCATCCCAAATCCTGCAGAACGGAGAAGAAAAAAATTCCCAGCATGCTGGACTCCGATAGAAAACTCTTCCTCGCCACATTGCCAGGGAAGGGAAGCAGATGGGCCCTTATAGTCCTGGCACCAATGGGAGAGCCCTCAGCCCTCCAGCCAAGACGTGTCCCATGAGCCGCAAGACCACAGTGCACTTTTATTCCTCCTCCCCATCCCTCGGCAATGCCACCATGGGAGAGATGTGGGGACAAGAGTGCAAAGGGGTTGTGAAAGCAGGTGGGATCAGCTGGTTCAAGTATCAGACCTGAGCTTCTACCCAGAGGATGGAGACTAAGACAAAATCCCAGCTACCCAATAGTGACAGTAACAGGGGAAGCTTCTGTCCACAGGGTGCTTCGGTTAAGGGCCATTAAATGGTAACAAGCACTTTAAAATCCTTCAAATCAAGCTGCTACAGATGCTAGCAATGGCATCACTGAGCATCAGCAAGCATGACAAATAAGGCACTCCAGCATTTCCAGATTTTATTAGTGGGAGTATAGACTGTCAAACACTATTTTTAATCACTTTTGTCAGCTGCTGGCTTTGCTGCCAGGTGAAGGCGCTGCTTTGAAGCCGGGATGATTTTTCTCTCCTCTGTGCCAAGTGCGGGATGAAGGGAGGAGGAGCAGGCACCGCCAGGCAGCATCACCTCCTGTCCCCGAGACACAGGGAAGGGGCTTTGGGCTGCTGTTGGTGTGAGCCGAAAAAAGCATCCAGCTCCTGCTGCTGCCTTGAAACTCCTTCCCCCCCTCCCCTCCCCCCCTTTCCCAGGGGTGACCCCTGTATTGCATTGCACAAGGTATACCTGCATAAAAACCCCAAAGCAGCTGGGTCTTGGGGCAAGACCTTGTTTCAAATGCTCCAGACAGCTCCCAGCCTTCCCCATCCCACATCCTGGCTCTCTTTCCCGTCGTCTCCACCGAGCTTTAGTTAAAAGAGGAGTGACACGGCATTACCATGTTTGCCCGGGGTGGATTTCCTTGCTCCTTTAAGCTCTGCTTGGAGAGGCCGGGATTGGGATCCTGCAAACTGGCTTCTGGTGCTCAGAACTTGCTGCTGGGAAAGTCAGACTCGGCCAAGGCAGAGATGCAGCGAGTTTCTGATTTCGGGAGGTCAAGCACCTAACCGCAAGTCACAGACCGGGATAAAAAATGGCATTTTGGTGCTCTGGTCCTAATTAACTTTTTGTTCTGAGAGATGCAGTTCCATCCCTTCAAAATAAAATTAATCTTTTAAACAGATTGCTTAAAAAGCCCTGGAAGACATTTAAAATCCCCTCTAAATCTCTCGCTAATGATTGGTATCCTCCAATACGGATGGTATTGCTTAGAAGGGAAAGGTTGTTGCTATAAATTTATAAAGGGGATGGGAAACAGGGGCAGAACCCGCTGCTATAATTGAAGATTTGCAACCCCTAAAACAAGTAATGCTGCTATTAACACCTCCATGTACATACATTGAACCTTCTTTAGTTATTTTTTAAGCAGTGGCTGTAGAAAAAGCTGGGTTATCCTCCACATTTTCCCTGACCCAGCCAACATATTTCAGCACCAGTGGGAAAAAACAAACAAACCAAAACCCAAAAAAGACAAGTTTGGCTTCCTGAGAAGCATCTGCACATCTTATCTTCTGTGTAATCTTCAGGGGTTGTGCAGGCAGCCCAGGGGTTGGGAATAATTTTATATAAGGTCTCTAAAGTGCTAACTTACAGCCCAAACCGTACCTATACATGAGGGGGATGGCTTCTGTTAGACATCAGCGCGTGTGCATGTGTGTGAGACAGAGGAGGAGGAGGTTTTTTCTGGGTTTTTTTTGTTGGTTGGTTTTGGGGTTTTGGTTGTTTTTTGGTTGTTTTTTTTTATTCCTAGGGCTGGAGTTCAAGTCAGATGCTCTTAGTGATTTTGCATTGTTCTACATCCAACCGCAACTCCAGGCTCTGATGACAGGGGGAGAAGCTGGCTGATGCTTTGTTTGAGGGGCTGTTTTGGTTTTGTTTTCTTAAAAATTGGCTGCTTTTGTGCTGCTGCAAGAATGGATGTTTGGGCAGAAGGCGTGGGCGTTTGCATGCCGGCCCCAGACTGTTTGCAAGATGCTGGGAGGCAGCGTGGAAAGCGGAGGCTGAGATGGAGTCGGGGCCAGCCCGGTGGCATTGGCTGCTGTCGGCACCTCCTGTACTGAAGCCGTTTTTAGGGTAAAAATCCTTTACCCCCTGAGGTAGCAATGATGGGAAGTGGCAGGTGAGGGAGGTTTGTGATAGGTGTGCCTCCAGCATCCCTTCAAACCAGTATTCAAACCCCAGGCAGAGAAGTCTTTGCCCTTGGTTGTTTCCTACCTCTCCATCACACCTCCATTTGGCTTTTCCTTTTGATTCTGAATTGGGTTTGGTGGGTTTTTTAGACTGTCAAATGGTTTGGAGCATCGAACCAGCCTCCCACGCTCCAGCTGGGTGCATGTCCCATTCCCTGGTGCCGCGGGGCTGCTGGGGTCTCTGTGCCCCATTTCCTCTGGTTCCGTGATGCCCAGAGACCCAGTGTGCGTGTGTCCCCACTAGCACGACTTGTGTTAATCACACCGCTGGGGAGCTGGAAGGGAACACAACTGACAAATAAATCTCATCCCAAATGACTTCAAGATGGGCCCATCTCTGCTGTCAACTGGGAAAGTTGTGTGTTTGAGGGAAGCGATCCAAATACACCATGCTGTGGGTGGGGTTCACCCCAAAAACACCAAAGGGAGAGGGGGAGCTCAGCCTGTGATCTGGGGACCGGGTTGATTTGCTTCCCCTCCAAAGCTGCTGCTGCTGCTGCTGGGGTCTCAAGCCCATCCCTTGCCCCTGGGGCCGCGCTGGGTCCTCGGGGCCAGGCTGGGGGAACTTTGGCCGGAGGGAGCATCCATCCCACCTGCAGCTCCTCTGACTTGGGGGCAGCACCCCAAAACCTCCGTGGGCAGCTCAGGGTCAGGCTTCTGGAATCCAGGCTGCACCGAGTTGTTTTCTGCCTTGGCTCATCCCTCTTGATTTTATTTTGACATAAAAACACACCCACACCCCAGTCCCCATCCCTCCCTGTCCACTGGCTGCTTGTGTTGCCTTTTCTCTTTTTTTCGGGGGGGAGGGTGGGGGTGGGTGGGGAAAGGATGTGATTTGGTAAACTAATGTGGTGAAAACAGCTTTTTTTGCACAAGTCGTTGCACAATAAGGGGAAAATTTAGTAAATTAGGTTTAACTTTAAAGGGAACTTTTTTTTTTTTCCTTAAAACTTACTAGCAGAGCTACTGATTAAAAGAAAAAGAAAAAGAGATGGACTGATTAAAAAATGGACTGCATGGTTTACAAGTTAAATTGCGTTAGAAATTAGCATGTTGATTTCAACTGTACATTTATCCTATTGTAACTTCTATTAAACAATACAGCATAACTGTTTAAATAAGTGCCGGTGCTCGCTGTGGCTGTGTGCATCACTGTGAAGGCACTGCCTTTGCCTTCACCTCGCCGGAAAAAAAAAAATCCTAATTACCATAAAAGACAATATTCAAACATCTCTTTTGTACCACCAGCAAAGATTTGCTGCTTAAACACCCTGATTTACAGATTGTCCCATGGGGAGACGACCCTTTAACGACCGCTGCCTCCCGCACCCCGTGTTGCATTGCCATGCTGTGAGCTAAAGCCAAGTTTTGCCTAATTTGGTGGCTATTTTAATTGGTTTCTATCATAAACAAGCATGATTAAACCCAAGCCTGGTGTTTTAAGAAGTAGCCGCCTTGCTCTTGTTGATTACATCTAGGTTTGCAGATGGGGAAAGTAATCCCGAGTAGGAATTAAGGCTCTGGAGGGCAGAGCAGAGATAATAGGCAGTTCATCGAGGCAGAGACGCGGAGCTGCATTAGCTTTCTATGGGAAATCTTTTTGCCCGCTCACATTGCATGTTTTCTTTCATGGTATTTATCATCCTTTGCAATTTGATTATTATATTAGCATGTTGGTCTTTTTCTTTTTTTCTTTTCTTTTTTTTCTTTTTTCCCTGGCCCTAACTGCATTAGGGTATTAGATTCCCCAAATACCTCCCAGCCTTGGAACTGAACGTGCAGTAGACTTTGGTTTCTATAAGATGTTTGACTTGGTACCACATGGCACGTTGATTAGGAAATTAAAATGATATAAAATCAACATGACACATGCTAATTAAAAACTGGCTAACTGGGATGTCTCCGCGTGTAATCCTAAACAGAGGCACAGCACTGGGGCATCTCCATGGGGTCAGGTGATGCTGAGCGTGCCAGGCTGGGGGGGACGTGGAGGTCCTGCCCCCCTGGTAGGGGTGATGGGGAGGTCTGGTGGAAGGGCTCAGGCAGATGATGTGGTACAGTGTGTAGGAGTGAAGGATTTAGGGAATGTTCATGGGTTGGGGGACTCCCTCGTGGAAGGCAGCAGCTGTGTTAAAGGATCCTGAATGGACTGTATTGCATGAATTTCTCTAAAACCCTTTTTAAGCTATGTATCCCTTTTGGTTTCTGTCACTTGCTGGGGCAGGGAGTCCCGTGTGTTAGTTCAGTGGAGTGGAGAGGGAAAGTGCTCCCTGGTGCCTGATTTTAACCAAACCCCTGCTAAGGGTGTTTGCATGGGCACATGGAGCAGAAGAGGATAAAAGGAGAATGGGAACACACCAAATTTAATCTGTTCAGCTCTGAGTATTCTTGGGTGCTACCTGTTAATTGCAATCATGAACAAAGGGGAAAGTGCCATCTCCTCCAACTGCAGGTCCAGGTGGGACCCCAAAAATGCATGAAGTCCCCCAAGCTCGGCCAGCCCACCCTGTGACCCAGCAGCCGGCACAGCACCATGGGTTGGCCTGATGTCTGCTCCCACAGGGCAGCTCTGTGTAAGGTGCCTGGGTGAAGGACTTCAGCGCTGGCCCCTGCCCCCTTGGTTTGGTTTATTTTGAGTGCTGAGCCATGCTAAGAGCAGACCAGATGCTCCAGGCTCAGGACCGTGCTACAGGGGATGCGCAGCCCCAGGTGGGAGAGCTGGAGATGTTCTACATGGCTGCGGTGGGAGATGGTGGGCAGAGATCTCCTTGGACCATCCCAGCCAGTGGATCAGTGAGCTGCAGCCACAGGTACATTTTGGGGTGCAGATGCAGGATGCTGCAGCACACAGTGATGTTACACCAAAGACTGGGTGATACGGTGTGTGTGGGCTCTGTCTGCACCTAAAACAGTGCCAAAGCAGGGTCAAACCTCACTGCAGCTGAGTGGCACAGCAGAGCCACTTGGTTGTCCCCATGCCACCAAGACTTTGACCCCAGGTGTCCTCAGGACTTCTTGTGACACACACACACACAGAGACACACACAGAGACACACACAGAACACAGACACACACAGACACACACAGACAGACACCCCCCCACCCCCCCCCCACCCCCCATCCCATGCAGAGGGCTGCCAGAGCAGCGAGCCTGTTGTCCCACCCCTAGGAACATGTTGCAAGCCCAGTGTTGGAGGATGATGCCAGGTGCAGCCTCATCCATCCAACAAGCGGTTCCAAGAGCAAACCATCCCCAGGAACATGCCCAGGCACCCCTGGAGAAGAGCAAGTTGGGACGGTGCAGCCAAGGGGGTGAGACACGACCCCACACCTCCACTCACACCCTGGCCTCATACCATGTCGCTGGCTAGGTGCAGGCAGTGTGCCCTGAGCCCTTGGGTCGCTTCTTTTGGTTGTCCATGCCTTGCTTTTCTCATCTTTAAAATAAGAATTTCTCATTTTGATGTCTTCTGTGGGGTACTGAGTTTCTATGCGGGGATTTAACATCTCTGTGCGATGGCTCGCTGTGTTACGTTTCCTGCACAGAGGGGATGAAGGCCAAGTGGCAAGTCTAGCTGGGTTATCGCCATCGGCATTGCTTTGTGGGGTCTGCAGGACACCACAAGGAAGAAGATCCAGCACAGCTGTAACATGCTTGGACCTAGAGATGCTCCCACCCTCTCCAGTGGGACAGGACCTCTGGAGATCTCTAAGGCCAGTTTCCTGCTCCAGGCAGGACTGTTGCTAATGCTAGATCGGGTTGGCTGTGGCTTTATATGACTGAGCCTTGAAAAACTCCAAGGGTGGACATCTCCCACCTCTGGTGGCCTGTCCCAGGGCTGCGCCACCCTCCTAAGCGGAGACTTTCCTACTGTCTAATCTGAACACAGCTCTGAGAGCATGGTTTGCTGTGCTCGCAAGGGCGGTAACTGTGGGCTTATGGTCACCCTGGTTATCACTGTTACCACTAGGTCTGGTCTGACAGAGCTGATACTCAACCACCTCGTTCCCACTTTGTGACTGCTTTCTACGGTGACACCAGGCAGCTGATGGGACCAGGGGTGCTAAGCGTGCAGACTGATGACTGTCCTGTATGTGGGACATGACAACATAGCAAGCCCACAGCTTGATGCTTCCGTCTTCCAGTCCCAAGCTCTTACTCTGTCCCATGGCAGCTCCATTCCTGGGGCTGCTGAAGCTGGCGCCCTTAAGGAGGAAAATCCCATGGGCTGGAGACAGGCTCATCTGACAACTCCACTTTCCTGCAACCTCAGCCAATCTCATCAAGGAAGGAGGTTAAGAGGTAAATCAAGGTGAAGGCAAGAAGGGACAGAGACAGGAGGAAATAAATGCTCAGGAATATCTGTTGAAAATATTTGTCTCGCCTGCCTCGAAGAAAATAAGGAGGAAAAAACCTCCCTGCTTGTGGTTGCTTGTGGGTTTGGGATTCAACTCTTTGCAAAACAGCTATAGCAAACGCGGGTGATCGCTGAACTCTGAGTCAGGGTGGTGGCTGAAGGCAGGAGACAGCAAGGAAGCCAAAAGCTTCCCGACCAGCCC
Source organism: Falco cherrug (assembly GCF_023634085.1). NCBI lineage: Eukaryota > Metazoa > Chordata > Aves > Falconiformes > Falconidae > Falco > Falco cherrug. The sequence continues at coordinate 39,488,544 of NC_073697.1, read as the reverse complement.
CCAGATTCATTAAGCACCAGATACTGATGGCCCAGACATCCCCTTCTCTTCACTGGCTCCAAAGGTTGATTAGGTCGGATGTAGGTCCCTGGACACAGGCAGGGGAATACTGCCCAAAACAGCTGGGCTCACATCAGACCCCAAAGCCTCTGTCTGGGGATCTACATCTTGGAGGTGTTGGCTGATCTCATCGGGTCCTGTGGTGTTAAACTGATGTCAGTCATGTTGAAATTCCCCCTTGGAACAAGTGAGGATTTTGTTTCCAGACACCTATTTGGAAGCCTTTCCAGCATCTCACTTCTCAGATACTTGAAAGTCTCTGTCCCATGTCCTGCCAATGTTTATCTAAAACCAGTTTGCACTTGCTTTTATGTCAGCTCTTGTTCTTCAACTTTATTAGCTCTTTCCCCACCTTGTGTTGTCTCTTTTGGTGTGTGTAGAGAGAGAAATCAGTCTGTCTTTTCACCTGGGGTTTTCCCTGCTCAGCAGAGGCCAGGGGCCTTAGGCTCCCTGTGCCTCTCCATTTTCTGATTGCCATCTTCCATACGTGTTCCCCATCTCCCATACATGTTCCCATCTGAGCCTCTCTTTCAACGTGGTGAACCAAAAAGGTGTGTGCTTCAAGGAGCTGCCAGGACTGGCACGTGCACAGGCATTAATGCTTCACTGTCTCAACTGGAAATGTCTCACCAGATACTAAACACCCTTTTTCAGTGCTATGACAGAATTGCTGTAGGCAGTGACCATCGCATCCAGGTCTTTCTTCTCGTTGGCCCTTTTGAGGTGAAGGGCTCTGTGCTTGGTGCATGACCCTGCACTTTACTCTAGTGGCCCACACCCTCCTGCCTTCACTCCACTCATTGTGGTTGTTCCGTTCATCCCAGCTGACATCATTGTGATCCCTGTCAGTGGTGATGTTGGGGGGGTGGGGGCGGAGAGGGGGGCGCGATTTTCCAGGTGTCTTCTGCCACGGGTCAACAACAATTCTGGAAGGATTGGGAAGATTGTGTGAGATGGATAAAAGAATATGGGCATCTTTAATGAACTTTGGCCCAGTCCTGACAGCAAGGAATGAGTGGGAAGATGGACACTGGACCAAAAGGACCAAAGTTTGCAGGGCTGAAGAGTTTAAAGCAAAAGTGGAGGAAGAAAGCTGATGGAGACAGCTGTCATCACACGCCCAGAGAGCACAGGTGAAGGCAGTTGTTAGAGCAGATAAACAAACGAGAAGGGAGAGGAACAGATAGTTCAGAGATAGCACAACCTGTGATAAGGATGGGTGAGGGAGATGAAGCAGCTAAGGAAGGGATTTCACCTCTCCTGGCAAGAAGACTGGATGAAATCCAAGAGGAATGAGCAGAGAGCATTACATACAGGGGAAGAAATGTGGGCAGGGAGACACAGTAGGTGGAGCAACCGGATTTTGGATGTGAAGCTGGGTCATGCAGGGGGTAACATGGCAGAGCAGTCACAATGCCCAAAGAGGGCAAGGGTGGTCAAGCCAGGTGGCAACGAAGGCAAGGGCGGTGGGAGCATCATGTGGTGATGCTCTGCTATGAGGAAGAAGCAAGATGGGACTGCTTGGGGTAAACAGGGCTTTTCTTCTTTCTTCCCTGATGCTTCCTTAGTGTTTTGTCCAAAGGCACTGCAGTGCATCCGATCCCCAGAGTGGGACCGGGCGGCGTTCCTCCAGGTGACAGCCCCTTCATCTTTCCTCTGTGCCGTGATTATGAGACCCACGTGGCTTCGCAGCCCTGCTAATTGCATTCTGTGGGGCAGTAATTGAATGAAGGCTCACGAGAGCCATGGATCAAAGGCAGGCGCCCATCAATATCTGCCTGCCCCAGAATCCGATTAGCAGGGAGAAGGCATAAATCACAGCTGCCCCTCCCTGACCCAGCAATGCTTAATGCAGGTACGGTGCCCAAGCCAGTGTCAGGGAAATCTGATTTGCTCATGAAAGGTTAAGCAACACTGTGGATGAAAAATTATTGCAATGCCGTGTCTTCTTGGCAGTCATTCATCTCTACGCCGCTTGCCGTGGGATGGAGGGGCTGCCTGAGCAGCCTTTGGGAGATGATTACTCAACGTCACTGAGACGTGTGAAGTGTTAAAGACCCCCCGGCAGGGCACGAGGCAGTCGTTTGTATTCATTAGCTGGCCTGCTGCAGATGTCGGCTCCCTCTTTGAGGGGGGCATAGAGACACACGCTTGCTGCCCGGGTCCTCACTTATGGTCCTTGGTGAAATGGCAGGACCTGTTTTCTTCTCCCTTGGTGGCCCTGAGCACTTGTTGCTTCACCATGCAGGGGACTCCCAACTGAGGAAGACGATCCTGTTTCTTCTCCATTCACAGTCCTGGTAAAAAAACCCATCCTGGAGGGGCCAGGCAGCTGCTGCCTGCAGGGAGCAGGTTACACGGAGACCTGGAGAGAACCTGAACTTAGTCTTTTCTGCTATCATCTGCTTTTTAGGCTCAAGCTACAGTGGCCCCAGGACTGTGCAGAGTACAAGGGATGGTCTACGGCCCCATCCTGCTATCACTTGCAGCTCCGGTAACGTTTCTCCACCATGAAGTGCAAAAGCCCTGGCTGAAGGCAGCACTTGGTTCTTCTCCTCCCCAGATCTTTGGCACCAAGCTTTCACTCTACCCTACCAGCCTCTTAACAATCCAAAGCCACAGGTTTTCCAGAGCAGAGCCTATGGGGGTGACTGGATCTCCAGGCATGTTTCTGTTCCCATCTGTCCAAGAAAGGATGGGCAACAGTCTCTAAGCTGTCATGTTTGGACAGGTCTTTCCTACCTTCTTGCCTTGCAGCTTCCACTTCTTCACAGCATCATGGTTTAGGTTAGAAGAAACCCACAGAAGAGGGGAAAAGCACCCTTCAGGTGAATATCCTTAATATTGCCCACACTGAGGGGTGGACCTTCTGCAAGACCAGCTGGAGCAACTCCAGCAGTGGGTGCTCCTCCCTTAGCTTTCCCAGCCCCACCTGCAGCTACAGCTTCTCCTGTTCATTGCAGCACAGCTTTTGGGCATTTGGAGAAGGTGAGATTTGCTTTATAAGGGAGAGATCACTGGGAGACTAATGCTTATTGTCTAAATTTGCTTTTGGTGGGAATTAGACACATACTAAAGGGCTGTAAAGAGGAAGACCCTGGCTGATATCCCCCAGGGGTTGAGATATTTCTCTCAGGATAGTCAGCTGCCCTCAGCTCCCCTGGCTTGTGAAAAAGCAGAAAGCTATGTGAAGAGCCTGGCCTTGGCATTGCAGCTTGTGCTGTGAAACCCCTCCAGCTCTTCTGTGCACCTCTGTCTAGGTATAGACTGGGATGTGTCCACATATATCCATCTGCTCAGAGGGCTGAGAGCAAGGTATAAGGTAGCCAGCAGTCACTGCAGCCGGAAAAATGTGGTTTTGCATCGGACTGTTGTCAGGAGGTGGAGCAGTGTAGTGCAACAGCCTGAGGCCCCGAGCTGAGCATTCACTGTGTGTCTGTGATACTCAGCCCCACCCTCCCCATCCCACCATGGTCTGTCATGTCCTGCTAAGAGATATCTTGCTCCAAGGTACCTTCCTTCCCATTTATGGAAAGGTAACTGCTTAAGAGATGCAAAACTTGGGTGAGGAATTAACTTCCTTGGTTAAGCAACTAGTTAGGAGCCTGGTTGCTTGATGGGCAAAACATGCCCAGCATGGGGCTGGTGAGACGATCAAAGGATCTTTGTACCTGGCATATGGGTTCAGGTCCCTTTGGATAGTTCATGGCTAAAGTGGCTGAGAATATTTTGTTAATCTCAAAGCAGGTGGTGTAAGGAGGGGTCTCAACAGCATTTACAGGGAGGAGGTTACAATAGCGCAGCTGGGCTTCAGGTTGCATATGCTGTCAGAAGCATGAGGGTGTTACCAGGTTAAAGGGTGAGTGCAGACAGCCAGGGGTACCAAAGACCTACAACTTGTATTTTGTTACTAAGGTCCTGGTCAGAAGTCCCCCAAAGCTGTGATGCAGCGCAGAGCAAGCCCTTGGCGTGCAGAAGTGATGTGAGCAGCATCAGTCAGGATGCCCTTCGTTCTCCACAGTCACCAGCTTCCCAGGGGGTCATGGTTCCAGTGCTGCAGAGCTGCAGTGAGGTTTGACTCCCCACCCTCCTGAGTTATTTTGTCTCACCAGCAGACCCAGGAGAAATGAAGCAGGCTCATCAGCACAGCCACATGCTGTGCACTAGTTTCTGCTTCAGCCAAAAAAAATCATCCTTCTCCAGCACTGCTTAGGAGAAGACAACTCCACTGTCAATTTGGCAGAAGGGGTGCAAAACCAGTTAATCCCCAAGGGCAGACTGGGCTACACACAGCCTTCGGAGTCATGCCCTGGACATCCTGGCATCAAAAGCTTCACTGTGGCGACCTACAAAGGCCAAATATCCCCATGAACAAGCAGTTCTGGGGATGATCCTGCAGATCCAGCCCCCAGGAGTGGTGAAGTCGCAGCTTTCCTGCCTGGCTCCAGTGTTCGCTGACTTCAGGAGAGGTTTGTGAGCTTTGTCTGCAGGCAGACCAGCCTAGGGCTCGTGCACGGGTGTGGTGGCATGCAGGGATAGATAACATCTCTCTGGGGTTTGGCCCCAAGGTGCTGGAAGGAGTGCATGAGGGTGCTGGCTTCATTGAAAACCCAGCCTGGTGTTGGACACTGAGCACAGTATATGTCAGGACTGGCCTTTTGGGGTTACCAGGGCAAGATTTCCCCACCACTGACTTCAGCTTAAGACCAAACCCTTAGTCCTAACCCAGGAAAACATTTCACACCTGCTTGAATGCTTTCAAGCCTCTGGGATGCTTTCCCGGGGTAGGGCTGCACTGAAAGCCCTGAGGCTGTGTCTATACCATCAAATTAAACAGTTCCAGGGTTCAGACACCAATTATCCTCGCTGTTAAGTTATTAGCGCTCGCCCAGTAATTCTCAGGCATGGTTCGGGAGTGTGCCTGGCCCCAGACCCTTCCCAATAGGCAGGTTGGATGTAGCCACCCTGTTTTGGCAGGTAGGGGAGGGCAATCCAATGGGCAAAGGCTTGTCACTGCCAGGTGGGCTCGGGGCTGGAGGATGGTCCCAGACACGTCCATTGCACCGGTGCAGATGGAACCTTCCTGCTTCTGCAGCGCAGACATGGTCAACCAGGCTCTCATTTAACAAACCTACAGCTCAAGTCTTTACAGCTTGGATAAGTACCAGACATCCAGCCGTGAATACCTAAGTGATAGTAATGAATCATAATTGCAAACATTCATATTAATTTACAGTAGTATCTTTTTTTTCTTTTTCTTTTCTTTTTTTTCTTTTTTTTTTTTTTCTGTCAGGATGCCTGTTTTTGCTGATTAAGGCCATGTCTGTGGCAGCTGGTGTTGTAACCAGGAAAGGCCTAATTCCTGGCAGCACAGACAAGAAGCAGCCCTCACCTTCCCAGCAGCTGGCGAGACACAGTTGGCTCCTGCCGTGCCTCCCAGCCCTCCTGGGAAAACCACTTCCCCCCCAAAACTGGGACCCAGCAGTGCATGTATTAACTGGCACTGGAGAAGTCTCCACTGCCATCCAAGGCTGCCTGAGCTGCCTGTTCCTCCTTGCCCCATGCTGTGCAGATCAGAAACCCTTGTGCTTCCCTGGCACTTTTGATCTGCCTGTCTGCTGGGGAGGTGGGATGGGCAGGGAGATTTGCATGCTGGAATTTCGACAAGGAAGTTCCCCCGTACAAAGGGGACTGACTCCTTCCTTGCTTTTTGGCATATTGTTTTTTTATTTGTTTTTCTAGTCACCTAGTGGACAATCTTTTATTATTTTTTTTCCCAAGGACTACTAGAAAGCAGGTGAATGTGACGTGGGACATCCTTAACCCCAGGTCACCCTGACCCCATTCCCATATAGATAAGCCAATGACTAAAGTACACCTTGGTCTTTCTGAGACACACCTAGTTGTTTGGCTCCCTTCTAAATACTTTTTTACAGCCGCTTTCCCCACCCCACTGGGGAAATTGCACCCAAGGAAAGCTGAGTGCGTCTGCATCTGGGTAATGCTATGTCCAGGTAGAGCCAGGGAGAACTGATGCTCAGGAAAACCATTTTTCTCATCAAAAAATGATGGAAGAGGGAAGGTGTGAACTTGGTTCTGCTGGGCATGGTCCAAGCATCCGGTCTCCCTCTCTGGCTTGGTGCTACTGAGACATCTGAGCCCAAGTTTGTGGGCTGCAGTGCTGGAAGGACACAGACTAGTTGGAGACAGGCTTGAGCTGGGCTGCAAGAGAGACCAGAGAACTGGAAATCATGGCCAAGGAAGGAAGATCAAAAGGCTTGCCGTTGTTTAGTTTAGGAAAACTTTATAACAGCCTACAAATATGTAACAGGCTTCTGCAGAGAGGAAGGGAATGAATTGTTCTCCTTGTTCACCAGGAACGGGAGAGGAGGTAATTGGCTTAAATTACATCCAGAGAGGTTGAAGTTAGGAGGAACATTTTTCTATGGTGAGGACAGGCATTTGTGTCGGGGGCTGCAGCAGGGCAGTGTCTCCCTCCATGGAGTTTGGAGAAGAGAGAGGACTGATGCGTGTCAGGAGCCATCTGTGCTGGAGCAGATGCTGTGCGGGGTCCCCTGCACAGCTTGGGGGTCAGCAATGCGCTGAATGCCACGCCAGAAAAATGCATCTGGAGAGATTCTGAACCGTGGAAGGAGCTCAGGTTCCCCCAGCTTCGGGGTCGGGAGGTGGTGGGAGCTGCTGTCTTCTCGATAGTAAGGATGCAAGCTGGGTTGTCAAAACAATCCAGTAACAGAGCTGTTTTGAACACTGCTTTCAGGGTTTTCTTTCTTGTTTGTTCAAACCCAGATCTTTCTGATAATCCTGTGGCTAAGTCAGCTGGGAATTTGGCTTCTTAAAGCAGTTCTGCTGCTGCAGACACAGTAGCATCATCGCCCCCTCTTCCCTTGAGTCTCCCCCAATGTGCATTTTTTCTTTCCCAGAATTAGAAACCAAGCAGTTTACTGCACCACTCATGAAATCTGGGGCTCCCTGAATGAGATTGCCTTGGAAGTCCTTCCAGCCTTATTGTAGTAATATAAATGAGGGGTTGGCCTGTCCCTGGTGAATGTGTTCCAGCTGGTCACTGGGCAAGGTTCAGCTCCCAGACCCTGACACCTAAATGTAGAGGTGCAATTCAGCTGCGGACACCTCAGCAGCCAGTACCAGTCTGAGACACCCAGAGAGCCCACCCTGGGCTCCCTCTAGTTGGTTTTCAAGGAGGATGTGATTCTCCCAGAGGTGCTGAGCTCTTACCATTGGCTCCATATAGACAATTCGGATACCTCGAGCAGCTAAAACACCACTTCGTACCTCTGTGGGGGCAAGTGAGACTTGCTTGAAGATCTAGTCTGTGTAGTCAATGCAATGGAGAGCTATCAGCTGACCGAGCATCAGTTGGCGTGAGTTGAAGATGTGCATAGACCAGGAAATATTTCAGGAGGTAGAACAAGAAGGAGTTTGCTCTTACCTGCTGCAATGCCTGTGACTATGCTTACCCATAAGGCAGCAGGACCTAAGCATGCAATGTGGAGAGCCCTCCCAGATGCTGTGTGACACTTGGGGGATCACCACTGAGCACGCTGGTTTTCTGAGCAAGGTGCATCCACACTGGCTTGGGGAGATTACTGGGGCTGCCAGCATGAGCATGAACACAGGGCTGAAGGTCATTCTTGGTCTGATAGCTACTCCCAGCTCCTTAGGCATTGTCTGAAAAGCAAATGCTTTGTTCAAACACACTCCTCCATTAGCGAACAGGAGAAGAAAAGCAACAAAATAATGATGGTTGGGGCTGGAAGTGGAAAGCTGGCATGGCTTAACAGAACTGAACTGCTCTGAGCTGAAGCCTGCCCGCCTGGCCTCGGTGCCAGGGAAGGTTATGGAGCATCATTCTGAGGGCCATCACGTGGCATGTGCAGGACAACTAGGGGATCAGACCCAGCCTGCATGGGGTTATGAAGGACACGTCCTGCTTGGTGAACCTGATCTCCTGTGACAGGGTGACCCTCTCACTGGACAGGGAAAGGCTGTGGCCGGTGTCTGCCTGGGCCTTAGTGAAGCCTCTGGCACCGTCTCCCACAGCATCTCCTGGAGACACCGGCTGCCCGTCTCTGGACACGCTCCAGCCCCTCAGTGTCTGGCTGGGGCACCAGCCTTGGGGGGGGGGCTGAGATGGGGGCGCTAGGGGGGTCAGCCTGGAGAGAAGGGGGCTGGGGGGGACCCGGTGGCTCTGCAACGGCCTGGCAGGAGGCTGTAGCCAGGGGGGTCGGTCTCTGCTCCCCAGGAACCAGCGACAGGACGAGAGCAAACGGCCTCACGTTGCGCCAGGGGAGGGTGAGATTGGGTGTGAGGGAACATTCTGCACCGAGAGGGCTGGCAGGCGCTGGCACAGGCTGCCTGGGGACAGGGGGGAGTCACCGTTCCTGGTGGGATTTAAAAGACAGGTAGCTGTGGTGCTTGGAGATGTGGTTCAGTGGTGGCCTTGCCAGGGCTGGGTTAACGGTTGGACTCACTGGTCTTACAGGTCTTTTACAACCTGAACAATTCTGTGATTCTATGATTCATTGAGTGGTGGCTAGCATGGAAGTACCTAGACATGCTTATATCTCTGTCCAGCATCTCTCCTTCCTTGTAGCGCACAGTCATAAAACACCTTGTTTCTGTGAACAGAGTGCATGGTGTGTCCTTGTGTCTTCTGCAGCATTTTGTGAAGCAGAGAGATGCTCAAGCCAACTCTGACCACGTGGGCAGTTGACCTGTGAGAGCAAGGAGTTCATTTGCTCTGTCCCATTTCTGAAGCTCTGACGTGGGGCTTTAGGTAGAAGCGGTATTTTCTGCAAGTGGAATTGAACTTCTGTGAGTGGAACTGAACATGTTTTCAGGCATGTGACCCTTTCTGTGGGTCCAGGGTAGAGCACACTTCAAGCCAAGTCCTGGCCAAGGATGACTGAATGTGACTTAATGATGTCAGCTGGGCAATTAGGCAAAAAATAAAGGTGGTTGTCAGGCAGAATGGTAGGTTAGGAAGGGCAGAGGTGATATGGTTGTTAATCCCATAAACCAGAGAGAAAATAGAGGCAATAACTGCCTGTGAAGCAGAGAAGCTGCTGCTGGGGAAGCCTGTAAAATGCTGTGAGAGCAATATTGCTCTTCAATTCATCATCTTTAGTGCCCAGCAGTCACAAGGTATATTCTTGGTTTTTCTTTCCAGGGTGTTTTTGCTGCTGGTGAATAAGGCTGTGGTGTGAGTAGGGATGGTGCAGCAGAGGGGACCGTGCTGATTCTCATGGTGGCCAGAGCAGGGGCTGGTCCTCCTCGGGTCACCCAGGTGTGCCCAGGGCTGAAAGGAAAGGATCACCCCTTGCTCCATGCTTTGTATCACCTCTCTGCTGGGGCTGGTGCCTAGTGTGTGGCTTAGGACCCCCCACACAAAAGCAAGGGAGAAAAAAATGTGAGAAAAATAGTCCCAAAACTGATGAGACGAAATAATACCCAATTCCCTCCCTGCTCTTGAGAAGCTGGCAGATGGGATGAACCAAACCCGCTGTCAGCAGTGGGCTCCAAACATGACTTTTCCATTGTAAAGTGATTCCTCCATCTCATTAAGCATGTTTCCCTGTGGGCTCCCTCCCATTTCAGATGATGTCTTTTAGATGCCAAGAAGGCTGCTCTGATAGACCTTGGGAGATTGGAAACACCTGATGAAAGAAGAGATTTCTTTTGGGGTGTGATATTCTTGCTCTGGACTTCCATCCCCAGGTATGCCATGAGAACTTAAACGCAGAAACAGTGAAAACCAGGCAGCACAAAGCTGTGCAAACTGTTTTTAAAAGTTTAATCTTTTAATATGATGGTGCAAATAGGTAGGCTAAATTTGACATCTGACATCTCTTCAAGGCCTGGTCCTCCTGGTTATTTTTCAAAGTGGATAGTGGACCTTTTTGCCTCCAGAAGCCACCAAGGCTGAAAAAATTTATCAAGGGTCAAAGAAGAAATGGATGTCTCTCAGGGTGATCAGGGAAAGAGATGGGAAAGCTGATGGTGCATTTCAGGAGGATGTTTCAGAGAGCTGCTGCTGGGTTTCGGGAGGGAACCTGGGGTCCCCATTCACTCTGTAAGTACTTGCCTGCCAGTACTTGGCTCCCAGGAGCATCCTTCACAGGAAGAGGTGGGAGAGTGTCCAGCGACAATTACGTGACATTCCTGGCAGTGTCCAAGGCCAGGTCGGACGGGGCTTGGAGCAACCTGGCCTAGTGGCAGGTGTCCCTGCGCACGGGGCTGGAACTAGGTGATCTTTAAGGTCCTTTCCAAATCAACCCGTTTTGTGATTCTGTGGTCCCTGAGCACAGCAGGAGGTGGCTCTGTTCCTTAGCATCCCAGCAAGGTTTGGAGAGGGCTTTGAAGGAGTGAGTCTTTCAGCATGTCCATGGGAGGAAACCTGGTGCAAGGCATGGAGGGTGATCATGAATGATCCCGCTTGTTCAAAGCAGGAGTGGACCTCTGAATGGCTAATGCAAGTAGGTACCATGGAGGCTGGTGAAGGGGACTGTACTTTCAGGCCAGGTATCACCCCTTTAAGATATTCAAGCCAGGTATCACCCTTTTCATCTTCTGCCTGTCTAATAGGGCTCCCCCCCCCTCTTTAATCTGCCTCCACCGATGAGTATCTCATGATATTAATTTGACTCTCCCCTCACTGCCCACTCTTCTCCTGGAGCTCAGCTTCTGAGAAGGAGCAGAGGAAAGGGGAATACCCCCAAAACCCCATTTTTCCCTTGGCTGAGGGCAGGTACTGAATGGGGTCCCACCACGCCGAGACGCTTGCTGGCCCAGTGGTAGGGTGTGTGTGTGTGCGGGCAGGGAAGCTGGGGAAAGGAACAGTAGCTTTTTCTCTTCCCAGTGACACCGACGTGGTGATCAGAGGAGCTGGCCAGAGTCCTAATGAAGATAAATGAATATCCCTTCTCCTCCGCTCCTCTGGCTTTTATTGATGGGCTGCGGGGTGAAAGGCGAGAGCCTGAATGTTCATTTAAGCAGACGTCACGAGTTTCTTTGGAGGGGAAGGTGTAAGAAAAACCGCCTTGTGCTTGAAAGTTACTCCAAGATGAGCACGCTCAGCTTTACAAGCCTTTCTCCATTCCTTCCCCATCCATCACTTCCCAGGACCCCTTTGTAAATGCAAATTGCACTTTGATAGAAATAATGCACTGAGCCTCTATTAGTGTCTGTGTAATGGAGAGGGCTATTTTAATGCAATCATTCTTAAAAGAAGCTCCTCTGTGCCTCATTTTAGGCTGTGTATCAAAAACCAATCTGAAAACATGCTCCTCCCCTGCCCTCCGCTCCCTCCCATCTCTGGCCTTTGCAGGTGCTGGGATATTTTTTATTTTGGGCTCGGGATTCATGGGGCAGGCTGGGGGTTTGACCATGTGAATGAGAGCTCAGGCAGGCACCCCATCCAACCTGGTCCCCAGCAAGGCTTGGTGTCCCAGGCTGGGGTGCCTGGACTGTGGGATGGTGATGGTGAACATAGTGATGGGACAACCTGCATCCTGTGGAGCTTGTCATCTGGGAAAGGTCCAGATGTGGTTTCAGGGGAATAAGATGCCTCATCCTCTGGAGCTTTTTTGTCCCAGGCTCTCATGCATGCTTTCTAGCAGGAGGGAGCTTTTTCAGCTATAAACATCTTGTAGTGTGATGGAGAGTATGGATTTGCAGAGCAGCCCCTAAGATCCGTGGTGTGTTTCTGCACTCAGCAAACTGATTTTTTTTCATGTCCCAGCCTGATGTCTCCCTCCCAGGGTGTGCAGCAGCAACTCCAGCACTGAAATCAGTTTAAGCTGCTTTTAAAAAAAAAAAAAAAGAAAAAAAAAGAACATTTTAAGTCATTGAGATCCCCCTCCACACGCACACTTTGGGAGGTCAGAAAAAGACTGCTTTGAACTGTTTAAAAACAAATCTGAGGCATCATTCATCTTCATTAATGAGATATTTAACCAGTCCCTTTTAATAACTTTTTGATGCATATGCCAAATGAAAAAACATATTTTGGTCTCATTTTCTGCTTAAAAGGCCATTATGCTCCATGCCCCTTCCCACCTCAACACCGAAATCCTGCTTTTTTCCTGGTATCATCATTCCACTCCCTCGGAGCAGCCCAGGGTCCTTCTCACACCCTCCATCTGTGTGAGAGTGACCATCCCTTCTCACACCCTTCTCACACCCCACCATGATTAGTGCCAGCAAGAGTCTGCCCACGGGTCAGGGAAAGAAGGTGACTTTTACCATCTCTCCTGGGTCTTCCACGGTGCTGCTGTGCAGGATTTAATCTGCTGGAGAGGGAGATCCCCATGGATCAGTCCGTCCGCCTCCTCCTACCTGTTCGGGTATGAATTATACTGGGTGCTGGAGTGGATTTTCTCCCATTACTGAAAATCAAAGCCATTCAGTAGCATAAATTTGAAGCCCCCTCCGAAAGGAGAAGCTCCAAAGGTGTGGTCCTCCAGCATCTTCCCAGTGGAGATGGAATGCTTAGTGCCAGTCAGAAACATCAGAGCAAGCTGCAGAGCAGATCTTCTGAACTCCAGGGTGGGGACTGCCACTTTTTGGGGGTCCTTAACTCCCAACAAGAAAGATACAGGGAGAGAAAAGTCCTTTCATAAATCAGAGAAGCAGCACACAGAACAAAGGGAGGAAACGTGGAAAGCAGAGGGGGTACTTTCCTGTTTCTTGAGGAGCAGAAGAAGAGGAATGGGGAAGGCAGCATCGTTAAAGTGAAATCCCCGACTGGAATGAGAAAAGGAAAAGAAATTAAAGCCAGATTTGTTCCCCTGGGCTGAAGGAAGGAGGATCCCTTTTGGTTTGTTCCTTCTTTCTTGTTTCCTTTAAAGACAGGAGATCAATTGCAGGCCTTAATGAGAACCGTCTAGTGTTAGAGGTAGACAATGCGAGACGGAGAAGGATGTCCCAGCGCCCTGGAGATTTTACAGCAGCTTTGAGCATCGGGATCCATCCCTGTACGTCGCAGCCCATCTCTGGGCCACGGTGTTGTGCAATATGAGCATTGCATGGTGCTGAGCCCGAACGGGGACCACTGGCAGAAATCCCAATCCCTTGTCCTGGGAGACCACTGCGTCTGCGGGTCCATCCTCTGGTGCACACCCACGAGCTGATGCAGACACGAGGTGCTCGTTCCCGGTGGTGCATCAGCAACCTTTGGAGCTGCCGTGGTGGTGATGGCACTCGCAGGCATGGTGCCCCGGAGCTGCCAGCAGCTCATCAGGATCCTCCTCATCCTCCTGGTTAGGAGGCTGTGCCTGATCGGGCTCCAAATGTAGGAGGTTTTGGGGCACTGATTTGTCATTGAAGGTAACCTTGGGTGCAGAGTACCTACCAAGAGCTAAGGAGGACTTGCTGGGATGCTACTTGGATGTCCCCTTGGAGGGAGAGGAGAGCTCCTCCTGGGGGAACAAACCTCCCCAGGGAGGGTGTCCCAGAGAGTGTTGTGGCACTCCTGGAGACCTTCAAGGGAGACAGGGGATGTTTGCAGGAGGCAGATGCAAACAAACCTGCTCTTTGTATGCCGACTCATGCCAACATAGATGCCCCATCTCTCCTAGGTTTAAACCCCATCACCCATTAGAAGGATGCAGCAGGGGGAATAAAATCCCTGATCATTCTCCCACCTCATCCCGGGAATGGCCACCCCCTTCCCAAGCTCCATGGGAAGCAGCGAGAGCTGGAAGCACTCGGACACATCCATGCCTCTCCCAGCGGAGCAAAACCTCCCAAATCGGTGCGGAGCCACCTCTTTGGAGGCCTCAGCGCCTGGCCCTGGGGATGCATCCTCTTTCAGAGTGAATTATTTTCTCTGTCACTTGATAGGTCTTGAGCCCAGCGCGATCCCTTGAGCTTCAGCCGGAGAGAGGGACCTTTCACAGGGCAGGTAAGGGGGACGGGGCGGGGGATGGAGAGGAGGGGGAGCAGGTCTGCAGTAATAGCTCTGAACTTGGCTCAGGACTGTTAATGAATGCAAATGAGCTTTTAGTTACTGGGTCACTCAGCAGTGTTTTGTGCAAAGGTTTTGTGCTCTTAACCGTAACTGTTCATGTGCCTGGCTTGAATGACGAGGGGCACGGCGGAGGCTGAAAGGATGAGCAGGTACCTTCTCATACCAAAATGTTAACAACTTCCTCCCCACACTGCCTGCCAGCTCTGGAGATTTGATATGGTTTCACCTGGGCCTCGAAAAACCCTTTGCAAAGTTTTGTTTCTGAGGCCTTGTCACCCTGGATATTTAATACTCATTTATGGATTTGCTCGCCGTCATGCAAATAGGAGTAGAGGATGCAGAAAGACAGCAATGCCACTGAGTTATCCTGTACCGGTACCCCCAGACCAGCCCAACAGGGCACCCCATGAAACACCTAGTTATTGCTGAAGTTACTCATTTCTGTTCCCATCATAAATCCAGGCTATTTTATGCAGGAATATGGGTTTTGCCCTCTCAGAAAACCATGAATGTGGCTCAAACTGGGTATGAATATCTTTCCCCAATTTTTAACTGGCAGCATAGGTTTATTTTGGTTTTAAGGCAGTTTTCCTTCAAAGAAAACTGAGTTCTGTGAGAGGAATGGCAAAACCTCCTTGTACCTCAGCGATCCTAAAGATGGTCTAGAGAAACCCTGGGTGCGTATTTCAGGAGACAGAGAAATACTCGGAGCCAGCAGCACCCCACATCATCCATGAGTGAAATACCAATTTATTCTGTGGGTGTCAGTGGGGCTGTTGTGTTTCCTCTTAATCATAAGGTCACATGAGCAGTTTGCAAGATTCAGACCAATGCTGTTGAAATGAAGCATTTTTGCAAGAAAATGAGCCATGTTGCTTTTAGCTTCATTCTATATATCCTTGAGGGAAGTTCAGACTTCCCCAAACTTCCCAAAACTAGAAAGCCTAGTTCTCAAAAGTGCTGTTTTCTTCCTGTGCCCCAATACCTTTCCTCTCTCACAAACCTCCCTCTTATTTTCTGGACACAGAGATGAAAGATGTCCCTTCTTCTTGCTTTGCTAAAAAACACTAACAGAACTAATTGAAAATTGCTGAACTCGGAGGGGGGGGGGGGGGGGCGGGGAGCAGGGGAAAGCTGTGTTATGGCTTTATTTTTGGGGAAAAAAAAAAAATCAATATCACTTGTGCCCAACTGGAACACCAGCCTGGTGTTATCCCACTATGGCAACAGGCTCCCATCCCTCCCCTATCCTCCTTGCCAATGCTGCCTCTTTTCTCCAAGGCTGGGTGAGCTTCCAGCACCATCTTTTGGCCCAGGGGCACCATCCTGCACCCCGAGCACTGTCTTTTGAGCAGCTTGCAAACCCAGGAGCCCTGAGTGGGATTTCCACCCCATGCCCCCAGCAGGTTCTTGGGTCCTTCCCCACAAAGCTCTGCACCAAAGGGGTGGCCCCATCCCAGAGCATCCTCTCTCTAAGTATTCTGGAGACAGAAGGATGCAGGTGCTGCAGTCTGGGAGGGTGCAGGGTTAGTGGGGGGTGGTCGCACACCCAGTGTGGTCTCTACTGTGTGCCTTAAATACTGAGTGTCCCAACTACCAGGCACATGCACCCTAAAAACCCCTGACTGCCCTAGCTGTGGAGCCCATCCTCAGCTATTTGAGACAAAAGAAAAGAATTTTTTAAAAGGTATGGAGGGGGAAAGAGGTTTTTTGGGGGGTCCTTTAGGAAAGCATCTCCTTGGCAGGGAGCCCTGCTTCGCTGCTGGGCTGTGTCTCTGGAGGGCAGTGTGTGCCCGGCACAAGCTGAGCCCTTCGTTTCAGCGCTCAGGGAGACAATGAATCCCACGCTGAACTTCCTCTCGTTTGAGGCTTGATGTGTTTTTCATTTGGGTCTTGTTTTGTTTTCTTTCTTTTCTTTTTCTCCCCCGCTTCTTCCTTATTTTTCCCAGTGGGATTTAATAAGTAGAGCAGGCAGGACTCAAGGGACGGGAGCCGGCAGTAGGGCATCACCATGGGTAGGTTAATGTGCAAATCAGCTCCAGCCCTTAAAATCATGAGCTGCCATGCAAAAGCTGATGGTCTCCACCATTTCTCTTTCTACGAATTTTTAAAACTCTTTTTCAAAGGATTTTGGGTGAGTTTGGGAGAGGGGGCAGGAGCAGGGAGGAGAAAGGGAGCTGGTGGAAATCTTGAGCATGGAGAGAAGGGTGAAAGTCCAGGATAACGGTGTAAATACCAGCCCCCTTCATATGCACCCGGCATTTTCAGCAAGGAAAACCTGGTCTTAGAAAGAGGTTCCTGAGCAAACTTTGAATGAATCCCACTCAGCATGTCCTTGAAGTTGCCTCTTCAGCAGTGTTTTGTATTAAAAGGTCTGGGCTATAAATAGTGTTTCAGCAGCATCTTCAAAATCTCATCTCTTGAAAATATATACACGCACACATGTACCCCAGCTCCCTCCCTCCCTCCCAGCCGGTCCCTGTCTCGGATTACCCTGGCATTTTCTTTTGAGATGAACGGAGAAACTTCAACGTAGTTTATTTTCCTTCAGAGCAGAGTAAGATGTTTCTCGTTATGCCTTTTTAATTTTCTAAAAGGCTGCATGGCATGTAGAATAATAGTGGCTGTATTCTTGCAATGATGCAAAAATCCTTCGCAGCCCACCCTTTCGAGTAATTATCTGCTGCTCGCAGAAGACCCAGGCAAAGGAAAAGCCAGATGGTTTTCAAAAAGGGCTGAGATTTGGGAGAATGATTTTGCTGGTAGCAGAATAAAAAAGGAACTTTATTAGGAAAAAGAATAAATACCAGCCAGGGCTGGCAGCTTGGGTTTTCAGAAAGGCATTTAAACCAGATTTTTAGGTCAATGTTTTGCAGGGATACTAGAAAGGAAGATAAAGTAGGGGATGATCCAAAAAGCAAGCAAGAATTTTTTTCAAAAAGGAGGGCACTCAGGAAAAGAGTCTTTTCTTCTTGAAAAGAAATTTCAAACCAGGAGACATCAAGGAAAGACTCTGGATACCTGAAATTATTCACAATGTACAGAAAATACTGCCAGCTTGCAGGGCGAAACAGTTGCATCCCCGCTTATCTGACCCAGCCGGGAGCTTAAGTCTTCCTATTTTCAGAAGCAGGGGGAAAAAACATGCGAAATGTTAGTAACTGAGGAAAAAAAAAAAAAAGCACCAGAAGCTCAAAACTTTCTGTGTGCAGCCCCCGCTGATGCCCCCGAGTGGGGCTTCTGTGGAGATGCCTGTCTGGAATTCAGGATTTGGGATGCTCCGAAGGGGCATTGAAGCATTTGGCCGCTGGCTTGCTGCCTTGGCCTTTGGTTTTGGATGAGGGATGGAAGGACAGGATGAGTTTTGGGGAGGTAGAAAGGGGCTGAGAGCAACTGTGAAATGCTGTTGCAATGCGGGGTGAAACCTGGGGGACGAAAGCTGAGTGTGGATGGGGATAAACCCAAGGGGCTGCGTGGGTGTCCCTGGAGCATCTTCTCGAGGGACTGTCCAGAGCTCAGCCCCGAGAGCAGGTTATGAGCAGACCCAGATACACCGCTTCTTGCTCTATAAGATTTAAAAAAATGAGTTGAGGGATTTTATTTTTATTTTATTTGCATATCCTTCTGTAGCTACCCTCTATAATAACACCTGGAGTGGGACCAAGCCGCGTTTCTTTTCCTTGGGAGAAGGCATATGAACAAAAAGGGGAATATCAAAATGATCTCGTTTCTGTCTCTCTTCGGTCTCATATTGAACAAAGGACAGATGGGAACAAGAAAAGAAGAAAAAAATATCACCTGTTCCCATCCAGTCTTAGAGAGATCGCAGTCATTATCTCGGCAGCTTCACATTTCTAAAGGGGCTTCATTTTTCTTTTAAACACTGGCATCTTGTTAAAAAAATGAGAGGAGAAATTGCCCCATTGAAGTTCTCCCCACAACCCGAATGGCTTTTCCTTGCCTTTCCCTGCCCTCCCCACAGCCCCAGCTTTAACACCTGGGAAAAGAAAGTCGAAAGGAAATCCAACCAAAACAAAAATAAAGGCCCCCAACCCTGGCTTTTCTCGATGGCGTTTCTCCATCTGACAAAAGCCTTTGGTTTTCTGTCATTCTTTTCATTTCCTTGATGGCTCCCCAATTGTCAAGCCTTCAAGAAAACGCACTTTAGCTCTTTGTCCCTAAATGTAATTTGATAAACTCTTTGCAGAAACATTCTGGTTTCGGAGGCTTTTCAAAAAAAAAAAGAAAAAAAAAGGAAAAAAAATGAAGGAAATAAGAAGAAAAAAGAAAAAAAGAGGAAAAAGAGGGGAAAAAAGAAGGAAAAACAAAGGAAAAAAGAAGAAAAAATAGAAAGGAAAAAAGAAAAAAAGAATAAAAAAACCATAAGCTGCTCCTGCAAGGGGGGCGAGTAGGGGAGATGATACTTGAGAGCCTAGTTGAACATTTGAAATAAAAAAGTAATTTTTTTTCAGCAGGGTGATGGAGGAGAGTGAGAAGCGGGATGGAGGGGGCCTGGCCGGCGATGCAGGCGGGCGGGCAGCAGCCGGGGCTTGGGGGAGCACGGAGGAAGCTTTACATTGTCATCTTCCCTAAATGCTTATGAATACTCATTTTCAAGCAGCACCCTGTGGGCGGGGACCACCCCAGCTTTCACGCTATAAAATGCTCCGGGTTTCCCTGGCGTGGGGAGCGGGTCCGTGGGACCTACAGCTTTGGGGTGGCTGAAGTCAACTTGGACTTCAAGGTTTGGTAAGTGGCGAAAATAATTTTGTTTAATTCTTATTTTTTGTCCCCTGGTGGGAGCTGGTTGCTGAGCAGGATTTGCAGCACCGGGGAGCTGCACCCAATCGCTCATGAAATTTGTTCCCCTTCCTTTGCTCCCCTCGGTTTTTATTGAACCGCTTCTGCCCAAGGGGTTTGTTGTTGTTTTCTTTCATCTGAGGGGTGAAAAAACCAGTGATGACAACTTCGAAATTTCATTGCAGGGCTTTAAAGGCGGCTGGTTAAAAAAAAAAAAAAAAAGAGAAAAAAAAAAGAAGCAAAGCAAAACAAAGCCCTAAACCAGAACCGGGGGCCTATTCCCAGGTGGGGGAAGTGGTGTAACTCTGCTACAAGCAGGGTAAGCCAGCTGCTGGGCACCAGCTGCCGGGACCCCCCGGGACTCCGGCATGCTTTGGGGGTAAAAAGAGCAAAAACTGATCAAGAAGCAAAAATTAAATTGGAGATTTGGTTGCAAAAATGACATTGCAGATCTGCTTGCAGAAGTTACATCGTGGTTTTGGTTGCAAAATTTACATTGCGGGCTTGGTTGCAAATATTAAATATCAAATTTGTGTGGGTCTGGTTGGTTTTTTCCCCCCATTAATAGCCTGGCAGGGACAGTGGTTAAATTACAAAGGAGCTGGAGAAGGGATTTCTCTGAAATGTAAGGCTTCCATACATTCCGGCTGTCTTGCAGTGCCTGTGGGAGCGGCCCTGCGGCCCCCACACTTCATTTGCCGTACAGGTGGTTGAGTGGTTAGAAAGTACGTTGTGGTCCACCACAGAAAAGTTATCAAATCAGCTATAAAAGTGTTGTCAGAGGAGAGAATATTCATGCCCACTAGAAACAGAACACACAAACAGACCGGAAAAAAACAGCAACATTCATTAGCAAGGAGCCCTGGCTCAAAAATTAAAGTTATTTAGGTGTGTTTTGTTGTTTTAAATCAATTTTTTTGAAATGGAATAGCAATAATATCACACACTGTGCATGGTGTGAAGGCAGCATGCTATACCTGGCCTTTGAATGGAATGTGAAAATTGAAAATTGCACTTGTGCATTTCCAGTTCCTCCCAATTCCCCTTTTGGTGGGTTTTGCCTGTGCTGGCTGCGATACGGACAGGAGGAATCAGTGCATTAAAATGAGGATGGAACATAAGCAAGCATTCAACAGCTAGAAAAAGAAAAAGCAATTTCAGAAGCAACTTCTCACTTAAAAAAAATATAAAAATAAAGTATTACCTAGATGTGCTTCCAGGATTATTTCAGGGCATCCACTCCATCTGTGTGGCCGAGGCAGAGGCAGCTCGCTCTGCCGGGGCCAGCAGCGGCGGTGAAAGAGGGGAAGGAAAACGCACGTAGGGAGGTTATGTGTGCAGGGAGCAAATCAAGCACCTCGTTACCCTCCCGTAACAGAGGAGCCAGGGATGACCTGGAAAGGCAGAACAACCCCATATTCACTAATAATGAGGATAACCAAGTAATGCAGCATTGCATTTAACCTACGGGACTCTCTGCTGCTCTCTCCAGCCGAAATTTAACAGCGCTGGAGTTTTTCAGGAGCTGCAAGGAATGCTCTGGGGAAGTCAAAACCCATAAAATTTGGAAAAGAGAGAAATTTGGTGCTTTCAGGCACAGCACAGCATCCCTCAGTGGGAAAGCCCAGAGGGAGCTTCGCCTGGGCCAGGTCGTGCCCTCCTTGCACCGAATTTTCCTGGCATGAGGAAAAACTAGGAAAGTTCATGATCCCATTTGTATTGCAAAATTGAACTCTGGGGTCCAATCTCATGGGGAATGCGGGACTGAGCCCCAAACCCACTGCTGCTTTGGGGTTCAACCACACGCTGGGGCAATGGGCTCCTCGCGTTCACCCATACCCAGGGGGAGCAGCACCCACCACTGAGACACTTCTTGGGGCTGCTTTTATCAAACTTGGCCTGCTGGTGCCATCACCCCTTTCCTCATCAATTATTGCTTCCTCGTTGCCTTCTCCACCCCTTTTGCAATTTCATGGGCTTTGGGCTTTATTTGCTTTATTTGGCTTTATTTGTGGATGATGATAAAATTATCAAGGTTACGGTAGAAGTTGGGGCAAAGGTGGGAGTGTCTGGGCAGAGCCGCAGCTGCACCCCACTGACCCGGTTTCAGCTTTGCTGCTGACCTTGGAAAAGCCATTTTTGCTCTGAAGTCTCATGAGTTTATCTCCAGAGGGCAGAATTCTGCAAAAAAAGAAACTTCTAAAAAAACCAATTTTTTTTTAGGCTTTCCCCCCTTATCCTCGCATTTCCACCAGCAGGAAAAGAAACAGATTCTTATGGAAATATGTGCTGGTGGCTTATTTTTGTCCCTCTCCCAGCCCCTCAAAGAGGGATTTTCACACAGGCAGCAGCGAGAGGCATTTCAGGACACAAGTGCTGCTCACATGCTTTGAGGGGACTGAGAGCATCTCAGGGGTGGCTTTTCCCTTGGGAAAAGGGGGAGGAGAGTGAGGCAGACAAGGCCTCCCTCTTTGCTGGGCATGTCTATGGTCAGCCCCATGGTTTGGGGGTTCCTGGGGTGTTTTCCGTGGCAGGCACTGCCGTCGGGCCGAAGCGGAGGTGTTGGCAATGGATGTGCTTCCCTTAAATGTCTTTTTGTGACTCTCAGCCCCCCAGCCCAGCCCAGGTCTGATGCTGGGACCAGTGTTGCGCTGGCTGTCACCGTCCTGGGAGATGCGTGATGTCCCCCTCCACGCTGATCTGGGGGGACAAGGGGAGAACTGGGCCTCCTTCCCCTGTTTTCCTTGCTTAGCGGGGGGGATCTGAGCGGGCTGGCTGGAGGGGGGCTCAGCTAGGCTTGCTGGCAGCGTGCAGGGCTGCAGTGGGATCCCTGGGGGGGTGTGTGTGCTGCCAGGGTAGCGGTGAGCAGGGACCACTGGGGAGCGCGGCAGGAGGAGTTTGGGGAAGGTGTTTTGGGGCTGTATTTAGGGAAGGGGTTTGGGAAGGTGTTTTGAGGAGGTGCTTTGGCATAGGGTGAGTCACTTTGCGAAGGTGCTTTTGGGAAGCACTTGGAGCAAGTGTTTTAGGAAGATGCTTTGGAAAGATGTTTCAGGAAGGTCTTTGGGGAAGAAGCTTTGGGGAGGTGTTTAGGGAAGATGCTTTGGGGAAGGTTTGGGAAGGTGTTTTAGGAAGGTGTTTTGCGAAGATGCTTTGGGGAATTGTTTTGGGAAGATGTTTAAGAAGATGCTTTGGGAAGGTGTTTTGGAAAGGTGTTTTAGGAAGACGTTTTGGGAAGATGCTTTGGGAAAACGTTTTGGGGAAGTGTTTTAGGAAGGCGTTTTGGGGAAGTGTTTTAGGAAGGCGTTTTGGGAGGACGCTCTGGGGAGGCTCTTCGTTCCCAGCGGCAGGGGCAGCCGGCAGGGAGGAGGGGGCGTTATGCGGCGCTGCGCGGTGCGGTGCGGTGCGGAGCGGGCTCCGCGGCCACCTGCGCGCCTGCAGTGCCGCCGGCCGCCACCGGGTGGGGCGGCAGGGCAAAGAGTGAGCGCGGCGGCGGCGGGGGGAGGCTGCCGGTCCGCGCCGCGGGGAGGGGGGGCTTCTGCACCGGGATGCACCGGGGGGAGCTCCCTGCAGCGGGGGGCGGTGCCCGCGTACGGGTGCGCGGGGTCCCTGCGGCAGGGGGGTCTCCCTCCACCGGGATGCACTGGTGGGGTGGTGATGGTGGCAACTCCCATCGCCGGGAAACGGGGATTTAATGGTGGTGGTGGGGTGATGGTCGTGTCTCTGCGCCGGGATACGCGGGCAGAGGGGTTCAGCAAGGAGTCCACGAGGGTTGGTGACCTGGAGTGGCGGGGGTCCCTGCCACGGCGGTACCCCAGGATGCGGGGAGGGGGGGGTCGCTGTACCAGCCCCGGGATGCTGGGGGTGTGTGTGTGGGATTCCCGCACCCTGGGTCCATCCCCGTCCCGGGATGGAGGCGAAGGAAAGGGGCTGCAGGCCCAGGTCACCCCAAAGGAAGGGGGACACCCCTTGACTCCCCGGGAGCCTACCGGGGTGGGGCGGCACAACCCCCTCGGCGCTCTGCGGCCCCACCGAGCACCGGACTCAAACCAGCTGGGGAGGCTGAAGGGGGACGTGGGGCGGGGGGGGTGGAGGGGGGGCGGGGGGGGGCTGGCGAAGAAGAAAGGGGGGAACCTCAATGAACTTTTGTTTTTCATGTAATCTGAAGCAAATGCTTTGCAAAACTGCCTGCAAGCAGGCAGCCTGGATACCTGCCTTTGCCTCCATCGCTGTTGGGGCTGGGCGGGGGGGCTGGAGGGGCGGGAGCAGTGGTGTAGCCTCATGTGTAAGACAGTGTCTGATTTGGAAATACACCTCGGGTAAAGCGGGGGTCCCCCAGCCCTGATTCCTCCCTGTCCTGACAAGCACTGGGGAGGGGGAGTCAGGATAATCACCCGCCCCCCCCCCCCAAAAAAAAAAATAAAAATAGGGTGTGTGTGGAATATAGCAAACTTGCAAAAAATATTGTGGGGGCAGAGTAAATCATTGCGAGGGGTGATAATCACTGGGAGGGAATAACTGGTAATGGGAAATCAATGTAAATAGGCAAATAACTGGGGGGGGGGGGGGGGGGGGGAATCATTGCAAGGGGCCAAATCATTGCAGGGGGTAAATCCTTGTGGGAGTAAATCACTGACGGGGCAATTCATTGCAGCAGTGTAAATCATTGCAAGCAGGGAAGTAATGGGAGGGTAGCAAGGAGTTGTGAGCAGGGAAATGGAGGGGGGGTGGTCAGAATCATTGTGGGAGGGTAAATCATTGCAAGGAGCAAGTAATGAAAGAGTGGCAGATCAATAGAGGGGTAAATTATTGGGGAGGGGGACAATCATTGCCTGGGGCATATTAGTGTGTGTGGGGGTAAATCGCTGAAAGGGGAAAATCATCAGGGGATAAATCTTGTGGATGGGGGTTGTCATTGCAAGGGGGGAAATCTTTGGGGGTAATTATTGCAGGGAAGAAATTATTGCAAGGGGGAATCGTTAAGGGTTAAAAATTGGGGGGGTCATTGAGAGGGGGAAATTATAGGGGGGGTAGATCTTGGGAGAGGGAATTATTGCAAGGGAGGAAATAATTTTGGGTTAAATATTGGGGGATTATTGTAAAGGAGAATCATTAAGGGTTAAATACAGAGTGGGCATCATCGTGGGGGGAATCATTAAGCATCAAATATTGGGGTGAATCAGTGCAAGGGGGAAATTATCAAGGACTAAATATTGGAGGGGAGCATGGAAAAGGGGAAACAAGGATTAAATACTGGGGGGTGCATCCCAAGAGGGGCACGATCAAGGACTGAATACTGGAGGGGAGCACGGCAAGGGGGACACAATCAAGTGTTAAATACTGGGGGGGAGCACTGCAAGGGGGACACGATCAAGGATTGAATATTGGTGAGGGAGCATGGCAAGGGGGACACGACCAAGGATTGAATATTGGGGGGCACACTGCAAGGGCGAATCATCAGGGAGGGGAGTCACTTCGAGGGGAAAATGATGGAGGGGGATCAGTGCAAGGAGAGCATCCTTAAGGGTTAAATACTGGGGGGGAGGGGGGAAGTGAATTGGGGAGGGGGTGCAGATCATCGTGGGAGGGGGGCTGGTGGGCGCCGGGGCTGAGCCGCGCTTGTCTCTCCGCAGGCCGAAGGTACGGACGGCGGCGGTGAAGGAGGAGGAGGAAGAGGAGGAGGAGGAGGATGAGGCCGAGGAGCGCGGCGTGACCGTGCGGCGGGCGGCGGGCCAGGGCTCGCACGCTCCAGCGCCGCGTCCGCCCGGCTCGGCCCGCCCCCCCCGAGCCCTCTGAAGTGAGGGTGGGTGTGCGGGGGGAGCAGCCGTGCTGGCGGCCGGCCCAGCCCCGGCTTCCCCGCCTCTATATAAACACACATTGACTTTCTTTTTTTACTCAAACTCAACATTGAGAGGGGCTATACCCAGCAGCCCTGCCTCCCTCTTTACTAAGTCTGGTGAAAAGTCTGGGGCTAACAAATAACCGGCATATAGATATATATATATTTATAGAGATATATTTATATATATATAGATGGAGATATAAACCGATCTGTTTCGCTCCGTGTGTATAGATACATATATATAGCTATTTAATTCTTCCATCTCTCCAGGTCGTGGCTGACTTATTTTATGATTTTTTAATATTTTTTTAAAATCTCGCTCCTTTTTTTTTTCTTTCATTTTTTTCCCCTTCTGGTGTGTGTGGCTTTGCCTTGAAAGCAAGCGAAAGCCAGAGCATCTGCATTTGGACTTTTTGGGGGTCTTTTTCTTTTTTTTTTTCTTTCACTCCGGGTTGTTCTTTTTTTTTTTTCCTTTTTTCTTTTTTTTTCCCCTCCCGAGTTTTTGGCTACTCAGTTGCCCCCACCCCCTTCTTTTGGGGTCTCCTAGTTTTTTCTCCCCCCACCCCCCTTTTTGTGTTGTGTGGGGTGTTTTTTTTTCGCCTGTGTCACTCTGTCAAGTTTATTCCAAACAAGAACAAAGTTTTCAGACAGGGACAGAGGAGAAACTGCTTTTTGGGTCCCCCTTTTCTTTTTTCTTTCCCTTTTTTTCCCACCCCTCCCCTATTTTCCTGTTGTTTTTTAACCTGCCAGCGGAGAGGGGGCGAGCCCGGCCCCCCCGCCCAAGGACCCCCCAGGCAGCCCTTAGCGTGTGCTCCGCAATCTCCCTCTTTTTTTTTTTTTTTTTTTTTTTTTTTTCTCCCCGTGCGTGCGTGTGTGTGGGTGCGAGTGTGGTGCCTGTCAAGGGGCTGTTTCTCTCCCCACCCTCCTCCTCCTCCTTCTTCCAAATATGCTTTTTGCAAGTTTTGATCTCGTCTCGGCACTGGCTACCCTCGCGGCGTGCTTGGTGTCACTGACTTTGCTGCTGGCCGTGTCCCAACAGCTGTGGCAGCTCCGCTGGGCTGCCACCCGCGACAAAACCTGCAAGCTACCAATCCCTAAAGGCTCTATGGGATTCCCTTTAATCGGAGAAACCTTCCACTGGCTCCTGCAGGTAAGGAGGATTCCCTTCCCTTCCCTTTTCCCTTTTCCCTTCCCTTCCCTCCCTGGAAGGTGGGCTGGGACCGGCGCTTTTTTTTTTTTTTAAAGGGCTTTTTCTTTTCTTTCTTTTTTTTTTTTTTCTTTTTTTTTCTTTCCCTTTCGATTGCATCATGCGGGTTCCCGGCGAGCTGGGGAGGTAGCTGGGGCAGGGGGCTGGTGGTGGCTATGTGGGGGGGACACACCGAGGGAGCACGGCACGGCTCGGCTCGGCTCGGCTCGGCTCGGTCCGCCGCGCTGCGCTCCCCGGCCGGGCGCTGCGGGGCTGCCCGGTGGGGTCTGCTTGCTAGCGGGGAAGCGGCGGGGGGTCTCCGCCTTGCTGCCAAAAATCTTTTCTCCACACACCCCCCTCAGCCTAAATCCTTAAAAAATAATAAAATAAAGCCGAGGGTGGGAGGTAGCCCCGGGGTGCGCTGCCGCTCCGGGTCGGGGGTGGCTGTGGCTCCCCGAGTCGTGCCCCCCCCGGCTCGCCCGTGCAATGGGGTCCCCGTCCCCCATCCCCGTCCCCTGGGCTGCTCCCGTCGGGTTCTCAACCCGCCCGGCTCGGGTCCGGTCCTGGGGGAAGCCCGCGGAGGTAATCGGTAGATTAACCCGGGATTAACCTTGCTAAATGCTGAACAGCGGCGGGCGGAGCGGGATCCCCCCGGACCGCGTTGCGAGGGTGACTGCCAAAAAAAAAAAAAAAAAGGAAAGAAAAAAATGATAAAAATAAAGAGAAAAAATATATTTAAAAGAGAAAAAATACTAAAACAAAAAAAAAAAGGGGCGGGGGGGGGAAGCGAGGAGAGGAGGCAGGAGGCGGCCGGGGGTTGTCCCGCTCCGGGGGGGGGGCCGCGGGCCGGGCTGGGGGCACCCCTGGGGCTCGCAGCATCCCAGGAGGGAACCCTCGAAGAAAATGAGTCCGAGGGTTTCCCACCCGCTCCTCCCTGGGCGGGATGAAAATCACGATCCGCGAAGAGGAGCCTGGCGAGGATGCTCCCGCCAGCGAAGGTCGCGTTTCATTGACGGGACCGCCGAGGGGATGGCGGAGCCCGCGGCCGAGCAGGGCAACCCGGTCCCGGCTGGGAGGGCTGCGGTGTCCCCCGGTGTCGTCCCCCCCCGCCTCCCCCGCCGCCGGGGAAGCCCCGGCACGGGAGCCCGGAGCGGCAGCTCCGCTCCCCGGCCGGCCCCCTCCCCGCCAGCGGCGCCGAAGGGGTTAACCGCACGCTCTCAATAGGGCTTTATTTTTTAAAGAAATTTATCAGATTTTTACAGGGGGACCAGAAAAGGGTTCTCGCTTTTCCACAGGCTCCGTCCAAACAGAGTCCAGGGCTAAAAATACAAAATTTTGTATAAATTGGACTCCATTCGAAACTTCTGCCACATAAAGGTCCTCTTTGTGCTGCCCTGGAAATGGTGTACAAATAACTCTTTATTAATGCCACAAAAAGGACTTTAATTATATTTACGGAGATCAAGAAACAGGGTCACCTGAACATCTGAAATTCACAACCGCGCTTTTGTTTCAAAATAAACACCCGCGCTCCCAGCCCAGCGCCGGGGCGCGGAGCTGCCGCGCTCGCAGCTATTATCCCCGCTCGGGATGGTTTTTTTGGGGGGGACACCCCCCCCGCTCCTTCGGCTCCATCCACCTCCTCGCCGACAAAAGCCCCCGGAGCATGTGGGAAAGTTATTAAACCTTCTCAAATCTGGAGATTTACTCAGGCAAATTGCAGCCTTTCGAGTAAATTCAGCCTGAGCGGGAAAAAAAAAAAAAAAAAAAAAAAAAAGAGAGAATGGGAAAAAAAAGGGGGGTAAGGGGGGGGAAAGGTTAAAAAGTGCCAGGGGAGGTAAAGGTAGAAGTGAAAGGGAGGAGGAGGAGGAAGGGGGGCGAAGGGCGCGGACTCCCGCCGGGGCGGCTGGAGGAGTGGGCGCGCCGCGGGCAGCGCCGGGCGCCCCGTCGGAGGGAGCCGGGCTGTGCGCGGGTGGGATGTCGGGGTTACCCCGCCCCCACCCCCCCCCCGCGGCCGGGTTGCCCCCCCCCTCCCCATCTCCCCCGGCTGCACCGTGGGGATCCCCACGCGTTGGTGCGGTGCGCGGAGAGGCCGTGCCGTAACACCACCCCAACCTGTGCTCCCCTCCCCCGCCCCCCCCTCCTCAACCGCAGGGCTCCTGCTTCCAGTCTTCCCGGCGGGAGAAGTACGGGAATGTCTTCAAGACGCACTTGCTGGGGCGGCCGCTGGTGCGGGTGACGGGCGCGGAAAACGTGCGGAAGATCTTGATGGGGGAGCATCACCTGGTGAGCACGGAGTGGCCGCGCAGCACCCGCATGCTGCTGGGCCCCAACACTGTGGCCAACTCCATCGGCGACATCCATCGCCACAAGAGGAAGGTGAGCGTCCCACGCGAGACCGGGAAAGCCGCGGGGGAAGGGGGCGGGGCGTGGGTCCGCACGTAGGGCGGGAGAACACCTTCCCTTCTTCCCTCTCGTCCGCCTCTCCTTCCTCCCTCCTCCTCTCCCCGCAGCCCCCACCCCCCAGTGCGTGGGAGGCAGGCCCCGCGTGGGCGCTCCCCCCACCTCGTGTCCGCGATCGATGCCTTTGAGGAATTTAAAAGGGCGATGGGGAGGAGAGAAGGTGAACGGGGAGGGGGGGTCACAGGGGAGGGCTGCTCTGCAGGTTGCTGCTGAGGGTGGAGGTGCTGCCCCTCTCCACCCATCACCCTACGGACACCCCCCACCCCACCCCCCCCGCAGCCGGGGACACGCGTGGGGGGCGCTGCCGTGCGCGGAGCAGCGAGAGTGGGCCCAGAGTGCTCTTAAAAGGGCGATGAGGAGTGAGGGCACAGCGCGGCATGGGGGCGGGGGGGCAAAGAAGCGTGCCCCCCCCCCCCCCCCCGGCCTTTTCCATGCTCCACCACGGGGGTGTTGCAGGAAGACCCCGTGGGGTTTGTGCTTCCTGGGGGGGGGTTGGGGTCGTGGTGCTGAGCATTGCATTGGATTTCAGGGAAACTGGGGCGCTGGTGGGGGTCCCTGAATGAAGTGTATGTGGAGGGAGACGGACACTGAGCTGGTAGCAGGGGGGTGCTAAGCCCCTCCTGGGGTCTTGCTTTGCCTCACCTCCTTGGTGGTCCTGGGGTCAGAGCCTCCTTACAGGCCCCAGGGCAGGGCAACCTGTTTTTGGGGCTCTGTGTGTGTGTTGAGCCCAAGCAGATGTGGGGGATCATCCTCTTGTCCCCCCATCAGCAAAGGTGGTGGCAAAGGTGATGCAGGCTGGTGTGGTGGCATGGATGGTGGCTTTTGCATCCCATCCTCCATGGGACAGGCTCTTTCCCAGCTTTGGGGCAGGCAGTGGGTTTGGGGTGAAGGTAATGTTCCCCCCCTCTGTCTGTGGTGCGGAGATGGCATCAGTGGCACAGCCAGCGTGGTACCCAGCACCAAGAGTCTGTCCCAGTCCCTGCCCTGAAGCAAGGTCTGCTCTCGCTCCCTGCTCCAGCAGGATTTCCTATTTTGGGGTATATATGGCTACAAAATCCCTACCAAACCCATTGCTCACTCTTTTATCCCAGGGGAGCAGATGAGAAAACAAACACCACATGACACCTATTAGTCACATTTCTTAATGCACTGGTGGCCAGGACTTGAGCGATACCACAAGAAACGCCGTGTCAGTCCCTACCCGAGACCAGGGTAAACGCAGTGTTTGCAATTACCTGTTTGCTTGGGCTGCTTTTTTTTAATTTTATTTTTCTTTAAGGAGGGAGACATTTTTTCCAACCTTGCTGTCAAAGAGAAAGGGTGATAGTTCATGGGGCTCCCTCCAACACGGAGCATAATTTGCGGCAGGAGAGGTGCAGGGGAACAGGCAGTGATGTGCTTTGCTTCAGCAGCAGGAGGAAGGCAGCAGTTTTGGCTCCGATTTATTTCCCATTAACGGAGGGTTAAGCAGCAGCAGCCACCAGTGATTTGAGGGTGCCTCTATGCTCCTTCGCTGCTGCTTTTATCTTCTGCACAGCAAGATAATTTTTTGCTACTGAAAAGTGGGTAGCTGAAGGCCTTTGGTTGCCATCACGTTAATAAAACCGCGGAATTCTGACCTCAGGAACAGACACTGGGGAGGCGAGGAGAGCGTGTGTTATGGGAATGGGGTCATGGAAAAGGGAGGCCTGACCTTTGTGGTATCCTGATGGACTTATAATTTGTACCACAGCTCAGATGGGGAGTGCCGGCACCAGCAAGGAGAGATGCCAGCAGCATAGAAGGGGTAGAGCCTCTTTCCCTTGATATTCATACCCGATGTTCTCACTTTTGCTGTTTTTTCCTAGTGGGAAATATATGTCCCACCCTAAGCAGTGAATCCCAGTGTTTTCAGGTTTTTCTGAATCCAAAGGCTGGTCTGGATCCCCATTCTCTTCCTCAAAGCCCTTTTGCCTTCCAAATTTTTGGCATCACGAGTGATCCCAAGCTGGCAAGGATCCTAATTCCTGCCTGAGGGACGGCCCAAAACCTCTTAAGAACAAGCATTCTGATAAAACGCTGTCCCAGGATGACCCTTGCTCCTGCATGCACACCTTGCCACTGCTTTGAGCTCTGGTGTATTTGAGAGCAAACACCTTCCCTGGATCAGTGGGGCTGGGAATGCTTAGAGTAGCTAATTATTTTTTAAGCTTTCTCTTTCAGCAGCATGAGGTTGGGTACACCGGGCTCAGCTGGTTCCCTTCCCTTTGAAAACGGGAGGTTATTCTGATTCCTTCACTTGGTCTCCTCTTAATTACTATTTTCACGGAGCTGAACATCTCATGCGTCATGCACCCTTGGGTGCTCCCTGAGCCTGGCAGCTGCTTGGATCACCTTTTCCCCTACGTAAAACCATCCCTCGCCCTGGACCGCATGAGTTGCGCATGCAGAGATAAGGTGAACCTGCTTCTAATGGGAATAAAATAGATCATTTCATTCTTGTTGAGATTGCGATGACCAGATTAAAGTTTTTTCCAGGCCAGGTGCATTCTACCAGCAGAAATTGCTGGCGTCTTTTAAGTTCATTAGCCCTGAGCTTTTGTTGCTGTTAAATGGCATTGACTTTTAACTCTCCCCGCCCTGCTGCTGAGGCTCTGAGGTGTGAGGAGGAAGCATTAGATTTAAGACTTAAGCTTGCTACTTCTAGGTGGAAGTTTTTCTTTCAGATACCTGGTTTGTACCTTCCTCTTGAACCTCTGAGGAACTGAGCAATGAACTTGTTGGCAGAAGGCAGCTTTTTTTTCCCAGAATTAGCCAACTTTCATAGTAAGGATGCTAGCATTAATAGAAATCTTGAAAGAATCGGAGCAGTCTGAAAGCTCCATGCAGAAGAGCAGCAGTATTTCCTAGGAAACCTTTTAGGTTGTTGATAATTCAGTGTAGAGCATTGTAGAGCTTTCTGGAGTGAAGAATTCCACCTCTCAAATTCTGTTTTCTACTTCATCTCTAAGCTTGAGCCTTTGCTTCCTTTTAAGTGGTTTCTCCTTCTCTGGCCTTGCCAGAAAATTGTACATGAGGTATAATTTCTCATGAGGTTGCTTGCAGCACAGGATGCTGGCCAACACAAGGAAAGGCAGAGTGTGAAACCCCGTGTGCTCACCCTCTGCTGCGATTCCATCCATTGGGGTCAGCTCTAGCTCTTGTTCCACCAACCCTTACGTGGTCACCACCTGTGATAAATCCTTGCCGTCTTTCTAAAAGCCGGTGGAGTCGCACTTATTTGCAGCAGTGCTGGCAGATACTCTTTCATCATTCCCTGGCAATCGAGCCGTGGTCTCTCTCCTCTTGATGGGACAGATTGCCACTGAGATGTGAAGACGGGCTCTAGCAAAGAGCTTCAAACCCAACATGTTCTTACATGATGTTTCTGGTAGCTTGCCATTGAAATCGGCTGTTTTGCTGGCCATGTGTTGTGAAGCTTTCCAAAGAGTTTTAACTCTTCAATGTAATTTTGAGATCAGCGAATTGCAGCTATCGCCACTGCATCTGCTGTAGGAGACTTTGCCCTTGGTGGTGACAGGATCAGAGCTGGGCTGGACAACTGAGTCTCCGGAGATCTTCTCTTTGGCTTGCTGTTTCCCTATCTCAGCTTCTTTTCAGAATCTTGTATGGATTCAGTATCTCCTTCCATAAAGTGGCTGAATATCCTCATCTCCATCCCTGGGCTACCAGAAGCTTTAATCCCAGAGGTGTTGATAAAGGACTCCAAGAGGCACATGCCAAAGGTGCTCAGGAGGAACAAAGCCATATTAACACGCCGGTAGCTATGGCAGCTCTCTCTTTTCCCATCCTCTATTTATTAAAGCTCCCCCGCAGGAAACTGTCAAAGTTAATATAAATTGAAGAAAAATTCACCCTTTGGGGAAATGAACTCTCCAATTATTAGAGGGGGAGTCTCTGGGTGTAAAGTCAACTTTTCATGGGGACGTGACAGCAGGGCTGGGAGCAGGGCTTGCCTGCACAAGGGGTATCGCTTTATTGCAGATGTCATCAGCGTTGGCTCTGTCCTTTGCCTGAGATGAAGCTGGTCGATAAGAACAGTTTACAAGTAGTAAACAAAAGCAACCCAAAACTCCTCAGCCACCCTCCTGAGATAAATATCTACCAAGAGGCTGTGACTGCTGTTGGGTCATGGAGTTTATGTTGATGTCAGAGAAGGATCTGGGCCACCCGTGCTGCAGCTTGTTCCTCCATGGTGGCATCTTTGTCTCAAAATCACCTTGCAGGTTGCTGGCAGGAGTAGCCACGTTACTCTTGCACCTGGCCTGAGCATGGGCATGGCTTTGCTCTGGCTTTTTAGTGACAGATCCCTGTCTCTCCCCATCACGTGAAGGATGCACATCATCCCCTGCAGTCAGACGTGATGTTCCAAGGGAGGCGAGTGCCTGCTCTTCTACAGTAACTCATTGGGAAGGGGTGACTGGGGACAGTGACTGGCTAAGGGTCCTCCTTGCTCCATGCTCCGGTGCTCTCCCCATCCTGCTCTTGTTTTGGTGGCACAGCCACACTACCTCTGCCATACCCTGTTCCTGGCTGTTCATCTTGCCCTAGATCTTTCCTTGTAGGCATCTCCAGTTCCCTTTTCCACCCGTGAGCTCCCATTTCTACCAGTGAAACCCCAGTGAAATCACTGCAGTCGCTCCAGATTTACCACGTGTGTCTTTTGAAGTGTCGATCCCTGGGTCAATACGAGCTGTCAGGAAGACAAAGCAAATCTACTCTTAGGCACGGTGATAACGTTGGCTCTGGTTTTATGGGATGTAAGGCCAGTGGGAAGCTGAAGTTCAGCAAACAGGGAGGGAGGCGCTCCTGTGCCTCTGCCCGTGAGGGACCCCAGCATCTCAGTGGAGAAGGAAATGGGAATTGGAAATGGCCAGGACACATGGTCCTTAGGTTTTAGGTCTAGACTGAGCAGTGCCTGGGGCCAGGAAGGAGTTTCCCCGTGCAGGATACGCACTGCCGGCACGGGTGTGCTATGGTGCGCGGGGAAGGTGGGACTCAGACTTTCCTCAGAAGCATCCAGCCTTGGCAGAAAAGTGCTGGACTTGCCGGGGCCGTGCTCTGTTCCAGCATAGTAATCCCAAAATAGGCATAGCTGGCTTAAGAAAGAATAAAATAAAAGCAGTCCGTGGGCTGGGTAGACATCCTAGACCTGGAGACTTGAGGAGGAAGCAGACAGTGGTGCAGAGAAATGGCCTGTTTTGTCTCACTGTCCAAAACTACATCATTCATTAACACACCACAATTAATGTTCTGCCTCGGAGGCATACAAGTGTTGAGCTTATTAGCACCAAGTAGAAAGGTCTGAGGCTTTAATATAGTTTGCAAGAGGATTAAGAACACAAAAGGGGCCATAAATTTACAGCCAAATATAAACCAGCTGCTGTGGGCTGGACTGGGGGGAGGGGGGGGGGGCGGGGGGGAGGGAGGGAAGGACGGAGATGAGGGAGAGGGGCGGGAGGAGGAAGGAGGGATGGGAGGCAGCGGGAACATACCTTTCTCACTACAAAAAAATCCTGACCCAAGTTGTAGAGAGGGTTTTTTTTAGGGTTTGGAGGTTTTTTTTCCTTGCATTTCCACCCAGCCCCACCACTCTCCTTCGTGAGACTTGTAAATCCCATGGTGAAAAAGAAACCATTCCCTTCCATCCAAGCCCCCTCACCCCCCCCTCAATTGTATCAGTCAGCTCAAGCAGGCTGGATTGCAGCTGCCATCAGCTGGCTCACCTGCAGCCCTTCCTCAGCGTGTCCATGTCGGGCTGCTGCCCTGTAAGCTTTAATCCATGGGCAAAAGCCACTGGGGCCGGAGAAAAGGCTTTCTTTGAAGGAGTAGGGCTCCCGCTCGCGGTCTTGGGGAAGAATTTGTCAGCTAGGTTGGCTCATTGACTTTAGACCAAATAGTGCTGTCATCTACAGTGGTGTAAATCCAGAGTAATTCCAATGGATTAAAAAAAAAGCAAAGCCCAGGCGCTCCTGGCTGAAAGACAAATTTCATGTGTTTTTCATAGCACCTTCCACCCCAAAATGCCCCGCCAAGCTCAGACCCTGCTTTGAGAAGCTGTACTGTGTCAGGACGTGGTCACAGCCCAGGAGCTGTACGATACTGTGAACTGAATTTCTTTCCCGTGGGCTTTTCTACCTTTCTGTGGCATTGGGGATGGAAGTTGTTGGATGTCCTGTGTGGGCTGCAGTGCTCTGTGCTGGGTGGAACTGCAGCCTGCAGCCCATGGCTCTGCATGGGTCCAGGGTCTACTTCAGAGCGGGATCAGGGGAGGCCAGGAGCTAATCCCAGAGATGGGGGGGGAGATTTTCAGGTTCAGGATCCGTCCTACATTTTCTTTGTGTAGCTTTGGTTTTCTATGCATCATACTCCACCCTTCCAAGCAACTCGAGCAATCTGCTAAGTTGAAATTCGTAATATCCTGCCCATCCCTCTGGGGACTGAGTGCTTTGCTTCAGGTTAATGATGCTCTCCATCACTTCTCAGGTGGCACTTCTACCCCTGAATATATCTCTCTGTCAGACAGCTTGCTCTTCAACTTCCTATTCCTCAAGTTTGTACGGTGGCCTTGGGTCACCTGAGCCCTTGTCATCTCCTCCCTCAGCTTGGTTTAAAGCTCAGAAGAGGTCTTGCTGATAGTCTGTGGGAGCTCTCGCATGGATATGCAGGCACACCTCTGCGCTGTCAGGTGTGTGCTCATCTCCATATGATGCATCGAGGTCTCGCAAGACCTTACCCAGGATTTTGGCAGCAGAGTTGCTGGGGGAAACACTTCTCCAAGAGTCTTCCCCTATTTTTGCCAAGACACCATGCGTGCTCAGAAAGGCATATTTATTTCACCTTTGGGAGGGGGTGGGCTGTGTCATGGGGTGGGTGTTTCCCTCTCATCTCCTCTGTGAGTGTGGCCACCCCACATGCTCTGCTCTGCTCCCCACTTGTGGAACACTTGGCAAGACCAGGGACTAAGTGCTCCCATGGAAGAGCACTTGAGGCTGGTTTCTTTGCCAAGTCTGGTTTTGTCTCTAGAGTCCGTGCTCTGGGTTACTTAAATGCATGGAGTTCCTTCCCTTTGGTCCCTCCTCCATGCTCCAGGAAGATGCACGGGGTCAGCAGAAAGGGGATTTTTCTCCTAATATTTCTCCTCCATTGGCTCCACAGTGGTGGGCAGGGCAGTATCCCTCCTGCCTGGACAAGTTGCTTTCCTCCTCTTTAGCTCTGGATAGACTCTCCTCTCCACACCACAGATCTGGGATTTAGTTTGTGGTCCAAACCCAAATGGGATAGCCCATCCCAGTTCGATCCGGCCCTCTGCCACCGATGAATGGCCTCTCTGACCATGCAGCAGTGTGCCTGGTGGGTTTGTGGGATGGTCCTTCTCCTCGGCTCCAGCCAAAGGCACTAGCCACAGGCAGGGTGTGTGCGTGCCCTGTTGGACCTCTTCTTGGCCAGCTGATCCCACCTTTCTAATCCCTTCTGGCTGGACACGGCTCCCATTTCTTTGCCACACTATCTGTTGATGTGATATCTTCTTTCTCTCTCCCTCCCTGTGTTTGATTCCCTCCTTGAAGAGCGGTGACAATACGTAAGGTGAATTTGACTCTCCTCAAATGCGCTGGTTCCTTATGAGTAAATAGGGGCACTTGGAGCAGTGCTTCAGAGGTGGTGGAGGCATGCAGATGCTGAAGAACCGCTGTGTGCCAAGGTAGCCCCGTTAAGTGGGGTAAGAAGCCTACATAGCTGGTTCCATTTTGGTAGTGGTGGCAAGTTTTTTTGAGACGTGAGGCAGTTTTGAAGAGGGAGGTGCTGAGACAGATGTAGGGTGGCATGCTTCTTCCTTGCTCTCCCCAACAGCCTGGGCATCACAGCCCCTCTAACCTGATAGCCTGTTAAAGGGGTTTGGATCAAAAGTGAAATCTCCCATGCCATGTGGAGGGTTTGTAGAAGAGATGCTTGGACATGAAGATTTTTGATCCATGGGGAAATGGGGTGCTTGGGCTTGTTTTTATTCTGAACTTGAGAGGAAATATGAAATGCTAGAGTTTCTTACAACCCTAAATGCTTACCAAAAAAAAAAAAAATCGAAAAATTAGGGGTATGGGCAACCATGAAAGGTGCATGGTCATCATGATGTGGCCCAAGGATGCAGAAATGATCTTTACATTTTTTTCCAGCACATTTTTTTGAGAATCATTCGAATTTCAGTGAAACTTTTTTTTTGCAAAGGCACTCCATTTCTTATCTTCAGCTGGGCCAAGTTTGGAGACTCGAGCTACTGTAACCAGACTCCCTTTGGAGATGGATTGCAGTATTCATGGGGCTCTTGCTTTTCTCCCTGGGAGAGGCTGCTGCTCCCCCAGGACACCGACGCTCCTGACCTGCCCTCTGTATGCAGTGCTGTGCTTTGATGGGCAAACCCAGCATTGCTCATTCTGTGTGTCTGGGAGCTGAAACTTTTGGCTTTTCCCTCCGTACAGGCCTGGATTCCTCCCATGTTGGAGCATGGCAGGAGACTGTGGAGTGGTCCATGTGTTCTATTTTCCAATTACAGCATAGGGAGAAAAGGGATCAACTCTTTGATGTCTGCCTGTGAAAGGCAAAGCTCTTCATAAATAGATGGCAGACTGTCAGGGCAGCAGTGGGGTTTTGTGGAGGTCCTCTCCTCTTTGCGGTGCCTTGCATAATCTTCACAACTTTTTTTTTTTTGCTGTGTTTTTCCTTTGCTCATGCTCTTGGTACCAGGGCAGCCTCTTGCCCATGAGCCTTCTCATCCCGCTCCAAAAATATCACAGTTTACAAGCCCGCTGGAGCATGGCAGTGGGCTCCATGTCTGGCAGGTCCATGTCTGATGCTGGAGAGAGGCAGACATTCATTATAATGTGGCGACAGGATGGCGTTGGGACAAATGCTGCCTGTTCTTTTGAAACATAGGAAGAAATAGTATGTCTCGAGGTTGAGACATTGCTTTGGATGCTTCCTGACACATCCTGCCGGCCAAACCACCAGTGGGTGCCAAATTGGTTCATGAAAACATCTCCATGCTCATCGTGCCTTTGTTTGGTCGGGCCAGCAGCTCTGGCTGGCGTGGACTGGATGAGACGCAGGTGCCTGATCCCAAAGCATAAGTTTTCCTCCTGGAGGGGTGGAAGAAGAAGCTCAGTTCCCTCTTTGCCATGCTGATGTGCTGGGCAGTAGTAGGGGAACTGCAGGTTGGGGATGGCAAAAGGCAGGGGCTGAAGCTGGTGCTTGGGCTGGGAAAGCTTGGCCAGCACCAAGGAGGGGTAACACAATTAAAAGTATTGTCCCTGCTAAGTTCTTTCCACCCTGGCTGCCAAACAAAGCCTTTGCTACACATGGAAACACTGTGCGTTGAAGCTCAGGGCCCTTCACTTGAATGTCCTCTCCCCTTCGGTGTGGTTTAAGGATGGAGCTGGGCTACTTTCTAGCCAGGACTGGGGACAGTTCACTGTCACACAGGGCTGGATCTGTCCAGGAGATCCTGGAGCTGAGAAACTGAGAAGGAGTTTTCTGCTTTAGGAAAACCATAAATCTTTAAGTATCCTGTTTCCACTGTGAGGTGGATTCAGAAGTTTCCAGCCAGGCTCTCTGGGTGGTGGTGTCTCCCTCAGCACAGGGCGAGCGCATGTGTGCGTGGGTGTAAATGATTGCCCTCAGACAGAGCAAATCCCCAGACTTGTCTTTTTTTGAGACATATCAAAATGTCAGAAAAAATGGGGGCTCTTTCCAGCATCCCCCAAAAGTCCTGGCCACTGTCCTGGCACTGCCACTGAGGCTACTTGGCCAGACCCCCACCATGGCTGGGCTATTACATCTTGGTGTTAGCAAAGCCGAGCATCCCCTTAATGATGACCTTGCCTCTTGGCATCTCTGCAGCAGCTTGTTTTGCACCGATGCTCCTTGTTGCCTGGTCTTGCTCCAGCGAGCGGCCGAGACGTTCGGTCCGACTTCACTAGAGGGCGCAGGAATTTTAGGCTAGAAACGCGCGGAGGTTTGACCGGGAAAGTTGGCTGCCTTTTCCTCCTTTTTAATCAACTGGAAAGATGCAGGGTTGAACTGGAGGTGACTGGAAGGGGATCCAGACTTGTGTCTGGCTGGGGAAGGATCCACTGACATCTGGGATTAGGCGGCGTGGAGCGCAGTGGCGGCGAGCGGACGGGACGTTGCAGCGAGCCGGCCGTGTGGCTGGGAGCTGCAGGCTCCAGCAGGCCGGGGATGCAGCTGGCTGGGGCTGGAGGAGCCTGACGGCAAAAGGACAGCTCAAGAAAGAGCAAAAAGATTTTACCCCCCACCATTAACCCCCTAGTGCTAAATGCTCCCCCTTTGACCTCTGTAGGGGCTCAGTCTTCTCTTCCTGAGGGTCCCCCTCCTCTGTGCCTTCTCTGCACATCACTCCTTGGGACGGGCACTCTCCTCTTCAGAGTCCAGCTTGGTCTGCAGGGTGTGGGTCCAGCCCCGGGCTGGGCTTTTGCACCACTGCAGCACTTTTCCACGGTGAGACAAGAGGCATTCCTTGGGCTGCTGTACTTTTTGCAGGGTGCAGGGGGTCCCCAAGCACTTTGGGAGATGCGGGACAGAGCTGGAGGAGGAGGTCCCAGCTCAGGAGCCCCAGCTCAGGAGCCCCAAGGGCCACCTCCATCGGGATGGTGGCTCCAAGCAGGGCTGCAGCCTCGGTGTTCCTTAAGCAGAGGCTGTCCCCTCATCGGGTCTGCTTTCAGCTGGAGAAACTGAGTTATGGGAAGCCTCTGGGGAGAGCGGGGTGATTCACTGGGAGCCTCTGTCCTTACCCCACCTCCCCAGCATGGATGAAGGGCAGATGCCAGCCAGATGGGAGACGTGGGTGTCCCTTCGCTGGCCCCACTCAGGAGGTCCTGTCCAATCCCTGTGGAGCATCTCGTGGCTGCCAGCGCTCCTCCAGCTGGCACTCCCTCAAAGCCTGGTGTCCCGCTCATGGCCATCAGTAGCCGGCCCTTTCTCAACTCCCTTCATACCTTCCCCAGGCAGCTGAGGGACTCAGCTTTAACACCTCCAGCTTTTCTTTTCCAAGAGGCTGCTTTTTCACTCACCCCCTCACACATGCAGGTCTGCCTCAGCATCGTTTCCCTTTTCAAGCTTAAAAATAGCTTGTGAAGTGCAGAGAGGTGGCAGAGAGGCAGCAGCCACACCGTCTCACGCCCTTACCGTGATCTTGCTGCCCCGCTGTTCATTCATTCATTCCTCTGCTCCGTTCATTCATGCCTCTGCTCTGCGTAGCCATCTGGGGACAGCTGTCTGTCTGCAGGCGGATCTGTTTGTTGGTCTGCTTGCATTTTCTTTCCCATCCCTCCTACCATCCCATTTGGGTGCTGATATTTCCGTGGGGAGCCTCTGAGCCCTGCCCCACCGTGTATCGTGTGATGAGCTTTGCTCAGGGCTCAGCCCGAGCCTGGTGCGTTATGAAGCAGCTCTTGTCGAGCCTCCTGCCCAGGGCTGCGAGGGGACAGAGGTGTTATTTCACCAAACAAACTCCCAGTGAACGATGTGCATTAGCAATGAGGGGTCGCAGCCAGGAAAATATTACCTTTCCCTTTGAGTGCTGACTGCGGAGGAAATTCTCACATTTACAGCTCCAGTGAGTCCGGCGCTCATGGAAAGAGGGGGCGGCTTTGATTTCTCTCCTCTTGTTGGTTTGATAACTTCACAGCCCCCCCACCGTGCACTGAGCCCCCCCGGGAATCGGCCACCGGTGGAGGCTATGCAGGCTTGCAGCTCCCTCCTTGGGAGCCTGTTTTAATTTGATTTTCCTGGAGGCCTGGCATGTGGTGGTGTGTGTGTGCCTACTGCCCTGTGTGTGTGTGTGTAGGTTAATAAAAAATAAACAAACAGCACTTTTTCCTCTGGTGCACTCTGGGAGGGATGCAGCGGGGATGCCGAATGAAAGCGTGTGCTGTGGGCTGCACCGGGGAGGGCTGAAGGGACATTCCTGGCATTGCTGAGCTCCTCGTGCAACGTGGGCCCTGGCCCAAATTGGAGTAAGGAGCCGTTAGCATCGGGGGCCTGGGGAGGCCCACTCCCGCACAGTGTTTACTCGCAGAGCTTAAATTAATACTGTCTGCTGACATCAGGCCTTTTTTTCCCCGGTTTCCCAAGGAAATGAGCCGTGTGTGATTGCCACCTCTGTGTACGTGTGTGCTTTCTTCCCCACTTGAACCCCTGTCTAAGTTCAGCCAGTTTTCGCAGAGATCCTAAATGCCTCAAAATAATTATTTTCCTTAATTTTTTATGTATATTTAAAAAGGATGGTTGATGGGTGGGAGAAACCGCCAAGTCTTCCCGTGGAGAGACAAGCTTGCATGCGTCTGTGTGCGTGCACAACAGTAATGTTAGATACTAGAGAATCCCAGTGGAAGAGGTGTATTAGTAGCATCCAGATCCTGGGGTGAATGTAACTGGGAGGCATGAGACACGAAGCTGGCTCCATCCTTCCTGCCACGCACAGGATGAAGCATTTCCTCCCATCTCTGGTTTGCACCCTGTTACTGCCTGTCATCTGTGGTGGCTGTGGTGGGGATCAGCCTGTGGAGGATCTGTCAGCTGATGTCCATCAACCCTTTTAGGCAGCTGTTTTAGGAATCGGTGATTCTGGATGATGGGTTCTGGATGATGATGAGTCCTCTGCTCCATGCAGGAGACCTGTGATGTCCATTTTTGTGGGCAGAAGCTGGTTACGGGAGAAGGCAGAGTAGGGTGTTGGGGCTGTGTAGAAATCTCCACTTGCTTTCTTTGGCAGGTTTTCTCCAAAATCTTCAGCCATGAGGCACTGGAGAGCTATCTC
Source organism: Falco cherrug (assembly GCF_023634085.1). Classification (NCBI taxonomy): domain Eukaryota; kingdom Metazoa; phylum Chordata; class Aves; order Falconiformes; family Falconidae; genus Falco; species Falco cherrug. The sequence continues at coordinate 39,447,320 of NC_073697.1, read as the reverse complement.
CCCAAGATCCAGCTTGTGATCAAAGACACCCTTCGGGCCTGGAGCAGCAACCCTGAGTCCATCAATGTCTACCATGAGACCCAGAAGCTCACCTTCCGCATGGCCATCCGTGTCCTGCTGGGCTTCCGCATCCCCGATGAGGAACTCAACCGCCTCTTTGAGGTCTACCAGCAATTTGTGGAGAATGTCTTCTCCCTGCCTGTGGATCTGCCCTTCAGTGGCTACAGGAGGGTAAGAGATTTTGGCTGAGTCCTCCACCAGCTGATAACACTAATCTTACATCAAAGGGATGGTGGCTAATCCAGCCTCTACAGGTTCTCGGAGGGATGTCTTCTCACCCTCTCACTTCTAGAAGTGAGTTCATTTTGGGCTACAAAGTCCTGTTTCAGTAGAGTGGAGAAGAAGATCCATCCATAGGTTTTTAGAGCACTAGGGACTTTGCAGTTTGATGCAAGGGAGGATACAGTCAGGACTTGCCCAGATTTAATGCATCATTTTTCCTCACCCATAACTGGCAGTTTTGCTGTGTTCTTTTCTTTGTGGGACCCTTGTCCTGTTAATTGCCTCCTGTCCTCAGGGTGAAACAGGTCAGTGGACCTTCTAATTCTAAGAACTGTTCTTGTTTTCTGATGAATGGTGCAAAATGAAAACAACAAAAACTGCAAACAAAAAGATAGTATTTTTTAATAGGGAACTTTGGTAACAGAAACATGGGGTTTTAAAATTTATTTTTGTGATGATCACTGCAAATTTTATTACCGTTATTTGACCACATGAATGACCCCAAACCATCTGCAGCCCTGAAGCATTTGCAGCAGCAGGTTGGCCCGGTGCAGCTGTGCTCAGATAGGAATTGCTTTACTGAGACCAGGTGATAAAATTGCTTGGAAAGCCCATTACGGTCCTGGGAAGAGGATCCTTTCAGATGAATTGACTTTCCTTTGAGAGACAATTTTCCCAGGGTTTGCCATACATCCCAGGGTGAGCCGGAGGCCTGTGAACTGGTGTAGTACTGGGGCTCCCACATTATACCTATCATTTGCACGTAGGTGCTGATTACTCTTGCCTGTAATCTTGGCCACTCGGGACTTGCTCCTCCTGGCCAGGGAACAACTTCAGCATCTTTATACTTCTCTTTGAGCATCTGCAATTACAGTTGTATTACTTAGGCCTGTTGTCCTGAGCATGTCTCCAGCTCCTGGGGACTCTGGGCTGGGGATGGTAGTGCTAATGTTGTGTCCTATGTAGTCTGATGGCTCCCTGCTCCACAGGGCATCCGGGCACGTGAGACACTGCAGAAGGGGCTGGAGAAAGCCATCCAGGAGAAACTGCAGAACACACAGGGCAAAGACTATGCTGATGCACTGGACATCCTGATAGAGAGTGGCAAAGAGCATGGCAAGGAGCTAACCATGCAGGAGCTGAAGGTAAAGATCTTCTCCATGGTCACCTGGTGCTCACTGTGCTCAGAGCAGGGACTCCCCAAAGAGCAAAGCGTAAGCTGCTGCAAGGAGAATTTTTTAGGGCAGACCTGAGATGGTCAGTGAGAGCTGGGGGGCCACAGTGTGTTGCTGGAGCTGCAGGTGAATCTTGGTCTGGGGGATTATGGTGCCAACAAGCTTTCCTATGGGACATATTTGTTTGCAGATCATGCTCAGCCCTTTCTAAAAAGCATTTCCAGGGAAGACCAGAAGACTGTACAAGTTTGCTGAAACTTTCAGCCTTGACCAGCTTCATCCCTTGACCCATGCAGTTTTGTAGTGCCTCCTTTGCAGGGCATATGAGCCCTCGGCAGGTTATCTGCAGCAGGGTAATGGCATAACTTGTCATTCATGTGCTATCAAAAGCCATTCCCAGCGTTTTTTCTCCTGCCTCTCTGATCCATAGCATCTTCCAAGGCTGTGTGGGAAGCTCCCTATGGTGGGTGTCCAAGACCTGTGCCTGCACAAGAAGGGACCTTGCAGTTAGACGTGACCAGGCTGGAGAGCTGCTGGGGAAAAAAATGCCCCACAGCAGCCTGTGTGCCTGTCCCTTGACATGCCATGGCTGCTGGCCTGTCTGTCCATCCTGTTTCTTACTCTGGGTTTGCTCTTGTCTTTCAGGATGGCACCCTGGAGCTCATCTTTGCCGCCTACGCCACCACTGCCAGTGCCAGCACCTCTCTGATCATGCAGCTTCTCAAACACCCCCGGGTCCTGGAGAAGCTGCGGGAGGAGCTGCGCAGCAAGGGCATCCTCCACAACGGTTGCATCTGCGAGGGCTCCCTCCGGCTAGACAATATCAACAGCCTCCACTACCTGGACTGCGTCATCAAGGAGGTGCTTCGCCTCTTCACCCCCATCTCTGGGGGGTACCGGACAGTGCTGCAAACCTTCGAGCTGGATGTGAGTATCACCATCTCTCTGGGATGTGGCTGCACCATGAGCTCCCCATAATAGCCTTTTACATGATGTTGCAAAGCTTGCTCAAGCCTGGGTTAGATGAGACATCAGGGAGGACAAATCAGGTCCTGCTGGTGATGGGAGTGGAATTGCTCTGGATTCAGAGGAAAGTGATGGGATCTGGCCTGTGGCAGGGAAGGGATGCACTCAAGCTGTCAAAGAGGAGACAGGCGTGATGCTTTAAAGAGCAACTTGTGACAAAGTTTGACGCCAAAATCTGAACTGGGGTGTGACAAGGGAAAGGTTTACTGCAAAGGGCATCCCCAAGCTGCTGGATGACAGGCACATTACTCACTGCAATGGCTGGAATTTCCTACTAGCAAAACAAAATCTTGAGACCTGGCTTGTTGCTGTAAATCCTACTAATGTAACGATTTGAGTCAGGAACCTTTTAAAGTGCTCAGGGGATGATCAATCCACTCTGTTTCTCATTGCCCAGGCCCTGACATGTGCGTTGGGCGTGTGGGGCTGACAGCCAGCAGGGTGTGAGCAAAGCCATGGGATGCTCTGGGGAGGACTGGCTGGCATATGGCACAGCACAGGCATGAGGAAAGCTGCTTCCCCTTGCTTGGTGGCAGTGGAGCACCAGGGGATTACTGGTAGGTGGCTTCTGCCAGTGATTGCAAAGCAAATAAATAGCAACGGATCATCTGGTGGGTCCCAGGGACAGAGGCAGAAATAAACTCAGGATTCCCATCTCCCAGCCCTTTGCACTGTGCTTTCTGGTTTTCTTATAAATCTGCATCACGCACAAGTAATAAACTCAAAGAAAATACAGAAAAAGCAGACAAAGCCAAATGGTCTTATCTTGTCCTCCTGCTCCCTCTCCCTTTACAGTAGGGTTGACTTGCTCTGGTTTTCTCTCCACCCCTTCCCTCTTCTCTGCAGGGTTTCCAAATCCCCAAAGGCTGGAGCGTGATGTACAGCATCCGGGACACCCATGACACTGCCCCTGTCTTCAAGGACGTGGATGTCTTTGACCCCGACCGCTTTGGGCAGGGTCGAAGCGAAGACAAGGATGGCAGGTTCCACTACCTCCCCTTTGGAGGAGGCGTACGGACCTGTCTGGGCAAGCACCTGGCCAAGCTATTCCTCAAGGCGCTGGCCATTGAGTTGGCCAGCACCAGCCGCTTTGAGCTTGCCACCAGGACTTTCCCCAAAATCACCCTGGTGCCCGTGGTCCACCCTGTCGACGGCCTCAAGGTCAAATTTTTCGGACTGGATTCCAACCAGAACGAGATCCTGACAGGGACAGATGCCATGCTGGGGGCAACAGTGTAAAGCCCATGCTGGCAGTGCGAGGGATGGGCGGCCAGGGGACAGAGGGGTGGGGTGGGGGCAAGGGGACGAACAGGAGGGGAGGAGAGAGGGACGAGAAGCTTCTCCACGATGCTTGCTTCACAGAGCCTCCAGGTCGGGACCGCTTTCTCCACCAGCGAAGCTGCCAAAACCCTTCTGCTCTTCCCGTGGGGCGTGGAGAAGGTTGGGGTGTCGTCGTGTGTCTTGTTTCATTTGGAAGGAGGAAGAGTTGCAAAACCCGGGTTGAGCTGGGATCCATACACAGTATCTAAATATTATATATATATATATAAAAATATATATAAAACATTTCTGCTGCGAGGAGGAGCACCGCAAAGGCCCGACTGTGGGAAAGGCTTTGGAAATCAGCTGATGATCAGAGGTCTGGCATCCCAGGGTAGCTCTCGGGTGGCCTCTGATCTTTTTTTTTTAACAGTGTTAAATTAGCTGGTGATAACAGTGTTTCATTTTTGAGTTGGCGTGTTGTTTTTTGGGTTTTTTTGTTTGGTTTTTTTTTTTTCATTTGTTTGGTTGTGGTTTTTCTGGGGGTGTTGGAGGCTTTCCTTGGTGAGGGAGAGATGAGCAATGCCCATTCCTGTGCCCTCTCCCACTGGTGCTGGGGCAGGCTGGGGAGAGGGCTGCTGTTTCGCCTCCGCTGCGGGACCGAAAAACCCTGTGGTGTCTTGTCCAGGGCTGAATGGATGGTGAACCATTCCTCTGAGGCCTCGGACAAGTGCATATTTGCATTTTGCAAAATGTATTTTGCATTTGGGGCTCTGGGGGTGTGTGTGTCCTTTTTTCCTTGTTGAGTTTCCTGCTGCTGCTACACGGCCTGTGTGCATCCATTCCCTTGCCACAGCCCCTCACCAGCCCCTTTCCCATGCAAAGGAAGCCTTTTTGAGGGCATTTGTGTGCCTTTGCTCTCCCCAAAGGTGCAGGCACCAGCATCAGAACTGCATGGCCCCGCTGACCCACCGCGGCTCTGTGAACACTGGGGCACTGAGCAAAGCCGCCCCGTGCAGAGCTGCTCACTTCAGTGCGTCCTCTTCCACGGGAGGCATTTGCATTAAAGGTGATCTCTATAAATAAGTCAACGTACGCATTGTTTGTCTTGTGTTTGGGTTTTGTTTGGTGATGGGAGAGCTCGGCAGGAAGGAGAGCAAGCGGTGGGCTCCTTGCAGCTGTCTGCCCCATCCCACCGCTAACCCAGGAGAGGTGCCCTGCCCAAAGCTTCTCCAGCACAAGCAAGCAGCCACCAAGGTATCTTGCATTTGATTTGCTGGGTCGGTTTATTTTATTTTATTTTTTGCATGCAAGAGGCTTCTGGGTTGCGTGTGAGATGGGTGGGTTGTGTTGAAAGTGAACACAGCCTCGCATGTAGGTGCAGAGCAAAAGCTCTCCGAGTGCCCCGGCAGGTGTTTGGTTCAGACCAGAGCCAAGCACGGGGCTGGGAGATCCCTCTCTGACTTGAGGTATCTCTTCCCAGCCTGCCCAGCCCCACTCCTCTCCCATCTCTTGCCCTCTGAGGTGGAAAAGAACACAAGGACCATGGCTGAGACCTCTCCTAACCATGATGGGAAAAGATCTTGTGCTTGGGTGGGCAGCTTGGCTTTCAGCTTTAAGGGTGTACAGATAAGTCAGAGGGGTTGAAATAAGAAAGGCGAAGCGGCAGATGCGGCTTACCAGGTTGCTTTGCAGGTTGTGCTTTTGACGAGTGGGTGCCTCTTTGGAAGGTCGAAGGAAGTGTGAAGTGAGCGATGGTGATGGCTACCTTTGCCAGCCTGTCGTCTGGTGGGGGCAAGGAGGAGGGAGGCAGTTTTTTTAGCCAGGAGAAGCACTTGAGATGGGATTGCCGTCAGCCAAGCTGTGAGAAACCCCCCAGGAGCAGCCCGGTGGATGGTCTTTGCTCACACCACTGTGGCATAGCTTGATTTTCAGGTTGATTTAACCTGAAAGAAAACTCCCAGTCTTCTAGGAGATGCCATTCAGATCCAGACCTTTCTTTCTGGTTGGCAAACAACATGCTGAACCCAAAAGCAAGGTCTCAGGAGCTTCTGGCTATGTGCACCATGTCTCTGAAGCAGAGGCTCAGCTAGTTTGCCAGCCTGGAAATTTTGAGTGAAACACCGCAAGCTCAGGCACTGTTGAGATTTCAGGTATTTTCTTTGGCCCTGATGGAGAGAAAAATGTCCCATTGACAAAAGGAGATTAATTGCAATTGAAATCCCAAAAAGCAAAAGAAGCAAAGGAGCACAGAAACCTGAATGCGACAAGAAGGGGTGAGTTTCCCAGGGGCAAGCATTTGGGGAAAGGTAAAAGTGCATGTGAGGGTGTCCATGGTCTTTGTGGACAATGAGCCCTTGTAGGACACAGGGATGGGGACAGGAGGTGGGTGGTCTGCAGGGAGGAGCTGCAGGGTGAAAACCCATCCGAGATCCACTGCCAGGTGCTCCCCAGGAGCTCCCAATTCCATCTGACATCTGTCAAGGGAATAAGACTGTGCTTGGGGGAGAGGAGGCTGAAAAAGGGGAAAGCTGGAGAGGGGAAGGGACAGCAAGGTGAAAAGGTCTGGTTAAAGCTCATGGGGGGCTTCGTGCCACACCGCGGTGAGCCAGAGCTCTTGGGCAGACTTTTCTGAAAGGGCTCGGTCCCACTTGTGCTTATGGGAAATCAGTGAAGGGTTTCGCTGAAATTTTTATTTTAACTTCCAATGTCATTACAAATTGAAAACCAAACATGCTTCTGAGTGAGTGGTTGATTGGAGAGCGGTAATGTAAGATGCATACATCCATTATATATATATGCTTACATCATGTGTATATATAATGTTTGTGTGTGTGTGTATTTAATCTAGGCATAAGTAAGTCATGCTTTTGTTTTTCCATTCCTAACTAATATAACTTGACTAAAAAAAAGTTGCTGCAGTGGGTTTGCAGAGTAAAGCACTTTGAATCTCAGAATTGTTTTTGTTTTTTTTTTCTTAGCACAGTCCAATTTGCTATAATATTATTTTATACACAAATTTTTTTTGTCTGTCTTTATAAACTATTATAAGTACTATTTTTGTTATAATTCAAAATAGATATTTAGTATAAAGTTTTGCTGTTAAATATTTGTTTTTTAGTAAAATATGATTTTTTTTCTCTTTATTGTAAACATTGTCTGGAAAAATATTAATATGTTTTATCACAGTTGTTTTTAATATTAAAAAAAAGAAAAAAGCACTTGTGAGGTTTTTCATTATGAAATTGGTGCCGTGTGAACATGTGTTTCAGTCATGTGGTTTTTAATATGTATATAATATTATGTGTTGCATATTAAAATGAATGTTGTGTATTTTGTGATCTTAAAAAAAAAATAATCCATGTGGCTATTTTATAGACTTCCATAATAAAAAGAGTTGAATCTCCAAACTTTTTGTTTCATATTCATCTGCATCTCCTTTTGAAGGGCTTATGTCCTCCTGGTTTGGGCTCTTAGGGTGACACCCACATCCAGGGAACAGGGACACCTCAGAAGCGGGATTTTTGAACCCCCCTGGGGACCTCAGGGTCTCCATGGCCAGGGTGAGGCCTCACTGGCTGGCACGGATTGAAATACAGGAAATTCCACTTAAAAATAAGAAAAAGCTTTTTTATGGGGGGCAGAGGGGGGGTGGGGGGGGTGGCCAAATGTTGAACCAAGTTGTCCAGAGATGTTGTGGATCCTCCATCCCTGGATGTACTCAGAGCATGACTGGACGTGGTCCTGAGCAACCTGACCAAGGTGGCCCTGCTCTGAGGTCTGTCCCACCCTGAGGATTTGGTGAGCTCTAGGATGCCCAGTTTCTGCCCAAAGCTTTTACTTTTCCCCAGCCACAGATGGAGGCTGGACAAGACAGGCAGGAGGGAAGGGAAAGGTGCTCATTTCCAGTTGCGTGTGTGCCCTGGCCCTTGCTGCTGGCTCTTTCAGGAGCTCACAGCCATATTGAGGTGGCACAGGAGAGCGCCGTGGGCCAAAGAACATACACCCAACTACAGATGGTAATGGCAGGCTGGCTGGTGGGCAGGATGTGCATGGTGGACCAGACAAGGCAGGACACACTTCCCAAGGGTAGCCCAGGTGGGAAGGACCCTGTGATGGGCAGCAGACAGGTTGTCTGCAGCCCTCCCATCATCTCCTGTTTGGGCTATTGAGAGATAGACCGCTCCCATAACCAGCTCCTCAGCAAACCTGTGCCCCAGAGTTTTCTTTTAGCAGGGCTTGCTTTGAGCTTTTTAGACCCAAAATGTTTTAGGAACTTTTAGCCCTGGGTGGTGGGATGAAGTGCTTTACACGAGATGTGACAGGACAAGTTAGTGGTGGGAGTTTCAGCTGCACCCACCCCATCCCAGAGTGGAGATGGGGTAGGCTGAGGGTGCTTAGAGTAATTAGGTAATTATTTAAGTAATTAGCTTCTGTATCCTTGCTCCCTTCCTATAAAAAAAAGCTGTGACAGCACCCTGGCTGTGTTGGGGAACAGGATGCTGCTGCTTTGCAAACCCTTCCTACGATCACATTCAAAGGCAAGTGATGGCTGGAGGAATTAATGTAGCTCTTTGCAGTTGGCTGGAAAATATGACCATGCAATCCACGCCCTTATCCCTTCAGTGCAGCCAGAGGATCTGAGGCTCCTTTCCCTCCCTTCAGTGCTTTGCAGCCACTCTCTTTTCCTAGTTGCTGTTCTGGATGTGTCCTGCCAACAGCGGTCTTGCCGTGTCTGTCCTGGCTGTTGCCAAAAAAACACCGTGAGATTGCACTTGTCTGTGGTCCTGTCCCCTTCCTGGCCTCTCTTTGAGCCGAAAGGCCCAATGTGTCACCTCCTCACCCTTCCTTTCCAACCCACGATGCATTTATAATACCTGTCTGTCACCTGTTTAATAGCAGGGGAGGTCATTTCCTTTTGGCCTTTTCTCTTTGGGATTTCTTTTCTCCACCCCCACACCACCCCCTTCTCCCTCCCTTTGCTTCTATTTATTTATTTATTTTATGGCTTCCAGCAAGAAGCTGCACCACCCCTGGAGGGAGATGATGTGGCTCGCTTGACTCCAGCAGAAGCAGGGAACATTTTTGGGTGGTCTCGCGGGAGCCGCTGGACGGCAGCGCAGGTCAGTCAGACCCCGAGTACTTTCCATTCAGCTCTGGCACCGAGTCTCACGTTACCTGCTTTGTTTTAACTTTAGCTGAACTCTTGGAAAGTTTCTTTTTAAAGCTTGTGTGTGAGAACACAGAAAAGGTGTGCAAGTGTGTGCACATGTGTACATGGGCTTTTCTTTTTCTCTTTTTCTTCTTCCCCTCCCTGCCCTTCTGAATGTAGCCTGTTGTCTCTTGCAAAACGGAATGGGTTGCTGGAGCAGGCTTGTGTCACCTTGGTCTGGCTGAAGCGTGACTTTAATCTGCAAAGCCCAAGGCTCAGGCCCTTCCGTGGGGATGGCGAGGCAGCGTTAGGCCAAAAAGGGACAGTGCAAAATGTTGAGGCATCGCTAAAATAACATTTACAGGAATTATTACAAAGAGAGAAATGGGAGAAAGCAATGGTTTTCCAGGTGGTATGGATGGTTTCTTGGCATTGCTTTCCCCCAGATAATGTCAGGAGCCCTGGTAGACCGCTAGCTCTGGTCTTAGCCGGCATTTAAACACATGGGTGCTGTCATGTGCTGCCCCATGAATAGAACGGAGTATTTCAGTTGCAAGGGCACTGCAGTGATCGTTGTGCCTGCTGGGGGCTGCTGCAGCTGGCTTGGGGGTTCCTCTTGTGCTGGAAGCTTCACACACCACTTTTAGGCTTTTGTGGTGAAATAGTGAGGTTGGTATGTTGTGTGCATCCAGTTCCTGGCTGGCCTCCTGACAGAAACAGGCTGAAACCCCTCAAAATAAAGCCTGCTGTATTTTCTGAAATGTTGTGATAATAAATTATAGTACCTGGATAGCCTTGATATTTTATAAACGTGTGATCTGTATATTCAAAAATGATCAATTGTGACAGCAAAAAGGATGTAAAATGGTAGGATGGCAAATGGCTTCTGGCAAATACTTCTTTTTTGAAGGTCTCCCTCCTCACCTTCACATGAGAGATTTCCAATTTATTCCAGCTGGAAATGAAAATTTTCCTTTACAACAGGAGATTACACCCAAATTCTAACCTATAGCATCTTCCTGGTTACTGATTTAACTGCTGATGTGTGATTTTGATAAGATAAAATACAAATGATAAACGTTTGCATGAAAAAATACGACAAAGAGAGGGTGAGGAAAGCTTTGAGGCTGTGGCTCCAGTCTCCAGTGGACCTGCGTGTGTTTTCTTGTAAACAAATAATCTGCAGTGTAGACACGCAAAACCAGGGGCTGAGGAGTGGTTTTAGCTAACGCATCCCTGTGAGGCTCCACGCTTGTTCTCTCTGGGTGGTTTCATGAGATGATTCCTGCGTTTATCAAAATCAAGAAGTGGTTCTCTGCAGTGGCTTGAGCTTCCCAGGACAGTGAAGAACAGAGAGGGCAGGCTGCAGCATGCAAGGTGAGGGCTCCATGATGGAGACCTTAGGAAAGCTCTCTCTATCTGGGTAGGCTTTTCTCAAGCAGCTTCCCAAAGCCACCATTAGGTGATAAGAAATTGAATTAAAGGTAATGGTGAACACAACCTTGAATGTCATACTGATGCTAAGGAGTGTGCACTCCAGAAACAAATGTTTCCTAAGTATTTCAGGCAGCAGCTTGAACAATCAATTCATTCACACTGAGAAAATTTCTTTTTCATGGTCTAAGACCAGCATTCAAATGACCCTACCTGTGTCCTCCAGCTTGTGTTACTATTTCGTGTCCTCCTTCAGCATTCCGTAAAGTCAATGGCTGTCTGTCTTTTGACTGTGTTGGAAGGTAGATCAGGCTTTTATATGCTTTTTCAACATTATAAATATAGATGGAGTATATATGTATATTTGTTCTGAAGTATCATGTTTGACCGTTTGTTATGGCATGAACAGTTCCTCTTTCAGTGTAGTGAACACAGTTTTATCTGGCATAAGAGCTATGTTTAGTCTACATTCACATATAGTTTTTCCTTTAACAATATTTGTCTAATTATGGCTATGTGGGTTCATTTTGCTCAGTAAGGAAAGGTGATTTTTTGGACATGCTTGTGTGTGATGGGGGTGGATTGCACTGAGCAACGTCAACCAACCACAGGTGTGCTCCTTGGGTGCTCATGAAATGTAAGAGCTGCTGTTACACTCCACCATGCCATATACCTGTCTCTTGACCATGGCCAGTAACATATATTGAGGGAAAGGTTGAAAGAAATGGGGTAGGTGTAGACTGAAACTTTTTTATGCCTGAACCTTAGGTTAGATCTATGGGTTGGTTAGGGAGGTCCTGGCCTGCTGGAGCACCAGGATTATTTTGTAGTTGACAATGGAGATGCTCTACATCACCTTGTCTTGTTTTCTTCTGGAGCTCTCTAAGTAGATCTTTCTCTCCTGGTGTTGTGACTTGTACCCCTCCTTCCCTCAATGCTTTACGGGTTGAAAAGGTGATGGAGTGATGAAGTATGGCCAGCAGTGCTGCTGGTTGAGCTTGGCTGACTCCAAGGGTTGGTGCTGCAGACCACCAAAATAGAGCCTCATCCCAAGCCTAGTGGAGGCTGTCATGGGTGGCCTGGGCTCCCATCACATCATGAGGCCAGACACTATGGCAGCACTTCATATCCCAGAAGCGACCAGCCCAAAGCTCAGCTGCTGGCTGGTCTGAGCCACCAGCTGCTTCTGCAGAAGTTTGTTTAAAAACAGAAGCCCATGAGTACTAGAATTGCTTTTGCAGGAGTCTCATTAAGACAGACATTATTGTGTCTATTAATAAAGCAGAACATTTCCTCTGCTGGATATTAATCACTGGGTGGATACATTCAATGGGGCAGTGAAGGGGCCTCATGGACAAATCTGGACTGAGTAAATTAATGTGTCAAATCACTCCCATAAAATTAATGAGTGTTAGTCCACAGAAAGCTGGAAAAAATGGACCCAGAGAGAGCACAGAGCCATCCTGCTGTTAAAGCTGACCTGCTGCATAAGGTCAGTTTATAGGAAAGCTCCCTCAAGATCAATTCATTAAAGTTTACAGGACTTGTCTGAGTCACCTAGCAGAGTTTCAGCAAGTGTGTTGTTATCTGCTACTGCTGCTGAGGCAGCTAAGAGACTCCAAGGAGTAATTAATCAGTGAATCCTATGAGTCTTCCTCCCACCCTGCCAAGCTCACCAGCTTCTATGACAGGTTGCTGGAGCATTGGTGGTGGGGCAGGTGGTGGGATGAGGGGATCACTGCCAGTCCCTTCTACTCTGAGCTATTCTACGATTGCTTTGAAACCGAGTTTGAATTGTTAACTGCTCCGCTTCCCTCTCCTGCTGGGTTCTAAACCACCTCGAAGTTTGTGCAGATAACCTCCTCGGGCTGTTATCCTGTGAGCATGGATAGATCTGGTTCAGCCCACCCTGAGGCAGGGCACAAACGTGCATTTATGTGCAAAGATGTGTCTTCCAAGCACCTGCACATAGGGCACGCGTGGGACACACCTCCTACCTGCTGGGGTTTGCCTAGGTACTGCTGAGCTGCCTAGTGCCTCAGTTTCCCTCTTTGTCCTGTGGGATATCCCAGCAGTTCCTGTGCCTGCATGTGCTCATTTGCAGGGGATGGAGCAGGTCTCAGAAGGGGCAAAGGGTTTTATCACTGTGACTGGTGATTCCCTGGCAGCAGTTTGGTCCCTCTCTTGCCTTGTGATAAGTAGATTAACATCACTCTCTGGTAACATTCGACAAGTCAGCAAAGGGAAATTTAGATGTTGTGACTCTGAAGTCACAAATGAACTTGAAATCCCTGAGATCTACAGGGGGTGGGGGGGGGCGGTTTCTACTTTTAAGATAATAAAATTGGGAAGGGACTGGTAAACAGGGTTTGAAGCCCTTCCAGACCTGTTCGATGAGCTCTGCATAAACAAACGTTGTTTATATTGACCTGTCGTCAATTTTCATTTTAATTGTCATTGTAGAGTTTTCCATTAGAAAAAATATAAAAAACAATCAGACCAACATATTTCAAGCGGATGCAGAAGAATCCACAGTTGGTTTCTGGACCATCCTTTAATCCAGAAATTCCAGGATTACCAGGAACTAATGTTGGTCTCCCTTTTTTAATGGGGTACTATCAAGTCAGCTTAGAGACGTGCTCACCTGGCCTCACTTCTTAGAGGGAATCACTCCTGTGCTAGAGGAAAGCGCGAGGCCATGCCTTGTTAAGACTTAATGTAAGGTTTTCAGAGGATTTTTCTTAGAAAGTGCAAGTTACAGGAATTTCAGCCTGAGTGAGTTAAAAGTCCCTAAAAATCTTTTTATTGAGTAACATGATGGTAGGAGACAATAACCTGGTGGTCTGATGGGTGGGGGGATAGAAAGTTTTGTCAAAGTGAGTTCCTGTGCTCAGCACAGATGATTCATTGCCTCCAATTTACGAATGGCACGATTCCACAGTGGAGTTGCGCTCACTTAAATCTCAGGGACACTCAGTAAATCTGCCTTGTTCTTGCCCAGTTTCAGTCTGAGGGTTACATTGCTGCAAGTGACTGCCACCTGTGGCTCCATATCCTCCCTCCCAAAAACCCCTCAGCCTTAAATGGTTCCTACAGTGATGCAAAACCTCTGACATTCATGATGCTGAACCAGCCTGAGATAAGGCCAAAACTTCAATATAACATAAATATATTTAAAAAGCTGTATTCAGGATCGGCTTTTCACTGTCTGGGGAAAGGGAAGTGGCCTTTTGCAGTTCACTTTTGCAGTTTAGCTGCTCTCTCCTGATGTTTTCATGGGGCTGTCCAGCCCCCATCTTCCATGGTGCCAGTCCTGAAACACCCACCGATTTACCTCAAATAGCAGAAATCTGTGTTTTGGCTAAAGTAGCTGGGATGGCACTCTGCAAATGCCCAGTGGTGAGGTTCCCCCCTCCCCTTTTTTTTTTTTTTTTAATTTTTGCTTTGCTCTGTTTCCTGTTTTGTTTTTCTTAGTGGAAAGAGGAATAAGTAATTTTGAGTCTCAGACGGGTTCCCTGGGCCAGTCTTGTCTTGGACATCACACTGTTTTTTTGGGGGCGATTGAGTTATGAAGAAGGGTTTTGTTAGCATTTGGGCAATGCCTGCTCTTGAAAGAAGTGCTGTTACAGAAAATTACTGAGATATTTTTAATACGAGGTTTTATTAAATGGAGTAAGCATTACATGTGCAGGGGCAGACTGGGGAAATGCATCTCTGCCAACTTTCACAGACTTCTAGATCCATCATGTTTATGACCAAGAAGGGACATTAGATCATCCTGTCTCATCTCCTGAATACGGGCCTTAAATTTAATCCTTTTTACCTGTGCATCACGCCCTGCCATGTGCATTTGGCAAAAGCATGTCTTCCAGGAAAGCATCTCATCTTGAAGGAAGGCTGAGAATCCACCGCTTCCCGCAGCGGTTTCTCTGGCTGATCACCCTCGCTGTTTGTTTCCACTTGGAATTTGTCTGACTCTCAGCTATTGATTCTTGTTCTGCCTTTCACCGCCAGGCTAAAGACTCCTTTAGGACCTCGATCTTGCTCCTTGCGAAGAGGCTTACGTGATGCAATCAAACCAGCTCTCAGGCTTCATTTTTTTGATAAGCTAAGAGCAAATTGGGCTTATGAAGCCTCTTGTTGCTTCAGCCTCTGGATCGTTTCTCTGTGTGTTTTCCTCACGACTACCCATTAACACACCATCCTTTTAAAAATATTGGACACAAAATCTGCCCAGATTTCCCTCATTCAGCTTGTTCATGGAGAAATCACTGAGGAGAGCTCATCTTCATGAGCAATGTCTGCATTCATAGCTGACACTCAATTTTTCCCTTTCTTTCACAGCTTTGATGGAACCCATCATTGGGTAACTTGGCCCCTTTGGACATTGAAACTTTGGTGGAGTAGCTGGTTTTGGGAGATGTGTCCAACACCCCTGCTTTGTGGGGAGAGGTGTGGGAGCTGGGCAAAAAGACCCAATATTTGTCTAAGCTCAGATTACCGAGAGCTCCAGCTTGCTCCTTGTGCTGCCTTGGTCTTGTGACAATTTATACTTCTTCCATGCTTTTAAGTTATCTGAGCTTTTTTAATTAATGCTATGGGAAAAGGTAGATTTGCCAAACCTGGTTTATTATCTGTGAATTATCAGAACAGTGGAAAGGTGGAGAAAGACTGAGCTTGATTCACATGGGCTGGCAGAAATCTGGGAGAGGATGGGCGAGAAGATGACAATGCTGGGGCAGTTGGTACCTGAGCAGAAAAAGATGCTTAATAGCACTGGAGGTGCTCATCCCCTGTCCTTTCCCCTGAGGCAGTTGGATCAGGCCGGTCCTCCAGAACATCTCCACTGGCAGATGCAAACCAGCTCGGCTGCTGGATGCTCCCAGCAGGCAAGATGGTTGCTGGATGCCAGCTGCTGTTCACTGGTCTGATGCTCCGTTTGCCTCCCCCAGCACCACACAGTGTAGTCACCAGAGCTTGCACAAACCCATCAAAACGGTTCTCCAGCAGGCTGTAGGTTCCTATTATTTTTGCCTTAGGAAAGTTCTCTATGCTGGGAACCTGCTCCTGTGCTTAAGAAGGATTACAACAGTGGTTTAATGGCTAAATTTTTGTTGTGCTTGCACCTGAGGGTGACTTGGCCAAATGCAACATGTGCACAGGGGCCTGTTTTTCACGTGAGCCTGTGATGTGACCAGGGGAGGTGCTGAGCCCTGGGCACACGTTCCCAGCTCTTCACATCCTGCCCAGAGAGGGGGAAAGGAGCAGGTGGCAGGAGACGGGGGTGACCAAACAGAGGAGCTCTGTGGCAGGTCTGACAAATGGGGGTAGGTTCACACAGCCAGGTGGTTCCTCTGTCTATAAAAAGAGAGGGAAAACCAGACACTAGACGTGGTCAGCCCTGTGGTGCAGACAACTAAACAGAGCAAACTTGTAGTGATGTCTCCATGACCCCAAAATACCAGTCGAGCTCTCCTGGCTTCCCAGTTCGGAAGTGCCAGTCGTCCCTCCAGTGTGACTCCGAGGCATGCTCTCACTTTGCACTTTGTGGTTTATTTACTGTCTGGGTACTACCATTGTACTGGGAAAATATTCCAGGGCTGGCTGAACCATGTACTCAGGAAGAGAAGGCTGCACCAGGTCTGTCTGTATTTTCATGGGTCTCCAGCTATCAGATAAGATCAGCCTCAGGAGTCAGTGTGAGTGGTGAAGCTAATGTCTGGATTGATGAAGGGCACTGATGCAGTAGCCATTTCTATCAGGACGTGGAAAATGGAAGGGGAGAACCTGAATCCAGCCTCATTCTTTGCTTGACAGAGAGGCAATAATGAAGTGGAGATTAGTCCTGTGCCTGACAGCATCCACATGCGGAGGGTGTCTTTTGGTCCCTTTGAAGCAACACCATCATTAATTGCATTTTATGCCCCTGTAAGTAAAACCGAAACCCAGCTAATCATCCTGGATTCTGTTTTCCTCAGTTTAAGTGTTAAACTTAGGAGCTTGGCTCTAGACTGAAATATCATGGGCAAATTATAAGTATGAAGATGCAAAGATTGTATGAACAGATGTGACCTCTGGAACAAAAGTGCATAAATTTCTGATTTCCCTGGTTATGCTCTTTCCAGCAAAGCTTTTCTGAGTCAGCTCTGCTGATACTATCTTTGCCCAAATACCTTTGGCCACTCTCGCTTTTGAAGGCAGCCCTTCACCTCCAAAGCCCTCTGCTCTGTCCTCCCTTGCAGCTGCTAGAGCATCCTGTGGCCATGAACCCTTCTGGTGATACATCTCATGCCCTTATGGTGTGGGTCTCCTAGTTGGCCCCTGCCTGTCGCAGCTTGACACAAGTCCATGAGCCAAGCAATGGCCCTAAGTCCTGCCCACAAACCTGGGGAATATTATGATGCCCCAACATTCTCAAAGTTGTTTGTTTTTCAGGAAAACAGACCTCTCAAAGGCATGTTAAAATAAGCTATTAGTGTAGCCACAAAGTCCAGGCTGAAAAGACTGGGAAACCCCAAGCTGAACTGTGGTTGTGTGGCTTCAGTTTTCTTCCTTTTGGTCTGTAAATGATGCTCCTGTCTTAAATGAGGTGGTCACAGGCACGGTAATATCATTACACTTTGTGGATCAAAGGGATGGTGTTCACTTCATGAGCAGCTCTTTAATAACCAGTTTTCTTCTTGTTGACCAAGAGCAGCTGTGGGTTGCTGGTTTTAGCCCACTGTTTGGTCCCAGCTCTGTCCACATGGAGCTCTGCAAGTGACCCTGACCCACAGACACTGCCCAAATTTGCACAAGCTTCTCTGCATCAGGAACCAGCAGCATTTTGCAGAGGGGAAACGGAGGTGCAGATGGCACCCCAGCATGTGCCTGAAGTGGGTGAACATGGATGTGACCCCAAGTCCAGGGCACTTGTAGGACCTGCTTCTTCCATGGGCAGCCTGCTTCCACTTCACCCTGGCTGTGCAGGAGTGTGCTGGAGGCATTAGGGAACATGCCAGCCCACTCTCTGCCCGTGCAGAGGTTGTCAAACCCTCTGTGAATGCTCTGAAATTTTGTGTGCAGACTTTCAGGGATGCTCCACCACCCAGGAGGGAGCTGCACCAGAGATGCTGGCAATGGGCAGGCAGAGTGGTTCCCAAAGGTGCCCTTGGGGATGCTTCTGCTCCACCCATGTGGATGCAGCAAAAGGACAGATGTCCCCACACCCATCTTGCTTCACAAGCGAGATGCCTGCAGGTCTTCCTAGAGCAGTGTTCGCATGTTACCTGATCAATAAGATGTGCATGGGAATTCTTCACAGCCTGCCCAGATGGGTGTGGGGCCACTTACCCTGTGCAGTGCTGGGAAGGAGCGCTGATAAAACCTGCGCACGCTTCAGTGCCACGGAGATGCTCGGGCACTGCTGGCCACCTTGGGAAGCTGTTTGTTAGCTCAGTGCTCATGGTCTTGCATGGCACAGCAGCCCTGTTCAGGCTCTTTCCTCCTCTCCCACCCACCACCTGATTCCCTGTGTGGGGCTGTGTTTACTCACTCACAGCTGGGCACACAAGCCCTGACAAGCTGACACCCGGTACAGCTCTCAGCTCCTTCCTGGATACTTGCCCTGTGTATGGTCATCTTGGATGCAGGAGATGCTGGTGGTTCCTGACCGGTCCTGTGCACAAAGTGAAAGGGAGATGATGCAGTCACTGGGCTGGTGTCCCTGAGGATACCCCTGCACTGAGGTCGGGATCTCACCAAGGACCAGGACTGCTTTGCTGTCAATGCTTTTGCCCAGCCTGCATCCTGCTCCCTCCTCTGTCCCCACGTGAAAGGACTTTGCCCTCTGCAGCTTCTCCTCTCCCTGTGCACCTGCTTCCCCATCACACAGCCATCCGGCTGCGGGCCTTCAGGCTCAGGAAAGGCTGTGCCAAAACCACCACCCTCTGCCTTACAGCCTTGTTTCAAAGGTTTGTAATCAGCCGAACTCCCCAGCCGGAGGGGCTGGGGTTGTTAGGGAGCATAGCTCTCCTTGTACATCCTTAAATGCTGAGTTCTTTGCCAGGGTTAATTTTCTTCCCTTCCCTCTGCTTCCCCCCCACCCCCCCAGCTTCCTGCCCTGTCTTGAGGCAGAGGTTGCAAGTGCTGTGCTCAGTGTGGCTGCAACAAATAAATCCCCCTACTCTCTCCTGGAGCTTAGGGTTGCAATCTAGCCAAGTGCTTGCTCACGTGCTTGGATCGAAGTGCATGAAAAGGCTGTGCTGCATCTGGTCTCTCTTGTGTGCCAGCACCTTCCTTGGACCCAGATTCGCACCTCCTGCAGCTGGAAGTGTGGGGTGGATGTGTCTGTGTGTCTGGATTGAGTTCAGGGGTTGGCAGGGGCTGGAGCTCTCTGCTGGGGTCCCACATGCCCTCCATACGGAGCAGGGAAGAGATAACTCCGCTTTCTACAGAAATCCTGGGTGGGCTGTCACAGTCCCGTCGGTGTGTGTGCAGCAGGGAGATGCACAGTGGGACCTAAACAGGCAACTTTCCATATGCGTGTTCAGTTACACAGCCTGTGATTACACTTAGTGTCTTGGTGAACAGCCAGATCAGCCTCCCCTGGGCAGGGGCCACCCATTCTCTTCTTCCCAAAAAGCTGTTTGGCAGGGGTTGAGCAGCAACTCGGTGCAACAGCACTGAGCAGTAGCTGGGGTCTGGGGAGGATTGTTGCGCTCAGCAGCAGGTGTCACAGGCTGATGTACCCTGAGGCAGTGACTTAAAGGGAATTTAATTCTGTTAAATATCTGCTTTGGGAGTCCTTGTGCCAGGCTGGCACAAGGTGGTGGCTGGTGCTTTGGGGTTATTGGGTGGGTGGGTGTCTGCAGGGAGAGGACCTTGATCCTGGCTCAAAATGTAGCCCCATCCCTGCTCTGTGGCCCGGGTGGATGGGGGAGGACAGACCGCTGTGCTGCTCCTGAGAACTATGAGCTCATTTCATGCTTTACTGGTGCAATAACTGTGGATGCATGAGCTTCCCTTTGCTGGTTGTGCATTTATTTGCGTGTGGATCTGCTTGGTGGTTTGGTGTGACCAGTAGTGTGGCTGTGCTGGGGGCTGTGGGATCTGTGTCCTGGCATGCCTTGCATGCACACAGGCCAGGTTTGCTGGTGTATGCAGGCACTCGTACCCTCCACGCTCAGTGTTTTGGGGTGAGGCTTTCCTCAGAGACCAGGGTTGTGATGGAGGGGTGTGTGTATTTTTATGATGCTTCTTTGTGTGACACTTTTTGGTGCTGGTGCAAATCTAAGCGCAAGGCACCAGGGGCTGCCCGGCACGATTGCATGTGTGGCTGAGGGTGCGTGTTAGTAGCTGAGGGTGCTATTGAGAACACATGTGTGCACGTGCTGGTGGGTGCTAGGGAGTGTGTGAGGTTGAACATGCTTGTGCATGCCCTGCAGGGTGAATGTGTGTGTCTGTTGGGTGTGCACGACTCTTTGGGCAGTAGCTGAATGGGACAGCGGGTATGTGCACCCTAATCCTGACTGCACCCATCTTAGAGCTGTTGAAGCTGGACTCCAGCACTGGACATTGGACTCCCACACAGCACTTGGCTGTGCTCCCTTGCTGCCCTCTGCAGGCAACCACCACTTGTCCGTGGCTCCACTGAGCAGACGCAGCCCATCCTGTGACAGCCAAGAAACAGCCTTGGCCTGGCTCGCCACACTCGCCCCCTCCCAGTACCCCAAAATAACCACGCTCCATTGCAAATGCAGCTGGAGTCTGAGGGCTGCTGGGCACCTGAGGAGCTGCCGTGCTCGCTCAGGGTGGCCGAAGCCAGCTGTGCCGGAGGGCACCCGCAGCTTCCCCTGGCACAGCGGGCTGGCCGCCCAGGTGGCAGCTCTCCGATGCCTTTGGCTGCAGCTGCTGCCGGCGGAGCGCGTAGGATGGAGAAGTGTGAGTCAGCCCCAGGAACCTCGCATGCGAGCGGCTGTGCAGAGGTGCTTGGTAGACCCTCCTGGAGAGGAGCTACGTGTGGTGGCTGAGCGTGGAGGGATGCAGGCACTTGGGTGTATTGACCCAGCTGCAAAGACACCCTCCAAGCAGGAGCACCCATGGAGAAATACAGTTGTCACTATAATTGTTACTGGCTTTCTAAAGCTACAGGCAATTCAGCGGGTTGCTTTGGGAAGCTGCTTTTGCATGCACAGACTCGATGTCCGTGCTTTGGCTGCACCTGAAGCTTTCTCTTGCCTCCCCTCTGCCCTTTCTCTGCTGAGTAAACCAAGGTCACAGCCCGTTTGCAGGAGTTGCCCCCTGCTTCTATGCTGCAGGCCTGCATGAACCACCCTCACTCTGCCTCCCTGGTCTCTTTTGGCCTGGAATACAGAGCTAGAAATTGGGCTGATCCAGACTATCTAGCCTTCAATCTGATCCTGACCCAGGTTGGGATGAGGATGTCTGTAAGTCTGACTCTGACCTGAAGCAGTGGTGTGTTGGGAGCCTGGACCTGCAGCACCAACATATTTACTAGCACTAACTCCAGAAGCTGTGATCTGATGGGATCCAGAGGAGCTCCAGACAAACTCCTTGGGCAGGTTGGGTTCTGCATGCACAGAGGAAATCAAGACATAAAAAAAGGAGGAAGAACTTGAAACTGCCCCGGTTCTGCAACACTTCATTTTTCAGTTTCTGGACAGGATTTCTATTTGGCATCTAATTAATCTCAAAACACACAAAAATCACGCAGTCTTGCAATTCTGCAGTGCCTTTTACCTGGGAATTTTGAAACACCTTGTTATGAAAACGAGCTTTGCAATTATCCTAAGTGTCTAGATGGAAAAATTGAGCTAGGCTATGTGATTTTGCCAAGGCTACTCAGACAGCCAGTGGCGGAGGTGCGAATGAGGTGGTAAAGGCACTTTCCTGTTCACAGAAAATCTGAGCTAAAGGAAAAGTTCAAGACAGGATCACTGCTCAGCTTTCGAGGAGCAAGCCCAGCTCCAGCCCCGTTTCCCAGAGCCTGTACTCAGCCTGACACTCCATAACTGTTGCAAAACTATAGCAGCTGAGTAATATGACAGTGGGTTGATTTGTGGTTGCGAATGGAGCTCAGGAGCCCTGATCGATGGTGCCTTACCCTGAACACCAGACCCCACAGCCCTTTATAATGAGAACATAATCTTGCACAGTACCTGGGAGCTGAAAGCAGTTTTGGTCTCTAGCAGGTTAAGAAGGTCCCACCTTGTAGGCCTGGGAAGCTCCACTTCCAGGACCTGGAGTCTGGCATTTGTTACTGGGGTTGCATGCACCAGATTTTCATATGCATGGTGCTTTTTGGTAGCTGAGTATCAAAACTCTGCTCAGCAGGACATGGACCCAGCTCTGTAGTAGTTTGCACTGGCAATGTGGGAGGTGCCAGGATTGCAGCCTACCTCAGATTCACGGCAAAGAGCCTAAACAGGAGGAGCAGATGGGTAGAAGAAGCAGGATGATGAATTGGTTTGCTATTCATTCACAGACCAAGAACAGCAGAGAATATTTGGGGTTTAGACTATGGCTTAAAAAAACCAGAGTTAATAGGATGAAGGAAGCAGCCGGACTCTTGCGTATTGGGTCATGTAAGAGGCCATATAACCTCTTTATGGTTAGAGGGTTAGGAGATGTGGTTGGATTCCCTGCCTTCTGTCCCTGTGTATGCTGCCCTTGGTTTGGGGTGAGGGGCAGACTGCACACTTAGGCACGTGTGGTTGTACCTGAGCCTCCAAGGTGATGGTGGTGCAAACCTGCACTTCCACACTTCTCCAGTCTGCAAGTGCGTGTCTGCAGCTGATGACTATGTTGCAAGTCACCAGTTCCCTGAATCGTCTTGCAGTTACATTGAGCTTTGCAATGTTCAGGCTGATGCCCGAGAGCGGTGCTGTGAATGGCTGCCTCTGCCGGAGGGGTTTAGAGCCCTGCTCTAGCTCATGAAGATCCTGTGAAGCTGAGCACCTAGGTACCATAGTGAGATGCTGTAGATGGGGAGACAAATAAGAACCCTGAAATTAATAAAACCTCCTATAAAAGAGAGGATAAAGGCTGTAGAAAGGAGGGACAACACAAGAAAGGATCTCATCGTGGCTGAAATGCTGGATCTGAAACTGTAGATCTGGGATGAAGTATGGGCTTGGCATGAGAGGCAGAGGAAGGAGCTGCTGTGGTGAGAATTCTGTGGGTGGTGCCTGCCCCATGGCTTACTGGTACCTTAGCACAGGTAAGAGGTCATTTGAGCTCTGGTAGCAGCTAAAGGGAGTGCCAATTGGAACCAGATGTCAGGAAGTGCGAGGCACCACAAACGTGTAGAAGGGCCTCCCAGCCATGGCGGTGGAGCCCCTAACACTGGGGTCATTCACGAAGCAATTAGCTGGCATCCTGTGGTTTTGGCCTGTTAAAAACGGGAATCAACCTTCAGGAGCTAAGTGGGGCTGCAAGGAGCTTTCCCAGAGCGATGGGAAGTGCTGGCACAGAGAATTAGTGTGAGCTCTGGATGGTAGGTGATGGGAGGTGCGATGAATGGACCTACCATTGACCGTGGAAAGACTGCTGTTGAGTTCAGAGGGCTTTGCCTCAGGCTGAGTGCTACAGCTTTGAACAAAACAAAAAAAAAAAAAAGGGGGGGGGGGGGGGGAAGGAGAGGCCAGGACCCCTACCCCTCATTCAGCTTTCCTGCCAGTACATCCATTAGAGCTTTTGAGAGTCACATCTTCCACGTTTTCTTTTGGGGAGCTGTTGTCTATTGAATTGTTGAGGCAATAAGCTGTAGGTCATGGTGTGTCCATAGGTGCTTCAGGTCTTTAAAACAGGTTTGGGAGACTTTGTTAAGCATATGCTATAAATCACCTGAAAGTTATGGCTGAAGCAGGTCTATCTGGGTAAAATTTTCTTGTCTGGCTTTTTTAGGAGGTCAGACTGTTCGAATACATGCAGTTCTTCATTCGCCTATGATCATGGTAATGCACCCTGTTTTTTCCCCTTTGCTGCCACAAGTTCCCCTAATTTACATCAGTTGCTTCACATGGTATAGAGAGCCAGTGAGGATGTATTGTGAAAAGGCTCTCCTACTTACTGTCATGCATAAATCTTAAAGAATGGGGGGGGAAAAAAACATTTCTGAGGCTGGAAATTCGGGCTTGTGGGTTTTTTTGTTTGTTTTTTTTTTTTTTTTTCCCAGATTGCCTTTCTTCTCCACTATTTCTGTTCTATAGAAAGCCACCCAAAATTTCAGCAGACATCTTATGCTAGACCAATTTTGCAAGCTCGAGAGGGTCTGATGGTTGCCTGCTTTTCTGGCTGCTTACATACTGCATCCCTGTGACATAACTTCAGTTTTTCATACCCTTGACTTGCTGCGGTACAAAGCCATCCTGAATTGGCTGTGGAGGAGCATTTATGCGGGTGAATGTTTGGGGAATCACCAGCTCCAGCTGCTGAGACATGGTGCTGTGGATCAGGAGAAAGATGTCCCAGCCCCTGCTTGCTGAGGTCTGAGAGCTGCTGCTACATTAAGTCTCTGTCAGGCTGTTTCAAGGTCCACAAGGTTAACGGATGCTGCTCTACCAGCTCAGTAAAATATAGGATACACCCGGGGGTGGGGGGTGGGGGAGACAGTCTTCAACTGAGTCACAATTTATTAGTGTGGTTATGGAAGCTTATTCTCTCAGGAACCATAATGCTGAGTAATATTACATGAAGAGATGGTGGTATATTGTACATCATGGGACGCCAGCTAATGCAGCAGCCAGCGCCTGGCTCTGTCCGTTACACACATCCTCATACAAGGAGGCCCCTTCTCAGGGCGAGTGACCCTGAGGCTTGACATGGGGAAGGTGTGTAGGATTTGACACTGGCTGGTGTTTGCAAGGTGAATGTTTAAAGCCAGATCAGACCCTCTCCCCCTGCCCACTTTTACACACCCTTGGAGTGTGTCACACCTCGGGCAGCAATGCTCCCTCTCTGCTGGCTGTCAGCACAGGCTGGCTGAGCAGGTCGGACTAACACCTCACTCCAAGGTGGTTGGAGGGAGGTGAGAGGATTCCCAGCTGAGGGGATGTGTTAAGCTGCTTGTTGCATTTGCCCTCCCGGGAGGCAGAGGTTTAATTGCTCTCCCAGCATCTTTTCTTTCTCTAGCGCAGATTGCAAACTTTCTACCACTGTGTTGCGTGCTTGGAGCCGGAGATCCCGAGCGATAGCACAGAGCTCTGAGTTTCCTCTGCTTTGCTGTTTGTGCAGCCAGGCCAGCACACTGAAAGTGAAAGCAAGATACTACTGCTTGGGACTGCAATGAGGGACTCCTGTTTCTGGTGCTTCTCTTGGCTGCAAGAGATAATGTGAAGGGCACGGGATGCTGTAGCACCTTGCCCAGTGTCAAAGAGAGAGAGAAAGGTTCATGCAGGCTAAAAAAAAAAAAAAAAAAAAATAAAATAGCAAATTCACTCAGATTTTCTGAAATGCTGCAGCCTGTGTGAGGGTATGTGGGCAGGAGTTGGAGTGGTGGGCTTGAGAGGAATATCTGGAGCAGGAGGGCATCCTTTACTGCCCTATGCTCCTTCCAGACCTCACCAAGTGACAAAGTGCAAGAGGCTATGGCTTTATAACTGCTCGCTTAACGGGATCGGAATGACTTACTAACCATTCCTATCTGAACAAAAATAACACCAAAACATTATCTTTTCTCACCCATCCCTCCCAGGCCTCATGACTTTAAAAGGATTTGTGACAAGCCATGAGCCTTGAGAAAATAAGCCATGATGAATTCCCATCCACAGAGACAATTCTGAAGGTATGTGCCTCCTCCTCCCCGTTCACTGGAAAACCACAGTCTTGGCCAGGACTGGAAGAGGAACCATTCATTCAAACCTGGTTTCTAAAATCTTATCACAAGAAATGGTCTCAATGGCTTTTAAATCGGCTCCATGGGGATTCTGCTTCCCCTCATGTGCCAGGTTAGCTCTGCAGAGTGTGCAGGGCTGGCCAGTGTCCTCAGCACGCATGATGGGAGGGCAGCACATTGGGGTAAGCGTGTAACCAAGGGATGGCTGGGAAGAGGACGGCCTAATCAGTGGGATGATCACCCCTGGGGAATACCCAGCTTCTCCTAACTGTTCCACTGCAATAAGCTTAGGAGGGGGACTTTAAAGCAGATGCTGCTGCCTTATCTTGTTTTCTAAACGGCTAGTGGGTTCTGACTGCCATGCTTCATGCCTGCAAAAAGGTGTTTTTCTGGGGGCTTGGCATGGCTTTTGGATTTCACTGCAGGCATGTAGAGTGCAGAGTTTGTCCTGTTTGCTGCTTGCCCCTCTGCAGGTGATCTGGACAAATCTCAGTGGTCACAAGTGTGTTGGCCAACATGGGCCAGAAGGTTGGTTTCTGCCTTGAGCAGCTTTGAACTACCAAGAAGCAAAACAAACAGCTGTCCACAGCCTTAAATCAGACTTGATCCTGGTCTAGGTCCAGGAGAGAAGTAATCTCTGCTCGATTCCTTGATGTACGTGATTTTCTTGTCTGTGCTGGCTCAGCCGGTGCTTTGTGGGGAGCAGATCTGTGGCTCCAGCCGCTTCCTGCCCACCAGAGTGGGAGGAGGAGCACTAGGTGCTTAGGAGCTACTGGTTTCCCTCACACTGGTCCCCACAAGACATGACTTTGCTCCTCTGAATGCACACAAGAGGATTTACGCTGGAATATGCCACTGGGAGGGATGAGGTTAGTACAGGGCAATCCCTGTAAAATGTTGTGGTTTGAGCTGGTCAGAAGAAGGACAAGGTTTTGCACGCAGGAATTAGAAAGGTCATTTTCTGTCAGTGCACCAGAAGTTGCCTGTTTGTCTGGTTTTGTTGAAAACATTGGCAGAGCTGTGCAAAAAAACGTTCGCATTAACAGCGTGGCGTTTTGTATTTTGTCATCGTGGTTTGTAATTGTTAAACTTGTGCTGATTTTCTTTCATTTTCTTTCTGCACCTTGGAGTTTTATTCAGATCTTGGTGAAAAACTGAAAGCAGAAATAGATTTATTTCTTTTCCCCAAGTAATCACATTCTTGGGGAAAGGTAGAATGGAAAGACTGTTTTCAACTCCTTCCTCAGTTAAAAACTCTCTTTAATTCTAAGTTATACTAATAAAATTCTGGTGTGACCTGGTACAGGTGAGCAAAATGGTTATTGAGTCCCAACACCTCTTTCTGCAACAGGTCCAGTAAATTTTCCTGCCTGGCCAGTTGGAGCTGTCTCACCTTCGTTTGTCCAAGTAGTCCCACAGTCTGCATGCATCTCATAAGCAGGACCAGACACAAGTCTTTTCCTGCAGTTTGGTGCGTGCACAGAGCAAGCTTTGCACAAGGAGGCCCTGTGCTGCTCTAGCAAGGCTCACCATGGTGGGCAGGGAGGGGGAAGGACCGTGCAGGCGTGAAGTTCACTGGGAAATTCTCTTGTGATGGGTGGGGAGTGATGACACATCAAAAGAGATGGGGAGAAGCAAACCCTGTGATATCAAACACATGGCAAGATGAACCACCTACTGTTTAATGAGAGAATTAGGACACATGAATGCTTTTTCTCAGGCTACTTCAATCTGTTTCTAATCCTGGCCTAGGGAAGAGTGGATGAGAAGCAGGAGGCCAATATATATATATATGTTTTAATGTTTCTCATCTTTAGTAAGTGTGTGTGTGTGTGTGTGTGTATTTATATTTACCGTAATTGCTCACAAAGACATGTTTGACACTGTTATTTCTGGTTCCTTGGCAGCAAGAGGCTTTTTACCACCAACCTATTGATACCACATGGTGGGTAAGAGCACCTCCTACTCTCCCTCCTTTCTTTGCTCCAGACTGAAAATCACTGGGTTGTCTTCAGCTTGACAGGAAAAAAAAAAAAAAAAAAAAAGGAGAGAAGCCAAGTTACCAGTTTGGCTCCAGAGCCTCCCCTGCTTCTCCTGCAGTGTGGGTCCCTTGTTCCAGCAAGGGTATGTGTGCATACGTGCTTGCTGTAAAGCGTTCCCATGGCAGAGCTTTCACAGCGCTCTATTTGTTTTGCTGGGTTCTCGCTCAGGTCAACCACGATACTCTGAAGCGTGGTGGTTTGGACTTTGAGATGGATCATGTGGTCTCCATTACTGGAGATAACTGCTTAAAAGCCATCCTTGCCAAGACAGACCAGAGCCTCTTATTATCTGAAAGCCTTGCCCAAAGTCAGATGAACTTGGAGCCTTCTGGGAGAAGGGTCTTCCTGGTCAATGCAGATAATGCAGAAGTGCCTGTAGGATGGAGGATGGAAAATAAAATAGTTCCTTGCTCCTCCAGTGGTGTAAAAGGTCATACTTTGATGGGAAGCATCTGTCTTGTATGTGGCTTCTGCAGACACAGAAACTCTTCCTTTCTCCTATTCACCATCACTTTTTAGGGAAATTTTAGGGAAAGTTGAGTTTCTTGCCCATTTTAACATTCAAGTCCTCAAAAAAATCACTGTTCTTCAGGTTCTCTGCTCTACAGGTATGGTGGATGCTCCTTGTCATCTGCACGTAACATTGCATTTTGCTACCTAAAATATATTTAGGATGAAGTGTGCCAGCCACTCAATAATCCTGATGTAGCTGAATGTCCTGCCTTCCTCTTTGCCAGCTTCTGTGACCGAAACAGCTTACATCAACTGCAGGTAATGTATTTACTTTCATGTAAGTTGATGACAATGTTGACTACCTCTGGGCAAGGCAGTAGATCCTGACAGCCATTGGTGATACTTTCTCACTGAATAATATCTCCTAGCTTCCACAAGCTAGCCAGTCCCAATCTATTGAACGTACGTTTTATTTCTATAATGTAGAAGCGACTTTTCAAACAGAAGGTTGTGCAATGTTAAGTCATGCACCACATAAAAGTCTGTATTACGCCTGTAAGAGACTCTTTGATGAACAGAACTCATAATTTTGTCAGAAAATGAGATCAGGCCTATTTCCCATGAAAAAAAATTGACAGACATTTGTTGCAAATGTAATTATTTTGTGAGGTGGAGTGGTGTCACCTGGCCTGATTTTAACCAAATAACATTTGCTGTCTGATCCAAACTAGCTGCCAAGGTTTGTTCTGCAGTCAACGGAGGGAGATCAGCCTTCCAGCAGCTGAATCATCTAATCTATGTTAGACATCTGTCTTACAGTAGAATGATTGCTGTTTGGAAGTGCCTGCCTGTCTCCATTGGCTGAAGAAAAGGAGCAAGGATTAATTTTGAGCTAGCCTGTGTCTAGCTACCTGAGTGAAATCACTTCTGTTAAAATATTGGCACAGCCTTCCCATGCCTTTCTCCAAATGTTGGGAAATGCGTTGTTCCCTTTCAGGATGCTCATGACTCATAGTCTAGGGAGTTTCAGGTAAGTCATAGGATGAATTCTCAACACAGAAGTCCAAGATCCCCTCCTTGCCCCTTCTTTTCATCCAGAAAGATGGTTAGGCTTGGCTCAGATGTTAATGGGGCAGCGTTTGCTAGACTGCTCCCCATCTTTCAGCTATCCACAGGCTTTGATCCTTGAGCTCTGTGCATCATCCTAGCTGGAAATTAAAGTCTTGTCTTTCCCTCAGCAAATGCCTTGGAAGCAAGTAGTAAATTCAAGAGAAAAGGAAAGGTACATGTGGTGCCTTGACCCTGCCTTGGGGAAGAGGTCATGGCCAGGCTGGGCTGGATGGTCAGAGTTGGTGTAAGTGCTCCTGTGAGTTGTACCAACGTAGGACAGCCACCGAGCAGAGGACCAGAGGGCCTTTTTGTTAGCAGAGCTGGGCCAGGAAACATTGACCTGCTGCAGGCTCTTAAAGATGGGCTAGGCATTGTCTCTGGGCAAGGAGGTCTCATTCCAGGTGTGCGGGAATCAGAGATTAATCTGTGCTTAGGTAAATGAGATGGCTCATTAACACACGATGCAAGGCAGCTATGCACTGTCTTTGGTGTTGTCACACTCTTTGAAGGCCCCAGCTG
This sequence comes from Falco cherrug, assembly GCF_023634085.1. Classification (NCBI taxonomy): domain Eukaryota; kingdom Metazoa; phylum Chordata; class Aves; order Falconiformes; family Falconidae; genus Falco; species Falco cherrug. Next base: position 39,418,031 of record NC_073697.1, on the reverse strand, counting down.
GGGTAAGGATAGGATGTGTTGCTTCATGCACCCAATGAGCCCCCAGAAATGGAAGCACATGAGATGAGCGGAAGGCAGCCAAAGGGGAGGGGAGGGAGGTGGAGAAGATTATTCCCCCTGCAGTCAGAAAGGAAGCAATGCTTGTCCCTGCAGAATTATGTAGCGATGTCTCAAGCCAGCTCTTAGTGAGATCAGTATCACCATTGCTAGTGCAGATTTTGCCCCGTGAGGACTGCCAGGATTACAGCCCGTGTGTCCAGGACCTGCTGGTGGGGGGTGACATCGTATCACGCGCTGTGTCGGTTACTGCAGCATTTACCAGCGTGCAAAAAACGTGCACAGGGAATGGTAAGTGATGGTGGTGGTGGGTTTGTCAACGAAAATATATGCGTCTAAAATTGCTTTTTAATCCTGGTTATCCCTGGATTCCTCCATTTTCAGTGCACATCACCCCAAGGAGACCAGGATAGTGCTGGAAGCGCAGAGATGTACAGCTCCAACTATGAAGTGCTGAAACCAGCCAAGGATTTAGAAGCTATTAATTACAAATAAAACAAATGAGCGCATTTCATGACCTGCTAATTTGTAAGTGGAGAGAGAAAAGCAAAACAAATCAAATTGTTGTTTGCAGCAAATTGTTTGCTTTGCTCTAATAATAAATATGACTAAAAAGAAATGCCAATGCTCTGCCAAGGCAAAAAATGTGTGTGCCTGCATGTGAGTGTAATTCCTCTCCTGTTAAGCACTTGAAATGAACGAAGCTGAAAGGATTACAGAAATCTTATATTTCATCCTTCAAGCTCTTTGTTCATTTTTGCATTTCATTGATTCCGTGGAGGACAGACTAGATTGCTGTAATGTGGTTAATCATCAATTAGTGTCAATTAGAGCAATTTTGTTGTCTTAAATAGATGGGTCCCTTTTTTGGGAATCGGTTTCTCTTCAAAGCAGAACAACTCTTGTTATTGATTAAGGGAAGTGGAAACATCTTTTTAGTTGTATTGATTTTATTTTATCTTCCTATCTAGCATGCAGATCAGCTTCTGCAGCTGCAGTGCTAGGCAGTGAAAAGGACATGTCTTAACACATTTGTGAACAAGAGATATATTTGGGTACAGCAGTATGCTCTCCTTTCCATCCCAACACGTCCTGCACCACAACAAGGAGCTAGCAAGTCATCAGATGTGCTGTGCTTGTAGTCAGGAAGAGTTTCTACTCCATCTTTCTTCAGTGGCCAGGACTGGCTCTCAAATATTTCATAGTTTCAGATATTTACATTGCGGACACGATCCTTTGTGGGAACAGCAGAGCCATCCTAAGCATGGAGGAAATGTGGATTCAGAACCGTATCCAGACTTAGTAACTTAAATCTTCCTCTCTAATGGGCTGAACTGAGATCTCTGATCTGAGAAGTCCCAAAAGGCTTCAGCTGGAGCCCATGTGTCCGGTACAAGGAATTTCGAGATTGATGAAGGCCAACTGGATGAGGTCCAGGGGAGAGCAGCAAGAATGATCAGAGGTCCAGAAAACATGACCTTCAAGGAAGACTGAACGAATAGGGATTGTTTAGTCTGGAGGAGAGATGACTGCAGAGAGATATGCTGGGAGACTGCAAGTATGTAAAAGGGTACTGTGGAAAGGAAGAGAAGAACCTGCTCCTTGAGTCCACTGTGGGAGAATAGGCAACACGTTTTCATCTAAATCAGGAGCAAGACATTTTGGCTGGACAGGAGGATAGGGTCTGTGAGGGTGAGGTTAATTACAATAAAATGACTTTTGGTAGAACTGATGCTATGAGGGAGAAGAATGGACTAGGTGACCTGTTAAAATCTCTTCTAGTTCTTTGTTTGTTTGGGTTTTTTTTGTGGATATTTGAAGTTGTTTGGATTCTGATCCTGATTTTGCTGCTTAGGTGCATGCCCCCATAGATGTGAACATGGGATGTAACTCCTGGTTTGAAAAACCAAAAGAGGTGATCAGAAATGGTCAGATGAAGGAATCCATGCTATGCAAGGCAGATACAGTCTTGTGCAGAGCAAGAACAAACATCTATGGGTCACCTGGGAGTGTACACCCACAGGTACATCTATGTACATAAAGGAGAAGAAAGTAGTGTCACAGAATGGTTGGGGTTGGAAGGGAATGGAGATCATCTCGTTAAACCCCTTGTTCAAGCAGGTTTTCCTAGAGCAGGCTATATAGAAATGTGTCCAGGTGGGTTTGAATGTCTCCAGAGAAGGAGACTCCACAGCCTCTCTGGGCAGCCTGTTCCAGTGCTCTGTCATCCTCAAACTAAAGAAGAATTGAGAAAATAGACTCCCTGGTGAGTGCAAAGTCCTTCCCTCCATGCTTGTCATCATCATCATTCTTCTCTGTTTTGGGTGGATACATTGCAGGGAGCCGGTGTTTGGAGATGTTTCTGAAACTAATGCCTAAAATATTCCTTTAATCAGCATTTTTTAGACTTCATCCAGAGAATGTGTCCAGTCTGGGGGCTCTCCCAGTACAGGAAAGACATTCATATACTGGAGTGAGTTCAGTGGAGGCCACCAAGATGATTATGGGCTGGAGCACTTGCTGCATAAGAAAAGGATGACATAATGGATTTTGTTCATCCTTGAGGTTTTCAGAATCAGAATGGATAAAGCCCTGAGCAACCTGGTCTGATCTCCTAGCTGATGCTGCTTTGAGCAAGAAGATGGACTAGACACCACTGGAGGTCCCTTCCAACCTAGATTATTCCATGATTTTGTGGTTCTGAAATTCACTGTCTGTATCTGTCAAAACCCAACACTACTGCTGAGGTGAAAGATGCTGTATGTGTCTACTGCCAAGAGGCAACAAAAGCATCACACTGCATTTTTGGTGCCTATACCTCTGCCTTAATTATCACCACATTTTCATGTTAATTTTTACGCAGATGACAAACATGTCCAAATGTCCTCAGATGTCTCTGTGAAACCACTGCTTTTCACCCCATGTGTACTCAACCTTTTCTCCCTTTCTCTGTTGGCAGGAAGAAGACAGCCATGAGCTGCCCTCTGGGTTGCTCTCACCAGAAGGGATCATACAGAGCTCCTCAAGCGAAAGTGAACCCATCTGTGCTCAACACATCACTGTGGTGCAAAAGGAAAAGTTCATAGTACTGCTGTAACATGGCTGTCCACTTCTTGGATCCTACTTACCTTCTTGATGTACTCCATGCTGAGTGCACCACTCTGCATTGGCTCCACATTCCACTGTCTCTGTGCTGCCCTCCACATTCTGGGCTGTTTCAGCCTTTGCAGCAGCTGAGGTTATTCCAGATTAATAAGGAAAGATTAAGATTGTTGCTGCTGTTGTTGCATCATGTTGGTGTGTTTGCCTTTCACTTTTACTCCAGCTACTTCTCAGTGGAGTTTTCTTTTTTGCATTTTTTTGTTTGTTTTGTTTAGTTTTGGTTTCATTTTTTGAGGGGTGGTTGTTTGGTGTTTTTTTTTTTAGTTGGTTTGGTTTTGTTTTTATGAGATCACAGATGAACAGGCCCTTGGCATGGATTTTTGTGTCATAAATAACTTTTATGGCCAGTTTGAAGCTCAGGCCAGTCCAACATGTGTGATAATCCGCTTTCTGTCACGTATGTTTGAGCCTCCCCGATAATGAAGAACTATGGTGTTATTTCCACAGCTTGTCAAGAATCTGGAAGAGGTGTGTGTCCAAACTCTGGGCAGTGTATACAAGTCCTGTTAGTGTAAACTCCTAATGGTGTTCCCCAGACAAGGTCCCCACCCTTACATCTTGACTTTCTCTCATTTTCAAGTGCTTGGGAGAGAAGGAAGAACACGAGCAATTCTTGCAGACTCTCACAGTGGAGCTACTCCCAGCCATGAAGAGCAACCTTAATGCCTAGTCCATGCCTGGATTTTCCCAGATTCATGAAAAGGGCCTGCCTGTGCTCTCTGAGCACCTTCCCATGGTGCACACGTGCTCAGCATCACACGATGTGTTTTTTGCAGGGAACACCCTGCCCAGATTTAAGTCCATCTCTAGTCAAAGGATTATTCCCAACAGACCGTGCTTTAGTCCATTTTTAAATGTCTTGAAGAGCAGGGTTTCCACCACAGTCCCGGGGGAGGATGTTCCACAATCCAGTAGGCTAGATCTCACTGCTAAGAATGTTTCCCCTGATATTCAGAGTTCATTTTCCATTTCTTAATCCTGTCTTGTGATTCCTGGTTATTCCCCTGTTGGGCTAACCTAAACAATTCCTCCCCCTCCCTGACATTTATGCCTGTCAGCTAGTCAGCAGACAATTGTCCTCCTTTGCTGTCCTCCAGCCAAACTATACGTATTTAGCTCCTCCGTTTTTTTTCCTCATAAGTCAATCCTTCCAGCCACTTAATCATCCATGTTGTCCCACTTTGACTTCTCTCCAGCTTGAAGCATTCCAGTGCTGCTGAGGTGCCCAGAAACAACTCAACTCCCCAGTGACCTCAGCCCAAGGAGGAAGTTGACAGAGAAAACCTTGTTTATGAGAAAATCCCTACAGCCATCATCTTTGTCATGGGGTGGAACCAGGGTTTTGGTGTTACCCCTGAGACCTGGCTGGAGACAAGCTGCCAATTTCATTCAAAAATTCCATTGAACCCAGGCACTGGGAACAGCCAAGAAGCGGTGTTCTGGTATGTTATTTTCATCCATTTCATTGTAATCTGCTGTGGTGGTGTTGGAAGGACACAAGGAGGAAGAGTTGGCCCAAGGAAACACAGCGATAAATACACCAAAAGAGCTTGCTGTCAAGTACTACAGCCTGTCCATGCCAAGGTCATGTCATGACAGAGAAAAATCCCAGAGTACCCCTTCCATTTTGCTTAGGACCCTTTTTCTGTCTAAAAAGGAAGGAAAGGGAGCTGCTTTCTGTTTGCCATCTGTCCTGAGCCAAGGCTGATGCTCACCTTGTTTTCTTTGGGTATTAATATGTGTTTGCTAATGCAGGCCACAAAAAAGCATTCTCCAATCTTTCCTTAAAATGTAGGAAGAGCTAGCTTAAGAAGAACAGGCTGGCAGCACATGCAAATGGTGCTGGGCCACTACGAATCTTTTGTCTCTGTGTGGGATAAATTAAACATCAAGGAGTTATGGGTGGTTATCACTCTGTGGAGCCTGCCTTGCTCCTCTCCAGAGCCCGTCAATCTCTTTGTGTTCTTTCCAATGAAAAAAAAAAGCAACTGGAAGAAGTGATTTAACCAGTGCTCATGGAGCAAGGGTCAGGGCTCGTTTGAAGCTCTGGATTCCTCCCAAGATAGTAGTAATGTCTCAGTCTTAATTAGAGCCCAAGGTGCCATCGGGTTACAAGGAGATGCTGTGATGATGAAGTTATTGCCTTTGCCTTTGGCATAAAACTAAGCCCCACACTGCTTATTCATATCCAAGATCCTCTGCTGTGATTGAAATTCATTATAGCGTTGGCGTCTGTTATTTGTAGTAGAGTGTTGTCTGCTGCCTTAGACAAGAGAGTGTCCCAGATGACGGAAGATTTAATGACATTGGGAGGGGGAAAAAACAAATGACTGTGCCATCAAAACAGACATGTCAGGAGGTGGAAGAATTTTTTTCCCCCTTCATTTTAATGATAAGGAACAGAAATGTTAGGCTAGAGAGGAAAGTGTACTCATCTTACCCTGCTGGGTCAGGTTTTCTCAGGAGCTCAGTCCCAGGTGGAGCACTTGTGTAAAGCCACAAGCTGTTTCAGATCTTGTCCAGAGACAAGGCTGTGCCTGCAGCCAAACGGCTTGAAATAGCAGGTGATGATTTTAATGCATAATCATCCTTCCCACACACCACTGTGAGGGACTGAAGCATTGACCACCCCTGATGCAGCTTAATGGCTAAATTCTATCTTTCTGCAGCAATCCTGAGCTTATTTTATACAAATAGCAAGTAGTGAGTAGCTTTAGATCATGGCGAGGTTACTGTAGCTCTAAGTGCTTTGTACCAGAACTTCAGACTACTGTAGGTCAACCCATCAGAAAATTCCTCTTCAGATTTAGAACACAACCTCTAATTTTGCTCCTCCAGCCTATTTTAAAAATAGGAAAACAACAGCCTCTCTTAAAAATAGGAAAACAAACACTTTACTAAAAATATAAAATTTTCCCCCTCTATTCTACTTTGCAGGCTTCATAGGCCTGACTCAGCAAGGCATTTCTCCTGTGTGCATATCTTATGCCTCGTGTAGCACATCCCATCTCTATTTTGATCTCCTCATGCCTCCAAGGAGTTGGCTTCTGGGTAAAGATCAGTTAGTGGGAACTTGGTCCTTGTGAAATGCTGAGTGAGCAGGATTAAAAAATGAGGAAAGTTTGGATGAAAATAAGCTACACGACAGTGTGAAACACCTGTGCCGTGGTTTAATCCCAGGCAGCAACTCAGCCCCACGCAGCCGCTTGCTCACTCCTCCATGGTGGGATGGGGGAGAGAACTGGAAGGGTAAAAATGAGAAAGCTCACAGGCTGGGACAAAGACAGTTTAATAGGTAAAGTGAAAGCGGTGCACACAAGCAAATGAAAAAAAGGAATTAATTCACCACTTCTCATGGACAGGTAGGTCATTCCCAGGACAGCAGGGCTCCACCATGTGTAACAGGGACTTGGGAAGACAAATGCCATCACTCTGAGTGTCCCCCCTTCCTTCTTCTTCCCTTAGCTCTATGTGCTGAGCATGACACCATATGGTATGGGACATCCCTTGGGTCAGTCAGGGCTAGTTGTCCTGGCTGTGTCCCCTCCCAGCAACTTGTGCCCCCCAGCCTGCTCGCTGCAGGGTGGGGTGAGGGGCAGAAAAGCCCTTGGCTCTGTGCAAGGGCTGTAACAAAAACATCCCTGTGCTACCAATGCTGTTTGCAAACAGCCCCAAAACACAACCCCATAGCAGCTATGATGAAGTAAATTAACTTCCCCAGTCAAATTTACCCAGTCAAAAATTAACCCCAGTCAAAAATGGCACAACCTGAAATTCCCTTTCTACTGAGGGCATTAACTGCGAAGTGGAAGACAGTGTGATAACATCAGATCCCTGTGGTAGATGATGCTGCTGAAAGAAAAAAGCCTTGGTGCTCACCCAGATGGGGACCTAATTTCATGCGCTGTATCCAAGCTTATGTTGTTCATCTCCCATCCACTGAAGTGGATCAGAACTGTTTGAGCTCCTGTGTGACTCCTTGCAAATCTTGAAAGAACACGGGGTGTTAATGAGTAAAAATGTTGGTGTTTTGAAATTTTGCTCATGCTAGGAAAGTTTGCCTCTTTCTTACACAGACACATCTGACCACATTGCTGCTTGCAGTCAAGATTCTTGCATCCTTCCATGTTTGAAGCTGAATATGATGATAAGGTACTTGTCTGAGTCCAGCCCCCCTTTGGGATGGAGGAGGATAATGCCCATGATATAGAGACAAGGCTAGAAAAAGGATGAAACACTGATCTTGCTATCCAGGTACTCCAGCCAGTGACTGATGGCCAGAAAATGAAAGTTATCTTTCTTCTTTTCTTGGAGCAAAAGGAAAACTGTGTCCCAGATGACGCACTTCTTTCTCCCACCTTTCATTGCCATTTCTCGGGTCTTTGCAGTGTCTCTTTGCAGTGCCCAAAGTCAGTTTGGAGGCTTCGATCAGGCATAAATCAGCCATAAAGGCATTTTGGATGTGGATGAGCTGAGAGGTTTGGGAAGTCCCTTCTGGTAAGAAGTGTATGGGTAAGGAATATAAAAATGGACCTTCATGAGTTCAAGGATGTGATTTGCTGTGGTAGTTATATGAGCAGAGGACTGGAGACTGGGCAATTGTTCTAGGGAAACATAGATATGCGGCTTTACTGGTCTAAGGGTCTGCTGCTGGCCACTCCTGCAGACAAAGTATGGGGTTAGTCAGACCTTTGGTCTAATCTTGGTCATGGATTTGCAGAAGAACTTTGGCCCCAGTTGTGCAGGAGAACCCTGCCTGTCCTGTTTTCCTTGAGGATGTTTCAAACAATGTGTTTGTCTTTGGGCTCTGTGTGAGAACACGATACCCTGTATGGGTGCATGTTAAATGTTTTCTAAAGCCAAAATCCTACATGCTTCATAGTATTGCTATGAATGTCACTATCCCTCTTAGCATTTATGGTAAATCCTGTGACATACCAGGTACTTTCTAAACACTTCAGGAAATTTCCGGGACTCCACATGCCTCTTCATGCCCAGCTCAGATGACCAGTGTCCAGGACACTTGCTGCAGTGAACAGCAGGGTGATCTTAACCATCTTTGTTCCTCCACCACGCTTCACACCTTGTTGAGGCAAAACCCACAAGAAAACATAGGCAATGTCACAAAATGCCTTCTAAGGGTCAGGGTTTGCTGTGTCCCAGGTTTGTACCTTGGTGTTCAGGCTGCTGTGGATACCCTGAGGAACAGAGGATTCAAATAGTAAATAATAACAACAGCCACACTCCTGAAACATGTGAGCTGCTGACATTTAAAGTGTATTTACTGCTTTTACACTGCTTTAATCTCTCACCCCCTTTTCTCCTATGTTAAATAGCACTGTAAAAATAGTGTTTCAAGCTAAAAGCATGGGAAAGTCCAAAACCCTCTCTGTATTCCCACTAAAACACCAGCAGTTCCCACAAATTGGAGATTTCCCTCCCTCCTCCCCAACTTTTCTCTTTTTTTTTTTTTTTCCTCTTTCTTTTGCACTGGATAGGAATTGTTAGATTCAGGACGACCATACAGGAATTGGGGTTGGAAAGGAAGGGAGTGGGGAAGGGGGGGAAGCAGGGTAAAGCAAATGGAAAAAAATACACCACAGTAGTAGCCACAGAATTCTTCTCTGCTCCAGCTTCTCCTTTGAACTGGATACGCCACCCCCCCCACCCCTTTAATAAGGAACAAATTTTCAGTGCTCTATGGGAAAGTTTGAATGTAACATATTTCTGACAGGTCACTGTCAGTTCACACTAAAGAGATTTTTGCCTTTTTTTTTTTTTTTTCCTGCCCTCACCCCCTTTTCTTTCTTTTCTTTCTTCCTTTCTATCTTTCTTTCTCTGTGTTTTTCTTTTTCAGGATGGAAGCGGTGCCTGCATTATGCTGGCTGAGATGCTGGCAGGCACATCACTGTGGGTAGTGGCATGCAGAGCACTGGGGTTAATCATGTCCTGATGATGTCAGTTGTTGCTCATGGGTGACAAGCAGTTGTCCCTTGCTCAGCCGTGGCAGGACTTTGCCACCCCTCCGGCACACACTGGGAGCCGAGGAGTTTGGAGCTGGGCTTGACCCCTGCCTTGCCCCTGAACTCCAATGCCAGCTCTGGCACAACTGGAGATTGCTCAGGCAACGTGTTTGGGGTCAGGATGAATTTCCCAGGGACAACCCCAGTTGGACAGCTCAGGGCTAAATTAATTCCCCTGGCAAATTTGCAAATAATGGCGAAGATTTGGGAAGGGGGATAAGCAGGAGTGTAACATAAAGACCTCAGCATAGCGTAGGCAAAGAGCTGGAGGCTCCCTCATACTGATAGACCTTCCTCCCTGCCAATGGACCTGCACCTTCAGGGGTCTGAGATACTTCTGTCCAACCCTCTCCGACAGAGACACAGCTACCGTGTTGAGTTGCACATGAAGCTTTGGACACACTGCTCATCTGGAGGCCCAGCGCGGTGTGCTGAAGTAAAGCATTGCACTGACCTCGTGGGACAACGCTCTTATGTTCAGCCAGTTTCCTCTACAGCCTGGCTGAGGGTGCTCAAACCCTGGTTCCTTGCCCAAACGTAATGATAGTTTTCAGCCCTGGCTTGAGGCAGCACTTGCAATGCCCAGCACTGGTTTTCTCGAGGACAAAAGCTGGTGCAGACTGGTACAGCTGGGCTGTTCTGGGAGCAGGCAGAGGAAATGTTTTTTAGGGGAAGCCAACAAAATAGGGCAGTCCTTTTTTTCCCAGTCTGCTGTGAAGCTGTGGTGGCTACATCTGCTGGGGGCTGGCTTGGGGCTGCTGGGCTGAAATAGGAGGAGCTGTCCTCCATTTCTCTTCCTCCTTCTCTCTGCAGCAGTGGTTCTCCCAGGCTCTGTCTCCTCTCTCCCCCTTCTTTCTGTCCTTACTCTTCTTGTAGGAGCAATCCATGGGGTCTCTTTTACCCCAGTGTGGAAAAGCCTTGTGCCATCTCCACCCACCATGTCCCCTGCCAACTGAGATGGTGCTCAGCCAAAGTTCCCTTGTGTGTGGTGTGCTCCCCCTCAGCAGCACCTGTGCCCCAGCTTTGCTGACTTCCCCCAGAGCAGCCGAGGGGTTAATAATTAACAACAGTGATCGTTGCTGCTGCTGGGTGATGTCTAACGTGGGTCATCTCACACAACATTTGGTTGCACCCCCTTTTTTTTTTGAATGACACTCGGAAGCTTGGTGGAGGGTGGGGGGCCTACGGTGGAACGAGGCCCTTGAAGGGCAATTTTAGCAAAGGTAATTGGCTTCATATGTCTCTCAGGCCACTTCTGAGATCTCAGAGCAAGGTCAAGGGTGCTTGAGGCAGAGACGAGAGGCTGTTCTTGCTAACATTCATTTCCCAGTGGTATGTCAACAGCTTGTTACACAGCCAGGGCTGACGACTGTTAAAGATTGGGATGGGTGACTCATTGCATTTGCTTTAATATCCACTTTTATATAGTATCTCAGTGCAGTGGCTTGACTAATTGGCGTAAATCTCCCCTGCTTCCCAGGAGTGGAACATATCAGTTCTGGACCTGGGAGGAAAAGTAGAAAAGCCATTAAAAATGAGGTTTGGCCGGTGGTGTCTCATGAGAGGGACAACCTTTGCTTTGGGGTTTCTGCTCATCTTGCTGGGGGGATTTTGGCTTGTCAAAATGCCCCTTCTTTCACCGGCTGGGGCCTCGGGTTTTCCCTAGTATATTTTCCTTTGCAGTCCTCTGATGCTTGTTGCAATATCAGTGGTATGCCCTGCTGATGCTGCTAACCTTGGAGCTAGCCCAGGCCAACAAATGCCAGGGCTGACATCCAAGTGTTCAGCAAAACCTTGTTCACAGCAGATGAAGGTACCTGAGTTTCTATTGATTCCTGTTCCTGCAGAGCTGAGCAGCTCTGAGGAATACTGGCCACTTGTCCTGTCAGCCAAGTACATGCTGAGATCTTTAGAAAATCTTGTGATTAGCTGTGGATTTTGGGAAAAGGGAGGGAAGTTGGATGAAGGCAATTGAATAAAAATAATTAAAATCACTTTCCAGCCAGCTTTGCATTCCAGGGCACTCAAAGTGGACCCAGGACCTGTGTTCAGTGGTAATATTTTTGTGTGGCCCTAGGTGTCTTCTGCTGGGGATGACCAATATGTCTAAGGTCATATCCTTAGGTGGGATGACTTCTATTCTTTTCTTGGTCTAAGTGTTGCTGATTTCCCCTCATCCCCTCATGGAAGCTTGTCTGTGCTTCGGATAGGTACGTTTGTGGATCTCTAGGTATTGTTTCCCTTTGCACCCTTAAAATGCACTGCTGAAGGGAAGGAGATGGAAATAAACGTGCTTTGCTGGGGGAAGGCCATACAGAACATGATCTATCAGCTGTATGATGTTATGTTGGGTACTCTCATCTTCCTACCAAGATTAACCTCTTGGTCCCTGTCAGGTTGTTGAGGATGTCAGAGATAGGTGTCATAATTTCTGGCTCAGCTGAAGGGGGATGCTCAGATCCCACAAGACAAGTGGAAACCCCCAACAGAAAGTCTTGATCCCAGGACTTCTGTTGCTGGAGGCTGGAGCTTTTGCTCAGAAAGGACCCAAGACACTGACCTTGCCTGAAGGTAGGGACCTGCTTAGGTAGGGGGCACCTCAGATGCCTCTATTTTTTTGTGGTTTTCTTTCTAAAGAGAGTTAGTGAATGAAGTATAGCCACTGGAACATGGGTGGCTTTCTGAGTTGTGTTTGTGGACCTGGGTGTTTGGATTCTACTCAAGCCCCATTGCAGGTGACGAATGCAGCTACCTGAGACTGAATACCTAGGTCTGAATTAAGCTCCAAAGAGAGAGACGCCTCCAGGAGGTGGTTCATGCCCCCTAGTCCAGACTTTTGCTATTCTTTTGGGCATAACAGAAACCCTGTAGTCAGCCTGACTTTTTTCTGCTTCAGATTTGGTCTCACCTCCTTCATTTCTCTCATCTTCACCATGAAACAACTTTACTTCTTTGTTGTTGTATTTACTTCTCATGCTGCCTCTTGGCACCATTTCAATGGAATTGCACTAACAGTCACACAGAAATTAGTCAAGTATCTCAGCTCTGCTTATAAGCCCTTTAAAATGTCTGGTATGATCTGTAGTGATATAAATTGTCAATTTTAGTATCTCATAACTGATATATTAATTAATTCATAGATTTGCAGAATCTCTCAAGTTAAAAGGCACCCATAAGGATCAAGTCCAACTCCCCACTCTTCGCAGGACTGCCTAGAACTAAACGACATGATGAAGAGCATCCATTGTCCAGATGCTCCCTGAATGCTGACAGGGTTGGTGCTGTGACCACACTGGGTTTAAAACTGCTTCTGTTCAAATCACAGGAGAAGAAGTCAACGTGTTATCAGAATAGGCAGTTCTCCTGCTTCGGCAGTGAGCAGGTTGGTTGTGGTCTCCAGTTAAAGTGGGATATACCCAATCCCCAGAGAGCTGCTGCCTCCTGACATCTCTAAATGGATCATCTTATACTTTCCCATCAAAGAGCAGAAGGGTGGGGAAGGGCATGAGGAGGACATCTGTGTCACCTCCTCTAAGCCGTGTTAGGCAACAACTCTGGGCTGACATGAGGTAATTTCATCAGTGTCTTTTTCTCCCCGGTGTGTGGGTTAGTCAGATGACTAGCTCAATCCAGTGTTTCCACTTGTAACTTGGGGCAGACATTACCGGCAAAAGAATGGAAAGGGGGAATAAAAGCTCTGTGAGACAGTGGCATTGCCTGGATCAAAAAGCACTTTACGATATTAACACTAGAAGCCAGATGCCCTTATTCCTTGTTCCGTGTCCTATGCATTAGATTACACTGCTCCCTTGTTGACTTCTTGGTGTAACTTGGTGAAGCCAATGGAGTCCTGCTCTCCCGCTCCTTCCTTTCCCTCTAGGCATGAATCAGAGTCCAAGCCCTTGGCTCCAGGATGCATCTGTGATGATGAGGTAAGTTTCCAGTCTTAGGCACTGACAGAGATGAGCTGGGAAGAATTTGTCTCTGTGTGGCTGGAGAATGACTGTGTCCTCCCATAAGGGAGCAAAACTGGAAGCCAGAAAAAGGATCGCCTCTTGGCAGAGCCGTGGAAATCCAGCATTACAGTAGCAAAAGGTCAGGACGCAGTGCAAATGTGGCTAATGCTGCCATGGCTGCCACAGCAGGGGAAAGGCTTTATATGGTATGGCCCTCTCCTCCTTTTCTCAGGAGAAAAGGCTTTCAGAACACCCCTGTGGAAGAAGCCAGAAGTGGGGGATTCTTGACATTTTTCTCGAAACCCCTCAAGGGAATCCTATCAAAGCAGAGAGCCGGCTACAGCCTCCTGCTGTTACAAATACCATCTAAGCAACCTCGGGCTGACCTTAGCTGGTCAGTGACACTGGTCTTTCTCAGAAACCCACAGTCCTAAAAAAGACAGAGCCGCTTTTTCTCTTTCCTCCCCTCCATCACCCTTTCCCCGTTGAGCGCCAAGCCAGAAATGACAAACAATCTCTTGACCTTCCAAGAAAACAAGGCAGAGCCACCTAGTGTAGAACAATAGGGAATGATGAAGACACAGCCACAATAGCTGGCTGTGGTTAACCTCAGAGGCTGCAGTCAAACCCAAGGAAATTACAGAAAACCCTTAAACAAATACAATGGCCACGACTGTTTTCTCCCCAGGGGACCCATAAATAGAAGCTAGTGCTCCCGGGGAGGGAGGAGGGGAGAGGCGGGTGGCCACTGTTTGTTCTTCTGTGGTTCGGTGTAGGCTAAACTGGAGATTAGGCTACGGAATCGAAGGCAGCAAGAAAGAGGCAGTAATGGATTTTGGCACTGATTCTCACAAGAGCTGCATAAATCCAGAGCAGAAAAAGGCTGAGTTCCTGCATGGTTCTGTGAGGCTTGCATGGGCTTGCTTGATCATCTATGAGCATGGATTAATTTCACCTTGCACCAAGGGTCAGTGACTCCTTAGATTTTTCCATCCCTATTCTTTTTCATTTTAGAGCTGAAACTTATGCGATGCCTATATTCGGCCAGGGTTTGAAGTGAGCCCTCTGTATGGGAGTATCAGGCTGCTGTGGCTGTATGTGCTTCAGGCCAGTGGTGATCTCTGTCTCTCTTTATTCTGTATGAGACCTGGTTTCCCTCAGGGACATCTAGATGATACCTATAGTGCTGATAGCAGAGAGCAGTATAACAACAACAACAACAAAAAAACCTAACCAAAAAACAACCCCCCAAAAAAGCCTAGGCTGGAGCTGGCATCAAATGATGACAAATGGATCCATTTCCTTTGGTTTCCAAGTCTGCTACCCAGGGAGCTCCAGGCATTTTTTTATAGCAAAGGTTGCAATTGCACTTAGTGGCACCTTTCCTTCTGGCCAACCCATTCTGCAGCACCATATTGTGTCATTGGTTGTTGCTGCGGTGAATAGTTCTTTTTATAAGAAAAGGAGGATGCAGCAGAAGTTACCTATGCCTCTTTGCCTTGCAGTACAGAGATGTGGTCAATCATCTCACTGGGGTCATGAAAACAACTTGGCTAGAGCAACCTGGAGCTCAAGGCATTTCTGAATCCTCAGATCAGCTTGAGTGTAGCTCAGGTATTCTGCACAGGGAAACTGTTTTTAAAGATCTTGGATGCACTGAAAGAGAAGAGAGCGGCCCAACGAGTGGTTCCTCAAGAAGAAAAGGATGGCTGTTCCAGGAAAGAAAGAGAGCTTAATGCACCCTAGGCACTGCCATCAGGTCATCTCAGGCTACAATTGCCTGCTGGCAGTTGTCCAACCCCATTACCCCTGGCCCACTCTCCTCCACTGCAAGCAATTATCAAGGCAATAATAACTTTTACTTCTGCTCCTCACAAGTGTGAATTCCACAAGGCAAATTCCTCTGTATTGGATGGTGTGGGAACTGAATGGGCAGGTCCTAGCTAGATTTTGCTGAGCTTTCTGCTTTCAGGTCTCCCTTCCTAGAAGGTATGGGTCAAAACCAGAATAGGTGAGAATTTCTCATTAGCTTTAGCTGGGAGTTGGGAAGACCTCAGGTGCAATGAATTAATGTGGCTAACGATCAGCATTTTTTAATTATTTTTTTTTAAAAGAAATTTAAGAGGATAGCAGCTGTGCAGGGTTTTTTTTTCTTCGTCTGGGAAATCTGAGTTGGAGGTGGTGTGATGGCAGCAGCTGAAGGTAGGGGCTAAGATTTTTGTGCTGGGTTTTTTCTACCATGTGAAGGATAAGTAAGATGAGTAACTTGTTCTTACCTTTTCTCCTGAGAAAGCTGGAGTACCTGCCATAAGTTACACCACCTCCTTTGACATAATGTAAACTACAAAGGTGAACTCTGGGAAACCTGGATTCTCAGTGGCTTTGGGATCTCGACCTCATTACTTTTATTTCTTTTAAAAGTAAAAGAAGCTTGAAATAGTCCTGACAACATTTTTAGTGTTTCCCTGGAAATACTGACTTGTTGAAGCAAGGACTTCTTTGTGGAGATCATGCAGATGAATTAGTTGATGCACCTAGCAGAAGGTGCTTGGTCCAGGATGGAAGCTGGTCCTTATGGACAGGTTAGCCAGCGTTTGACATGTGGTCATTAGGGTTCAGCTTCTGTGTGTGACTCATGCAGCTCAGAGGGTTACAATTGTTCTCATATCTCATGTGAGCTTTTTAAGAACTGACCTATTTGCCCTTCTTCCTTCCTGCCCCTCAGCTCTACCATATTTATGAAAAACTTCCAAAGGACGTATAATAGTGGGATAATGTGATCTTTGAGTCATGGACAAGGAAAACATTTCCTGCTTAACTAAGGTTTGCAAATAATTCTGCTTGGCTTGGTGCTTTCTCTGTTGTTAATCTTAGTTCTGAATCATCTAGGGGAGGAACTAACTAATATTTGGCCTGGGATCTTGAAGGAGGTGTCCAAGGCCACATTAATCTGGGTGAGTGATGTAAAGTTCAGCTTTCTGATTCACCCATTGTTCACAAGGTCATGATTAAGCCTTGCAAATGTCACTTACCTTGAGGTCCCTCTGGAGGTGATTCGTGACTTCTTGTCTTTAACCCCACTTCATAGATAGTTTTGGCAATGTCTGGTGAAGACTTAAAGGAGCAAATAGCAAACGCCTCTGGTTTCCCTGTAACAAAATGTACAGCTTAAGCAGAAGAATCTGTAGGGGGTTGACTCCATGACACTTGGCAGTTATCCCACTGCTGACCTGTGCCTAAGCCTCGAGGTGGATTATGATCTCAGGGCAGGCTGTAGCTTTGCAGCGAAGTAATACAGCCTTCAGAATCCAGTTAGGACAAGTTTAGGTCTGTTTCTGTGTCTCTTGCTGACCTCTGACTATATTGAAGAGATGCTCCCTTGCTCAAACGTAAGGGACCTCTTCACCTCTTGCCATGACTGGGGTATCCAGGACTCACTGCAACCATATGCTACACACGACTATGTATAACTATTGCTGCAGCAGCTCAGGGGTGTGAAGAAGGGAATTAAGATAGATGGAGATCACCTATGAGGCTTGGAAAAGCTGGAAACATAACGGTGTGATATGGGGAAGGTTGTGGAATATCTAAAGAGGATTCTAAAAAAGTTGATGCCTGTAATGCTCTGAAGTTTAAGGGGAGGGTGTCTTATTAGGGAAAGACATGTAATTTTGGGTAATGGAAAATACCACACCTGAGGCTAGTGGCCATGAATATGCTAGCTTGGAGACCCCTTGATGACCTAGACTCTTGTTAACCCATCTCTCTACGGCTAAAATACTTCAGCTTTTGTCCTGTGCCTCTTGGAAGTAGTTGGGACATGCAGGTGAGGATGTTGTTCAGTACTTGAAAACTCTGGGCCTAGGAAGGAGGGTGGGTGTCTGAAGGTTTGTGTAAAAAAGCTGGCTGGCCACAAGGGTTTATGCCCTATATGGTTTGTGCTTTGAAGGCAGAATAAAGAATTTCCTGGCATAGCAAAAAGCTTTCCAGTTCCCCGTGTTAGCATGAGAGATGATGCAGTGGGTTGGTGTTCATGAGAACTCGCTCATCCTTCTTTAATGACATGAGAAGAGTTCTTCACTTTCCAGAGGCTTTTTGGCACAGCTGGGACATTAAAGAGACTTACTGGGAAGGTGGCTTTTGTAATACCAGTCTTGTGTAGGGGAAATCCTGTTGTTTTTTGGTTTTGGTTTTTTTTTTTGAGTCTAATGTTCAGGAAAGGTGCTTTTCTCCCCTTTATCCCATTTGTTCAGAGAAAGCCTCTTCTGAGACACTCCAAAGTCTACGTGCACCTGAATATAGTGGCCCCTGAGCTCAGCCAGAACTTTTAAACACCCCTTGGTTGAAGCAGGAGCCCTAATCCACAGAAAGAAGAGTTCAGGGAATGTACCCAAGCTGGTATTGTAAATACCCAGGCTGATGACTGAGTCTGTGCATGGCACCACATCTGCCTGCCTCTGGCTCCTTGAATGGTAAATGCTGGAATAAGTGTGAACATGGTGCTGCATGCCTGAAGCACTTACAAATGCCCCGGCTGCAGCAGGTAGAAGTGTTTATGGCTGTGGGAGATATTTATGACTCTATTACATCCTCTGTTATTTTGGCCTCATTGACTTCTTACAAAATCTTTAATGAAGGTTTATATTTTATACCTTCCCTCCTGGCTTGTGCTTGCTTGTAAGTAAGTGTGATGGCAGCAGGTGAAGGTACAAAAGGTCCTGCAAAGTAAGCCTGGGAAGTGCTTGTGGTGGGTGTGTGGCAGGACGGTATATCAGCAGAAGAGAGGGCTCCTGATTCTTAGCCCTGTGTCTTGAGAAGCTGTAATTTTCCACCACAGTTCACAAAAACGCAGGCAGATGCGGATGCACGTTCGTAACTGAGCCGGCTGTGAGCCAGCCCATAACCAGTAGTTCAAGCTCAGTACCTTGTGGATATACATCCTGCCTTTAGGCTAGTGTGACTATGTGCCTTTAGACCAGACTGACTCAGGAAAAGGATGGTATTAGTGTTTGCACCAGAATGTGAATGCTTGCTCACTTGCTGTTGAAGTTGGTTCCATTATCTATCTATTGATATATCTCTCTATATTTATTTAGTTATTTATTTCCAGCCCATGCCAACTGGCATGTGCTGGCAGTCCTGTCATCTTCAGAAGGCTGGCTGGCTTTTCTCCATGTATGAAAACATAGATTTTATCTTTCTGGAGCATTTTATGCTTTGTAATGAACTTGTCCTAAATTAATGGGGATGTTCTGTAGGTACGATACATTTGGCAGAAGCTTTCTCTCAGGGGGGGTGAGGCGATGCAGTTTGTAACAGTCATGTAAGCTTTAGGTGTTGTCCTTCTTGTTGACCATATGCATATCAGACCAACACCCAGCAAAGTGCGTGATGGAAAAACTGCCTTAAAAAAATCCCAGACAACCCCAAAGCAGTGAGGAACCGAAACAGGCTGGAGTGTAGTCCTGAATGCATGTGGAAGTGCCTGTGTTAGGATTCTCTCCGTTTCTTTGTACAGGCATGTGTTGCCCTGTGGTTTTGGTTCTTCTTAACAGGACAGACATTGCCTTGTGACAAAGACGTTGGGCTTGGACTCTGGGGTGATTGCACTCAATTCTTTGCCCTGCCATAGGCTCCTTGGGTGTTCTTGAACAGATCTGTCTCTCCTGTGCTTGGTTTTCCCCTCCTGCAAAAGCAAGAGGTCTGGTGTCCCTTCCTACTCCAGCAGGAACTTCCAGTAGTTACTCTGAGCCTGAATTACTCAAGCCACCCCAGTACCAGGTGTGAAGAACGTCTGAGGTCACTTGGAGACAAGCAGACACAGGGGATACATCTCCCCAGGTTTATTAAAGCTGCTGTCATCTCAAGTGGATCAAAACTAGCACCTATCACAGGTGTGGCTTGGCCTTTGGACCCGAGAGATTTAATGCATTGGCTGCCACTGTAGACAGGTACATCCATAGGCAAAACTTCCCAGGTACCATCTGCCCTGGTCTCCTGCTCAGTGGTGGGAACTGGACGAACACTTGCAGGAGGTAACAAAATGCAGAGGCACGTGCAGCATGGGTCGAAGGGCTCTGTGCGATGCCTCTTGACTCATTCATGATGACATGAGCTCCTCACAATTTGTAAATGCCAGGAGGGTCAAAAGTTGAAGGGCTTTTCTCTTTTGTTTGCCACCTACGTTGCCCTCTTCAGAAAAATGCTTGTGGGAGACAGGCTGCATTGTTCTGGCTCCCGACTCAAAACCAACACAGCTGACATGCATTGCTGCATGGTTCACCAGCTCTGAAAGGAAGGGAAGAAGCTGGTGACTTAATCCTTTGAGTGCCTGCCTTTCATCCCTTAGAAGAGCCGGATATTTTTGCCTCTTGTCATGGTTGTAGGCAAGCTGAGTGCATAGGTTCCTTTGGAAGGTGCAGCCCCACACCTACAAACCTGATAGCCAAAGGGCATGTCTATTCTGCTGGTGCAGGCAGACCTGAACTGCCTCTTCTCTGGTGTGAGCTTGGAGTTAGGAGTATGGGGTGTGCTGTGCCAGGTCTGGATGTGGCCTGGCTGTATTATCCTGGCACTGTGCTTAACAGTCCCTGCTGAATCCCTCCGGCACTTTGCCTGGGGCTAGCAAAATCTGGCTGAAATCTTCACCCGTCCTGGGTGAGTCCACCCAGCACCATATGGACTTGGAGGCATGGGGCCTTATGAGGCTGTTATTTCTATATTAGGAAGGAGTGAAAGGCTTGGAGGCCTAGCATAGAAGGCAAATAGCTTTGCAGAATGGAAGGAAGATGGCTTTAAAACTTGGGCATAAATTTGCAAAGCATTGGGTTGCTCCTCAGTGCTTTCCTAGGCATCAGGAGCACTGCACGTCCTCAAGCATGGCTGGTGTCCCATGGCATGGGTTTGCTGGTGTCCTGCCTTGTTTTTTTGCCAGCTGAAGAAGAAACATCAGCTGCACTCTTCTGTGGAAGGGGAAACCCACAAGCACAGGCTGGTCTCAACCTGTGCTCCTGTAAATTCACTCTTGGAGCCAGAGCCTCCACCCTCCTGTCCAGCCGCTGTCACCCGGCGAGACACGTACAGGGCTGCGGACTCTTCCTCGGGGCAGGGATTACCCAGACTGACGAGTGTTTCTGCTCATTTTGAATCTGTTTTATCACGTCCCAGTCCTGGCTGAAACTTCAAGCAGCTCAGCATTTCTCTGCTAGAAGGAGGTGTGATTTTTAGTGGCCAGTGTTTTCTCTGGAGACGCTTGTAGCTTTTAATGAAGATGCTGTCAATCCCCTGAAAAGACACTTTGCATCCTGTCCAAAGCTTTTTTTTTTTTTTTTTTTTACCCTCTCTCGACTTTCAAAATTATTCTAAAAATGTGGAGTGTCAGCACTGCCTACATTTCCACTGTTTCTTGATGCTGTATGTGCAGTACAAACTGCTGGGATGTAGCTCCTGGGTGAAAGTCTCTCAATCTCTTCTGTAGAAAATGGAAGGCAGGTGTGTTTGAGTTCAGTTTTTGACCTTCAGCATTCTGATTGGTGAAGAAAAGCTTCATAGCTGTGCTAGAGGAGGGGGGTCATTTCAATGGGTCCCTTCAAACTCAGATGTGGACAACCCCCAGGCATGGAGAGGGCTTTTCACCAGAAGTTATCAGTTCAGTACCTTTTGTGCTGCTTCTTAAGCTACTGCGCCTGTATCTTGGGGAAAATGTTGACTTCCCCCTGCTCGTTTTTTTTTTTTTTTTCTTTAATCTCCTGTTACCTTACAGCATCTCCCAAGTGCTCAGTGGTTTGGTAATTGTGCTAACGGCCTTGGTGTCTTCACAGCATTTATCTAGCACAACTGAGGAACTGTATTTTGCAAGTGTCTCCTTGGTTGTTTTATCTCTAGCCAGCTTCCTAATTTCACTTCTAAATTAGACACTCTTGCTTGGTAGAAGGGGATACTTCTTAAAAGAAGCTTATGTAAACTCTTTGGAGGCTGTGTTAATTGTATTTACTGCTGTAATTAATGGACTCACTCCATTTTTAAATGATTCCTGCCCTGCTAGTAAATGCTTCGCATTCCTTTTATCCGCTTCTCTGCTGATGAACAAGAAAGTTAAATGACTTCATGTTTGTGAAAATGTTTTCTTGTGTTTTTCCCTCCACATACCCCCTCCCCTTTTCTTAAAAAAAAAAAAAAAAAAGCTGGAGAACTTTGAGAGGGTTTCTGTGAAACCATACGATCACTTCACATTCCTGGCATATTTCCTTTTCAAGAGCAGGGTATTATGTCTATGTAAAGTCACCTACTTCATGGGTGGATTTGAAGTGCCATATAAAGGACTAATTTTTTTGTTCTGCAAAATGCTTCTGTAATAACTTCACTTGTCATCCTCTGTCAATCTAGTCTTTACTGTGGAGACAGCATAGCGCTCATGGGGTGCTGCAGAGCCTGCTTCTTAATCCTGATCCAGTGCTGGCCTTCATTCCAACCTTGGGCAAAGCATTTTGTCCGCTTCCCCTTTGCTTTTTGTTTCCTGACTGTTTAGATGCTAAGTCCATGGGTGCTCCTGGGGCAATCTTTTCCTGAGCAATGAAGGGCATCAGCATCACCTGAGGATTTTATTAGCATCCCATGTCCATGAAAATGGATAGCTAAAACATTGCTTGACTTTCACACTTGGAATTTGCTCTTTTCCACTGTTTAGGGGTTTCTGCCTGAAGTTCATTGATCATGGCTTTGCTTTGTACCCTCAAAGAAAGCTATCATTTATGTGACTGGACCTAAAATGTGTGAGGAGATACCTACTCATCATCTGGTGGACAGGACCTTGAAATTCTTTAGTTTGACTAGGCCAGAAAGTGGGAGGAGTGGGGGAAAGGGGAAAAAAAATATCCACCCAAACTGTGATCTGCATGGTTTAAAACATTTTGGTTCACTCTGAAACAAAATGTGGGGTTCCATTTTGGACTCCCTTAGCAAAGGCAGTGCAGACTCTGCCCCAGCTGCCTCACAGTCGGGTAACCAGCAAAGGGCAGCTGCTTCTACTTCTGTGCTGTGGCTTCACAGCTAAGGAACCTTTGTGTGTGTGTGTAGGGGGAAAAAGCAGTTTTGCCCACGTCCCAAGAAATGAGGCTGTAGGCTATAGGGAAACTTCCAATTTTGTTATGTTTGTCCCAGAAGATGTAGCTGGCAATGGCTTTGAATGAATTTTCTAAATAATGGACTGCTTGTGGAAAAATTCACCACGTTAGAAGGTAGATGTCACTTTTCTGCCACTAGCACACAAACAGAAGAAGGAGTTAGTACACTAGTGGTCAGATCACATAGATATCCATTTCTAGGGATATGGGGAACTAGACCAGGAAACCACTGGAAACACAACTGACCAGCTGACATAGGCAACTATTGCTTGCATTTCCTTGCCAGTACTGGTCTCGCAAGATCTGGATGAGAGCTTGACCCTGCTCACCTGGCAGCGAGTCTTGCAGGGGAAAGGCCATCTGAACTTTGTCCTTACCTACTCATCACCAAAGCATATCTCAGTGGTTCAGATGGGGAAACTTATCCGGTGAGATCTGCTGGGAGGAACGCAGCGGTGTAGGCAGCAGTGAGAATGTCCCCCACACATGCACTGCTGGAGCCAAGTCAGAGTATGAATTTGGCGTGGCAAAATTTGAATGGCGCGCATTTTTGTTGGGGCTTGTTGAGAGGTAGTTCAAGCTGAACTGGAATCCCATCCCAGGCTCCTTGTGCTGGCTGCCAAAATTTGCCATAGTAAACAGGTTGCACAACCCTAAGACACTTTCGGTAGATAAAGTAGGACTCATGTTCTCCTTCATGTCCCCATTACCTTGAGGTACTGAGAATGAGAGCAGAACTGGATCTGTGCAGCAGAGACATGCTCAGGATGTTTCCTGGGTTAAATATTCAAGAAGAGAAGCTCTGTAAAGGTGTGAAAAGTTCAAAGTTCAAGTGTTGCCTCATCTGAGCAACTTCCTTTTAAATAAAGGGCTGCGCAAGAGTAATCAGATTTAGCTATTTAGATATGGTTACTCATAAAAGGTGGGGGGTGGGGGAAGGAGGATGAGGAAGAAAGGATCACAGAATGAAACCTGGTTTTGCAAATGTCACTGGAATGAGCTGCCAGGTGCCTGATTTTTCCTCTTTATTGGATTTAGGCTACAGTGATGGAGGGCTCTGTAGCTCCTGGAGATGCACTGGGAGTAGTACGGGAGTTTGCATGACATCAGGGCCAACTGTCTCTTTATTACCAACCTAAACCCTCCCCACCACCAATAAACTCTGCCTCTCACTCCAAGTTTTTCCCTTCCCTCGTCCACGAGCTCTTCAGGGTTGGCCCCAGCAGCAGCTGCTAGGCTTCCCCAGGGGAGTACTCAGGGCAGGCAGGCATTTGCTGCAGCCTTCTCTCAGCCACAGCTTTTCACAGCCATGTGTGTTTAAGGTAAACATCAAATTAGAGATTAATTAAGTTCATATTCAAGACTTCAAATTTCATATAGCAGACACTGGTTTGTGGCCAGCTCTGCTGCCCTTGCTATGGGGGAGGCAAACACTGGCACATGGGTGCAGCAGCGTTGTTGTTGGTCATCTCTGGTATTGTTCCAGCATGAGCCAAATATGTGAGCTGGCAATATTTGTCATTCAGAATCACTCTGCCTGCATGGCACATGCATATGTGGAGAGGTCTCACCTCTGACCTGGCTGGATGTGAGCAGAGACCCCTCCAAAGCCCCCTCAGCAAGACCTCCCAGCCCAAGCAGAGGGCTGTGCCAGCACTTCCAGGTGACTCCAGTGTGCCCCGCCATAACAGCCTGTGCAGACATGCCTTGTGCTGCATGCACAAGAGCAATCCCAAGCATGTGTTTCCCCAGGGCTTAATTCTTCAAAACCAATCTAATTCATGGCATAGCACTATGGTGCTGTGGCACCTCTCTTAGCTTGGATAAAGCAACCTCTTCCACCCTGAATGTTTGCAAAGCACACAAGAACTGCTGTGGTTACTGAACTGGCTGCCAGCAGAGTTCTCTGCCATTCTGGAGGTGATAAGACTTGTAGTGCCCTGTCACAGAGGGACTTCAGTGACGATGTGAACAGGTTGAGCCAAATTTTCACCTTATTGTGGTCCTTTCCTCCCTCACTGCTGTTTGTGCAGCAAGAGAGACCCCAGGAAGAAGTGCATTCAGGACACTGATGAGCAGCTAGTGCAGCCTTTGACAGCAGCAAAGGCAAACAATTGATGCTGTTTCTATAGGGGAACCAATAGAGAGAAGGTGCTGGACTCCAGGAGGCTGCTGGAGATAGGCTTGTATGGAGCTGCAGAGCCATCCTCTGCCTCCCAAAAGGCTCTATGAACTATAGCTCTCTGCCTCATGATGCCTCCAAAGCTAGATGAGAGACAGCCCTGCATAAATAAGCTGTCTCACACAAAGAGATCTTTCCCTCTTTCCCACCTCTTGCTGAGAGTGAAATATTTGTGATTAATTCCAGCAACATAAATCTCAGCTCAATAACTCCAAAATCTCTCGCTGCAGTTGCTTGCCAGTTGCCCAGGCTCCAGCCCTGGAACGGGTCTCAGCTGTGAATTTCCTGCCTTCAGCTGCAAGAGTCTCAGAGAATTCTTCATGGCACAGGGACAAACACACCATGACCTGATTTATGGGTTGAGGGTCTGTTTCTGCCCTCCTCAGTTGGGCAGAAAATTAATAGGACTTAGTGTGAACCTGTGGGTGTTTGCACGTGTCCAGAATGTCTCTGTGGTGATGGCCAAAATTTCTGAACATCCAAAATGAGATCAAGTTGCCTTCAACAAGCTCCCATTGGTGCAAACATGAGCTGTGTGCAGGAACACCTTCATCCAAGGACATAGTTGTTGGCTTATATCCAGCTAGGGTTTTCTCCTCCCTTTCCCTCCAGCATGGAGCCATACAGGCAAAAACAGTAAAACTCCATAACAAATGCTGCTAAATGTAAGGATGACACCTCTGGCTCAGGAAGTGCCTGAGCCAGAGATAACTGGAATCTGAGAAATGTTTTGGGATGAGATCTTCTCATGTCTATATGTATCTTACTCTTTTATGCTTTCCTTGTTGCTGGAAGCTAACAAAGGGAAGTGAATGTGGGGTTATCCCATGGTGTGCACTGAAGCCTCTAATTTAGACACAGAAGTTGGGAGACTAGACTCCTTATAGCTGATCAAGAAGGGAAGGTCGCAGGGCAAATTTGCTGTAGAGTAAGTCTGGGGAGACTTGGCACCTTATGTGGGAGCTTAGGGTTGTGTGGGCTCACCCCCTTCACCCCCCACCAGCATGCCTACATATGTGAAAGGAGAGATCTCTTTTCTCTGTGTGTCAGCAGCTGGAATATCTGCTTGGGAGTTCATAATTTTCTTGCTAGATATTGCTGCTAAAGCATAAGCTAATGGTCTTCAAGGAGCCTGGCGGACTGTCATGAGCTGATTCCTACTGCTTCAGTTCCTCTCGAATCAGCTCATCTGGCCTCTTTGCTGTCAGTGGATTTTTATTTCTTGGGTTATCTACTTCCAAGAGCTCTGTGGGGGTGCCAGGCTGGGCTCCTTCGTGCTCCTTCCCAACTTTGCAGACTCCAGGCTTTTCTTCTTGGTCCTAGGCTTTCCAGCATGGCTCCTGAGTAGCCCATATTGAGCGTTTCATTAGTCCAGACATTCTTTCTCTTACTTGCTCCAGGGCACACTGTGTCTTTTCTTGAACTGGGTCTAATGGCACTCGATGCAGTCTTTCCCTGTGAGTACTGAGCCGGGCGGCTCGATGCAGCTGTTCCTACTAGAGCTGTGCAGGTCACTGGTTTCTTTGGGCTGGAGCATGAAGCGGAGTGCTGACAATATTCAATGTGAAATGGAAGCATCTCTGTTCGAGTTTAGTCTGCTTAAAGTCAAGTAATCTGGCCTCAAAGTACAGTTTCGAGCAGAGGCATTTCTGGAGGCAGGGTTGGAGCGGTGGGAGAGGGGAAGTAAAGAGAAAAGTCTAAACAAAACCTTGCTTCCATGAAATGTTTTCAGGCTTTTGGTGGAAACTATTCACTGAGTTTGCAAATAGTTTTGGTAGGCCCAAACCCCAAATTTTTTTCACTGAATAAATTATTCATCCAAAAATCTCCTGTGCTGCGTCAGTCCTTGCAGAATCCACTGCCTGGTGTTGTCCATGGGTCAAACCCAGCTGAGGGGTGTCTGCCCGCTTCCACTGCCTGTGCAGACACAGTCTATCCCAGGAATGCTGCATAAGTGCTTGGTTTAATCATTTGCCTCAGTCACATTTGAACCCAATCCCTTGCCAGCCTGAATACTTCAGCTACTAATATTTGCTCAATGAATAGCTGAAATGTCCAGAGCAGACAACATTTAAATGCAGAGCCCTCTTTTGTGGTTTTCTTCTGTGGCAGCATGAATTTCCTTCACTTTTGCCTGAGCTGTCTCTAGAAACCCCATAATAATCATGTTATTATCTCTTACTAACTGCTAAGGAATGTTGATGTAGGAAAGACCTGTGCTTTCTAGGCAGGTTAGACAGATTATAAACCTTTATTTCCTTTTTCTCATCATTTAGCCCGGTCTTAATTCATCCGCTCTTTGTTTGGCCTCCGGATGACTTCTGGGTTTGTTACATATGTCTGGGCCATGCTTTTTTGTTTTGTTTTGTTTTGTTTTTTAAATGAAGTCACACATGTAAGCCACTCTTGGCTTTTCTAGTTAGGAGCTATTCTTAAAACCCAGGGCACGTCCCCTGCCATGGGGTGTGCATGGGGGGTCTGATCATTAAATTTCCGTTTTCTGGGTTGTGGTTTTTTCATCAATGAGGTGTCTTCAGTTTTTGATAACTAACTTCCATGTGGTGACATTTGTCTATTTACCTTGGAAAGCAGCTCGTGGTTGCTTTGGGAAGAGGTGGTATTTTAGAGATTGGAGCAGAAAGTCTTCTGGATGGTTTGCAGCCCCTCTGTGCTTGGCACTGCACCCTCCTTTGGCAATTTGCCTTCTTCAAACTTGCCAAGTCTTGTCTTTTTAAGGACTACTACCCTTGTCCCAAGATAAACTCCCCTCTGTGATCATCCCTTCCCTTTGAGCAACACCTTCCTTGGGTCACTTCCAAAATGCAAGGCAGCTGGGGCTTGTGACCCTGAGTAGGGTTGTGGGTCTAATAGCAATGTGACTGTTCCTGCTGCAAACCCAGCTCAACTGGGCTTGCAGCTGAAAGTGGTCTGGGAGGGGCAGCTGGTCCTGAGCTACTAGCTACTGACTGCCCATCTCCCCTGTGTATCCATCTTGCACCTGGTCATTAAGACCCTGTGCTGAAGTGCAGTCATTTTGCTGGTGCCAAATCCAACCTCAAGAAGGTTTGGGAGCTGACTCATCACGCATGCTCTGCTGTCCACAGGATCCGGAGTCATCCAGCATGGCTTCAGGGATGAAGGAAAGAAAATGTTTGAAGTGGGACAGGGCAGGGAGGGGACCGGAGCTGCCATCCCTCCTCCTCCTCTGCATGCAACTGCCTTCTGATGCCAGGCCAGGCAAGCCTGGATCTTCTCCCCTTTTATGTGGAGTCCTGTAGAAAGGGAACTCCAAGGAAGGTGAGAAGCAATTTCATTTGTTTGTTCTGAGGTCAAACAAGCAGTTCAAAACCTGTTAGAGGTGCATTTGCAACGACCTTCACCTGTTGCTGTAAGCACCTTGCCATTACAGAGATATAGTTTTGTAAAGACTAGTGACGAAGCTCTGTCAGCAAGCACACAGCGAACCCAGACACAGTCACGATCTGCTGGGAGTGTAGATACATGAGGTATGTGACTTCAAGACGAGAGCTGCCTTCTGTCTGGCCAGCTTGGAAGGGGGCCAGGGGATCTCGATTTACATCCATTTATTCAAACTTGGCCGTGGCTCATCGCTCCCTAACTTGCTTAAGGTGAAACTAATTCTGTGAGGCTTCAGAGTAATTATTCCGTGGGCTTCAGAAGGAATTGGCCCTTCATTAAAAGGAGATTCACAGAGAGCTTTGAAAAATAATCTTTTTAAGTTTGAAAAATGTTGGTTTTCCTTTACTGTCTTTTTTCCTGGTTTGTTTTTTTTTATATTTTATTTTTTTTATTTATTCTGTTTTTCTCTCTCTGTAATTTCTTTTATTTCCAAAGGTGAAATGGGCTGAGGAAGGGGTGACCAAACTATCTGTTTTCCCTTCTTGGTCTTACAGAAAAAAAATATGTGGGAAACAAAAGTGTACTGTTGGGACAAAACTATTATTCAGTGGGAGGGTGTGGACTGGGGGAACAATGGCTTTCCAAAAGCATTAGCTATTGCTGTTCTGCATCTCGCACCATTCGGGGAAATTCAGAGTCTGCAGGAGATGGTGCACAGCTCCAGCCCCTGTAGGGATAGCCACAGGCAAAGCCTGCCTTGCAGTTGCCCCTGAAAAACTAACCCATGCACAGCTGCAGCATCTTTTATTAGTATATTTTAGTCCAGGATTGATAATGTCTGAGCCAAACAGTGGCAAAGGAGTCTCTCCCTTTCCTTCAGTGTGTTTTTGAGCAGGACTTTTTTACCAGCACCTGTTGTTTCAATGCCTACGGCAGGATCATTCCCCAAAGGCAATGCTAAAGGGCAGGTAAACCCTTGACAAAAGTGTGTAACTGGCCTTAGGCTTTGTAGATGAATGGCTCTGTTTCCTCTTCCCCTCATGTTTGAACAATTGGCATTTATTTCCAGTGGGGACAAATTTAGGAAAGGTAGCAAACTGAGTCATACTAATCATCTGCAATTTGGGTGTTCTGAGTGTGTATGAACAGCTGGACTCCAAATCCCTTTAGACTGTATTAGGAGTTGAAGGTCACTGGCATGTCTTTAGGAAGGTAATTTCCCCTGACTTCTAATAAGGGCTTGAATTTTTAGCTGTGACCTCCGTGTTATGGAAACCTACCACGTGTGTGTGTGTTTCTTCTTTACCTCTTCCTGTGATGGTTGCATGAAAAGAATCACCAGCCTCATGACAGAAATGAGCTGGTTTATTTTCTTCAAGAGCAGTCCTGCCTAGTAAAGGGAAAACCCTTCCATGTGAAATCCTCTGTCTTGATGTGTCTTTCTTCTTGTTAATTTGGTCACCTACTTGCTGCCCTTTATTAGGTCTCTGCTTCTCAATATAAAAGTGTCCTGTGTGTAACTATTGCTTTTACCTTCTCAAGCCCCTTGGGGCTTGACTTTCAGATTAGTCTGAAATCTAGCAGTGACACCCTGATGAACATAAGCAGTTTCAAAATCTTTTTTTTTTTTTTAAACCAACACTAAACATTCTTAAAAACTCCCAAAATGGGATGAAAAGAAAATTGTGACCTTACCTTTGTAAGTTGCAGTTGGAGGCAGTTGCTTCTGCCTTCGATATTAGGAGAAAAAAGAATCCCAACCATCACCCCATTCCATAAATCAGAGAGGATTTAGTTGGAGAGTAAACTCTGTTTTGGGTGGGAATTTAATTTTCTATGGAAAACTTTAACGCTAGCCAAAGAAAATCCTCTATAAAATATGGCACTGGTTTTCCTCAGGCTCCTATTTTCTCCTTGGGGTGAGGCGTTCAGCCAGGTCATCTTCCATAATGCATCACTTAGCAAAGGGTAGAGGCATTGTATGAATTCCTGGTTGCTGAGCACTGACAGATGTAACCTGGTATGAACTTCCCCTTTGCTGTATGAGGTAGACAGAAGTCTGGTTTCTGGTGTTTAAAAAAAAATAAAAAAAGGTTGGTTTTTTTTTTTTAAAGCTTTCATAGAGTCATAAGGTACGTGATTTCACATATAGAAAGGGAAGGAAACCTCGTCGTTCCTCTCCAGGGTAAACAGTTTTCTCTTCGCTGTCTAAAAAAGAGAAAAATCTTTCAGCTTTTTTCTTCTGAAACCTGGGCTACTTCTCTGGGTGCCTACATAGCAACCGAAATACCTGTTCTTTATGTGACTGGATCTGAAAAAGGTGGGTGAGTTTGCTAGGTGGAAGTAAAATGAAAGAAAGTAGGCTGCGTCCTTGCTCTCATCCCCTCCTGGCAACCTCCATGCGTTCAAAACCCACAGCCTGAAAACCACGTTTGTAACTTATCCTTTTCTGAGCTATTTTAGTAGCTAACGTTATTAGTGTTAGTATAATTAGAGGCATTCCAGCTCGGTAATGGATTCCATTCTGAGAGACATGAGTTTGCTTAGCCCTGGGCTTCAGTCAGCTAGAGTTTCCCAAATTGAATGGAAGCTGAAGATCCAAACTTCCTTGGGGTGAATAATTTTATCTGTGTTCCAAAGCCTTGTCTATCCCAATTTCCCTTCAGAACATCCACTGTTTCTGACACTGGTACAGCCTATGAGTTTGTAGAACCATTGTGGACCTGCTGACCTGTAGTCCTGCTTGGTAAGGCAGCGGCCTTTGCAGATGACCAGATGCTGTGGTGGTGGTCAGCAGGGTGATCTCAACTAGAGAGTCTGTAGCATCTTGTTGCAGGAATGGGAGGAACAGTGATGTCCTGGAGCAAAAAGAAGTCTGGTGTGGCAAAGTGGAGCTGTTGTCTGCTCCCTTCTGCCTTGGTGGTGGACTGACTCAGTCTGATCCTAGCAAAGCTTCATCTTCTGGGAGGGTTATAAGCAGGGAGGGTCTGTTGGGTTTATTGAGCATTGTTTTGCTCAGGTGAAGCTTCCCTCTCGTTCACGCTGGCAGGGGCTCTGGGGGGTGCTGAGTTACCCCTCTACTTGTGAGGCCAGCACTGAAGGAGTTGAATTAGGATCAGTCTTCTGGTGCTGGGGGCTTTGTGTGCAGCCCCTGGGAACTGAGCAGGGCTGCTAACAGTGCAGTGTCCCAGCTGGAGACAGCTTCACCAGCTTGGAGAGAGATATTTTTTTCTTCCCAGCTCACAGCACTGCCAAGCAGAAGGTAAAGTCATGAGAGGAATTGGAGGGGGTAAGCAGGGTGGGAGGGAGCTCTGCCTCTAACCAATTCCACCTGTTCCTGTGCACACAGACTTGCTCTAATTTCTGGCCATCTGTATTTTTACTTTACGCTCTGCCTCAGAGTCTCCTCCAAAAGGTTTTTTAAATTACTTTCCCAGCCTCCTCCTTGCAGAGAAAGCAGCTGATTAGTGGCTCCCCCTATTTAATTTTCCTATCTAGACTAATTATTTCTCTTGATGGTCTATTTATCAGGCTAGTTTCCCTTCTGGGCTGTTTTGCTCTGTGATGCTTTTCCAAAGAGGGGAGGAAGGGTAAATAAAAAACAGACAAGCAAAGTAGATGCAACTCCATCTACATTGTTTCTTATTAAAATGAATACTAAATTCATTTTAGCATTGGGCCACCATTCTCCACAAAAGACCCCATCTTCCCCTTAATTTCACTGGTTTCTTATTGCTTCATTGGCCATTCACTGTTTCTGCATAGCTGGGACTTCAGCTCTGTGTTACCTGCCCTGCGTTCCAGTGCTCTACAAGATCTTGGCTATTCTGAAATGTTTGGTCTCATAGACTTATGCCATGATCCAGTGGTGGTCATCGAGCCTCAAGCCCACCAGACATATGAGCTCTCATAACAAAGCAGGGTCTGTACTGTGGCCTTGCTACCTAGAGAGTAGGGTGTTGTTCAGAGACTGACAGGATGCTTCAGTCTCTCCCTTCCCAAGTTATATCTAGGTACTGAACTATCCAAGCAGTGTCTTATTTCCTTAAAAAGTTTGTAATTTTACAGATACACGTACCCGAAGTGGGAGATTTTGCACCCAGTGACTGAGCAAGAGTCCTGGGACATGACAGTCAAGTTTAACAGAGTGGTCTTGTTTGGGAAGAAAAGGGGTCTAAAATGGGTCTCTTGCTTCTCAGGTGAGTCTGATGTCTCACAAAGCCAAGTTATCAGGGTATTTTTCTGTGTTGTGAGGAGCCAAACTCATGGAGAAGGCTACTGAATGAGAGTCCTGTAGGCCATAGGTTCCTCTGGCTTGTAACATGGATCCCAATGCATTGCTTAGTAAAGCAAAAACCTCTTCCCCTGCTCATAACATCTTCAAACTTCATTGCTCCTTGGAGTCCAGTTTACAAATACCAGCATTTTTTCATGCATCAGCTGTACTGTCAAGATGAGGACTCTAAGGCTGGGAATTGCCCTGGCTGCTGGGGATCCACTGCACTGTCAGGCAGGGAGCACTTGACATTTCTGAAAGGTGTCCCCACTTGTACTTGGGGAGAACCAGAGGATGTCCAGAGTGGGTAGGCCTACTGCCTGCGATGGCCTTGAGTTAGAATGGGTGTCACAAATAGCACAGGCAGGGCGGACAGGAATCTCCAGGACTAATGTGGGATGCCTTCAGAGACTCTTTTCCCTCAGTTGATTTTCCTAGTGCTCCATAGACAGTTTAGGACAGAGGTTGGGATAGAGAGGCTCCAATTGCTCAGACAATGTTCAGCCTCAGGAGAAAGGGCACCTTATCCAAAGTACTCTGCTATCCATTAAACACACTTCACTTTCTCAGGACCCTACCAGTGGGCAGATGTCTTCCAGTCCCTTCAGCAAGGGATAAGGCAGGGCTAGTGATGCAACTTCGCTTTCCCTTGAGCAGGCCCACGCTGGGTTCTGGATGTGCTGAAGATTTCTAGGAGTATAGCTAGAATGTACGATTTTCTGAAGTACCTTTCCTTGAACTGCTCTGAACTTCAGGAGGTGCGCATGTGGAACAGGTTATTTTAATTCTAGTGGCCCCAGACTATGGGCTGTCCACCCTCAGTGTTTATTACTGACTTCCTTTCTCAGGTGGGAGTGGGACTGGGATCTCCTAAAGGGGCAGTTGTGGAGAGCCATTGGGTCAGCTCTAGTCTTGGAGCAGAGAGCCCCAGAGATTGGAGCCGAACTCATCTGCTGTAATTTTGGTTCATTTTACTTCATGAGCAGATTGTGCAGTAAATGTCTTCTTAAATCGGTTCAGAGGCAAATGCCTCAGGACTGCAGAATTTCAATGTCCCTTGCTGGAATTTCTTCATAATGCATCATATAGACCATACATGTAAATGTCTGGTGCTGCCATTGATGACCTGGGCAAATGAATGATATAGGTATATTGCTGTTGCTCTCATATTTTCATCCTCTTAACAACATAAATTTTCAGTGTTTTAAGAATTCCTCCTTTCCTGACACACTGGAGAGGAAACATATTTTGTGCTTCTGGTTTACAATATATGGAAAGCTGATGTTTTTATAAAGGTGTGTTACACTTCTTGGCAGTTAGCAGGCCCATGCATCTTGATATCTTATTGTATGAGGGTCCCAGCAGGCCAGTAACTCCTGTCACTTGTCTCTCATGCTCTTTCAAGGCAGAGTGACTGCAGCAAAGGCACAACTAATGACAGCAATGGCAATATTATCTCCTTCATCTCTCTTTCTACCTGATGTACCATTTGGCTTGGGTTTTGGTCTAAATTTACTGCAGCAAAAGGGAGTTGTTCTTTTGGTAGGATGGTGTAGATGCTTCGAGTTTACCTGGGTTCAGAAAGCAACTGGAGAAATTCATGGAAGAGACATTCACCAGGGTTGTCTCCATTCTTGGAGGTGTTCAAGACACAAATGTGCAAGTCCTGAGCAACTTGATCTACTTAGACCTGCTTTGAGCAGGGTTTGGACTAGGTGACCCAAAGACACTCACAGGAACAAACTGTTGTTATAGGATGCTGGGAAAGTATTCTGCAGAGTGTTGCTCCAAGACCGACCCTGTTTTTAAAGTTTCTCCTCCCCAATTGCTTGACTCTTGGCTAGTGCCAGAGACGGGGTACAGGGTGAAGGAGTCCCTTGGTGAACTTGGTTTGGTTTTACTCTTTTTATTATTCTGGAATGTTATGTTACAGATGTTGTGGGTTGTCAAAAATTTGTTCCATTAAATTCATGAGCAGGATAACTTACTTAAACCAGGCATCTTTTGTATGATTAAGCATGTATATTTAACAAGTAGCATATTAAACACTGCAACATGTTTCCTTTGAGATTTCTTATGTTTTTATCTTTTTATTCCTGCCTTTGGGGCAATATGTGGAGACCCTTGTCTTTTTCCAAAGCTGTTTAAGGCCGCCAAACCCAGTTCCCTGTTGAGCTTAAAAAAATGGCTACTTATATTCTTATGCTTTCTAAACTTTGTCTTTGGTTTTTGGTGTTTGTTTTTTGGGGATTTGTTTGTGTTTGGTTGTTTGTTTTTTTTTTTACCAACTGTACCTCACTTTCCAGTTCCTTCTTTGGCAAGGTGGGCAAAGGTGGCAGTGAGTGGCTTTTTGCTCTACCTGGGGTGAAAAATCACCCTCAGATAATTCGTCTTAGCTATAAACGTGCTAAATTTATGGCCATGGCAATCTCTTCCTGGAATAAAGTCCAGCATCCAGAGCCATCCTGTTGAATGTGATACTGCCTATAACCCTCTTTCCAAAGGTGGATGTTTACACTGCAGGGTAGTGAAGGAAGGGGCTATGTTAGAGATGAATCAAGTGACGATGTATGGGGAAGTTCAGCTCTGAAGACCATGGACATCTGCTCCGTTTGCTTCTTCTGTTCCCTAGTCAGACTGGAAAATGGTAGGACTTGAAAGGATGTTGTTCAATGTACACAGCCAGCTCTTCAGCCCCAGTGAAAACCTCACATGTTTTAACATGTGTCCATTGCTTCTTGCCCTATCACTGTGAACCTCTGAGAAGAGTCTGACTCTGTGTTTTGTGTATCCTCTGATAAGGTAGCTGCTGGCAGCAGTAAGGCCTTGCCTGTCCCTTCCCTCCTTAAAGCTGTCCATAGAATCATAAAATGGTTTGGGTTGGAAGGACATTTAAAGATTATCTAGTTTCTCTGCCATGGGCAGGGACCCCTTCCACTAGCTTAGGTTGCTCCAAGCCCTGTCCAGCCTGGCCTGGGACACTGCCAGGGATGGGGCGTCCACAGCTGCTCTGGGCAGCCTGTGCCAGTGCCTTGCCACTACTGTCATAAATAATTTCTTTGTTATATCCAGTATCTGTATCTACCCTCTTTAAGCTTAAAACCACTACCCCTTGTCCTGTCACTACAGGCCCTGGTAAGAAGTCTCTCTCCACCTTTCTTCTAAGCCCTCTTTAAGTATTGAAACACTGCAATAAGGCCTGTCAGAACTAGACCTGGTTCTCTCAGCCTCTTCTCATAGGGCAAGTGTTCCAGATCTCCAGCCATCTTGGGGCCTCCACTGGCCTCTCTCTATGATGTCTGTGTCTTTCTTTCACTGGGGAGTCCCACACTGGACATGATTCTCCACCTGTGGTCTCACAAATGGAGGGGAAGGGTCATGTCCTTGGACATGCTGCTGCACTCTTGCTAATCCAGCCCAAGATGCAGATCCTATGGGAACATGATTGGAATTCAACACCTAATGGATTTGGCTTCAATAAATAAGTGCTCTTTCTACAGGAATTTAAGGAACAAGCTGTTTGGGTAGGCACTTTTCTCATTGCTTATTCTTGCTGTAGCAAGCATACAACCTGAGATACAGAAAACCTTGAGGCAGCTTATCTCTGCTTCGGATTCTCTGGAAAGTAAAGAAACCTCTGTCTTTTAGTCTCATTGTGCAAACAACAACAATCATTTGCCCTTTTTCCTTGGTTTATGGAGATTTTGAGTCTGTAGAGCAGGACTGTAAGACCAGGAGTCCTACTACAACTTGGGGAACCCACAATGCGAACGTGACCAAAGGCACAGGTAGAACAGTTTCCACTGGGATGCCTGGCTGTTGCATGTGATACAGGCAGCTGGAGCTGTTCATTCATGTGACACATGAAGACGTGGCTGCTGTAACAGCCTGTATGCAGGGAAGAGTCTGAAAGTGTGGATTCACAGTCCCATAATGTGAATCAGCCTGAACCTTCCCGGAAAAATAGTCGATTTTTTGTTTAGCCATAAAAAATCCAACAACCTCTTTTGTTCCGGAAACCTCTGGGCATATTAAACGAAACCAGATACTTGAGGGTGGGGGTGTTGGGGGAGAGAGGCATACAGGAAAGCAATCAAAATCTACTGGAGGAATTTCTCCTTTCTGGAAGAACATAAACCAGTAACAGAATGTAAACAACCCGCCATATGTAACTTGTAAATCAGAAGTAAAAGGAACAAGTTCCCAGCAAGCCATTGTGAACGGTTGGCTGTTGAGTTTTTTTATTTTTGTTCTTCTTGTTTGATTTAATTTTAAAATTGTTGTTGTTTTCCCTCCTTTTCTTGCTCCCCCAAGATGAACCACAAGCCGAACTCTTAAAGCCTGGCCTCCTAAGTGGTGCCTGAAATAGTCACAGTGTATTAATTTTGCAGCGGCTGTAGCACAGGGTTTAACAAGGTCTGACAATGGTTCCTCCTGAAATCATGCCAACAGTGTTAGTTGGTTAGGACAAGGCTGAATTCTCTCCCTGAATTAATCACTCACCTGTGCTAGCTGGTGTATGAGCCGGGCAGTTTTCTTCTTCTTTATTTAGCCTGCAAAGAGTGGTACTGTTGGAAAGGAGAGAGATCTCTTCTTAAAGACTCTTGGGAGCAGATGTTTTGCAGCTTAAAAATGGCTTCAGTTTTAACAAATACAAAGCAGCTCTATACTTTAGAAGACCTCCTTTCCACCCAAATAGCTTTTCTAACTGAGAAGAGAAAAAAAACACACAACCAAACCACTGGACTTTTAAAAGCAAGTAGAAGTCTGATAGAGTAATCCATGGACCTATTGGTCTTGTGGTACACGGTGGACTCCAGGGGACTGAAGAGGCCAAGTTTGATGCCATTCACCAGAATATCCACATGTTCTTTCTCAATTTACAGCCATGTCACCTATATGCAGCCTGGATATGAATTAGGACCTGAGCCCTGGGAGGCAGGATGGGTTTGGCTGTGAAAGACTGATGATACGTGTTTTGTCCTACAATGCATTTCTATGTTTTTTTAAATGGATGGAAAATAGGATTTTTTTTAAAAAACTTGTGTTGTATGTTATCAGATACACCAGTTTTTTCTAGCACCCGTACCTTGATCTCAGAGAAGAGGTGCATTCACAAGATGGGCTCTGATCTCCAAGCGTGATGCAAATTAATAGGAATGAAACAAGAGTGATGTTTTGACTTTTTAGTGTCTACAAAGAGCAAAGAGCAAACTGCATTTATGAACACAGTGTCCTGAAGACAAAGGCTAAAAGAGATAATCTCTTTTTACTTTTCTCCTGAGTTAAAATGAACAAAGCCCTCTCATTGTTTGTTGTTGTTGTGAAACTGGGGAACAAAGAGGCAAACCCAGCTCCTGGAACATTTAGGGACTTCACCTCATACCCATTTCAAAGACACGTCCCTGTAGCTGAGCTTGCAAGTAGAGTTTAGCCAGAGAACATGGCTCATTTGCATGATTTCATCTCTCCCCCTAAAATGCGGGTATTTGTAGTAATTTATTAAAATGGCAATTAGCACTGATCCTTTCCGGTATCAGCTGCTGTACTGTCAAGGAGATGGTTACAGCTTCGGAAATCCCCCCACCCACCACTTCGTGTTTAGGATCACTACCTGCTCAAGGCAATTCTTAAACTTCAAGCAGATTTGTAAAGGCTTTCTCAGAGCCTTGTCTGCCCTTATCATGACAGCTTCAATACACTGTGTACCTGACAAGATTGTGCATGAGATTAAAGGTGGGGTGGGAAGCAGGATGGTGAGGGGCTCGTCAGACTCATCTTGTTTAAGCTAGAAAGGTCATTTAGCTTTTGGGCTCCTGTAGGTAGCAGACTGTGACAGGCTGCAGATGAAATCCAAGAGCATGCTTATGCTGCTCTCCCCCACCAAACGAGCTGTTTGAATGGCAGGCATGAAAGAAACTGGGCATCCTCCTTGCTCATCAGAAAGATGGAGCCACTGGGGACAGCTTCTGAGTCTATGAAAGCAGCATTGCTCTTGTTCAGTGCTGTGGCACAGAGCAGGCTTGACTGATGCTTTTTGAGGTGTGCAGGAACAGGGGCTGCAGCCTGGCTAGGACCAGTGTCCTCCAACAGAGACATGCAACAGGTCCCCCTCTCCATCTTGCCCTTATGGACAGTTTTGGTCTGTAGCAGGTCCCTCAGGTGATGGTAGCAGTAACAAGGGACTGTGTGCATATCAAATAATGATTCCAGGGCTTGCAGCAAACCCAGAGAGGGGTTAGCTGCTTAGACAGTGTTGAGGCTGTGCTGAGCATGGAGTTGGAGCTCAAACCATGGAGTCTGCACCCTTTTCACTCAGGTCTTCAGTGTTACTCTGGGCTGAGCAGCACAGGGAACCACAGGGAGCAGGAGAGGTAGGCAGTGGGGATAAACCAGTGCTGCTGCCTGTGGGGACCAGTATGTACATCTTCAGGACAAGACATGATGTTCCCCAGGTCTCAATAACTCTGCTGAGGAGCACCCAGTTAACAGGAGAGTAGTTGTGATAGCGTGGCTACGCTGTGGTTCGGGGAGATGAATCCTGCCCAAAGGGAGAACACCAAACCCCATAATAATTAAAGAATCATTGAATGGTTTGGGTTAAAAGGGGTCTTGAAGACCTTCTAATTCCAACCCCCTGCCATGGGCAGGGACACCTCCCACCAGCCCAGGCTGCTCCAAGCCCCGTCCAACCTGGCCTGGGACACTGCCAGGGATGGGGCATCCACAGCTGCTCTGGGCAGCCTGTGCCAGCGCCTCACCACCCTCACAGGGAAGAATGTCTTCCTAATAGTTAATTTAAATCTCTCTTTCAGTTTAAAACCATTACCCCTTGTCCTATCACTACATGTCCTTGTAAAGAGTCCCTCTCCAGTTTTTAAAATGCTATTACTGTTCTGGCCCTTGTTGCCGAGATGTGTTTTGCAAGTGTGGGAAGCATCTGCTCCCACTGACATTTCTGCTTTGCCAGTGCCCTCACCCCATTCTGTCCCTGGTATTGGTGTGGGGACAGTGTCCTGTTCACACAGCACCGGGTGGAGGTGTGTGCACAGCTGGTGCTCAGGAGCTTTCACAAAAGCAAATATGATTTGGAAAGGTTCGTCTGGAAAAGCTAGAAAACAGAAAAGTAAAGCAGTGGTTCAACCAGACATCACAAATGTGAACAACATGTGTTTTTGGGGCAAGTCTTTTAAGGTCTTTAATTTTTAAAAAAAAACTATTATCCAATACATTTTTAGCTTCAAAACATCATTGGAACTATTTCTATTTGAACTGAACTGTTTCCCTTAAGAACTGAATGATTTTTCTGGTTTGGTGGTTTTTTGGGTTTTTTTTGTTTTGGGTTTTTTTGTTTTTTTTTTTTTTTTTTTTTTTTTTAAATGTGAGACTAAGGCAATATAATCAAAGCAATTTTCTGAAATGAGTTGAAGAACTACTTCAATAAACTCGAATCAGCTTCTTTTAGCCAAAAGCGGAGCTGAAATGTATGACCTGACCCTAACAAGAAGCATTATGAAAGTTCAGACACAATTAGAAAAGCTTAGCCAATATGGTAATAAAACCAGTAAGGAGAGGACTCTGCGTAAGAGGTAGTGTGGAAATATGTGTTTCCTTCTTGGGTGTTGTTCATGTTGATGCTGCATAACCCATTACTCAGACAAGAATTTTTCAGCCCACTGGGGTCTGTCTGTGATCCAACATTATCTCTTACAATTATCTAGAAGGAAATATAAAGTTCTTGGTAAAGACTTTCAAATGGTGCAATCCTGACAGAGAGGTCAAGTATGGACAGGACAGTTATACGAGGTGATTGTGATGACTTGGTAGAAAATCTTCTCTTGATTGTGTTAATGCAGCCAAGGGCAAGTTTACGCTTCTAAAGAGCTTACAAAAGGAGACGGTGTTTTGGAAGGCAACAGCTCTGGGAAGGCTTGGGATCAACAAGAGATAACAAACTGCATGTATACAAATTATTGTAAACAGCAGGAAATCCGTCAACTGTCCACTGCCCCTGTGGTGGCTGGGCAACTGGTGAGGACAAAGTGTATGGCAAAAGACATCCAAGGTGAACTGGGGATGAGCTTTTGAACTGGAAGGACAGTGGGTGGGTGGAGTGGGGTGGGGAATCTCCATCCTGAAGGACTGTGGTATCTTGCAGGAACAAATTGTCCTGCAAGCACTCAGCTGAGCTTTCCTGAATCCTCTGGGCTTGGAGCTGGCTGGCTTTGTTTTCTGAGAACGCTGAGCTTTTTGGCTTGGAAGTCTTTTCTTGTCCCTGTAGAAATGAGTGTGTATGTGTGTGTGGAAGGTCCCTGTCTGAAAACCAGTTTAGCCGACTGACGTGCTATGGTAAAATTAGTCAGAGATGCTGGGAATACCATAGGGTATAATGTTCTCACTGGGGAATTGAGAGTTTTATACAATAACCTTTTCTCTTTAAGGAACTTTTTTTCTTGGAAAGCCCAAAATATCCAGGTGTTCTTTTTTCCACTGCATTCCTAAAAATGTTTAAATGTGTCTTGCTTTCTCTTCCCTTGCTGAAGGTAAGAAATCTTTTTGGCTATGTCTATACCAATAAAATAGATGTGCCTGGGACTGTTCTCTGGTCCTGAAGCCAACAGGCACAGGGCAGCCTATGTCCACACTACTGGGCTCTCTTGTCCTCTGAAACAGGGTGGCTGCATCCCAGCTGGCTGTTGGGGATGGTCCCTGGCTCAGACTAGCTCCTGTGTAGGCATCATTTGGGCTGGCCCAAAACTGTGCCAGGGGCTGTTGTAGGAGCATGATAGTATAGATGGTGGTGTTCCTGTGCCTGGAAATACTCCCTGACACTATTTAATTTACTAGTGCAGATGTAGCCTTTGTGTGTTAGCAGGACCTAATACTCTCTGGTGGGACACGGCTGCTGTGATAAATAGTGATTGAGGTGAAGCAAAGTCAAAGGATGCAGCGAGCTGCCTCATTGTGCCGTGGTGAGTGTTAGCACTTGTCTTCTGTTTCCTGACAGATTCATCCAGGCGCTGGAGTCACAAGAGGGGGGAAAAGATCAATCCCTGTCTATTCTCAGTATTGACACAGATGTATTTCTTAGTCATGAACTGACAGAGGCAATATTAGCATACATCTATTCTTGAGAAAAAATTACCACTTTTGTGGGTATCTTTTGTTTCTTGGGTCAGGCCGTTGGCTGGTCTGAATCAGAAGAGTGTTGCCAATGCCAGGAAATTATACTAGTTTCTACCACTTGAGATTCTGGCCAAGGGTGTGCAGTCACTCCAGTTTGCTTTGTGCTGTGAAGCGGTGGTAAGCAGCAGCTTTGAGGATGTATTTCAACTGCTGTAGGCGTTACAAAAAAAAAAAAGAAAAAAGAAAAAAGAAAAAAAAAAGACTCAGTATCTTCTCTCTGGAGCCTCTGGACTCTGATTTTATATTAGAGATGGTGGAAAAAAAGTTGCCTTGAAGTTTAGGTAAGATATATACAGAAAAAGGTCATGCTCAGAAGACATAGTAGTGGTGACTAACCTGGGACTTGTTGCTTCCCTCCACCACCTCTAGTGCAGTTCAAGCCTGGCAGCCCTTACCTAACAGGAGCTCTGAACACAACCTTGCCCCTTTTCCTCGCGAGGACAT
The DNA here is from genome assembly GCF_023634085.1 of Falco cherrug. Taxonomy (NCBI): domain Eukaryota; kingdom Metazoa; phylum Chordata; class Aves; order Falconiformes; family Falconidae; genus Falco; species Falco cherrug. The sequence continues at coordinate 39,376,263 of NC_073697.1, read as the reverse complement.
TCCCAGTACTGTGCCATGGACTGCTGCAACACCTGCTTGTTCTCTTTGTCTCAGCAGAGCAGTCAACAACTTGGGGCACAGCATCTCCTCTCCTCAAAGGCAGCCATGTGTGCCTGGGGTGGGAGCCTCTGAAGGGAAATGTTTTTTTTGCAGCTCCACCTTTTCACTTCATCAGGGTTTTGTTCCTTCCCAAAGGATGATCCTGGAGCCCTCGCTGTTACTGGGGAACCACCTGGATCTGCAGGACATGTAGGAACTTAACTGGTGTTGAAAGCAATGTGATTTACTTGCATTTCTTTAGGGTGCTGGTACCTCATTCTGTACGACTGAAATCAGTGAGAAGTGCAGGCACAGGCTCAGGCCCTTGAAGCTTATGAATGTTACAGGAATGAGTCCAAGAGAAAGCCCTAAAACAGATGACTAGATAATTTCTGACAGTTAATGACCTACTAGAAGATCTGAGAGCTTAAGGGCTCTTCATCTAGGAACTCATTAAATGCCAGACCCATTAGCTGTCATTACTGCTCTTACTATTTTTGGATATGTAGAAATGTTCAGAAAAACAAAGACCTTTCTGAAATGCTGTTGAAATTGGGGGTATAGCTGTACCTTGCTGCCCATGCACTGAGGGTGATCAGGGTCTCACTTGTATCAGGTTCATCCTGAGAAGTTTCAGTGGGATCCATTTTGACTGGATACTGCCCTGAGATGTACATCTGGTCCTAGGGCACAAGTAAAACCATAGCAGGACTTTTATTTTCAACATTCTTCCAGTTTCGACCTCTAATTCTAAGGTGCAGTTGTGGGCCATGAAACCCCTGATCTATTTTCAACAAGATTTCACATATTTTCATGAAAAAGGTATACAGCTCATAATTTCTTCTGCAGATGAGACATGCAGACCAAACACATTTGTTGGATATTTTCCTTTGTCTCAGTTAAGATTAAGGAAAGAACACTGGTATTTGGAATCGTAACAATTAAGCTCTAACTTTCCTATTCTCTATGTAATTTTCATACCATTAAAAATACTCAGATTTCAGATACACAGTACCATAACAGTACAACGCTCACAATTGCTATTTCCTGAATAAGGCATAGATATTAAGCAGTTGCAGTGTCTGCAGGGTTTTGCTTACCTGTGTTAATGCAGCAGTTTGAAAAGAACATTGCTCTGAATCTCTTCTGCCATCACTGACACACTGGTGTAACTGTGCTTGACTTAAAGGTGTTACACTAGTGTGAATCCAAGTTGACCTGGGAGTTGGATGGAGTAGCTCTGGTTTCCTACCAAGACTGAAGAACACAAGGCCATTGGCAGGCTTTCATGGTCCAGGGCAATTTACTGCTGGTTAAATGGCTAATGGCGTTGAAAGTTGGGACCCTGTTTCAATTACTTTTATGATAGAGGAAAAGTGCTGCTTGCCAGTGGCAGGAGATCCTTTCCAGACCTAAATTCCCCAGGCAGGAGAATTTCCCTGTTCTCTGTGGAGCTGTGCCAGGATGGAAATAGTGAATTCAGGCTCTGGGACCTGTGCTTTGTAACCCTGATACCCTTTCCTTAAGACTGCCATTGTGTGGGGCATACAACAAGCTTTGGGGAGAGACCATCCAGTGGTGGAGAAGGGCTGGAAGGAGCCACAGCTTTTTGTACCACTCACCCCAGATGATGAACTTGCTTTGCTCAGAGATGAGCAGTGGTGAATGTTGTGCTTTGGTGGATCTCTGAAGGTCCAAGAAGTGAACTGAGAGATCGTGTTGACATTTTGCCTTGTAGCTCAGCATGGCCATGTTGGGCCTCCATGTAATACACACCCTTTCATTTGGGGAAATGAAAGGACTTGTTCAAGGTCATATGGCAGAGCTGAGAACAGACCTTAGCCTCTGGGCTCCCACTTCCAGGCACTGGATATCAGACCTGGCCTCTTCCAATGGCTTATGAGATGATTCCCCATTTCTCCTTCATGAAGCTGTCCTGACTCTTCTGCACCGAGCAGACACAACTTCCTTGGTCCTGTTCCCACAGTAACAACTGTTGCCTTTGGCTTTGGTTCAAAAAGGCTTGTGGGTGCTGAAGTCCTGTGGCAATCAGCAGGAGTGTAAGGCCAAAATGCCTTTTTGGAGCTGGGTCTCTGTCTCTGCTTTGAGAAGCTGTCTTGTTTCTGCTGGAGTTCATGTGGCTGGTGGGAGGCTCTGAAGGTTCAGAGATGCTGGTTTTTTTGGTTAAAAGATAAGAGTGTCTATCTGTTGTGTCTACCAGCTGGTTAACCAGGCAGCCAAACAGACTCAATCAAATAGCTGTGGCTTTTTCTACTCAGTGCAATGCTGGGTCATTGAAACGAGCTTCACTTTACTTTTCTTTCCCATGTAGCTTCTCAGATGTAAAACTGATTTTACTAGTTATAGGGAGGGATCTGACAATAAAAACTGTCTCTGCTTAACCAACAGGTCTTCCCTCCATTATTTTTTTTTTTTTGGGGGGGTGGGGGGGCGGGCAGGTAGGGGGTGTCACTGTCCTCATGAGAGCGAGCTCTTAGTTTGGCTGGGCAATGGATAAACCAGGCAAGATCCATGTGGTTTCATACATTGCTCCTGGCACAGAAATATCTGATGCCAACATGCAGCATGGCACAGTGGATGTGAAGCCTCCATGATATGTTTTACCTTTCCCAAGGCTTCATTTCATGCCAGCAGGAAAGAAGCAGTGGGTTTTGGCAGGTACATCCCCATCCACTGATGAAACAGCACCTTGACACTGAGACAAGTCTGCTGTGTGATGTGCCTTTTCAAAAAAGGGAGATCAGGTTTTAGATTTTTATTTCAAGATGACAGGCTGGTATAGAAAACTTGCCCCAAGTTAAGTGATGAGAAAGCACTAATAAGTTATTCTCCCCCCCCTCAAAAAAAAAATCCCTACAAAAGAGGGCCGGGTTTTTTAGTTGTTTTTTTTTTTTCCCCTTCAGCCTGCAATGCAAATAATGAGGGCTTGAAGGTCCCTTTCCTGTGCCAGGGGAGCAATGGATCAGGAAAGGCGAGCAATGAAAAGGAAAAGGTGAAGTGACTCTAACAGTGGGAAGCAGCAGGAGCTCCTGTGCCCCAGAGAGAGGGTTGGAAACCTGCCCATCTCTGACTAATATATATATAGTTAGTTATTCCCCCCCAGAACCGGGACCTCTCCCAGGAGCTGTTACAGATAAGATTTGCAGGAATGCTTCTTGGTAACTTTGCCTTGCCACCAAGCAGCTCTAGTCAGTTCTGCAAAGTCCACCCCATGTAGCCCTTGGTTCAGGTTTCTTCTGGGCCCCTCATAGCTCCCTGTTATAATGATTTTTTTTTTTTTTTCTGTTTTAAATGCAAAGTGCCTGGAACACACAAGGACTGTGTTGTAGCCTGCTGAAGAGCTGATTTTGCAGCATACTGTGAGGTGTGTTGTGGGGGTGTAGGGAGGTGTCTGCAAAGGTTGGATGGCTGTGGAGGATGAAGAGTGCCAAACCTGAGAGACACTCATCTATACAGTGCACAGGGAGAAAAACCTGAAGCAAAACACCCTTACAACTGTGCCTGGGTTTCATCTCAGAGGACACTGGTTCATCCCACACAGAGGCAGGAAGAAGCTAACATATGTGGGAGAGGGGATAACCAGAGGACCATGACCTAGGGGCAAACCAGTTTGCTGAGCCACTGATGGTTTAGATGTTCATAGTGGGTATCTAGAGCTGGCAGGGACCTCAAGGGACTGTCTCAAGACTGTGGCCTGAGTAGTGTTCAGTTGGCGGAGTTGGACATCCCTACCAGCCCAGCTGCAGCAACATGCGTGGGCTGCAAATGTGCCTGAGAAGCAGGATAAATCAGGCTCTGCCAAGCCCCTCCTTCCTCCTTCTCTGGGTGGCTCCTCTGAACCTGCCTTTGGTGTCATGGTATGGGGCAGATACCCCCTGAGGGACTTATGGGAAGAGAAACTATTTCTAAAAGTACCAGAGGGATGTAGGAGCCTGATAACCCTCGGTTTCTGCTGTCAGCATTGCCTGTGATGGAGCAGGGTGAGGAGCAGGCAGGGCTGTTCCATGTTTTGGCAATTGTCTCTCTTCTCTCTGGGCATAGCCCTTGCCTCTTGCATCTCTTATCTCATGTGTGTTTTATTTCCCCACATGGAGTACAGCTGGGGCAGGAGGTTTATAAGCAGGAAGGCATTTCCCCTCCCTGAGTATGGCTTGGGAAAGGGGGAGGGAGAAGGGAGGTGATTTTGTGGCTGACAGACCAAGGGGATCCAACGTGCCAAGCTGCATCTGTGGTTCCTGAGAAATCAATTAGTGAGGGAGGGGAGGGGTGGTTGGCAAACCACACGATTGAAAGGAAAACATTGCAAAAATGAGATGGAGGGATGTTTTGAAGAAACGGCACTGCTGGAAGATGTGAGAGAGTGGCTTTGTTTGGTAGTGGGTCTGTGTGAGAGAGATGCTCACCAAAGGTTAATCAAGACCTGGTAGAGAAGGCTGGTCTAGGATCTGGGAAGCAGGCTGCTAATAAAAGAGACCGAGAGACCGCACTCATCCTGTGCTGAACAATATAACCCAGTATCTGTGGTATGCAGTGGCAGAGATTGGGGAAAACGCACATTTGGCATCATCACAGTGTTTTGCAAACTCCATTAGAGTTTTTGGGCTTTTTTTTTTTTTTTTTTTTCCAGACTTCAGTCCCTCCCTACAAGTCTGGAAGGCTTGAGCTGATCTATCCTAGTATTTTGAAAATGAATGTGTCCAGAGGCAGTTAAGTATGTTTCTGATGCTCCCCAGTGTGGAAATGGAGCATATTGGAAAGGCCCTTGGATGGACAGCCAGCATGGGCAGCAGTCATAATGAGGGAACTTCCCTGCCACTAGTCCTTGCTCCTTGGACGGTGCAATTATCTTATATTAAATAAATGTTTTGGTCCAGGTCTCTCCATTTCCAGTCAGAAACCTCATCCCTGGTTTGGAGGGTTTTGAACTCCTTTCTGTTTCACCAGAAGGAAGATTTGTGTTTTTGGAATGTGACTCACTACTGCAGGAGTGAGGAGTGGGGCTGATGCCGACAGTGATTATACTCATTGAATTTCTCATCCCTCAGCCTTGCTCTGGCAGACTTACACATGTGGTTAGGTGGAGAGCTGGACCAGGGAACTGATATGGCTAAAAACTGCCCTTGTCCTGCCAGTATGGCTCACCAGTCTTGCTTGCCATGCGGTTTGTGAAATCTTCTGCTGGCAACAAGGTGAGGTAGAAATATGTGACTAGGGGTCTGCTGGAGATGTGGTGACTCCTAATACCAGCAGCCTACTCTAAGAGCAGCTTGAAGGGACAGTAGAGCTGAGCCCGGTGTCAGATAAGTAGGCTGCACTGCTACGGGGTGGCATATATGACCCTTAGTCTTCCCCCCAAGCAACAAGCAAAAGGGAACTGAATCCCCATTTCCATCACCTGGGGCAATTGCTCAAACCACGGGCTTGGTTTCCCCCCCCCTTTCTCTTTTTCATACCACTGCAACGGTGCCATGGGGACAAGAGCGTACACTACCTTTGGGAGGAAGCTCCAAGGCATAGGGAACCCGTCTGTGGTTGTGGTGGTGCATGAAGCACCTGCAGCTCTGGTGAGGAGGGAGACTTGAGATGAGGCCCCAGGCTCCTTGGCTGGGGGATGTGCCCTGTTGAGCACCTTGCTTGCCTTGGGCACTGCAGGAAGGTTTGAAACGCCATCTCAAGCTTGATAATTGGGAAACCAGGCCCTCAGGGCTGAGCGCTGTAATGTTTTGGTGACTTTCACGAATAAACTTGTCTGTCATCCATATAGCAATGGCAGCCATGTGTACAGAAGTGTCCCCATGCCTTTATCTGTATTGTTATTCTCAAAGAAAACATACCTCCAAGCTCCTTCCTGGTTCAAGTACCCAACTTGTAGGGTTTGTCTGGCCTGCTTGTTTTCACTATGATTTTCCTCCTCTTATTAAATTCCTCCAGAACCTTTTCTTAGGGTCTTTCAAACCACTGCTTGTATGGTTCCTGGGAGATGAACCTGCTGACAAGGGACCAAGCCAATGTGTGGTGGGGCAGAAGGGGGAAAGTGTGTGCATGGGTCTGAGGGAGGGAGAGGACTTGGGAACGAGAGCTGCCGATGCTGTGATAGTGTCCCTGTGTGAGACAGAGCTTGTCTGTGGGTGTGAGAAAGGAATATTTGGAAGTGAGCATGCGTGGGTGTGAGGTGTGTGTGAGAGTGTGCATGTGTTTCCATCCCCACACTTTGAAAACCTTTTTGGAGCACTGCAGTGTTCAAACAGGCCCCAGTTCCCAAAATAATCAACCCACCTTGAAAAGTTACGAAGTCTGCGGACACCTAGGGGGACAGGTTTCCTAGCTGTGCCTTGTAATGCATTTGAAGCAGCTTGTGCTGGCTAATGCAGCTGTGCTGGCTGCAAGAAGGTGCGCTGGAGGTCAGGGCAGGTACAGAGGGACGTCTAGGGGAGCCCAGCATCTGCTTCTCACTCCACTGGTCTCCTCTTGCCAGGGCTTTCACAGCTTCTGAGAGGTGGAGAAACCTATCTCCTACCTCTCTTCTACCACTGCCCATTGGGCTTCCTGATGGAAGAGGTATGATTAGAGACCCATGGGGTAGGGGCTGGGATATAGATGACCTCACAGACTCCCTTAGGAGAGTGAAGTTGTCCTTATTATGTTGCTGTGATAGGATGTTTTTTTTTCCCTCTTCCAGAGTCAACGCTGCACTCCTAAAGCCAATGCAAGCACTGCATGCTTTTTGGAGCTGTGTCCCTGGTCTAAAATGCATGGGCAGCACGTACAACATGTAAACACTTTCTATCCAAAGCCATAGGTGTGCTGGCATCACTGCAAGGAGATTGGGCTTCTCCTCCTGTGTCAGCAGTTCTTCACCTCGCCAGCCCCAACATGTGTTCACAATGGGGGAGATGTGTGCTCAGGTCCCTTTTCCACCAGGAAGCATCCAAGCCACATCTCCCACCGCACTGTCCTACCACCCTCCTGGAGTGATGTGGGGAGGTGGCAGGTGCCTCTTTGCTCACTCTTCCCCCGCATTTGGGGAAAGCTGTTCCACCTTGCAGCAGGGAAACCCAGGTTCAGTGGGTCAGCAAGAAAGAACAAGCAAGGCTGTCTGTGTTAGTGCTTGGGGAAATTCACCTGGGAGCGGGGCAGCCGGAGATCCAGCTCCTGCTCCAAGGACTGTTTATGTGTTTTAAAATTAAACAACCCATGGTGCTGGTAACTGGAATTCAGGTCTCCCCACTCCCAGGGGAGTGCCCCGATCCCAGGGCTGCAGAGTCATGCTCACTCTTGCCCTCTGGAGCTTCAGGTTTTGCTTTTGTTGTGTTTTTTTTTTTTTTTTGGTTTTGTTTTTTTCTTTTTCCCCACTGCTGAGTAGTTTCTCCAGAAAGGGGGTGTGTGAGCCACTCTCCAGCTCTCCTGTCGGGTAGGGACAGTGCCCATGCCAGGTAGGATTTGGAGGATTTCTGCCTCCAACATCAGAGAGAGCTGGGCTGAGTTTTCCCAGAGCTGGGGAACACTTGCTAACCTTTCAGTTGTTAATTGGGAGGGAGGTGCGTGAGTTTTGCCTCCTACTCCTGTGTATTATAGACAACTGCTGGTGCTGCATGGCGTGTGATGTGGTAGGCATGTGATGCAAACACTTACGGGCCAGGCTTTGGTGGTGACACAAGGGAGGGAGGATGCATTAGCCAGGCATGGCCTGCATGGACCAAGACACTTCTGAGCAAGTCCTGGTGCCGTGCTTTTAGGTTGGGGATCTTCACTGTAAAAAAAATTTGAGGTTTTTCTATGGACTGTGATGCCACCACAGTGACATGGCAGGTGAGGAAGGGTGTAAGAATGAAGTCTTGGATGTCAGTGGCTAAAACATGCCGGATTCGGCTCTGTAGATCCTTGTGAGAGGTGTGTTCTTACTGTGGGTTTATCCTGGGCAAAGCTTTTGCAGTCTTCAATGGCAGCAAGCCTTCAGCGAGGCCTCTTGGAAAGCAGCGTGGTCTAAAGCCTGGCAGCAAAAGTCACAGCGGAGCCATAAACAGGAAAGCTTTGATATTGCTGGCACTAGGGATGAAGAGCAAGAAGAAAAGCTCTTGCACAGCTGCCATTGAGCTTGGTGCTCCCATGTCCCCAGCTTTCCCTCTGGGTTTTTAATGGTCTTTATAGCAGACACCGTAAATCCCACAGGAATTGTCTCCTGACCCTGCAAGGCTCTGGAGGTGCAGAGGGTCCCCAGCTTCAGTTACAACGTAGGTCTCCCAAGTTCTAGTTCAGTCTCAAGCATGGAGTCTGTGCCTGTGGGCAAATCACTTCCACCTCTCTAAGATCTGGCTGTAAAACAAGGCTAATAACACCAAATTACCTACCTGTGAGAATTAATGAGATCATACTTGCTCAGCCCTTTGAAGGCATGAAGCATTACAGAAGCACTGGGGCATTATTACAGAGTGTGTTTTTAATATACGTCTAGTTTCACTTACAAATTGGAGTTTTGCTCCCTTTTGACTAAACGGCACTAATTAGACATGTAGGGTAGGAAATAAATGTTTCCAGTGTTACTCAGGCTGGAAACCAGTTAATTTCAGGGTTCTTTGGTTTAATTGCGTCTGAAAAGACATTGAGAAAATGTGTAATGAGCTGAGAACGCTTTAACTTTGTTTTTATTGTTCCCTAAACTCTTGCTTCTGCTAAGTCACAAAATGCCAGTAAAATAGTGGAGAAGTGGACTCGGAGCACTTTTTTTTTTTTTTTTTTTTTTTTTATTTTGGTATGTCAAGGTAAAATAATTCCTACTTATTCAGTTTAATGTAGCACTCCTCCATAAATCTCTGAGCACTTCACAAAAGTGGGTACAGCGTTACCCTCATTTTACAAAGTGGGAAACATAAAGCAGAAGGAGGTTGTGGGATTTGCCCAGGGTCAAGTAAATTAGGCCTTGTCTATGTGAGAAACATGTGCCAATTTAGCAAAACAGGTGGAAAACACACTGTGGACACTTACCTCATTTTCAGAGCAGCTTTTCTTGTTTTCACTTTAGCCAATTCGTATTGATTTAAGCTGGCTTTAGCTTATGGGTTTGAAGTGAAGGCTTCCCATAGTCTGTCAGACTGGGCTGACTAAGCTGGGCTAAGCTCAGCCCCGGACTTGGGCTGGTGTCTGTACACCAGCTCTCAGCAGTAGAGGGGAGGTACGGGGTGCCTGAAGCCCAGCATATCCCATACGTCCCACTTATGGGAAAATCTCTTCCTTTACAGGGTTAGATTAGGTGTCCTTGGCAAAGAATAAGCCACACTGGGGTGTCTTCTGAGCCCATTTGGGTCAGTAAGCATCACCGGTAAAGGCAGAGTCAATGAAGGTACTGTAGGTTTTTTATCAATACAGCAGATAACAGAAACACCACCTATATTCTAGTCATGTTTCAGATGTCTGAGCTCCTTGTTTAGGCAGATATTTTTTGATTTAGCCCTGGATTTAGCCCTATTTGCTGATGTTTCCCCCTGTGGTTGCACACATTTGCTGTCACTCATCACATCTCACCTGGTAAGGTTCAGGATGGGTACATTGCTGTGTGCCACCCAAAGGTCTGTGTGTCTGTATGGGTGGTCAAACAACACCAAGCTCATGTGGTTTAGCTGTCCATAAAAATAACAGCATTTCTAATAGTAAAAAAAGGAAACCATACTGCAATCTTGAAAAACAAAACTTCCTTTACTGTTGTTTCTCTGCCAAGTGTAGAACTGTCCATGTGGGTTTTTATTTTCAAGTATCAAAAAAATCTTTCACAAATCCAAAATTGAATTTGAAACAGGAAAATTGAGGATTTTCTCCACCCTTGCTTCTCTTCAGTTCTCTTACTCTCTGAAGAGTATTCATTAGGAATAGTGGTGTCTGATTTTGTCAGGTACGTTGTAACCAAGGACCTGAGAGTCTACTCTGAGAGGAGTCCTACAAAAAAAATGTTAGCAAGTAATTTCTGGCCCATAATCATAACTTGCAGATTTTGAGAGAACATTGTCTCACACCTTGCTGTGAATCTTCTGTTAAAAACTTATTGCAGAAAATTATCTGTACAAATATCTTCTGCATTTGTACAGAACCTAACACAGCAATGTCTTGCTTGGTGATTGTGGGTTGTAGACATGATAAAGCATTGCCTGGATTCTGTACATTCATTTTGAGAAAAATAGAACGCACTGGGGCTGAACTGATTTGTTATGATTTTGGGAGTCTTATTTGTGTTGGTGGCTCTTTGGAAGGACATGGACAGGCAGTTTCTGAGATCCTGTGGTGGGACTGATATGTCTATGCCTGAGATCTGGATGCATCTCTGTGTTAGCTATTAGGAAAAAGGCATTTCCAGAGAATGGGTGTCAGGTCTCCACCGTCCAATGACTGCATACAGAGCAATGGATTCCTAGGAATCACCTTTCAGTCTAAGTGCCTTAAGTTAGGTGAACCTTGGTAGGAAGGTGTTTGGGTTTATTGTTGTTTGCTTGAGTTCGGCTTTGTTATGTTTCTTTTTCTTTCTTTTTGTTGCTTGTTTTAAATGGGGCACTACATAAAAGCAAAGGAGCACACTGCAAAATCACAAGGAATTTAGACCAAGAAAAGCTGTCCATCCTAATCACCGAGAACCATTCTTGGGTCCGGATATGGTGGCATGGTATTCAGTGGCTTTCTGTTTTCCTGTAACCTTAGAAACAACCATGACTAAAGAGATTACGGAAAAAGAATTCTTCACTTTCCCACCCCTTCATCCCTGGGGAATATAATTAAGAAACCCCAAGGTCCAGAGTCAGGTGGTCTCTTTGGACAATATACCTGAATTATGTCAGTGTTAGGACAGTCGTAGTTTGGTTCAAGGAAGCTTTGGGGGACCAATTGTGCCCTAGATGGGTGGTGGACATAGTGTTTGAAACTGGCTGAGGGCAGGGAGCATCAGAAAGCAATGACCATTCTCTCTTCAGACACCAGAAAGATTTAGAAACACCTTGAATCTGATTGTTGGACCAGTCTGCAGCTGACTGGAGCTGCACAGAAAATATGATTGGTCTGGCTGTGGAAAGCATACAGGAAGGAAGATTTTAGGCTAATTTACTGAATTTGGAAATGTGGGCTATATGTCCAGATCTCCATTGACTTGCTGTGTGACCAGAGCATGTTTCTACCTGTAGAGTGGGATCATAGGATCACAGCACAATTTGGGTTGGAAGGGACCTTCAAGATCATCCAGTCCTACCCCCTGCCATGAGCAGGGACACCTCCCACCAGCCCAGGTTACTCCAAGCCCCGTCCAGCCTGGCCTTGGACACTGCCAGGGATGGGACATCCACAGCTGCTCTGGGCAGCCTGTGCCAGTGTCTTGCCACCCTCACAGTAAAGAATTTCTTCATAATATCTAATCTAAATCTCCCCTCTTTCAGTTTAAAACCGTTACCCTTTGTCCTATCACTAAATGCCCTGATAAAAGAGTCCCTCCCCATCTTTCCTGTAGGCTCCATTTAAAGTACTGGAAAGCTTCTATAGGGTCTCCCCAGAGCCGTCTCTTCTCTAGGCTAAACAACCCAAACTCTGAGCCTCTCAGAAGGATCAATGATCCTTCTCATGTTCTCTGATATGGATCACAAGCAGCACTTCCATAGATACCTCCTGCTATGTATGTTTACTCAACTTACAGTTCTATGGAGCTTTGGCCATTACTGAGGAAGTTTTCCGTGAACTTCTGTTTGTTGAAAATTTAATCCTTCATGAATCTTCTCGTGAAATATTATTGCAGTTATTTTCTCGTTCTAACTTTTGGAAAGTAAATGATAGCTAAAAGATGCATTCTGAAACTGCACTAAAACTTTCAGTAGTAGTCTGCAGGTAGAAATGCATGCCATCAGAGATTTCATTTAATTCTTTAGGTTTGCTTTTAGCTATACATTCATTAACCTGGATGGGATGGCAGTACGTCTGTCTTAATCTATCAGCCAGCATTAGAAAGGATTTTTTAACAGCCAAGGAAACTGAACAGTAAATAAGATACTGTGAGATACTCACTGGCCTCCTGCTTTTTTGTTTCCTCTATTATACAGGTGTACAGTTGGTGCTGGGAGGGTAAAACAAAGGGAACTTACTGAAAATGAGAGAAATAGGTTCAGGTGACTGGTTAGAAAACATTCTCTGAAACTTACAGTGAAGCAGGGGGAGGTGCAGCCCTGTTCTGCATAAGGAGGCAGAAGGCTGTGGAAACAAACCACTGAGGATAAGCCATGTGAAACGGGAACGTGTCCCATGCTGTCTAGGGCTGGTGGGTGGTAGGGCTTCCTCAGGACCCTTTATTTTCCCGCAAAGTCTCCTCCATCATGTCCTAAATAGGAAGGGCACAGAAGTGAGGTAAAAATGCAGGTGTCTTCTGGTCATCCAGTTTTCTACTCTTGCCTCTCCTTGTCCTTTGAGTATCTTCTTTGGTCTGTTCCTTTGTGGTGGTGGAATCCCAGACTTGCTCACCTGGGATAGGCAGAGCTAGTGAGTCCTGATCACCAATGGTCCTACCTCGAGGGCCATTGTCTTTGGGGACTGCTACCATCAGCTCCCCCTTGCTGCCTGGATGGTTGGCATTCTCATAATCTTCTCTTATTTTATGGCACGATGTTCAGTCTCAGTTTAAATCTATACTAGCTTCTAACTTTAAAAACTCTGCAGAGCTTCAGGAGCGTTTCAAAAGCAGCTCAGCCATCCATGTGTGGGGAGTATGGTCATCAAGTGGGAACGCTAACTTTGTGCAGGCTTTTCTAGTATAGCTGACTTGCCTTTGTTAATGAAATAATGCTCGTCATGATGTACTTTATGCTTTAGCTTGTTTCATAAATGTGTTTGGCTTTTAAGGCCCTCAGAGCAGATTCTGATGAGAGATTATGGTCTCCTGAGAGCTGAGCACTGAACTTAGGGAAATTCTGGGAGTCTGGGTGCTTCCAAACCGTGACATCAATCCTCTCCTCCGCTGTAGCTTTTGGCAGCGGGGCAGAGCGCGCTGCCTGCGGGCCAGCCCCCGGCGCTGGGCGGGGGGAGCCGGGCAGCCCCCGGCGCGACGGTACCATGGACAGCGGTGGGACCGTGCCGGCCCCCACCCGGGGGCCACCGCTCCTGGGGACCAGGGCGGCGTGGGCGAGCCATCGCTCGTGCTCCTGAAGCTGATGGCGTGATGTTGCTCCCCCGTCCCGCCCCCCCTCTCCCCCTCCCCGCTTCATGCCTTCAGCCTTTGAGGTGCTTTTCTTGCAGCAGCAGCTGTTGTTCAGCTGGGCTGGCTGTTGTGAGGTCTTTAAAATAACACCTGGTTTTAGAACGTAGGGTTGGGTACCCACACACTTGTCATTCACCATGAGGTGTTCTCCTTTGGCCTTAGGCAAAAAGGAGTCTTTCCTCCAAAACCAGAGAACATGGCTTTTAAAAATCTTTCCTCAGACACCCATTCAGAGGAGTGCCCCTGTATCACTGCAGATAGCTGGAACATGACAGGGGGAAAATCTATAGTAACAGCTATTTCTGAGAAAGAGCATTCATTTGGTTTATGGAGGTGAGGATCTACCAGAAATTCTAGCTCTAAAGGGTCTGTTATAGCTCTAAAGGGTCAAGGACAAGCCATGGAGGTAGTAGAGGGACATTACCTGTCATGGCATTTCCTCTGCTCACCAGAAGGAAGGCGTGCTGAGAGGTGATTTTAGAAAAATCTTTCAGGTTGCATGTTAAATGCCTATAATTTAATGTATAGAAAAAGAACCACCCTTGAGCATGGGGAGGAGCAGTGTACAGCAAAGTGGCTGTAGATGTTACTCAGGCTCAGTGGAGAACACAAAAGAGCTTAAACTGCAAAAGAAAGCTAATTGCAAAACCTCAGGTGAGAAACCCACCTCCAAGCATTATTCTGCTACACCTCTGATCAGAACATTGGTGCTGAGTGCAGAGAATTAAGGACATCAAAGCAGCAGCTATGCATAACCAAGGAGCGCTAATAATTGCTGAGAAACTAGTTCGGCAGTCTCATAAGCACAAGAGGTAGAAAAGGGGTGCCAGGTCCTCATATGATGCATGTAGCCAACAAGGCCGTGGCAATCACCCAGATTTCTTCCGTACTTGGTGACTATTATGCCGTAGATTCACTACTAGTTGTACTTTTTTACACCAGATGGACACTTGGCCATCAGCTGATTGCTTCTATATGGGCGCTTCCTGGTGTAGTTAAGTTTAAAGGGTAATTTGTCTCACACTTGCAGCGAACAGAAATAAATGCCTCTGGGGTCTAAGGCTTTGCCATGACCAAATTATATTCCTGGCCATACCAGCTTTGTTTGCAACAGTAGTCAGTGTGGAGCATTGGTTCTGGGGACAAGGAAGGCTACCTGTGGTGGATGGAGAAGATGATCTGAGGGATGGTTGTTCTAGGATGCTGTCAACACAGCTGTTCCAGCACTGAAAGGACACCATTAAACATTTGATCTGTATTTCAGAAGTATGTGGAGGTTCCATCAAAGATCATGGACACATTGTGCTTGGTGCTGTACAAACACACGCTCTGGCTTGAGGTGTTTGTAATCCAGAGAGGAACAAAATGGACAAAGACAGGATATGGACTCCCTTCCTCAGATGGGAAGTGACTCAGGCTCCAGTAATTTCAAACAGGGATGGAGGACTCTGTATGCATTTGTGGAGAATGGGTTGGATGTCACAATATGCTGTAATCCAGAGGCAGGTCCCTCTGGACTAGGGCAGCCAGAGCTGTCCAGGTTTCCTGAGCCCTGCACTGGTGCTGGATGTTGGGGAAAGATGGTTCTGGCAGAGGCTTTCTTCTCATATTTGGCATCTGGATGGTACGAGCACATATGTGTGAGGGAGGACGTGGCAATTCTGGAAAGGTTGAATCCTTGGGTCCTTCTGCCCCTCTGAAGTTGAGGGAACTGGCAAGAGTTTGACCTGGAAGACTGACCCTGTTGTGCAGTTCCACCTATAAGAAAAAGATGTGGGGAAGACTCTGAAACAGTAAGATCTTGGGCCTCCCATGGTTGCAGTCTATATTGTGTAAGCATCTCCTATCATCTCCTTCCTAATGAATCTTCTAATTTATACCAATCCATTGGCTGGTCTTCTGTAGTATCAGAGCTTTCTTTGGGTACCACCAATTGGTTCTCTCTGGGTGCTGCTCTGCATTAGGCAATGTTATATCTACCACCAAAACTTTCATGGGACCTTGGGGACAGGCTTCCTACATGCCCAGACAAGCATTACAAAAACTGTTTCTCAGTGCAAGTTTCCCACAGCCAAAGAAATTCCTTACAGGGGCCACACCTGCCTCTGAACTTGTTTAACACCAGCCTACTAAATGGGTGAAGCTGATAGGGACTGGAACCCACTGGAAAACATGCAGCCCAGCCCAATCTGAACATCTTTACCTGGGGCAAAACTTTCTTCTGCAAAGAAGGCGACAGATGTCAACTCCAGTACTCTTCTCCTGACGTGCTCATTTCCACCCTGGGGAAGAGAGCTGAGACCCACACTAGGTATCAAATGGAGAATGCCAGCACTGGCAGTGAGAAATGTCACTCTGCATGAAGGCGAATCAAACCCATTCCTCATTAGAGACCTGAGATTGGCCTGCAGGGGAATCTGGGGTCTGAAGCCCCTCTGTGAAATTCTTGGGTGGCTTGCAATGTTTCATTTTCCTGGCAACAAATACACTTTTTTCGTTTTTCTCTTGCGACAAGTTTTTTCAGGTCTGGAAGTGTCCCAAGTGAGAAGAAAAAGCTGATGTCTCAGCTGCTTAAGGACTCATGGGAACACCTTTGAGAGATTTCAGTGGCATTTATCCTGAGCCTGAAAACAAAACCTGGTCTGCCTCTTACTTTTGAACCAAGACCTTGAACTTCAGGGCAATGAGAATGAGGAGAACTGAGTTGAGTATTTTTGGCAAAAAACATTTTTGTCTAAAAACGGTTTTACCCCAAATAGCACCTTGGATCAAAAATACTTGTGATTATGGGTTCAAAATTTGAAAGGGCTTCATTTTGAAAAAAAAAAAAAAATTATACTTTTCTTCATGCCTTCTCTAAATGCTTTCTCCAAATAAACTTTTTCCTGTTTAATTTTTCAATGACATTTTTAGTTTAAACAATATTCTGATATTTTGTAAAGGTTAAATTATACAAAATGGAACAAAGGGTTTACTCCCACTTGAGTCTGTGGCATCTAAGAAATTATTTTGTTTTACTAAGTTTTCTACCGGAAAAATCAAAGAGGCTGGGTTGTGTTTGTTTGGGTTTTTTGTTTTGGTTTGTTCATGTTTGTTTATTATTTTTTATTATTATTCTGGCTACAGAGTTGAAGAATCAGTTTCTCCAGCTGCCAGTTAGGACCCAGACCTGTACTGGTCTGCATGATCAAGTTTCACAACATGTGATTAGATTTATGTGGTACTCTTGCAGTGAAGCTGAGATCATCCTGATGCTTTGAAAGGGTTAAAAAGTGGAAAAATAGATGGCAAACTTAGTTAGCTGCCTTTTTTGGCACACTGGTTGTTCCCATAAACAGAAGATGGAACACTTTTATTTACTTTTTTTCTCTGCCATGTCTCTCGGGAGTTTTCCCTCCTTTCACCTGTTTCAACCCCCCCTTGTACATTGTGATGTCAGCATTGTTGGCTGCTGCTTCTCTACTTGTCTGGGATGTAGAAATTCCCAGTCTAGCCCAGACTTGCATTCTATTTTAGTCTACTGTCCAACAGCAAACAGGTGTAAAATCCCCGCAGTCAGGAGAGGCAGGACAGTTGAATGGAGAGGTCTGCTGGATCTATTAGACACTGGTGCTTCTGCAAACTCTCCGTCAGGGGTCCTTAAGCTGTTGATTGCCAAGAACTGGGCAAACACACTGAGGGAATGCTTATTCTGTACTTGTTCTTTCTATGTTATCCTCATGTACACTCTTTCCTGGAGCATGCTTCATGGTAGTGATGGAGTCAGGGAGTGAGGGCAGATGGGCTAGAATGGACCATGGTGGTCCATTGGTCTAAAAGTGCAATGGTTCGCTTAATTAAGTGTGACAGTTAACTTTGGCTGCATAAGACCCACCATCATCAGCTGCCAAATTAGTTATCTTTGCATTTTGCTGGGTTCTAATCTACCAAAAGGTGTGGTTGTGTTTTTGTTTGTTTGTGTGTTTGTTTTTTTGTTTTGGTGGGGGGTGGGATTCTGTAACATCTTTTCTTAGTTTCAAAGAAGCTTATATTCTAGCATTAACCACTGAAAAGAAGACCTGGCGTTTTCCTGACCACTGGGAGTTGTGTGGACATGGTAGGGAATGGAACATGCTCCACTCCCGGGCTGCATTCAACCAAAACTCAGCCATGCACACGGAATAGTTCCCAACAGACACCTGAGACGGGCAATTATCTCGGTGGTTAAGTCTGGAGTGCAGGTTCCTTGGCTCGCTTCAAGCTTTGTCAAGACCTTCCTTGCATGGTTCTTGAGCTAGTGGTAGGATTTTCCACCTCATTTTCCCTTCATGAGGTGAAGGATGACTTTGGCGGTGCTACATCCGAGGAACAGGCCCTTTGGCTTGGTTAGATTCTCTTTTCGCCTACGTAATGATGTGCAACTGAACCTATCCCTGAGTTTGGCTGAGGGCCATGTGAAACCATGTGGTTGCAGCTGGTGGAAAACTTCTGAGTGGAATCCCATGGGAATGAAAGGAAGCACCTACTGCAGGGTCCAGTGCTGCCACTGTGTAGGGCAAGGCATGCAGATACAGAGACTGCAATCTATGATGTAGGCTTTTGCATAAGAGCACCTTGATTTTTGCAGGATGCTGAGTTTTAGGCTGAAGTGTAAATGCAAAGAGAAGAGGCCCAAGGACCTGCATGTGTGTGCAGGTTTGCATGTCATGTTTAAGGTTTGCTTAGATTCATCTGCTGCGCTGAATCACATAAGCAGGTGAGTTATCTGGTTAAGATGGGAATCTTTCCCCTTCTTGCAGCTGGATCGTGAGTGTGTTGTTGGCAAAACTTCCCTGCAGGTTAATGACTTAGAAAGCCCTGTGCTTTGCCTAGCTATGATAAATGACTAATTGACTGGTGAGGGGTAGTTTCCTTGCTGTTGTGTCTCAAGCAAGATCTCTGGAAGCCTTGAGTTAGGGCTAAGAGAACTTGATGTTTGAGGGGCCTCATATTTCCACTCCACATGGAGTAAATGCTGCCTTATACCATGCTGGCTCTGTGCAGAACTTGAGTGATGTTCACCAGGGTCTTCTCCACTGTGACTCTTCCATGGCAGTGTCCGTGGGAGTGCAGGTAATCCACCCTTCAGGAACATTATTCCATGAAAACACCAGAGTGGGATTTACAGAGGTTTATCTCCATACATACATTATTCTCTTCTCTTGTGATAGGGACATTGATAGGTCTTGTAAGATAGGTAGGAAAGGACTTGTTGAACTCACTGCAGTTCTTGTTCATGAACCATCATAGTCTAGTTAGGAAGGGTCCCTGTACCACACTGCACAAGTTCTGCTTTGTTAAAATAAATAATTTTAAAAATCAGCTGATTCAGATTTAATGATTTTTGGAAAAATCTTTGTTGCTTTTCTATGAGCCTTTTGATTTTAAATTAGCTGTGTGTCTGACTCATTTGTGTCTCAGACTCTTGTACATGAAACTGGGCTAGGCTGTAAGAGGTGTCAACTAGGTTGCCTTCTCCAGACTTTCATTGGGGAAGAATTTCCATCAGGGTTCAAAAATCAACAAATTAGGCCCTGAACTGGGACCCAGGAACTAATCTGAAGTTAAAAAGCAAACAGTAATCCCTGCTGGTGCTGGTATGAATGAGGAGGAGATGGAGCAAAGAAAAGAGTGAAGAGCTGGGGAGAGAAATGGCTGGTGTTTCTCAGCCCAGTGTTCGCGTAGTGTCTCCTCCATGTGACCAACATTTGGCTTTGGTGCTCCTGTCCCCTGCTCCGCTTAGTCCCTCTGGTGAGCCTGTGTGCAGCATCAGGGAGAGATAGGCTGTGCTGTCAGAGCAGGGCTTGAGAAGCATGCTCAGCTTATGGCCTCGGGAGAAACAAAGTGCTGATTAGCTGCTCGTGTGGTGAGCACGTTCATCAAGGGGAGGAATCAAGCAGGGGCGGGGAGGGGAATCCATGCTCCCCTACCTCTGGGTGTGCTACCTGGTGCACTGCAGAACACAGCTCTCTTAGCAGGGTCATGGCAGCTAAACTGGGGCTACCAGGGCTCTGGTAATGGCTAGGAGGGCATTCTGTAACTGAGGACAGGCTCTGGAAAATGCCAGGCTGGTTCTGTGCCGAGATTGGCAATGCCTCAGGGCTTGTTAGCATGTGTCCTGCATTCTGGTGTCTGCTGGCTCATCATTCACAAGGCCACTGGAGTGAAACTCTTCTCTCCTCAGGCACTGCACAAACTGGGCTGGAGCGATTGCATCCTACCTGGAGGTCAGGCACCCACCTGCAGATGACATGGCCTTTCAAGATCTTCTTTCTGGTCAGACCCAACTCTGCTGCTGGAGGATGCAGTGTTAGAAGCAGTGGGACTTCTGGGTGATCTCCTCCAGCTGCAGAAGGAGCCTGACCAGCCAGGAATGCAGTTTGGGAGAGTCTTAAAGGGTCTGTGAGGCTAGACACCTAATTAAAGACCTCAGTGTAGCTGGAAAGGTTCATAGGAACTGGATGGAAGTGACAGTGGCAGCTTAATTTGGATACTGCTAAACCTCTGAGAGCGGGGCCTTGCTGTGTGTGATCTTTTAGCATAACCTGGGCATCGTGTATGAACGTGCCTGCCTTTGACCTTGGGCCTGCAGACCTCATTGCCTTGAGGAAATGCTGAGTCCGTGAACTCGTCAGATTTTAGGCTGGTGGAGTGAGGACGAGACCCACCCTCAGATGCATTAGATAGAAAGAATTAGGAGACATGAGAGAAAAATCTGATGCAAGAGCTGACCTCAGAGGAAAGAAGATGAAGGGAGAGGTTCAAGTTGATGACTTCCCTAGGCATTTTTTTTCTCATTATTTTCTTTATTTGATGGTTTCTTGCAAGCCCTTACTACAGCATACATTATTATGGGCCACAGTCTAAATGGTGATGTTACTGAACCTCTAAAGTTTTGTCCCTGTGATGCATGAAAGAAATCTCCTGTGCTGAGTTATGCAACAGAGGTATGTGTCTGGCATGTGTTGCACGATATATATGCCTTTGGCACGTGTTTGCATGGCTTAGAGGAGTCCAGCCAAAAGCAGGCAGCCAGGGAAGCTATTTTCCAGTGCAGCTCCTTGCAAGAGAGGTTTGCTGTGGGACATCCTTTCTCAACTGCAGTGATGCCACGGATTGGATGCAGGTGGTCAGAGCATCACCACACAGGCAAGGCAGCTGCACAGGGCAGCTGGGACAAAAAAACGCGAGTGGTCCAAGTTGAAGGGTCAACCTGATCCTTCTGTTCTGATATTGCAACTTGGGCTTGTCCTCAAGCCTCCCATTTTCAGGCTTCTCTGGGCAAAAGGGAAGCAAAGAGATTCTTTTGCTTTTGTGCAGGTTGAAGCCTCCACCCCCACCACCTTGCAAGTACCAAGATCTTTCAAAGGGACCTTAGAATAGTTGTTAGCAGAGCTGCTATTGTACTTTTGGGGTTAGTGGTGATGACACTTCTCTTGCTTAAGTTCATGTAATTATTCAGCTGACTGACTTCAGAGGCAGCCTCTACCTTCACTTTGGGACAGTGAATAATTAAAAAAAAAAAAAAATCCAGGCCTGATTCCATTTGTGTCTCAGCAGAGAGCAGTCCAGTGTGCCAAGAATATTCTCCTCATTGCTACGACTTTTTTCTTCTTGCATTTTTGCTGAAAAATACAGTAGACAGGTAGGTTTTATGGATGTCTTTCGGCAAAGGAAAAGAATTAAGACATCCGGATGGCTACACCCTGCCATAAATCTTTTATGCATTGGTAGAGAAAGACCAAACAACATGAGATTTGCAAGTCACAGTAGATGATAGAGGTGTAACCTGCCTCCTGTAAAGCAAATGCAAGCAAATGCTGAGGTTTGCTAAGGGTCAGATAGGAGACAGTGGGCCAAAGTTCCTTGCTTGTGTGAAATGCCACTCTGCCAGGAGACTGCAGTTTTTATGCCTGGGAAGAATATGCCTCCCTGTCATAAAGCTCTTGCTTTCCCTAAAAAGCATCTTTAAAACATCTGTTTTTCTTATCGATGGTGCACAGCTGGAGACACATAGCCTACACATCTCTGTCCTGCTACTGCAGTGGTACCCATGCAGGGAACAAATGAGTAAGACAAAGATGTACTTGGTATTCCAGAAGAGCAAAGAAATTAAAGAGGACAGGAAGGCTGGATCCTCAGCCAGAGTAAATTAGCAGCTGTGCTGATTTATAGCAGCAGACAATGGACCAAAGGGATCCCAATTTCATTTGTTGCTGGAGGAGAAGGGTAGAGGGGGTCACCCTGGGCTCTCTGCAGACTAGTGCTTATGATATGGGAGGCACGACCTCCTGGAGCTGATGGTGCCAGCAAGTCTGCCCGTAGAAAGCACAGCGATGTGCCAACGCTTACTGTGTTATTTTACTCTGTGATGCACTGCTGCACCGACCACAGGAGCTATTGATCTGCAGCCTGACTCTACTCCGCAGCATGAACCTGAATGCTCCTTGGGGCTGGAGGCAGCTGTGGTAGGGAAGGGTTGTGAGGAGCAGGGCTGGAGGGGCAGAGGGGGTGTACAGTGGTGGAGGACCTATTGCTGAGGCAGGATGTACCCAAGGTGCTGATGGGGATCTCAGGGAGCAGAGTTACAGCCCCCTTAGCCCACCTCCCTGCTAAGTTTGCTCCTGCCACTTGCACTGAGGCAGAGAGGACATCACTTTTCTGGATGCTTTGGTGTCATTCTAGCCAAGGTGGGCCCAGTTCTGTTGCAAAGAAGAAGCAGGAAGGTGGGCAGGTAAGGAACCAGCTGCAGGTGGCATTTGAGATAAACAAAGCAATTAAACTTTTACTTTTTCCTTCCCTAAACAGGAACAGCAGTTGAGAACAGGCAGGAATGTGGCTCCCTATGCCTGTTCCTTAATGAGCTCGGGGGCGGAGGTTTGACAGACTGGCTGGCAGTCATGTCATAGTAATGACAGTGCTTTGCACTTAACACCTTTTACCTGGGGGATCTCAAAGCGCTGTATAAACATCCACTCAGCTCCTGGCACTGCAGAGCTGTATTGTTCTTTTGATCTAGCAGAGGAGAGGGTGGGGGAATTGGGAGCAGGAAGATTTAAAAAGCAGATAAAAAAAAAAAAATAATGCCATGCCTATGGCTGGGCTACAAATGTAGCAGCCAGTGGAGAGCAAGCCTGCAGCCCTCAATGCCAGACCTGTGCCGGTGCCTTGAGAATCTGTGGTCTTCCAGCAATGACTTTTCCATGCTGTCATTGATCTTGACTGCTGAAAGCACCTTGGGACAGTCTCATGGCCCTGGCGGTGCCTTTGGGCTGGGCTGTGGTCTTGCTAATGGCCCTTTACAGCTGTCCCTTAAGGTGCACTGCAGTATGCGACATCGATATGGCAGGAAAGCTCCCTGAAGCAATGCCATTAAATATTGGCTTGTGCATGCCACCCTGCTCCTTGCTCTCTTGCTTCAGTGATGGCAATAAGGAGATGTCTTTTCTTCAGAGTGCCTAGAACTGAGGTTTGGTTGTGCTCCCAGGGGGGCTGTTGCACCTCCCACAGTGCTCAAGAGACGTATATCAACTGAGAGGCACTGTAGTGCCAACCTTTTGGCCCCTCATTTGCACCAAGGGTGTGAAGGCAGCAGAGCAGGTTTGGCCAGGGCAGAACCAGGAGCAGGAGAACATGCAAATGGAAGTGGCAGAATAAAGTCCTGCTGGCGCCTGGTACATGATGTTCTATCACAAAAGTGATGGCTTGGCTGCCAGGCATGGTGTGGTCATGGTGAAGTTGGGGCACTGCCAGAGGTCTTGTGGAGACAATGATTTGGATGGGGCAAACCCAAGGTTCCATTATGGACTTCAGCTTTGGTTTTGACTCTTCTAAACCCACGGAGACCTATTTCCTACTGGCTATGCCTGCAATGTACAGACGCTTGCATCATGACCCCAGGGGATTCAAACTGGAAGCGTGCAAGGCTGGCTGGGTCCATAGACTTCCCAGAACTCCTCAGAGATGTCTGGCAGAAGGAAATTGGCCATGCTACCAGTGCTGTGCAGATCTGCAGGAGTGCTAACAGCTGGCAACAGCTGGACTTCCAATGTTTTTGCTGGGAGCCAATACTCCCACTTAGTTCTTGGCTAAGGTGCTGCAGGTAGCTCAACCTGTGAGGGCAGTCAGGAGCGCTGGATACTGCTTTGCAGACACATCAAGGTGGCGACTGAAGACCACATGGAAATTCAGAATTTTGACCTGAGAACTCATTGACAGCCATTCTCACAATGTTTCCACAAACTATTCAAGGGATTTCTTTGAGCAATGTCAGGGATGTTTTACTAGTGGTGTGTTCTACCTCTTGCTTTCAAGTTGCCAAGGGCTTAACGAGCCGCAGTGGAAGTGATACTGCTGTTTTTAATTTCTTTGCAGTGAGAACTTAGAGCTACCAAGTGACTGGGTGAAGCCCTTTAAAAGCTCACACTTACCCAGCTTTCTTACAGACCAAACCGGCTCTGCCTTGTTCTGCAGAAGAAGCAGTAAAAACTTTTTGTCAGGTTTCAACACATTTCTTATCATTCTTGGGAAGCTCATTAACCACTTTTGAAATGAAAGATTATATTGGTTGAATCTCTGACTAATTTTTTTGGTTGCTGTAGCTGGGTAATAAATAGTCTGTGTGCTTATCTCAGTGACAGATGGCTTCTGTGTTGTAATAGATTATATCTCTATTTTATGCTAGAGCTCTCCTGTCCCTGGAGGCATTCTTTAGAAAAAAAAAAAAAGAAAAAGAAAAAAAAAGGAAAGGTGTTTATCTCAATGAGTTTGTAATCCCTGCCTTAAAAAAAAACAAAAACCCAAAGCTAACCCAAATCTGAATAGTAATTTATGACTCCAGGTTCATCCCACTTTGTGACAGAGCCAAGACTGTGAGACAAGGAATGATGGTATTGGGTGCTGCTCCGTTCACAAAAATGTGTACTGTGTTTCTCCTCTTGCTTCTCTGGCTGCTGCGAGTTAGCAAGAGCTGTGTCCTTTGCTGGGGGGACTGCTGCTATGTTTACTGCTTTAAGCCTAAGAGTTTGTTGCTGGTTTGTGTTTCTGAGAGGAGGTGCATTGGTTAAGTTAACCCTATCTGCAGGAGAGCAGCTGGTATTCTGTGTGACCTTGACCTGTGCTTCCATGCTGCTATATAGGAATTCCATGCATGCCTCTATAGGAAGGCCATGGCTAAAGTTGATAGTGTTCATGTTTTACCAGAGTAACCCATCTGCTTTGGGCTCTACCCTGTCTGCCCTTGGGGTAAGGAAACCGGGACTTTTCTAGGAAGGACTGTGGCTGACACCATACAGGTATGACATTGCTGTCTGCAGACAGACTGCTCCAAGGCTGTCTTGCTCCCTATAGGGATGGAGACACATATGGGCCCACACTGAGTGGTTGCAGGCTTGAGGCTTTGCCTGGTCTAATAGGCTATGACATTTGCCTTGAGCATCTCTGGGCATGTTTCTGTGCAGGGTTAACATGGGACCAGTGTATGTGCATTATATGTGGTAGAAGACATGGAACCAGCCGCTGGCACAGCTGTTGCTCTCCTTTGGGAGACTTAGTGGTGCTGAAGAAGTGCATTTCAGAATTAAAAGGCTGGGTCAAAAACTGCCTGGTTGTTGGGGTTTTCTTTGTTGTTTGTTTGCTTGGTTGGTTTGGGTTTTGGTTTTATTTCTTGTTGTGTTGTGCTTTGTTTTCTGGTCAATTTTGAATCTTTCTGATTAATTTAATTTATTTGATGTTATTTAATTGGGTTTTGGTGCCATCAGGTCATGTGTAGACTACTTTTGAAAGAACTTCAAGACACTATTGTGTTGAAATAGGCTGAGTAAAACGGTGCTGTCTTGCACTTGGCAGTAGCCTAACAGCGGAGATCAGCTCAGGTGAACAGGTCTAGTCAAGGCTTATGGATCTGCCATCTGTCCATCTGGCTCAGGCTTTAAGGCCACCTTCTACATGTAGTGCATCTGTAGAACTTGTCGCCACGGTTACAGAGAAGGAAACTTCAGCCCAGCATTTTGGCTGGCAACAGTGTCAGACTCAAACTCCTCTTAGAACTGCTCTGAAATATACTGTGTATTCGAACTTTGAGATCAGAGGGCTGGAGCACCTTTCCTATCAGGAAAGACTGAGACAACTGGGGTTGTTCAGCCTGGAGGTGAAAAGGTGGAGAAGAGAAAGCTCTGGGAAGAGCTTATTGCAGCCTTTCAATAAAGGGGGCTTATAAGAAAGATGGGGACAAAACTCTTAGTAGGACCTGTTGCAATAGGACAAGGGGTAAGGGTTTTAAACTAAGAGAGTGTAGATTTAGACTAGATATAAGGAAGAAATCAGTTATGATAAGGGTGGTGAAACACTGGCACAGGTTGCCCAGAGAGGCAGGAGATGCCCCATCCTTGGAAACGCTCAAGGCCAGGTTGGACGGGGCTCTGAGCAATCTGATCTAGTTAAAATACCCCTGCTCGTGGCAGAGGAGTTGGACTAGATTACCCTTAAAAGTCCTTTCTAACACAAACTATTCTATGATTCTATGATTTCCATAGCATGGCAAACCAAGGTTTGCATTTCACTTTTTTTTTTTCTGGGGGGGGGGGAGAGATGGAATTTACAGTTGGTTTTTGTTTCCAACAAATTTGAAAGTGGGATTTGGCATCCAGAAAGGACTTAAGCCTGAGATTCTGATTTTGGGTGGTATGCATGCAATAAATAGGAGTTCAGTGAGAAGACAGGGCCTGACAAAGCTTGTGCTGTCCTTGGAAGAAGTGAGCAGCATAAAGCCCGGGAGGTCTGGCAGCTTCGGGGCTATATCTTCCCACAGACAAGCACTCTGCAAAGAACATTATGGATGACAGAGTCTTTGTCTTTGCTTTTCTTCCACTCAACACCTAAAAAAGAGTTTTAATGTAACAGCATTGAAAAAAATCAGAGCTTTGAGGACCTCTCCTCTGAAAGATTTTTAGCCTAAAGTTGACTTTTAGAAATGGCCATTTCAGGTCCTGTGTCACACAATAGCTTTGGGCTACCTTGCCTGTGGACCAAGAAAACCATGGGTAAAAACAGCGTTGGAGCAAGTCAGGTGCTCCTGGACACCTCACTCCCTCACCCACTTCCACCACTGGTGGATCAGTCTGTACTGGGGCCTCTTTTAATTCCCTGTTCCATGCTTTGGGAGTCAGGCTGTTTCCAATGCAAGCAGTATGTGACTAGTACACACTGATCTTTTACATTTTGGCCCTTCTCCAGTACATATTAATTCTCCCACAGGTATCACTCAGGAATGTGCTCAGACTCAGGTGGTTCATCCACACTGTCCTGCACTCTTGGGAAGAGCTGTGAAATGGGTTGAGACTTTCCACCGCCTTCTGCTCCTGCCTTTTTCCAGATCCCTTCCCTGAGATTTGCCCTGTTAACATGAGATTTGCCTGCAGTCTGAGATGCCTGGTCAGCACAAGTTCAGGTGGCTATGGCAAATGGCTCTTGTGTTTTCAGGCCAGCATGCTTGCTTTAATCAGTTCCCCAATCTATTCAATACAGGGCTTATAAAACACCACCAAATAAATCAGCCCACTCCTTTCTCACTCTGGCAGAGCAGAGCACAGTGGTAACTGGCTTTCCAGAGACCTGATTTTGATTTTGGAGTGAGAACAGAGGCTGTAGATGATGTGCCAACAGGAAAGGGTTGAGGAAAGCCTCTGGAGCTCCCAGCTTCTCTGGTAGCCTAAGCCCATCTGCAGAGTCTGCTGCCACTGTACCTCTAGAGTGGCTGCTCATTTTGGTGAAATTCCTGGCAAAATGGGCCATGTTGGAGAGGAGGAGGTGGGCAAAGGAGGACACTGGGAGAGGAAGAAGAAGGTGGAGAGATGGGAGTCATTCCTAGATACTCAACTACTTGTTTTCCCAGACCCCGCTTACACCTGGAGAGAGGCTGTGATGGCCACAATGACAGCCTGTTGCCACCAAGGGCAGCCAGTGGCCCTACAGGGCCATGGGGTGGGCTATGCAGACGTCTACAGCCAGGATGGATCCTCTGGGACCTTCTTTACCAGGGCCAACAGTGGTCCTGCTGTTGCCACAGGAGTGGGACCCTCACCTTAGCAAATGCCTAAGGAATGCTTTCTTGCCTGTTAGGAGAATATCTCATAGTCTGTGTTTTGCTATTTCACTCATGCTTGTGTCTTGCATGTTCTCACTCCTGACATCTCTGACTGTCTATCTCTGGTGAGAGTCTGTGTCAGGTCACAACTTGCCTTGGTCTCAGAGACTTTGGCCATCACATGCTCTCATGCTCAGTGATAAATGAGTCCTGAGTTGAAACACTGGCCTGGGTTGGAGGAGACCTGCCTCTCCTGCAGGGAGCACTTGTAGAGGCAGATCCTTCACCCTCCCTGTGGACCAGGCTTTGGCGTAATTCCGCATCACCCACTCACAAGCGGTGCCAGTATCTGTCTTGTGCCTGTGACTGATATCGTCATGGAAAATGGCTGAGGGGACCATCTGAGATTATGCAGGTTCTTCCGCTGCCCCAAGGCAGGATCAGCTCTACCTAATCCACCTCTGACAGATGTCTCTCTAATCATTCTCAGAAAAAAACAGAAGGGCAAGAACCCTCCAATGCTGGTGGTTCCAAAACCTCCCTAGAAAATTCACTTCTCCTCGCTGGAAAATGTCTTGCTGTGCTTAATCTAAATCCCTTTTGCCTGGTGCAATTTGATCTGTGTCTCTTGTTGTGCCCTGAGTGGATGCGAGGAGCAGCTGCCACAGCTGCAAGTCCATGCTAGTGTGTGATATGCACAAGTGGTGGGGACATGTAGATAAACCCAGTGATAAACCTCAGTGAACGTCCAGTTCAGTTTTTGCTGGCAGCCTGAACACTCAGCCTGGGATAGCTTCTCCAGAATCAGTTTTTCCCCTTCTCCCCAGTGTGAGAAGTGTAGCAAATGCTGAATTGTGGGATCCCATCAGCTGGCTATCATGCTGGTGTTGTTTCCTTTTTGCTCTCTGAGGATGCTAGCCACTCTTTGGGTAGCATGTCAGGTCATTAGAGATCCCATTTCTGCTTGGAAGTGGCAGTGAATTACAGACTGCTGCCTCATATTGTGGGATGGGAGGCAGAAGTGAGGATGCAAATCCATTGCAACCACTAATGCTCTAGCTTCAGAGAGGCTGAAGATGTGTGCCTCCCCCTCCTGCCTCTCCCTTCCCCACCCAGCCCATCTCATCTCCACTACCCCCCTCTTCCACACTGGCAGCACCGGGCAGGAGTTTCACCCTGTCTTGGCCCTACCTTCCTTCTGAGTTTTTGGAAGCTCTCCCAGTTACCCAGAGCCTTGGAAGCAGCTGGGCTTTGGCTTAATGAAGTCAACACAACTTACCAGTGTAATTAGGACATTCCAAAATCCAGTCGGATCTGTTCCCTGTGCCCACTCTAACTAACCTCCCTTAGATTAACGCTGTTCCTCCCATAGTTCACCATGCCTGAGATGCAAAGCCTTTCGGCTCAATCCTTACTCAGGTAAACTCTGGTTGGCTTCAGGGCCATGGGTTGATGTCAGCATTGGCTTTGCCGGTGTGATTGGGCAGCCTGGTGCACTGGCCTGCAGCTGTGTCCTGGTGGCTTTCTCAGCTGACCTTGCTTGCTTTCTGATCCTTCACTGGCTTGGTTTTCTGGGCATGTGGGGGATCACTGGCCTCCTGCGCTGCTCTTGAGCTCTGTGTGGTCCCAGCAGGGACAGATGGGGACAGGAGCATGTCCTGGTGCAGCTGGAAATGGGGAGGCAGCCTTGGGTGCAGGGGCTGCTTGAGTGCCTTTCAGCAGGGGCCATCTCTCTGGGCTGGGCTGAGTGGGTCTGGCTGGTGGGGAGGCTTTTCTCAGGTGACAGAAGTTCTTTTTTCCTCTGTTGTGAAAGCCCCTCAGGCCACCAAACCGCCTTGATGCAGAGGCTGTGGAAGAATCCATCCCCACCCCATGGGGAGTGGGTCAGGCTGCCGAGGGGTGTTTGGGTTCACCAGGAGATCGGGGCTTTTGAATCTGGCAGAGGCCAAAGTGTCCTGATGTATGAGAAGACCCTGTGCAACCATGTCTTTTTCTGCGCCGTCCTTTCAAGCTCACCTGTACATCCCATAAACACTCACCCATTGCCTTTCTCAGGCTTTCTTCTCTGAGCCAGCACCTTGACCCAGTTGAAACCAGTGCAGCATCACTGGAGCTGATGGAGGGAGGCTGAGCTTAACCTGTTGCAGAGCTGGTCCTCCAGTTTTACTGGGACCTGGTAGGCATTGGAGCCTTGCTTAAAGCACCTTTCTGGCTTTCTTCAGTTAACCTCAAGCCCCCATTACCTTTCCTGTAACAGGTTAGTTTTTCTTCAGGTGTTACCCCCAGGCTCCTTTATGTTTTTCTCAGAAAAATCCCCCTGGAGAGCTGAGTGTGCTTGAGAGAAACAAGGTTTTTACGTAATGCCCAGATAATGAGTTGTTGCACAGGAGCTGAAGCCAGGAGTTACCGAGATTTTAAAAGGAAGAAGAGAGAAGGAGAAAGAAAGAAAAAAGTGAGAAGAAAGAAAGAAAGAGAGAAAGAAAAAAGAAAGAAAGAAAGAATGAAAAAGAGGGGGAAAGAAAGGGAGGAAATAAAAAAAAGAGATGGCTGAATGTCTAACAGAAGTACCGATGCTGCCTGGTTGTGACATGAGTCTTAAATTAACAAATATGAAGGTTGAATCCTGCAAATGGGTGCATCACCACTGCTTTCACTGGTGTGATGCTTTATTGTAGTTTTGGAACTACTCTATATTTTTGTAGTGAATGCAGTACTTCTTCAGGGAAGACCTCAACTTCTAAATAATGACACCCAGGAAACCCCTTACTGGGGGGGGTTTCCTCTCCTTGGGGCATGGGGTGCTGGGTCAGCTGCAGAGGTGCCTTTCTTTGGTGTTATTGCCATTGCCATGTACCCGACAGGCTATGGGTGCTCATATACAAAGCATACAGTACCAAATGCCAGATCTGTTTTTTCTCTGAATTTGAGGAAATTGAATCTCAGGTTACTCTTACTTTCCTTCTGCTCTACATGCCAGAACCAGGAAAAATAAGTAGAAGTTTAATACTAAATCAATTGGTGTATCTGATGTACATTAAGAGTGCTTAAACTGGGAGTAAAACTTAAATTTACTGCAGCCTAAGTAAACCAGAAGTTGGCCTATTTATCCTTATATGTCTGCTCAGTCTTCCGCTTAGGCACATGAGAAGAAACAGAGGTGCTTTTTCATCTCCAGTGTCACTACCATCTCTGGCAGAGGAAAAAAGGTTGAAAACAAGCTCCTTCTGGAGAAATTGTTGTAGTCATCTTTGGTATTCCTCTCACTCCTTCCTCTGCCAGATCAGAGGGCGGGGTTCCAAAACTCTGCAAACAAGGAAAGATCCTCACCTTTTAAGGGGAACCCCCCCACACTAGATAGCTGTAAGGAGAACTGCCAAAAGCCACCCCTCTTCTTGTCGTTTGTGTGGAGTAACCTCCCACAACAGTGCAACAGTGTGTTCTGAGTTCAGTCATGAACTCTCCTGATATTGAAGAGTGAGACCAGTATCAGTGGAAATCTGTCTCATCCAATGAGACCCTGTGGTGTAGACACATGGAAAAACCTTCCAGACCAAGTTTAGTTTGCATGCATGGCTTGGAAAGTGCAGGAAACATCCAGATTATGAAATAAAAAGTCCAGAAGGTCCTAGTCCTCATCATTACAGGCTGCCCTGAAGCATGAGGGTTTATGACTCTAATTCAGGAAAGTACTGAGCCTGTGCTTATTTTTAAACCTTTCCTTAATTCCTTTTCACACATCTGGAAGAGTAAATTTGACACATTGAATAATTAACTGAGGACTCACTACACAAAGCTGGCAAGAAACCTCTGGGCTAAAAATAAGCCACTGAGAATTGGGAATAAATGGGTGAAAATCATAGTGTGTTCTCTGACAGTTCATAAAGAAAGGAGGAAAGAGAAGAGAATCTGACAAATATTTCACACTGAATAATTCAACCAGCATTGTTTGCTCTGTGCACAAGGGACTGGACTTGCAAGGGTCTGAAATGTTTAGCTTGCTACTGAACTGGGGACAGCTAAATCTAAAACATATAGTGTAGGGAAATACCTGCATAGGCTTTGGCAGATAGGTGGTTTAGATGATTTGAAATGTCTCTCTACCACTAAATTACATATTTCTATTGTAACCCCACCTACCCATATTTATATCAGTAAACTCTAGGCAGAATGGACACTGTAGTTTTCGCTCATGTGAATTGGCTCTGGTGAAGTTTGGTGAAGGATGAATTGACCCAGCTCTGCTGAAATCTAGGATTTGTGTCCTGATTGATGGCAAACTGTTCAGCTCCATTGGAAACCAGCAGATCCACCGTGGGCAGGAGCTAGGAGCTGCTGTGGTGTCAGTAAGTCAGCAGGCTGTGCAGCGAGGTGGTGTCACCCAACGCATGCTTCTGAAGCCAGGGCTGTTTGCTGCATGGGGTTATTTTATCAATGGAGAATCTGCCTTTTGTGCCTGTTTTTTTTATTTTTTATTTTTTTAATTTTTTTTAAGGTAGCTCTGGAAATGCACCTTCCCGATAATGAGGAAACAATTTCAAATTTATTTTCAGAGCCATGGCTGTCTGGGGAGCTATTAGCTGCGGGATGGAAGAAAGCAGCTGTTGAACTCTGCACATCAACGCTACACAACAGGTTAGGGCAGGAAGTGAAGAGGAATCCAATTGAAACCTTAGGGGGAATTTAGGGAGACAGAACATAATTAACTCAAATTAGATTTTGGCCAGGATACCAGGGCTCTGCTGTTGTGAAATGCACATCTGGGATCTTGGACAGTCATGAGGCAGCTCATCAGCTGTTGTAAATGAGCCTGGCTCTATTATCCTCAGTGGGTGAAAATTGGTCTCCTTGGAAGGAGTACAATGGAGGGAGTTTGGCTTGCGCCATGCTAGAAAACCTGGCCCACGAGGTCAGGAAAGCAGCTTCTCACTGCTTATCTGTCTAGTTCCTCTCCGGCGCCGGTCCTTTTAAAATAGTAATACTATACATATATGTAAAAGACAAATAATGAATTTAGGGGGAAAAGCCAAAAAGGATCCCTGTAAATATTACGGAATAAAAAAAAAACAACCCAAAAGTCCAGGTTTCCGCAGTGTCTTTCCTGAACAGGGACAGCTTCTGCCTCCAAGACTGTGCTGTGGCTGTTGCCAGGCCTATGTAAACTGGGTCAGTGGTAGCAGGGGGATCCAAGGGCATGTAGAACATCTTCCTGGGGATTCTTTGGTTTTGAAGGCCTTGGTGTCCTGTACCGCTTGTGATCCACCTCACCAGGGAGACCTTCATTCCTATGGGAATGCCCTGAACTGTGGCATGTTCACATGTGAACACCACCTTCAGAAATAAAAAACCTTGTGGGCTCATGGGTCTGCTGCATATCCACATCTCTCTGTCCCTCTGCCGTGGTGCATTGTTCCTTGCTTGGGTCTATGGTCCAGTGTGAGCCACGGTCTTGCTGAGATGAAGGGCTTAAACAGCACCAAGAAGCCACCAAAGCATAGAAACCAGGAGCGGGAGGGAAGTCCAGAGGTCATGCAGTCCACCTCCTTGCCGCAGGGCAGGATGAGTTTTACCTACTCATTCCTGACAGATATTGTATCAATTCTTTCTAAAAACCTCCAGTGATGGCTATTTTACCCCCTCCCTGACAGTGTATTCCAGTACTTCTCTTTCTTTATCTGTGTTTTCCTTAGTGTCTCACATCAATCTCTCTTGCTGAAATGTAAGCTCAGGACTCCTTGCCCTAACCACCAAGAGCACAGAGATTAGATTATCCTCTTCCTCACACCAGATTCTCATCTCTTGCCCATTGCCTTTCCTAGATGAACCGTCCCTGTTTCCTTCACTGTTCCCATGCTGTCCACATCTGCTGGGCTAATGCTCTTCCCCTCCACCCGAATCAGGATTTTCTTCAATTGGTCCTCATCCTCCTGGAAACGTCCTGGCACACTTTGAGGTTCTACCAGAGGGGACCTCAGGGGACAGGTTGCTTCATCCGCAGGCTGCACTCCCATACACACTTCTCTATGGCATGTCGGCACGTCATTGCCATGCGTGTGGGCAGACATTGCTGTTGCCTGCTTGGTTCATCCCTCTCGTGTTCACCATCTGCCTCCCTGCTTTTTTGCCTCCTCCTTTCACACCATTCATCCCTTCAGCCTGAGGGCAGCGTCCTACAACCATCCTCACTCCCTGTTTCCTTCAGACCCGCTGTTCCAGTTTGTGTTGGGGAGGGCTATCATTGAACTTCTTTTAGGGGTGAGCCACAGGGATAATTTTCTGAGGCTAAAGGAGCCCCACAAGGCTGCGATAAATATCGGTGTAACTCATCCAGGGTGTGGGTGGGAGGAGGTCCAGGGCTCCTGCCTTAATCTCTGCTCATTGGCCCCTGTGAGTCAGATACTGCCTCTGCTTAGAGGTCAAATTAGGCATGAAGGTAATTCTTGGCTGGACCGGGGACTTGCAAGGGTATCAAGAGCCAGGTGAGCAGCAGGTTGAAGTGCTGTACATCTGTCAGAAATACCTAATGCATGTGTGGATCAGGACCTCCAAGGCCAGGGACTTGACTGTAAAAGCTATTCCAGAAACATCATCACCCCAGTCCTGCTGTTGATCACAGACAGGGCTGAGGTGGCAGTTTTGCCTCCCGTACCAAAGCCCCTCATCCCACACAGAGCTGTCAAGGGATGTTGAGACTTGTGTGGCTAAGAAAAACCCAGTAAAGGAGCATCAGTCCATCTAAACTGTTCAGTTTAATTGTGTTGACTCCAGGCTATGTCCTGCATGACAGTCTCATATCCTTTCTCCACCCATTTTTCCCCTGAATTGCTTCTGAAGCAGTGACAGTGGCCCTTCTCAGGTGATACCTAAGCGAGCAGCATCCCTGGATGTGATGGAAAAACAAGCTTTTGGCCACTTCTCTAATCATTCACATTCCCCATGGTGATTTTGCAAGAGTAGGTGTGTTATCCTTGGCTCAGTTCCACCTTTGCTAATCATATTGCAGCTTAGAAAAAAGAAACCCCAAATCAAAACAACAAAACCCAAAATACCCCTGCTGCAATTTTGCTTGTGTACGGTAGTTTCAAAGCTATTGCACTGGGATGGTTTTTAGGAGTGGACAAGGTGATTATCCCAGTGTTAATGACATAAGCTGATGTGGGCAAATATCACAGCATTATACAACATTTTCTGGGATATCTGCTGGTGTGTGTGCTAGGAGGGTTGATAGCCTGGTGCTATGCTGAGATACAGGTTCTGCACGTGTGTGTGTACTTGCATATATACACAATTGTTTGTAATATGCTTTATGATCAAAGGTGCTACATAAATGTGAGTTATTAATAAACATAATTATTGGATGTTGAAAATTGTTTCTGGGTATTTTGCCATTAAAAAATAAAAGAAGAGGGTTTAAGCACTTTCAACTTTTGCCCAGAAATATTATGTTCATTTATAAAACAATATTAATGAGTTGCCTAGAGGAGCCTGTAATTTGGGTTGTTGCTGTGGATATTATCTTGCCATTAAACAGTTCAAAAACTCAAAGGGGAGCATTTCAGAAGCAGAAGCGTAATAACAATTTATAATACCTGACATTCATATTGCACTTTTCATTCCAATAGATCATAAATCATTTTGCAGGCCATAAATGGGGGGGGGGGGGGGGGGGGGGAGCCTGCTCACCTCCCATTGAAACGCGGTCATCTCTGGGGTGGAACGCAGCAGCCCTTCTGTGCCAGCAGTGTTAAGCAACAGCTTGTTTAGGAGGTGAAGTCATACGATCACAGGCGTTTGGGCTGGGAAAAAACTCATTAAGTAATTTACTCCATCCCTCTACCCCTACGTGCTTGTTCCTCTGTCCTGTACTTTGTCCAGACTAGTTTTAAACATCCCAGGGGAGGTAAGGAACATCTCCAAACGAAACTGCAAAAGCAAGCGGGAGTAGACAGAGGAGCTGAAGCCCAGCCAGGGCAGCGCAGTAATGTTCCTCTTGCAAAAAATGCCACAGCATCTCTGGCGCCTGTTGTGGAGATTTTTTAAAAGTGCAGCACAGTGCTGGGCCACCGGTGCGTGCAGACTTGGAAGGAGTGGCTCTGCCTCTACCAGCACCAGTGTTAGCTTCTGCCTGTTGCTCTGGCTACGAGGCTTTTCTTTAGACACTGACCAGACATTGCTCTCTCCCCATCATTTATAGGTGAGGATGCAGCCTGCAACTGCAAATGCTGCCGGCTACAGGGAGACCACACAGGCTGAAGGGTGCATGTGCAGCTCAGCAATTATGTCCCTGCAGTGGCAAAAACGAATTTGGAACTGGCATCGCTCTGATGGAGGTCATTTCAGGTCAGGGAAGAAGGGCTAGCATTTGAGATCTGTGGTGAGAAGAAAAAGGCTCGCCACACAGGAAGCTGTGGATGCACTGTTGTTTGAATCATTTAAACCAGGGCTGGAAAAGTAGATTCAAGAATAGAAAAACCATCCTGCGCTGCTTTGTGCAGGAGGTGGAGGAGCCATCCCAGCCCATGTCTGGCGCTGTACACCGGTTAAACCTGGGGTGTGCTTGGCAAGGGACCACCAGCTGTGAGAAGCACCGGCTGGTGCTGTGGGACGAAAAGGGCTTTTTATTACCAAGCCTGTGCAGAGTTATGCACCCTTCCAGGCCTCTGGGATAGTACACAGTGCCAAACGCACTGAGCCAGCTAATGCAAGGTGTTGCTGTTTGCTCAGCCCCTCTACTTAGCCCCAAATTCACCTGAGCAAAACCTCAGCCAGGCCCTTTGCTGGACAAATCCTCATGTTCTCCACAAGCCCCCCCTTAGCTAAACTCTCCCTGGCTTCAGCGGCTGTTCGCTCATTTCTTACTCAAGGAAACTCCAATTGATTATTTTTTTTTTGACCCAGGTAAGGCTGGGTGGGGGATAAGTTCCTTAGGCTCTGCCTTTGTGATCTGAGCCTCAGGGCGACCCTTTGCCGGTACTGGGATGAAACCCGGTGTCTGAGCAGGACTGGAGGGAATCAGCTGGCAAGTGCCAGTTGTTTAGAAATGCTGCCTTGCCTGGCTGCTAGACACACCTACTTGTTCCAGGATAGACCTTCCTGCCTAAGGATATTTAACACACAATGGCTGGCACAACTGAACTTTAATTTTCCAGACAATTATGGTGAAGCGGCATTCACCGCATTCCTTTCATGCTCCTTTGATGTTGGGTGATTTCACAGTTCATAATGATAGGACACAGACCAGGCGAACATCCTCACCCTTTGGAACTAGCACCCAGTACCACAGACTCATTTATTTCTACATATATAACATATATAATATATACATCTATATACGTGTCTTTTTTTTTTTTTCCTCCACAGCAGATGGAGTTGTTTTGAGCATCATTACTCTGGGTTCTTAATTAAAGCACCCTTGTTAATTATATTAGGGGACACTCCTTAAGCAATTATAAGTTGGAGAGCAAGGACTCTCCCTTCTCTGACTACTTTGCCCATTACACAGAGTCCTGGGAGATGTTAAGCAGGATTGTTTGGGTATTCGGGATATTCTACAGTCTCTCTTGAAATTGTGTGTGCCATAGCTAGAAACATTTTTTTCTGTACTGTGTTGAAAGTCATTGCTTAGCAATTGATCAGAGTTAATCCTGTGCCTTTTTTTCCTGCAAGCAGACAGACAGAAGGTATCCAGTGACTTTTAGTCTGTCCATCGCTCTAAGATCATGAGGCAAAGCTTTGGAGATTGAGACAATGCATTGTACCCTCTTCATAGCCTCTGGAAGCAAAGGGAGCTGGTGGTGAGGACCAACAAACCTCTATCTCTGGGAAACGTCTTACTGCAGCCAGAGGAACCCAGCTGGGGCCAAGGCAAGTTGCATTATAAAACTGTCTGGGAGCTTATAAAACTGTCTTAGGCCGGGTGTTTAAACAGCTTAGTGATTGCCATCTTTTACATCTACCTCTGCCTTACTCCTGTGAGGCAGGGGAAGAGTGAGTCCCACTTCACAGGAACCTGAGTCACAGAGAAGCAAAGTGGCTTACCCCAGGTCATAGGCTCAGGACAGCTCCCAGGATGGCAAAACCAGGATGGAGACACCCTGAGCCCCATCGGTGCTGCAGCCTCACCTTGTTCACTCCCCTCCCCTCCGTCAGACCCTCATCCAACCTCTGGGCATGCACAGCTACTTCTGCAAAACACCTATATTTGCCTGGAGCTTTTTGGCTTGTGCAAGCCCAGAAATAGCTCATTGCAGCCAGTTCTATACACAAGTCCCAACCAAACCCTGCTGGTGTCCCAAAAGTAAGCTGAAAAGAGCCTGCTTTGAGGAGCTCAGGCCACAGGTGCACTGCCTGACCCCTATGCCTCTTAGGGGTAGGATGTATCCCTCAAAGAAAGTGGCAATGGGCTTGCTGTCACCCAGC
This sequence comes from Falco cherrug, assembly GCF_023634085.1. Lineage (NCBI taxonomy): Eukaryota > Metazoa > Chordata > Aves > Falconiformes > Falconidae > Falco > Falco cherrug. Next base: position 39,338,479 of record NC_073697.1, on the reverse strand, counting down.
TCTTTATGCAATAGCTGGGGCTTTTGCTCCAGCAGGAGAAGCCTGGGCTCAGATCTCACTTGGAGAGGGTTTAAAGCCACATTTCTTCCTAGGAGAACAGCTATATTCATTTAAATGCTCCGTCTGCCTCTACAACAGATACGTCCTACAGAACAGCAGAAAGAAAAAATCTGGAAGATGAAAAGGACGAAATTCACAGCAGGACTGTGTGACCACCCTGCGAGGTGAACTGCGTGTGAACCCAGGTCTCCTGTATTCTGGATGAGTAAGCCAACACTAGCATTCAGCTGGAAGGTGTGATGAAGCACCACTTCCACTTCCACCTGTTCTGCTCTTCCAGAAAGTGCTTGTGGGTGCTGGCACTCAGGAGAAAAGGTCCCAGATTTGTGCTGAAAGGGTCCTGTAGTCTCATCCATGATATCCTGAGAAGTTAAGATGCATTCTCTACACTGAAGCAGGTTCTGTCTGGGCAACCCCTGTAGAGCATGTGGGTATTTTGCTTTGAGTGCAGCCCCACAGAGAAGGACCAGGTACCTTTCTGTGGGGTTTGTCTTCCACCCTCGTGCTGAGGGCAGTAGCATTGCAGCATCTGGGTTGTGAGTGCTTTGTCTTTTGCGGGGATAAGCCTTTGCTCTGTGAGAGAACTCAGTTCTGGGAATGTCACATGTTTAAATTGCAAATTATTTCTTGTCTCTTAACTGAACAAATAACACAGAAGGAGGACTTCCTCCTTACCTGCAGAGGAAGGGAAGCCTTTAGTGTGATGTGGTGGCTGTAAAACGATTTTATGTTAAATAAAATAAATAAATACACCCACCACCACCCTCACTCCCTCTACACACACACCCCCACACCCCCCCACACCCCCCCCATATTATGTACAACATATAGTTAAAGAATTATCTAAGTGAAAAAAGATGGCCTGGGGATAGAAAATGATGCTATTTAGTTTAAAGAAGAGAAATGATACTGCTTTTAAGGACATAAAGGCTAGCCGCAAGGAGGAAGGATAGAAGTTGCTCTCTGTATCTATAGTGGGTGGAAGAAGAAATCACGGCAAGGAAGATTTAGATTAGGAAAAGAGAGAAAAGGCATGACCACAGTGGTGAGGATAATGAACAGCAAGAATCAGCTGCCTGAGGAGGGGGTGGCAGCTCCGGCCTGGCCTCGGAGGGCTTTGAGTGCAGTCTTAATGAACATCTGATAGGAAAGTTTTTGTTCTTCCTGCTTTGGGGCAGGTAGATAGACTGGGTGATGGCTCAATAGACTGGGTGATAGCTATGACCTGATGCTCTAAGGAGAACATGTTAATGTGAGATGTGGGAGGAAGCTGGGTCTTGGTTTCTCAGCCTTGCTGAGGTGACTTGCAGGACTTGGAGCATTCAGCTGAGGCACTCCAAAGTCTTGATGTGCTTGTCTGCTCTCCTTGTACCTGCTGGTGAGAAGGTGCGGACTAGGAATCTTGATCAGAGCATCCTCTCTGGTAACCCTAGGAAATGCCTGGACCTTCTTGAAGAGAAGGTTGCTGAATAAGGGAAGATCTTATTCTCTTCGGGGAGCTGCACTGTATTTTCCCTATAACTTCCTTTTTTTATCAGTGAAATGATACATGTTGTAGAGGTGTCCAGGCAAGGGGATAAAAGCACTCAGACACCCATGCAGTGATGAGGGCTGCAGCACAGTGAACAGCTCTTAGCAGGGACAACTGGCAAAGGACAACAGAAAAGTCTCCCAGTTCAGTTGTTCTGACGGGGCTTCCAAAACCCAGCCTGAGAGCTGAAGCTGGATTCCACTTAAACCTTAAATTTTCAGCTAGGAGTGAGTGGGTAGCCACGAGACAGGGACCAACCTCCCCTTCTTGGGCAATGCTTGTCTTGACTATGTGGTGGTCACTGGGTGCTCATATTTGTGCCTGACCTCAGAGCCTCACTTATTATGTCTTGTCTTAACCCACCAGCAGAGCTATTGCCTGAGACCAGAGCCTGGTGTGTGGTGACTGAGCAGGGGGCATTTGAGGACCTGCAACCGCAGAGGCAGGAAGGCAGGGACTTGGCTTGAGAGGTGTCTCCATCTCATCTCCTGCTCATTTCTCATGCTGTGGAGAAGATGAGCGCAGTGCAAAGCACATCACCAAGGCTAATGTGAAATGAAAACTGATTGCCAGGTGGTTGGAAAATTCCCTCTTTGGGTTTCCAAAGAAAACCATAGGTTGAGTGGACATGTTATTTTATTAAACCCTGACATGCACTCTTCTCTCCACCCCCATTACTCCGGGCACCTGCCTTCCTATCAGAGGTGTGTCTTCTCCAGGAGGAATAGCAGGCTGGGGAAGAAAGGCATTCTGCAGCACAGGCACACCACAGTCGTTCTCTGACTCAAACCTGTGAACTGCTCAAAGTGTCAATTGAGGTGCTCAAGCAAACACAGGGAGTGTGCTCAGGCCAGCTTCCTGGGATTGCTCGTGGTCAAAGATCCCCTTTGTTTTTTGGGTTTTTTTGTTTTCTCCTTGCCTTGCATGTTAAGCGGATGGCCTGGAGAAATTCCAGCCTGGGTAATTACCTTCTGCCTACTTGAAATTCCCTCCTGCAGTTTCTCCAGGGAGAATTACTCTTGACTTCTGCTGTTGGAAAGGGGTAGAAATATGGTCCACATTAGAAAGGACAGAGGAAGGAGAAACTGCTGCAGGGTGAGCATGAGGCTTGCCAGTGATCATCTAGCCCTGGCCTCTCACCTGGAGCAGTATTTCACAGTCCGACTCTGAAGCTCCTTCACAAAGATCATCAGGCTTTCAGGGCTCAACTCCAGTGAACTCAGGAGATGGCTCCCTCTTGGTGGGTGCAGCTGTTAGTCGGGGTGTGTGTTCGACTGCTGTCTCAGTCCTGCAGTGATTTGATAGTGTATCTCCTATATACAGAAAGCAAGGGGTTTAATGGAGGTGTTAGAGATGCAGGGGATCTATAGAAGTGGTTTATTTGTGCTCATGCAAGTTTTGTGCCCTGTTGGATTTCTTCCTGGGTTCCTTATCTATCTTTTCTCCATGTTTGTTCTTCCTGGAGAAAGCATGGCTGCGTGTACCCTCATTTCCTCCTAAATTGGGGGTCAGGCATGCCCAGTCATGCACACAGCTTATTAATGATAAAGGTTCATCTCTTCAGCCTCGATCGGGAGCTCTTCTTTCATCCTCTGCCTCTTGTCTTCTCATTGCAAATTTGGAGCTACTGGAGAGGCACTGGGCTCCAGCAGTTCTAATTAAGAGTTCACCCAAGAGCTTCTTCTAGAAGATGGATGTTGTTGAGGCCATCCCCAACCTCCAAACCTCACTACAAATACCAACCTGAGGGCACTGAAGTTCTGCTTCAGCTCCTTTCAACACTTCCATCACTGTTATTTCCATCAGCTTTAAGACCAAGACTCATCTTACCTGGTGTGAGATACCTGATGGGGTTCAGCAGAATTCTCAGTGCAGGTGTTTGATATAAGTGTTTATTTCTGTGCTGCGGACATAACCTCCTATTGCAGCTGGCTGTGACCTAGTCACTACTCAGCATGAGTCACTCAACCACACAGATGGGGCCAGTGCAGCATGGCCCACTTACCTTCAGCTGTCACTGCAGGAGGCCAGCTGGTCTTTGTTTGCCAACCCCTCATGAATGTCTCAGAAACCCCAGGGTGTCTGAAAAGTTGTTAAGAGCACATGTAGACAATTGAACTGAGCAGTGAATGATACCAGAGGTCCATAGCTGTTGCTCATAATCTAATTGGGGATGAATTTAGGCTGAGAAAGCTGGAAGTGTGGGAGCCAGGCATAGCTGGGTTGTTTTTCACCCTGGTGTTTTCACAGCCCATGATGGATCTGCCGTCTGATAGTTTGTCTGATCTCTTTCTGAACCCATTCATTCTTCTGGGACAATGAGCTCCTAGCTATACTCATGCACTGTGATAAGAAAAAAATCCTTTTGTTTTAGAGCTGATAACAGAAGAACTGGGGGATGATGAGACATGGGATGATGAGAACAGTCATTCTTCATTCACCTTCTCCAGGACAATTTTGTTCAGACCTCTGTTCCATTCCTATTCTTCCCAGCCAGGATTTTCCTCCTGTGCTCACTCTACCTTCACCCCAAAGCTGTTCAGACCTTTGATCACCCCTAGCACGTTAGGTATGGTGATATTTTCCCTTTCTGCTCTATAATTTACGCAGGAGACTAGAAGTGCACATTATCTTTTTTTAGAAAAATATATGTTATGTGTTTATTTCCTCATATTCCTTCCTTGCTGTAGCCTTCGTGATGAAGGCAGATGAGACCAGGTCTGTAGAGAGAGGTGATGCATCTTTTATTAGGTCAGCTAATGTAGATGTGCGTGCACACAGACATATGCTCACACCCTCCTTATAAACCTTGCCTTGTTAAAACTTCCCAACACTTGATTTGCCTTTTCTGACCACCACTCCCTCAAGGCCTGTCTGCACCCATACCTGGCAGCCCTCGTAGGGCAGGGCGGACAGCACCTGCCCCCACAGGCTCAGCCTGTCTGGATGCCTGTGCAGCCCTTCCCTATCCCCCAAGACTTCAGGGCTCCTGCTATCATTTCTGCTTTCTTATCCAAAGTGCGATGCCCTCGCCCTTAGAGAAAGCCTTCAGACCCAGCTCAGAGTCATGGGCACACAAGGAGAGACCCAAGGGGAGAAAGAAGAAAGGGAGGAGAGGTGACCTTGTCTTTGTATCTGTGTGCCTTTGTGAAGGATGGAGCAGTCCAGACCTCCAAGGCACTGGCTTCAAACGCAAGGCATTACTTGTCAAATGTCATGGGATTTGTTGAAAGCTGAAGATAGTTAATGTCATCTATGGCAGAGGTCTTCTGCTCACCCTACTCTGCAGGTAAAGAGCAATACCTTATGCCAGCCTCTTCCTCCGTACAGCCCTCACCTGAAGCCTTGCAACGACCTGCAGAAGCCAGCGAAAACATTGGGCTGCAGAGACATGGCTGATGGCCCATCTCTGGGTGTACTGAAATGGGCACTTGGTGGTGACCATATGGCCAAGATTGTCCAAGTGTGGGATGAAGACCTCTGGAAAGATTGGCATTGTTAAATGAAGTTGCTCCAGCATGGCTTTACTCAGGAGCCTTCTGAATTAATTCACCTCCCACAGACAGGATTTAACCTCAAGAAGTGGCCAGCAACTGAGGTAGGTCCCTGCTGACTTAATCCTGTGGAGCCTGTCTCCAAAATCAAGGCTGATATGGTCCTCCTCAGACACTAACAGCTAACTGGGAAGAAATGACATGAAACAATCCTTCCTCTACAGGAGAAGCCAACTCTACCCCTGGGTCTGTCCTGGGCCTCCTCACTTGCTTTGTGGTGTTACCTCTAGTGTGCTGTCCATGTTTGAGTTGGCTTTGGAGATGATGCAAAACAAGGCCTTTCTCAGATGGATGTTTTGGACTGAAGGCAACGAGCAGACCCTCAGTCAGTCTTTGTCTGATCTCCTCTGACTCTACGAAGAAGGTCTACAGCTACCAGCTTCACCCCAGAGAGAGACACTGAGGTGAGCATGTTGTGGAGAGATATGGAGCTCGCTCTCTCTTTTTCCCCCAGCATGTAAATCTGCATTAATAGTGAATCCTGTAGACCAGAGAAGTTTGGCATTGGAGTTGCTGATTGTGTGTGTCGTGGGTGTCAGACCAGTTCCAAGAAAAGCTGTTAAGTATTTATAATACAGTCTACTAAGCCTCCAGGTAACTCTAAGGTTTTTCACCAGGTTTCTGTTTTTCTTGGGAGTAGAGACCTGGTGAATACTCAGGTATTTGACTTTGCAGTGTATACCCAGCTTTAGGGTCCTAGTTGCATCTAGTTCTCTTGAGCAGCCACATGTGGTTTTACTGTCCTGCTTTGGGTTGTAGGGCTCTATAACTCATGTCTCAGAAACCATACTTTGACTTCCTGAGCCCTGCAGTTGCACACGGCTGTCCTCTCTTGGCCATGGTGACAGGGCACACCATTCGGTTGCACATAAAAGGGCACCTTGTTTAACTCTTTCTGGGGCAACACACTGGGAAAATGAGAATTTCTTAAACTGCCTCCTTGCCCTTAATAGTTACAGGGATTTCCAGCTCTGTGTGAAGTAACATAAATCCCAATATCTCCTTCCCATTGTCCATTCTTGTTCTTTCTATGAATCTGAGCCATGGGTAGTGCTTTAGAAAAAAACTCTTTGCTCACTGTATTAGTATGGAAGGGGCATGCCTTGAAGGAACCTGCTTAAACATAACCAGTCTGCTTTTGTAAAAGTTGCAGTTGCATCAACCAAGTCTGACATTGTTTAGGAAGCTCATTGCTTCCAGGTGCTGAACCACTGATGGAGACAGTCCCTCCTGAGAATATTTTAAAGATAATCTGGAGCAGGATGGTCATTTTAGATTGGCCATAATAACCATAATTTAGGCAAGATGAAACCTGCTCAGCTCTTAAATAAAAAATGAGGCTTAGCATTTCATCCAGACATGTCTCTGGTCATCACAGTGGGACTGTGCACTTAAATATATGAGTTGTTGATTTGGGAGCTAAGCAAAAAGGAGGACAGTTTCTAACAAAATGCAAGAAAAAACCTGAGTTTCTCAACCGTACAAACTCCTAGAATTCTCTTTCAGGATGAATGGATTGCATCCTTTGACCAAGATGAATTACAGTGGTTTTTATCTATAAACGTATTCCCATAATTAAATTTCAGGAGAACAAAATTTAAGACAGGCAAGTTCAACTATTTCATTGGGTCTTTGTTTCATTCCTCTGACTTTTAAAAAAAATTGTAGTCAGTTACCAAAAGCAGCTCAAAGAATGGACCTGAATTTAATATACACATATATATTTATATTATTTTGTGGCAAGTAAAATATTCCCTAAGAGAAGCAGAGTGGCCCAGCATTAGAAAAAGGATCCTTCAGGATATTTGTGGCCTCTTTGCCCTTACAGTCTTTGTTTCTTGGTTTGAACTCTCGGCCCCACTTTCCATTTTGCATTCCCTGGCTGGTTCCTTGCAGTGAGGCGCGGGACATGGGTGTGATATTGCAGCTCTTCTGCTGGCTGCTCCTATTCCCTCCTGACCAGGCTGCCTTGAAACACTCCACAGAGGACAGATGCTGTCCTTGACCCTGTCACAATTCGTCCTGCCCTTTCATACCCACAGATTGCCAAACTCTGAGGTCTTTGGAATCGCTTTGCCTACCACACCCTGCGCCTCCACACTCCTTTCCACACAATCCTCCACCTCCCTGGGCTCTGTCCCCAGTCAGTGGCTTGAACTCACCTAGTTTTCCATCCCTTTCTCCATGTTATTTGCTATCTGCATGTCCTATTGCCACTTTGGGATACCTCTAACTTCACCTTCTTTGCCTTGACATGTGTCTTGGTCCCTATCAGCACTGAAATCCCTTCCCACTTCTGCAAACACCCCTGAAAAACAAAAGACTTGTCTCTTTAGCAGAAGTGGCCCATTTATTATTCTTCATTTGTTGGTTACTAGTACTAAGCCAGCTGGGTGCTCCTCTGCAGTAGGTGTGCTAGAGGAAGACAGAAAGACACAGTTGCTCCCCCTAAGATTTTCTGGTTTAAGCAAAACAATTGTTTTCTTGGATTACACAGCAAATCAAAATATCCTGGATCCCAGCCTGGTCCAGATATTTCATCTGCCAGCTGCTGGTACCTCCCACAGCATCACAAGAGAGCACTTCAATAAGGTGGTGGCATCTGAGCTTCCTTTCTGGAGAACAGCCGTCCAGCTGTGAGGACTTGTTGTTCCATCTCTTTAGCTTCAGCTGCCACACAGATACACCAAACTGACCTTTTAGGTGGGCAGCTTGTGTTAATTAATTAGTTAAGATCTATAAAATGTTTTGAATCATCTGCGGTGATCGCAATAGCCAAAGCACCTTTCCATTATTAGTTATCTTGCTGCAGGGAGCTGGAATTGTCTTGCTGCTCCATTATACAGCCAGGAAAATTGAGCTGGCAGGAACTCCTCTCCTGAAAGATGAACAAATCACACAGGCTTAAATTCAGGGATTTTCCACTTACTCATCCTGAACCCAGCCTAAAGGTCCTTACTCAGCTATTACCTACCCTTCACCTGCAAATAATATTATTAATGTCAACAGGGGTTTCCCTAGCAAGAAGAGAATAAAACCAGAGGAAAGGTCAAATGCACAAGGCCTGGTTTCCTTCCCAGATACAAAATGGACTGAGGCAATGGTTCATCCTACCTGACTGCAGGCACGTGGCACAGACGATGAAGGTTTGCAGGTATTTCCAGAGCTTGGAATTTTGCATTTGTGTGGCCCGGTGAGACCATGGTCATGAAGGAAAGGGGATGTGCTCTGAGGATGGGGTTGATTAGTGCTCTGAGGATGGGATTGATGTGCTGGTCAGATTAGCTGGCTGGCCAGCTGGCTGATAACCGAGGCTATAAGAGGTCCTGAACTTTCCCTTTGAGGGTGCATTAATTTATGTCTGTCTTTTTTCCACCTAACTATTGTTTTTCACAAAATCTGTAGACAGCTGGTATCTTCAGGATTCCTCTCCTTTTCCCTGTTAGAAGTGAAACCAGTCAATCTGGAGGAAGTTACAGGGAGCAAGATTGTAAAGGAATCATTTTATTCAGAAAAATTAGAAAGCTTTCAAAAATGTGACAGAGGTAAGAGCTCTGGAGATGATACTCCAAGACTTCAGAGATGCTGAAACACCAGCCTGATGAAGATAATCTGCGCTGTTGTCACAGAAAGGATGGTATCTGCATGCAGCAATTGCTGATGGTACTTTCCTCCTCTTGAAAACACGGTGAAAATCACAGTTATGAAGAGCCAGTTGGCAGCGAGTGAAAAGCAGAGCCCTATACTGGCTGTTTTACACAACTATTCAAAGAGAAGACTCACAAACATCTGACAGCCTGCCTCAGCTCAAGGGGACTTCGCAAGTCTTTGCAGTAAGTGACATCTGAAGTTCACCCCGGTAATGAGCATAGATGGTTTAAAAAAGACCCAAAATATCGTGTGTATTTATTCCTTCAGTGAACAGTACAAATACATTTTCCATTTACTGAGGAGCTCAGGTGCTAAAGGTCCCCAGAGCTTTAGATTTTTGTGCTGATAATGTGACATTAGATGGACTTCAACAGTGATATTGGTCCAAGAAAAAGGTTTGGCCCTATTTTATTGCTATCCTGTCTCAGAAATGCACTTCTCTGGAGGACAGTCAAGTTTATAATCACCCAAGAATTAAACCAGAGGTGATTCTGGAATAAAATAAAATCAAATGAGTGCAGTGGTGTTGGACAAGGGATCAGAATGGGAAACAAAAGCAGGAAAACTGCAGCCAGACTGTATGTGGCTGGGAGAAATTTAGGCACCATCCGTGGTATAACCTGGTCAGAACCTGGGTCCAACAAAGCTGCCATTAACAAGAGCTGCTGTTTGAGAGCCACCACCCCACCTTGCCCTCCTCTCCGCCAAGCAAGCCTTTGTGCGAACACAGACACACTGTACCTAACTGCAAGCAATTAAAATCAAGCCCAGATCCAGATGCAGAGCTCAAGTGGGGCTGGGCTGGGCTTACGAGAAACAACAACAACAGAACCACAGTAAAAAAAAAAACAACCACCCTAGCAGTGTAGGAGAAAATGCAGATTGCACAGAGAAGGGCATTGGAGGGGAGGGGTGGGGTCAGATTTTGCCTTCCTTGGGGCCTGGAGCATCACACAAATTCTTGCAGAGACAGTAACCGAATCCACATGGTGCACAGGCCTTGGCAGATGAGTGTAATTTAATTGAGCGAGCCCCATACCTGAGGGGAGAGGAAACTTGTTTATTTGGAAACAAAACTTGTTTTTCTCATTTTTTTGGTTTGTTTTGTTTTAGCCTCAAGGCCCTTGGAAGTCTGTGCCAAGTCAGTGTGCATGAGTCCTATCTTTTTTTAACCCTGCTTCTGCTGATTCAAAGAGGCAGGACAAATAAAGGTTTTTCTACATATTAAGTCTAGAAGAGACAGTTAGAGAATTGCCAAATGCTAAGCAAGAGAAGTATTGTGTTCCTGGCTCCCTTGCTGCTTCCCCAAAGGACACCTTTGGGTGGCGTTTTCCTCCTGGTGTCAGATAATAAGGGGACATTTGATCACAGTCACTGTGAAGTTAGTGAAAAAGAAAAAGAAAGCAGAAATATTCTCAAAAAGCATTTGGTTCCAGGAACTGTGTCTTTAAAGGAAAGGGAAAAATGCTGTGAGAAGCCCTGGTAAACCCCTCTAGAATTAGTGAGAGTACCAATGACAATCCTATAACCTGATCTTCCACATCATACACTGGCAGCAGGTCCATGAGCCTAGAAAGGAAGTAATGGGCTGGAACCAAAAATTTCTGGGGAGGCAGAGGTTGAGGGAAATAAAGGGATAGGGATATTCAGAATTTGCAAGTGTCTGTTTCTAAGGGGTTGAGACCTTCCCACTTTAAAAGCCAAACACAGCTCTGCACTGCGCAGCACAGTTCACTTTTCCAGGGACATCTCAGTTTTTCTGCTCCTATTCTGCAGCCAGAAAGCAAAGAGGAATATCATCCATACAGTCACTATTGATATGACTTTCTACAAAGAAATATCAAATCCCTGGTGCCAAATCAAAAAGAAGCTTATTTAATGACTACTTTCCAAAGGTAAGTACCACAAAACTGCACTGAAAAACATTCCTCTCTGAAATACTGAGGTCTTGGCTCATGATGTTGGAGCTTCTTGCTTTTTCATGCACTTTCCTCATGACTTGGATTTAGTTTGCCTCATCAGCAGATGGGAAATGGAGGTAAAGAGAGTCTAAGCAACAGGGCCAAAATCAAAGGAATCATTTGCAAGGAAGGTCTCTCCGTGGTGTTGCTTCCAGCTCGTGGTCTTGCTCTATGCTAAGGTTTCAGAAAAATGAGAGGTAGTACTAGAAAACGTCCTTGTGCCAGAGGTGAGAAGAGTGATGCAAATTTTCTTTCATTGCTCTTGTAGTTTCCAGTTTGGCAGCCAGCGAGCACGGAGGCAGAGACAGCAAAAGGTGAGATGGACATGAGAAAAACGTAAGAGTAAAAGCAATATTCCAGGCATGGAGAATCTGGATGCAGTACAAGTCCCATGTCTAGGCAAGGCAACCCCTTGCTCAATCCCTAGGGGAATATAAGTTTTCATCTTCTCCCAAGTTTCACCCTATCTCTGGATCCAGGATACTGTCAGACAGAAGACCAAAGGCCTGCAATTGTTGCAGCAATTTCCACTTGCTTGTGGATGCAGCAAAGGACACATTCAAGGTAACGCCAAGGGTGGAGAAATTTAATAAACAGTGCCTTTGAGCTATTCCCCATATCAAAACAGTGAGATAAAAAATTACAAATGATTAGAAACTCTGCCAAGTGGTTGCACAAATAGCGCTGAGGCAATGAACCTGAAAGTGTGTCTCCACTGGGTGAAACATGCTCTCAGCAGGGAGGACACCAGGCCCTCAAAGAAAATGTGGTAGAGTGAACTTTTAGTAGGTGACAGTTCAAAAGGAAGATGAGATACCAGGATATTTTTGGAAGAGAACTTAAATACCTGTGACACAGGTCCCAGCTAGATAGAAGCTACAGGAACCAACTGGTTGCTGTAATGAGCCAAAATTGCATCTAGAGCAGAATGTGAGGAAAATAAATACTTTAATCAATGAGATGTTTCAGTCTGAGAGGTGGATGGGGCTCCTTGTGGACAAACCTTCCCGTGCTCCAGCACCATCTGAAAATGGTGTATAGGTCGACATACATCTAGTCCAGCCTTTAAGCCACTGTTGAGTACTATGGGTGCATGACAAACCTGTGCTCAGATTCACCTGGGCTGTCCTCCCACCTTGCCAGTAAAGGTCAGATTGACTTGCCCATGGAGATGTTCAGTGTCATGTTAGGCATTGCAGGGCATCTTGCCTCCAGCTGCTTTTCCAGAAAAAGTAAGGCTCCTGTAAGTAGTGTTGTATCCACCAGTCCCACGTGGATTTTTCAGGTAAGAATGAAATGGTACTATATGTCTACATCTGGACAACCAAATCCCACCCTGAAAGTGGGATTAATAATGAAACTAGGATATCTAAATTTAGGAGTCTGTGCATGGGCACCTTTACATAAGCCAGGTGTGTAAGGATTCTCCTTGAATTACTAGGGATCTAGTGCTCTGTTAGTAATCTGCACATAGGTGTGTGGTGCTGGCTGAGATGCTCTAAGGTACGTGAGACATCTGCACGGGGCTAGCACAGGACCTGCCGGAGACTTGTGCTCTCCTGGAGCAGGTGTTGGAGAACAGGTAGAATATTCCACCACAGCTAAACCAGCACCACATAGCTTCATGTACAACCAAAGGTATCCCAGGTCAAGCTATTCAATGAAGAGCTACCTGTCACCCTTTTTGCATTGCCGCAGACACCCTACTGTGTTGCTCATTAGACCATGTTGGTTAGTCCCCCTCTAGAGCACGCTGGAGCTTGTGCACTTGGCGGACAGGTAGACACCCACGTGCAGGCACCCAAATACGGGTGTGGTGATCTGTGGTCTGAATCCTACCCTAAACCACTGATAGTGATTCTCTGAGTGTGATCTTTCAATGGGATGCACTGTGTTCTGTGGAAATGCCATTTAGATAATTCTTTCCTTTAGTGTCTTGTGAAACCACCACCTGGGAGGGATCCGCAAGACTCACTGAAGTCAGGATATTGCTGTTATTGCTTCCGCTTTATCTACAAGGCTTGGTAACCTTCCAGATTTGGAAATTAGACTGGTTTGACGTGATCTGTCTTAGGAAATCTATTTCTTATCACTTCCTTATCCTCCAGGGTTGAACAAGGTATGTTCAATCACCTATTCTGGTATCTCTGTTGGTGTTGAAGTTAAGGTGACAACTCTAGAATCACTTGGAGTTTTCTTCCCTGCTGCTTCCCTCCACCTTTTTAAAGGCAGAGTTTATGACAAGCTCTCTCACAACTTCTTGAATTCTCATGTGCTTGTGCATGCTTATCTCCTGCCACTCCTTGGCGGACTCCAGCTGGAGAGAGTAGGATCCCAGTGTCCAGAAGGCAGGAGTTAAGAGCAAAATGACAACATTGTACTTTATCTCCCTGTCCTCCCAGGCTGAGGCTGAAGATGAAAGGCTGTGAAGCATGACTTTGCATCCTTAGCCATCTGGGCGGTCACCAAGCATCTTATGAGCTTGGATTGCTCCTGGCAAGTACAGAAGAAATTGATTGATTGGTGCCTAGATTCCACAGTGATGGGAACATTAGGAACCTGTAGGCTGGAAGATTAAAGAGATATTTAAAAAGCCCTGCCCAGCAAATAGAGAGGCATTCACACTTTGTATTAATGGCATGAGTTGTCCCAGATGGGACTAATGGGTCAAAGATGGCCCTGGCTTGGCTCTTGAGTACTCCAGGACCTGCCCACACCAGTGCATCCAACTTATCTAAACAGTCTGTAGCCTGTGCTTTCCCCACTTTGGGCTTTGGCCTCTGCCTCAACCTCTGTTTTAATTGTTTTAAGCATCTGGACTCAGTTAACCTTTTTTTCCCTTCCTTATTTGGTCAGTACAGAAGCAAAAAAGAGCCCTTAATACTTCATTCTTCCATGTATCATTAAATAAAGGTGCCTTGTGCGGAGGGGTACGCTGTTGTGATGATTTTTGGGCAGGGTCGTCTGTGCAAGGGATGACAGGAAGATTAAAGCAGGAGGAATCTGTCCTGGAGACAGCTGACTTACCGCACAAGCCCCTCACAGCACTATATTACGGGCAGCCAGCCCCAGACCTGGCTGTGAGAGATGGTTAGAAAACATCTGCCAAAATAATTTTTAACTGAGAACAGTATCTTTTGGACACAGCTGAGTACCACCCCCCACCATCACCTCCAGAGCCTTTTTCATGGAAGCACAGAGATTTCAGTGTAAGATCCTGCAGAAGGAACGTCAGTGTAAGAAGATGAATTTTAGAAAAGGGGAAAATAAAAAAAAAACCCAAACTTCTGAACTGACTTTTAAATTTCCGGAGATTTGTTTTACTTGTGTTATCTTTGTTCAGGGGCGATAGTTTTTACAATTTTCCACGGTGTGTCAGTGGTAAAAGATTCATTAAGCAATGTGACTATCAGTATGCCATATTATAGTCGTGGAAGTATTCTCTTATTTTCTTTTGTTTGCCTTTTCAAATCATTTAAGGCAAATACTATTTAGCCCTGACTGAAATACCTTATCTTCCTTTCTAGATCAAAGTGTCTCCTGTTTGTGTTGTAATTAATAAGTAATGAAACACCTTAATTACAATACAAACAGAAGATACTTTGATCTGGAAGGGAAGATAAGGTATTTCACTCACTGCTAAGTAGCAGCTGCTCATAATGATTTTGAAAAGAAAATAAAAATAGAATATTTAAACAATTTTGGGTTATTATAGCATGCCAGGAGTACCTGCCATAACATAGGAATAGATAATATAAATATAATAAAATACTATTAAAACCCCATAAAATAACCAAAGAATTTCTTGAACTATGTTTTTGGAGTGAAAATCCTCTTATGCAGGCGGTTTCAAAAGTAGTTGGTTTTGTTCTGATTCCAAGTGCAAACAGTAGAAGTTCCTGGGAAAATGGAAATGTGTGAGCTCCAGTCTCTTCTCACTCCTGTTTGAGTTCCTTTTCTTGCCCTGGATAAAGACCACCTCCCCAGCTACTACTTCTTGCCCTTGAAATGCCCAGGGCCACCACCTGCAACACCCTGGGCTCTGCTCAGGACAGCTTGTGTGCCATCAAGAAGGGTGGCTGCACTTGGAAGCGCATGGGCTGGCTGATGGGTTCAATGTAGAGAAACTGAGACATCTGGTTCATGTTTGGATCATGCTGTGGCAACAGCAATGAGAAGACTTCATTGGCTGGGATGAGAAGCTGCATCCTGCAAGGCCATCTCTCCAGCGGTGTGCTTTGGAGAAACTTTTAAGTCACGTTAGGAAGAGAGGTGGGCCCTCTGCACAGCTTCCATCTCCTCACAGTGGCTATAGCTAGCCCTGGTTACATCCTCTTTTCTTCTAAGTGCCTCATGGTTTGATAATGATTAGCATTCACTGGTCTTACAATATAAAATTACCTTGAGGAAATTGCTCATCCATCACTTTCAGGTTTCTTCCAGAAATTCAGTCAGAAATTTGTACAGAAATAAACATTTTCCAAGAGAAAAGGAAGCAAGCCAAGCCAAGCCAAGCTAAGTCAAGTTAAGCCAAGCCTTTTTTCCTTTTTTTCTTCACAAACTCTAATAATATGATGCTAATGGGAGGCAGAATAATGCAAATTTATACCTAAATAAGGAGAAAAATGTTAAGTTGGATAGGTATCTTTAAATGGTGATGAAGTTAACTTTGACTACAATTTAACTAATTAACTTTGACTACAATTTAACTGAAACTTCACTATGTTTTCTTTCATAGCAGAAGTAATTTCTAAAAAAGCAATGCTCGGATGAGCTAAGCTTAAAAATCAGGATGGAGAAGATGTTTCCTTTCACAAGAGTCCTCTGCTGCTGTTCAGACACCTTTGGGGTAGTCTCGGGAAGGCAGTGTCCTCACACCTACGGATAGATAATACCCACATCTGTGTAAGATCAGGGACCACAACGGTGGGACCAGTGAATAGGCAACAGGCGCACTTTAGCTAACTTTCTGAAATTCATCTTTATCTGTTAACATTTCTAATGTGATCTGCATGAAGGACCCTTTTTGGGGTGGATCTATCTCCCTGTTTTGCAACTGCAATCATCCTGTGGCAAGCGTGTACTGTGTAGCCTGGGTGTTGTGCTCACCTATCTCAGGAACTTACAGTTGGAGGCTTTTAACACAAAGATGCCCTTGAACTTTGTACACTGTCCCACCTCAGGCTTGCTTCTTGACTATTACATCAGTGATAAATAATAACCATCTATTTTTTAATACAATAGAAATTTGGTGCTCTCTACTATGGAAGTGGTTAAAGCTGCTTTTCCACCTTCTCCGGAAAGATTCCTAGTAATGGAACACTTTTCCATGCATGAATGTCTTTATTTTCATTTTTTTGGCCTGTTCCAAGGTTCTTAAAAAAAACCAAACAACACTTTTCCTGAAACATGATGTCTCTTTCTTGTTGTGTAGCTCTGTCATGCCTATCTTTATTTTCCACGTGAAGCACTAAACCATATGAACATTATTACAAGTGTAATGATTGGCCACCTTGGCCAACATAGCAATAAACCAATTCAGAAACTTACTTTTGTTTTGTTTTTTTCTTGAATAATGAGTGTAAGGGCCATCATGCTGCATAGTACTGATCACTAAACTGGGTCCCTCCTAAGAGAAATAAGTTCTAGCTGCAGCTAAAAGTCCAGCCTTGATAATGAGATATTGATGGTCCTACAGTTGCTTCTGTTGACCAAATGACCAAGACTTTAACAAGCTCAAGTTAATATTTTTTTAAAAAGCATGACCTCATCTTTTTCAGAGAACTCAACACTTCTTCTGGCCAAGGAACTCAGTTCCCTAATAGATTAATTCAGTCTGAATTTCCTTCGACTTACACCTCAGAAAGCATGTAGTGCAGTGGGAAAAATGGTCACTGAATCAGCTTCCTAAAACTGATCAGAGAAAAACATTTTGACTTTCTCATTTCTGGCAAAATTCTGAAATTTTGAACCTCAACCAGTCAATGCCTTCTGACCAAGCAGATTAACAACAACAACAAAAAAATCAAAATAATCATCATGTACAAATTTGCTCATATAGAAAGATTATGTTTCAAGAAGTAAGGACATTTGATTTTGATAAACACAACAGAGTATTCTAATATTTACCTTCCTAAAATATGAAACATATCTACAAATACATCATGTTAACATGAATACATGCCAAAATTATATGGAATACATGTTAAAATGGGGCTATTGAAATACTATCCAAATTAAATTATTTAATGCTTTCCTGTCAAAAAAAGGGAAGGAAAAAAACACCCCTCTTCAGCTTTCCTATTAAAAATTCCAACAAAACACTTGACTTTTAATAAAATGGCATTCACTGATAGCAAGATACGTTCAACATTTTCTGATCTAGCTTGATTTCTTTCCACAGTTCCTTATGAGGAAGAGATTGTTTCTTTTAACTATTTGCTGTAATTTCATTAATAGTCATGTTCTTACAAATTCTGCTTCAGACTACTCAGACAGAACATATCCCACTCCCAGCTATGTTGCTGTAACGACAAAATCCTGAGCTCAACTGAAATAAAAAGTGACATCCGACTTTGATTTCCAAGGAGGAACTTTTTCACCTTGGTCAGCTGAACAGCTTAAAGATGGGAGAATATTTCCTGCACACTGAGGCTCATTTGTATTGTCAGAAGAGTGCAAAGCTGCAGCCTGCGAGAATCAGACCTGCTGATCTCATGGTGACACTGGCCCACATGGGCTGTTATTTAAGAAGTTCTCCTGCAGGCCCAGAGTCACTCCTGACCCAGGGTCATGGCAAGGGCTCTCATTGGTGGTGTTTCTGACTGGGTTCCCAAGGTCCTTCCTGCATCTCACCGTGGTTGTGCTTCTCCATGCACCACAACCAGGGACAATGGCTTTCTCCTTCACCAGGTGGAGCTGAGGGTGGTGGGGTTCGTGTTGCAGGGAAAGACAAGTCATCATTTCACGTGGGCTGATGATTGCAAATTAACCTTGTTGAAGGAAAGTTCTATTAAAGCAGAACAGAGCCATTTATGAAATGAAGACATGTTTCTAGCTTGCGGTCATGCAACTCACTGCTTTTCTCTCTCTTTCTAGAGGCAGATCTTCTCCAAATGGTGGGGAATTATGAGCTATCAGACCATGCAGCCCATCTCCCTGCCAAGGTAGTGATGTTTCCCACAATCTCTTTACTGTCTACTGAAGTTATAATCTCTCTTTAAGCAATGGGGACTCCAGAATTTCCTATGAGAGACAATTTTGTAGTCATCCAAGCCAAAATGAACACTGGAGACATAGTGTGTGGGTCCAAGAGGAGAATTAGGATATTGCCCTTTGGTTTAGCCCACAAGTAAATCTTCTTGGATCTCAGGCTCCTTCCTCACTGTTTCATACACACAGGAGCCAGAACTGCATGAACCAGTGTTTGTGTAGTTCTATCCCTTTGGCAAAGCACCATGTCCTGGCCCAGCTTAAGGACAGCTTTCAGTCTAGTTGTCTTTGTTTCTCCAGTTTGATGTCTGACCTTACAAATTGTTCTTCCATCTTTTTTTATTTTTCTTCTCCCTCCTCTTGTCCCTTCCCCTTTTTCTTCATGCCACCAGCATTAAATAGCTCAAGGCTGTATTTAAAGAACTGAGAAGCTGCAAAGAATCAAGTAGGATAATGGGAAGAAAGGCTCAATGGGTCCCCCGGGACTTATCATGGTTTCTCTCCAACTGTTTTACATGGAGTCGAAAGTTCAGCCTCACATTTTCTGGAAAGGAAAAAAAAAGTAGAGAAAGAAAGAGGACAATTCGTGATGTGGGAATCTTTGGACTGTGATGAAGATGGAAGGCGCCACTCGAAAAGCGGAGCTCTTCCAATGAGAAACAGATGTCCTACATGCTCCTAAACACATTCAGTCCGTTTTCAATTACACAAGAATTAGAGCAATAATGAGAAACAAAACAGGGTTGTTGGTTGGGTTTTTTTGACTTCTCCCTCCTCTGTCTTCTTTCCTTTCTGCCTCAGATGGATCGGTAGCATATCTCCAGATGACATCTCAGATTGCTTCCTAAAACAATGCTAATCATCTAATACTTCTAGCCTGACACTAATCTTTTCTTTCCTCAGTCTTATTTTCTTCAGACAACTGAGTGTGGGACAAGTTCTACAGTCTAAGGAGTTCGTTAGACTTGATGAAAAAGGCTTATTCTGCTCATTTTCTGCTTGTTAGAAGCTCATTGATAACGACACTTTTATGGGTTTTGGTTTTTGTTGTTTTTTCCAAACCAAGATTTGACCAAACATCTTTCTTTTCTTAGCTGCGGGATCCCTCATTAGGGCAAGAAAGAGGGAGAGATCTGTCTCAAAATATTGTATGTTAGAGTCAGAAAGTATCCTGCACTACCGTTTTTCTTCCATTTTCTGTTTCCTAAAGCAATTAGGGATTTTGTTCAGTGCTCAAAGACAAGTTCACAGCAAAAGCAAACTAAAGAAAACCCAAACCACCTCTCTCCAAACTCCCCCCAGTTGTTTTGGCAAATCTGGCTTTTAAGTCTCTTCCTCAGATGTAGGTTGTTTTATAGTAGGCTTATCATTAGAATAGAGTTAGACCTAGCAAGTGCCATTCTATTTTGAGCAAGGAACGAGGAGATAGAGGTCTTTGGAAATCTGCTGCCAGCCCAGCCCATGAAGATTACATGCTTACAGCTCATGTCATTTAAGGACACATGAATTTACACAAAGTGATCTGAAGGATCCTGTTCCTCCTAAGGGAGAGATCCTCCACTGGGTTATCTTGATAGGACTTGCAGCAGAAAAGCTGGGAGCTCCAAAGCCTCAAAAATCTCATGGTTTAGCACATTGATTTCTAGGTGATGCTGGGGAAACACAGGACAAAATTTGTGCTAACGCCAAGGGGAAGGAGGGTTTGCTCTGCAAAGCTGTCAGAGTCATGCCTGGTGCAAGGACTGTGCTTGTGTGTGCAAACAGATAGCAGAGAAACACCAAGTGAAAAATGACTGACTCCTTAAGAAAACATGTCCACATTACTGGATTCTCTATAGAGTCTAATGAATTTGTGCAGAAGCACTTTCTTCAGTGAAGCACCACAAAAGGCTACTTCTCTCCCCATTTTCATGACACTTGCGGATGTTGCATAGCTGTAAGACCTCTACTCTGCTTTCAAAGCTGGCTTGTGGCTGATATGTTTGCCGAGTATTTGGTGAAGGAGAAAAGACAGACCCTGTAGCCGTGCAACTTTTATATGCTGTATGAAACCAGGTGATAATAAATTAATGAAAAATAAATAATCTCTGCAGGAGTGCAGAGCTTGTGGAGTGGGGACAGTGCTGGCAGGGCTCTTACTACAGGTGGGAAAGGACTGAGCATCACTGCAGCCCTCTCCAGCTGGCTTTTCCCAAATCCCATAGCCCATCATAGGTGAGCAATACTTGGGCAAATGGCCAGGCACGTGGAAGGAAACACTATGGGTTGCAGGCCAGGTATGCCAGACCCCGTCATTTGCTCCCTTGGTGTGCACAGGCAGAGCCTGAAACAGATGCAAAGGAGTTGTCTCAAGCCCTAACGAGGCAAGGGGTAAACCAGAGGGTCCCATGCCAGGTGGGCAGCTCATGCCACTCTCCCAGATCCACTCTTGGACTTGGTGAATATGCATACAGAGGGATGTGCATACGGGGAGTGTGCATGGGTTACAGATATGGGAGCAGAGTGCACTGCTGAAATGTGAAGCAGAGCCATTGAACTGATGTTCCCTCAGTGGGTTGTTGCAAGGGAGGGATGGGGGCCACAGCTGTGTACTTGAGACCTGGGAAGGGATGGGGCTTTTCTCCCCTGCTTTCCAGACCCAGCCAGAATCCCTTCCACTTACACGTTCTCCTCTCCACACCCCTGGGTTGGGAAGGGTTATTGCAAACCTTGTCTAACCCTGTTACCTTCCATGTGCCATAACACCATCACCCTGTCTTTCATGCCTACCTGATCTGTGTGGCTGCATCCATGTCCCTTTCTTGTGGTCCTTAGCCATGAACTGAGGATGGTCACCTTTCAGAAGACTCATCTCTCTGCCTTCCAGTCCTCACAAAGGGTGTCCTGCAAGAAACACCCCACTGCACATTTCTGGCATTCACAAGTCCAGCACTCATTTATCATGAGCTTAGTTCCTTTTTTTCCCCTTCCCCTCCTTACAAAGTTAATTTACAGGAACCCACAGTCTTTGCATGGATATTGTTGTTCTCTATTTGTAACCTCCTTTATTTCCCTGGAGACTGTTCCATGAGAAAGAACAATAAAATAAAATAAATAGATTCCTTGCTTTTTTTCCTTTTTTTTTTTTTTTCTTCCCCTCAATACTGTCTATTTTAATTAAGAAAACCAAATGAAACAATAGAAACACCCCATCAACGGCTAAATCTTGCTGGGATATGCTGGATGATATGTGCCTTGTGGGAAGATGCCCCCTTGAACGAAGAGGCAGGAGATGCTCTGGGGAGGCCATTTCCACGAAATGCAAGCCTGTGACATCTGAGTTTGTCCCTCACAGCACAGACTGACTAGTTCAGGCCCAGATCTTTCCTGATTATATGAGCCTGAGGCTGCCATGCTCTTGCTAGGGTGCTCAGAAGGGTTTATTACCTCTGGGCTGAGGCAGCTGGACATCCTCCAGCCTTCAGCTGGCCCTGATCCAGGCGGCTCCTGTGCCTCTGAACCACAATTCCCAGCTCTTCCAGATCTGGGGTTAGCAGGGACAGGATTAACACAGGCCCAGGCCATATCCTGACCTGCTTTATCGCTTCTGAAGCAGCTCTACAGTAGTGCTGATCCACACTCTGGAAACCCTGGAAGCCGCTGCTCTGCACGTACCTGCCAAAGCAGCAAAGCCTGAGGCTGCTCCAGGGCCATGAAGATGCTGTGCCTTGGCCCTGGCTCAAGACAAAGCATGGCTTGGTGCCAGGACACAGCCAGGATGGGGGGGTTGCCACCCCAAAGCAGTTGATCTGCTTCACCATGTTGCCTGAGGACCCACTGACTGTGTTCAGTCCCATCCCCAGGATGACCCAGTCAGCCTCCTTGGCTGGCAGCCTGCTCCCATGCTTTTCTCAGCATGAGGCCTTCTCCAGGGGACCTGAAACCCCTTCTGTGGCACCTTGGAGGTGAAATGCATAGGAGAGACCCACTTCTAGTTGCAGAAGTGGATAACAGCTTGGTCACTGCTGGCTTTGCTCATATGGAGCAGGACAGGGAGCCAGGAGATCCTCCCTGTGCTCCTGAGGTCCCATACAACCTTGGGTAGGTCCCTGGTATTTTATAACCTCCTATCTGCATGTATTGAGAGTGGTGGGCAGTGGCCTTGGCTGGTGCCTCCAGGCTTGACTACAACCCAAAGAAATGACAGGTGAAGTTTCACTGTCGCCCGAGGCTGCTGTAAGCCAGCGCTACCGAAAAGGGCAGCCATGCCCTCCACCTATGTGTGGCCATGCCATCTCCTTCAAGTTGGTTTTGGCCGTCACATGATTGTGGGTGATTTACTGAAAACTAGCCTAATGACAGCAAGTGAGATGGTTTTCAGATGAATTAGGGAGCAGGTGGAAAGTGGGAAATGCAGGGGGGAGCAAGGGAAAGCAGTACATGGGAGAACAGAAGAAGGTCGTGAAATGCTGACATTTGAATAATGTTGAGCTTGATATATTGCAAAGCCATTTTTCTGTGATCCAGTCATTTATATCCCTCCAAAGTGGACAGAAAGTATTGCTGTATTAGAATTTGGCTTTGTATAATCTTCAAATAATCAAGCCTAGTACGTCCTCATGGTTAAACCATGGTTGCTTCACACCAGAGCGTTTAAATTCCTCTCAGAAGCAATGTTCTGCTGCAGCTTTAACTGACCTCTTTTCAGTACATGATGAGTAACAAGTAGAAAAAGGCACTGATCTATTGATAAAAGTTCATCTTGTTAAATGATTTAACACACAAGATATGCAGTAGAAAATGTCTTTCTTGCATTAAAGTAATTGTGAAAAGTATCTGCTTTGTTACTTCATCATCTAAGAGATATAACATGGAAATTTCTTAAGAAGTAAAGAGGGGATTCTGGCTTTGAGGTTAAATTTACATTCTTAATTTTGCATTTCTTGATTTCTGAGCATTTAATTTCTCAACTTTTCCATTTCATTAACCTTTGTTATTTGCCTGCAATATAAACTGCTCTTGCAGATCACCAAAGGAAATCATAAACATTTTGGCCTCTCCTGAAATCTACTATCATGAAGAGAGCTGACTTAAAACAAAGTCAGCTTTCACGAAAGCAGTCTCAGCCTTGCTCCTTACACCTCTTTGAGTGTGTCCTGGGATGTGCTTTTCAGTGTTTGCAAATGAACTTTGAGCCCCGCAAATCAGCATCCAACCCCTTGTATTTTAGCACTTGTGGCCAGATGGAAGCAGTTCACAACCCGCTGCCCCTCCCTGGTCTGCAGCAAGTTACTAACAAGCCTTCCTGCTTCTGTTCTCAAAGTACACAAGATTAAATCGATATTAAGACTTTTCACATGACAGCCATTAAAATGCAATAATTAAGAGCCCAGATTATTGTTGAAAACCTGGATTCTGCATTGGCAGAGCTGGGCTACCTGCAAGCTGTGAGAAGTGGAATGGCAAGTTGGTATTTGCCTGATCCTGTGTCACTTAAAAGCCCTCTTTCTTTCTGAGTTTCAGACCATCTGGAGGGTGAGTTTCTGAGATATTAATGTCTGGGCAGGGCACATTTGGGAATTTGACTAGCTTTTCCAAAACAAGTTGTATGTACCTGCAGCTGAGTAGGTCTCACTCCTTGGGGCTGCACCCTGCTACCTTAGCAGAGCTACCTCTTTATGCAGACACCGGGTCTTACTGGCTGGCTGGCTCTCAGATTAATGCCTTTACCTTGAAAAACAGTAGCGAACTGAAAACAGAGCTCTAGGTCAGCACACGGACCATATTCCATCACAAAATATTTTTGTTTCAACTTGTAAGGCATTAAAACCATAGAATACAACAGAAAAGCTTTAATTATGTGGGAAAACCCTACAGTGAACAAGTCTCATCCCTTTGCTGTTTTCCTCTTCATTTTAGTTTTACAGGAAATTTCATTTTTCTGCATTCTATTTGAGAAGGGAAAAGGTCTCAGACTGTACTGTAAGGTGAAAGACTTTGTTTTCTGCCTAATTCAGACCCTACAACACATGTGCACCTATATATGGACACAAACCTAAAGCCTTTAAAAATCTTCCCACTTATATTTAAAGTATTCTAGCTCCCAAACAATGACAAAACTCAGACCAAGAAAAGTTCATAGGAAGTACTATGACGCAGGTGCAAAATTTCCTGTTTTCAAAGATGACAAATATCAGCAAAAATGTCTTATGACTTTAAACCATTGAGCCAATTCCTTCCAAAAAGACAAAGAAACTTAGAGGTACCTTAGAAATCCACAAAACAAGCCAAGTGTGAAGAATAGCTTGAGCTATTTTTAATTTTTATGTGTCCAAGAATTGCAGTTGGGAATATCTGAAGAAACGTGCTGTTTTTTCTCCATTATTTTTCCCTTAGTAGCTTCTCTCTCTTTTATTGGTATGTGTTTACATGAAAACTTTTAGCATGATTTTATTAAAATTTAACCACACCTCTTCCAAAACATATCCCTCTTCAGAGATACAGTTAGAGGAAGGGAAATTTTAACACAAAGAGAATGAGCTCTAAAAAGTTATGGGAAAGTGAAAAAGAAGAACCAGATTTCAGTCCCAATTAATTATTATGACTTTGTGCAATTTGCTTAACCTATACGTAAGGTAATGCATCTAGAACTACAAAAACAATTAAGAACGCCTCACCAAAGCATTTCATGCAATTTTGTATGGATTTTAGGCTTGCTGGGAAGGGCAGCTACTCAGTGATGAAATTCTTGTACAAAGCAGGTAGATTTTAAATCTTAGTCATCAGTATCAACCTCCCCCACCTTAGAGGATTACTCAGCTGTCTTAGTGCAATTTGCCTTCAGTGTACCGAAGTACAGCGTCCAGTAACAAAGACGGGAACTTCATTGCCCCTGGGGGAAAACAAGATGATCCCCTGCACTGCATAACTAACTGTCAGGATTAAACTCCAGTCAAGTTGTAACTGAATTTGCATCCAAGGCCAGAAACATTTCTTAATGTGTTCTAACATCCATTGGAACATGTGGCGTGTTTTGAAGCTGCCTTTGTAAAATGCATGTCCCCCCTGCAGCATCTCTTCATGTCGTATTTCCTCTTTGATGTTACCTGGGTTAGTAACATCTCTCTTGGGTCCCACTGAACTGTGGCCTCTTGCTACACACAGGGTAAGGGAAGTTGTGTATAACGGGCAAGAATTCACAATAGAGCTAAATGGTGTGAAACCTCTTCCCTCGCCATTTAGCACAACTGATGCTTTACACTCATGGGTTTGCATTGGCACGGGGAAGGGCAGAAGGGTTGCATCTCCACTGAAGGGCTTGGCCATCACTTAACTTCCTCATGCACAGCCATGCACTGAGTCTGCATGATTTTTTTAAGAGGTACTTGGCGTATCAGGCAGACAGAAATATAATTTTTTGGGGGACAGGGGAGTAACGCCTTCAGTAATGCCTGTACAAATGACCTATTGCAGCAAAGGACTAGAATAAAGCAGAGGAGCACATTTAACATCAGCTCCCCAGAGATCTGGGGGAAAGAAGGGATAACAAACTCCGTAACCTCACACCTGGGCAGGCTCAGCATCTCATCAGCACCCTGGCAGGGTGCCCAGACTGAGATCCTGCCCAGTGTCAGAGCCCGCGGTCTGCTCTGAGCAGACCCAAAGGCAGGTCAACGTTTGCACTCAGCAGGCAGCTCTGTCTCTCGCACGCAGAGACACATGCATCTTCCCTCACCTCCCAGGAATTTCCTTTAGATCTCACACTAGATTGAAGGATAGCTCATGGAAAAGAGTGAGGGACTGAGAAATCTGGGTGCGGAGGGTAGTCGCATGGGTTGCCCACCCTGATTCTTGGGTCTCCCAATAGTTATGGGCAACTGGGGCAGTGTGAGGGGGGGTTCTGGGACCATTTTCACTCCTGACACCTGGAAGCTAAAGATTATGTCAGCTGTTTTTGGATATGCCTTCACTGAGAAATGAACTCAGGTCATAGCTGCCCAACGGGGAACTCGTGAGCTGGGTCAGCCCCAATGAAAGCAGTTGCAGTGCTGAAGATGTCTTGAGGTCAAACACCCTTGTGTTACGGGAAGCTGATGCGTTGTGGACCTTTCCTCACAAATCATCTTGCTTCTTATTAAGCAGAAATCATTTACTGTGATGGTGACAAGGCACTGGCACAAGTGCCCAGAGCAGCTGTGGATGACCCATCCCTGGCAGTGTCCCAGGCCAGGCTGGACGGGGCTTGGAGCAACCTGGGCTGGTGGCAGGTGTCCCTGCCCATGGAAGGGGGTTGGAACTAGATGATCTTCAAGGTCCCTTCCAATCCAAACCATTCTGTGATTCCTCTTTTGTGCAGAAGGGAACTGTGGGAAGGCACTGGAGGACTGTCAATACTCAAGCACCCTCTCTGCAAGGAAGGCTGTGACAGCAGAACGGAGGCTCCAGCCCTCATCCCTTGCTGGGTCAGCCAACCAGCGACCAAGGCTTTGCACTCAAGCAGATAGTCCTGTGTGGAGGCAGAGGTGGGATGGGGTTTACAAGAAGTTGCAACTGGTTCCTTCCCCAGCTTGAGCTTACCATAAAGCTCTGGGAACAGCAGGGAGTGGTAGCTGAAGCCTTTTCCCTCCTTCATCTTGCAGAGTAACAATAATTACAGCTCAGCTGGAGGCAAGGCTGTTGCTGCAACCAGGGCAGAACCTTGCTTGATGTACACCGCATACAATGCATGTGACTTGATTGCATAATGTGAAAGATTAGTCCCAACTAACACTTGACAAGTTACATAGGCACTCTGGGCTAGGCTGTGTTTAGCAAGTGGCAGGGAATCTGTTGGAGCTGCCAGCTGGTGGAGGGAGGTTCATGTGCCCTCCTGGATGGGAGCTCTTGTTCCAAAGAGAGCACAGCAAAACCTTCTCGCTCTGCTTCACGCCTCCAGGAAGTTGCTTTATGATTATTTTTAAAATCAGACCTAGAAGCTCTTCCCTAGCTCAGGGTCCAATAGAGCTAGGTGCTGTACAAATGACAAGCCCTGCTCCAAGCAGCCTGGCAGCTAAGGCTCAGGGCAGAGTCAGGGCATTTGGGTCCTCTCCTCAACTTTGCCAAGGCATGATGTGATGGTGAGGTATTTGCTTTACCTCTTGGAAACTCCATTTTCTTGTTTGCAAAGCAGAAGGAATTGCAGACATTTTGCAGTGCAGTGCACAGCAATGAACCTTCAGTGCCCGTTTAGGCTGGGGGGACTTCAAAATCACAGGCAGTTGTAAATATTTATTATTACTAGCATCTTTTCCAGCAACACCCACCTACAATTTAATTGTTACATATGTTTCAGAAAAGATCCTGCCTGATTTTAACATATTGATTTATTGGTGGTGGACACTGCACACACCTGAAAGTGCAGATGATCTTGCGCTGGGCTTAATAGGGACTGAGATGCACACATCAACAACTTCCTAGCCATAGGAGACAGATAAAATGGCATACCTCCAGGGTATGAGACTTTCTGAGAGCTGACCCAGGCACCCTGCCATCAAGCAAGAAGCTGTGGTTGAGTAAATTTCAGACTTTGAAGGGAGATTCATCTCCATACTGTAGACCTCTAAGTCAGGTATCTACAGATGTTTCTGCATGATGTCTTAAGCAGCCCAGTATAATAACAAAGAACAAGGTGACACCATCGACCACATCCAGAAAGGTTTTTGGTTAAAGACAACATCTAGGACCTGACTCGGTTGCTTACATTGAGTCATCTCATATTGCCTGAGAGGTCCTGGAACAACTGCGACACCCCCACAGGGCCAGCAGATCTGGTATAGGAACTATCGAACCCCTGGCTGCTGGAAGCAAGTAAGTTCAGGACCCCCATAAACCAGGGTGGGTTTGAGCATAGGGGGTTGGTTGAAGCTGTTAGGGTTGGTTAGAATAATGTGACATAGAGGTACCTGCAAATCCAGAGATTCCCAGATGTGTCCATGTTTTTGAAGATCTGAACAGCTGCTGAATTTCATGGGCATCCTGTCATTTATACTTCTGCATGGGCTGATGAAATGCCTTTCTGCAACTCCCTGGGGGTCGCACTCTTGGGTGAGTCATGTCCCAGAATTTAGTGGAAGAAAATGCCAAGCTGGGGACCCCAGCAAGAAGAACTGCATTCACTAATCCCGCAGTAGCCTGGAGAGGCCAGATTTAGTGCACCACCAGTTCAGTGGCCCTCTGATGGCTAAAGAGGAAAAGAAAATCATAAAAAGCTTTTCATTTTGGACTTTTTTTCCTCTGGAGAGAAAACTAAGGCTTTGCAAGTCAATGCTTTGTGTCAAGGAGGCTGAAACTGCCATGGTTTGCAGACATGGGGCATCCCTTGAGACGCATCGTAGACAGTGTTGTCAATCAAACTGTCAGTGTTTGCGTCAGTGAGCCCCCCCAAAAAATTAAAAAATAAAATAAAAAAGTCATAGAAGTCATTGGAATATGCATAATCTAAAAGGGGGTGGGGGGAGTGTCATTTTGGCCTTTAAATTATATAATTCTGTAAACAAGCTGTTTGAGCCCTGCCTGCACTGGTGAGCTGCCCTGACTCCCTTTTTAATTAGCACATGAATAGGTGAGGTAAGGATCCCTGCACACCTATGGAAGCAGAAAGATTTATGAACCCACAGTTGTTTGCTGCTGTTTCTGGAACATGCCCCATTCCTGTACGTACACAGCAGAGATCCCGCTGCCAAAACAGGGAAAGCACAAGCAAACTGAGCAGAATGGGGTCATTTCCCAGAATTCCCCGTGCTGGCAAGGGCAAAAATATTCCAAAATAAGGAATTATACTGATGTCCCCAGGGCCCAGCCTAAATGTTGGTCCCATTACATCTGGGTACTGGGTAAACGCATAGCAAAGGGTACTCCCTGACCCAAAGACTTTACAAAGTGAATGCTCATGGCAGAGGATGCACAGCCAGATTTACCAGGGGAGGAATCTCAGTGCAGCATGACTGGGTGATTTGCCCCAGGTCTCAAAAGTGAAAGTGTGATCTAAGTCAGCTCAGGTTGCTGCCAGGCCAGGGATGCAGCCGTGAAGTTGCACCGGTGGGTTTGGGGCAGGTGTCTGGGTTGTTGAGGGTCCCAGAAAGGCAGTATGGATCATCGAGGGGGGACACCATCAAACTGCTCTCCCATTTGTGCCTTTGGTGGTGTTCTTTTGGGTGGTTTTTTTTTTGTTTTGTTTTGTTTTTTTTTAATTTATTTTAAAAGTCTCAAATTCTCTTGGAGCCTGTTGAGCTGAGGACACAACTGGACATCAGCTTTGACTGGGGGTAGACCAATTAACTCCAGGGACTTCAGTATAAACTCCCCTTATAGCTGTTGCTCCAGGAACATCTAAGGACAGTGTGAGTGACGCTGGGAGAAGGAAACACAGCAGGTCCATCCTATGCCCCAAGTAAGATGAGAGACTTGTAGCAAGCCATCCAAACATGAACAAAAGCCATGCAACCAGCATCTGAATTAAGACTTCCTACAATCTCAGTTGGTTTTGCTTAACCTTCAGCCAAAGCTCAATGATTTGGCCTTTGAAATGCAGTGAAAGTGTCTCTCCACACTAGGGACCTTTACTTTTCCTAAAAGGTGGCTGTTCCAGAAAAACAGCCCTGGGAAGAGACCTCTAGAGACCTGACCATCTATCTGGTGATTTTCAGCTAAGTCTTTTTGTGTCTTTGTCTAGCTGTCAAGAGGACCACCATGGCATGGACCCTGCCCTTCTAGAGTCACTTGCCAGATTCCTTACTTCAGCCCCCAATATGGGAGTCAGGCTGATACAGGGGTTTCAGGTCTGGAATAAATCAGTTTTGCAGGACATATCCTTTCCTCCCAGTCTCCAGTTCCCTCCCCACGTTCACTGTTGATGCAGAACCCAGCTCTTCCTACAGCCTCATCCCTTTGGTTGAAATCATCCTGCATCTCCTTTGGTAAACATCTCCAGAACCTCACCCCCGCTCTCTGGGTGATTAGGTGCTGCTGAGATCACTCAGCTTCGTTAGACCACAAGCCTGAGTCTCACGATGGTACCTGCGATAACCCCAGTGTTTGCCTCCTGGCTCTCAGTGTTCACAGTATGCATTCCTCTCCCCAGGGAAGCTCTCCACCAGGTGCCAAGGAGGGGCTGGAGCACCTTGCCAGCACTGCTGTTGTCCCTAGTCTGGCATGAGAAGGCACTCCCCAGCCAGCTATGACACCCACACCGGGCACTCCTTAACCACAGCTTGTGCCTTCCACACTCTTGTGAAGCCACACATGCCACCAGTCTCATCTCTCACCCCTCCAGGCACCCCAGCCCATGTGACATCAGGAGCTGGTGCTGGAAGGGGCTGAAATGCACCTGGTCTCTCTGGCACCTCAATACTGTGTGCTTAGGGTCTGTACAAACTGCAGGGAGGAAAGCAGCCATCTGCCCCTTAGATAGCTTAGCAGCAGTAGCATGCAATCTCCTGCAAACCCATACAGGGTCCTTGATACCTAGCTGGGTTGTGAGTATGGATGACCAGAGTCCAGGTACAGTGGGGGGGGGGGGGGGGGGGGGGGGGCGTTAGATTGGATATTAGTAAAAATTTCTTCACCAAAAGGGTGGTCAAGCACTGAAACAGACCGCCTGAGGATGTGGTAGAGTCACCATCCCTGGAGGCATTTAAAAGGCACGTAGATGTGGTGCTTAGGGACATGGTTTAGTGGTGGCCTTGGCAGTGCTGGGTTTACGGTTGGACTCAATCTTAAGGGTCTTATCCAATCTAAATAATTCTCTGATCACCAAACTGTCTGACATCATGCCCTCCCTGGAATCACAAACAAGCAGCTGGGTCACACTTGCTAAGTCTGTCCTTGTAAATAAGCCAAGCCGGGTCTCTTCTCAGGCCCCTGGGACAAGCACAATATAGTTTAACTGAGTTTGGAAGGGACTTTTGGATGTCTTAATTCCAAATTTTGTCTTAAAGGAAGGCTGACTTGAAAGACCAAAGAAGTTGCTCAGGACCTTCTCCAGTCAAGACCTCAAACCCTTGAGGGATGGAGCTCCCGCACTGAGGGACTTTCTGGGGTTACCGCATCTCAGGCACACAGCTTTGCCCACATGCCTGGGGTCTCTTTCCCCCTCCAAAAAAAACCCAGGAAAGAGTTCTGAGAACAGCCTCTGTTATCCTTTGAAACGTGCACAGATGGGTTTTTTTTTAGGAGACTGTTGATTGGCAGGGTCAAAACTGGGCACTGTGCTGACAACCAGGTGCTGTGTGAGTCCATACCCTGGCCCTGCTTAGTATAGACTTAGCTTTTGGCATTAAGGTCGTAAACTCTGCCAGGGGACAAGCCTCAGGCTTGAGCTGCTGCCTTTTCCCCAGAGGCTGCCTGCAAAACCAGTGGTATAGGTGGTGTGCCTGCTCCACTTTGCAGCTTACACTGATAGAAACCGAAGCCATGAAGGGTCAAGCCCACATACTCTTCCAAGAACTCAGATGCAAGATTGCAAGGTTTGCTCTCTGCTCATAGGATAGGGAGGATGGCTGGCCTGATAATTCCTTTTATCATGCCAGCATGACTCCTCAGGCTCAGCCTTACCCTAACTTGATCCCAAATACATTCCTTCATCTCTGTGGCTCTGCTCTGGGAGGTGCCATTCTGGGTCAGGCTGGTGTGAGTTCAGTAGTTTGCACACCACAGCCCTTTGCACAGCAAGACACACTGCTGTGTGTCTTCTGAACAATCCTGCCAGGCTGCGGCTCCACCAGAAACACAAATCAAACCACAGATGTGACAACCTTTCATACTTCACTCTGATGCACAAACAATCCTTTGCAATAAATACTGTTGCACCCTTTCTGCCCCGTGACCAGCAGAATGGTCCTTTGCAACCTCCACACCTCACCGTGCGCACAAAGGTGACCTTGTGCATTGAATATCGACCAGCACCAAAACCAAACCACCTTGCAGCTTCCCATGAAGTCCTGTGACAGGAAAGCTGTTCATGGTGTGCAACAGGCGTCAACCTGGGCAATGGCATTTGCAGGACTGGGAGCACAGATGTGTGGTCAAAGCAAACTTTTTGAAATTACCTCGATTTTTTAACTGGCTCTATGGCCCCCTCCAGAGACATAAATGAAGAAGAGGACTTTACTAGATTTATTTCTGCAAGAACAGAAAATTTACTCACGCTTGGCTCTTTTTCAGGTGTCATAAATTGAGTCCACTATCTTTTCACAGATTGCCTTTCTGGATTTATCAGAAAGGACTTGATGGTTCAGGGCACCCTTTTCTCCCCAGCCCCCCTTCCAACAACCTGCATAACAAGCCTGGGGTATGGCCTGTGTTTATAAATACGTGTATCTGTTACATTAATGGAAACTGATTTATTACACAAATAAGAGACTTCATCAATTTTCATCTGGACCTCTTTCAATGGGACATAAATTACACTGTTGCTACTGGGTTTGGATTTCTAAGTGGATTTATCGGAGCAGGGACTTTGCTCATTTATTTTATAGCTCTCCTTGTCTGTGGAATAATTACAGTTTTGAAGTTTTTCTCCCTTGCCTTTTCTCCCTTTATATGTCACCCTTAGAAAATACTGGATGATATTCTGGGGAGTAAGGTCAGAGTGCTTGGTAAGCCCATTTGGGGTGCTTCTCTTGAGCTGCCTGCAAAAGCCGCACAGCTTGCAGGACATGGTACATTGCAGAAGACCCATTTAGACCATCTCTAACCCCAAAATAGAGGTGCTAAGTGTGACCGTTTGCTTTGGAAAAAGCTTGGCCTGTTGATCTCTTTTAGGAAGTGCCTGGCCCCTTGCTGCCTATTAGCACTGAATAGTACGTTCTTCTGCTGTTAGCATTTCCAAAAGCTGGATGGGAAGGAGAGCCCCTTGACTTGTCTGTCTGCATGAGCAGGTCTGTCGCATAAAAGCTGCTTGGTCACATGGACTCCCCAGCTCTTTTCAATGTCTAAGCTTTCCTTAAAAATCTATAGCTTCCATGCATAACACTACGAGGCACCCTGTGACTTGATTAGGAGCTTTACTGGTCCCAGGACAGGAGGAAAAACCAACACAAGGAGTTCTTCACATAGCAAAGTCCTTTCTTTGCTGCTAAGCAACACCCTTGCAGCAGAACAGAACTGCTCCCATCCTCCCTGGGGACGTGGCATGGGACAGCCTCTGGACCCAACCCCAGCCCTAACTGTGCCTATGGGGCAGGAGCCCAGGAGCACTGGGCTGGGAAGCAGGAGCACAGCCCTGGCTGCAGGAGGTGATGCTGGCTTGTCTGCAGGCCAGCCTGCAAGACTGAGACCAGCCAGCTATGTTGAAAAGCCTTTAACTCTTCCCACTGTCCTCAGCCTCTTCACGCACCCTTCTCCCCATCTGTATGCCCTGAACTGCTGCCCAGAACACTTTCTTCTGCAGCTCATTTATGGAGCCTCCAGAAGACGAGCCAAAGGCTTGCCTGGTTTTTGTTGTTGTTGCTGCTGTTTTTGCCTAAGGCTGAAGCACAATTCCATGAAACAGAAGCCCAGGCTCCCAGGAATGCACTGCATTACGACACTGTGCCGCAGAGACTTAGACTATTTACATAATAGATCAGAAAGCCCGGCCAATTAGCTGACAAAGGAAAGGGCGTGCTAGCAGGGCACTCAGAGTTCACCCTAATTAAGAGCAAGCCATTAGAGAGCTTGCCTCAAAATGTGAGTGAACAAGGAAGACAGCACAGGGGAGACGGCAGTGATGACTGTGTGCAGCCCTTTCCAAGCGTATAGGGACATGTCCTGCTCAGCTAGGGTCCCCAGGGCTGGATGCCCCCCCAGCTCAGCAGTGTGGATGGGGAAACTGAGGCAGCTCCTTTGCTTGTGGGGAGAGCAATGAGATGACCAGCAGCCCAGGCCCTCTCTGACCCCTGGCTGCTTGCCCGTCACTGCTTCCCACCTTGCAGTAACGTATAACAGGGCTCATCTTTGGTGTCATGCTTTGATGTGACATTGGCACATCTCCCCACGCCTGTGCCTCGCACCTGCTCCGTGGCTCTGTGCAGAAGACTGTCTCATGCTCAGTGGACAATAAGGAGGCCCACACACATACAGGCAGCAGCTAGGTGAGTAGGCGGAGGAAACCTCAGTCCCAATCACTGCCTAATTAAGTTAATTTGCTAATTGTCAGCATTTAGTCGGGGGAGGAGCGCCACCTGCCGAACCCACCATACCCCTCCTCTTGTTCCACCCCGGGGGGCTGTGGGTTTCCAGGCTCGACCACCCTGCAAACCCGAACAGCACCATCAGGAAGAGGATAATCCTGGTGTCTTCCCTACCTCCATACTCTGGAGGTCCCCTGGGTGTTTCAGCTGGCCAAGATGCCAGCACGTGCTGCATCATGCAACTCTACTATACCAGCCTTGGTGGTCTTGAGTCTCAAAACAAGAGACTCTTCCTACAGAGTTGGAAGCACAAGTTTTCTTTCAAGCCTGATTGCTCATCAGCTGAGCTGTGCTGTCAGTGTGTGTCTTCCCAGCCAACACCAAACACCTTCCCTCCCCAACTTTAAAAAAAAAAACCCAAAACCTTAAAGCATTTTCATGTTCCTTCTGTCCACGCCACAGTCTTTGCCCTTCATGAGGGTTCAATAGAAAGTATTTTGCTTTCTGGTTGATGTACGTAAGAGTAGCTCATGAATGGTTACAGTTGTTCAGCTCACAGGTAGCAACTTCCACAAATGCTGTAATTCCATTGCTTACGATCCTCTGCCTAAACCCCAAGTATCCCCACACGGGGAGCTTGAATTGCCAACCCACATGTCAATCTACCAGGACTCTGGCCACCAAAAACTGTAAGACTGGCTTGCAAGTCCTGGGATTATCTTAAGAATTACTAGCTTTTGGTCCTTTTTATTTAGCTGCCAGCTTTCGAGCTTGCAGAATGTTTTTAATTTCATACCTCTAAGCTTTGCGTTACAATCACATGGGGTAGAAGCTTTTTTTTTTTTCTCTCTTTTGATATTGAACAAAACCTGAGATTCTTCACGCAATCTCCTGAACCCAGCAGCTGGGATTTTATGGAAAGAACATTGACAACTGCAAGATGTCCAATAAAATCATAAAAGTTGGCAACACTGGGGGGTTACTCCCCTTCTTTATTGCTGGTCCACAGGACAAGTTAATTGGTGTGATCCAGCTGCTGGCTGGTTTTAGGACAGATCCTTAAAAGCACTTATAATTGCTGCAGCTTGGAGTCCTCCTGGCTAGCCACAGACACCTAGCAGGGCTATCTTAAGTTATAAGCCTTTTTGCTCTGGCGGCTTTTTTAGGGCAGATTCTCCCATCCTGTAACAGGTAGAACAGATCAGCTTTGAAGTTGCTCATCTGTATTCTCTTGCTAAAGAACAATAATAAAAAAACCCCAACAAAACAAGCCACCCCTGTAGTGGCTGCTTTCCTAGTACATGCCCTTCCTTAACCCATACTGCTATGAAAGTTCAGCCCCGTAAGTCCTTTTAAAAGCTGGCCTCTAAGACAGTGTGTCAGCCCCTTCTGGGGCCTCATGTTTTGCACAGATCACCCTCATTAGCAAGGGAAAGTGGAATAAATGGAACAGGCTGCACTCCTGGCGCTATTTTTTTTTTTTTGGTTCCTCTTGGAAGTCCCACGATTCAAACAGATCCTTCCAAGCAGCCTGGTTCGTGACCGCTGAAGATTATAAAAGGGCCAGGGATCCAGCATCCCTGCAGCTAATCACTGACAAACAACACTGTCTGGGTGGAGTGTTTTCAATAAGGGACGCTTGCTTTGTTGGGAGATTTCGGAGAGACTGTTTACAACAGCCCTACAATTACCTCCAAATGATGTCCTTTGAGGAAGATGTTCTGGGAACCTTAAGACCAAAGCTTCTGAGCTGCTCTATCTATATCAGAAATGTGAAAGTAATCAAGAGTTGTTTGGATCTAGAGACATGGTTGTAAACCGATGTAGCTTTAAAGCATCATGGGCAGATCTTCCTTAACGGTCAGTCAGAGCTGGGCCAGCTTGGAAGAGGAAGGACCCAGCCCAAGATGAACTGATCAGAAAAATTAGTCAGGGTTTCAGTTCGATGCTCCGGTGCACTGTGTCAAATCTGATTGAACTATCCCAAATTTGCCATTTCTAGGCACCAAGACAGGCACAGGTCTTATTTCTTTATGTTGAAATAATGGGGTGAAAAGGTTTGGGGGTGTGTGTGTGTGTTTTGTTTTTAATGATAAAGACAAGGATTCAGTATTAGCTAAGCCTGATGGATGATCGCTGGGTATCTGAACAATAAGAATATCTAGAAGAAAGATAGAGGCAAATGCTTGTTTTATTCTTAACGGAGGATTTTTCTAAAGGAAGAGGATAGGAAAAAACAGTCTGTCCCAAAGACAGGACACTGAAGTGAGCCCTGTTCTTCTTCCCAAACCACAGGACCTCAGGGAAAGATTATACTTTCTCTAATTGTTTCTTTTTCTTAGCCTTCACATTTTAAACTTTTTTTTTTTAAAAAAAAAAAACTAACAACACACTTGGGTAATAATTTCAAATAATTTTCCATGGCTGCAAGTGATAGAAACTGATTCACATGAACCTGGGAAGCTGCTTCTCCTTCAGCACTGTGGGATTTGAGAGCTGGGGAAGCGGGGGGGAGGCAGAGGGTGCCCAGGAATCACACAAATCATCCCCTTGGAGCGAGACCTGGGCTTCAAGAGGATTTCTACCAGCATTCTGGGTGACTCTGGGAAAGTCAGAAGACAACAGCCTTCCTTTCTAGAGGGCCACCATCAGCTTCTTCAATTAGGAGTCCCTTATTGAGAAAGGCAGGAACACTGGAACATGATTCAGGCCATTTTTCTCCTCGCTGAAGGACCCTGGGAAAACCCTTACCTGATTTATTTGTGTATGGGCTGTAAATTACACCTTGATCTAGGCAAGAATCTCTCTGTGGTTTGGTGCCTACTCTGGAGGGGCAGGATATGCTGTTCCTCTATCTGGGTAGGGCAAGAGCTGTTTGGGACACAGCTTATCCTTCAATGTGCTTTCAATGGCACATAGTTTGATCCTATTTTGTGCAGCTGGATCTAATCTCAGGTGAGTAGAGGCTTGGTTTGTTTTGCCAGGAAAAAGGGTCTCATGGGAGGAAAAAAACCCCCAAACAAACAACAACCCACCAAGCACTGACCTCCCCCCCAACCCAAAAAGGCAGCTTTCTTCTGCTGCAACATTCATCTCACCAGACAGAAGAGATGCTGAGCTTTTCCTCGAACAGTTTTCCCTCCTCTAGTTCTAGGGGAATGACACAAACATGATTCATGGGTCAGGACACTAAGGTGACTGTAAGGATATGCTGCCGAATTACAGGGGCTAAGGCAAGGGGACCAATGGGAGGGAGACCACAAGCTGATGTAATGTCTGGGTAACTCAAACCAGCTCCTCAATCTCTGTTATTAGGTAAAGACAGGCTGTCCCTGGAGAACACAAGAGCCCCGTTCCCCCTCTCCACAGCCCTCCACACAGTCACGTTAGGGACATGCCCTTTGCACTCTCACCTACAAGCTCCCGGCACACATGAGCATCCTCCAGCACTCCAGGCTTCTTCCTCCAGCAGCCAGAATAACGCAGCCACACAATGGGAGCATTGTGCAGACAGGTCCCCCAGCACCACAACTCCAACCCCATAATGAAATCTCTCCACCACCTTTTACTGGAGAGAGTATTTGATTGCAGTCAAGCACCCACACCTGGAGGAGGTAGGAGGGGGTGTCAGGGTTTCGGAGAGGGGCTGCCCCTACTTTAGATTGACAGCCTGCTCAGAGCTGCAGCCAGAAAGAGAAGAGGAGGGGGGCTGGAGGCAAAGTGGAGAGGCATTGGTAGAATTCTGCAGTGTGATGAGCTTGTGCAGCCTCAGCTGCAGCAAGAATCCTGGGTGTCCCTTCCCCATCTTACACACACACTTCAGATGCTGAGAAAAAAGCAAAGAAAAAATGAAACAAACAAAACCCAAACCCCACCAACAAGGTCTAGAGAGATTAAAAGCAGGGAAAAGTCTGCACTGCAGAGCCATGCAGAAATCCTAACTTAACGTCCTTGCTTTGCATCTCCCCATTTCAGTGCGCTGACAGAGGGAGTCCTTAGTGCCTAGATAGGATGAAGTTTAGCCATCCTCAGTGGAGGAGGGAATGGCACTGAATCTGTGCTGGCAACACCTGGGTTTCCCATGTAGTGTTTCCACCTGCAAGGGTAGGAGAATCACATTCCATGGGGTCCTGCTGGTGGCCCCTTCCTAATTCAGGGGGGCAGACTCAGCTGCATAAGGTCTCCCTGGTTGGAGACCATTTGCTGCTGTCTACAGATGTGCTCCCCAGGTCCCATCTGCCCTACTGGGCTCCCCAGGGCCATGTCTGTCTCAGGACATGGGGACAAGGTCACAACTGCAGGATGGAGGGAGATCGGGATGGATAACACCGAGTGTCTTCGGTGGCAAAAGACAGAGGTTCAATTTAGTCTGAGGGGGTTGTGGTGTGTGGGAGGAAAATGGGGCTACAGAGGATGGAAGTAAACAAAGGTAGAGGTAGATGAAGGCTGTCTTTGAGGATGGGGCTGGTAGGATACTGGGAGAGATAAGGAGGTGTAGGGCTGGAGTCCTCAATTATGGGGTGAGATTTGTAGCTGAGCAGCAAACATGAGCAAATGAATGGGTTCAGGGTCCTTACTGGTGATGTGAGGGATGTGGGTGAATGAAGTTTTGGGAAGATCCCCTGTGATAGCACAGAGAAAGGGGGCTTTTGAGCATTATTGATCTTCTCACTGCCTGTTTGGGACAGTCCTGGTGGGCTAGTTTGGAATCTGTGTGACTGAGGATAGAGCCAAACCAGGTAAATCTGACGGGAATTACACCATGGAGAAGCTTAGGTCAATGGGGAGGGCAGAATGAGGCCCCATGGATAAAAAAGAAACAGGTGAGTCCTGCATAAGAGCATTTCTGCACGGAGCACGGATGCTGGCATTTGTTACAAAACACCAGAAACAAGTTGAATTCCCCAAACAGTGTTTATGGGAATGAGCTCTTCTTTTCTGGGGGTTTTGTTTTGTTTTGCTCAAGTCCGTCTGTCACATCTTGCACATTTCATTATTTAGGAATTTTTGATTTTAGAAGATAAAGTAGTCCCAGAGGAATATTTTCAGGGAGATTATTTTAACAAGCACTTTTGTACCAGGAAATCAGTGAGTTTAACCTAACAAGCAACTACCAGGCCAGGGGGACAAATAAATCTAGTTCCCACCTATTAATTTTACAGCCTACATAAAGCAGTGTTGAAGTCAAAAGTATATGTGACCCAAAAAGACATTGCTCATTTTGACACATATATAGCTTGCCCCCTGCCTGAACCCTGTCCCTTAGCCTAAATCCAGGAAGCGGGCTCCCTTTTGTAACGGATCATAGTCCTGTGTGTCAGGAATGTGTTCTACCTTAAACCAAATGTCAGCCTTTCTCAGGGAAGGGGTAAGCTGATAGAGATGTTTGCCCCAAATGGGGATAGTTTTCCTGTTTTGCACTGTGTGAGATGTATTTGTTTTATTGCACCACTCAGTGGTTCAATCCAGCCAAGCCCACGCAGGAAATATTGGGATTTTGTCTTGCCAAGCTGACATCTGAAAAGAGCAAGCAGGCGAATGCTTCCACTTTAGGAGTATTTGTAATGGGTTATTGAACTATTAGACACATGAAGGGAAAAATGCACCTCAAAGAAACAACTGCATCCTACGGCTGGAAGTGACCTGGATAAACGCAGCAACGTCGCTGACTTTCATCTTTGGAGGGGAATGCCGTGGTATGCAGCGAGAAAGACAAAACAGAGCTTTCAGCACACACGTAAGTTAAAAATAAAGAACAGAGTCTGAATGAAGAGGGTGATTAACCAATGGAGTAAATGAGAAAGGAAAGTGATGGATTATCCACCACTTGAAGCATCTTGAAACGAGGGCTGGATGCCTTTGTGCAAGGCGTGCTGTCGTCCAGTGAGGCACTGGGCTCCAGGCAGGCTACAAGCTCACACAGAGTTTTTAGCCTGTGCTGCCAACGCACAAGTGGAGGATTTAACTCCAGTTACCCTGTCTACAGCCACATCTTGGAAGGACGTGAAGCAGGTGGCAAGAAATGTTTGATGCCAATTCCTAATTAACAGTATTAGCCAGAGAACTTAAGCGGTCAAAGGCGAAACATAAGCAGTGAGACAGTTAATTTTGTAATCCCAGTGAAAGGAGGTTTTTGGCTAAAGCATTCAAGCCCTGAGTCTCTCTCTTGCTTTCGCCAGCTTGGGGTCAGGCCCTCATTGTTTGAAGGCTTTCAGAGCTCCTTGCAAGTAAGAAGCAGCTCAGTTGGGTGAGAAGAGATGCCTCATCAGGGGGAATTTTTTTCACTCTGGCAAAAATGAG
Organism: Falco cherrug; assembly: GCF_023634085.1. Classification (NCBI taxonomy): domain Eukaryota; kingdom Metazoa; phylum Chordata; class Aves; order Falconiformes; family Falconidae; genus Falco; species Falco cherrug. The sequence continues at coordinate 39,298,083 of NC_073697.1, read as the reverse complement.
CCCCATCAGCTCCATATCTGATATCCCAAAGGTTTTTAATTACATTGCAATGGAGACAGATCCAGCAATGTTTTGTAATTAAACCCTGATGCACCAGGGATGATATTTTGATGGTGGATGATGAGACCCTCTACATTACACATACATATCTGCAAATTCTTTCAAATAAATTTCTAGCAGTTTGTGAAGTCAAACCCAAATGCACTGCAGAAAACAAATGCTGTTGGGTGGCTCTGTAGAGCAGATCAGAAATCCTTGATGCTGAGTGGATTCAGCTGCTCAGAGGCACAGGGACAGGCATGTCTGAGCTCTGACCCACCTCTGGAGCTGGACTGGTTGCATTGAGGGCATCCACAAGAGAACTGGGAGGGTCCTGAGAGCAAACCTCCAACTGAGTAGGATTCATTTGACACAGACCTAATGACTGGGGGCTCCTGGGAGCCTCTTCTTGACTTGGAAATGTCTCTGAGTCACAACAAAAACCACATGAAGGAGCAAAGTACCTCTATGCTGGGGCCAGTCGCTTGCCTGCATCTGCAGAAAGTAGTTCCATTGGCACCTGATGATCTCTGTGGGCCAGATTACAAGCCCTGGAAAAATATTGATGCCTCCAGTACAGCCTGGGAGTGAAGAGCCCCAAATCCATCCAATGTTCCATTTTAGATGCTGAGGCAGATGCTCTCGGGTTTCGCAGTTTCTTCAAAGTCACACAGAGGCCAAGTGAGTCACAGCCTGAAGACCTAGTCCTGGGATCAGCCTTTCTTTCCCTCTCGTGCTTCTCATCCTCTGCTCGGCTGCCTTCCTTCAGCAGTAATAGCAGCATTCAGAGAAAGCAGATGGGCTCCAGAAATTTCCAGAAATGTTGATTTTTTGTAATTTTGTTTACTTGTTTTTTTCCTATGGTTTATCATGGAAGGAGAGGGCAAGAGTAGAGAGTTAGTTGCTTTCTGTTTAGGTTTTCTCTTCTTAAGCTTTGGGACATTAAGTTATTGTATGGCTTTATCTAAAGCCTTTTCTCCAGTTCAGAAAGGTACACTGTGCTGCTGATGGATGTGGTGCTAAGTCTCCAATTATTCTGTCTACCTCAGCTTTTTAATTACTCCACAATCTCAATGTAATCCCCCCTTCCCTTTTTCCTTTGTATTTCAGTGCTTGCAAGCCCTGAGGTTCCCTGTGCTTTAGTATCACCAGACACCCGTCCCCAGAGCTCATTTGCTAGACCTGGACCCATCTGTGCTTTGGGTCAGGTTCAGGCTTAGGGTGACCTCGGAGTGATCTGGAAAGCTAAGGCTTAGGAAAGTATCTCCCCATGGGACCAAGCCCTGAGCAGACACTGACAAAGATTCCAAACTTGGCTCCTACTGAGCAGAATGTGAACTTTTTCAGTGCAAAAGGAGGTCCTCAAAGCTGTCACTCATCTACCCTTGCTGCACTGATTTTCCAGATGAGATGTGCGTTCATGCAGTTGTGCTATATGCACTTTTCTGATCTCTAAAACTGGGGCAGTAGATTTATTTGGTCTGGGGACTTTTGATTTCCTTCTATTTGAAGATTTCAATCTCTATTAAAAACAAAAAGCAAACCCCAAGCAAAACAAAAACCCAAACCTTGACTTTTTTATTTTTAACAGAAGAGTTTGGTTTGAAAACCAATGCCAGGCTTGGTTTTGGTAGAGAAAGAATCTAGTTTTTGGAAACAGCAAAACATTTCTTTTAGCTTCTGAAATAAAAGCCAAACCACAGCCCAAAAGCTTCTACTGGAAAAAGTTCACTGCCATATTTATTTCTCATGCAGATGCCTGGGTGAAAAGTCCCCTCTTTCCCCAAGCAGTTACAAAAACAGAGCTCTAAACCCAGCCGTTGTTAATGCTCACTGCTTTCTTCTGTTGCCTCCTTTTCCTCCTCTGCTCTGCGTTGATCTTACTATTGATCCTCCTTGCCTTACCCATCATCTGGGATGGTGCTCCCTGTACATCTATCCTGTCTTCTTTCAGCTGTCTGAATTTCTGTAGGAAACCTACTTTATGTCCCATGAAAATGATCCCCTGCTGTCCAGTCATCTTGGTATCCCCATGCCTTCTGCTTTCATAGGGACATACCACTTCTTCTGCCAGCTGCAAAAGACAGTGGACCCTCCTAAAGTCCCCTACTCTGTCTCCTGAATGGGTCCCCCTTCAAAGGGTTCCAACTATTGGAAGAAAGAAATCTGTTGAGATTTGTCATGTGCAGAATGGCTACCTCTGGCTGAAGAAAGCCCAGAACCAGAAACAGTTGTAGGCATCATATATTTCTGCCCTGCTCTTTTTCTTCCCTAATATTGGAAGGAAAATAAATTCACCGAGTGTCTCCTTGAACAGCTTTTCCCCAAGTCAGAGTGGAGCCAGCACCACACAGTCTTTCAAGGGGGTGTCTTCAGTGGCAGCTTGGGCTCCTTCCTCCATCCACACACTTCACATTTTCATGTGTTGAAGTTTGCTTTTCATCTTTAAGTTTGCTATGCTAGGTGCAGCTGAGGTCAGGAATCACCCCAGGAGTGGGAGCACTAAGCTCTACTTCATGTTCTAGGATAACACTAGACAGATGTGCAAGGCTGGGGGACAGGTAGCACCTACTGCTTCTCAACTTCTGCCCCTCTGGAGTGTCACAGGGGATGGCTGAGGCCAGCACACCTCATTGCACTGGTGAGCAGAGACCAGCCTGGCCAGCCTGCAGAGGTGGGTTGCACTGGTTGGGTCTCTCAGCCCATGATCCCAACACTCAGTATGCAGATGGGGAGACCTTGGGACCTCTGTACATTCCCCTCCATGCATTCCCCAAGACGATCCCTGTCTCCTCTAGAGGAAAACGCCATAAAACCACTGCAGAACTGCAACACATGATACCATGTTGGACCACAACACTGCAGAGGTTGGATGAGGACCTTCCTCTTCCCCCCATGCTAGAGGAAAGTCTCCCCTATGCTGCCCTCGGATTTCACCCAGAGGAATTGTGTCTCAGTTTATTTTTAGATATACACAGAAATAAACACCTCTGCCCTCTCTCTCCAGCGTGATTAGCAGAGACATTGTGATGATAATTATTTTTTGAGTTTCCTCAAATGAAGCAAGTATTCAATTATATTTTTGTTCTTTGGAATGAAACTTATCCCAGTTTGTTTTCCGATAAGGCCATATGGAGAGAGGACACAGCTGGTATTTTATCCAAATTAATATGTGTCCTGGCTTGAAAACAGGTCGTGTTTGTAATGAGCTCAATCTTCATATAATAACATTGTTGAAACAATAAACGTCACTTCGGCTCCAATTTGGTGTCTGGACTGCAAGGCATAAAAACAGTTCTGCTCTAAACTGTCAGTGTGAAGGCTGGATAAACTTGAGAAAGTTCAGGTCAGGTGAAATTTCACACACGGAGACTGTTGTTGGAGAGAGCAGGCTGGAGGAGCTATTATGGGGAGCATGTGCATTGCTTCTTTCCCTGCAGACCAAAGTCAGAGCTGCTTCGCTGGTGACACATCCCCACACGGCCGCATCTGAGACACCCCAGCAGCTGGAGAAAAGCACTAGTTGAGTGCAGATGGCTCATTTTCTACCAGCCCTGGGAAATGCAGTGCTGCAGGAGTGACGGTGATTCGGGGCTGTGCTCAGCTATTCACTGGGGTGCTGCTGTCAAAGGTCTTTTGAAGAGATGCTCCATGGAGGATTGCTCCTGGTGCATGGGTCCAGGGCTAGTGGGTACTGGGGATGGCTTCTCTGCAAAGTCCCTTTTGTAGCTCTGGCACTGCAGGAAGCTCTCTGAGCAACATCCTTTCTGAAATGCAGCCACCTGTGAGCTGAAACATCACCGCTTTTAGCCTGAAAGAGCCTTGGAAAGAGGCAGGGGGAGGCAGAGAGGTTTGCTCCTGCAGGGCAGCAGAGGTGGTATGAGCTGTATGAAGGGGTGGCAAAGCTGACAAAGTAAAACCCCATCACTCACCAGAAGTCTGGTGCAAACATAGTGGCTAGTCTGGTAATGCACGTCGTAGTTGCTGCAGTTTCTTGTGGTCCATTCCCACCACCACCAGATTTTCTCCCTCACAAAGAGGGGCAAAATCATTAAGCACACCTACTCCAAGGTTAATTGATGGCTCTCACTGGCCCAGGATGCAGGCAAGCATGCTACATATGTGAAGTTTTTCAACAAGCAATTAAAATACCCTCGGTCAACCAAAAGGGACTAATTCTGTATGGGACCTAGACTCCAATACTTGCCCTATCCCCTTTGTTTCAGCCTTTGAAACACATGTTCAACTCTACCTAATGATGATTGTTCTCCCTACCTTAGAAGTCTTTTTCTGTGCTAGGGAAATTCTACTTAGCGATTTGATACAAGAAGCCTTGGAGAGCCTCATCCAAGGCACACATGAGTAGCTGCTGCTTAGATCATACATAAGCCCTGCCAAAGCCTGCAGACTAGGTGTTCCTCTAACAGCCTTGCTGCCAAGGCTGGTTTTGATCAACATTTTATATATAGCAGGTCAAGCATTCAGAAAAGACATCCAGAAGTGGAAGTATGAGGTATCTATGCTCATCACTGCTCAGACCACTTTCCCAAGGAATTGGGATTCTTGAACTGAGTCTCTTTTCCAAGGACTTGGATAGATCTCCCACCTCCTGTCTGTTGTGTCATGAAGAGAGCTGTGAGATAGGACAAAAATAATCTCAAATTTAGCCTCTGTGTGTGGGAAATAACATGTACACTGGTCCCAGCAAGTGTGGATTTGCAAGATTGCATCAGGCTCCCTGCAATAATGGGAGCTATGTTGTCTTGAGGGATTGCTCAGCTCATGCTTGATTGTGGGCACATAGTAGTTTGCAAGAAATACTGGGAGTTGGCAGCAGTCTGGTCCAAAAAGCTTGGAGGTCATCAACAAGTTCCGGCTGCATTTTTTCTTTCATCAGTTGTTAAACACTTACAAGAGAACCTGGATCTTCCCCATTTATTCTGCAGATACTCCAGAATCCCAAATACCATAGGCTCTGTATCTCTAGAAGTATTTCTTCTTTGTATGTCTGACCAATACATCTCTATGCATTGCACAGAAAGGTAAATGTAATCCCCTCACCCACTTTTAAGCCTGTTGGCCCCACTCCTGCTTTTTGACAGTCACATGCTTCAAACTCTATCCTAAAATTAGTTGGGTCCTGTCCTTTCGCTATCCTAGAAAGCTCTTTTGCTCCACATATCTGTTCTCCTGTGAAAATCAAAGCCCTCAGAACAGCAGTTCAATAAAAATAAAAAATTCCCAGTGATTTCTGGGATTCTGGCACTGCAAGGAAAGGAGGTGTTTACAGCCCAACCACAAGCAACTGGTGATGCTCCTCTCCTTAGCGCTGGCCTGCAGGAAAGGGTGAGGCTGGGCTGCAGCTTTCCCTGAGAATAGAAACTGGCAGGAAGGAACTGAGGAGTGAATGTTTCCTCTGGATCAATATGTGGAGATTCCCTGTCTGGGGGGAAAGGGAAGGGATGGAGCAGAGCAGGAGCTGAGATCACTGCACCCTCGAGGGACAGGTCTCTCCAGGTCTACACCAACACCGGCGGCTGTTTCCTTCCCATCTCACCAGGCAGTGCTACCTTTTTCAGAGCCTTTGCACCCCTAACAGCAAGTACAAGAAGCATGCCCCTGCTCACTGCAGTTGTTTTTTTTAAGTTCATTACCCCTGAGAAAGCACCATGGGCTGTGGACTATGGTGTCTCTCCTGGATGGATGCTTTTGAATGTACCTACTATGAGGAATCACACAGCACGGGACCTCTTATCCAAGCACTGGGGTGAAGAGCAAAGCTATAGCTTCCCTTTTCCCATTTCCTTTTCAGGGTCTGAGACTGGAGCTCAGGCACTACTGGTTGCATGGGTCCAGGTTTTTCTGCTTTTAGACTGTGTGGTAACACCATTGGTCTGTATCTGCATCTCCAGCTTAATGCTCCCCTGCTCCCACCCCCTGAATCCATTCTCCAATAGAGGTAAAATAGCACAGGAAAATGGGTGCTTATTGCAAAGTAGAAGAATACCCCTCAAGTTTAACATGCTTCTGGAAGGTCCAAGGGCTGCAGCATAACAAGAGGCAATTTGCATAACTGCAGGGAAACTGAGGCAGGGGGAAGCTGCATGAGTCACCTGGCAGAGCTGATTGAGACAACAGCAGTAGCCAGAAGTGGAATCCAGGGCATTCCCATGGCTGCAGAGTGCCACGTGCCTATTTATATCCCTGGTCTCAGTATCCACCCATTTCCTGAAGCCATAACCTCATTGCTGATCACTGCTAATATAAACATGCTAAAGCTGCACTTGGCTATCAGGAGCTTCCTTGCTCTCAGGATCCACACTGTTCCCCACTCCGTAGGCTGAGGAGGTTGCCCTGGCTTTCAGGCCACCTCAGGGGACCTGGCAGACTCAGCCTTTTGGCCAGATTATCTGGGCCCTCCATGGGAAACACCCAAAGGCTAAAGCTCAAGGGACAAACCCCAGATCAGGGCAGAGCTGGATCACAGATGTTTTGGCTTGGGGTGGGTGACAGAAAATCCCTTTCTCTTTACATTTGTAAGAGAGATGAGACAGATCTGGCTCCTTTGATGATAAATATTACAGCTCTTGAACCCATTTGATCATTAGAGATGACCACTAGAAAGCCCACAAGAACTTCTTTCACACTTCACCTTTTTTCCTAGACTATTTGCCATGGAGCAGGACTAGCAAGGATCCTTATGGAGAAGTGGTGACTTTCCTCCTACTTCTGCCTGTCACTTCTTGTCTGGCTGAGGGTGTACGACTCACCCACTCTTCTGCATAAAAGGGGTCATCCCAGATTTTAGCTACTGTCTTTCATTAAATGTGCTGGATGAGCCAGTGGATCCCTGTGGCCCCCAGGGAGAACAGGTGACAACAGCTTGCTTAATAGCATCACTTCCTAATTTTGAGCATCCCCTGCTACCTGGAATGATCTGCTTGAACTCTAGAAACTTGTGCTCCTGGCATCTCACAGAGGATGGGTCTTGACCCACATAAATAAGAATAAATTGGAGAGAAAAGAATATGGAAAGATGAATAGTGGGGGAAAGAGAGGGGCAAAGGGCTGGTAAGATGTACAAGGAGAAGATACTGGGACAAACTCATAGGAATGGATACAGGAGGAAAACTAAGCATTGAGTATCGGCATGATGTATTTTAGCATTTAACAGTCTATGTGAAAATGTTCAGTCTAAAGCATTTGTATATTTCTCCCCATTTTCTTTTGCTTTTGTAGCACAGAGAGCACAGAAGCATCTCCTCTCGTGGCCCTGTGAACCTGATGTCAGCAGCCTGGAGAGGGATTACTTTGCAGGGATGGGGAAGGGGAAAGCCTGCCTGTGTTGAGAAGACCACTGCCAGGTGACCCTACCCCTCTCCAGTGCAGGGGTATCATCCAAGCCAAAAAGCTTTGCAAAGGCTCTTTCTTTTTGCCCTGTGGTGAGTAAGCAGCTGGGAGCTGTATTGCCTTTTTTATTTTGGTTACGGGGTTGGCCATGTCACTTGCTTTAAGGCTATTTTTAAAACACAACTACAGAAAAATGCAGCACTGACAGCAGGAATGTTACTTTTTTAAAATTGAATGTGTACATGTGCATATGTCCTGATGTCTCCTGCAGTTTGTGTACTGTGTTGCCCAGGTGCCATGGTCCAGCGTTCAGTCCTCACCTCCTCTCAGCAGGCAAGGGATGTCGGTGAGCACATCAGAGGACATGGCAAAGGGCACTTTCACTCCATGTATTACCAGACATTTGGGGTCAAGAGGCTGAAGATGAAAGGAGGAGCCAGTGCTGCTAAGGTGGCCTCTTGGCCCAGACCACCCTGTCCCTCCCAGGAAGGATGGGCTGAGATTTGGCTCCCAGCACCTACAGTCCCAGCAGTAACCAGCAAGGGCAGGGGGTCATTTCTGCCCCTCACACTGCCATCCCCACTGTGCAGCGTGCCAGTTCCAGCTATCGGGGATCCTCTCCAGAATGGTCCTTGGGAATGAAGATTTGCCCCCGTTTAAGTACCAATTTCCACAGGAGTAACATGGACTCCATCCCAGGAGCCATGCATTTGCTGAGACCGGGTTTTTCCTTCCTGCGTAGTTTAGTTTGTCCCAAACCCACAGAAACCTCCTCTGGATATGGAAACAAATGTCCCAAACAATGCATTTCCAAAAACTTCTTTTTTCAGGTAGGGTAGATATATGGTTATTTTGTTCCCTCCGCACCTGTGTCTTTTTTTTGAAGTTAAGAAAAAAGAGCTTATACCTGTGATTCTGATGGCTCACTGAGCCTATGTGGAGAATTTTCTCTGACCTTGAAAAGCTAGGAGGAGTTCTGGCATATGCCCTGGCTTCTGCCTGCTCATCCCTTTGGGCTACCACATCTGCTGCAACAAATGGTTTCTTTTGGCTGGGCTGGAATATTTTCCTCGGCTTCCCTTGTTTGGGTGATAAGCTGCTCTCTTGGGTGTAGAGATGGAGACATTTTTCCAAGGATATTTTTTGTTGGGCTGAACCCCTCTTTAGACACCATGTGGAGGAATGCGTGTAGGAGTCCATTACCCCCAAGGGTTTCCACTCTGTTGCTTATGGATAGAGTCAGAGAAAAGCTTGGCGTGTGACTGGCAGAAATTTTCTATTTAATCTTTTCCCTTTTTCCAAAGGTAAATAAATAAGAAATAAACATTTGGTTGAAATGACCGTTTTGGCAAGAAACGTTTGTTTTAACAAAAATGTTCCTGTTTTTGTTATAATCCCCCAATTATTGGGTTTTAGTTACTTACAATAACTCCATTTTATTTTTTTAATGCACATTCAGAAATGTGAAGGATTTTCTTCTCTCTTCATTTTAATAAATGAGTGTCAACTTTTGCAATCATAAATATCTTTCATAAGGAAGGAGTAATTTCCGAAAAGGCTCTATGAAGTGGCCAGCAAGTGTAGGGCTTGATGTGAAAAAGCTGCCCCTAATTACAACCCTTGTCCTCATCAGAGGCCAAAGAAGGATTTCTTCTAGTTCCTGAAATAAGGTTTTGCTTCAGCCTAGGATCCTTTCACTCACCAGTAATACTTTTAAGCCTCTCAGTAACTGAGAAACCTCTGAAAAGTGACCATATATGTTCCTTTTGATTGAACTCCGGCTCTACACAGAAGAAGTTGATTCTGAATTTCCTTCCATCTCTGGAAAGAAGGCAGCCTTACTGATCACTGCACTCTTTTCATCACCCTCTCCTACTGGCCTCTGCTCCGATGTGATCTGTGTGGAGCAAGGATTGTCATCCCATTGTGTTTTTGTACAGAACCGTGCACACTAAGGTCCTTGTTGAGATGATGGAATTCATATTTTTTTTCTGAAAACATTCTCACAGGGTTTAATTTAGGTATAGGAAATCCTTTTCTGTGCCCAAGTAAAAGATCTCCATCTGTCTGACTAAGATGTCCTTTTCCTTCATTCTGTGACTTGACTTGTCCCCATGACAAGTCAACTCCATGGCTACTGAACTGGGATCCATCTGGGTAATACTGGGAAATGTCACTAGAATGACAACTCTTCCCTTAGGGAGGGAGGGGGTGCGAAAACCAGTAACTAAACAGCCACCAAAACCTCTCTGCTATTCACCAGCTGGAGAACTTCAGCCAAGTCTGATATAGATAAAGTATAAATTCCAGCAGAGCTCTATAATACATCATAAACCTCCAAACTAAAGACTGAGAAGTTTCCAAGTGCTATGGAAAGGACACAGGAGTATAGAAACCCTTCTTGAAACAATTTTCTGCATGAAACATGAGTTAGTTATTTCAGAGATCAACAGTGCTGAAGTGTTATCCTTCCAGCTATCACTGCTAACTTGCCATAAGAGGCTGCTAATCTCTATGTTGGCTAAATAGAAGTTAGAAAAAATATTCTGTGCTCCTGTGTTGCATGAAATGTAGATGCATGGAAAGCCTAAAAGATCAATGATTTCAAAAAAACGTGAGTCAAATCCATAGAGGAAATTTTCTTGATGTTTTTTAAAACAAAAATATTCCCTGACTTCATCTGGATGACCCCAAGCTTCAGATCACACTCTGCCACAGGAAATGTCATTGCACATTAAACTGATTCTTATCTTTTTCTCTGGAGAACATCTCCTGGCTATTGTTGGAGACAGAGAACAAAAGAGGTGGCCCTTTAGAGGTCTGGCTGAGCGAGACCAGCCTTATGGTGTTAGAACGGTCTCATCCTGAAGACTTGTAAGGGAAGTAACTTCTGGAAAAAGGCTGACGACAGGATCTTAATTCTTTAAGGTCTTGCTAGTGTCAGTAGGAGAGGCTTCCAGATGGGCCACATCACATTTCACTCCTCTCACTTCAGTTCCCCTAGCATCCCAAAGAGCATTTGAAGAAAATTCCTCTATTAATCTTGCATAAACACAATGAGGCATTAGAAATCAAGTTAAACTGTTCATAGACAACAGCAGTTATTCTTCCTTTGTACCTGCTGTCCTGGATAGGCTCTGGAAGGAAAGGTAGTAGGTAGATAGGCATTTGGTGTTTGCCAAACCAATCGAAAGCCTGCTAAGTCTATGTCAAGAAGTCACAGAGTCAATCCGAGGCCATTACACTGGAACAGAAGCAGAAAGGTTCCAGTAACTCCACAGCACCCAGTTCATCCTGGTGCTTAATTGACTGAGGGTGAGCAAAAGTTTAAATTTCCCCCAGCTTCTTACAGGAACTTGTTTGCAAGTTTCTGCAAAGGGCTGTGGAGGATTTGTGACTTGCAACACATCAAGGTCAAAGAGCTTGTCCTTCTGTTTCTTCATGCAAAGAGATGGGTTACCAGCATGTCAGCAGGATTTAGGGAACTCAGGAGAGGTCTTGGTATGTAGACCTTCATAGCTACTTATTCCAGGTCTCAAGGGTTGGTCCTCAGAGTTGGACCAAAGGGAAGAAATGACAGATTTATTAGCATCTCCCCTTTAAATATGTGGAGAAGCAAGAGACAGGAAAAACAGGAATAATTTTTTTAAGAGAGCCTATATAATTTAGAAGCCTACATGCCATTTTAAAACTTGATCAAGGAATGCAGAAACCTAAATCGTATCAGCTTGCATGGAGGACACTGCATAGCTTGCATCTGAAGACTTCACTCTAAATGACTTGCCCAAGCTCACACAGTCAAGGCGGTGCAATTACATCCAGGCCCAGAAGAACCACAGAATAGTGTAGGTTGGAAGGAGCTGCAAAAGGTCTCTGGTCCACAGCCCTGCTCATCCTGGGTCCTTTGTGTGAGTAATTCCCAAAAGCAAATCATGGCCTGGTGGTCATCATATGGTGGAGAAAGGCTCACAGCAGCAATAGGCATCTGCTTGTCAAGAGGAAACAGAGACAAGGTCTTCATGCTCTCCTTCTTGCAGTTTCGGCAAAAGTTCTCTGGGTATGATACCCTATACCCACCTGGGAAACAGGTCAACCCACATTAAATCAATCCTTTAATTAAGGACATTGCATGCCATTGTGATGCTTCTGTGGTAAAGACCACGGCAACTACAGCTTTGGAGGTATCCAGTATCTCCACATCTGTTCTTTCCCTGTAATAAATACAGGTCTGTTGTTAATCTGATCTTGGCATCCCGTGAACATGGATATGACCCCTGCCCTGAAGTGTTCAGGGTGCACTGCCAAATGTCAGACAGTGGCCCTTCCACAACGTGCCTTGGGGAGACTGAATCACAGGCCAGTGGATCTCATCTGACATTTCCAAAAGTGCTCGCCTCTTCATCTACCCTGGTGGAGAACTGCAAAGAGCACAGGGTCATCACAGGTCTTTTGCTTCTCCATGGTCACGTGTAATTCTGCTCACCTCCAGGCCAGGTCCTCACCAGACATTTTCAGAGCATGCCTGCGTTAGCAGGAAGTCAAAGCCATAGCTCTCTTCTTTGAGGCTGTCACGGTGCAATAAAATGACAGCATGGTCAAGGTGGCTGAAGCTGAGCCTCAGCTGCAAGCTGGAGTTAAACAAGGAGGGAGGGGTGATTTTTACTCCATTCCCTTTTCTCTTGCCTTTTTCAGGCACAGCCATCTAGGAAAGAAGAAAGGAACCAGAGCTGCCTCACCTCCTCCCCTCTGCATGGATCGCAAAGCCCCCTTGGAGTGTCATAAGAAAAGTGAGGGGGTGGTGACCAGCACATAACACTGATATTTGTGTATCTCTGGCAGAGATATTTCCATTGCTGGAGTGTTAAATTTCTGAGTGGACAGCAAGGCATTTTTATTTTAAAAAATGCATATATCTGTGGTCTTCATTGCAGCGTTCACTACACAAGAGCCACCCAGAATCAGGCCAAAAAAGACAGTTGGGGTCTTTTTTTACTGTTTCCTTAGCTAAATGCTCACTTGAAAATCCTCTCTCTTCTTGTGTCTCTCATTCTCTCTCTCTCTCCCTCCTTATTTCTTTCTCCAATTTTGATTGCTTCCTTTACACATCCATTTCATGACAAGCTTGTTTGTTGCTTTTGGCTACTGGACCAGTATATATAGGGGATTACAATGGAGTCTCTGTTCCCACAGTGGTTGTTAAGTTGCCTTAAACAAGTGCCAACTGCAGTCTAAATCTGTTCATATCTCTCTCTCTTTCTTTTTAAAAATCTAAATATATTTAAGAAAATAATTGTTCCTGAGATTTATTTGACAGTCAAGATTTCCTAACACGAAGCAAGTCTGTAGCTTTTGGTTGAAAGTCTTTCTTATATGTATATGAATATGATTGATTGAAAGGAACCAGCTCCAGACACCCACCACGGAGAAAATTCCCACTGGAAACCACAGTGCAGCCTCTCAAAACCTGTCCCTGGAAGCTGGAAACGTCTCTTGCTGTGAAACCGAGAGGGCTTCACAACCTGGGAGAATCTCATTTGCCTTAAAAATTTCCTGTTTGATTCCCCTAAATGCTTTCATCTATCCCATCCAGGAACCACTGGTGCTGACATTAGCAACAGATGTCTCTTGTGGACTTCCCAGATCATTTTGCACTTGATCTTTTTATTTTTTAACTGAGTCGAACCAAACATGGAAGTATACAGAAATCTCCAGCTCGCAGTTTTGAGAAAGAGTTGGTTTTGTTTTGAACTTGTATTTTTCCCCCGTCACTAGTGCCATTAGGTTTCACTAGCAGGAATCAGCCTGGTGCTCTATAGAGCTCCACAGCATCCGTTGGTGAATTTTTCCCTATAAACAATGTGGAACTGGAGAGCTTGGATGAGACATCTGCCTGGAGTTTCTTCTTGGCTTGTTGTCAGGTTGTAAAGATGACAGCTGATGGAAAAAGGACTGTTTGAATGTGGCTTTCATAGTGTAGATGGTAAAAAAGTAGGTAGAAGCCTACATGGAGGATCACTTTTCCTATTTAGGAAATTGTGTGAGCATCCCAGATCCCACCCACCTGCAAAATCAGAACCTCCAACGCCCCTGAGGCTCAAATCAGTACCTTTATATTAAACACTTTCCATCCTCAGCTGTGGAAAGTTCCCATTGATCTGCACATCAAATACTGAAGGAGATATAATAGCTAACATACACACTTTGCTAGAAACCCTTCCCTCTGGGCTGATCCCGGTTTCTCAGCCTCTCTGGGGCACACAGGGACAGGACTTTCCACTCCTTCCAGATGCGCTCGCCACGCTCTGCTCTTTGTTTTGGGAGGTGTCCCCTGGAGATGCAGCATCCCCAGGGTGCAGCCCTGGTGAGGCTGCCCAGGACTGCAGTCAGGCAGTCTCCTCCTGACAAATGGAAACCTCCCCCTACCCGCACAGGCACGGAGATTTGGGAAGAGCAAAGCTGCGAAAATGTAATGTTTGACAACTGCTGGAAAGAAAGTGGTAGGGAAACATGTGAAAATGTCAAATGCATAGTTTTCCTGAGTGAAATCTTTTGTTTCAGGAACACTGTACTATTATATTCTAACTTGGTCAATGATCCTTGTTTTGAAATAATGGTTCACAGGAAATGGATCTGTTTGTTTTGGTTTGGTTTTTTTTCCTAAAATGTTAAAAAAGGTAAATGACCTGATAATAATTTGTTGCCAATTAAAGGAAATATTGTGATTTGAGTAAAAATGAATGTTGCAAATTTCTTTTAGAAAAAAAATCCTATTAAAATACTTCTGGCTTGGTTTGACTCCAGTTGATTTTTCCCTTTTCTTTTTCTTTGCTAGCCTCCTTTTCAGATTCACCTAGCTCAGCCAGGACAACCAGATGAAAACTTCAGGATGAACAATTTAGTCTTTTTTTCTCCCTGTACCTGTTTGGGGCTCCTGAATTCTGGACTCAGACCGCTGAAAGCAAAAGCAGGAAAAGACGGTCTCAATGGAACGTGCTCCCATGTAGCTTTAAGAAAATCCTGGGAGTGATGGTATTTTCTTCCAAAACCATAATCAAATAAATACTAAGAAGTTCTGGTGGCCTTCTGTCTAGGCCAGCATCAACAGAAGTTTTTCCTATTGATGTCCTGAAAGGAATAGCCATCTCCCTGGTCCCCTGCTAGTCACACTGCCTGAGTGTGAATCGTCTCCTGATTCCTAATACATTCAGCATTTTGGAGCAAAACGATTATTTGACCCTGAGTCAAAATTCAGATGATGGTCCAGGTATAGTAAGCTCCAGAGATCACCCTATATGCAGCAAAAATAAGACCTGGAAAAGTCTGCGTCCCTCCCCAGCCCCCCATTCTGGCAGGTCTTCTGCACTCAAACCTTGTTACCCTGCTAGCTCATGCTGTGCCTCAGGAGATGCAAAATTCACCTTTGTGCATCACGCTATAAAAACTATCATTCCAGCAGGCTGCAATGCAGCCTGTGCTTCATTTTCTGCACCTCGAATGGAAACCCCCTCCCATACACGCACACACAAAAACGGTAATAGCTGTGTTTCAGGGCTATAGGCAGCAAGTGGCTCTGAGGAGACCAAGTCCTACGGACATCCCCAGCCTGCTCTGGTGGAGCTGGTCCTGACAGCAGGCACCTTTGTGCTGGGACAGACACTTTTAGCAAGGTTAATGATGTCTTTCTTGACTAAAGTGGGACTCAACACCCCAAATGATCTAGGCATCCCTAGCCCTAGGGCCAGCTTCTGCCACCTTGCTAATACCTGCCTAATGGCTTGCCACCTGCTGATACAGCGCAGGGATGGCTGGGGCTGAGCCCACCATGCTGTGGTGCAGCACCTGGCACAAGTGCCCGCTCTGACTCAGGCACTTCAGTGCTACTTAAAGGTGTCACCCAACAGCAGGGAAAGTGCTATCATATTACCAGATAATTTTTGCTCGATGCACGTGTGAGCCAAGCGGGGGGGTTATTGGCGGGACTGGAGTGCCAGAGGCTGTTAACAGGGCTGAATTCAGCTGCTGTTGGCAGCCTGGTAGGGAATGGACCCTTTGCACGGCTGGTGGGTTGGGAAGGGGTACGGTATGATGCTGTAAGAGGAGCAAAGGGGAATATCCCAGGGGATGCAGGCCAGGACAGAGGCACACCAGCAGGAGGGAGGGAAGCAGCGAAAGCAGGGCATGGTGGATCACAAAGGAAGAACGGGAGAGCTGCCCAGCACTGCCAGGCACGGTGCTTGTTTGCCTGATAAATTCAACCCCAAGTAGAAAAGAAAGAAATGATGAAATGAAGAAAACTAGCGCCAGTTGTGCAGAGAGAGCCCTGAGCGGATGGCATTGTTTTACGGTCCAGACTGCATGACTGATTGGATTTCCCAACAATATTTCTCAATGCCTAAGTGTGAGAGGCCCCTGGGAACAATAACTTTCCTGCAACTCAGAAACTGAGTGATGAAGCCGTGGGTTAATAGCAATTAGTCTCCACACTGGCGGCTCCCTCTGCCACCTCCAGTTCTTTTTAATTTGTTGCTGGTCCCACAGCAGTGTAAATAATCCTTTGTTTTAAATCCACTGTAAATCTGCTGGTGAAATAACTGTGGCTTGAGTTATACAGCGAGGATCCTTGATGAATACATTTGGGCAGGCTGGAGGGACTGGCGTACCTGTGTTCTCCTACGGAGATTCATGGCTGGCTGTTTAGCTGGGGACACAGGTAATTTTATGGACTTGTATTTTCAGTCACCATACAGATTTTACTATCAGAGAGGTCAAGCGAGGAACAGCCACAGACACTTAATCCAGGCACCAACTGAAAATGCAATTATCAAATGCATAATAAAAAAATAAAAAAACAAAAAACAAATGAGCTTTCCAACCTATGGCTCAGGAGCAGCTTAAAGTTTGGAGAAACTCTCACTGCATGATGAATTGGGGCGGGGAGAATCAGAGTGACAAATTTAAAGGAGAGATGAACAACCCTGTTAATATTTCAGTGGCTACCAGAGGATCCACCTGACATCATGGACACAAACACAACATCCTTCATCCAAGGACTTCATAGACTGATGATCCCTGCCTTTACTGGGAAGCACAGACAGACAGGTAACAGCAAGTTGGCAATATCAGACCTTCTTCTCCAGATAAGCGTCAGTTTTGCTGGTTTTTTTCTGGGTTTTTTTTTTTGTGGTTGTTGGAGGATTTTGCTGGCAACACCCCACCCATGAGCTGTGGCCTGTTGCTAAAGGAAATGCATGCATTTCAGATGAGAAGCAGGAAAGCTGGGACCTAGCAAGCTCTCCACAGGCCTTGGAAAGAGGCTCACATTTTGGAATAAGAAAGCTTAAGAATCAACATGGGTGTCAAGCTCAGTACTAAAAGGGAGTCTGGGTTGGCTGTTGTAGTTGGCCACTAGTAGCAGTGATCTACCATGAACTTGTGAAGGCATTTGACACAGGGTATCAAAGTGTAAGCCTGGCTCTGTCACATGGTGGTATCTTCAGCTCTGAAAGAAGGTCTGAAATTGAGTATCTGTTTTTTTTTATGGGAGGAGCTGGATGTTCTTTTGAGTAACTTAATGGAAAAAAGGGCCATACCTGTGCCTATCTACCTTCCCTAGTCAAAACTAAATATTGCTTAGAGGCCAAAGAAATGTGCCCACCAACTTGAGGATCATGAACTGGCAAACCATCTTTTCCATCAGGGAACATCAAGGTGAGGAAACTTTCCTGTCATGGAGTTCTTGGCCCACAAAGAGGGTGGTTTAACAGAACTGGAGACATCCCTAGAGTCTGCCTGCCCCAAGAGAGCACAGATGCACATTGAATGAGGAAATTCTGTTGAACCCCACAGTTTTACATCAAGGCTCTTCATGGAGTCTCAGGAGACCAGGCCATTCTCTGAGGCTCATCAGGGACCTACAGACCACAAGCATTAAGCTGCATGCACTGCAAAGGTGTTGGAATCACGCCTTTGCACCATGCAGAGTGAGTCACCTCCTCTTCTGTGTGCTAAGGCATCACCTTGTAGCATGGAAGAGAGAAGGCTCACTCACCTTTGCCAAGTTTTAAAGGAATTAGTGTAAAAACCACTGAATGTGAACAGGTGCCCAAGTTCTTTCTGGCTTTCTTATTGCTGGAATGATGACGGACAGTCAGGATTATTTAATATGATTATTTTAATCCTGGAATGGAGGACTGTAAAAAGGTTTCTGCCTACATACAGAAAACAAACTTAATTCCTGGAAGATTGAGAAGTGTGGCTGGGTTATAAGGATCTGTTTGCAGAGCTGTGCACTGGAGCATACCTATCTCCTTTCATAGTATCAAAGACTTCCAGGATAGAAGAGCTGAAAACATCACCAAGTGTCAGCCCCTGCAAAACATAAGCTGTTTGTTTGACATTGTCTCTCCCTTGCTCAGTAGTTCTTGTTTTCTTTTTCCTATTTTCTTTTAATTAAAAAAAACCAAGAAATCAGGCAAAGAACATAATCAAGAACTTTATGGCTTTTCTTCTGTTCTTTTACTTTCTGTGAAGACCTTTGCTGTAGACTACATCTGTGGAACGGGTGCTGTGATTAATGAGTGATAAAGGGCTTGCTTTCTCCCACTTTTCCTGAGGAAGAAGGTGATTAATTGGAGCAAGATAGAGGGCCTTCTTGGATTTGATTAATACACGCCTTTTCTCAGCTGGTGTTGAGACCCACCTCAGGTGTCTAAATCACCTTTGTCACAAGGACGATGCAATAGAAGCCAACTAAGCCCCTGGGCTCTGTCACCGTTTCTGCTGTGCTAATTAGTCTGCTCTCAAGGGGTCAGTCAGGAGTCTCAGAAAACCAAATCTCCAAAGTCCTCGCAGGCTATCAAGTAAAACAACTCATAGACCTGAGCTGTTTCTTTTCAGGTTTTGCATCCATTTGCTATTGGCTTCTGATGGATGATGCTTCAGGAGCTGGTCAGGTGAGCAGCTGAGGGGTTGGGAACACAACAGTGTGGGTCCTTTTCCCCTCTGGTTGGAATCTGGCCAAGAAATCTGATCCTGCGCTCAGCCACTGTTGCATAAATCTGCTCTGCATACCCTGGACATGGTAGCTGTTTTGAGAGGAATGGGCAATTGGTCTCTGCGTCCTTCCTCAGGACCCTCACTCCACATAGAGTCCTAATCTTAAACTGGCCCTCACTGAGGTTCTCAAGGAAAGAGGCTTTTGTGGGGAGGGAAACTCCAGCTGCTTGTGTTTGTTGCAGTGCTCAAGTTTTTCCATTTTTTGGGGGTTTAAAATGGGTTTGTATTCCAGCATAATCCTAAACTCCTTTCCATCCTAGTTAGGTAATTAAATCCTGACTGAGTGAAATGTCTCTCACAGATCCCACCACGGTGAGGAGGCATGTGAAGAAAGTGTGTGATCCATACAGGTGGGCTCTGTGCCCTAGGGACTGGACTTCCAGAAAGAGGACATTGTAGTATGGAGCAGAAAGTATGACCTGGGCAGATGTACATGAAGAAAGGACAGGGCAGATTGGTGCCACCAGTCATGGCAGGATCTAAACTCCTGCTGCAGAATATTCCGAGATGTTTGGGAAAACTTATTTATAACTTAGCCCGGACTCCAGTTGTCTTGCTGATTTACTGCAAACCCAGCATGGAAATCTGGAAAGGATGCTTCTGGAAATGACTTTTTCTGGTCCCTATGGTAGATTGAAACCCCAGCCTTGGGGAGGGCCAACACTGAAGGCATCAAAATATTTTTGTTCTAAAACCAGAGCAGAGAAATTACACTTCATGAGTCTAAATTCCTGCACAACACAGGCCAGAGAACGTCATCTGGTAATTTCTGTGGTTGAACCTTGTCCTTGGACAACTGTCCATTTTCAAAGCATGGGACTTTCTGAACACTTTTCCTTCTGGTCTGACATTTTACTTGCTTTGTGGAGGGCCAAAAATGGCTAGCTTTGTGTTTGGGCATGCGACACATCGAAGGAAACTTGATTCCATTGACTTCTGTGGTTAGTTTATTTAGAAGAAATCTACTCACCCTTCTTTGAGTCATTGTTTTGACAAATATTTGACCTCTGAAGTACTTCATCATCTGGACTTGACCTGTGAGTAACTGATTATTACAGTTAACTGGGAGTTCTAAAAAAATAAGAAATTAGTTTTGGACCTACCGAGACAAAACATAGTTCAAAATATTTGGTAAACAAAAAATGAAAGAGTATTTTATTTCAGGTCTCATGGAGACTTGAGTTTTTAAATTCAGGTGAGTTTAAAATTTTACTTCAGAATGGGAAGAAAATTGAAAATCAAGTGGAATTTTTGGTAGAAAAATAGGATATATTGTTACAAATTTTGAAGTGAAAAGTTCTGACTGTTTCACATTATTTTTTAATCTGTCTTTTTGGAACAAGCCATTTGATGACACTGAGACCACTCCATGAGTATTTCACTGCTGCCAAAACTGTAGGAAGACTTCGGGTTGCTTCTGACAACAGTTTCAGCCAAAAGTGCCTGTGCCTGGCAGCTGCCACAGGGAAATGGCATTACAACGTGAGTCCCTTCTTGAGCAAACTCAGGGACATTACCTGGCTTTCATCATTTTATTTTTGTGCCAGCCATGAAATTCGCCTGTTTCTGTGTGTATTTATGCAATCCTAAAGTGCAAGTCTAAAGGGTCTGGGCTTTATGCTACGAGGCCTGTTTGGAAAGAGAGATTAAACATTTCCAGAGTTGCAGATCTTCCTGGCTGTATCTTCAGGCAGAGGGAAGTTTCACTTTCTTTTCCCATGGCCTGAGATTAGGCAAAGAAAAAATACTTTACCCACTTTCCCAGAGTTCATTTCCATCACTTTTAGGACTGAGAACAATATTGTCCAGTTGCACAAGTGAAGGCAGAAACTCATCCAAGCTCAACAGCCTGTAAAATTCTGCTCTGAAAGGTGATAATTTCCAAATCAATGTTATAAAACACCAAGCATTTCTTTTTTAAGGTGGGTCAATGAAAGATCTCCATCTTATTCCTGAGTAAAAGGCAAATGGCACTTTCTGGTGGAGCGCCAGGTTGACCTTTCCTGGAAAGGCGACCCTGGGCAGTACTGCTGACATTTCCAAAGCACAAACCACGAAAAAGTCTGTGGTGAGAAAAGATGAAATAACACTGATTGCTTCTGAAGTCCTCCGAATTACCCGAGGCTCTGTCCTGTGACAGAGGTCTTTGTTACCTGTTTGTATCACAATTATTTTGTCAGGGTTTTTCCTCCAGATCTGCAGAAAATAGAGAAACCTTGAAAGACAAAGGTTTGGGGAGTGTGGGTGGAATTCTGCCTACTTGTCATCTCATTGCTTTTCACTCTTTAGTTCTTTTATTTTCTTATTTCTTAATATCAACCTCGAAGTCTGTAGTCCTTAGTTTTGGGTGTTTCACAGGCAAAAGTGCCATCCACTAGCATGAAGAAAACTTCCAGATGTGGCTATCTTAAAATTGGGACCTCATGCTAAATGCATGAACTTTTCTCTTCCTGAAATCCAAATAATAAAGAGACCAAAAAAAGAAATTCCTCAACATCACCCAAACAAGATGGATTTTTGACCTGAAGGGAAATCTAAAAGCACGTACATCTTGCTTAACCTGACATGATCCTAGTTCCTGGAAATAGTTGAAAAAAACCCTTAGTTATAAGTGATGTTAATTTCTGCTCACTGCCAGGGGGGCAATCCAGTATGTCATGACTGAGCCCCTGCATGTGCAGAGCCCCTAATTGCCATGACAGGTGTTTTTCACTGTTGTCCCTTAGATGCAGATGAGGAAAAGATGGTTAGCTCCTTCCCATGGCTTCTCTCCAGAAACATACTGTCTTCTGCAGATCCTTACTGTCTTGTAGTATTACCCAGCTTGACTGGGAATGGCTCAGCATAAGAAGATAATGCAGTAGCTAGCTGGCCTTACTCCCAGTGGAGTTATAAACAGCATCAGAAAGAACATGTAGGCTATGCCTAGAAAAAAAAATGAAATTTTGGGTTCAAGAGTACTCAGGAAGATATTGAAAGCTGGTGAGGTTGTGATCATATCAAGACTTCTCCTTCTATAAATGCATGGTTAGGTGCAAACATATTTTCATGAAATTTGCTCTTGGTGAATATCTCTGGGATCTCGCCTCTGTTTAATCAAATGGCTGGTGGATTCCCAGTTTAGCAGAGTGGCACGTAGACATTTATGTATACACAAAGATATCCACTCCTTCTGTCCTTCTAGTAGAAGGTGTCCCTGCCCATGGCAGAGGGGTTGGAACTAGCTGATCTTTAAGATCCCTTCCAACCCAGCCCCTTCTGTGATTCTATAATTCTGCTCCGAGTCACAACCTGAAACTCTTTTTACCAACGTGAAGATGCAGGACCAGTGAAAATCACTTTCTCTGCCTTTTTTGTGTGTGTGGCTATCATCTGGACTACCACAATCTGGAATTACAGGTAGATAAGGAATCTCTGAAAAACATATTTTTAGGAAACTCTGTTGTCATTGAAATGATATTTTAATCTAAAAGCACCCTGAGAGGAGAGTGATGGTGAACTTGTCCTGTGTTATTGAACAGCTTCTTCCAGCAGCCGGCCAAGGCCTTTCATCACCCTGCTCCTGCTCTCCTCACCAGTCCTTTCAGTCTCCACCAGTTTCTTGATGCAATCACCAAGAAAGTTCAAAGCTTTATAAGCTCTTTAATTAAAAATACATTAAAAAAGCAGGTAGAATATTTCATGTCCTGCAATTGAACAACTGGTTTTTTTTTTTCCTCTGAGTGTCATGGCTTATTCCTCCCCTTTCTTCCCTGGACAGCAGCTTTGCAAGAAATCTCCTTTCCACCAACCTGACTGTCGTTCAGGCAGCCTGAAAGATGACAACAGAACTGCCCTTTTTAGAGAGAAGGGGAAAATGCTGAAGCAGCAGGGTTTCCATTCGCTCTTGGAGTTCAGTACAGCTTGCCTGAAAACAAAACAAGAGAGGAGCACACGACAAAGGAGAAAGAAAAAAAAAATGCAGCTTCTGTCTCTGGTGCTGACTGCCCACACTCTCCCTGTGCAAAGAAAGCGGACACAGCAAATATCCCTACGAGCTCTTCAGAAATGTATTTTTGCAAACGCTGTATCTTGGCATGTGTTGCTTTTAGCTGCCCTTTCTAACCATGGACTCCTGGCCGCTCTGCAAAGGGTGCTGGCACAGCCAAGCAAGCTGTGTTCTGTGGGAGCCGAAGGGGGAGAGAGCAGGAAAAGGAAGCTAGCGTGGAGAAAGCCACATCAGGCATGAGCACAAGGACCTGTGTCTCATGGTTTTCTGGATGGTTTTGGGATGGTTTTCAGAACTTAGCAAAAGATTTCAGAGGCGGGTCCTCACTGATGGCTGGTCTTCTCTCAGGATCGTGCCAGTGAAGGCACATCTATGTCCCATGGTACGCCAAGGCAAGCAATTCAGAGCACAAAACTTTGTGCTGCAAGAAGCAGGGGTGAACACTTCTCTTGGTGTGGGCTTCATGGTCTCCCTGAGCCTCTGTCCTCTACAAAAAGCAGAGCGCATCACACTGAGGGCATCAAGAGCTCTCTCCCAGGCGCTGAGCTGCATTTGGGACCTCAACTAGGAAGAGGTTAAGGGTACTGGGCTGCTTGGCTGCAGCCTGTGTAGGCAGAGCGGAACTGGTACAAAACCATAGGTCTGTCAACATGTAACCGTTCCTGGGGCTGGGCCCTCCTGAGCTGTCTTGGAAATGCGAGGAGGTGCATGTCTAAACACGGGGCTCAGCCCTAGAGCCGTAGCTGCCGTAGCTGTGCCAAA
Source organism: Falco cherrug (assembly GCF_023634085.1). Classification (NCBI taxonomy): domain Eukaryota; kingdom Metazoa; phylum Chordata; class Aves; order Falconiformes; family Falconidae; genus Falco; species Falco cherrug. The sequence goes on along the minus strand of NC_073697.1, from coordinate 39,274,889 downwards.
CCAAAACCAGACACCAGCACGAAGACGCAGCAGCTCCCTGGTCAAGCCTTGCTCCGTTTCTGCTGCCCCTCTTCTGACTAGACCTGAGATGTTGAACCTGTGCACCTGGCTCATGGATATGAAGAGCTGCCAAGAGGAAGCAACCTCAGCACAGTACAAAGCATGATGTGTCTGGAGCCCTGCCTGCTGGCAAGCTACTGAGTTTCATGCTTGCAGCAGGGAGCTGGCACCCCACAAAGAGCACTCAACTTTGGGCTCATAAGGTCTGTGCTGGACAGGCTGGCCCAACTCTTCTCTCAGGTCTGATCACTTGGATGAATCATCCTGAAGTCAACATATGAGTGCCAGTCCTCAATGCCTGAGCGCTGAGTCCCTTGGGACATGCTGCAGCATGGCACCATCTCATACATAAGCACGGATAACAGACATGGGTACACAAGTCCTGCAGAAGGTCAGTGGACCCGGCACCCACAGACCTGTGCCCTGTAAATGAATGGTTCCCCCCGGTGTCCTGCAGACCAAGATGCCAGCTGCAGTTTACAAGCTTTGCAGGTCTCTTTCTGCATGGGAGACCAAACTTCTTGACAGCAGAGGGTCACCTCCAACACCCATGGCTGCAGGCAGACCTGACCTGGTAAGCAGGGTAATCCCAAGCCTTGCCACTGGCATGCAGCGTCTTGTGATGGGAGCCGCACCGTGCTCTGAAAGGGCTTGCAATTCCCCTGATGAACTGTCGTTCAGTTCCAACACAATAAAGCAGCAATTGCATATTTAGAAATGATTATTGAAAGCAGATTTATTAAGGATTAACGAGAGGAGTGTGGGAGTGATAAAAACACTTGCTAATCTTTGGGCTGGGCTGGTTTTGATAATCATCTAGAATTGGAAATAGCAGCACAGCAAAATCCTTATCGTATAAATCTGATGCAAAGTTTAATATGACAGTTATCATATGTTTAAATATCAACTGATTATTAGAAACATATTCATTGAAAATTAACCATGTAATAGATTGTTATCTGTGACACTGCTCACTTAAATAAACACACATGTTTTCACAACCAATTGAGAGTCTATTTGAAATGATAGCTTGTTTTATTATTACTATTTTTTTTTAATGCTGCAGAATGTATTTGTTTGCTCCCCATTCCTGACATAACAGAGATGTTTTTCATTCCTAAGCTGTGTATGCTTAGCCAGCACGTAATCATAATAACAATAATAATAATAATGCATTTTATTTTTATGGCACCCACCAGCCATAGCTCTCTGGCTGTTTCATAAACAAGAATACTAATACCCAGAGAGCACTAAAACATCCATCAGAAAAAAAGCCAAACAGAGTTCAAAATAAAATGCAGCCCATGTAATTAAAGCAAAATAACAACGCGTGCTTAGGATGACAAGTTTTCCAAGTCTCTTTTGAAAGCAAAACAAACCAAGAGCCCTGGTTTGCAGTGATCCAGCCAAGAAGCAGTGGGAGATGGGGGAAACTCAGGCTGCGCAGGAGGGAGTGTCTGCCCATCTGGGTGGGCTCCAGCATGGGTGCAGGACAAACCAGCTTGGCATGGCTGCCCTCTTGGGTCTAATCTATATTTTATTGAGCAAAGCCAAGGCGCTGAGAGGTGAAATGCATTGGCTAGGTTTGTTCAGGAACCCAGCAGCACTTTCATTGGTATGCAATGATGCTTCTTCACTCCCCAGTCCTAGCAGTGAGAGCCCTGGGACCTCCAAGGGGAAGAGGGGAAACTCTGTTCTTTGTGGCATCCCACCCGCCGTGTCAGCCATAAAGGACCACTAGACCAGAGGACAATTCTCAACAGCCACCTCCCCTCCATGCCCCACATCCCTTCCTCACTCCAGCACCTATTCCCACTCCAGTCTTCACCTATACTAGGAAGAGAAGGAAGAGATCATAAAAACCAGTGGTTCCACTTTGATCCCTGGGTAATTTCCTGGTAGAGGATCTGAAGGCAAGGTTTGCTCTTCTTGCCAGTTTAAAAAGGATGGAAAGCACAAGGCAGAACAGAGACCTTGCAGAGTCAGCGTGTGAGGAGTGAGAGGTGTCTGGGGATACCTGAATGAGAATGTCTGAGTGGAGTGCTGACCTGCGGTAGGGACATGGTTATTGTTAATTGTAAAGACTGTAATTATTATTAATATTATTATCTAGGTGTTAATCCAGCACTTTCTTTCTTCAGATTGCTGTTGGTGAACTCTGTCAGGAAACGTCTCTGAGAAGATGTGACTGTGTGGTTCTCTTTTCCCAGAAGCCGGTTTGGATCTTTGAAATTGGACCCAGAGGAGCTGAATGGAGCTTCGTGGAGGCTGGGATGGGATGTCACGGTGGCATGACTCCACCAGGCATCTGCTGTTGGCCTGATGGTAGGAAGGAATGTGGTCTGGAAACTGTACACTTGGGCTTTGCAGGACGGCAAAGGGGGCCTCAGAGACAGCAGAAATATGCTCCCCACCTCACTACATCTCCATGTCCACACACTGGGAAGGTCTGGGACCACTCACATCTTTCCCCAATTAGATGCAAAAAGCCCTGGCTCCCCTTGAATCTGTGTTACACACTCAAAAGGTAACTTTAAGAGAGATTTTGACCATCCATGAGGAAGACTATGGTGTAGCTAAGTATGAGAGTGCATATGTGTGGGGAATGAGTGACCATTTAGTGGAGGGAAACTCAGGATTCATAAAAAGCTAGCTTGACCTTTCAGTGTCACTTCTGCTTTCGTAGAAAAGCTGAAATTGCCCAATGGGGTTTGCCAAAAGGATTGCTGAATGTCCTTCACCTGGATGCTTTGATGGTATTGAAATACTCTGGCTGTGGGCGACCTTATTCCCAAGAGACAGGTTATAATGCTCTATGCAGAGAAGTTTTGTAGCTAAGGGACCAAGCTGGGACACAGGACTGCCAGTTTCTACTTCATCACTGGGTTCTTGGGTTGCATCTCAGTTTTTCAGTGCATGTGTGCACCTAAATACCCTAGAAGAGCCACAGTGAACTGTGGCTGTGGTGAGGGGGGTGACTGCTGAGCAGCTGGCTGATGCCTGCCCAGGTTGGTTCACCAGCCCCCTGTGTCTCTGTTAGCCTCAGTCACAAGGGTCTCCTGACAGCTGTGCCAGAACTGCCACTGAGTTTTCACTCCCTCACCCAGGGGGTGTGATCAGCACTAATGAAGGTTATTCTTCCATCCTCTCACCTGAGAAGGAGCCTTGAGCAGCCCACTCAGATGAACACACCAAATAGAGTATCACCTGAACTCACTTGGTGTCTCCTGCTAACATGCCACCTCACTGCTCTTTTCCATTTTCCAGTTGTTATACAATCCATTGGTTAGCAAAAGACCTGGTATGACATTTCAAAGCTCCTACTGTTGACTTTTTCCATGGGGGAAAATCTGATTCCTTGATTTGCTTCTAGCATGACAGCCACCTCTGGATCCTGGTTGCTACTTCTTTCACTCTGAGCCTTCAGCTCCTTTCCCACCTTTCCACCAACAAACAACTGATCCCAACTTAGGTTTCTAGGTGTGGAAAACAAGAACTTGTTCCATGCTTGTATTCGTTGAGTGTGTGGCATGTGCAGGCTGGCCAGACACAGCTTTAAAGTAAAACTATTGGCAGACCTACAACAGTTCACAGAAAAAAAAACAACCTGTATTACAATTTTCTGCGTGACTGATATAAACCATTAGCTGGAAGTACATCCTCTACTTCCCTCATCCTCAGTGACCTAGCTGGGAATTGTTGGGAATAGTGGAGAACCCTCCACTCATCTATCCATCCATCCATCCATCCCACTGTTCCTTCTCTGTCCTTCATATCTCTCTTTATCCACCCATTTCTTTATTCTCCTCCAAACTCCAAAAATATCTAAAAGACACCACAGAGTCATCTCTTTCTTCACCAAGCCCAGGGATTCAATTCAGTTGCTTAATCATAGGCATAAAGTATCATCAGATGTGCCCCGAGATATCTGAGATATTCTCATGAGCCTAAGCTTTATAACACTTGACATGTGGAAGACATATGCCCTTCTGGAGTGGTAGCCAGAGGTCAGGTGGGATGTCCCAGAGCCTCTCAAATGGCACTAGACATATATTTAGGGAACTGAATTGAGTCATAGGTGTCCACTGATCAGCTGTCCATAAAGGGGGCTTAGCACCTTGCTCACAGCAGTTTCACAAGGTTAAATGAGTAAAGGTGGAGCTGAATCTGCCTGGGGATCTCCGCAGTGGGTGAACCCTGGCTTGCATTCAGCCTGTGGCGTTCCTCTCTCTGCACAGGGCAGTGCAGTGATGATCAACATGTTGCATGGCAAGCTCAAGGAGGCTTAGCTGGGATACAGCCTGGGCAGGAGCTTGTTCCAAACTTGTCCACGGGCACAAAGGAGAAGTGGAAAAAAAGAGAGAAAGAGTTTCCAGGAAGCACTGAAACAGTTGCAATCTTGCCTTTTGAAAAGTGAAGGTAATTAGCAGTTTAGCATTGAATCCCAGGTTAATTGCCTACGACTGGAGTCACTGTTCCCTGTCCTCACACGAGTCATCTCCTTGCTTTGCCTGCGGGTGATGGGAAGAGAGAGCAATCGGCATCATGAATACACAATGTCAGTAGAGGGGTCTTAAAGTCACCGGGAGGGGGACCTAGCTGGGGGAGCGGCAGGACTGGCCCCTGGCTGAGCCAGAGAGCAGCCATGAGACTGCTGGTCCGGAAAGGATGAGTAGCAAGGGAAGGGAAAAAGAGATAACAGCTGGGAATGGACTTTGACCAGTGTGTGATACAAGAACTTACAAATATTTGAAGTGTGTGACATGCAGAGCAGGAAGAACAGCCCGAATAGCCGACACTGCTGCTTGTAACCATCCTCACCTCACACGGATCCTTTCCATCTACCGTGCAGGGGTGCAGGAGGTCAGCTACCACAAGCAGGTGCCTGACAGCTCCCGTTGGACCTGCATTAGCAAAACACCTTTGCTGCATGCATGTTAGTGACTTTGGCTTTACACCACTCCTGCCAGTGCTGTTGAAGATTGGAAAGAAAGCGATTTACCTTTCTGTAAAAAATGAGATGTAAAAAAAAAAAAAAAAAAGGTAAAAAAATTAAAAATGAGGTGACATTTGACAGAGGAACTGTGAATAAATTTGAAATAAACTTGCATTTTTAGATGCACATGTACATTTGTGCATACGTTTGCCTGGGAATAAGTACATAAACCCAAGGGAATTAAGAAAATCTCTTTCCCAAAAGACCTCAAAATTGTCAGTACCCTGGCACTATGTGGCTCCACTTCTTGTTAATTGAAAGTCTAAAAATAATCCTATAAACTCTATATTTAGTAGAAAAGTTTCCTAGGACCTGGATGAGATATGTTATTTTGGATTTGAACATATTGTAAGGAAGTACTTAAAGTATTTTACAGCCAGGTTTTTCCAGTATTAAAAACAAACAGGCATTTTGACTGGGAAAAATGGGACAAACTAAAATAGAATTACAGCAAAATACAGTGATAATAAAAGCACTAGGATCTTTTGGCAAAAACACTTTGACAAGATTCAGATGATTTCACAGGACATTTTGGTGATTCTTCTTGCACCTTTCACCCATCTCCAAAAATAGGTTCATTTAAAAGATTTCACCATTTCACCAAGTCTAAACAGATTAGTCAGCAAGTCTCCTGAAGCCAGACCTGCATCCTAAATTTAGCTCATTAATGACAAATGCTGTAGTCTGCAACCCCAAAACTCTTGGTTTAGGGAAGGTCATTGCATTAAAACTGGACTGAAATCAAAGGAAGGAGAAGTGCAGGGTGCCTGTCAGAGGAATTGTCCTTACAATGCTACCTCCAGAGCAGTCCCCTTGCAGAACAGAAGAGAGGTTCATTGATTATTCACAGAGGTTGCGTAAACTATGAATCAGGGGATTGCATTAAGGATCAGTCCTTCCAGCAGCTGGATTGTAGCCTTGAACACCACAATGCAGCCTACCCTGGAGAATTACTACACGGAAGGATAGCAAACTGGGACCAGCCGCTGTGCCAATGACTTCACCTTCTGCAGGGACCCCTTGCAGAGCATCCCCTTGTGTCTGGCTGGATTTCCAACAGTCAGAGTCTCTGCCATGCATGCATCAAACTGCACCAGACAATCCCAAGTGGTAGGAGGCAAAGCAACTCATACTCATCTGCAGAGCTAACCATTCCTCTGGGAAGATCTCCTTCTTTAGCCCTTAGAATAAAATCATGTGCAGGATACAAGATGAGGGGTAGTGATGGGAGGAGGAAGGGGACACTCTGGGCTGATGGATGCAGCCCAGTCTCTGAAACAGAGTGAGCTGTGGTGATTTATTCAAGCTGGCAAGGTAAGCAGGGAGTTTTGGCCTGGGGGAGCCTGGGGCAATGAGTAAGCTTAAATTTCTGAAGGGTGGAGCTCAAAATTCTTTTTTTTATTATACAAAATTTTAAAAAAGAAAGAAACTGATTCATTCTCCCCAGCCCCAAGGAAGACATTCCTCAGGTTAACATTAGGTGTGTCTACTGGGAACGTGGTGCAATAGAGGTCAGGAGGTACACGAGGGATGCACATATGCATCCCTCCAGAGAAGGCGGCTCTCCAGAACTGAGGACCACAGGGAAGTCCTAGCCAGGACCTCTGTCATCATTACAAAAATCAAAGGATGCCCCAACCTTGAAATGCTAACAGACACATTGGAGGAAGATGATGGGGAAAGGAGCACCATTGTCCCACAAAGTAGTGCACAAGGGAAAACGTCAGCAGCGGTCAGATGCCAGGTCAGCCTCCAAGTAGGCTCTTTTATTAAGTGCTGTGGTCATCTGCTTTCATAAGCCAAGAACTGCCATATCCTGCCTGCCCTACTAGAAGCAGAAGGAGATCCCTGAAAGGGGAAAGTAGAAAGAGTTACTGTAACCAGCCCCAGTTCACACCCAGCTTTGAAGAGAAAACACATTGTCTGTCTGCCAGCCAAGTTTCCTCCCTTCCTGGGACTGGCTGTGTTGGCAACACAAACAACAGCAACCAGACAGAGACGGAGAGTTAAATAATGACCATGGGTCTGTGGTGGATGGAAGGACTTTATGGCTCTTTGCGGAGACACAATTTTCCCCCAAAATTTCTGCTCCCTTTGCCCCTTTTTTGAGAAAAAAAGGCATTGTTTAATGTCACAGGACTCTCCAAACTAGCTGACTGTGACATCTTTTTACCATCTCATACCAACATACCTTTCATGCCAGTCCCCCTACTGCCTTCTCCTTGTCTCTCCTCCCCCCAGGCATATATTCTCACTGTTTCTTCCTTGGCTGCTCCCTTTTCATTGGCTGCCCAACCTCTTAACAGAACCAGCCACAGCTGCACCTTGTCTACATCAGCCAATATGCTGCCCCTGAAGCCAGCCCACAGTTGTGTATTATCAATGTTAATTAGCCCAGCCTCATCCCTTTACAGCAGGGGTCCTCAAACTTTTTAAACCAGGGGCCGGCGCATGGATGAAGTGGTAGGCAGTCATCTGTGGCTGCTTGGTTCCACACCCCAACCCCCCCCCCAACTCCCGGTGAGGGGGGGGGTGTCTGTAAATACCGGGGGGCAGATTGAGGACCCTGGGGGGCTGTATCCAGCCTGCGGGCTGTAGTTTGAGGACCCCTGCTCTACAGTTTAAGAGCCTTCATGTGGGCACAGCAGATACCCCACTGTGCCAGCTTCTCTTGCACAGACAAGAGTGCTCTAAACCCCTTCTTCCAGATGTCCAAGGGAGCAGTTTCACCTGGTAGCTGGCCCAGAAGCAGGGCTGTTCTCTCTTCCACCACCTGAAGTCTTACCCAGAATGGCGGCAGCAAGCAGGAGTGCTGGTCTCTTAGTATTACACCACAGAGTGAAGAAATGATCTTGTCTTGCCCATGGGTCAGGTCCCCAGGAGAACAGTTTTGTTCCTGGCTCTGTTCTTGAATAAGTCATTTTGCCTCTTTCCATTTCTTTAAAGGTCAGGACAGTCTCCCTAAGTACCGTTGTAGTGAGTAACAGCATGGAGCCCTGATCTCAGCCTCTTGCTGCTGTGGCAATACAAGTAAGAGTAATGCTTTTGGTTTCCAAAGCCCTGCCACCATTAGCTCTGGCACTGTCATGCCAGTTGCCCTTCTGTCAAAGGGGGAATCACAAAGAAGAGCTATTTAGTCATAATATTTATGAGTCCCTAAAGTGGTTATCAATTTCCAAGTGGAGCTCATACACACCAGAGGCATCATGGCAGCAAAGACAGTGGAAAAAACTCAGCATATGCTCAACAAGAGCCTGGCCATTTGGTGGTGTGACTTATCCTCATACAGAAGGAGATTTTAGGCATGCAGTAATATAAACCAAACGTTAAAACTTCCAGAAGTAGAACCAAACTACAGCTTCAAGTTTGGCATGGAGTCCTGTGCATGGTAACAGTGGATTGTTATTTCAGGGACATTAGTTAGGGAAGTTAGTTGGGGAAGTTAGGGAAGGAAAAAAGATGCAGGGGCTATGCTTGACTGCCACTGGTCCCATATGGAGGTGTCTACTCTCCCTCTCTCTATGCTTGCTCACCTATTAAATGAAGGGCTGGCTCTATCTAATGAACCATTTGCCTGTGTGTCTGCTCTAAGCAAGAGAGAAAGCCCTTCTGGTGGGGATTTTCCAGATCAAAGAGCCAAAGTAGATCCTGTTTCTGCTATCATCGCCAATTTTTTTTTGCCATGGTAGACATCGATAAGGATATACCTTCAAAATCCTTCATTGCAGAAGATTTGTAGCAGGTTGTGGCTCTGTAAATGGCTATCCTGTGTGTGGAAGATTGCAAGTGGAAAGTACTGCAGGGCTCAGTCTAGAACAGCTCAGGAAAGGTGTCCAAGATCTTCATGGGGGTTGGATCTGGAGCTGTGTGGGTGGTTGAAGACATGTCTTCTGCCCTGAACTAGTCAATATCCATTATAGGCAACCATATACCTTTTCCTGGTTGTTTTGCAAGAATTTTCCATTCCTGGGCTGGGTGAAACTTTCCCAGATATGTCCCCCAAAAAGCAGCTCAACTTAAGAAGGAACAACAGTGTCAGCCTGCAGGAAGGAGCCCAGAGTCCATTGAGACTATTTTCCTCCATGTGCTCCAATACAGGGAGCTGCTTTGGACTCTGGACAGCCTCCCTCTAAGCATGCTGTCTTGTCCTTGTCCCCCACACCACCTGTTTGAAATAACCCATTCTCACCTCTTCTCTGTTTCTGGCATTTGAAGTATGCCCAGCCCCTGGTGCTCCTCTTTGCCTTCCCAGGGACCACGGAGGATACAAAGGGCGTGATCTAAACGTTTCCCGTGGCGCTCAGACCGATAGAGCAGAGATTAGTGGTGGAAAGAACACCTATGAGGTCACCTCTGACATCCCCAAGGAGCAATCCAGGATTGTTCCTTTGCATTTTATTATCTGGCGCTCTGTCCAGCTCAGCAGTAACGTGACTCAAACTGCAATCTTCCCAGAGCTTCCCTAGGGAACACGAGTCGCAACCTTGTGTTTCTTACTGTCAGGAAACATTTCCTGATATTCAGCCTAAATTTTCCTTTCCTTAAATTCATTCTATTTACACCTATTCATTCTCAGACAGACCTCACCCTGGACAACCTCTCCTCCTCCTCCGAGTTCAGACCCTTTTTGAACTTTGTTGTTTTGAGTGCATTCGTGAGTCCAGTTTTGCTGTATTTGCTTTGCTTCATGCTGGGTAACTCCTGTTTCAATACCTGAGAGCCTCAGGCTCATCAGTGCACTTCTCATTACAGCCCTATGAGGAAAAGCATGCTTCCCTAAGGTCCCCATCCTCCAAGATACCTGGGTACCCAAAAGCCAAAGGTCTTTTGATGCCCATAAATGACTGTTGATGACCCTAATGACCCTGGTTTTGATGGGAAAGCTGTGCACAAATCACCTACAGATGAAACACCTGACTGAGAAAAGTCCTTACCATCGGGATCCCCCATTAAATGTTCAAGCTTGTCTCACTAACATAAATTGGTCCCTTCGGTTTTGCTGTGGATGTGGCTTACTCGTCACTCTTGTGTGTCTTGGTGGAAGCTGGAGGTCAGAACCCCCATTTTCTCCCTCCACACAGTAACAGTGAAGAGGAAAAAGGACTCAAGGGCAGGCTGCTTACGTGTTCAGCTGGTGGCCAAATGAATGGCCCAACTCCGCTGGCCTGCTTTGTGGGCTGAGCCCAGACATTGATTGTCCTGATGCTTTTCTCCTAAATTCACAGCTCTGCATATGCTGTCCTGCTAATGTCTGTGGTGTTCTGCCTTTGCTGCTTGTGGATAGTGAGTTGTACAGGGACACATGAACTGAGTAGCTTTTGCTGAAATAAAAACTGGGAGGCAGAGTACAGAGGAAACAGAGCTGAAAACTCATCTCTAAAAGTTACCAGCTTGCCATTTGGAAATCTCTGATCTCTGAAAGCCGACAGACAGAGACAGCTTTAGCAATGAGCAAGTGGGACAGGTGCTTCAGAAGGCGACCAGGAATACTAGCAAATTATAGGGGATGCTCTCGGTGTTATATCTTGGTGTATAATTCTTGATGAATTATAGGGGATTTAACTTGGTGTTAAATGACAGCTGGTCCTATGCTGAGAACTGCATGTGGCAGAGGTGAGGCAGCAACTTCTTTCCATGTGCAGAAGCAAAATATTCCCCATGTGAGGAGAATCCTCAGATAGGATCCTTCAAAATGCTTCAGTCAATGGGAGCAGCATTTAGAGGCTGAAGTGACTCAGAGCTTGTTGGACAGAGAACCTCTTTTTTTTTTGCTTTTTGGTTGCCCAATATGCAGTACTGTGGGTGCTTGGTCTGCACTTGGGGCTCCCACAGACAAGAGCAATAATAATCAGTATTACGGAGAAAAGGAAGTATTGTCTTGGATTGACTCCAGAGGCAGAAATGATACTAATTCCCTGGTGGAAGCAAAGCCTGAGTAGCCCACAGCTATGGTGATTCAGAGATGTTATCCAGGAAAGTCTGTGTGTATGCAGGGAGACCTTCTTCATCAGCTCCCTGGAAGCTGCTTCTAGGGAAACATAAAAGAGTATTTATGTGTTTTTCCATGGCTGGACAGTGGTTAGGATGCAGAAGTTGATGCTTCTCTACGAGTCTTTATGTTTACAGCAATTAACCAGCCTTCCTTCACAACCCTGATTGCAAAGTTAGCATGCCATGAAGTACTGTGGCTGGCACAGGCCAAGTGTTCCCTGGGCAAACAATGTCCAGCCAGGCTCTCCTGATTAGCTCTGATTACTGCAGGGATGTTCGTACAATGCCACATTAGGAACAGTTGCTTTATTGTTGGGGAAATGCATGGGCAGCCGTGCTCGCAGGGTGGATGAGCTCACAGGCTGGGGTGAGCAGCCTGTTCCAGGCACTTTTAATGCGCTGTGTGCACTCAGAAAGAAAATAGACTCCATCTGGCTTAATGGACATGCAAGACAGCAGGGAATATAGGCTTGCAAGAGATCTCAGGAGGTCACCCAGAACGTGTCCTTGCTCCAAGACAGGACCAGCTATGGCATCCTTAACAGATTTTAACCTAATCCATTGGTAAAAGCCTCCAGAAATATCTTCAGTCCCCCTTTGGGTACCTCTGTTTTGCTGCCCTATTTGTGAGGGAGCATTACTTGCTAGCTTCTTTCACTCTTGCTGCAATTGAAAGCCAGGTCTTCTTGTCTGATACTTGTGGATTAGAGAACTGATGATTCCTTTCCCCTCCATAACAGCATTTTATGAGACAGTTCCCATCGTATCAGCTCCCCTGCCCATGTTTCCTTAAGGTACACCCCGGCCCCCCCCCCCACACACACCTTCTTTTGGTCTGTCTCCGCAGACCATGATTGCTAGATCTCTGATTTTGCTTGCTTCCTCCTGGCCCCTCTCCAGTTGGTCTGTGGCTTTCTGACAACGCAGCACCCAGACCTAGACACAGATATCACAGCCAATGCAGAACAAAACGTAATTGCAGTATTATCTTATAGATAGACCACCTTACTCTTTACAGCCTGGCTGTGGGGTTTGCACACTTTAACATTACAACACTGTTGACTCAAGCTCAGTTTATACCCCCACTGTTTCCCTAGATTCCCTTCTGCAGCCCTGCTACCAAGCCAGACCTCTTCTTCTTCCTGTACATGGAAAACTGATTATTCAAGTCTTGTCCCTGTCCAATTTAATCTTTTTTTTTTCCCTCCCAGATTCTTTCTCCAGTTTGTCAATGTTCTTTTGAATTGTAATCCCGCTTTTCCATGTGCTTGCAGTCTAGCTTAGCTGGCATTAGCCAGTACAGTCTAGATGCAAACGACTATCAGCCTGGTCATCTGAAACAATGAGTAGTCTCAGGCCAAGTACAGACCCTTGCACAGTGCTGTTCAGCACATATTTCTGGCAGGACCTTGATCTTGTGCTAATTGCCTTCCAAGAACACTCTTTTAAATTGTTCTACTTGAAACCTGCTATCTCACAGCAACACCATCTGAACCATTGTCTCCACTTTGTTTACAAGAATGTTATGTGTAACAGTGCAAAGCACAGTCCTAAAGCAGAGGTGCGAGTTTTCTTGTGTACTGGGCCTACTAGTCTATCAACAAGAGAAATTAGATTGGACTGGGACAGCCTCCTCTTGACACATCTGTCTTGGCTGCCAATCAGTGTCCTGTTGTCTTCTGTGCTCAGAAACAGTTTTCTTGCCCTGTCCAAGAATTTTTCCAGGAAGTAAGGTTGGTGGAGCCTTGACAGCTGTTCATTGATATATGATGCATAGCTAGGTGTCATCTTTGGCATTCCCAGCACGCTACCTGTGATGACAGAGAAAATGATGCAAGTTCTAAGACATTGGGGGAGGAAGCAGAAAGACCTGGGGGTAGGGAGGGTGGGGGCAGACACCAAACCAAATATGCCTTTTTTTTTTTTAAGAAGTGAAGGTGAAAGAGGGGAGAGAAATTACTTCATAGGTACTAAAATCAGTCATCTTGAGCAGCTGAACAAACAGAAGATGGTTTTCTAAGGATTTGTGTCTCTTAGTTGATTAACTTTTTGATAGTTATTGTAAAAGGCTCTGTTATTTGTGCATAGATCCGTAACATTTAATTCCTCTCTCTGTTCTAGTCTTCCTCCTGTAGGGTCTTTATCTAACATTGTATGGGATGTCAAATACAACAGTAGAAATTGCCTGTTGACATCAAGTCAAACAAGTCTGTAATCATATGAACACATTTGTGATTGTATGAACAAATGTGATGAATTTATGCCTCTATGAATTTCATTTCTGGCCATTTACTTTGCAAAACTTATAGGATATTAATTGTCTTTGGTATCTCTTCCCGTGGATAGAGTGACATTTACATCCAGTGAAGATTTTCAACAAATAACAGTGTAAACAGAGACCATGTAATTGCCCAAGCCCTATTTGCATCAGTTTCAGTGGTGGGATTAGACTCCTCATAACTTTCTTTACACTGTTCTGAACACTGACTGATGTCTACAGACCTTCACAACAGCACCTGGTTAGATACTTTGCTACCAAAGTTGGAGTCTGATTTGTACATGGAGCAAAGTCACAGCTTCAGGATGATGAGAGTCCTTTGCTCTTGGTGAGTGCTCCACTGAGATGCCACAAAGCCCAGCACTTCACAGGACCAAGCGTCAACTGATCCTGACACTGATATTTCCACCCCATGGCTGCAGTTCAAAGATACCCAGCAAAGCCAGGCATTCAAATGTGAAAATGATTAGACTTTTGCGGTCAATTTCTGTGTTGTGATTGCCATGCACACCCTGAATACTCTGGGCTAATGTTTTCATTTAACCATGGCTTTTTTGGTTTTGAATGCTCTTCGTGTACTGGAGCTACAAAAACATTTTGATAGCCTTAGATTTACCCAAACAGTTTGGCTTTGCCCTGACTTTGAGGCAGCACAACAGGCAACTTGACTCTAAGTGAAAGCAATTAAGCAGGCATTTAAAAAAATGTGTGAGTGAACTTTACACCGATCCTATCCTCTGGAGGCCTCTGATGTAATACAAGCTGCTCAGGGATTTTTGGCTGCTGTTTGCATGCATTGCTACTGGCTGCAAAGCTTCAGATAGAATTGAAACACCTGGGTCTAAGTCTTTTCATTCAAGTTTCCAAATATCATCACCTCAATATCTCTTACTTGCCACAGCCTGAAGACAACTGTGTCATCAGGTTGTCACAGATGCCTCCTGATTCTCCCCCTGCTTGCTCCAGAGCGGACTTCTGGAGGTGAACTCAGACACTTAAAGATTGTGGTGGCAATCTGCAGTTCACAGGTCCTCCTAGGCTTCCCCATGCAGCAATGTGGTTATAAACAAAGATGAGTCAAAACTAGGTTTCCTTGGTCTGGCCTTTGGGGTAGTGTTTGAAGGATGTTTTGATGTGAACTACAATAACAAGCTGGCTTAACAAACATGAGGAAACCTGGTGGTTGGCTTTTAGAAAGTCCCCAGTGACTAGAGTTCCAGATAACATTCTTCCATATTCATGGAATTTATGCTCCCTTGTTTGCTACCATTTAAAAAATATTTAAAAAATAAAGAACTACTCACATTGTCCATCAAGTTTCCTGAATTTTTCTTAGAATTTCCAGGAAACCAGGCAACTCAACGGGCTGAGAAACATCAAACAGCTTTCCATGGCTCAGGTTATAAGGTCACTGGGTGTTTCATGGAAGCCATGTGACTTGTTTCAAACAACTCCTGGAAAGAGAAGATCTCTGTCAACAAATAAACTTGTTGCCTGGGCCAGCACTGGGATTCCTGTTTAAGGCTTGGTCAGAGCAAGGGTACGTGAGGGACAAGGAGCAACTACTTCTGGATTCATTTAGAGTAGCTCGGGGAGTTTGAGTGAAAGGTGTCAGTTCACTGCATGCTTAGCATCAGTGAGCTGGGGCAAGTAGAGATGCTTAAATCCTTACAGATGTGCAGGAGCCTAGGGCGACTTGGTAATTAACAGTGATCCTCAAATCACCTGCCCACCAGTGACCAAACTCCATAGGCCTCCTTTATTGGGATTAAAAAAGCAAAGCATCCTGAATTCCACTTCTGAGGAATACCTAGAAATCCTTGAAGGTACCTCTATCTTGACATGGCTAGATACCCTGAGGATTATCTCCTTCCTATAGCCTGCTAGCTAGGATACTACCTTACCTCTTGCTAACTGCTTTATAATAAGAAACTGAGAGCATGATGAGAAAATTTGGACACATCATTCAAAGCAGGAAGATTACTGAAAGTGTCTTGGTTGCATCAGTCTTTTTCCCTAGAAATTAAACCAATACCATGACAAAAGTTGGGGTTTTTTTTGTTTTGTTTTTAAAAAAGAGTTAATAATGGTACCAATGCTTATCAAGGACAGACCTTAATGCTCAGAAGTGTGTTGGTGTTCAGGAGTACTGTGACATTCTGTGGACGAGTCCAGAAGAAATTCCACCTCTTTAGATCTGTGGGAAATTAGTGGGAATTTAGTAGTGTTTGCAGAGAATGAGAGTCTAAAACACTTCTTGGGAGCTATTGGAAAGGAAATCAGAATAATGGACTCAACAGCAAAAGCCATTTGTTTCATGTGGCTAAATAATCTTAAAATCAGTGGCAGTTGCTGAGTTTTAGTTTGTGTCACTTTAACTATCAAAGCCAGTAAATGACTTGTCCTCTTGGGATAACAGCAATGCATCAAGATAGTATTTTAAGGCTCTCTTCTATACAAGTTTTTTGGAAGTCTCAGTGGCTTTGCAAGAAAAATGGGAGAAGACTGTCTAATAATCCTGTGTACACCTGGGATATAGGAATGGCAAGGACTGAGTCCCACAGCTGCAAGAATTGACCTTGGCTTCCTGGGTCCTAACCAGGTGGCTGTTTTGTCAGGTGGGAGGGGAGGAAGGTGGCATCAGTGATCCTCCTCTGTTCTTGACATAACAAGTGTAGGCATTTATTTTCAGGAGAGGAAGAGAGCTTAAGGATCACAAGTTCTGTCCTTGGTGTGTTTTGTAAGCTAACGCTGCATGGATCCTTTTACTAAGTTGATTTTGGGGGTCTCATTTTGAAGCACCTATTTCTCCCTGCTGATAGCACTGAGACTTTAAGAACCAAACCCTCATTTCTAGAGTCCACTCTGGGGACAAGATACCTAAAGTGAAATCATTTGGCACATAAACACCTTGGAGCCGGCTGGGTCATGCTCCTCAGTCATGGATGCTATATAAAAACAAACAGGCGTGAGGATAAATGTTTGAGAAGAGAATTGGTTTTTTCATTGTATCTCTTTCCCCAAGTACCCATTCCTGAGGGAGATTGCTATAGGCAGAGTTTACATCTGTTTCATGGCAGCTGTTCCTATGGAAGAGTTTGGCAAAAGTGGCACCTGGAGAAGCACTAAGGACTTGGTGGTAAAATCTGCACTCAGCAATGACTTCTCTGTATTGATGGCTGATGTAAGAACTACAGCATTCTTTGTAGAGAAAGGGTGTGCTAGGCTTTTTACTGAACCAGGCATCTTGGGACATTTATCAGTTCATTAGCCCCTAAAATTTTCAATCAACAGAATGATGTTAATAGCTGCATCCCATGCAAGGCTATTCTGGATCTTAACATCATTTAGATCCCTTGCTCAAGGCTTATTAGGGCTTTCATTAGAAAATTGGCACTTCGTATATTTGCTTATTTGCAATACAACCTAATAATTTAATTTTTGTTTGCGCTACATGCTTTTTTTGGAGGGGGGGAAGAAGAAATAACTCACATATAAAGTGGACTGTCCTTTATCCACTCAACATTTGATGTGAGGTGTGTCCTATCTGCCTGCAAGCCCCAGATGCACACATGGAAAGCAAACTCCTTTCAGTCAGCAGGGTTTACACCTTTTGCCTGGGTTAGTGGGTTACACAAGACTAATGCTGAGGGTCTGGAATTTGTCCTTGCTGACAACGTATAATTAAACTGGCAGAACGGATGGTAGCATCTGCTGCCAAGACTCCTTCCAAGTCCATGAACCTGACCACCGTTACAAGACCTCCACTCTGTATATTGTTGACTTCTTTGTCCAGTTCAACAAAACATGACTCATGAGGGGAAAATCACTACTTCTCCCCAAGAGACTCCTTTGCAGGCTGACAGTTTGTCTCACTATTGAGAAACATTTCCTGATAATTGCACTGAAAGTTTCCTCTGCTTCTTTTCAGCTCATTCCTCCTAGATAACAATCTCACGTTTATATATAGTGTTGGAGCATTAAAATCCCACCTGACCAGCAGGGTGAGTGCCTCTGAATAGTACTGAGATCCTGTAAAAAGACCCCCTCCCTTCCTGCTGTATCAGAGGAAAGTTTAAGACTCTAAGGACCTCAGCACCCCTTCTAAAAAAGCAAGAAAATAAATCCTTTGAAAAATGGATGTACTTATGCCTTGCCTGCTCCTGGAGTGAAACAGCTGTGCTCTGCTAACACCGTGCAGGGATCAAGACTGAGAAGTAAAATAAAAGTATCTCTATCCCACAGGAATTACTGGTAGGAAGTGGGGTAAATCATAATATTGATCCAAGAAAAAAAGACCATGTTGAAGGCGGCCATTTCCCGTAACTGGCAAGGTATTTCACAGCATTGTCATGACTTTAGCTTCAGATTATATATGAGGTTTCTGTTCCAGTTTAGCCTTTCCACTCTGCTACCATCAAGAGCATGAAGTTGGATGGAAGTTAACTGACCCAGGAAAAAAGCTATAGCCAAGCTGCCAGCCTTATGTAGAAGGCACATGCTGGAGTAAAAGAAAGGAGATGTAAGAAGTAAGGGATGCAGAGTTGTGTGCTCTGTACAGTGCATGAAAGTCACACAGGCTGCACTGGGGCAATCTAAGGTATATTGTGGGTTATTCCCAGCTCTGCAAGGGCCATGATCAAACCCATTTTTATGTCCCTTGTACAGATGATGCCTGTTTGGGAGCACTTTCCTGGATGCCCCAGGAACAGCTTCACCCCACGTGGCCTCTGTTACTGTCAGAAGCAGGAGCAACACTATCTACCTTTCCCTGCAGTAGGAGTGACGCTTCAGGATACTCACCAGTCATATGATGTCAGCTGTCCTCCCATGCAGGACAGAGGTTGTCCTGCGGGCATTCAGTACCTGTGTATAAACAGGGGAACAGGCAGAAACCCAGCCATGGTGTCTCACCCTGCCACTATGGAGGGCTGAAGGTGCCCATGCTGTGATGGCGGGCATGCCTTAATGCTTTGAATTAGACCACTCCTTGTGACTGACTACAGTCTCTACTTGCTCTGTTCTCCCTTCTGCTCCCAATCACCATGTGGACCAGGTTGTATGCTCCCTGTCTTTTGAATGTTATTCTTACAAGCCCATTCCTTTAAGTCATCCAACTTCAATGGTTCCTCTTATTTGGTTTCACACTCATCTCATCTTGCTTCTGGTATTGATTATGTATGCATTTCTTCAATAGCTTATGTTCTTTCAGTTGGAATGACCTTCATTTCTTTCACACTCCATGGACAGCAAAACAAGAACAAATGTATGTTATAACCCCTGCACCCTTCAAGCCCGTCCCCTGCACTGCAAAATCAACTGAGCAAGCTTAAGACACAAAATCTGTCTTGTTGGAGGTAGAAAGACAGAGAGGATGGATTTGGTTTGGGGTTTTTTTGCATCCTGTCTGCCCCTTGGCTTCTAAAGAAAAGTCATCCAAAAGACTGTTCTAAGGAACCTGAATGCAGCCTGGATTAAGCTGAAGTGCAAACTTTCATTTTGGTTCAATGAAGCAGAACAAAACTGTCTGATTCAGAAATGTCAAAACATTATGTTTTTCTCTGAAGTATTTCAGAACCAAAGTATTTCCTCTCTTTTCCATGAAAAAGTTAAATATTTGCATATGGAGCATATTTCTCTGCAACCTCACATATGGAGGAAGCAAAAGTTTGAATTTCATCATAACAGAATTTCTTACAGGGCAGGAATTCCTGGTTCTGTCCTTCGTTGAAACAAAACATTATTTCCTTAATAATTAATCACTTTTCTTTCAGACAAGAAAAACTGGCCCTCAAAAGTTGGAGTGGCTTATCTGAGGTTCTCAGGACTGGACCCATTTTTTGGGCTTTGGTACATAGGCAAAGCCTTTAGCAACTAATGCAATTCAAATACATCATTAACAGCTAAAAGTCATAGGAGAATCCCAGAACAGGTAATTGCACTCATCTTCCCAAGCATCTGTTTGAAAGCGATGCAAAACTTCGTTACTCAGCTCTCACTGCCTGTTACTGCTGATTGTGCACATAAAGTTATTTGGATCCCCAATCCAACTGCAAACAGCATCTCAACAGGGCCAAAGGGTGTCATTAGTGGGACAAGATTAGGATAGAGCTTTCAGAATTAGATTCTTAAGCGCATTATCTTGCATATACGTTCAGGCATGACTGACTGGTCTTTTCAATGCCATGTGTTGGGGCTATTAGTTTGAAGTTACTTGCTTAGGCCATAGTAGTACCCAGTAAATTAAGCTTCTAGTGTGCTTCATGAGAAGGTCTTTAAATAGCCTAGATACTCTCCTTTCAATGGGACCAGTGGTGGGTCATGGATCATCATACCTGGCCATGGGCTGGCAAAATAGGAAGCACTCAGCAGCTGTCAGATTTAGTTTTTTTTTTAATTTCCTGTCAGGAGTGTCCAACCCTCCCTCCTCGGTTCAGTCCTGGAACAAAGCCATTGGAGAAGAGGGTGGCATGTTGAGTAAAAGCATTGTCACTTGATGCTCTCAAGACCAAGAAGGAAGAGTAGATAAATCTGTGGGGGCTAACAGAATCGTGGTCATTGAAGATAATATAGCAGAAGCAGGAGTATAAAATTACAGCAGACAAATTTGTTGTATGGTTTTCTAAACAAAGTTTTGGCTTTGTTAGATTGTTCTCCTTGTGAGTTACTGCTTGTCTTGTTGTGTCTACATGTTTTGGGCTCCTAGTCCCTAACTGGTGGTCGTTTCAGAACATTTTAGACTCACATCTGGCTCCATGCCCAGGATAGATAGAAACCATGACACCAGAACACAGCTGAGCCCCAGTTGAGTTGTCCTCCAAAAAAGAGCAAACCATGACTTCATCTTGCATCTGTTGCCTTCTGTTTGACAGCAGCTCAGGCACCCACCTCCTGCAAATACAGGCCTTGCTTAAACCAGAAAAGACTGTAAATTTGTTCCATAAGTTCATACTGAAGCTTGGAGGAGTTTCATACTGGGGGTCATGGCCATTGGGCCAGAAAAGTGTCCCCTCCTCCAAGTCAAAGTTATATCTCCTCTCCTACCATAGACATATTATAATAGCAAGAATCTTCAGAACTACATCTTCTTCTGTCATTTAGAAATCACAGAAGAAATTGTGTTGGAAGACACCTCTCAAGCTGTTCAGTTCATGCCCCTGCTCAGAGCTTAACTAGCTTCACAGTTAGAGCTGAAGATCTCAATCCATTTTGACCTATCATTTTTAAAAGCTCTGCTTCCTTGGCAACAGTGAATTTAAAGGGGATATGTCTAAACTGGACTATGAGCTACTGCTGTGCTCTCCATGGCTGCTTTAGACTTAACAACATAAGCAATAAGTATTTTATCTCTTGCCTTGTGGGACAGTTCAGAAAATGTCATGCATTTCATTTGCCTCCCCCCCACTCCCCCTTCTTGAAATCTTATCCCATCACTCCTCTCAGCATAGTAATTCCAACCCACATTTTAATTAAACCAAAGTAAATCAGTACTTTTTCTTTTTTTTTTTTTCTTTTAAACCAAAATATCCAACCAAGCATTTTACTCTAGGTCGAATACTGGAGCAATTGGCTTCAGTTTTGAATTTCTTTCAGTAAAAAATCTGGGCAATTTTAAACAAAACAAACTTCTAATGAAACTTTTGAAAGTCCATAATTCATCACCAAAGCTTTCAAAGCTTTCAAAGAAGTATTTTCAGCTAGGCTGAAAAAAGAGAAAAGTACAAAAAGACTGAAATATGCTACATTTAATTAAATTTTTCTCTGATATTTTATATTATATATGCAGCTATATCAGTTGGGATCCTCTAACCCACATATCATCAGGCATGGCTTCAAAAAGCTTATTTCCTTCTGCTTCTCTGTCTCGCTTCCTTACTTTGAGGCTATGTGTTGAAACAGAAGTGATATTCTGTTGCCATCATCACTGAGTCCATGTTGGCTCCTTTTCTAACACCCCAAAGAATCTAGGCTTGGCTTCATTTCACCTCGATTCATCTCCTATAACCACAGGCAGTTAGTGGAGGGTCTGACATAGGAAGCGTCCCTGACCTCATCTCCTTTGCCACTTAATAGAGGGAGATCTACAAAAGGCAGCTGAAACCTGCGCAAAGTCTGAATCGCCTTTTGCAGTCTTCTTTCTTTCTTCACTGAGAGGAAAGGGTATCTGAATTAAGATCTACACTTGATATCTTGTTAAGTGTATCTGGACTTAAGACAAATAAATCCAGTTGAAATCCAGAAACTCTTCTTTAGGTTAACTTATCTAGGCCATATCCTTTCTAATGTCATCTTGTCCTTTTCACTTGTTGCCAAGCTGGTTGGGATTCAACTAATTTACTGATTCCTCTAGCCACGTGGTTTAATTTGTCTGTTTAAAATGCTTGCACCGCAACCCAGTTCATTGATGAACCACAGGAAATTAATCTTAAAGTAGATCAGAACACCTTCTCCATATGAGCATGTTGTTTCATCCAGACATGGGAAACTGGGAGAGTGGAGTGTGGTGAGACTTGTGTGTCTGTGCATGATGCTGGAATTACTTTAATTGGCATTTGACCTGTAGTGGCCTGGCCATGATTCCTTGAGATCTGTCTTGAAAGATATGGTGACATTTTCTGACAATAACACGAGATCAGGGAATGGAAGAGATGAGTATATTTTTGCCCATGTTCAGGACAGCAAGAAGAAAATGTAGTGCTGATAGACGACACACAGCTTCAGCACAATTCCAAGGTTGTTGAATTGCCTGAGCTGCATCCCAGACCATACCAATGGTGTCTGCATTGCGTTTATGTGCTTGGAGACCACTGCCATAGTCTGGCACCTTGACATTTCTGCTTCTATCTCATGGATTCAAGGTGCAGATGAAATACTGAGGCTATGCTTGACACCTTCTAAAGGGCTCCCTCTATGACCAAATTTATACTGCGTTTTTTGTCATGATGATAAACCTGACAATTCTAGCATGTGGTCTGAATATGACCAGCTGCTGTTTATTCACCCTGACATGAAAGGATACCCCCCAAATCACAGTCATTACGCATGACTAAGCAACTGCAAATCTAACCGTGTCTTTAGCATATCAAGCCAGTGCATTACAATTCTTGCATAGCATCCCTTGGCTTCAACTGGCCAACTCTAAGCATCTGTGAAATGCATTTCCAACACCACTTCAGGACACAGCTGGATATTGTAATGTTCTCAGATATTTGTTGCTCCAGTCAATGCTCAGTGCTGCTCAATGCTACTGTCCCTGGCCTGCTCTGCATGTTTGCATGATGCTGAGATGCAGTCAGATGACTGTTTTGCTCACCAGTCTCCCCCCTCACCTGTT
The DNA here is from genome assembly GCF_023634085.1 of Falco cherrug. Taxonomy (NCBI): domain Eukaryota; kingdom Metazoa; phylum Chordata; class Aves; order Falconiformes; family Falconidae; genus Falco; species Falco cherrug. Next base: position 39,252,230 of record NC_073697.1, on the reverse strand, counting down.
CCTCTGCATCCAGCTGGGACCCTTCACCAGCACACTTGATTGGAGGCCAGGAGCTTGTTCAGTACAGAGCTGCAGACTCCTGGGCACACTGGTTCCCAAGTGAGAGTTTTATTTGAAAAGCTCATGGCACTTCTGTGTTATTAGACGCATTTTCCTGGCATGATGCCCTTTATTCTTTACCCACTAGTGCTACTGAGGAGACGAACAGTTAGTATAATATTAGCAACAAGTAACACCTAGGGTTTTTCACCACTGGGTCTCAAAACTGTTTCCAGATGATTTCATCATTCCCAGTTTACAGTCTGGGAAGCTGAGGCACAGAAAAAGGACAGATTTATCAAGGGTCCTACAGTTCTCCTTGTCCTTCTGTGCACAGTCCTCCCCTCCCAGATGTATTCATCTCCCTGTTTCATGGCTGTAGCTCTCCTCAGTATCTAGGTAGACCTCATTACGGTGGAAGAGGATTGAAGAGAGGCCCAGAGGTTAATCATTGTGTTCTTGTTAAACTGTATGAGATGCTTCTGCTCCCATAAATTTACCAATGAATAGCTAAGACAAAACCTGACCCACAAGGACTTTCTCTTCTCTGCTTTCTAAATAACTTTTTTTCTAAATAACCTAAATAAAGGTTTTTGTTATGGTGATTAAGACACATTTGGGGGACTTCTATGACAAATGTGTCAAAAGAAGCCGCTAACAATTAAGGGGTTATTCTGTGAGGGCTGTAGCTTTCTCCCAAGTCAACAGAGAAGGACTGGGTTGCATCAAGATCACTTTCTGTAGGCTATGGATTCATCCCACCTCACTCAGTCCTCATCTGCGATGCTTATATTGGAACTTGGTTCTCTCAGACTCTCCTGGTGGACAGAACAGGGGCTAGGCACCTCCAGAGAACAATTTTGGTATTAGAAGACATGGAGCAGCCTGGGCTACCCCAAAGCTATTTTGGAACCTCATCCACCATTTTACACTTCTGCCAGAAGAAAGGAAGCCTAGATGTTTAGCTTCAGTCCAGCACAGGTTTGATTTAATCCCAGTACGCAAAGGGCTACTCAAAATTTTAACATGCTGTAGAATGAGTTTGGGAACACTTTTTGTCCCTGTGTACACTCCGTTGTCCTTCCTCAGGGCTGGATTGCACCCTGGTTAGCAGGCTGTGGTGGAAGAAAGGCACAGGAGGCAGAGCTTGTTCTCCTGGGTCCAGGAAAGCAACGAGCGGAGCGTAGCAACACACACGCTGTGTGTGGTCTCCAGTATCCTATTCTCCAGGAAGACTGTGGCACAAAGTCCAAGCATGGGGCTCAGCACCAGGAAATTTGGAGTTTGCCTTGACCGTGCTTTGGCCTTGGGCAAGCAGCTACAACATGATTCCTTTCCATTTCCCCATCTGCAAAAAAATAGGAAAAATACTTACCCCATATGGAGGATTAAATGTTTAGGAGGGAATCCAAACTCCACTGAAGTCAATGGCAAGTCTCCCAGTGTTTCACCAGGAAAAAATTTTAAAGTGCTAAATGTTCTGTAGCTTTGCATATGAAAGGGAAATTCTGTTTTGGAGAGTTTCAGCTACTGCCCAAAATACGAGAACCCTGGTCACATCAGTCTATCTCCTGCTATCTCAGGAGCAATCTCTCTTCATCTTTCATTTTAAAGTTTGCTGTGGACTGAAACCAAACCCACAAATCAGAACATTCCTGTGTGCTAGGACTGTTTGAACTTCAGTCTGGATCTGCATTTGTAAATGTGCTTTATCTTTATAACGCAAGCCAAGCGAAATCCTCCATCTGGGTACTTCTGAAGCGGGGAGGGTATGAACGTAAATTTTGCAGTGTGAGTCCTAATCTAATCTCAGCTCACTGATGCATTCTCCTGTTTGGCTGCTTATCTGTCTATCTGCCCGGAACATCACTTTTAAATGTGTGATCTTTGTGTCCTCTGCAGGGGGAGAGGCAGGAAAGGTCTGTGGACTACTGCTGGCTTTGAAAAAGGTGATTAAGAGCATGAAGTCTTGCTAGAGGGAGGCCTGCGTTTACTATATGTGGGTTTGTTCTTCCATTGGAAAATTTTTCCGGATCAGCTAATAACAACAATAATAAAGGTTAAAACCTGCTTGCCTAACACTTAAACATTTTGCCAGTATTTGATAGTATTTTAACTAGTCAACATCATCAGCTTTCCTTAATTCCTATCTTGTTCGTGGGCATATAGTATCACCCAGTGGTAGAAATCAGCTTGGTCAAAAATACCACTGATGCTGTTGTGCAAGGACCAGTGACAGACCCTGACTGAGAAATGCTGAAATGTGCAAAGTCTCTCTTTCTGGCTGAAACTACTTTTTAAAAAAACTTTTCTTTTAAAGTGAGGACAGGGGAGAGGGCAACAAAAGAGCAACTTGCTTTTCTGCCTCCTTAGGCTGTTGTATTTCCAGCTATAGCTATTCTGCATCTCTCTCCTATCCATCCCCTTTTGCACTCCCAAAAGCACGCTCACACATTTGTGCATATGCCCGCACACACAAACATAGAAGTTATATTGTGTAATACGTGGGGTAGGTCAAGCAGGAGGATATTTTGGTAGCCAGGGATGGATGACAAGTTCTAACAAGCCCATCCACATGTGTTAAGATTAGAGTGCAGACATCAGCCATGACTCAACAGGATACGCTGGTCTGAAGCCAGGGCTAGAATGCTGTTACTGGCCTTCTGAATCATTAGTAGGGGAAAAAAAAAAAAAAAAAAAAAAAAAAAAAAGCCATCCCTCTGTTGCCAGCATTCTCCATCTGTTTTTAACTTGGTGATGTCCTTTGGAAGGTAGGTGAACTATTTGGTTTGCGTTAACTACACAAACATCTTGGCAGCCCAGTGACTGAGCATGCAGAGGGCTGGCAGCGCTGCCCTGATGGGGAAGCCGGACTGGCTCTGCCATGTGGATGTTTGGCGGCGCGAGGACTGCCGGGATGAGGGAAGGAGGCTGCTGCTGAGGTCAGTGACCCCATGCCTGCTGGGACGTGAGGTGGCTGGGAAGCAGGGGAGGACAGACTGCTCGATACCAGCTAGACTTAAAGTCAGTGCTGGTGGGAGAATCTGTATTTTCTAGCGTGGTGCAGTGGGAGCTGTTGTACCTGGGAGGGCTCTGTCTGAAAGGAAAAAGATGTTTCCTTTCAAAGCTGGCAGCTTTTTCAAGTTCATTTTGGGAATGCACAAGTCAAACCAGGGTAATTTCTTCTGTTGGGTCTTCACCAGCAATAACACTTTTGCAACTTACCCTGTGCAGGCCAGTTCCCTATGTGGTTTGCCCTGGGTGGCTTCATGTAACCTCCTATTCTTACATGGTATCATGCAGGAGGTCTCTCCAGCTTTTGCATGGCTAAATTAGTTTATTTCCTATACCCAGCCTAACAATTAGTAGTGAAGAATAGTTTGTCACTGTGAATGTGTCTTCTGCTTGAAGCACCAGAGATTCCTTGTAGGAAATTGGCCATTGCTTGGTGGTGGATGGAACATGCAGGAGTCCAAATGCAAAGCTGTATTAACATCCTTAGGGCAAAACCCATCCAGACACAGTGAAAGCAAGCTTGGTAATGATGTTGTTATACTGCCTGAAGTATATCCTTCACAGGGACTTGATTGCTAAGCTCGTTTTGACATGCAGCAGTTCCTTTAGGAGAGGCCATTGAACCAGGCAAACCTGCATGCTGCAATCATAGCCTGCAGTTCTGACTCTCCTGGCCCAGGCAGCAAATTCATAGCCAAGCAGTAAAAGTCTAGATGTAAAAAGCAGATGATATTTAAAGGAGTCACGTGCAAGGACTATATTTGAGCAAGATTCATTGCTTGGATAAATGTCAAATGGAGAATAATCGTGCCGGCCTCAGTTCTGCAGAGAAGCTTTGAGGGAGCTATGATGGATTACAAACTGATCACAAATCAAGAAATTTTGCTGTTGAAAAAAAAAAAAAAAAAAAAAGATTAGCATTGCACTGAGTTGTACTAGCAGGAATATAAGCTTCCAGTGGAATTAGACAGTTCAGCTCCAGTCATATTGGTTAATTTATTGCAAGAAAGATATGGATGGACTGGAGAGTCCATCTGGGGCATGAGGAGGATGATTGGAGAGGTGACCTAGAAGTAAAAATCAAATGAGCTTAGTCCAAAGAAAAAGGTGAAGGAAGAACCCAGTTGCAAACTTGAAATATGTAAGAAACTACATGAAGGAAGGAAATAATTTATGTGCAGAGGTTGGATGTAAATTTAGGTTAGCCATTAGGACCACCTTCCTGAGATTAAGGGTTGCAAAGAACAGTAATAGATCATTGGAAGAAGCGTTGGCATCTCCATCACTCAATCCTTTAAGAGGAGACTGAAGCCACATCTACCAAAACTGGCAGACAGAGAACGGGAGCAGAGGACAGACTGGAAGATCTCATAATGTTCCTCCCAGACATCTGGGTCCTATGTCTAAAAAGGAATACTAGGAAAGAACTAAGCAGAGAAACAAATTACTTAGGAAAGGAAAAGGAATTAGAAATAGGAGTCACAGCGTGAAATCAGGTAATGGAAAACAGGCAGAAAGAAAAGTGCCTTAACTTAAAGAGCTGTGGAACAGCTTGTGGAGGACAGCAGTGGAAGCCCTTGGACTTGAGTCATTCAGAAGAAAACCTGGGGGAATATATATAGTGGGGAACAACTTTATATTGGCCAAGGGTGAATAGACAAAATGATCTAATTAGTCTTTTCCAGATCTTCTTTTTATGACTCCATAGAATGCCTTGATGAGGACAGTGGGATTTGGGCTTGCTGAAGAAAGCCAAGTCAAACATTGCAAGCCACCACATGACAACAGCAGTCAGCATGAGAAACGGCCACCTCCCTTGTCAACAGGTTCACATTCCAAGTAATCCCCTCAAATTCAGCTCATTGCTGATGACTCCTGTAAAGAATTGGAAGAACAGTCACACTGCTTCTCTGAAACTCACTTGTAATGCAGGAGATGCAGGAGTTACTCTCTTGAATCACACCAGCCAGTCAATTACTTTTGCTGAGCACCACTTACTTCTACTTTAGCCGAAGGAGCCAGGGTGTCGCATTGGAAGATGAGGTATTGCTAGTAATAACCGTGCCTCTTTCTCAGAGATTGGCTTCGCTCATGGGTTGCAGCAGGGATGCTTCAGAAAATCATCTTTGCTGCTGCTGGTCGGTATTTTGACATTTCTTGGTCAGGGTGTACCCAGTTCTTCTGAAACCACGATGTGCAAGAATAACATTTGAGAAACAGACGTTGATATCTGTGCCATTACCAGGAGCATCCAACCCTGTCTGTGTGAAAGAACGCCTGGCAGTCAGCAATTAATAATGAGGCCAGATTTTCAGGCCCCAGCGCAACATTTTCACACACATTTCTTCTCAGTTTTCAGATAGAGGTGTCAAGCTGACTGAATTTTTGTAGTTTCATTTTATGGCTGAAGGGCAAAAGCCTCTTGTTCTTCATTTAAAGCCTTTACTGATAAAGTACCTGAATGTCCAGAAATGCTCTATTGTGCTCTATTACCTGCCCTCCTTTTTGCCAGGGATGATGGAGCTTTTGACACTTGGAAAATACAAAACTCTTTCACAGCTTCAGCAGCGTGCATGGGATCCAAACATGTACAGCACCTTCTGGCAGACCCCATGGTGAGTTTGACCCTAAGTCTAGGCTCATGCCAGAGACGTGCCATTCAACTTTTCAGTCCTGGCAAAGTCAGAGGAAGCTAAACATAATGTTAACCATGCTGTGTCCTGGTGGGACACTGGCTGCGGAAAATAGCATGCCTGGTTTACTGCACTAACTCCCTATGTTCTCAATGCTAAAGCAGGCTTTGATTACATGCATAGCTGTGGGGTTTAGGAGAAATTATGGCTCAGGGCACGAAAAAATTTTGATTTTGGGGATGTGGGGGAAACACACCAATGTTAATCAGTGATTCAGATCAACAGCCCTTGATAGCAGAGGCTATTCTACATTTTTTCCAACTGATAAGTGGTTTTCTCTCACCCACAGACCTCTGTGACTTTCTGGGCATGATAATGACCAAAAGAGCAGAGATTCTTGAGTCCATCCAAAACACTGAAGTCAGAAAGACCAGCACACTGCTGTGCTGATATACCTGCCTGAAGCCCCAAAGAAAAAGAGCTGCTTGTGCTGTGTGCAGTGTGGTGGGAGGACAGCTGTGCTGTTTCCAGCTGACACACATCTCAGGTACCAGGTAGCAGAGTGTAGTAGCAACAACCAGTAAAGTAGCCTAAGTGCCAATGTAGTACACTCCTGCAGCATCTCCGTTTTAGTCCTTCTTGCTGTGTGTAGCTGATCCCAGATGCCAAGATGTTGGATCCAGGCCTTCACATAAAACGAGGTTCACATTTCCAGCTAGGGAGAGATGCCCTTTTCCAGGCTTGGTGTGACACTAATAAAAATAAATCTGCTCATTTTTGTTCAGGAAAAATCCAAACCAGGACTGAGCATGCTCTGACATGCCTGCTGACTCCACACCTCTGTTTAAGTGATCTTCACTTTCCTGAGTACTCCCATGTAGATATAGATTTATATAGATGTAACTGAAGTGGTTTCGGAGCACAGCTCTCTTTTAGGTTGACTAGTATGCCTATGTCACTTGAAGCTGTGTTTGACCTGCCTCTTAAGAGACCACATTCATAAGAGTGAAGTGATTCAGACCACCTACTATCTGAGCCTAATTCTCTGTACAGCCAGTGGAGAGAGGTAAGGAATGAAAGCACCTCATTTATTACAGATGTTTCGGGCAAGCAACATGACCCTTTCTCTCCACTGACTTAACAGGCAGGGAGACAGACCCTGGCAAACCTGAGCAGGAGGTGGTCTGCACTGCTTATTCTTCCCTTGAGCTTGGACATGTTGGTAGGCATCTGAGCAACACTGGCAACTGTAGTGCAACTCCCTACAGCAAAACAAGGCACCCTGTGCTTCAGCTACAGTGAGTGGAGAAAAGTAGGCATTCCCAGCACAGGATCCTAGATTTTATCATCTGGATTTGGTGAGGCAAACCATATTTTTAGAGCTAATTAGTTCTCTCCGTGTCCTATTTACAGAAGTTTTAGGTGACTGTCTCTGGTGATATGTCTGAACTGTAGAAATCTGAAGTTAGGTGAGCTGAATGTCCCACAATTTAATCTAAATCCACTTCCAATAAGGGAATAAGCAGTCTAGATACAGCCCTTAGGCACTTTCTTAAGGTCTACTTCAGACCTCTTCCTGCTGCAAAATTAATGTGAATACATGCTTTTGTTTCAGGCAAACAGATAAACAAATGTGGTGTATGTACATCTTGTCTTATGCAGGGCAAAAGTCTTTGTTTCCTACATGAAAAATGTCTCGTCCCACACTCTTCTGCAACAGGCAAAGAACCAAACAAACCCTGCTCTGTTTTCTTTCTCACTGTGGATTGAATTTTTAGGACTTGTGAGAGGTGCCAGAGAGACAGCCCTGCAGATTGAATTACTCTGTGTATCCACAGACCAGGTAATGTGCCAGCAGGCAGAGCATTAGCTTTCTCTATTTACTTGCCTTCCAAAGGGGTTTGGTTTTGACCTGGAGAAACCAGCTGAGAGGGACAGAAGGTAGCTTATTCCACTTGATTCCTTGGCCTCTCTGTTGAGACTGGAAAGCAAGTTGCAAATGAAAGGTAGCTGTAGGTTTTCTCCAGACAAACTCTGGCAACTCACGTGGGGGTGATTTAAGAGGTTACCATCTCACACTCTCTGCTGCTGGAGGTTACCGATTATTTAGCAGGGTTGGCAGAAGTGAAGCGCCTTCTCAATGGTGGTTTGAGTGATGAAGCTGCTCTGTGAGCTCCGCAGCTAAGGAGGCTGAAAGCTTTGACTCTGCTGACCCTGCTACAGGCAGGTAAACCCTCTGCAGAGGGGTAGGGTGGGCAGCTGGTCTGTTGAATCACATGAGTGTGAGCTGCTGGAACCACCCTCAGATGTTGCTATGCTGTTAGGAGAATAATACAGGGCAGGGATTATCACTGTTCAAACTCTGCTTTCTTCAGATAGCATACATATGTGCTCCTGCTTTCCCTGAACAGCTCTCCTCACATCCCCTCACTACAATTTCTCAAAGCAACCCAATCTGCTTATTCACTGGCCACAAATATGATCAGTGACACTGTCTCCCTTGCCTGGAAAACAGCAACTCAAGCAAATGCCATCGGCTCAGTTCAGTGCTTGTGCCCCTTGAGAAAGCCCATTGATCTGCAGCTTCCACTGGAGCATAGGCTTCCCAGGAGCTTCCATTGTTCCTACCAGTCCTGTGGGGGTACGTGGGGTGTCTCCCACAGCTCCTTGGCTAGCACTGGATGTGGTACAGGCAATTGCATCACACCCCTTGTTACCTGCATACCCACATCTTGACATATCTTCCCATGCATAAGCACACAGATTCATTAATCAAGCCCTTTCTCATCTAGGCTGGGAAGAAAGGGCAAAAGAAAGAGTAGCAGTCACTTTCGGAACTATAGGTAGACATGGTTACCACCCAGCTCGTTTCCCAACGGAAGTTTTGCAAGGATGGGTCCGACTTTCTGACATTGTGTGCTCAGACGTGCTAAACTCATCACCTCAATGAGTGGTGCCTTGCAGAGATGAAAGCTGCAATCAGGGTAAATCCTAGGTAAGCTGCCCTCGGGTGAATTGCTGCTAACAATACTGATTCACTGGTTTATGAAAACATGTGTTCAGCTATCAACAGTCCTCTTCATGCGCTCTCTGTTTTTCCTACACAGCCCCTGGCTGACAAAAAGGCATTTCTCCTTTGTATTTTCATCCTCCTCCCATTGTCCCCAACAGTACAGTTCAAGGGTTGAAAGAATAAACCAGATCCCAGACAATCAATGATCTTATACTCCCCCTATTCCTCACTTAGTGTCCTTCTTACTGCTCCTGTACCAAATAGAGGTCATGGCTTCTTCTGCATTGGCAAACCAGGGAAAAACCCATAGAGTGACCCAAAAGAGCCCTAGCAGATACCTCTCATTCCCCAGGATTGTTTTCTGCATCTGTGTTTGCTGCATGAGAAAGCATCTCCGGGTCTCTGACCTTTAAATAACTGTCTTTACAGATGCTGCAGCCAAGGAGGGTGTTCAGGGACACGATGACTCAAGCAGGTCCCAGGGCACGTATGTGTGAGTGTGTGCACTTGTGTGGCTGTGTCGGGAGAAAGAAGCAGGCACCGCATATCTCCAGATGTTGGCTGAGAAAACTACATTTGGTGTCAGCTCTTGGAGGAATAAAGGGAAAAGGTATGGAGCAGTGGCTGAGTCAACCTGGGTGTGGACCTAGAAAGGAAATAAATGTGCCTCCAAGGCTATTTGGTTTTATTGTGTTTGTACGTGCTTGCATACCCTTGCTTATACAAAAGCATGGTAGTTCAACCCTTCAAATGGATGTAGCGTATCTTGTGAACTGCCTGTGGGCATGGGCCTTGGGACCAAAGCATATTGTTCAGAATCATTGGCAAAAACACTCTCTGGATGTGTGGAGCGGTAAAAACTACAAACATTTCCTCACTTTTCATCCCACTCTCCAGTTTATTCTGGGTGTGACTGATTTGACCATGTTTCCTAAGCTCAGTGGTGCCCTGTGAGTAAGGTATGATTTACACCATGGATAGTTGCATTCCCAGGTGCTTCTTCACACTCATCTAGACTTGCCAGCATGGATCTGCATGATCAGCATCGTTCGCTTCCCCTGGTTTAGTATGGCCTATGGCACAAACATTCACTTTGAGCTATGGTCACCAGTTCTCTCACTGGTGAGTGGCTCTTCCTCTTCCATAAGCTCTAAGCCCAGGTTCATCCAGCTGAAGTTCCAGCCAGGACCCAGAGGCTGGTGTTCCTTTGGGCTAAGTGCCTCCAAAGGCTTCTTTGAGTGAGCCAGCAGGAAACTTTAGGCACAAGGACTGAGGTGTGATTTAGCCCAGTTGACTCTGGGCCCAGAGCTGGAGTAAGGAATAGGCAAAAAAAACTTTGCAAAGACAACATGTAGTTTTGCTTTGATTTACTGTATTTCCCCACATAGTAGCCACATTTCTTGCCCTGCCTCCTGCTAGATTTTGCCTCTGAAGACACAGTCACAGGCATCGTACACATACATTCTGAGATAAAGATGGTCTGGACCATGCTTCCATTTTCCGTCCTTCTGTTTCCCAACACCTTTCCCTTGCTCCACCCTTAAGCTGACAGCAAGGGCACCTACTCCAGGCCCACACTGATCTTCTTTTCTTGGTCATCCTTCTCTGCTCAGTACTATCATTGTGAAGTCAATCAGACAACACAAGCAGGCAGCATAGGACTTGTTGCTGTAACTTGAGACAATAAGTATCCTTGACTTATCGTCTCAGCTGGCTCAGACATTGTAAATTTTTCTCATCCAAGAGCTGCTAAGACCTATTAGAAGATAAGACAAAGAATCCTAAAGTAGCATCAGACAAGTTCTGTTCAGTCTAATGTGTTTAACCAGCTAGTTACACAGTGGTATCTCAGCTCCTCAATGCTGTGTCTATGTAACTGTATTTCAATGACACAAACTTAGCCCAAAGCTCTTTGCAAACTCAGCACTGAGAAAGTGAGCTAAGAGCTGAAATTAGTAACCTGTATTCCACTGTGTCTTGAGAATACCTCACATACGGCCCTTAACTGTCAGTAATGAGAAATAAAACTCTTTGCTATGTATATAGCAGAGCAGGGTAACTGATCACAGTGGTCTATTTTGAATTTGCAGCCTGCAAACCTTGCCCATTGTCAAAGGTGGAATTTCAGAGGCATCTGAAAGGGTGAAATGAAACAATGGTTGAAAGGATATCTGATGGAGCTAAAAGATGAATCAGCCAAGCCTTACAAGTCTCTTCCAGTCTTATTTTTAATGCTTAAGTCATGTATTCTTTTTGGTAAATTCACTTCAGACATTCTTCTTACATTAATTTTCAAGGCAGGTCTAAGATACCATTCGTAGCAACCTTCTACCTGCCTTCACCATGTATTAGTCTGACTTATCCTCTTGATCTTCATTACAGTATCCCATTTTAACTAAATCTTGCTATAGCCTCAAAATTCCTGAAGTGGTGAGGCAGTTGGATGATCATTGCAGGTCCCTTCCAACTAAGCTGTCCTGATCTATTCCATTCTATTCTAGTGTGTTCTATTGTATTGTATTCTAAAATGCAGTCGGCTCCCATATCCTCTTCTGCTTTTCCTCATCTGGCAGTGGTATTGGGTTGGAAAGCAGTTTTTCAGATTATTTGATTTCTGTAGTGTAGTGTTTTCCCGTCTCTCAGCTATTGGCCACACCACCTTTAACTCACTGAAGACCAACTGCTAAGCAGAAATGATGCTGCTTACCTTCCAATGGCCAGCACAAGCACCTACATATGTCAAAGAGACATATGTTGAGGCATTTTCCCATTGTCTCCGTGATGTTATGGGTGACAGTTCAGAGAGAGTAAGTGATGCTTTTTGGCATTCCCCATGGATGTTGCTCTCTAGAGATCTAGTAACAGGTTGTTCTTTCTTTAACGTATTTTGCTGAGCAAGCCCAATGTCTAGGCTCCTTAAGTCCTCGTTTCTGCCTGATTTCCCTGTGTGTTCAGAAGAGAAGTTTTCCTCTACTCAGTTCCTAGGATTCAGGTCTTACAGTACATCAGGATTTTACTCAGAAACTCACCTATTTCTCTCTTAAATGGTGCTGAACATCTAAGACTTAGGAGATTCATGGCAAATGTTGCAACAATTCGAAAGAAAGCTTGGGATAGAATTCTTATTATGAAGAGTCTAGCTCCCATGCACCTCAGCTAACACTGAGGAAACCTTTATGCCTGAGTTCAGTCAAGATACCCCCAAGCAGAAAATGGCATTGAGAAGTTTTGCTATGATGCTGAACAAAGTTCCTGTCTCTGAGACTGCCAGCAACACAGTTTTTCTGTTGTTTTTACATGAGTCACAGTGGAGTCCTTTCACCATCCATTCTTCCCTGCAAGGCCAAGAAGAATCAGGATGTTGTTTTTGTCTCCACATCCCTCTGACTTGGTTAGTCTAAATGTGGCCAAGTCCCTGAGGTGAGAAAGAAGCCGGTTCACAGTCCATTTTCAGATATGGTGGAGGTATTGGCTAGTTCCTCTCGTAAAGGGAACATCCTTTCCTGGAGAAGATGCAAAAGTGGAAACCTACGGAAATAAACGGGAGCTAAATGCCAACATTTCTTTGGACATCTTGCCTTTAGCCTCTCTGTGGCTTCTCAGCTCTACAAGGGCAACTATTTCACCTGTTGACTTGTAAGCTATGTGGAGCCCATCCTGTCTTTTCCTGTGTCAGGCTGAGGATCACACCTTGGTCTAGGTTTCTTGGGGCTGTGTGACAGCAATGAAGTTTTAGGTGATTCTCTGTTCCTGAATGTCCCCTTGGAAAAGCAATTTGATTGTCAGAGTGCCAGCTGCCAGTTTAAAAATAGAGGCACAGGACGTATAGAAAACAGTTCATGACCCTGCTGGGAGGCTTCCAACACTGGGCAGGTTTACTGAAATTGCAGGGAACAGTCTGATTTTTTACTAGTTTTTATTGGCCTAAATGCAGCACGTTATATTTTAAAAGAAAGAAAAAATAAAAGAGGGAGGGAAAAGAAGAAAAAAAGAGAGATGTGGACCTTACTGATGTGTATTTGGTGGAATCTGTCAGTCAGAGGATCACATACCGGCCCCATATTGGCCCCGGGTGGTGAGGACAGGCTGTGCTGAGGCTGGCTGCCAAGGTCTCCTGGTGGAAATGTGCAGTTACCGGAGATGGGAATAGCCAAGTCCCCAGGCTTTCAAACGCCTGCCAGGCAGTGCGGTTCCCCATGTCCCCATGCTTCCAGATTCCCCTGCAGCAGCAGCAAAAACCACAGACTGGTCAATCCAAGAAAGGCACACTCATCTGATAAACTCTGCCGTCAAACCCACTTTGGACTCTGCTCCTCCTAATCACTTAGCTGGGAAAACTTTGCCTCCCAGGCCCCAAATTGTGTCTGTCCTCATCACCCACCAGCACTGCTGTCTCCTCTCAGCTGCCAGTGACTAGCTGTGGTGCCTGGGGTTGATTCAGTTGCCCCTACACAGGCGTCCAGGGCCACCTGTGATGCCCTGGGGTACAAATGCATGGAGCAGAGTACCTGGTATGTGCTTTAGGGTGAGATGGATCACTTTTCAGGATCCACTAACTGGATTTCCATTGACTATAATCGGAGTTTAGATACCTTGTGCATGGGAAAACACGTATTTTTCAGCATCTGAGAGCAAGGGTGTCTGCAACCTAAACCCTACGCCAATGCAGGAAAATACTCTTTTTCACTGGTGTCTCTGCAGGCAATTTCCAGTCACTCCATTTTGACTCCAGACCCTTTCCCATTTCATAAGGTGGTGAAGACTCAGCTGTCCATTTTGCTGGTGGAGAAACAGAGCAACAACTTGTTTCCTGTGATCCTGTGACTTTCTGCAAAAATGGGGGACAGCTCTACCACTCTGCTCTACCTCTTGGATACAGTCTTTCTCAAGAGACAACTGAGCAACCAAGGAGGACTTGACCAAGGAGGACTCAAACTATTGTGTATTCCTGAAAGTGCAATTGTGAGCTAGCTGCTCTGTGCTGCACCAGAGCTGGCTGCACCCACTGTGACCTGCCTTTGGCCCATGACTGTCTCTAGTGCCAGGCCAGCAAGAAGTTCATAAGATATTTGTCATTTCTTTCCATCCCTTTCAGCCTTTGGTGGGATTTCCAGAGCCATGTGGCTCTGACTATGGAAAATGTTGCAGTGAGGAGCTGAGTTGTTTAGATGAAATGTTCTGCATCCTCTTGAGTCACTTGCAATTTCCTTGAGCTCCCTCCATTACAGCTCTGATTGCCTATAGCCTCTCAACTGAAGCATAAAAAAAAAAAAAAAAAAAAGAAGAAGAAGAAGAATAAAAGTGAAAGAAAATTTTGAAAGAAATGTTTCTCATCCTGAGCCAAACAGAGAGAGAGAGAGAAATTTCCCTGGTAAGTATCAGATTGGGGGTTGCAAAATTAACAGCAAATAACATGTTCCCTTTAGAGAGTGCGCCTTGTCCTTATTGTGACTTCTGCTTGGAAAATTTCTCCTAGGCAGGGTGGCATGTACAGCTGGTGTCACATGGCTGTCTGGGAGGTCAGCTATCATTTCATTCATGGGAGGCAGGCATTGGGACTGACCCTCTGATTCAGCAGCCCTAAGCATCCTCCTCCAGAGTTCTGACTGCCAAGAAGATATGACTAATAGCAACCTGCCCCACGAGGCTGGGAGCTGGCCTTCAGAATGTCCACCACCTTGGGAGCAGAGGTGGCTGCATCACATTCCTGCTTTTGCTGGTAGCTCACTGGCAAGCAATCACATCAGCACCACCTGTGCCTCAGTTTACCAATTGCCAAACTGGAGATATAAACCCATGTGGGTTCCCGCTGTGCTGTGGACCCTGGTGTTTTGAGATTTGATGGTGGCAGCAGACAGAACAGAGAAGTTCCTTCCATGTAAGTGGAAGGAAATTCTTTGCAGTGCCTTGAAATAGCGTCTGTAATGTCCTTTCCATGCCACTTCCTGATGAGAAATCCTGAGACTGTGCAACACAGCTCTGGGGACCAGGGTGAGGGAAAAGGCACGGGAAAAGGTGACAACTCTTCCTTCTTTACTCCTGAACTCCTCTTTGTTCCGATGAGTCACTGGCGTGAGTCATGGTAGAGACCATGGCATTTTCTCGCCATCCCTGGGATTTGTGCCATGAACTCCTCCAGGCTTCTTGTATTTGGTTTCAGTTTTACTGAGAGGAGGAAATGGCATCTCCAAATTCCACCCATTTTCAGGATCATGTGAGTTGCCTGCTTGTAGTGAAGGGAACACTGAGACAATATTGTGCAACCTTATTGTTAAACACGTTCCTTTCTCTTGCTCCAGTACCTTGTCCGCACACAGCACCCGCACCACGTATTTTGCTCTGATATGGACTGAGCTGCTGGCTTTCCTTTATAAGGAAACCTGGATGTAGAAAGCAAAAAAGTTCTGGGGCTAATGTACTTTAGATAGCATGTTAGACCTGTTTGCAGCGTGTGGGTGTGTAGGGGCTTAGGGCTCGCTCCCTGAATGCAGAAGGGGCAGTGTGAATGCAGAGCTGGAGTAACCCAGGCAGGGTGGCTACTCGTATTAAATGTGCAGGAGAAGCCAACACTGGAAGAATGTATTCTATAAATGGGGAGGGAAAGAGTTTCCTCGTTTAGGTGGGGGAGATAATAATGCTGGATATTACTTGACCCCAGGATGACTATCACCAACCAGTGAGACCTCAGCATGACCAAACTGTGCATGCTTGAAGTGAAGGACTTCCCACAGTTCTGGGGAAACACTTGGCCTATTTCAGCACAAGAAAAAACATGTCTGCAAAGTCCAAGCGTGTAAGATAATGTTGGAGACCAGGCAGCAGTTTTCAAACAGAGGTAGCAGAGGAAGGATTGCAACTAGTTTGAGATGGAGTACAACTCTTAAAGGGAGTTGTCTGCAGGAAGGGCATCTCTAGCCTGGCGTTCCCATTAGTGGCATTGCACAAAGCTGCTGGGCTCCAAGGTTCAATTTTAGTTCATCGTGTTTGGCGAAGATTAATTCAACCTGGAACAGGTGCAGAGAAAGGCAACAACGAGCATCAGAGGAAGGGAGTGCCCTGTTTAGGAGACTCAAAGAGCTCGACTTGTTTAGTTCAGCGAAACACAGGCTCGGAGAAGATATGATCATACTCTATAAATAGAATGGGAGCTAAACACCAGAGAGGGAGAAAAGCTATTTAAACTTAAAGACAACATTGGCATAGGAACAGATGGGGATAAACTGGTCATGAATAAATTTAGGTTGGAAAGTGGAAGATGGTTTTTAACCACTGGAGCAGTGAGATTCTGGACCAGTCTTCCAAGGGGAGCAAATAAACGAATTCCTGGAACTTGCTAAGTTTATGAGGTGGTGACTGCAACAGCAGAGAGCTGGCCTTGAAGATCCTAGACTTTTAAATTACTGTCACTGGAATGAATGGCCCACCCAGACCTATAGGCTATTGTCCTGAGTTTTCTTACTGATATTCTCGTTCTGCTCCACTCTGCTTGAATTTTGAGGGCTTCCCAACAATGCAAACTGCAAGCAGTGCACTGTTTGGTTAGGAAAGAAACCTGAGTTGCTGGAGAGCATAGGGATATGGAAACAACCCCCCTCTTCTAGCAAAGGAGTGAAGACGGGTTTGCTGCTTCATTAAGTGGTCACTCCTACCTGTGGTACCTGAGGGTAAATAACAGGAGGCTACTTAGTCTTCTTGCAGTGAAAGGGACCTCACATATACACCCTGGTAAGTGCATGCAGACAAAACTTACTGTGGGTAGCTGATGTGCTGTAAACCAGAATTGGGTTCACCCCTACGTAATGAGACCACCTTGTCTTGGGGGAAAGCCTGCTCAGCTGGATGGACAGAAGCCATGCTGTGCCATGTTTCTCTAGGGACAGGCAGTGGTCCCTGCATTTCTTTATTAGCTAGTATAGCTGTAAATCTTTCCCTTGGAGCATAGTCCTGAATTTTGGTGAAGACTTTGCTCCTGATTCACTGCAGAGCTCAGCTACTGGCCTCAACAGGCTTGAAGGTAGTCATGCCCTAGAATTTACTGGGGGCATTTGGTAGGACTGAATTCTGAAACCAAAGCGACGGAAAATTAATTCAGCTAAAAAAGATAAAAATAAAAAATCACCCTTCAACCTGGGATCTTCGTGAAATAATTCTTTGTTCCCTTCTGGTGCAGATCACATCTCTTCCACAAATGGAGGAATGGGAGCATAGAGATTTTTTTCCTTCAAGATGCATGAGGACAACAGGACCAGGAATCCTGGCTATATTCCACTAGCTGAGAGCAGAGCAATATTCCTGACTTCATTTCCTATGCCAAGTTGGTCAGTGAAACTACAGCCTAGCTAGATGCATGACACTTCAAAACCAAGAAGGAAAGCAAGGAAGGATTGGTTTCCCAGGAAGAGCTGGGCTCCTGTGGTCCATGGTCTTGAGTTAGGCACCTAAATTTCTTGTACAGGTAATGAGTAGAATGTGTCGCCTACCCACAGAGTCCATAACAGCTATTCCCACACCTGTCTCCTCTCACTCAGGACAGTGTTGAGTGACCCGTTTCTCCCAGGCAGCAGCAAAGATAAAATATACATCTAAAAATGGGAAGCTGTGTGTTTGGTTTTCTTCAGATCAAGAAAAGTCTTGGATCTGCATCTTCTTTTTCTTGGGTGTAATGAGGTCAAGGCTATAACACAAACTGGAGGTGTGGATTCTTCTTTCATTACATAAAGAACATAAGTTCTTTAACATTTTCCATTCAACTCCCATTTTTTGCTCCAGACCCCTGGCCCACTGATTGTCCACACTGCAGGCAACTTGCTGATTCCCAGCTCCCTTGTCAAGGAAGCTAGCTATTTCACCAAGATAAGAAATCTGGCAATTCACTCAGGGGTCCACACCAGATCGGTAGTGTAGATGTATATTGCACCAAGTTGCCTTACTGCCCCAAGGTAATCCTTCTACACCATCTGTGTAGACTTCCCCAGTGTGCCTCCTACTTTTCAGCTTTCTCTGTATGTTTATAGCTTGTTTCAGGATGTGTAACACCACCAATGCTACAGAAAAACTATTTGGTAGGGTGCAAGACAGCCTTATTATCATTTCATGCACTTTGAACCTAGTTGTCTCTCTCTCTCCAGGAAAACCAGAAGTTATGAGTCAAGGTCACTAGATTCCAGCAAAGGCCCAGGCCAGGGTCTTTGTGGTGGAGATACTGTTGGTCCATCTCTGAGTGTGGGACCTGAGCACTGCGGTGATGGGTCAGTCTGCACCAGACACTCCAGGGATGAGTCTTCTTCCCCTCCTGAAACCCACAAAGGCTCAGCCCATATTTTGAGCTTCAGTCCCAGAACCAGTCACTGCTGAACTGCTAGGACTATCACTGAGTGCAGCGAGACCTCATTTCTCTTGGTGAATCTTGTCTCTGTCACTTAGCCAGAGTTGCTCAACAAGCCTTTAGCAAGCCCATGGCTTGAATCCAAGGTAACCATGTCCCAAACCACCATGAAAATGTGCGGATTACATTTCCTTTTGCAACTAGCCACTCTTCAGCTATTTCACAGCTGAGCCAGTGAGTCTCGCACTTGTCATGTAAGGTGAAAAAAATGAGGCAACTTCAGTGACAGAAAGTGGCCAAAGAGCCACAAAGAAGCTGTTTCTGAGGTGGCTCATGTCATCCTGGTAGTACAGGGTACAGGGGCCAAGCTGCCAGGAGTTAGCCCCAGAGCCAGCAATGCCGCTGCACAAGGTGCTCAGAGAAGCAGTACAGCCATGCTAATGCAGACCAGCCTTGGAAGCAGAGGGACCACACGCCAACCGTGCTCAGCATGCTTTGGTCTTCCTAGACTCAGGCTAACTGCGTGTGCTCAGGGTGGCACCGTGTCACTTGCCTGTCCTGGGCAGAAGGCTCAAACACACCTTGCACTGTGTGAGGGACCCCAGTCCGAAGGCAGAGGACTCCCAAGCTGTGCTCCCTGGAGGCTATTCCTTGGTTGATGTGCTTGCACAGGTAGGGAATATTTCCCACTTTTTGCTGTAATTCCTTTCCATGACACAGTGCCTCTCTTCCTTAGACAGAGCTCCTTCGCTGGTGTTTTAAACCCTCACATTCTTGTGGATATTTAGCATATCCCCATCTCTGCCATCTGATCCTCTCCTTAGGTCTGCTCAGGGCCTCTTCAATCAAGGGCCATCCTGGTAGTATTGTGATGTTTCAGGCTGGCCTCTTGAAAACCCAATCCCTCAGTAAACACAGAACAAATGAGGTAATTAGGAAAATGTAAACAGGAAGAGAGAGGCCCTTTCCCCCTCCTGAGAGCGGGACTTGGAGAAATTAGCAGGAGTTTAGATTTACATTGTGTAGAGACACAGATGCCAGTGGTCCCCACGTAAAGCTAAATTCCTCATCTAATTTCATTATGGAATAATTTCTTCTGTCAGGAATAAAAGCCTGCCACCAAACTGCTCCTGGGATACATCAAGCTTCATTTGATGACAGCAACTGGGACGGCAGCACAGCCTCTCTTCAATCTACCTTGGATAAACTTCATAATTTAAAACACATAGGAAAGGGAGATAGACTGACAGTCAGAGCTTCAGTATACATCATGCAATAATTTCTGCCTCAGCCTACATTCTCAAACCATGCTACGTGTCCACCATAAGGTTGCTTCCTTTTTCTTTGCTCCATTTCAGGCACTAAGGTTAAGTTGATGCTGATAAATTAAATGTAGCTGGGACCATTCCCTGGCTTGGATCCAGTGTCACAGAATGATCACATATGTGTGATTAAACTCTCTTACTTTGTAAGACAGGGTGGCTGCCTCCAGATTGCCTGACAGGCATGGCCCCTGTTCTGTGCTAGCTCCCAAAACGTGCCCAAGAACAGTCTTGGAATGAGCTGGTTGGCTTGGGCTGGAGGTGACCGGGGACTCCTCGGGCAATGTAAGAGACCCAATGACCCAGTTCTTGTGCTCTGGCCCTGTTTAATTTACTATAATAGATGCAGCATAAGGGGTACAGAAAAATGAAGCTTTGTCCTCCCAGTGAAGAAATAATTACATGAAAGGGAGTTCAGGATAATTTTGTTTCATTTAGTACTTATACTTGAACCCTGGTCTTGAAAATGTGATGAACTTGATCAGCCTGCTGCTCTGGAAATGTCCAGCCTGCACACCAAACTTATTCAAGAATTTACTTTCCACAACTAAAATGTGGAACACATTCTGTGCTGCCTGCCATAGCCTCTCTCTAAAGACTGCTGCACAACAAACTCTGGTACAAAACAGTATTTCTTTATCATAAAAAACAAAGTAGAACACAACCCGCGTGTGCTGGCCAAAATATCTTGCCCTGGTGAGCATGGGTAACATTGCCATCTAGTGACTCCTCCCATAGCAGTTAATTAACCATACTCTAGAATTACCCACATTCAACAAGGCATTTCAATGGGAGCCGCAAGTAGTTTGGAGACAAAGAATGGTTCAGACCAAGTTTTTCTAATATATCCTGATTGCCACAAGAATTGAGCACAGCATTTGTCCTTGAAGGCAATGAGTTGCAAGCCCAGCCTTTTGGGAAATCAGACTGTCCATTTTGATGGCAGATTAAGTATGTGGGGACTTAATTTTAATTACGTTTTTCAGGAAATCTTGGCTGATATCATGCCTGGCTTAACTCTGTGGTTCCTGGTTCAGAGAGCTGAAGAGGCATGCAGATTTTGACAGCACAACTAAATCCCAAACTCCAACACGTGGGGGAAATGGGATGCAGACAGCAGACTATCCACCTGCACTAAAAGCCTCTTCTCTGCTGATGAGACTCCCCTTATAACCGTGGTTGCTTCTCATGTCAGGTCTACTTCTGAGGTCCTAAACAAGTGCATCTGTCATCTGCCATGATACTTTCTCTTATCTTTCATTCTGCTAGTGCTTCCTCTGGTCAGTCTTTAACTTACTCCCTCTGTTCTGCAAAGCTTTCTTGGGGTGCACTTGTGATACTCCTCTGACAACAAAGATCATGTAGTGATGCACCGCTCTCCAAACTCTCAAGCTGAAACAAGGTCTTTTACCATCTCATACCAGCATACTCTTCATGCCAGTCCCTCTGCTGCCTTTTCCTCTCCTCGCTTCATCCAGCGTGTGTTTCTCTCTCTTCTCTCTACTTCTTCCTCTCTCACCTTCTCTCCCTCAGCTGCTCTCTCTCCATTGGCTCTCAACCACTTAACCAGTCATACCTGCACCTTATCTACATCGGCCAGCCCACTGCGCCCGAAGCCAACCTGCAATTGTATATTATCAATGCTAATTAACCCAGCATTAATTATTAATGCTAATTAATTCCTCTACAAGGTAGGGGCGAGATTTCTGTTGTCTTTGAAGCCCCTTCAGTCGAAGTCTCCTGTCTCTATTTTGCAAGTCAGCTAACACCATGTCAGAAGAAGGTTTGGACTGCACGAGCATCCCTGATGCATTAGGTTGTTGCCAGAGATGTTCACACAGCCGAGCTGCAAGACATGTGCGTGCATTGGCATGGATGACCGGCAGATGCTGGCGTCTCTAAAGACTTAATCTTTCAGTACAATACAGATATAGTCAATATTATTCCTTTCCTACGGCTCCTTTGGAATCATTTCAGCTCTTCTCCCTTCAGGCTCCCCCAGCAACAGTAAATGGCTCCTGTTTTTCAGCCAAAATGAGCTGTGAGTAGTTAATAGGACACGAATTAACAGAAATAGCTTAAGAAGTATTCCATGTACTTGCTGAGTGCCGCATTCCTGAAGTCACAGTATCGGACAGGTCACACATTGTTTCCATCCCTTCCCATTTTTTCCAGAACAGGTAGTTCACATTCAGATTGTATTTGTGTTTGGTGCTCCATTCCTGGTTGAAGCTGGCAACCCTCACCTTGGTTGCACCATGTGCCAGGAATGTAACTTAGACTTGGGTTATCTTTGGACAGTCCTTGAAATCTAATTATTATTAGTAAACAGGACAATCTGCTAGCTCTTTGTTTGGCGTTTGGTCACTGCCCTGAGAATAACCCTGCGTGTAAACAGCAGCATTCAGCCAGGGACTTCAAATATGTTGAAAGAACAAGGATTCAGCCTCTAGTCCCCAGTCAAGGTGGTAGGAATCTGCCCTGCTTATTTACAGACATATGTTTTTTGGAATGCTAATATTCCCCTCGCTTGCTCTCAGTGCGTATTTCAGTTGTTATTGCTGTGACGCTTAGGCCCAAGGAAAGGAAGAGTGTCCCAAGACTCGGAGACTGTGTTCAAACCATGTACTTGAGGTGGGTAATCTAGTGTCATGAGCACACCTCTTGATGGTACAAGGAGACAACTCTGGTGAACCGATCTTTTGAACTGGTCATCAGTTATTAGGTGTATGTGCTATGACAAATCAGAGAGTCACAAATAGGTGTTCTTAGCAGTCAGGTCTCACCATGACTCCAACTGACTCTCCTAAATGAATGCCCTTTGGGTGATAATTCAGGCAACCACCACACTGTTTATTCAGTTATTTTCTGGTCACCCTGTCATTTATACAGCTGATCATCACAGAACACTATTATTTGATTTTAAGAGCAGAAAAAAAATCATGACCATCGTGCTCAAATGGTGGACTCTGATGCATACCATGAGCCAGTTTCGCCTGGATTTTGCCGAATTCCAAACAAAGAGAGATGCTGCTCACAGGCTGTGCTTTGCTAGATAGCTTGATTCACTAAACTTACTGGGAAGAGCCTTGGTCTCCAGGGGCTGGGCATGAAGCTCCCTCCCTCCTGCCTCACTTCCAAGAGCCCTGCTGCTACATCATCCCCTGGAAACAGAAGCCTGTGGACTTGCATCCTTGCCCCATGCCCTCCCATCCCATCCATGCAGCAGAAGAGGGAAAGTAGAACTTGGCAGAAAGTTGACTGGAGCTAAGCTGACCTACCAATTATCCTGGGAGTGCGATCGCTCTCCTCCCTGTCATATACACCATGCCCCACACCAGGCAGGTGATTCATTTCATGGGGTTTCAGATGCCTAGAATGAATCTGAAATCGGGACTTCTCCCTATTTAAGAAAAGGATTAGGGCTTCATTCTGTTTTGGTTTTGGCTTTGTAATTTTTATGTTATTTTATTTTACTTTCTTTCTAGGTGTCAACATGTTTGGTTAGAAATGCCTCAGAGGAGTGTTTAGCATGGAGTGAGAATGCGGATGGGAGTATCAGGAAGAAAAATCTAAAGTTTCTGTGTACTGTCTGATTTTTGAGTGATGAGAGGAGGAAGCTCTACTTGCCACTATTTAAAGAAAGCCAGGCAGACAAACTGGAAGAAAGTTAATATCTGTCTACCACAGCAGTGTAGGATCATAGAATAATTCAGATTGGAATGAATGTCAGGAATATGACTGCTTTTCCAGATAGGTGTACATGAGGGTAGACAAATGTGTGCATGCAGAAAAAAGAGAGAAAAGTTTATTCTGGTGGAAAGCATAGCCACGAGAACCTTGAAAATCAATGTGCTTTTAGCTATAGGACTGCTAAAAGGGATGCCAAATGGCTTTTTGCCAGGCTGCCTTACGATAATCTTTAATGTCTTGCAGACCTCACTACCTCTTCTCTAGTCCCACATGATCACTGCAGAAACACCAACCTTCAACAGCTTCCACCCAAAGCTTCCAGCCAAAGTGGTAGAGCTCTCAGTCTTTGCCTTCACATCCCATGACTGGGTAAGGCTCTCTGGCCTGGGTGGTGAGACATGAACGCAACATTGAGAGACCGTGCCCAACCTCTTCAGGAAAACAAGTCTTGCATCACGATGAGGTGGCTTAAGATCCTACAAGGTTGGGTTACCCCTGCCTAAAAATCCCATTTGGAACTGGGGAGAATATCTCTCCTGGAGAAAATGAAGACCCAGACTGGTAGGATGAGGAGAGACATGGGGGTAGGGGAGAGGGGTGTAGCCAAGTCATTAGGACTAAGCAAAATAAATGGAAGCCACGTTGTACAGGGCTGTTAGATGGGGTCTGGCTCCCCAGCACTCATTTTCACTAAAGAGAAACAATTGAAATCATTTAAAAAGATGCTCAGTCTTGCCAGAGACATTGCTCCTGCCCTTCCATAGCAGCAAGGCTGTTTGAATAGTTAATTTGGCATTCATCAAAAATCCAGCAGGGAAGGGGGGGAGGAGGGAAAAAACGGGCAGAATCTGGCACTTCCAAAAGCAGGTGAGCTGCCAAGGGAAACCAACCGTCTCATCGGCAGTGAAGCAGATTCCCAGCTCCCGCTGTTTGTTCCCAGCTCCTGCTGAAGGTCTCTGTCCCTCCCCATTACCCTAAATGCTGAATAATTTCTTTGTGTTGCTGTGTTGTGTAGGAAAACTCTGGTGGGGAAGGGATACAGGAAAAATGGGGAATAATTTTCAAAGAGGTTAACAGCTGTGCTTATAGGACTTAAAATCTTTGTCTTGAATGGACTAAAACTGGCTACTTGATAGATCTCAGAAAATATCTGTGCACAGGGACTCATAATCTGCCTGAAATACACCTAGAGTGGGGTCCCACAGCAGTCCACCCCGATCCAATGCTACCCAACACCTTTATCAACATCTTTTATTGATCCAAGAAAAGTGGAAAATTATTGCTGGCACAATCCGCAAATGTTGCAGTCTACAGCAAAGCGATGAAAATCATCAGAAACAGGTCAGTTACACCCAAGCGGTCTGGATCACTTGCTTGGGCAGCTCATTTGCGCAGCCTACAATTTTAATGCAGCCAAAGTCATGGCCAATAATTGGGAAACAAAGAATGTCAGTCACACGAGATTGGAGACAGCGTCCTGGAAAGCAGCAGCCCTGACCAGCTTGGGATTGTGGTGTTGGAACAGTTCTGCAGCGCTGCGGGTGAGGGCTAATGAAGCCCTTGGATGTGTACGCATGGGCCTGACGGATACAGCACTCATATTCTCTCCAGTATTTCTGAGAACACTGCTAAAATATTGGACCACAGTTGTGATGTCCACACTTGAGATGTTAAAAACCTGAACGGATTGATTTTTGTCCCAGGGTGAACTTGTGGGCTGAAATCTTTTCCTCTAAAGTTGCTTTGAGCCAAACAGGGGAAGTTTGGTGTGAAGATTATTAGAGGAAATTCTTAGTTTTAACTGGGATTCCTGTAAAAGGGAGATGTTGTAACAGCAGGGGATTTTCACTCAGAAACGACTGTGCATGAGGTAATTTTCCCTCAATCAAGTAAAGGGTGACTAGGAGTTTATTCACTGCTAATTATGTAGGGGAGGGAAAGTTAAAAGAGTTCGCAGAAGTATTTACCTATGGCTTGGACACCCCATGGAAGGCAAAAGAGAAAAAAATATACCAAAAAAAAAAAAAGAAAAGAAAAGAAAAGAAAAAGTCAACCAATGTTCTGGGCTATCACTTCAGTGGTGGAAAGAGGCATACTGGTTTAGGCTACAGGTCTCTGTTTTATCTGTTCCCTAGGGCTGAATAAAGGATTTCTAGGAAAGCAGACTCTGGAACAAGGTCAAGTAGCTATGCCCAGCCTCAGAGAAATCATTGTCAGAGTACATGGAATAGTGCTGGCACATGCTATATGTAAAAATCCTTTAGAGAAGGTACCAGATCACTAATTCCCAAACTTTTTGGAAGAACCCTGCCAACCCTCAAATTTTCTTGCAAACCACTGCACACCCAATCAAGCTTAGGAAATGCAGACTTGGTAGCTCATATGTCTTTAGGCTTAATATGCTTCTATGGCCCAGATGCAGCCCACTCACCACAGGCACACGGACCACCAGCAGTTTCTAAACCGCAGCTGGAGTCCTCCTGGGCTCAGAGGATAAAACTGAGCCCGTTGAGGTCAACGGGAGTCTTTTTACTAGCTTCAACAGGCTTTAGATCATGGCCTTCCCACGCTAGCCGAGAAGCACTACTGCTAACAAGGTTTTAACAGAGGATTGCAAACAGCATTGTTTGAGTAGCTGGATGGGTCCCAAGCTGCTTGCTTGGTTTTGGGGTGATTTTTCCCTAGGTGGATGCCTTCTTCTGCATTTTTCAGAATCTCTGAATATCAGTATGCTGATTGGGGCAAGTATATTCAGGCATTCAAGGTGGCATAGTTTGTCCTCAGCCTCTTTGTGGTCAGAGTTTTGGTTGATATTGTCTCGAGGACCCCTGAAGGCTTGTGGGGTATGGTGTGGCAGCCAGCAGGCCTGGTCATCCTTCACTCCTCTTTCTTCATTGCGAGAAGAAGCATTTTAACAAGTCTTTCCACTGATGAAAGGATTTGGGCAGGGGATTGCAACCATCCTTCAGTGGAATGGGCTGCCTCACTCTTCATCAAGGATCAGTCTCTCCTAGCAGCCACCTTATCATTTAAAGCAAGTTAGTTTTCCACATCAAAATACCCAGTTTAGATTTATCTCCCATCTTTAAAACTGCTTGAGTTTGTTTGTTTTTTTTTTTTGTCTGACTAAATGGAAATGTTTGCAGCACAGAGGTGGCATTGAGCCCTCGTACATGTTGTTGTTTTTAATTTGAATGTGGATCTTGCCCCTGCAGTTTGATGAGATTGATTTCCTTTAGATAACCGCAGTGTAGACATACACATTCAGTCTAGTCATCTCAAGCTTTCTTGACAAGGATGTGAGGGTCTGAGTCATCTGACCAAACATGAATATCTATTTTATGAGGAGATGAGTTATGTGCTAGAAAATCCATTTCCCCTCATGGATATCAAGGCATTTGTAAAAGCTACCACAGAAGTTAAATATCTGGTTTGGTCAAAAAAATGGCATCAATGCTGTCTCGTCTTTGTGTCTTGTCCTGTGTTCTATATGAAGATAAGGAGCTTTACTTAACTATGCCACCACTAGAAGCTTTGACTAAGAGCTTTCTGGTTAAGGTATGAGGACGTGACCTGTTTTTCAAAATTTTTAATGCATCATTTTGCAAATACAGCTTCAACCTCCCATCAGGCTCCTCTTGCTACAGATGACTTTATACTGGTTTTGCTTTCATGGATGACTCATAAGATTGTATATACTGCAAATTCTGTGCTCAGGTGCCAGGTTTTTCCTGAAATTAATCTTGAATCTGAAATTTGGGCACTTTTTCAATGCCATGTTCTCATTTCTTGCTCTAGGAATTGGAGATGAAATCTTCCCTGCTATCTTGCCATGTAGTGGACATATCTGTTCCCTAGAGCCAGCGAAGGGAAGACACCAAGGAGTCACTGCATCAGCGATAGCTGGTGGAACACTTTTCTTGGAAGCTGATAATTGGAACAATCCATCAGCTGAACAGTAACAGCTGCTCCTATTGTTTCCCCCCTTGCTGTTGCTTTTACAAGCATGTTTGCATTCAGTCTTTGTGTTCAAAATCTATGTTTGTTTTCTGTTATCATAAGAAAAATAGTTCTGAGCAATAAAGAAGATGAATAGCACATCTGAAGGAGATCTACTACTACTATTTAAAAAAAATCTGCCTTACAAATGCTGCAGATTTCCACTAATATGAACTATAATCTGCAGGTCAGTATTTCCAAAGTAATAGTTTTTAGTCAGAATTTCCAGTCATAGGCAATAATGAAGGAAAGAATTTTATTTTCTTAGTCAGAATAAAAGCAAATTTCCAAATGCCAAAATTTCCCGTGAACTAGAAATCCTGAAATTTGGCTGATATTATTTCCTAACCCTGGTATCTGCAGTTGTGCCAGAACTACAGAATAAATATGATTTCTACAGTCTGACTCACAGTAAATAAAGAAGCAACTGTACGCAAGCCAAAAGTGATGAGGTCTGGCCTTTACTGATAAATGGGTAAGGAAGATTACCTGGGAGGAGTTTGATTTTTCAATTCTTTTTCCTAAAGGTTGCTTTACAGTGCTCTCCCTTTATATCTTGTATTCACACCTTCTAATGAGGTATTAATGAGCTGTTGGTGGTTTCTTTAATTTAGGGCAAGACCATTAAGGGAACATGAAGTCTTTACTAGGTTCCAGATTCTTAATAAAAAGAAGTGATGCATTATTAGATAGGTCATGCCTGAAAGCTTCCAGCACAGAGCAGTTACTCTATTGCTGTCGGGGCTGTTGGGTAGCTGTGGGCTGGCTGTTGCCGGTCTTAAGATTTCCTGTACTAAGTTGTACCTGTGGAGCAGCCTGGTTTGTTTTCTGGCTACTCAGAGCAAAATGTCACTTTCTCAGTAGCTTTACTTGAGCTGGTTTTCCTCTCGTGAATAATGGTATCGGCTTGGGTAGGAAAAGCGGAGATGGATAGTGGTAAAATAGATAGGGATTTTAATTACTAGCAGTAAGCATGCAGCTTTTTTCTCAGATCACCCTGATTTATTTCTAAGCTCCATCGAGATCCAGGCATAGCCTTGAGAACACGATTTCATCCTCCCAAGCCCTAGCCTCCCTCTATGTAAAAAGGTGGTAGCGTGACCTTCAGTCTCCTAAAATTTCTGCTTTGCTGTTTCTCCAGAGTGTAAACAACAGTTTGGTAGTTCTATTAAATGGTTTACCAACAAGGCTGCTCTTTTGGAAATGCAGAATGGAAAAAAGTCAGTCTTTTGAACTGATCTTGAGTTTGGATCTGACTTCAAAGCTAGACCAACTTTGAGTTAGGAGTGTGACCAGAGACCTCCAGAAATACCAGAAACACCTTCCAATCTTAATTAGTCTGTGATTAGAACAAGCATGTCTGTATGTAGTCATACAGTCCCGGTCACCAAAGTGCCAAGCTCCATCCTGGAACCACATGGATTTCTAATATCCACCCTGCCAGCTCCTTATCTTGGCAGAAATTTTGTATATACAAATAAGTAACAACAGTAAAAAAGACTTCACAAAGAGATATAGTGGTGGGACTGCAAAAAACCAGCTGCCTTCCAGTTTTCTTGTTTAATCCTTAGCGTGTTTTGTATCTAGGCACCTCCAGTCCTCTCTCACTCTGCCAGCCTCTGGGGGACGGGGGGGCTGGTCCCCCACAGTTTTGTTTTTCTGTTTTTAGCTTTGCTGTGATCTTACCTATATCAAGCAAGTGTGAAAGCTTAATGCTGGTGAAAGACATGGACTTCTGCCTTTTGTACAACTGATCTAGCCTGGACTCTCTGCCTACATTTTCTTGCTACCACCAAGGCTGTAGCACCATCCAAACCATCAAACTATTCAAACGCAGAATCTCTGTTGGAGGAACTAGGAAAAAAAAGACAACCCAGAAAAGCTTTTCGCAGAGTTTTGCTGTTGTTTTGGGGTCCTAGAAGGACCTATGGAACAGGTAGACATACAGAGGGAGGTAAAGGATGTTTCTGGCTTGAAGCTGCCTTTGCACTGACCTTTTTAATGCATCCTCTGAGAAAATAAATTGCATTTGCTGTTGAGTTTTGCAGTAGAGATTTTCTTTGCAATCTTGAGGTAGGCTGTCTCAGGCTCTCTTGCCTAGGCTGTGAATGATAATCACTTGAAAGGGTCTACACGGACTGAACTGCTCAGGATGAGGTCATTGTCATTACTTTTTATTTATATTTGTAGTGAGTCCTTAAGGAAATGTCAGAACAATGGGATTTTTCTCTCTCAGATTTACAGATTTGGTGCCCTTGGCAAAGCAGCTATGGGTGTGCTTTGCTTTCCCATTCACCTGCTGCAAGCCAAACAGCAAGGTCACTAAGGTCTTGGCCTCTCTTACCTCTGTTTGCTCATGAAGAATCAGGCTTTAAATAGTTGTGTAATTGAGATAATCATTGACTAGCAGTGGTTTACTCTGGGTTCAGACCAATAACTTTGGGAAGAGCATTGACCCTGACCAACCTAGAAGAAAGACTACCAGCAGATGTGGCAGACCAAGCCTTGTGAGCTTGCACATTAAGGACTGTGATGGGAGGCTTCACATCTCCGCTTCAACAAAACTGAGTGGTACAGCTGGACTTTCACAAATGCTGTAAAGTTGTTCTTTTTCCTACTTCTCTGTGTCAGTCATGGAGCCAAGCAGCTGCAATAGCCAAAGATGATCCAATCCCAGATGAACTGCAGCCATTTAAACATGACCTGGTGTTTGCTCTGTTGATAAGCAATTTACAGTATTTGTGGATAGGAACAAAGGACAGAGACAAAATGGGGCTAAGCTACAGAAATCAAATATAAAGCACAAAAAGGGGAAAAAAACCAGCCTTTAGGAGCCACAGAGAAAGGTGTGGTATCCAACTTCTATAAAAATGCGGTTTTCCAGCGTAGGCAGCTAAATATAAAAACCCTACAGAGAACTATAAATTCCTAATAAATATGACTGAACTACTGGAGAAAATCAGGCAGGCTAGGCTCAAGAAAACAGAAGCAAAGCTGAGAGTGAGCTGAGGCCAGGGACACATCTATTTATGATGTGTATTTTACGTTGCTCTGGAACTTGACGATTTGTGACCTGGGTCAGGATCTGGTGAGCACTGTTTGAGGGCACATGCCTCAGGGATCTGTGAAAATCGAAGGTTGTTCTGTAACGCTGAGAGGCAATGGTGTCAACGGCACATCTCCCAGAGGATAGCCAAGGCTAGGATGCCTCAGGGGGACATGTACCAACTGCCTTTTTCATCCAGTGCTATCTGGAATAAGTATTTATAGCTGACCTAGACCATCTGAAAATAGATTTTTGTGCCTTTACTAGTTGAGCTAGGCTGGTCAATGAGTCATGGGTGTGAAAGTCAGGTTTTGATCCTTCCTGCTTAGGTTTCAAGGGCAAGATTAAGTTACACATCTAGTTCTCTCAATGCTCCTGAACTTGAGATTGAAGTAGTTACCAGCACAGCAGACAGAAAACTATCTTTCTTTCAGGTTTTAGCATACCATGCAAGCCCAGATCCACAATTACTGTAGTCTACGAGTTTCTCTTTTTTTTTTTTTTCTTTTTAATTGTTGTTAAATATTTGTACTGTTTTCAAGAGGTGCTAATAGTTATTTGCAAAACCAGATCTTAAAACCATGTTGGAGAACACAGGTTGAACTCACATTTTAGTAAAGATTGCCAAAACTAGCAGAGCTAATTGTCTCTGCAGAGGGGCTGGAGGCAGCAAGAGGCTGCAGGGCAGACTGGCATGGGAAATGAGAAATGGAATCAGCATGAACTTCACTTTACCTGAGTGTGACACAGGGCATCCAAGGCAGCTGTGTACTCACATAGTAAACAGGAGTGATGACGGTGGATGGGAGGAGGAGGGATGGCTCTGCATCTTTTTTCCCCATCATGAAGCTTCAAAACACTAAGGCCAAAGAAAACAAAGCAGGAAATATGCATGGCTGGAGAGGGTAAGCTGCTGGAGACAGTGCAGACAGGGTGCTGAGGGCAACCTCAGCCCCTTTCCAACTGCTGTAAAAGCATCTACAGGAAGGCTCTACCCAAACCAGATAGCAGGGAAGCTATCTTTTATGGTACAGCCTTTTGGGGGTGGGTAATGGTGAGGCTCTTGCTCAAGCTTTGGGATGCTCTTAGTGCAGCTCACTATTACAGGGCAATTCAGCTCTGACCTGACCTCTGGGACTGGAGTTAAAAGCTACTGCAAACCTTCTCCTGGCTCAGTACTTTTTTGGACAACTCTTGTTCCTGCCACTGACTCAACAAACCCTTTCTTGTCTTTCCTGAACAGGATGGCTGTGTGGGAACTGCTGGGTTTTATTTGGTAGGAAATGCCATGATTCTGAAATATGGTTTTGTTCTGAAGTGGAAGAACACACAAACAAACACAAAAATATTTTGTGCCCAAACTTTCCTGCAAATCACAATAAAAATTATCTGTTCTTTTAAAAACTGAGCCGTTTCATCCTGACTGTGACCTTTCCAAATTTGATAGGAATATTTTTAAAGTTGGTAAACAGAAGCTAATGTATGCCATTTGAACCAGGTGAAAATATTTTGTTCTGATTTTTTTTGTGTGTGTGTCTGCAAATAAGAAGTTGTCAAGATCGACAGTTTTCCAGGTCAAGTATTGATGTTGAAAAAAAGGGCACTTTGGGCTAAAAAGCATTCTTCCCTTTTCTTTTCTTTTCTTTTCTTTTCTTTTCTTTTCTTTTCTTTTCTTTTCTTTTCTTTTCTTTTCTTTTCTTTTCTTTTCTTTTCTTTTCTTTTCTTTTCTTTTCTTTTCTTTTCTTTTCTTTTCTTTTCTTTTCTTTTCTTTTCTTTTTTTTCTCTGTACTTTACGGACAGTTGTGAATCATCTTTGTATATAAAGCATAGTTTTCTTAAATGTTGGAGTCCTGTTATCTCAAAACCATCTAAAATGCTTTAGAGGACACAGGTAAAACATAAAATATAGGCAACGTGGAACCACATTTCACAGGTCATGTGCAAAAGCCCAGTAATGCTTTGTGATGCCAGGGGAGAGACTGGAGTGAGCTCTTTTGCGTAACAGAAATTGCAAGGGAGGTTTAGGGGAAGAAGGAGAAAGAGAGAGTGATTTGGTATCTGGAAGACAAATTTTATCCTGATGCTCTGCCAGGCCAGTGATTCAAATGCTGTTAATAAAGTGCATTTCCACCCACCGAGTGACAACCACAGCTGGGCAACATTGCCTAATGGATAAAGCCCTGTGCTAGGGCGTGCAAGCCTTTGATTCTGCTCCCAGCAATACCCTTGAACTTCTGCGTGACACTGCATGAGTCGTGCTGTGCCTTCAAGCCCTTTTTTTTCTCTCTGTTGGCCTCTGTTAAGCTGAAGCGCTCTCTTGTAGGTTTTACAGTGTATTGACTGCAGTTTCCCCTTTGGCTCTTGACTCAGCCCTGCCTGATCCACCAGTAGGATTTTAAGGATGCAAACAAGACTTTGTAGCCTTGCTGTTCTTCGGCTAATGGAGTCATTGAGTTTCAACTCTACGCCGGGGCAGAGCAGGCTCCCATATCAGCTATCCCTGCTGATGAGCCTGTTGCAGGACCTGGGTGAGAAGTGCTGGCTCCCACTCCTTGTGTTTTCTGAAGTCACAGCAAGTAAACAAGGCTGAAGCAGGGAGCTGTGATTAACAGGGATTTCTATCTGCCAAGAATTCATTAAAAAAATAATAATTGTTAGCTTCCCACCCTACTGCTGCCCCAGCTTTGCGCAGACATGACTGGTATGGAAGAAAGGAAGGAGACAGCACGGCGAGTTTGTCACGTACATGCCCCCAGTTTTTGTAGGGCAGCTTTGTTGTTGGTGATGAGACCAGCTTGACTCCTCCTGAGGACAACTGCCCGGGTGCATTCAGCGAGACATGACATCATGTGCCCTGGCCATTACGGGGCTGAGGTTTTGTCCTTGGTTGACATCAAAATAGTAAGGGCAGTCATTGTCATGAGGGGGCAGAGGTCTAATGGACTCTCATTCCCATGTTTCCCAAAGGAAGGCTGGCAGCCCCACCACTCAAGACTGATATCACCTGAGAGTCTGCATCCCCCAAATCTGTATCAGACATCCGAAAAAAGGTGGCAGTGGCTTTCTTAGCATGTCTGGGTGCACTTGGTCCTGCTATCTGTGGTCAGTCTTGCAAATACAGTGAGACTTTATATCAATCTTTTGGGTTTTTTTAAAAATAATAATATAATCTCTTTTTAATTCCCTATAATTTCCTTCTCTGGGGGAGAAATGCTTGCTGTCCTTGCCATAAAACAGCCCACAGCACCCTGCCAGGATACTCGCAGGTCTCTACTCATAATCTCCTGGCTGTTGCAGAATCAGGACAGCAGGAGCAGAGAGGTCTGGAGCAGCAATGGGCCAAGCTGGCTGGAGCTGCCCAGGAAGGGAGGGAAACTTAATTTGTATGGGGAGGAAGGACCCTGATGCAAGGACCCTGGTGATATTGATGACAAGGTAAGGAATAACTCCAGAGTGGTGAGGTTGTTACATGTGGTCATGGTATTGTATCAATAGCTGCTTTTAACCGTTTTTCCTATTCAGTTCCTGGTGTGGTTATAAGCCATAATTAACAATTTCTTCTACTAGCTTCTAGTGATCTAGTTTTCACTTTAGGGTATTGTAGGCCTCTCATATATATATATCTATATATATATATGCATTTGTGGCATATATTCCTGTCAGGCAACATCTTGTAAGCAGCTCTGCAAAAGTTTGTTGTTTGGTTTTTTTTTTTTGTCTCCTATGGAGAATGGAGATAGTTCAGGTAGTGACATAAGTACCCTTTGTGTGATGGGTATATATTCAGTTCTCTACTTACACAGCTCACCTGCAAAGTGACCCAAGGAATCTGTGCACACCCATTGTATAAAGCAATAAGCACCAACTGCTTAACACTGGCTTTCATGCTTTGCTTATGTGGGTGGGTAAGAGGGACATTCTGTCTCCTCTGTGATCCACTCTAACAGGTCTAAGGAAAGGTGACCATCAGCCCAGGTTGCTGGCTGACTAGTTTTTCCAGCACACCAAACCCCATCCATGGGCTATAGGTAGGATATGCTGGGTCTGCAGAATCATCATTCTCCATCAGCAGAGGAAAACTGGTGAAACCTGGGCTTCTGGGCTTGAAGCCCGTGAAGCCAAAGGGGGAGGTTGTGGGAGCTGCAAGCATCAGCAGTTGGCAGCTGGTCTGTGCAAAGACAGTGCCTGGCTCTGTGTTGGCAGTGATTTTTCAGGCTGGAGTGAATATAAATACCAACACAGCTGCTGTTGCTCTTGCATGGGGCTGGAATGGGGCTTTGAGGTGGTGGGGCCGGGGTGGGTGGGGGTGGGGGGCAAAGGGGAAGGCGTATGCAAGCAGGCACATCATCATTGGTTCATTTTCACAGCAAGCTAAGATCATGTCTGAGAGCCTGTTAAACTCGTATTTCCTCAGTTATTTATAGCACTGATGCTGAGGACAACAGCTCCAACTGACACTTGTCACATTGGTTGAACTCTGCGGCACTGTTTTGAGCTGGGGAGATAAGGCTGGAGTTGATGAATATCGCAGGGTGGACCCTGGGGATGGTCTCCTTCTTTTTCTATTTTCTGTGTCTTCTTCTTACTCCCTCTCCTGTCCTTACTGCATCTCTTTCTGTTACATCTTACATCTTACTTTTCCTCTATCTCTTCTTTCTAGCCAGCTCAATCATTTGCTTGCTATGGGTGATTAATTGCCGGCTTTGGAAGGCAGCTCATCAATGCAGACCATTTAGTTGGTGACTTAGCAAGCTGTCTGGGTGGTGTTTAGTGGAAACACAGCCCCATCAGCTACACACCCAAACCATGAGTGATGAAGTCTTGTGCTGATGGCCAGAGCTGGAAAGGGAGGGGTAAGAGGGTCAAGATCAGTTCCAGAAAATGAGCAGCTACTGGGAAGTACATGACCTGATCTGTATTTCAGAGGGAGATAACGGTTACTCATCTCCCGTTTCCACCTGTAAAACGAAAGCTGCAGAAAGTCCAGAGAGTTATAGACTGCTGAGGGCTTGACACATCTTGTTGCCCAGTGTTAATGACTATAATCGTAGGTGACCTCAGGGTCAGAAGAATGAGCCATTCATGAAGCTGGAGAAGGGTCTAGAGAACAAGTTCTATGAGAAGCAGCTGGGGGGGGGGGTGGGTGGGTATTAGCCTGGAGAGAAGGAGGCTGGGGGGGGACCTGACTGCTCTCTGCAACTGCCTGAAAGGAGGTCGTAGTGATGTGGGGTTGGTCTCTTCTCCTGAGGAACAAGCAACACAGCAAGAGGAAACGGCCTCAATTTGTGCCAGGGGAGGTTTAGACTGGGTATTAGGAAAAAATTCTTCACCTAAAAGGATGTCAAGCACTGGAACTGGCTTCCAGGGAGCTGGTGGAGTCACCACCCCTGAAGAGATTTGAAAGAGGTGTAGATGTGGTGCTTAGGGACATGGTTTAGTGGTGGACTTGACAGTGAAGGGTTAATGGCTGGACTTGATAATCTTAAGGGTTTTTTCCAACCTAAATAGTTCTGTGTTTCTATGATTTTGCCTAGGGTGGATCCTTTGATTGCTAGGACTGGAAAAAGCAAGAACTCCATGTGTGGAGATATGGATATGAGACGGAGCACTGCACCCACTGATCTTTGGAGGCCAAATGCCCTTAGATTTTCACACAGGCTGCTCCTTTTTTAACTGTCAGGTTCTTTGTTGAGCATCAATGAGCTGCATGTCTAACACACTGGTGCACCAATGAATTAGATGTCAATTTGTGCAGTGCAGATGTGCCTTAGACAGCAAACCCTCCTCTGGAGAACAGGGAACCAGTCTGGCTCTGCCACTGAATGGCAATGAGTTGGCTGTGGCTTTCTCCTCCTTTCCATACGGATGGGAAGCCATTGGGTGAGAGTCTTTTCTGCTATTCTGCATGTGCCTGGCAACATGGACTCACATTTCAACGGGAGTCTCAGGCACTGCTGTTAAAGAAGGGCAAGAAATAACTCCCTATGACCTAGAATAGTTCTTGCAGGGAATATCAGAAACACAATAGCTGCAAGGGAAGAGGTACTCCCTTGTGCTCCTGCTCTTACTCCCTTGTGCTCCTGCTCTGACATCTCTGGACTTCAGATATTCAGGGGCTGTAAATCCTCTGCTTTTAGTGGGCTGTGAATTTACTAGTTTAAAAAAAAAAATATCTGGAAGATGTTATGGTAGAAAGCTAAAATTTAAGAAGCCTAGCTCAAGACATTAGTAGAAAAGATATTACTTGACTACATAAATGGGCTTTACCTGAGTTATGGATTAAGGGAACATAATTGGCACTAATGGGCACCATATTAAAGGCTGCGGCTACATAGTCCCAGAGGCCATTCTCTGACTCTGAGGGAAAGTGGCACAACCTGGCCCCTGTGGTCATGTGAAAGTGCTTTCCACTCCCTCAGGCTGCCTGATGGGAACAGTCCTCGACACATCTCTTGGGCATTGCCTGGGATAGTGTCACTGGCAAGGGCCAAAACCATGGCAGGAAATGTCCTGACAACTAAAGGGTCTGGATGACCAAGACTGGTGCTCAAATCTACATCCCAGCCTGTTTAGTTTAGTGGAGACATTAGTGCTCTGCCTCCAGACCCTCAGTCTAAGAGACCTTCTGTGATCTCTGCCAGCTTAACCTTGATAGGATTTTTTTTTAATGCAGCTCTTTTGGTGCATATTTCTCCATCCACCTTCTGGTTTCTCCTTCCCTGCTTTCCTGTAAGATTGTTTGTTCCCCTGTTACTGTCTCATTTAGGGCATCATAACTCTTACACCTAAGGCTCTGTGATCATCTCATTGATGTCTCAAGGCCAGGCTGAAATTCAGCACTTCTTATAATACATTGTGTTGATGACCAAGAAGCTACAAACTGTGTGATCTTTGCTCAATCACAGGGCAAGCCCAAAGATGACACAACTGTTTCACAACCAGCCCCCTGGTTATGCTACAACTGGTTCAGAAAGCCCAGTTACAACACAGTTACTTTCTTGGGCTGGTGGTGACATGAAGAGAATTGGCCCATGGGCAGAACTCTCCCAGATCCCTTTGATTTCATAGCAGCATTGAAATATCAGTTGGAAGGGGTCTGGAGATAATCTAGTCCAGCCTATGCTTGAAGCAGGGTGTTTGCCAATGCTACAGGTTAGCTGAGACTGTTTCGTTAAGTCTTGGAAACCCCTGAGGATGGAGATGCCACCACCATTCTCACCTTTCTGAAGAACTCTCCCAGTGCTGCTCTGTCTCCTGAGTGAAAAAAAGCTTTTTCTTTATGACTAGGCTGAACTTCTTGAGCCACGATTTGTGGCCTTTTCCCTCTTTCCAAGTGATTGGGAAGCTTGCCTCCCAGGCATGTTGAAAATTTAACAGGTGGTGATGATGCAGCTCAAAAGCTGGGGAAAAAACAGAGTGAGGATTTGACTCTGCTGCTATGCTGGAAGCAGCAGGAGGGTTAGAAGGAAGGGCTTTGAGACTATGAGCAAATAAATTGAGCAACACAACTGATGCAATAGAAAAAGAAATACTGGGGAAAGATGCACAGAGATAGGCCAGGGAAATGACCTTGTAGCAACAGCAGAGGAATTTCATAGCGGCCAAAGCCATGGAGAAGGATGTAGTAAGAATAGATATCCAAGATGATGAGAGTTTTAGAAACCTTATATTAATTTCCAGACTAAATTTGTTCCCAGCTTGTTTATACCCATTCATTCTTGTTCCAGCACTGTCCTTTAACTTAAATAACTCTTCTCTCTCCGTGATTTTTACCTCCACAATGTATTTATAGAGAGCAATGCCTCTTTGGGCTAGGCTAAACATACCAAACTCTCCTTGTCTCCTCACATTTGATTGGCTTTCTGTCCACCTGATCACTACAAGAGTCCTTTACTATGTCTGCTCCAGCTCAAATTCACCTTTTTTGGACATGCAGCACAAGAACAGCCCATGGTATGCCAAGGGAGATCTTCTCCCATGCTCTCAGCACTTCACTAACTTCACTGTAAATACCTTTTGTACTGCATACTATTTTTGTGTGTATTATTTCGTAATGTGTCCTGTGTACTATTGCATTCTGCTTTTCCGTAACTGCATCACACCCACAGTGCCTGTTAGTGCTATGATGAACACACACATCCACATCATTCTCCTGCAACGTTATTGTTTCCAGGGGATGAGCCCACAGCTTAAAGCAGCTATTCTTGTTACCAGTCTCTAAGTGCTGGACTTTGGACTATTAGATTTCATTCTATTTCTATTACTCCTGGGCTTAAGGTCATCCAACTTTTCTTGTGTATTTATACCAAGAGCCTTACAAATATGCAGATTGATAGACTGAATAACTTTTAACCTCTGGATTATGGGATAGTCTTCTTGTATCCCAGCCCTTCCATCTACGGCAGAGTTGTAGGAGAGTAAAGATCAGTAGTGCAGCATGATTTTCCTCCCCTTCTTCGGATATGTCTGGCATTAGCTGGTAAAGGATAAGAAACAACAGGTGAGGGCCTTTTTTTTCTCTGAAGCAACAGTTCTCCCACTCCAAACTTGGATATAAGTAGGATAGAATGAAATCAGAAAGGGCTATGGTGGCCACTAGATAAGGGGAGAACTAAGACCAGTTGCAATGGCAAGTACATATTTCTTAAGCAGGATCCAAACACATCACATCTTGGGAAAATCGGTAGATCTGCACATAGCCGTCCTGATAGATGTGCTCTGCACAGAGTAAATGTGAAGCCAAGCAAACCAACAGTTTTTGCTCTTTTAAATCTATTTCCTAATTTAAATTTTTCATCATTAATTCTAGTGAGTTTTGGTTTACCCTCATTACGCTGCCCTCCTCCTCATGTTCCCCATTGCTTCACTGTTCCTTAGCTGCTTTATTTAAATCTACTGTTCTCCTACTTCACTGTTTTGCCTGTCAGGCAGGGCTCAGGCAAAGCATTTATACTCTGTTCTGAAGTTTCAGTGCCCACAGGATATGGTGATTCTTCCGGATCATCAGTGACATCTGCCATGTGGAAAACTGGGATGCATGGGACAGCGGGTGGCCCCTCTGGAGTGAGGGCAATTATATCCCAGAGATTCTCAAAGTATGGAGCACACCTAAGTTTGCCACCAGGAGATCTATGTAGGGGTGTTGAAGCCAGTCCCAGTGGCATTTCTGCAAATGGCCAAGCTGTTGTCCTTGGGATCACAGAATCACAGCATGGCTGGTGTTGGAGGGGAGCTCTGGAGATCACCCAGTCCAACCCCCTGCTAGAGCAGGTTCCCCTCGAGCAGGCTGCACAGTCACATCCAGGCAGGTTTGAATGTCTCCAGAGAAGGAGACCCCACAGCCTCTCTGGGCAGTCTGGGAAGCCATGGGAGTGTAGGCTACTACAGAAGGTAGACTCAGGGAGAGCTCTGTAGGGGAAGACAGAACACTTCTGTGTACAGCCAGTGTGAAGAAACCTGTATAATGTCCACATTCCATCTTTTCTAAACTCTCTCATGCATCAGCTGGAGTAATTATTCCACCTTACTTACCCAGACTGACAGCCACCTGCATCTGATGGGAGGTTGCTACCATATGCTTCTCCAGAGATAGCTGCATTTCAGCTGTGGCAAATTATTGTTCTGTGTGATCTTTCAGAATGAAAAAAAAAACCAAAAAACAACCAACCTTCCAGCCACTTTTCTGACAGACTGTGTCAGTAACAAGTTAATGGGGTTGGGAGAAGCTGCTGGAAATTCTCAGCTCTGCAGCTTTCCACTTGAACACCCTGCAGCTGAGCTAATACTCAGCAAAGCCCTTTGACGGATACAGAAACCATTTGGATGTTTGATGGGAAGAGAGAATGGAAAAGAGAATGCCACTGCTTTCTCTCCCCTTCCTTCCTTCCTTTCTTCCGTCCCTCCCTCCCTCCCTCCCTCCCTTCCTTCCCCCCTTCCTTCCCTTCCTTCCTTTCCTTTTTTCCTTCGCTTTTTTCCTTCTTGCTGCTGCTTTGCTGTTTTTAAAAAGGGGCTGGATTCTGGTGAGTCCTTCCTGTTGGTTTCTGCCATGTCCTGGCCATGCCTCAGTCTTGTGAAAACTACCTTGCTTCTCTCTCTGCTTAGACTTCCTTCAAGAAAGAAAAGAAAAAAGGAAGGAGAAAAAAAAAAAAGGCTCAATAAACTTCTTTTTGCTCTAGCTATTTTTGGATTTTCACATGAAATAGCTTAATCAGAGAACACCCATTTTTTCTGCAATGCATGTATTTCAAAGTGATGAATATTCAGACCAGCTGCTGTTGAAACACTGGGAGGCTTTCCACCTGATTTCTTACCTGTCCAGCTCATGGTTGGTCAGAAGGCAGAGCCTCCAAAACCTGGAGAGGCTCTACTGGGCTATTTAAACTGTCCTGATGCTCCAGAACCCAAGATTTCCAGCCTTCAGGACATGCTGCTGAGATCCTGGAGCCTCTTGAGAACACTGAGCAATAGGTGTGTATGTGTTTCCAGGTGAGGTTTTCCCCTTGGAGACCTTTGAGGCATTAGATTTCCCACCCTAGAGAGTCTCTGCTTTGTTTATCTACCAAAATTCTGAAAAGAAAGCAACCCCAAAGTCAGGTGAAAGTGTTTTGATTTTTTTTCCTCCCCAGTGAAATATTTGCAGAGTAGAAAATTACATACTACTTTTTTTAATTTCATTTGGGAACAAAGATGTTTTAAAGAAAAATGTTGGAATTTTCCAGTGAATGGAAATTCAGATCTCTGTTGCCTGCCTTGCTGTTATTCATAAGGCTTTACCCTTACTACATAAATTAGGGTAACACCAAGAAGTTCTAGCTTAAAATGAGATTTTAATATGTTAGATCAATACAAATACATAATGATGGACAGTCTTTTCCCCACAGGTCTTAAGATATAAACAGATTAAGTGTCTGAGTGGCTGCAGTGGTGGTGGAGTTAAAAAAAAAAATCACCCTGAAAAACAGTTTCCAAGGTTAGGATCCTCTTGCCTGACTACATGTACAACCATAACAACCAAATAGCAGGAGTTATTTGGAAAATACAGGTAGTAGTGATTGAATCACTGCACTTCTAGCTCTGATCTCATTGACTGCCCACTGCATTCAGGACAGTTTTTCCTGGTTCTAGTGAAAATAAGCAAAACCAAAATTAAAGTAAATTGAGGCAGAACAACATTTCCCCATATCTCTACAAAGAAGCTGTTGATCCTTTAACATTTTTATGATGCGTGAGTCAAATTTGTCCCATCTCAGGGTAAGCTTATGGCATTTGCCTCTCCGTCCCTCTCCAGTCAGTCCCTCTCTGGGCGCTGGTATGATGGTGCTACTATTTTGGGATATGGGACTTGGCTGCTTGTTGGAGGCAGGAGAGGATTTAAGCAACAAGACTCTTGAGTTCAGTCTCCGCTAGTTCAGCCAGTGTTGATATATTAATGTTTATGATGGCCGTTGGACACGCGACCGGAGCTCTGGGCTGCCCTTTGGGTTAAACTTTGATTACCTGTCAAACCAGGGCTTTCGACAAGTTATCAGCAAGTGTCAGTGAGATGTTCAGCATATTCCAACCCTGACAGTGACCCTGTAAGGTTACATGTGAAGTGGCAGTGAACTCAAGATAAGGCCCTGTTACTTTTTTCCACTGTTTTCTTAGAAGAAAGATATTAATATATTATGAAATATTGACTTACTCCACTTTTTGCTGAGTTCTTTCCAACCACAAGATTTGCCTCAGTTCGCTTTGGTTTTGGTTTCTTCCTATACAGCCTCTTTTTTTTGTTGTTGGTTTTTTTTTTTTTTTTTTTTTTAATTTTAACTATCACTCTTCTTTGCTCCTCTCTCATTTCCTCTCCCAAACAGAAAGGGAATTTAAATTGCAACTGGTCTCAGATGTAAAACCAGCAAGAGTGTGCTCCAAAGACACTCTTTTATTGGGTTCATCCAGAGGTCAAAGAGGTTGGCTGCAGGACAAGACAGAGCAAAAAACTTACCCAAGCCCTACTGTGTCATCATCATCCCGCTCGGCTGAGAGCAGGATGGGACAGGAGAGGTGGAGGAATGCTGCTTTGCAGCTGCACTTGCAAAGACTCAGGATAAAGAGGCACCTACAAGCTCTGGGATTGGGCCACTGCAGTTTTGGGGTGTCCCGGGGGAGAGGCTGGCAGCCAGGCTGGTGAGGGATCGGGAAGGGCAGCCAGGGAGGGTGGAAGCGGGGGACATGGAGGAGACGCCAGCCAGCTGTCTTGCATGCACTCAGTGATTGCAGCTGTGCCGGAGGGACACGGGGAGGCAGCCCAGCTGCCAGCTGCTTGTGCCGCGGGGCTGCACGGCGTGCCAGCTGGTGGGGTGGGAGAAGAGGGAAAGCAGGACGGAGGAGACACAAGCTGGCAGAGATGGGTGCCGAGGTGCTCTCTGGTCCCCAAGGTGGGATGGCAGAGGGGAGGCTCGTGGGAGTGAGACACCGATAGTCAGAAGTACATGCACATCTAAGCAATTTCCTTACCTGCTCCTACCAAAGGCAGTCCTGCCTACTCCACAGCACCAGGAGCCATAGGTCAAAGTCTGGGATGTCCCCAGTTCCCACCAGCTAACCTGTGGCTTGAAGAGGTAGGCGGCACAACTGCAGCTCAGCAAGGACCCTGGTACCCTTGATGAGAGGCAGAAAATACAAGGGGATGATCTGGCAACAGTCAACTGCTCATGCAAGGTTTGCAGTGTCTCACTCAAAAGAAGCACTCATCACATACAAATACCCAGTCACAAAGTCACATCGGGAAAGAAAGATGAGGATGGTCACCTGCCTGGGCAGCTTGATGGCGCTTGCAAGAGCATCAGATATACGTGGGGAAGAACGTCCAGCTCAGGTTTGATCTCAGTGCTAACTTAAGAGAGTGGGAAAGCTTACAGAGCATCACATAGGAAATTAATACCCTTGGGAACAGATGCCTACCGGGGATCTTGGGCTTTCAATGGAATTATACCATCACCAGGGAAAAATGGAAAAGCCATTCCCTGGCAACCTGTCTTCAGTCTGGAAGACTTCCTCAATGAGGCCATCAGATAAAAACTGACCAGGGCAAGGAAGTGCTGGTGTCCACAGGGAACCTCATGGAGAGCAGAAGAGGTTGGAGCAAAGGAACCTCAGAGCAATACAATTAGAAGTCAGGAAGAATCAGAAGCAAGAGAAATGACTCAGAGGAGAAGTGATGGTACACCAGTGCCAGCACACACAGAGTGAAAGAATAAAGCTCATAACTACAGCTCATCATAAAAAGGAGGTTATTGGTCTGTAAATCTCATTACGAAACCCTCAGGTTGCTCTATAAAACTGATAAAAGCCCATGAATGCTGTCTGATCACTGTGCTTGTCATGCTGTTACCTCTTAAATTCAGAAAACAACCTAAGCCGTCTGCCTATGCTGACAAAAAATGGTGGTGTTGCCCCTGCAATTCAACAGCACTTTCTCTTTCAGGATTTCCAGAAGCAAAGCACCATGATGCTCCTGGGGTGCCCCTCACAGGGGAACCTCAGCTCAGTTCCTGCTTCTTTTCATTAAATGATCAGGAAAATCTACTCTCAGCAGATAAATGTCAGCAATCTTCAATGTACGCAAACCAATTCCTCAATCTCCAGATAGCTCCAAAACAAGTGTTGGATGCCTTGCCCAAGCTAGCATTGAATATCTCACCTCCAAGAGCTTCCTTCGAAAAGGCTGTCCTACAGGCTGGCAGTACTTGGTTGGGAAATGCTTGCCTTCATAATCACATTTTCCTTAGCTCAGTTTCATCCCCGTTACTCCATGTTATCAACCTTAATACCACCCTGATCTCTTTGATTTTCACAACTTCCTCATTTACAAAAAATAAAGCTATCTAGCTTTCATCAAGCTATCTATGGCAAGAGTCTCTGAAAGTCAGTGAAATAGGACTCAAAGTCCCAAGGTTTATTGACACCTCCAGGGTGAGGACACTGGCTTTTGCTATGTTTGTGTAGCACTGAGGTATTTGTGCTAGATAAGATCGCCAGACAAGCAATAAATGATGATATGTCTCTTTTGGAAACAAAGCATTTATTGGAACTGGATGGAATTTGTTTCATTTAAAATAAAATGGAATTAACATTTCAAATAATATTAACAGTTTTAAAAGGCTCATACAATTATTAAAAGCTATCTCTCTGTTTTGCTAGCTGAACTTCTCTGCTTGGAATTTTCCAGTTTAAAAAAAATATCAAAATATGCTGCTTTCCCTACTCGCCAAAAAT
Source organism: Falco cherrug (assembly GCF_023634085.1). NCBI lineage: Eukaryota > Metazoa > Chordata > Aves > Falconiformes > Falconidae > Falco > Falco cherrug. The sequence goes on along the minus strand of NC_073697.1, from coordinate 39,207,889 downwards.
TAACAGTGTGAATCCCAGAATATTTTTTCTGAAATTTGTTACTGTTTTTTTCAATATGTTCTCATTTTACCCCAATTCTTTTGTTAGCCTGAATACAAATTTATTTTCTACGTGATCTTTTGCACAAATCCATGGTGCCCAGGCTTAGTCATCTATTTCCAGCTAGCGGTGATAAGTGAGCTACTCCCATCAGGACTCAGCTTTGCGTATTTTTGGTAAAACAAGGGTCTTGGATTTCCAGAAAGTAGTAAGCACCAGAGAGAAACTTAGAAACTAAAACAGGCTACACCTAGCCAGGAAGCTTTTCCATAGGTTAAATCATTTAAAAGAGGATGTTTATGTGACTTACAGAATACATGGTGGAGGCAAGGTAATGGTATTCGTTATGGGAAATAGCAGTGCCACACAGGCAAATGTGAACAACTGCTGATCTCAAGCCACTAAGTAAAACAGGTTTCTATATGCACAAAAAGACATGAAAGGAAAGGAATTCAGATTAACTGAAGGTGTAAATGAAGACTGGACTTCATCAAGCATTAAAATTAATAAAGCTAACGTAAACTAAGGCACATGCATTCCTGAATAAAAGCCTCTTCAATGAGATTCCACGGACCTTGGATAATCCATTTGGAAACAAACTTGGGTGGTTTTGTTTAATTGTCCTCCAAATTGACAGGCCTTGTGTCAGTCAGGGGAAGAGAGAAGAGGTGTTTTTCAAGAGGAAGAAGACTAAAAGTAATCTGCACCAGATACTGCAAAGCAAAATGCAAAAAACCTTCAGAAGGCAGCAATGTCAGATGGGTGAGGCACATGTGTGTATGGTAAACTGTCCCACTCTGTCAAATCCAGGGTAGGAATCAAAACAAGCAGAGACATTTTCTTTGTGGATGACCCTCTCATACAAGTGTTGCCAGAGGGTTTGCCAACATTTTGGTCTTGCAGAAAGCATGGAGCAAACCTTTTTCCTGATACAGGGGAATCAAATGAAACAGAGGTGTCAGATCCTGGTGGGGGAGAGTGGTAGTGGAGTGGGAGCATGTCCTGATGGAGGCACGCTGGTTTTCCTATGGAATGCCAAATCTCCATCTGTGTGTCTGGGGAAAGTGATGCTGTTGACCTCCAGACAATTATTATTGCAATTACTGCAATTTTGCTTCCTCTGGTAAGGTTTCTCCTTCTTTAGTTCACCATTGTGATGCACAGGGCATATCAAGTCCAAAGGCAGGAGAGGAGAAAACAAAAAAAAAAATCCTGTATAAAGCAGCACACTTCCCCAGTGCTCCAAGGTCTCTGTGAGTAAGCCTAGAACTGCAGCCACGAGGTCTGCGATCTGTGAGATCCTTATTATCTTTCAGTAATGAGCCTGTGGAGAAACTGGGATTCACCCTCACTAGAGGCATCTGCTCCTCCTGATGACTTTTCAAACACTGCTCAGCTGCACTATCCCAAATATGCCTAATCATGCCTGCTCTGAGAAAGGACAGCGACTGATGGATAATGAAATCCCAGAGCTGCTCATCCTGGCTGCCAGGAGGGAGACACTGGCTTTGAAGGAAGAAAGCTGTGTCCTTTCCATGGCCTCCAGGTGGCCTTTGCTCTGCAGCAGGATGCAGGGCTGCTCAGCAGAGCTGGGCTGAGGAGCCACAGCTGGGACACGTCTTGGGTGGACAGCTGTGTGCTCGATGCGTGAAAGAGGTCAAGCAACAGAAGGAGGAAAGGTTAAAGGGGGGGGACTTCTAGGAAATGCTCATATAATCCATCATGCTGCTTTCCAGCCCAAACAGCTGAAGAACAGATACAGGAGGATCTTTCATATCTATTTTTCCTGTCACTGATTTTCCATAGTGCAGGCACAGAGGAGGCTGAAGCATTGCTCTTCAAGGCAAACTATCCAGATCCTTCTCCCCTTGGTTGGCTTCACTTCCCCAGTTTCCATGTAAAGGGAACAAAACTGAGCATAGAAGCATCAGCGTGTCTCCCCTTTCCCTCGCTGTACAGCAGCAACAGCACAAAAATCCTGATTCAGAAAAGGATTTAGCCAGCACCCCACCCCCTTGGTTTGCAACAGGGCTTCGATTGTGCTTATCTTGCCTCTGCAAAAGATGAACATTATTTCCACTTTAGAAAAGAGGCCACTGCTCCACAGAAAAGGGGACTTATTCCATCAAAGGTTTTGGCAGAGCCAGGAAGAGCCAAGACAGTTGTGCCTCCCACTCCAGATCTGTTTTGCTTTATTTGAATATCCCTCTTCCAGCCTGTGAACTTTTTTCTGTTTGGCTGCATTAGGCCAGTACTAGTCTGGGTAACAGCCAGTGCAACCTATAATTTTGCTATCCCCTGCTACCCAGCATTCACCTGCCATCCAGCCCCTGACGTTCTTAAGAGATATATCTTGCCCCCTCTCACAAAAAAAAAAAAAAAAAAAAAAAAAAAAAGAACACAGGGAGATCATTCCAGGCATTGCTGTCAGCACTGGGGATGCCTACAGGAGTATGAATGGAAAGAGAACAGCCAGATTGCAGGGACAGAGAGAGGACTGGGGTTTCTCTTCTCTGTCACCTCTGAATGTGCTGTGCTTGACTGCAGCCCAAAGCACCTTTACCACACACCCACCCCTCCCTTATACTCTAGCAGAAAGTACACAGCTGCTTTTCTTCCCCCAAAGCATCACTTTCCATAGAAAGCTATAATGAACAGAGTGCTGCTGAAGGTGAAGAACTATAGATGGTCCTAACAGGAGGACCTGAGACATCTCATTGTGTTCTTTGGTACCCAAGTACCCTGCAGGAAAACTTTCAGCTCCTCTACACAAAAGGCAGAGTGGTGAATGGCTCTCACATTAAACGTTCCTTCTTGGGACCAGCTGCACTTTGGCCATAGAACAAACCCTGGCTCTCCAGTGGCTTTGATACCTAAGTTCTACTTACTACTCTAAGCTCAGATGGCAACAGTATACCCTGAACACAGTAAGTAAAGTTCACCTTGACAGCATTTTGCTGTCTGATGTGCAGCCCAGCTTCTTAGTATCACTCTACTCCTTGTTGCCTCAGCTGAAGCCAAATCCTCTGATCAGTTATCCCACTTTCTTGTCCTTTTGCTTCACTCATTTCTGTGCTTGCTTTCACAATGACTCTCCCATCTGATATGCTCTGTTGGCTCCATCTAATGAAAGTCCAGGCTGTATTCTTTAAGTGATATTGCCATTAATGTAAACATAGGCTTATATATGCATCTACACCTACAGGTGCATCTGCATAGGTGCATATGTGTGGAGATGACTCCACAGACTAATTTACCCACCATGGTGATCGGAGCTAGTCTTGTTATCTCCTGACTCCCCTTACTTCTTGTAACATATGGCTTGTTCTATCCTTGCCTCTGTATGATGTCACTCGTACCTGGTTAGCACCATATCCAAGGAAAATACCATTCCTGCATATCACCTCTTCTTTCAAACTCATTGCGCTTCCTATTTGTGGATGATATGAGCTATTCCTTATGTATCCGAGGGCATGTGTTCTCTTTATGGACACCCCCTTTCCCAACTGCTAATTTAAACAAGGCGATCTACGTGGCCATCATGTCTAGCACTCTAAGATCTGCTAATAATTTCATTGTGTTTTTCCATCCAGATTTTTCATGGTTGCTCGGGACACCTGTTAGTTTCATCAAGAGATGTTTGTCTGGCTGACAATGCTCATCCTCCTAAAACGCCAGCTTGAGGACACTCTTTTGAAAGTTCAGACTGTTTATCTTTCAGGGGAACTGCTTATTCAGAGCAAGCTGAGAAAGGTGATCCAAACTTGGGTCTGGTATGAATTTAGTAAAGCAGGATGCCTCTGTTTGGGCTATCTGAAATTCAAGATCTGCTCAGTATTGAACCTATGACTGTTTGTCATCCAGAAGTGGATTTCAGTCTAGACTGCTTGATCACCTCAGAATGATAGGTGATCACATCTCTGGTCTTTTGATCCGATCCTCATTCAAGAGCTCTGCACATGGGAACAGCAGCTTATAAATCAATAACAAACAGGGATAACGAGAGGCACACACTTTGTCATTCCTCCCTAAATCCACTCTCCTTATTAAGCATGGAAAAGTTCTTGGACTTCTTGCAAGACATGAGGGAAGCTCCGTGGAGACTCTTGGATTTGTACTGAAAGAGCAAGAAGGGAAAGTCCTGAAGTTTTAGAATTTTTCTGCATGCTATTAATAATAATAATTCATAAATCAACAACGGCCGAAGGGTCACACAGAAAAAGTCTGCTGCCTGGCTATATAAGAGACTCCTGTGTGGGTGTGAGAACCTCTTGAAATGGCAAAGGACTCTGGAAACAATGAAGGAGGAATGAATTACATTTTTTTGGCAGAAACAAATCAAGAGTTCCACCCCCCCCTACTTTTTTTTTGTTGTTGTTTTTTAAACAGAAATAGATACTTGAAAAAAATAAAACCAACATTTTTCTCTTGACTCCAAAAATAAAGCATTTGAATATCCAGAACTTGCGCTTTTTATTATTTTTTTTTAATTTCTTTTTCCTCTCACAGCTCCCCTTTACATTTGAACATCAGAGTTCTGGCAGTTCTCATTAAAAAAAATGTCCTGCTTTGTCCAGGCACACTCATGTTAAAATGCAGACAGAAGACTAGATGACTCTAGGGGCTGGGTAATGGAATATACAGCCTTTCACCTCAACATCATCACCTCAGCTAGCCCAGCTCAGTAGTGGCTACACACAGCTACTGGCCACTGGTGGCCAGTTGGTGGGGTGGTCCCACCACTTGTCACTTAGAAAAGTGACTTTTTCCCCTGGAAAAGACTCTGGACAGAAAGATCTGCCTGCAAGAAAGTGGGCAGCTTCACTCCTGCCGTGCCTTGCAGAACTGTCCGTGGACCATTCGTTCTCCTGGTGTTTTGGCCCCACATCTGCAAACTAAACCTATTTCCTTTCCCCCAAGGGTTTCCTTGTTGTGAGCAGCTGGAGTACAAGCAGCAGGGCAGAACTCCTCTCACTAGGCTTGTACACCTCTTTTAAATCATAGTACAGCTGAATAACAAGGTTCAGAGGCTCTCCAGTGGTCAGAGTTCATCCTACAAAACTGGTGGAGATCAACTCAAGCAGATCACTGTGCTCAAAACCCCTCAGCCATGCAGGCTCTGCCAGGGTGTCATCGCTCCTGCTTTGGGACCCTTTTCCCCATGTCCAAACTGAGTCTTCCTCATTTGAATTTAAGCTCATCCAATAGGACCCTGTCTCTGTAAGTGCCTGTAGAGGTCACTTCTGCAAGAAACCATTTCTACACTTGTCTACATTATTCAGCAGTGATGTTTTGTGCTGGGAAACTGAACTGATTGTAGGTGAGCACGGAATACTTGATGAGGATCAAAAGCCCAGCAACTGAGGGGTTTTGTGAGGACCAGTGAGGTTTATTCCCAAGCAAGGCAGCCTTTCTCCTTTCAGAAGTGTAAAACAGTGACTTTGCCAGCATCTGGCTCATGCAGACCAGGTTTTACCCTTGGCTGTTAATACTAGCAGGCAGTGCTCTGGAAAAAGCTGTCCTCACTAGCCACCAAGTGCTCAATAAATGTATGCCCCCATTTCTTCTGCAGGGCTATCCACCAAAAATGTGTACCGTTTAACACTGTCAGTCACTTGGATGCTGGCCCATACAAACAGATAACCCTCCTGCTACCAGGGTAACACCATCCGTGTGTGGGTCAAAGTCTTGAAGAACTTTTTTTTATTTTTTTAAGGAACAGGAGAAAGCAATGTGACATTCAAATAAAACTATGGGGGGAAAATTTTCAGACAGACAAAGTGTAAGTGATTGCACAAGTTAGGAATTTTTGCTGGGGTTCAACAGCCTTGCCAGCGATGGTGAGGACCTTCTGAGGGCCAAGATCAGCTGAGGTGCTGACTGCACGTGCAAGGCCAGATTTTTCAGTGGGTATAAAGGGAACCTGTTTCTTTTGAGTACAGTTGAGTGATACCAAATCAAACCACTTTCATGCCAAACCCAAGTCACACTGCTCCAGTGGTTTAACAGTGGTTTAAAGGAAGATTCAACCTAAAAGGTGCTCTTTGGTGGGCTCCTGCTCTGCCCACTCCCACTGCAGCTCTGTTTATAAAAGCTGAGTCCACAGTGTCAGGATCAACATGTCTACATCTCACTTTCCTCATCAAAGCACAAAGACATGCTGGTAGAATGGGATTGCTGAATTGCAGCATCATTTACCCGTATGTACCTGACAGCTCACAAAGTAACGTTTCAGGCTACGCTTCCATGTCCATACCAATCTCATTTTTCTCTTACTCTGAGCGGTATAATCTGCATTTACTTCCATCTGCCTACTTACCCCAGAAGAGGATCTGGTAGGAGACCTTCTGCTTCTCCCTAAGGTGGAAGATGGATTCAAGACATTTGGGAATCCTTTTAATTCTTGTACAGATTCCTTAGGCATTCAAACTTTACTATTTGCTGAGCTTGATTTAGCTGCAAAGGCATAGATGTCCAGGCTGTCTGGGATACATGGTGGTATCTGAGATACCTCCTGGGGCTGGCAGTACGGCCTTGGACCTTTGGAAGCAGGTGGCTGAGTGGGTTACCTGTGGTCAGGCAACTGAATTCACCCTGTTTGTTTATTTCATAAACTCACGTTGGATGCTGGTTCTTGATTCCAGCTCATTTTGCACTAATTGAGATGTACGATAAGTTTATAGAGTTGGGAGCAGGAGAGAAGAAGTTTAGGTGGTATCTGAACACAAGCTTCCCAAGGCAGGACTGCAATTCTCTGGTGGGATCTCCCTGAGCATGGGCTGGAACAGGAGCGAACATGGATTGAAGCTGTGCTTTAGTCTGTTGAGATGGTGGCTGCTCTGGCAAGTCACAATAGTGGAAACCAGTCAAAGTTGTGTATCCAAAACTAATGCATGTATGAATGTGCCTTAAGTCGGTAGATGGGGATTTTATGAACTGTTTCTTTAGGGGTCCAAAGTCTGTCTTAAATGAAATATAAGTGTCTAAGTCCTTTCATGAGCCTGGGCCCCTCTGGTCCTTTTCTGCTTCTGTAATCTGAGGATCAGCACACTTGCTTGCCTTAGAGGATGTGGTAAAGATAAATATATTAAAGACAGTGGGGTGCTTGATATTGTAATGATTGAGGCCAGATATCTGTAGCAGAAGCAGAAGTAAAAAGAAATAAGATAATAATTGACGAGGAACCTTGCCAGCGTATGTCTTGGCAGCCAGCTCTGCAGCAACCTATCATTTAAGATGGCGGGGTTCCCCTCACCTTCTAAAATCTAGTGGCACTGGGGGATTTGTGAATGTGAAACAAGCTCTCTCCAGTTCTCCGACTCTTTTATATTTCCTCATGCTGCTCTTGAGTCGTTCTTAGGCATGCTTCCCGATGGCTTGGAAATCTCCGGGCACGCATTGAAGCTTCTATATTTGCTCTCAGTCTCTGCCAAGATTAGCATTACCACTCTATGGAAAAATATCCGTCAACCGGATATAAAAGAATGGTGCGAGGAAGTAGAGCTATGTCAAGGCAGCACAAATATAGCTTATACGTTGTAGGGGGAAGCTGGCATATTTTATTTTTCCATCTGGCACTCTATTTTTTTCAGATTATTGTAGCTACAGCATAATCCTCAGGATCCTTCTAAGGCTCCTGATTTTGGTTCAAATTATTTCCACAGGCTGCTTGTAATAGGGATGGGCCAACTTCAGAAAGGTCCGCAGTCTGTGTTCACTCCAGATAAACATTGAGGGGTTCAGATACTTATCTTCTCCATCTGATCCAAGCTCCTAGGACTATAGCCTGAGTAGGTAGGGAAGGTTATTTTGCTCATGCTGACATAAGGCCCGACCCTGTGGAGTGCTGAGCACTGGAGCAACTCTGTGCATTGGATGGAGCTGAAGGAACAGAGAACATTTTAGCAAATGCCTTTAATCCGTCTTACATCAAGCTGTCTTTCTACCTGCTTACCGATAAGGGAGCGTAAACGAGTGCAACTTGCATTCCAAGCTGGAAAAAGGTTTTAAGGGTTTAAGAAAGAGTTAGTTAAAGCAGGAGATTAAAACATGTTTCTGCGCTCTGGCCCCTCCAAAAGCAACTTCGATTCCCTTAGAGCCAGAAGGACGAGTCAGCAGTGACACGTAAAAGTTACTGTGACAGATACGAGGTTAGGCGGTCTGAGTCTACCTGCAAACCATGTTGGTGTGACACACATATCCAGCAGGCAAAGATGTTAACTCATCTAACCAGGTCAGGCTCTCCCAAAGCTCACTGGGACTATAGGTTCATTGCTGGGTGACTTTGCAGTGGGTCAGCCCCACTGCAATCACTGTCTTCGCTTGGTGCTTCCCACTGTAAATGCAAAGGAGCTCACCAGCCCAGCATAACCTTGTTTAGATTTTCCTCTTAACATGGCCCTTATTCTCACCCAAAATGGCCCGGTAATTAAATACATGTGGTTTCTGGTGCTCTGGCCTTTTAACTTTGATAACTGATTCCTGCTGTGGTTCATGGAGAGGCGGATGCTACCGGGGGGGGACTACAGATAGGAGATTCAGATTTCAGGTGGAAAAAATTGTCCCCATCTCTGCTGACAATACAGGCAGCCTTGTGTAAGTAAATCTCTGGCCGAGGGACCTTGATCCATCCTATTATTCCCAAACCCTTCTTGACTACATGGAAACCATGTGCAACAGGAGACTTCTCTGAGCCTCTTGTAGAAGGATTTGTTTCTATTTCTGCAGTCATCTGAAGAAAAGGATTAATAGAGGAAAGACTTAAGACTTATTTTCTCCACCACCCTCAATCTCATTGCCTTCCTTCTGCAACAATAGGAGCAATGAGTCTCATGTTTGAAGGTTTTCCTTTGTTTTTCCCTGACCTCATGTCCCAAGTTAAAAATCCACTCTCTTTGAAAGTTTGCTGGGGATTTCTTCATCCAGTTTTTGAATGGGTGCAGTCCCCAGTTGAAGCTGTCACTGAATCACCTCCAAGAATTTGTTTTACACTGAGATTTGATGAAGGATTTGGATTAAGCCAAACAGTAAACACTGATGAGGTTTAGCACTGCTGTCACTGCCTAAGAACTGGCCATTTTGGAAAAGTGAGGGCATTATTATGGCACTGGTAGGATGTGATTGGGATTCCTCAGTGCTTGGTGCTGTACAAACACACTGAACAAGCTGTAGAGCACTCACAGCACTGATCTAAGGCAGAGAAACTTAAGTTAAAATTCAGGTGAACAAGTGTGGTTGCTCACTTCTTGGGAACCTTTTGTGGTCTTGCTGCTTCTCGCAAAGTGACAGCAAAATTGGCTGCAAGCCTTAGAGCTGCTTGTGTATCTGTGTGCTATAGTCCCTTTGCCCCTTCTGTATGCAAACCCACTTTAAATTAGTATAACCAAAGGAAGGAAAAAGGAAGCAAAAAGTACGAGAAGGGAAACAGACTACCAAACCCCACACTGTTTCTTAGACACAGAGGTTCTGGAGGTTCCTGCTGTCCTGAGGAGCATGTCTTCCATAAGGACAAACAATCCATGGTAATACACCAGATAAGCCAGAAATGGCCTGTGAGATTATATGCTTGAAATCTGAATGAACACAGGCTTGGTTCCCCTGGTAACTTCATGAAAAGCACAGCAAGGAGGTGAACTGAGGATCTGGGAGAAGAAGCAGCATCTAGGTAGACTTGCTGTTTCATCCTCCCTGGAAGAGGGGAATGAGTAGTCCCATACGCTGAGCCAGTGGTCTGAGCCAATCCATCTAATCATGAGCACTGACCCAGGGCTGCTGTACAGAAGCACTCTCCTGAAAACCTGGCCCGGCTACTAAGTAAGCTATTTTCTTTCTTTCTGGGAGAATCTTAATGGGCAAAGATGTTCCAGATGGCAGGCAGCCACCTGCCACCAGGATTAACAGTCAACACAGAACGCAAAGCCTTGGGAAGAGCGCTCTGTGATTGTTCCTGCACGCAGGGAAGCAAACCGACTCAGAGCAGGGTTCGGTGTAGCTAAATCTTCACCTTATTACCTTCCTGGGAATTGGGATAGTATTACCCAGAATCCTCCTTGCTGCAACTCTGCCTTGAAAAACAATCTGTTTTGGAGCTCAATGTACCCTAAAGTGACTGTATTATTAGGATTTAACTTTGAACTGCACATTTGGAATCCATTATTCAATCATTAATTTCCTCTGGTTTTCCCCCAGCTTTAATGCCTCATGCTGGATCCCTGGGCTCTGTGGTCCAAGCAACACTTTAGTACAACAGTTTGTACTTCAGCAAATGCTGTGCTCCATCATTCTTTCCTACTACAGAAGCCTGTGTTTGTTTTAACCACCGATCCAATGGTGTGCCCTGGCTTGAAAGTGCAAGAACAAGACACCTACCCCAGGCTGGCCTCTGCTTCTGACTCTGCGTGGACAAAAGCCCCATGCAGGTCTGAAAGAGATACTACCAGAAGAGGACAGAGGGGTGCTGCAGCCCTGAAAATGTTTGTCCTCTTCAGAAAAAGGGTGGATTTACTTCTAGTGTTTCACGATCACCCATCAGTGTGGAACCCAGCCTGGGGTCTGGGAGTCAAGTTGTGTTCACACAGGCTGTGCTGACCATCAAGATAATGTGCTCAGAGTTTGATCTCTCGTTTGGTTTGGAGACCTGAGAATCTTCTAACTGGATAAACTCCAAAACTTTAAGGAAAATAAAAAAGTGCTTTCTCCGTAAAGTAAGAAGTTGGAAGCTACCGTTATCGAGGGAACAGTATTGTATAAGAAAGTGACATTTTAACATAGTAGGTTTAAGAACAGAACTCTTTCTCCAGGGCTAGGTTAGGCAACCGATCCAAACATGGTATCACCCGGTATTCCAGGAGTGGTTACACTAAAGACAGTAAGCTGGAACATCAGCTAGTGCACATTGGTGTAGACTCATGAAAGCCATCATTACAGTGTTGTACAAAATCTGAAAATAGATAGGGGTTCTAGCCATTTATACCCACAGAGTGCCTGGCACAGTAAGGACGCCTTGTGGGTTATGTGTGCTCAGCATAGGTTCAGATAGCAAAATTTGGCCCTAAGAAGAGGTAGCAGAGAAATATGAACTCCTAATGGCCCTGTTTATAGAGATATAATGCTGCACAAATGCTATTCTTAAAGGAGATGGCATGTGAAAAAGAGGGAAGGCCTATGAACGGTAACTCAGTTCTGGAAGCCAACTGAATGGGATTCTCTGGAAAGCACACTTCATCCAACAAATCCACATCAATAGCATGGTGGATTTGAAGACAGAATACAGAGGCTAAATTGCTTCCCAGGTGAAACAAAGAGAAGAGGAGAGGGATGTAGAGAAAATATAACCATCTCTATATAGCTATTAAACCAGAATTGCAGACCATAGACAAAGTACTGTAGGAACTTCAGTTAAATTTCATCGATATGAACCACTTTCCCCATTTTAAATTTCCAAAGATTTTGACATGGCCTTGGAAGTTTAACTGGGATGCAAATCTTAACTCGGTCTGAACTTAGTGAGGCACTGACTGCCTATGCATTTTGAAGAACAAAAAGCAAATGCATCATAGTTTTATGGTCAAAATGGGAGGGTGGGATGCAGGTGACTTCAGTTGTCTTCTTGGCTCTACAGAGTTGCTGCAAAGCCTTCGACTGGTTCTTTTCTCTTGCAGAACCTCTGAGAAAGAAGAATAGTAGGTCTTCTTTCACTTCAGTGATGCAAGAGGATGGCAAAGGATTAGTTAATTTTTCTCCTCTTTGTTAGGATATTTGGACTGCAAAACCTTGGGGATTTTCTGGTCAGTGGGATGAACGGGGAGAAGTCCTATGGAATTATGGGTCCTTGGGCTGTGTGGTGACCACTTGGAGAGGTAGGCTGGAAGTCTGAAAGGGAAGACACCGAAGCTAAGAAAGTTTTCCATTTCCAAGGTCATGCAAGAGGATCTGCAAAACCTCTTTCAGGACCTGCCCTCTCCCAGAGTATTTGCCACATGTATAATAACTGCCTTACTTAGAGTGTATGGGCGATGCAGCAACGATTACCTACACACAGTATTCCATCATTACATGATGAAACAACTCTCCAGGAAAAGTTCAAATTATCAGAAGTAGAAGCCTTGTTTTGCTGCTCAGTCAAATGGCGTGGCTGTAACGCAACAGAATGCCAAAGTTTTAGGGCCACTGGAAATTAAGCTTCAAATGCATGGAGAAAGTACATCTGAGAGGTCATGAAATAAAGGTTTGATATACTACTGTCAGTAGGTAAATAGTACAGATGAATCTAAATCATAGTTAGATTAAAAAGACTGAGCATAAAAAATATTTTCATTTGAGCTTTACAATGCAATTAAGAACAGTTTAAGCTTTCAATTCTAGTGGCTCTCACTCAGGTTTGTGGTTAACCAAATGCTGAAGATATATTCCTATTAACTTCTACTGGGAATGCCATCTCTGTTTAGATGTAGAATTATACCTTCCTCTAAACAGCCCCCTTATCTTACAATCTGCAAATTGCAGGGTCTCCCACAGAAGGAAATCTTTTATTAAGCATTTTATTTTTCTTTGCTGCAGGCAGGCAGACTAAATAAACTCCAGCTTAGACTTTGCACAGTGTCTCTACGTTGGCCATATCCAAGAAACACAGACAATGCTGGTTTGCAAGAATGAAAGAATTTTAATAAAAACAAGCCATTCAGAACCCTTGTCAACTCCTTCTGCTGGATTGTTATAAAGAATTTATTTCATTACTATAAGTGCTGTTGACTTAGTGTTAGTTTCAGCACTTGAATTCTTGGATAGCCTGAATAAAATTATGTTTTCCAAGATAAATATATTATGCAAAGTATGACCTTCATTCTTTCGCTGATATGTCTGCTGACTCCAACTGCTTCTTCCTTCAGAGGGGCTTTCTTCGCTCTGATGGCGAGAAGCTTTATTTTGGTTTTACTTGATTAAAGCACTGCAAACAAGGAAGACCATGTGAAAAATAAAAATAGAAAAGCTGGAGCCCATTTCTGTTGAAGTCAGAGATGGTGAAATGTCAGCTCTGATGGAGTGGAAGTGGGGAACTGCTTCCATGCATGTGAATGGACATTCATGTCTCCAAACGACAAAGGCTTTCCCCTTCCACGGGGAAGTTTGTTGCACAGCAATCAGGCTCCACTGTGTTAATCCCCTCAAATCGGAGCAGTTATGGCCTACCAGGGGGGTGACAATTTCAAGGAGATTATCCTTTCTGCTGAATTAGCAGAGGACAAGGGCAAGAGAAGAGGGGGACTGCCAGTTCCGCATGCAGGGAAATGAAAGAATCTGGCCTTTTGATTCTGCCCGTGGTGGGACCAAGGATAACTTCGTGTTGGGTTTTTTCACATGCCTGGAACTGCCTTTCACAACTGGAGTCACTGAATATGCATAACACCGGGCACCACAGTACTACAGAGTTCTTCTCCATGTGGTATCATATAAGGCCAGAACATGACAGCTATTGTCTTACCGCTTTTCCAGGGACAAAACTATGCCTTGCATCACAGAATATTCCTGGATTTTTTTTAGGAAACAATACCCTTGCCTGATATAAACCATCCCCTATTCCTGATTAGTTTGCAGTTTCTTTCATCACAGCAACCCAGCCGTCTTCTGCTTAGTACTAAGAACTGCTCGGCAATCTGGTGGCAGCTTCTGTCATCATACCCAGCCTGCTGCACGTTCAGGCAAACTCCAAGAGGTTCGATTTCTCCTAATGAGACTAAGGCTCAATTACCCCTTAACTTGATATTGTTGTTAAATAAAAGAAGATGGCAAGGAGATGGCGGAAAAGAAGGGAAGAATTAGGAGTGCTTCTCAGTATGCCATGCTTAAAAGGAGGAACTTGAGCCCCACAATTTCTTAGTTTCCAAGAGTGACCACTTTTGATCCTATTTGTTAAGGTCGAGCAACTGAGAGATGTGACTTCAGATGACTTGTCCAAATCCCAATCCAGACAACATGCCCAAATGTGAGGAGGTCCGGGACTGGGACACAACCCATTGGAGCATGACAGTATTTCCTCCTACTTGTCTTCATGTCCCTGGTCCTCTGTGACTCACTGCTTCCACCTGCCCACTACCAGCCATCAAATGGCTCTTTCTCATCAGTACTTGTTCTTTCAAAATGACCATTCTCTGTTTACCAGAAAACAGAGCCTGTTCTCTGGATTTTCGTCTCTCACCATCGGTTTTGCTTCTGGAACCTCAGCTTCTAGAGCCAGCGCACAGTTTAAGGAAGGAATAGTCAAGTTAGCCTCACTGAGGCCTCCTTTCCCTGATTTTAATTTCTAGACAGAAATTCAAATGAATGGTGCCTCCTTTGGGTTTTTCCCATGAAGAGAAAGATGAATAGAACTTTTCAGAGGTGATTGTTGCTTAGTCCTGTGTGTTAGCTCTACTTGTTTCCTGCCTATAGTGTTTTCCATGCCATAGTTTCTGAACTTACAGTATATCTGCGGAATGTAAGGGTTGCATTACTTGGTTCTAAAATGCAGCTGCCTCTAAGCTGGAAGGTTCACAACCATAACCAAACATCAGTTTAGCGCAGGAAGAGAAGAGGATGATTGTATCCAACAGAAGAACTGTGTCCAGTTAAAATTACGGTAAAAATAAGTGTGGGTAGGCAGAACATGAATCAGAATTTGGCCTGGAAACCAGTTACACCTACTTTTACTTAAGGAAAGGGAGAGCTTGGAGAACTAGGATAACTGGGAGTGGCCACTGGGATTTTGGTTTATGTATTACCAAAAGAAAGACCCTCAAATTAATTCTGGCAAACAAATTTAGTACAAGCAGAGAAGTTTGTATTGCATCACTTATATCACTTTCTGGAAAACTTAATTTGTGCATAGAGGTTTCCCACCCTTCCCACCCATTCAATACTCCTTTTCTTAATTCCTCTGAAATAAGAGGACTAGATGATCACTGTGGCAGTCATTATTTGAGGTAAAATATTTCAAGGGCTGAGTTAGTCTCATCATAGCTTGGAAGACCTTCCATCTCTTTGGAATCCTCACCGACTTGGTACTGCTCTCTTAGGTTATATGCACCTACTGTATGCGACTCCCTCTTCACAACAGGATGTCAAAAGAGCAAAACATGGGCCACAAAGACAGTTCCCATGTTGTAACAGTGAACAGCAACATAACTGGCTCTGAAAAAGCAGGCAAAGTTAGATGCCTGAGTAGAACGACCTGTTTCTCCATCCCACAAGCAGTGCTAATGACCTCCAGTACAGGATAATGATGAAGTACTTTGCTGTTTTCTCATGCTCCGAAGTCTGACAGATCATTGTCATTAGTGCCAGCCCAAAACTAGCACTAGGGACAGTTATTTCCCATGAATGATGCAGGTCTGGATAGCATGCTTTTAAAGAAACCATGCAGTGGGTCACCCATCGCCTTCTGTCAGAATATATTCTATTGCCCAGTAGTGTTTAAATATTTTCTTATCTTTCCATTACAAACTTTAATCCTTCTGATCCTGGGTTTAACCTCCCTGGACCACGCTAAGAAATTCCATCTTGAGAGAATTTTAAAACTTATATATGACTATTGCTTTGACACATCCAGGGCTCACTCCTGTCTGGGCAATTATTCCTTCCTCTGCAGATCCTGATGCATTATTTGAGATGAGTGAATTGTGCAGAAGCAGATGTCTCAAGCAGCCAGGCTGTGCCCAAAGCTCTTTGCCAATGTGTTCATTCTGAGGGAGTTTTCTGAGAGAGTGATATGCAGGGCTGACCAGGATATTCAGAAACGATCAACAGCTTTTAGATGCTTTCACTTACAAATTCCCAGTTCCCTTCAGTTTAAAAGGTTCATCTCAAAAACACATGAAAACTTCGGGCCTTTTCTACACAGTTTGGTTCTCCAAAATTACATCTACATCACCAGAAAATTTTGAAAATATTGACTGAGACTGATGCAAAGTAGCCAACAATAACAACAACAAAAAAAAAGTGAAAAACTTAATCTTAGCAGATCAGGCCGACTTTATAGCAGATCTCTGCCTGTTACAAAGGAGCCTTGTGCCGGCTGGAATTATTATTATGTGGATGAGATGTAAAATCAAAACTGTATCCACTTGTCATTTCAGTCTTATGGCACTTAGATTTCCTCATGAGAGCAACAAACAAATGCTGTTATGAACCGTAGTTTTCTAACACTGAGTCCTCAGCTATTTTCACACCTTTGCTCCACTAAATACTTTTCAATTTCCAAAGGAATTTGCCCAAGTCTCCACTAAAAAGAACAAAAGAGAATGTAAAATAAGTTTGTTGTTCACCCCTATTGCAATAAAGTCCTGCCATTGACACATGAAGCATGCCATGAATATGTACCAGTAGCCAAATGGACTTGTCTCCACTGTGAGGAAGGTGGGGATGGAGACCATTCTGCGTTCAGACATGAGATGAAACAGGTAAAGACCATTTATGGAGTTTTTATTACTACTTCTCTTCACACGTTGCAGTTTGATCTGCTCTAGCACAATAGCAGAGATGTCTGGATTAGGACTTACATTTAGAGCTCTTAAAGCCACCAAAGAAGATGCTGGAGAGAATCCCAGGTCCATTGGTTAGCTCTGCCAAAGGGACCAAAGGTCTGGCAATGACATTAACATCTTGGTATGTGAGCTGTATTCATGAGTCTTTGGTTTCATGGTTCCCACTAAGTCTTAAGAGTTCTCAGAGACTCACTGGAATCAGGGATGAAAAAGACCTATTACACTAGGTCATTTGGTCCATCCGCTGACCCTAGACACTGCAGGATTTTCCATACTGTGTAGTCCCAAGGGCTTTGTCCTGTCCACTTTGAAATGACTCAAGTCAAGGGGCTTCCACCCTTCCACCACTCCCACTGGGAGACCATTCCACAGCTCAACGCATATTCACTTACAAACATTTTCCTGAGAGCACATCCAAATTTTTCTTCACTTCATTTAATCTCATGACCCTCCTCCTGAAAATCCCTCTGCTCTCTCCTCCATTGGTATGAACGTTGAATGTGTCTATGTATGTGTGAATGTCTATATATGGTTTCATCACATCCCTCAGCAGCAGCAGCCATGGGGCAGCCAAAGCGTGCAGAGGGAGTGCCTTTCCTACAAGATGCCTTTGCAGCTTCTAGCGAGAGCTGGCCACAGTTACTGAACACCGTGGCTTCCAGGAAGAAGGGCTTCTTGGAACTGGTGTTCATGTGAGTGGTATGGTCTCCAAAAGAGATCATACAAAAAGGACCCCAGTCCTATTCACCTCTGTCCTGCAAAGCCCTATGGACAGAAAGGGCATAAAACCCAGGACATAGAGGGAACTACGTAGCAGTGATGACACCATGTTGGCTTTGAGCAATCTGAATTTTACCTTTAACTATCCTACATGCTCCCAGCATGGCTTTAGCAGCCTCCATTTCTTCCTGTGCTTAGTTTCCTTGTGGCAAAAAGATGGTAATGGTAATTAATTGCTTCGGCACCTCTTTTCACTCTGCAGGAAAGGGAATGCTGCTGTCTGGATAAGCTGGGACAAAGGAGCACCTTACCTCAAACACATACCAATCATACTGTTCCCAGTGGGTTGTCAGGAGAGCATTACTTTCCTTTGCAGGGCTGTGAGAGGGAGAGTCTATTGAAAAATGTTATCAGTGGAAATATTCAGAGCCATCAGAGGTATGTGTACACCTAATTTCAAAGTATTTCCTTGGGAGCTCAGGAAGCAAATTCCTTTGGCATCTTTGAGAACAATCTTAGCTTCAGCATGCAAAATTGTTCTCCAAGAAAGACTCGGGACATAAAGTGAGGACTTTCAGGCTGGGGCAGGGGAGTGTGGAATAGCTTGACACGGTTGTTTTCTTTTCAAACAAAAGTCATCTCCTGCAGTTTTCGGATAACAATGCAGAGTCCTGGGGTGCTAGGGGACTGCATGGAGCCCTGGCCTGTGTGTTTGCTAGCTGTGCATGTGAGTGGGCTGAAACAAAAATATACAAGTGCTCAGGAGGAGTAAACTATAAACAATGCTTAACAAAACACTCCAAACAGAGCCATCCCCATGCTTTCCCCAGGCCAGGCCACTGCAGGGAGCTGGATGAGAGGGAACCTGCTGCGACACAGACCGGAGAAGGCAGGAGTGACACTGGTTAGCAGGGAGAAGGAACTTGAGGAATGGGCAAAATCTGTGACTGATGCATCCATCGAAAGAGAATGTCATTCTCTGGCCAAGTTCACTGCCAGGGCTGGCTGCACAGCTTTGAACAAAATATATCCCTCTTGGAGAAGGAGGATTTTATTTTTTTTTAATGGAATTTTTCCCCCTGGCTTTTTGACCTAACGAGTTCCCCACAGCTGAAGTATCTCTCGCATTGCTCTGGTTGCTGACTGTGTCCTACCTGTGCCACATTTTACCTTGCAAGCTGCTGATATTTTGGAGCCAGGGTTGTACATGCATTATGGAGGAGCATCCAGGGGTCTAGCATGTGAGAGTTGCACCCTGGACATCATATGGGTATAGTTTCTGGCTTGTTAGCTGACCATGAAGGACTGACTTTGTCTTCCTCTTTGATCAGGATCAAAGACAACTTTTGCCTCCCTGTCTCCCGAAGCTCCTTTTCCTCAATAGCTCTCCTTGTTTCTGAGATTTTTCCTCCCATGCTGTACCATCCCCTTGCCTGTAGCTCAGCCACTGCTACACCCGTGGAAGTTTCCTTTTTATATGCTGTCCTTCTTCAGTCTGGGATCTCTTGCTCTGCTTTCTTTCCCCATCAACATCGAGCTCACACACTGAAGCATCTTATTAGAGGAAAGAGGTGACTGAGCTGGGGAGGGACATAAGGGAGCAGAGTTTGAAATACTGACCCTCGTGGTCTCCACCAGAGCACAGAAAGACAGACAGGTATCAATATGAAGGGATACAGTAAAATTTTCCAGACTTTGTTCCTCTAGACAGCTTGTCGAAAAAAAAAAAAAAAGTTACTCTTTAAAATACCCTCAAAATACAGGAGCTATCCAGATTACCTAGAGATATATCAGCACCCTAACCTGCAACGTTCTTATTTTCTAAGTATGCAGTCCTTCAAGGTACCAAGAATGTATCCTTGCTACCTAGAAGAACCACAGAGTCATCCAGTCTGTCTCCTTGCTCATTCAGGCCTCTGCCATGCATTTCTGCTATCCTATGTAGGTCTAAATATCCCCAGCTAAGGGGCTCTCACCTCTTCTGTATGAGATGGTTATTCCATAGGTTAACATTTCTTATTTCCAGGAAGATTTTCTCGATGTTCAGCCTCAGTTTTCAGGCTCACTCCCAAGTCCTTTCCCTTCATACTTATTCAATTATTGTACTTGAGTCAGAGGTTACATTTCCAGAATGGTAATTACCAGGAGTGCAGGTCTTTTGATTGTTTGAAGGTCTGGCACAACCTTCACTTTTTCCAGGTCTTCTGCTCTCAACCTGTATCTGCACAGTGGTAGATATAATTTGCTTACTTGTAACTATAATATTCCCAGATTCATATCACCCGGCACTGGCCAGTTTGCTTCTTATCCAACTTTGCACGTATTTCTCTACTTCTTTTCTACAAAGAACTATTTTTACAGGTTGATTCCGAGTTATTCAAACATATTTTCCTTTCTGTTTTTCCTTTTTGTTTTTGTTTGCCTCTTTTCTTGCTGATGGAAGGTTATAAAAAGGATGTGGTATTTCAGCTATCTGAGTCACTTGTGCCCTGTCCCTCCTTTTCTCCTGATACATTGGTAAAAGCACATTTTTATGCTGCTTATCTACTAATTCAGACTGCTTTTTGGCTGCCCTTATCTTTTCCCTCAAAGCCTCAGCTTCCTCTGAGTGTTCTTATTTGGTTGCTTCTCACTTACACTGCTTCCCACCTTCTTTTGCCTCCCTGACCTACAGTGTTCTGGTATTGCCTTTTGGTACCCTGTCAGCTATTTCAGCCTCAGGAAAATTGCCGTCTGTGCCCTCTTACAAACGGATTTTCCTGTTCCTTTACCACATCACTCCTCATCACCATATCCCTGCCTAGCACTTCACTTGCTAGATTTCCTCCCATGCCAAACTGCTTTATTTCAGTTGATTATTGCTATATTCTGTGAACCTATTTTGTTGACATCCTGCCAAGTTGCTTGATATTTCATTTTTTTTTACCATGTCTTTTTTATTATACACTGCTTTGCTTCTTTCTTTTTCCTTCTCTTGCTCCGTTTTTACAATGCCATGTATCATGTTCTTCTAACTGGATGTCTTCCAAACTATAGAAATTAAACCATAAATGTTCCATAGACTGATTTTCCGTCGTTTGATCCCCAAGGAGATTAGTACAGAGAGGGGAAGTTTGGTCAGTTTTCCCAAGGTTCTTCTAGACTTTTTCCACCAAATACTGATGGAAGCTGTTCGGTGATGGTTACTCCTGCCTACTACTGCGGCAGCGAAAAGCCAGACATGAAGAGGAGTTGTCTATCCCTGCAGAAACCCAGAGAAATAGATCTTTCTCTCCCTGAAGAGATTAATACCAAGATGCTTTTAAGATAGAATTTGTCAAAGTTATTAATGGGATTATACAATGTTGGTTGCAACAGTGCAGAAATAAGCACCATTATCAGTGGCATTATCATAATACTGCTAGTTAAGAAGCATGGAAGAAAATCCAGGAAGAGTTTTGGGGTTTTTTTCTTCTTTTTTTTTCTTTTTTTTTTCCCTTTTTTTTCCTTTAGGAGATCACTAAAAAGGAAAGGAAAGGAAAAGAAAGACACTGAGCAGGAGTGGGGTCAAGATAAGGAAGCTAAGAGGGTAGACATGGCACAGGAGAGGATGAAGGAGTGAAGGCAGCCCAGCAAGAACATCAGTGCAAACCACTGAGGTTGCTCCTGCCAGTGCCCAGGTTTCCTCTGCCCTCCCCTGAAGTCTCCTCTCTATCCTGTATTGGAGGGGGGGGGGGGGGGGGGTCCTGCTGTTTCTTTCCACTCCACAGTATGTTTGATTAGACCTTAATCCTGGACTTCTCCGGAGCTATGTTGCCAAAAATTTAGGAATAGTGGCTGTGGGATGGATAAAGGAGCCTATAGCTTGCACAGTACATTTGCATTTCTCAGTGATACTGGCTGAGCAAAGGAGTCCTGTTTCCTGTGGCTTTGGGGATGAAGAATACCATATTCATCTCTGGTCTGCTGCACCATATAAATGAGGACATCAGAGCTGAATGCTTCAGTCTTGGACTAAAGGCTGTGGTGGCACTGCAGAAACTGGATCTTCTCAATGTGCCACTTCCAGTTCTCTTGTTTCCAAAGAACTGATATCAAATTGAACAAGCTGCCCAGAGAGGTTGTGGAGGCTCCTCTGGAAACATTCAAACCCGCTTGGACATGACTCTGTGCAGCCTGCTCGAGGGGAACCTGCTTTATCAGGGGGTTGGACTAGGTGATCTCCAGTGCTCCCCTCCAACCCCAACCATGCTGTGGTTCTGTGAATCCAAATAATCCATACATTTCTACATCACATATACCACTATGGTTGAACATGCTTCCCTACACAACCTTCACACTGTAGGTCAAAGCTGAGATCTAAAAAGGTGATGTAGCATCAGCAGAGATGCAGCAGTGCCTGAGGCATGGAATCCTGCAGTTGCCATGGTCCACATAGGTGAAGTTCTCAGGCAGGAGGGGTCTAGCAGAGCATTTCTAACTACAGCCCACGTTGTCCATGCAGGTGCAAGGCTGGAGGTTTGTCTCATCTCATGTTTTAATCCGGCAACTGCCATATGAAGTGATCCCAAAGAATTGCCTGTTCTCACCATTATTCCCTGCTTCACTGGACCCTGTGGTTTGTTCCCCAAGTATGAACATGAGTACGAACATAGCTGCCTGTGAGAGGAACAGAGCGTGCATGCAGACACAATCAGGAATGTTCTCAAAATTACCACACTTCTCTGCTTGCTTCCTCTCGTGAGCTCTGGAGGAGACCTCAGAGAATTGCTTTTTGTTCATTCATTGAAGTCTAAAGAGGTTATGGCACACATAAAGAGCCCCCAGCATGTACACATGTACACCCAACACAACACTAACTGGTAATTGAAAAGAGGAAAGGTCAGCATTTTTTTTTTTTTCACAGAAAATTTTAGTGTCAAGGTAAAGCCTTGCACACAGAAATGTTTATGGTAGTTGCAGTTGCATAAAAAAAAAAGAACCTGTGGTTGCAGCAAAGGCCCCTGGCATGAACCGGTAAGTCTTCACCATGCAAGCAGAGAAACTAGTGTTTCCACAAGGACAGCTCAGGAGAAACAACCAGGATTGCACAACAGCCCACTGCAGGACTTTACCTCACAGTCACCCCGCCAGCAAATAGCTGTTCTTAATTGCTCCTATTGAACCCTGTCCAGCTTCAGTCTTTGTTGTCTTTATTTCCCTTAAAGTACTTGTATGTGGCTCACTATTAATTTGCTCCTTTTCCAAAATCAAAGGGTTATTTACAGCAGTGAAGAATTAATTTGGCAATAAATTTACGCCCCATTATGGATGCCTTTTACCTTTGCCTGGCAGAACAGCATGGCCTGTAAAAGACCAAGGGTCTACAGTCAAAACTAACAATAGAGGTTGGAGTGCAGCCTGGTGGCCATGGATTAGGGGACAGTAGCCCTGAAGCTAATTCCTATTTCTGCCACTTGTCTTGCTTTATGATTTTGGCTTGGTCACTTTGTCCTCCTATGCCTCAGAGGTGTGCCTTTTTAGCATGTAGATCCTTTAGGGTAGTGTTATCTCTTTAGTGTTCTGCCACAAAGGGACCTGACCTGTCAGTGGTTCTGCAGGAAGGAGTATAAACCCAAATAATTAAAGATATAAAAAAATAAAAATGGAAGGCTCCTCAGGGGTTACCTTGTTCATGCACCTTGCCCTGAGGTAGGAGCGACTTCTTCTGACCCGCACTGGCAGATAAGCATGGCTACCTGCCTCCTTCCTCAAATCCTCCAGTGAGAGACTTCACAGCTTCACCAGGCAGTGAATTACATTGCTGCTTCTCCTTCTTTTTAGAAAGTGTTTCCCTATGTCCAACCCAAGTTCACAGTAGCCCAACCCGTGACCTCCTGACCTGTCTCTAGTAGCAAGAACAATTTATTCCCTTCTTGGCCAAAACTCTACATCATTTTGAAGATGACCAAGCAATTTTATTCCACACAGTTAAGGGTAGTTGTAAGCATATGCAGAAATTGCCTGATGGTCTCATTTAACTCTCAGCGTAAGGCAAATATGACCTGCTTCCCAAACCGCCGGCACTGAGCTGTATTGTAGATACCCGGAGGCATCCTGTGGGACCTCCAGCTGCCACTGCAGAAAGGCATGTTGCTCTGCAAGTCTTAGCTCTGCCAGCTGTCAGTAAGCACCTCCTAGGCACTGGGGCACTTCCACTGTCTGCAACACTCGTTTGAAGGAAAATGTGTTCACGAGGTAAGGACTAATCATACTGTAATGGGAATATTTCTGCAAGAAGCTCCCATCCCATCCCAGTGGCAGGTGTAGAGCTGGGGTCCTACACAGGACAGGATGGGGAGACCATCCTTCCTCCATGCTTCCCCCACAAAAAATGGGGCCCGATCCTTTGCACCTCCAGCCTCTAGGGGCAATGCTGTTATGCACAGCCTGGCCGAAACAGCTCAGCAAAAGATCACGAAAGCAACAGCAGCTGGAAGCCAGCCATAATTTACAGCCAGAGCCGTTCCTAATGTTCGCTGTGTGTTGTGCTGTTACGCAGACAAGAAAATGTGGATTTATGTCTTCTCTGCAGAGAACAAGTGCAGTCATAGCATGCCTCCGCTTTCCCGCTGCTCAAATTACTGCTGTAACAAGAGTCCTTATTTATAAGCAATTCACAGTCCTATAGCTCAATTTTCAAGGTTTTTTTGCCTGGAGGGTGAACTCCTCTGTGGACTCTCCGGTGACGAATAAGGGGCATGTTTACAGTGCAGCCCTTCCTTCAAGGGTACTTTGCCTCCATCTGGCTGCCTATCTGCACAGTGTTTGATAAACTCATATAAGTTTTTGAGATCTTTTCCTCCTTAGCAAGTCAGATTGACTTGGCTAATAAGTAAGGGAGTAGACAGAAATAGGGATTACAGAGAAAGATTCTCTATGCAGGCATCCACCTGGTAAGATCTCTTAGCCTTGCACAGAGAAAGGTTTGTCCCCCCCAACATTTATGCTTCAATATCAACACAGGAGACAGAGAAATAGGCCTTTCCCATTGCCGACCACGCTTTAACCTTCCTCCTTTAACCTCCTTATCCTCCTCCTCCCATAGCTCCTTCCCTCATGATACAGGCATGGTGTGGTCAAATCCACCTCCAAAAATGACCTGTGAACACATCTGACCCCTCACTGAGCTACACTCATTCATTTTTAGGTTTTCTATATCTGATCTGTCATCTCTGATTAAAGGCAGGCAGATAAATTATCCTAAATCACAGATGGGGACCAGTGCAAGGCTGGCACCTGGACCTGCAAAGGATAACCAAGCCTGTGAACTCACACTTGTTATGTGCACCCAAGGTCAGCCAAGTCCTGATTCTTTCTGGAAACCTTCAATCACAAAATGGACATGTAAGCAGATCAGAACACGAGAGGCTCCAAATGACCAAAAGCAGTTGGTTCAAATGCTCTCTTCAGACATTTGTTTTGGTAAAGCAGTGATTTTTGTCACAGCGAAAATTTTCACCGACACATTAAACATTGATGGTTTTTTAAGTTTCAGTTGAAAAATTGTAGATGCAAAATGCTGACTTTTTTACTGTTACTGAAAGTTTTAGTTTTCTTCCCCCTAACATTTTTCTTTTGCCAAAAATGGGAAAGGTTTGTTTTTCTTTTTTTCACCAAAACCTCTCAAACACTTGAAGTTTTGACGTAAACTAAATATTTTGATGAAAACTAAGATTCTTTGCTTTTAATGACATTCATGGGATAAAAGACATGTCCCAACCAGCTCAACTGCTCTGTAAGAAAGCTTTATCTTATATCATCACTATTCTGATCAAAAGCATATTTCTAGAACGTGTCTACTTAACATGTGTAACATGCCAGTAACAACAAAGAGGAATCTCTCCATAAAAATGAATGATTCTACTTCCACTAGATTGTGAGTCAACAGGTTTGCATTTTTGATTTGCATTTAAAAAAATACTATTACTTCACCTATGCTCAGAAATGAAAAATGGTTTGGAGATTGGTCACGGAGAGAATAGCTAATCATTTAAAGCTGCTTCTCAAGGGATATGCCACTTTTTCCACAAGCTGTTGTCTTTACCTAAGGGTTCAACATCTTCCCAAAATACATGATAAACAAAGATACGGAAAAGTTGCAGTATCACCTAGGCTACGACAAGGTCATCCCATCTGGTGAAACATTTATGGTTATGATTTTTGTTATTAATCTACAGGCACAATGAGTGAAACATTTATGTATTTACTAATGGGCTAGTATATAAATAGATGGAACATGTCTAAATAGAGTAAATAAAAAAATAGAGGCACTTGGAATGATAGTACGGTGTCACAGCACTCTCCAGACTATCAAGCTGCAACAAGGTCTTTTACCACCTCATACCAGCATACTCTTCATACAGTCCCTCTGCTGCCTTCTCCTTGTCTCGTCTCATCTCAGGCATGTGTTCTCTTCCTCAGCTGCTCTCTCTTTATTGGCTCTCAACCACTTAACAGAACGAGCCACAGCTGCACCTTGTCTACATCGGCCAACCCACTGCCCCTGAAGCCAGCCCACAGTTGTGTATTATCAATGCTAATTAACCCAGCATCATCTCTTTACAGTATGGCTTGGCTAACTATCAGGTACTAAATCTTGAGGAGCTTTGCAAATGTAGTTCAGCACAATAGCTCACTTTGAAGACAGCAGAAGGTTGGAAAGGTAGAACCACTGAAGGAAGCATCATCTCTTTTCCTCCATGGTTCATCTCTGCATGGTGGAGAACTCATAAACACCCACAAAGCTGCTGCTCTTGAACACCTTTCTGCTAAACCCCCTACAACAGTCCTTATCTGCAGTCTAGGCAGCTGGTTTGGATGACCACTGGCTTTCATGCTGGGTGGGACAGCCTCACCTTTCCACTGTGCTGTCCTGTCGGCCACAGGCACTTCTTGCCTAGACCTGGGCACTGAAACCGTCAACTGGCTGGGCTTCCCACAGTCTCTTGCAATGCTACCCTGATTTCATGTTTCACTGTTAAGAGAGTCAGAGCATTAGAAGGCTCAGAGTGTCCACAGCAAGAAGCAATGTCCATCTCCAAATTTACAATGTCATTTGCTCATGTGCAAATCAGAAACCTTTGGCTCTTCAGACAGAAGACAACTTTCTTGGACCACAGTTAACGCTGAAAGTATATGCTAGGAGCAGCGAGCCAAACAACCTAGCTCACCAGTGTTGTGCATGTTGAGTTATTGTTTTCATCTGTGTAAACTGGAAATAAAACATGGCTTTCCAGCTCAAAGTTTGCAGGATGGGTCAGAATAACAACTGAAACAAATCCATTATTATTTTGGGTGTAGGATCGATGCTGCAATCCAGGGCAAAAACAATTAAGTGTTTTGCAATGGTATAAACCATTTGGTGAGGCAAAGTTGGAGAGACAGTTTGAAGCTGGAAACCTGTAATTTACCCATTCTATTGACAGGAGAAATGAGATCTGGAAAAGTGAGGTGTTGACTCAAGGGCTTACTCCAGGGCTTAACAGTGGCTAAGGCAGATGCAGACCCTGGGTCCTTGCTACTCACTGCACACCGTAAATGCAGATGTGCCTTCCTTCCAGCACAGGGCATTGGGTGCCTGCTCAGAATTAAAATATGTGTCTTTCTGTTCCTTCTTTCCCCTGTCATCCCCTCCCCAATCTGTTGCTCTGAAGTAGTCCTCCACTATTACCGTCAAATGTAACATCTCTGATAACATCAAAGTTAATGTCTTTGATAAAGGACTCAAACTCATCAAGCTTCTCAGAAGAGCTGTATTTGGGGGCACAGAAGAAAGGGAATAGAAATACAAGCATCTGGTGCGGCTGCTGTGGGGGATCGTATATGGGGAGAGATGCTTTTGGAAAGCAAGTGGTGATTTGTGGGGGGGCAGTAAGAAGAGAAGCCACTTTTTCTGGACATCTAATTCCAGACAGCAGCACCCTTAGGAAGAGTAAATCACTGGAAAACAATAGCACCTTGTATGTTAGGAATGTGAGCGGTGACGAGGAGAGAAAGCCTTGCCCTGTGCGGTAACCTCTTTTTTGCTGAGTGTTGCTAGATTTTGGACCTGTGGGCTACCTCCATCTGATTGCGAACCAGCCTTTTCTCCTGGACACATTCCTTCCTTACTGTCATCATGCTCCCAGTGCTGGAGTGACCACAGCCCAGCTCATGTATCGCTATAAATGCATGTCAGGGAGACATCCCTGACGCCTCTTCCTTTTCGCATCGCCGTCGGATTGGACTGGCAGGCACCACTGTGATGGGAAGAGTCTGAGCAGAGTAGTTTGTGGAGAGGCTATAGAAGTGACCTCACCAGTCAGCCCAGTCCCGGGGGCTGAATTCACAACAGCTCTTGAATTTGGGCCAAGCTGCAAAGGTGATGGTCTTTGACAGGAGAGCATCTAATCTCCCTCAGCTTTATTTCTCGCATCCACATAACTAGATCATGTTCATACCCTGCTCTGAAAGTGTTGGAGGCTGAATGTTAACATGAACTATCTCAAGCAGGAGCTGATGAATAATAAAAAGGAACATTTCCTCCTGTGTTTATCTGGATTGCTTTATTAGTTCAGCTAATTGGCTTTGCCTCTACGCAGGTCACTTTCAGCAGGAGATCCAGAGTGAAGACCAGAGCCGGATGAATGAAAAATACCATTTGTCCGTGTGAGCGCGGGAGCTTGAAAACTGAACTTTGTTTTTCCTCCAGTAAAAATTTCCAGCGAAATGTTTCAGGTTTCTCGTAAAATAACAGCTATGTCACACATCAAAAACTGTTTAAAAAAATAGTCTTTTGAATAAGGAATGTGGTGTTTCAACACATCCAAATTAAAAATTCTTACTGAAAACAAGGAAAAATATATATACTGAAAGATTCTAGGGGGGGTTGGGGGGGGGTTGGGGAGTGGGTTTCTTTTATTTTTCTCTTTTAAACATTATGAAGTTTTGCCCAAAAATGAAAGGAAAAAATTATTCTAGCATTTTCTCTTTGGTCAAAAGGTCATTTTTAAAGCAATTGTAAAGAAATCTCAACATTAAAAAAACATCAAATTGGCTTCAGTGAACATATATTTTAAAATATAATTCTACTATTAAACTTGAAGGCAGCCCAGTATTAATATTGGCAGTGATCCAAATACCAGGAATTAATCTGAAAATACATTAGTAAATGCTTTTAAATAATGAATATTTGGGAATATATGTTCAGTTATACAAACCTTAAAATATATTTATATTTGTATCTGAATATATGTGCCCTCTGTTAACGGCCAATTGAGAGACTGGAATTCATGAAATAAACTGTTCATCAGAAATGTGACCTAAACCCAGCCAAGATGTTAGGCAGATGCTTAACCTTAAGCAGACTGACATCCCTGCTATATGTGGGTAATTTGCAGTCTCCTGAGTGAACGCAAATTTTCTCAATCCAAAGCTGTCCCATGCTTTTCATGCCTGAAACAAGCTTGCAATGCATGATGCTACTGGCAGGCTCCTAATGAGCATCATCAGATTTAGGGAAAAAAAATCCTTATGTAATTGAAAGAACAGCAGAAAAGCAGATCACATCTCACCACTGAGATTCAGGTACCAGAATATCTAGGAATTGCCCCGAAGATCTAGCAGTGGGGAGGGCTCTGGGTTTTGTGGTACTTACTCATGAGATACCAAAAGCCTGTGGGAGTCAGCATGTCTGAAAGGCCAAGAACTAACTGTGCCAAGAGGAGGGATGAGTTGTGGGTTGGTCCTTCAAGGGCAGGGGGAGCTGCTGCATCTGCTGGGAGTGATGGTCTTGCTGCTTAGCCCTCAGTGATTGCCAGGTCATCTACTGCAAGCATGAGTGCCTCAGGGCAGGGAACTTAGACAGGAACATTCATCTGCCTCCCAGTTCTGCAAGCTGCCTGGATGCAGCGTTTCTGCTGAAGGGAGCTCAGAGATGCACAGGAGGTTATTTCGAGCAATTATTACAACCCCAGTCTTCTTTTGGGTTCTTTCCTTGGCAGGTACTGTTCATTAGTGTCAGAGGCAGGATGCTGGGATAGATGGGTATTTGATCTGATCCAATATAACCAGGCTTAAGCTCTTAAACTCACGTTCTTTTACCAATGGAAGTAGTACCAAAGCCTTATTTCCACTTCATAGTCTCACCAGCTGTCTCATTATTCTATTATTAATATATAAAATAAATAAATAATATAAAATATTAAAAAATATAGTTATTATCATTATCTCCTAGGATAATTAGAGCGCTCTTTTTCTGACTGAGCCTTTGGTGGGTCTCCCTGTTTGGAGAGGCAGCATGCAGAGGAGATGTGCTGCCTTGCAAAGATTTGGCAAGACACTGACCCTGCTCTTGAGAATCTGCAGCTTCAGGCTTGAACTGTTCATTTTAGTGTTACGGGTTTCTGTTATGTTTAGGGTTATGCCTACACATAAAGGTCAAACATGCCCTTCAGGATTTGAAAAATCGTAACCAAAATGAAAACACTTTTGCTGTTTGGAAACACCCTAGCACCAGTACTTTCCAATCCACCTCTGCAGTGAAAATCTGGCAGTGGTGGGGTTTTTCTTGCATACCTTTTTTTTTTTTTTTTCTTGTTTTTCCTCCAGGAAGGATTTTGCAAAAGAATCAGAATCTCCAAAGTGGAGGCACAGGGAATGATTTGAGCTCAGTCATAGTTTTGAGAGGAATTCAGACTTCTCCGTTTGCCCAGGTGGTTTCCAAAATGCTTTAGAGACTGGAGAAGAGAGACAGATGTTATCCATCTCTCTAAGGCAACCAGGACCTATGTGAACACAAAGCCTGCCCTAACACTATATACTTATTTAGAGAACAAAGCACCACAGAGCTCCACAACCTGCTGAAGGAGGAAGGAGAACTGCACTTGAGTGGAATTATGCTCCATGAGCAAAGGGAACATTTTCTTCGTTAATAGCAACTATTCCCTAAATCTGGGTTTAAGTAATTATTTTAGTTACAATGATTACTATTAACTATTATTTATTGCTACTAATAAATTATTACTATTGTATTGTGTTAAAATTATTAATTCAGTTAAAATGATTAAGTAACTATTTTAGTTACTATTAAACTGGGTTTAATAGTAACTATTCCCTAAAACACTGGGTTTAAGCACCTCTAATCCATAAATTTAAGGAACACCTTTCTAAAAGGAAAAAAAGGCTGGCATCTTTGATTCCTGTGCTTGTTCACCTCATGAGGGTACAGTAGAATGGCCAGCTGGATTCACCTGAGTTACAGACAGCACAGAGAGCTGCTGAGACTCTTGCTACACAGAAGGGCACAAAGACTCTGTGGTCCTGCGAAACCCCAGCCCATGGAGGCAGGTAGCATGCCCCAGCAGCGTGCTGTATCACTCTTGTGTATTGTGGGACCTCTTGGTGTACTCAATATTTCCAAGAAATAGTGCTTCTGGGTAGCAAAGATACACTATTGGCATCTTGAAGGCATGCATACTTAGAAAATAAGAACATTGCAGGTTGGGGTGCCGATGTATCTCTAGGCAATCTAGACAGTTCCTGCTTTTTGAAGATATTTGAAGAGGTAACCTGTATCCCTTCATATTGATACCTGTCTGTCTTTCTGTGCTCTAGTAAAGACCATGAAATAAAGAAAAATTTGGATGTGCTCGCAGGAGATTATTTGTAAATAAGTATGTGTTGAGCTGTAGAATGGTCTTCCAGTGAGAGAGATTGAAGAGTGGAAGCCCCTTGACTTGAGTAATTTCAAAGTGGACAGGACAAAGCCCTTGGGACTACACAGTATGGAAAATCCTGCAGTGTCTAGGGTGCAGTATCACTCCAGTGTATTGTGAGACCTCCTGGTGTACTCAATATTTCCAAGGAAAGCCTTCTGGCCTCGGGCTCCTGCTTGCTGCGCTTCTTCCTGCAGAACACAGAAATGTGCCACGCTTGTATCATCTGCCTGACCCAGCCTGGAGACGACAGCTCTTTTCCAGCATAAATTCATGTCCTCCTAAGGCAGTCTCTCATCTTAACCACCTTGGCTACAGCACCGATGCCCAGGGCACAGGCACACAGAGAGCTAATCACCACAGGGTCTGGGACCCCTCTGCCAGCAGGTGAGATGTTTCAGTTCCCACCAGAAACCACCAGTACCCTGAATCAGGAGCTCTGAATTTGTCCTAGTTGCCTTGATGCATGAAATCTTGCTGCAGACATGCCCCAACCTGCCTCTCTGCCTCCTACTGCTGCCTCGCCCAGAGTTGACCATGAGATCTGAAGCCATTCCCTGGCATCAGGAAGCTCTTGACCTCATGTTGCATCCCTGCTTTTCCTGGCAGACACACCAGGCTGGGATGTCCTCTCTGTCCTTTATCCAAGCTGGTTGCCTCTCCTCGCAGTGAGAGATCTTGGGAATGGATTTGCCTCTCTCATATGCCATGAAGATCCCCAGGTGACACCATTTCTAGAAGAACTGTAGCTGTTTCCAAACTACCCTCCAGCCAGCCATGCCTTTGTTTTGTGCAACCTCCAGGAATGATCATGATCCAAAGGGGTACAGCTGGTAGGAGAGAATGCAATATCCTAGTAGACAATGCATGATGGTTTATTGCTTTGGACAGAGATCAGTAACATTTTCAACCTGCTTTGCCCCTTTTAACTCTGTGCTTAATTTATTCTGTATTATTTATAGGCAGGTAAGTTTGAACATTCATAAAACGTTCAGTTTCCTGTTATGTCTAGAGAACTGGTAGGAGGTATGGCAAATATATTCGCAGCAGCTCAAATCCCCTGTGTGGTTTCCATTGAGTGAAATATTCATCACTTCCTGTCCTAAACTCAGTGAAGCACTGCCAAAGTTTTAACAAGAGGCTCCCACAGAAATGTCTCCCTCTTCTCTCTTTCTGCCTCTGCATGTGCCTGTCTTTCTCTCCTTCCATCCTTCTTTCCATCCATCCATCCATCCATCCATCCATCCATCCATCCATCCATCCATCCATCCATCCATCCACCCACCCATCCATCCATCCATCCATCCATCCACCCACAAAGGGTCAGTCAGCACTAATCCCCACCAAAACCAGGTAAGTCATGCTACTCAAGAGAGGTCTAATCTATATTTATAGACTTGCAGGTGGAGGAAAGGGAAAGGGAGGCACCTCTCTCAAGAGGAATCTTAGCAAGAACCTCACTTTCAGCTACCTCCTTATATACTTGTGGAAACTGTAGAGGAACATTTCTGGGACATGCTCAAGAGAGCTGCCATTTGCTTTGGAGGTACCTTCAGACCCAAAAGGTCCAGGAGCTGGGAGCTGTCCCAGCTAGCAGGTTGGACCCCAAGAAGGTCATCACTGGAGTGGCCAGGAATAGGTGTTAGCTTTCCCAAGCTTTCACAGTGCCTAACCTGTTCGGCTGCATGGCCTCCTGTGACACTCAGTAATTGAATCCTACTTGAGCTATTTTCTCTGCTCAGTGTGGGAAAATTCCATACCATAATGAGGGTTAATAATAGAAAGTTCTTATTTTATTTGAGAGTTTGCCGAAGAGCAACAGAACCATTTCCGATCCTCTTCTCTGAGAATTTGATTCCCTCAATCATGTATTATTATTCTGGGAGGGGGAGGCAGTAGGGGAACAGGAGGGGGGCATGGTCCTTCTGAAATGAATGGCTGGGCTTCTGAAATAAATGATTGTCACCTCCTTGTTCATATGTATGAATCAGCGGCGCCTGTCCAGATGCGAATGGGAGCCAACACACCCTGCGCACCATCCCTTGCAGAGCTTCGAGCTGCTTAAATTTAATTTAGTTTCCTTTTCCTTGCACAGTTGAACTAAGAAGCCACAAAAGAAGCAGAGAGGAAACCAAATCTGGAAAATACGCATTCATCTTGAAAGGGATCAGAAATGTGTGGACAATACAATAAGACAGACAATACAATAAGACATGTATATGAAAAAGCAACATTGATAGAACTCCTCTAATTCTTCTGCTTGGTAGTCCCAGCTTAGGTCAGATTGTCTTGCAGCCTTTTTGAAGGTCGTAACACTCCCTCCATGAACACATTTATAGGGCACGGTTCAGGTGCCAGTTCTCTGCACGGTGAGATTTCCTTCTTTTTCATCTTGATTTCAAACGGAATTGTAGTGCTCTGTTTATGGAATTGGATACCTAAGACTGAGAAAATGGTTGAAACTCTTTAAGATTTGACTAATGCAAAGAGCAATGGACAGATACATAAACATTCTGAAGGGACGAATGACTTAGCTATTAGATGAATAGAAGTACACGTGTCGAGGAGAGATGGATGCTCTGGCTAGAAGAATAGTTGGCTAGAACGAAACAGGGAAGGAGAGCTCTGTAAATCTGTCTGTAGAAAGCTGCAGGCACTCTGCTAGGGAGGTGCTGTGTCTTGGAATCAGTAAGACAATAATAACAGAAAAGCTTGCTCCAGTATGTTTTCTGCCCCCACAGTCAGGTGGCTCCTCACAAAATACTTTCTATGTTGACTTCAACTTTATCCATGTATTTTTTATCTATTCAGTGTCCATGAATAAAGTTAGGTAAAAAGGTGTACTTGCACAAAACTTTGAGCTTACAACAGCCTCCATAGAATCTGTCTAGTCTACTAGGTACTCTCCATTGTTACTGGTTTTATTATTAGCTAGTATTTCTTCCCACGCTGTTCCAGGGAAGTTGTTGAGTTATGGAAACAGTCATTTTTGTTCTGAGATGGATTTGAAGATGTTCTTTTCATAATTTCAGGGCTGAGGAAAGGATGAGGATTACCTCAGGTATCTTTAAGCAGAGGATAGGCAAGGGAATTTAATTTTGCAAAATTTTTCAGGGACCTTAAATAATGGGTGACTTGAACACTTGGCTTTCAAGCTGCAGTTCAAAGACCTGTGGTCATCCATGGACTTTTCCTACTCGATCTGTGAAAAGCTACATGGTGTCTCCAGAAGGTGTGATAGAGCGATGCTGTGCTTTTTACATCCTCACCTGGTTGACATTTCAGTGGGAGTGTTCATAGAAGTCTGAAATGGCAAGAGGTTGAAAAACACAGACCTGGAGCATACATCTAAGCCTGCATCTACAGTGGAAGTTAGCGTTAGTGTCAGCCTTCTCCAGCCCAGACTGTTTACACCACCAACCTTCATGCCAGGCCAATGCCCACTCCCCAGCTCAGACCTAGGGAACCTGTGGAGCACGTGAGCTCCTTTGTTCTCTGTTTCATCACAGAAAAGATAGATGAGGAGATTTCTCCTAAATAAAACAGCCAGGAGCTGAAACTCCTCTGCCTTAGGACTCCTGCTAGGAGGAGACAACCGAACAACTTTAGAGAAGCCAGGTCTTACAGACACACATAGAATCACAGAATAGTTGACTTTGGAGGGACCTCTGGAGGTCATCACGTTCAATTCTCCTACTCAGGCAGGACCACCTAGATCAGGTTGCTCAGGACCATGCCCATATGTGTTTTTTTTTAATATCTCCAGCGATAGGGACTCCAAAATCTCTCTAGGCAACCTCTTCCACACACTTTTTTCCCTTGTGTCCAGATGGAATTTTAGGTACTTTAATTTGCACCCTTGCCTCTTGCACCACTGAGAAAAGTCCTGCTCCCTCTTCTTCATTTCCTGACTTCCTGTCAATACTCTTGCTACTGCAGCCCAGGACACCAGCAGCGTTCTTTGTTGCAAAAGAACTTTGCTGGGTCATGGTCAGTTTGCTGGCCACGAGGACCCCCAGGTCCTTTTCAGCAATCTGTCCAGCTGGTCAACCACCAACATGTAGTGGTGTATGTGGCTGTTCCTCTGCAGGGACAGGACTTCACACTTCCCTGAGACTAAGCTTCCTGTTGGTCCATTTCTCTAGGTTGTCTAGGTTTCTCTGAATAGCAGAGCAACTATCTGGTGCAGCAACCACCCATCCCAGTTTTGTATGATCCAAAAACTTGCTGAGGATGCATTCTTTATATGTTTGAAACTGATTTTTCTGAGGAGTCCATCACCTTCCTGGAGCCAATGAGAAGCTCACAAACTTGTTCCCCAAATCCTCCTTCTTGCCCTTCTTGAGGAGTGATATCTGCTTCCTTCTGTTCCTCAGGAATCTCTCCCAGTTGCCATGATCTTTTAAAGATAATCAAGAGTGACCTTGCAATGCTACAAGCCAGCTCCCCCAGCAGTCATGGGTGCAGCCTATGAGGCCCCACAGATTTGCATCCGTCTAGTTTAAGCATTCCCTAACCTGATCCTCCTACACTGAAGGTAAGTCTTCTTACAGTCTCCAGGTTTCCCCTCTGCTGATATACCTCTAGAAGACCATCCTATTGCCCTTTTGCCCCTCACTGGGTTCAACTCCAAGCAGCCTTTGGCTTTCCTAACCCCATCCCTGTATACTCAGCATCTTTACGTTTCACTTGGGTCATTTGTCCCTGCTTCTACTTCTTGCTTACTTTCTTTTTATATTGGAATTTTGTCAGGAACTCCTTGTTGATGCATGAAGTTTTTTTGCCTCTCTTGGGGTAAACCCCCTCCAGCTGTTTTATGCTATTATGAGGTCCCTTTTGCTCACATCACCCTTCACTCGCCAAGCTAGTCCACTACTTCCTCACTTGATTGATTCATTGCCTTCCATTGTTATTTCTAGTTCAGAGATCTCCTCACCACGTTGACCAGCCTTTTTGCTAAGATGCTTTTGCCCCACTTGGTCAGGTATATGTCACCATCCTCTAGTAGTCATCCGTCCTCAGAGAGGGTCCTATGGTTTAAAAGCCTAATCCCTGCTGCTAACACCAGTTGCATAATTGGTTGTTGACCTGCAGGTTACCTCCATTCCTTAAGCTCTTCTTCACCAGCAGGACTGAGATACCACCTGGCTCCCATGCTCTTGACCATCACCCATGGAACCAGGTAGTCCAACCTGATATGCTTCAGGTCTGTGTGACTATGTGTTGTTGCCTATATAGAAATGCATCAGGGAGTAATAGTGCAAGAACCAGACAAACCTCAGCAGTCTCTCTGCAAAGTCCCAGATCCAAGCCCTGGCAAGGAGCTAACCTTCCTTAGACAACAGGTCAGGTGGTCAGGTGGGGGCCTCCATCCCCTGCAGCAGAGAGTCCCATCACTGTCACTTGCCCCAGTGCTCCTGTGTAGCTCAAGCTACCAGCTCGGATGCTATTTTGGGAAGAGCTCCCAGCCACTTCTCTGCTACCAGGACACTGAAACTATTCTCCAGGTGCACATCTGCAAGCAGAAAAGGAAAACCAAGGTTCACTGCTGGACTGAGATGTATTTCCATTATCTTCTTCCTTTGGCCTCTTCAGATGTCAGCTGCAGGCAGAAGGAATTGCAGCACAAGGAAGGGGGAGCACCTGGCAGTATCCGTGCTGCAGGAGGAACAGGCAAAATTTGCTTTTTGCCAGTGTTTGGCCAGCTGCAGTGTGCATCTCAGCGTAGGCTCACAACACAGGCAAGTGACTTGGGGAGAAGACAAGGGCTAGTACTTGTCTGACAAAAATAAACACAGTCTCTTTGAGAGCTGGCACATTGTGGTGCCAGTTTTTCCTGGCTTTGCCCACCATCCCACACTTTCTTAGCAAAACCATAGCACCCACTTTTAGCTCTTTCCCTATGGCCATATCCTTCGGTCCCCAGGACAGTGCTGGGGAATGTCCCTAACACTGGTACCCCAGTGTCAGACATTTGTATGTTCCCAGGAGCTGCTGGAAGTGACCCTGTACTGCTCCCTTCCTTGCTGCACTTCTCATGTGCCAGGAGTAGTCACAGCGTGGTGGCGGCCCTTGCACAGCATGAGCAGACTGGTCTCTACTTTACAGCTGTCCCCAGGCTGTTGGTGAGAAGGAAATGGCATCTTCTTCAGCAGCTCTTCAATCCAAGTGGAGTTAAACCAGCACTGACCCATTTGTCCAGGCTGCCTGGTGTCACTCCACAGAGCAGCGCAGAGCTGAATACAGCACGACCACTGTGATAGCATGTCACAAGTGTTGCTCCCTATCCCAAAAGAGGGATAGAAAAAGATGAGGGAAGGCTACTAAGTGGCCCAGAGAACAATGTCCACATAGAAGACTGTCCTGGAAGTATCTTTAAATGAAAATAATCCATCCAGAGTGTTATCTCTGCCTTTTCCCCTGTGCAATTCCCATGGGAAAAGTTGTAGTTGCATTCCCAGCTTGGTTTCCCATTGCCATGCACTCTGTGCAGTCATTTATACTGGTGCATTCAACACTTTACACTGGTACCTACAGCCCAACTTTCTGTGCCTTAAAGAATGAACTGCAACACCCTGTCTGGATGCCAACAGCATTATGCCATCCCAGGCAACACACATCAAGTAGCTGTAGGCTCTGTAGCAGCTTTGGGCTGGATTCCTAAGGCTGCCTTCTTTCTGGAGACTACAGCTTTGCCAGGAGAGCTGGGATGGGGAGCCTAAATATAATCCAGCTTCTTCAAAGCCACGAACTTGGTGGCAAGGAGGTGGTTTAGTTCTGATTTCATCCAAGCTAGTAAATCTTTCCCTGGGCTGTATTTAATTTCAAGCCCTCCAGGGAAGTAACAAGGTCGCCAGGATTCTTGTTGCAATCAGTGGCTGTGGGTACTTGCTGTGTCTTACTGACTGCAGTGCCACATCCTCCTCCTTGCAGTCTCCGCTCTTGCTATCCTCCCACTTATTTTGGATGTTAATGAAATCAGTCACTGCAAAGATAAAGAAAACCCCTGACCTTAGATCTTACTATAGTGGAGCTAGGGGTTTTTTTCTTGAATTTTGTTTTTTTTCACTTTTTTTTTCTTTTTTCACGTCTACATTTTTTTCAAATCCAATTGTAATTAAGTGGCTATGGTGTATGTGTGTCATTGCTGCCCTCTACTGCAAGGAATCAGAAGTTATCAGCTGCACATCGTGAACCTGGGGGAGAGTGCAGGGGTCCTCCCTCCACTGGTCCAGGCCTTCTGGTCTCTGCTGTGAAGTCCTTTAGCACATGAAGTACCTCATGAGGCTTGTGTTAGGCTACGGGTAATGAAAACCCTGGGCTAACAGGACTGGCAGAGGTTGCCTATGCCAGGGCTTTTCAATCTCTTTTTGCCCTGTGGATCCCTAAAGGTGTTCCAGTGGAAGTGCGAGCCCCTGCGGGAGTTTTGCACATGAAGATCTCTGAGCATCACAGACAAACTTGTTCCTCTCAGACTAAAGTCTGCTTCACAGCTACCTTAGAAATAAACCACCAGCTCCAGGTGTGCATGGCTCACAGGTCGAAATCCAGAAATCTAGTCCTTCCTACAGACACCTCTAATCTCAACTCACCTTAAAGCATCCCTGACAGACCTTTCTAGAACATATCCCTAGAAATTACTGGTTTTTCCTGCTTTCTCAACTTAATTGTGGAAGTGTTTTGTAAGAGCTCATGAGCTGGCATAATCAATCCTATTGGAGACTTACAGTACAAGATAACTGACATGTTTTATTACTTGGGTTTGTTAAAATCTTCCTTCAGAAGATGCCGTATTCCAAGTTTGCCTGAAATCTTCTAGATCACCTTGAAAAAAGAGATTATTTGCAGAGCTCTGTGCATCACTCTTATGAACAGACAAAAGCAGATCAGCATCCTTTTTTTTTTCTATTTTGCAATGAACTGTGCTACCCTGCAGCATGGGTGAGGGGTATGATGTCCCTGGATTAGGTCAGAAAAGCAGATCAGGAAATGACACACGTTCCTAACAGGAAGAAATCAGGGGTAAAAGTAAACGATAATCAGAATAACCCAAACAAAGGAAAACTCACGTGGGCAACAATCTCCAGTGTGTGAGCTGTAAAGCTTCCACTCATCGGGGCGTATGGGGAGTAGTAGAGAAAAGGACTCGGAGGAGTCACTTTATACATGTATTTATTTAATTGTTTTAAGGAGCCCTTCAATTAAACTCTAGAACTGGAGAGGAGCCATCAGCCAAATGACAGCCAAGGAGAAGTTTTGATTTTTAACAAACAGATAAGCTTCTTGGAGATGCTACCTAAAACAGTTTTAGTTACTGGACACAGATGTGCAATTCAGGCTGGGAAGGACGCAACTTGCTCCTTGACTATGTCACTTGCTACAGCTGCTTGGTGCCTCAGTTCCCTTCCCTCTGAAGGACAGAGCCTGAGCCCCGGGGAGATAAAGCCCAATCCCAATGACGCCTGGGCCTCTCCTAAGAGCTGGGGTTTGGTGAGTGCTCCTTTGCAGGGTCTGATTACTTTCTGGGGGCAAAAAGAGGTCATTCAGCATGACAATGTTTGTCATACTGAATGGCTAAGTACTATTCAGTTCAAAGGAATTTCCTAAGTAACAATGCAGATGTTTATATGAATGAACTTTTCAGAATGTTTATCTAATAGCAACAAGCACTTATTCATGGTCAAAGCCTTTTACGCATGTTGTCTTAATTCCACTGACACCCCTGTGAGCTCAGCTGCCAGGCCTGATCGGCTGCACTTTGCAGTTAGGAAAGGTGAAGTGGGGAGAGTTTTCTCTAAATGCAGGGTCATCATTTAAACCTGGCATGCATCCTCAAGTGCTTTCTCCCCCGATTAGCCTGGAGCTGTTTAGCAGGGGTGGGGTCAGCACAGGAGGGGAGACAGCACGAAATTCCTTTATTAAGGTAAATTTACAGGCAGCACGTGCTGCATCAGAAATCTTTTTCTTCCTATCTCTAACAGATTTGGCTGGGAAATTGTAACTGCTCTCTGAAAGCATTCTAGAGATTTTTTTATTACTAGTATGTCATGCTTTAATTGATCTTTTTCACTTTTGTACCAAATAGAAAAAAGATGTGGGCTGCTACAGAAAAATTGTGACTCCAAGCAAAATATTTTTCAGCGTAATAGTAGTGGGGGAGAAAGAAAGGAGAGGACAATATTCAACTGTTAATTGCTTTTAGAGGAAATCCTCTGTATATTTAATCGGGGTGGACAAATAGAATATTTTTTCTCAGAAGTGGTTAGTGAGAAGCTCTCTTAATATTACAAAGGCCCTGATGGGCTTTAGCAGCATGTTCCTTTTATGCCTATAAATGTAACTTGCATGTCAGGTGGGTGACAAAGTTACTGCAATAAACCAAGACCGTGAGGTCCTGAGGTAGGAATTTAAGGGCAGGCAGCCTCCCCCAAACCTCTGAGCCAATCCCTTGCTCTGCAGACATCTGCTGCTCTTTCATCTGCTGAGGCTCATTGCCCTCCTTCCTCCCCACACCAAGCCGCTGCAGACTTTTGCTGCTCCAGTGGACAGGGATCTGCTGCTCCCTTCCAACCCATGTTAACTCACACTGAGTTACTCCCATCTGTTGTCATGCACATCTCCTTCAGCATAAACAGGTCTTTTACTTCCCTGCTATTTACCTCTAAACTTCGTTATAAAGAGAAATTTGGTCCTCATTGGCTTCTGTTTTGCCAGGCTGAAAGAGAATCCCTGTGGCAATACCAATGAGCCATTGCCCAGCACCGTAATACCCCTCTTTTTGGGTGACCTCATTTGGATTCTGTCACTTTGCATGTGGCTCACCAGACCGCTGCACCACAGAGCCATGGTCACCACGCTGGAGGGTTCTCACCTCTACCTTGCACAGCAGCATTAATGTTCTTCTCCCTCTACTGCAGGTATCTCATCTGGTAACAGCCTGGGGTCACCGTTACAGCTATAACAGGACTGTGGTTTGTTCTCCAGGTGAACAATGGTGGTGTTGCTTTCAAAGGTGTTTAATCCTCAAAAAGTGTTGTTTCCAAGGGTGAAACCCCTTCTCATCCCCATCAGGTGAATTGTTTGCTTCACCTTGTCGCCTACAGAAAGGCCTTTGTCCATGAGCTGGACCAAGAAAAGCCTGGAAGTGTCAGAAGAGACCTTGAACAGAGAAGCTACAGCTTTCCTCATAAATAAAATGATCAACAGAGCATTCAGAAGCTGTGAAGGCAGAGGGCACATGACGTGTTCCATCCATATGATCGCACTGCCAATTCATTTCTCTTAACAACGACATGGTCCTCTCCAAACTGCCTACCGGAGCTGGTCTGAGCTGACTCCTGACCGGTGGCTGAGCATTGCTATACCAAAAAACATCTCAGGGACTACACAAGCCATTAAACAGCCTGGCTGCTTGCAGTCCAGTGCCCAGGGCTGTGGCCCCACTTGCTTCAGTGGCAGTTACAAAATGACATTTGGCTGGCGTGCTCCACCACAGCATGCCTTTTGTGTTTGCAGTTGAAGGATGGGTAGGAACAGATCTTTGTTTTGAAATACTATGGTTGCTTTTCCCCCAACTGCGAGTCTGCGAGACAGCACGCCCACCACATTGATGGTCTCGAGCTCAGGCTGACCTCTTCTACAGGCAAGATGAACAAGCAGGTCTGTGTTTCCAGAATTAAAAACAAACAAACAAACAAACAAACAAAAAACCAAAAACCAAAACTCTAGGACGACCCAGCAAGTAGAGGGGTAGTTTATCTGGGTCTCGCCACTCCTCATCACTCACCACTTGATAGCACCACTGCTATGTGATGCTGATTTGGAACAACAGAGAGATAACAACTTTGACAAGGAGCTTCTGTGTCAATATCTACAGTGCAGAAAAGTGAGGAAAAAGGGGTTGGAGGTGTTGCGACAGTCAAAATCTCTAAAACAATAGATGTACAGTATACTCTTCTGTTCCAGCTGTACAAAGATACAAAGATGATACAAGAAGGTCACATTTCTCTCTTCCTGAATGTATGAAGCAGTTTTAGGATACCTGAAATATCTCAGTTTCTTATTTTATCATTCATGATTTTCCAGTCTTGCAACAACATTGCTACATTGAGACTTATTTGCAATGTGTTTATAAAAAATAGCATTCAAAAGGGATAAATATTGTAACTGGTCAGCAAAGCTGGAAATAACTAGGAAAATCAAATGTTCCCTGCACTCTTCTGTTGTTCAAAGAAATTGCTGACAGCACTGGCCTGCTGTTTCAGGAAAAAAAAATTCACGCAGACCCCAGTTTGCTGGGAAAAAATAATCGTTTGCTCTAAGAAAGTTGAGTCAGAAGTTAATGGCTGTTGCCCCAGCACATACACTTTTGCCTTCTGAAGGAGCATTTCCCAACCATAGAAGGAATGCCACAAACGTGTCCAGAACAATTACTTTGAAGATATAGTATTTTAACTAGGGAGGCATGTGTGAAGCATCACCACTGAGTCTGTGTGTAATTTTCCAGCCCACTCCCTGTGGTTCCTCTCTATGTTGGGTCATCAGGCTGTTCCTTTCCTGCGGCAGGGACAGGCGTTTCTTGCTGTAAGTCTGCAAAGCAGCTAAACCACTTTTGTTACTCTATCAATAGCAGGGATAATAGCTGCACGGAGGTAGAAGGTGGCAGGACCTCTGGTTTTGCTCAAAGGACCTCTCGGGCTAGTTGGGGTCCTCAGGGAGGGGAAGCACAAAGGTATCTCTGCATAGTTGAGAGATTTCTACTTTTGCAACAGGAGCTAGGACAAGATCTGCATGTGGCATAGGTGGCACAGATAAGCCCCCTTGGAACAAGAGTAAATCTGCAGCACAGTCTGGATGTACCAACTAGGCTTAGTGCTGTCTTGGGGACTTAGGTGCACTGCTTCTCCCTGCTGTGTAGACATGACCAACATGGTCCAAAGCAGGCTGTGGAAGGCTGGTTCCATCATGTCTAGTTTCAACAAAGCAAAAATGTTATTAGGCAAAAGGGTTCAGCGTGGCACTTATTCAGAGCCCTTTAGGCAAGATCTCAGGTTCCAAAACTCACAATCCATAATGGCTGGCTCAAGACAAATGGAAAGTGAAGTGCTCTCTAGAGATGTGGTGACTCTGTGTCTGATCCTGGAAGACTGCAGTAATACCAGAGCATGTGAAAATGGAGAGGGTGGAGGAAGAAACACCACCAGAATAAATGTCTACTCAGTGTTTTCATAACTAAAAGGGGTTTCTTCAGGATTCAGCCTGGGGTTTAGGTCTAGCAAATGGAGCTGTTCCCTCCCTCCTTTAGCTCCCTAGTTCAGTTCATAAACGTGATTTGTCTTGTGTCATTTGGGGATATCAGAGAGCTCTCTTTTCATGGTTATTTTTCTTTCTATAATGTCTCACGTTTTCTGCTGTGCTTGGCAGTTTCCAGGAGCTGGATGAATATTCAGAGAGGACTACGGTGACTCCATTTAAATTGGCATGATAAGAAGAAATGCCAGACAAACAGGGGAGTTTCTCACTCCAAGGCCTTGCAATCCATACTGAACAGAATCCGAAAAAGACTTCTCTATACGATGCACTCTACAAGACTTTTTTGGTCTTTCGCTTTAAATGCTCCTAAGTGTTTATTCTAGACTATGTCTGAGCATAAATTACAGAGCATGCAATTGCCTCAAATGTGGTAGGACTATGTGTGCACATAATTAGCAAGACACATGAAGATGCGTTTTTCTTAGACACACCACACCTAGCTGCCACTTCATAGATTCACCAGTGTTGCATGCCGTAAGCAAAGAGACTTGTGGCATTACTGGAATTGGTTGATCTGATTTAATTTTGATTAAAAGCTTTGCTCCCCAGAATCACCTGGGCTGGAGGTATCATCTCAGCCATGCATGAAGTGCATGCTTCCTGGGACAGCCCAAGAGCTACTTCAGCAGGAAAAGGATGCAATAAAGTATGCCTTTACTGGGGAGGAGCTTTCAGAGTTATCCTTGCTAGCAACGTGCCAGGATAAGAGCATGGGATGATCAATGTAAATGTGGATTATTGTTAAATCTGCAACAGCTTTGGGCAGTTGCTGCACTGAAACCAGAAGTGAAGCCTGATTATTCAATAGAAGTCCCTCCAAAGAGCTGCAATCTATGAGGCTTTTTGTGCCTTTAAGTGACGATGTGGAGGTGTTCCTTGGACTGCCAGGCAGGGTTTGTATGAAGCCATAGGAAGCCTGCGTGGCCTGCTGAGGCAGGCTGGTTCAGCAGGGTCTTTGAGCTTTTTCAGAACTTTTAAAGCCAGTTTGTCCTTAAAAGTATATAACCTCTTGCTCAATGCCAGGAGGATGCTGAGGTTTTTGTTCTTTCTGTTGCATCAGAGGTGGCTCTG
The DNA here is from genome assembly GCF_023634085.1 of Falco cherrug. NCBI lineage: Eukaryota > Metazoa > Chordata > Aves > Falconiformes > Falconidae > Falco > Falco cherrug. The sequence continues at coordinate 39,163,515 of NC_073697.1, read as the reverse complement.
TCACTGCAGGCGGACTGGAAACATCACAACTGAGCTGTGTGCCATGGGGACTTGACTGTTTGCTCCTGGAGCTGGTCCAGGAGTCTACCCTGATGCTGACCCAAATTGAATCCCCACCCCCGACCCCACCCCCAGTTCTGACATCCTACATTAGTAACCTACTCCAGATTAGCTCTCCATGGGGAAAGAACAACATTCACACCACCTTAACAGCAGTGAGCACCAAGGTGTGACTTATGCCACCATATATCTGAGTCTATCTTTGGAGCCACTCAGACCCTTTCCACTCACACATGAAGAATCTAGTCAACCATGCTGCCTACTCATCTCGCTTTATGACAGCTCAAGAGTTGTTGCAAGTCTCATCTTCGCCTCTTGACTTAAGGCAGCCTGGCTAGGTGGAAAGAGCTGGGCTTCCAGTGATTTCACCGAGACCACACACAGAGCTTATGGACAAGGCACTGAAGGCAGCTCTCCCAGGATCCAGACTGTACACCAAAGTATCTCTGAATTCCAAAGCTTCTAAAAACTTAGGATTCATGTTTTTAACCTTTTTCTCATGCTCAGGAAGCACACTAACAAGGAGGGAATAGGAAAGAGAGAGAAAAAAATTAGTAAAGCGTGCCAAGATCTGTCTGTTATCCCCTACCTTCACAGTTTGAGGAATTAATTACCCCCAGTAATAGATCTCAGGGGGTGGAGATGGTTTTTACAGGAATTTGTACAAGATGAAGTTTGTATTGTCTGATGCTGTGTCATGGTGACCTGACGCCAGGCTCACATCTCTTCTAACCCTACCGTGAACCTCCCTGTGCTCCAGAGGGAAGAATTCAGCCTGCAGGGAGGGGACTTACCCTCACAACCCGGTGGCCTTGAGTCAGGAAGACTGGTGATAGAGCCATCCAGGACATGCTATAAACAAATGAGCCAATGGACAAAAAATTAGTTGTTATGTCCTGGGGATGAGGAGATACACACACACACTCTCAAAAGATTAGGTTTGGGTTTTCTTGTTGTTGGGTTTGTGGTTTGTTTCGGGTTTTTTGTGTGTGTGTACAAGTTCCTGAACAGCACCATTCTCAGAGGAGTTGAAGTGATCCACGTACTGAAACTAAACTGACCCTGGCTTACCCTGGATTCATGTTTCTGTTGCTGTCAGCTTGCTGTCCTCTATGGGATATGAGTTGCAAAACACAATTTTATAAAAAAGATACACTGTACAGCCATCTATTTTAAACACAATGTCTATTTTTCATTGCATATTGTAAACCACTTGAGCATTTCTAAAGTGATTCATTCCTTTATCTTCTAAACAAAGAGCTTGTGGCTGTTCAGGGCTGGGAGTTTATGTTTAGCAAGTAAAAGGATTTCCAAGTTAGGACTGAAACAGGGATGTAAAGAGGTCACTTGAAAGCAATGTGTTGCTAGAATATAATAGCATTATTGTCTTTTAGGATAATTTACTTGTGATTGAACTATGCAATCGTAAATCAGTGTATGCCTGCAAGACATACATTAGACATGACAAGGGGAGAGGGAAGAACCTTCTCAACAAAGTTTTCCTCACCTCTTTCAACTGTACCTTGGCTATCTGTGTACAGCATTTCCTTGCAAGTAGTGAACATACTCAATGACTTTTTAATGATTAGACCTTTAGGCTATCACACCCAGCAAAGAGTTTCTTGAACATATAGCTAAGTAGGTAGATGGAGAGAGATGAAGCTAAATCCTTTCATAACAGCATGACTCCATAGGCTTTCTCTATTTTATAATCCTGTAGAGTTTGCTGTCCTCATCCAAGTCTACACTTCACTGTCTATAGAAAATTCCTGGCTCTGCCCCTGGTGTTGTGCTTCCTATGAAGTTACTTTGAGAAAAAAGAATAATCAATTTTTCATTCTTTCCAGTCTAACACATCATGAATGTATATTGTAAATATTTCCCTTTTTTCTTTGTTTCTGTTCTTCCTTAAGAACAGACCTTCCTAATTTTTTTCTACCAAGATACTTTTATCATTTCAATGTCTAATTTCATATCCTGAACTCAATAGTTCCAGGCATTCCATTTTGTTCCCCAGCTCCTTCATTAGCACAGAAATGTTTGCAGTTTTTGACTGACCATAATGAGGGCTCTGCGTAGATAAGGAACAAGAGGGGAAGACTGGAACTTTCTGAATGTGAAAAATCTCAATCTCATGGAAAAGGAACATGAAGACAGATCAAAATCCCTTCAGAAGAAAACAGAAATAAGCAGGGAATCCTGAAATAACAAGAAAGGTGAAAAATACAACAACAATAAAGTAGACTAATTAGGCAGGAAAGCTCTACCTGGGAGACCAGCAGGCTTTTGCATTAATTGTGCATTGTCAGGAAAAGTTTGATCTAGCCCATCATGAGAGTTATTAAAATAGAAAGCAGAAAGCTTTTCAGCTATGCCAATAACAAGGCAATACAGGAACAAGAAATGCAATGACTACTTATTGAGTATAGCTTAAATAAAAAAAAGTTGCTCAGAGTATGGCATAAAAAATAAAGGAAAAGCGTCTGAGTCTTCACTAAAACTGGTGATGCTGTACACAGGAATGAATGAGGGAGTTGCCATACTTGGAGATACTCAACACCCTAATGGACAATGTCTTGAGCAACCTGCTCTAGAAATACAACGACTACTCATTGAGTATAGCTTAAATAAAAAAAGTTGCTCAGAGTATGGCATAAAAAATAAAGGAAAAGCATCTGAGTTTTCACTAAAACTGGTGATGCTGTACACAGGAATGAATGAGGGAGTTGCCATACTTGGAGATACTCAACACCCTAATGGATAATGTCTTGAGCAACCTGCTCTAGCTGACCCTGCTTTGTGCAGGGGGCCTTGGTCTAGATGATTTCCAGGGGTCTCTTCCAAACTCAATCATTTTGAGATTCAGTGAAGGTAGAGTATGAGGTGGAAGCAAAGCAAGATCTATACCATGATTAGCGCTGCAGATGGGAAGAAAGGAGACTGGACCTTCTCCATCCCTGAATGCAAAAGGAATTGGCATGTGAGTCTGCATATATGATAACATGGATATTAGAAACCTTTATCGAGGTGGGACTAAAAATGTTTGACTGAACAATAGCAAAAGTGGGTCCTAACTTTACAAATGGGAAAACTAAATTTCTGGGAAATTTCAGTATCTATTATTCTTATCTCAGCAAAATAGAAATGAAATAATTTATAAATAAAGGAAACGTAACTCATCTTGTATGTCCAGAGTTCAGTAAAGACTTTGAAAGGGTGCTACATGGGTTGTCTTTAGTTAAGAAGAAGACAGAGATTTAAACAGTGACTGGAAATCACATCAAAACTGTCTAAAAAGGGGTTGTCAAAAGAGACTCTCTAAGACTTGAAAGAGGTTAGGGTAATAGAGCAGTTTGAGGATGATTTATGGAACCAAATGTATTGAATTTAACATCCCTCAGAGAAGTGGGTGTGCTGTAATGAAATCTGCTACTGAGAGAGAGGTGGGAAGCACTTTCATTACAGAGAAGGTCTGCATTATTGGATAGGAAGTTAGAAACACACAGCCTTGGCAAGTGGCATAATGAAAACAGCAATACAAAGCCCTGCAATTTAGGATTGATAGCCAGAATTTCTGCTTTTTCTGTTGGACATAATGCAAAGAAACCTCTCTGCATTATTAATTAATTTTGAAAAAGTGATGCCTTATTAGCAAAATTCAGTTATTCAAGAGGGATGTACCAAGCGAGGTACTTCCAACAGTGATGAGACAGTCTTCATGCCTTTCTTGTAGGTATGCTCAGACCTTGAATTGAGTCCTGGAGATTTTTCATCATCCAAACAGGAAAAGCTGACACCAGATGGAGGATCAGGAAAAAGAGAAATTGTCTTCCAAGAAGGGACTACATAACATCAGTTTCTCTGACTTTGCAAAATGAGAGCTGAGAAAGTTGTGATTGTGTTTGTCACAGACCTGGCTGATGAGACAGCAAAGAGAGGAGCAGTGCTGGCAAAGTGGCTGTAAACTGGCTGCGGATAAATTTAGGTTGGACATGAAAGTTTGTGTGACCGCAGAAGCAATGAGATTCTGCTGTTATCCTCCGAGAAGGCTATTTGGAGCAAATAACCTCAACATTTTAAATACAGGCTTGATCACTTTAGGAACGCAAAAATACGTTGTGGTTGCCTGGGTTTGCTTGGGGCGGATTCACCGGACCATAAAGGATTTTCTGGTTCCATGTTCTTCCCTTCACTTTTTTTTTCCTTGGTTTTTTTTTCCTTTCCCTGTACGTGTCAACTAATGTCTTAGTGTTTCCCTTCCGCATTTCCCTCTCCAAACAAAGATCTGGTTTCTGGTGAGCTTAAATTTTTGTAAATGGATCTGGGAGCTATGAACTGAGGAACATTTTTTTGGTCTGGCATATTGTTTATTTAATTTTAGCAATCTTTCCAGCCTAAAACCAACAGCCCCCCCAGCCTCTATGAGTCAGTGTTAGGTGTTGATGTGTTCATTCTCTCTCAAGGGACCTTGGAGGAGAGGGAAGGGGATGTCAAACACATTATGCTAATACCCTCTATTCAAAGGCCGAAGAAAAGAGAAGGTAAATACACAACAGCTGGGGTTAGAGTGAACTTAGATGAACCATGATTCCAGAGGACCTGGTCAGAGGAGAGTGATTCACCTGCAGGAGCATGACCTTGCCTAGCTCTGCAGTGTGGTGACAGATAGGATCCTCTGTCAAAGCTTTCAAAGCTCTCCTCCTTTTCTTTCAAGAAGCACAAGATAAGCACAGGGCCAGGACGTATCTAGCACACCCTCTTGTTCTTGTGAAGAAATCACCAGGGCTAGAGTCTGCAGCAGACACAGGTGCAGGAGGAGAGGTCAAGGAAGAGCAGAGGTTATGGCCAAAGGGCAGCAAACTTAGGATATGTGTATATGGAAAGTGTTTTGGAAGATCAAAGCCAGTGTTTTCACACAGTTGTAACAATTTTTGGTTACAGACAGAGGCAGAGTCTGCATTTAACAGAGTGGGGATGTGGGATGGCTGCATTGGTAGTGCAGGATGCAGTGTATGTTTGTGTCTGAAGAACAGGCACGGTCCTCTGCACAGTCAGAATACTGGATTCTCTCTTCCTCTGCCTGCTCCTGTTCCACTGATCATGCACACTGCACTTATTGTTATTTATTTATTTGTGTATGTGTTTATTATTTCATGAGAAAATTTTCTCCAAGACAGACTTGTGGACAAGTAAAAGTGGTTCTCACCACAGACACCTTCCTACAGGCAGAAAGTACGAGACGGGGCATTTCTGGATCTGTTATGCCCATCTTCTTCCTGCACCTTGCAAGGTCAGCCGCCACATACTGTGCCATAGGATGGACAACACAGCCCTCAGATGCGGCTACAGATGAAAACACCACGCTAGTGAGCTGGACCCACGTAACTTGAAGAATTTTGAACTGCAGAAAGCATCGATGTATTTGGTATTGTACCCTCAGGGGTATGGTCTTTGCATTGTAGGCAAAGCTTGTTTTAATCCACACCTCTGCCCCAGAGCTAAAGCAGGATTCTGGGATTCTGGCTTTGAAGGAACGTTGCCCTTAAATCATGCTTTGTTGCTTCTTTCCAGCCTACGTTTGGGAGATGCTTGTAATGCTTTGCTGCCATTGACCCAGCTGGCCCCACAGTTAGGCTGTTTTCAAGCTTTGGTTTGTCCATGGTTTGCAAGCATAAAGGCATGAAATTCAGACTTACATCCATGCCCCACAGTTCCTCAAAACCCAGAGAGAGCAAAGTTAGAGAAGGAAGAAAAGGGTATTTAGAGAACCATCACACTTCTGAGTCAGTACTTTAAGAAGTCTCTGGTCTTAGGGCTGTTATTCTTGCAAAGACAAAAGCCAGGGGCAAAAAGATAATCGTGAATTGCACGATATTCAGAGGAGCATGAGTGCACCTATGGGAGCGAGCTGTGTCCAGAGCAGAGATGGGAGAGGAAGCTCGTTCATAGGAATAGATGAAATGTTCAGACCTGGCTTACTTTGATATCTTTTGGTACCTGCAACATTTTCATGCAAAATTGTCCACCTCAGGACACATGCCAGCTTCTAACAACAGTGAGTTGGGAAGTAACTTCCCAAGGCAGAGCAAAAGAAGAAACATATATTATCCTGCAACTGTGGGCTTTCTTACATTTCCCTATGAATTTCCTAAGGAAGGAAGGACATGCTGAGGAAAAGAAATTAATTTATCTTCATTTGAAGATAAGGTTTTATAGCTTTCTGAAAGACACGCTTTTATCCAGCTTCTGTGAAAAGAAAAGGTCAAAGAAAAGTCCTTTTGCAGATAGATGCAACGAACAGCAACAGGGTTAGCCTGGTTGGAAACAGCTCCTACCTCTCTGCGGCCACTTGCAGTGCCGAGTCCCACATAAAAAGAAGCTCTCTGTGCCTTGCTTTTGCAGCAGATGGCTGTCACCTTTGGTGCCCTGAGCATCCCTTTGCAGGCTGAATTTCAGTGCTGCAGGGGACAGATGGAAAGAACAAACAAAAGATCCCCTAGGCTATTTATGTACTATAAATAATATATTTTTAAAGCTGGAAGGGAGCCCAGGAAGAGGACTTTTTTTGGTCTCAGCTGCTGGTCCCAGGGGAGGTGAAGGTTCTAGTGGGGTTTGGGGCTTCAGGGGAGGCCTCAGACAGCTCCTGCACACGGCAGGATTTTTCCAGATTTCACTTCTCACTGGAGCGAGTCATTGAAAAATATTTAAAGAGAAGGGCTTAATTCCGCTGCTTCTGGGGGTTACACCAGGGCAGCCAAAGGACACGCACCCAGCCAACAGCCCCTGAATTGTTTGGTTAGGAATTAACGTGTGCGTGCACACGTGTGGGAGGGAGTGGGGGGCCACAGAGAGGGTCACCAGGACTTCAGCTTTGTTTTTTGTCAAAACAGATCGCACGTGGATGGCAGGCAGGCTTGAATGGGAGGGGTGGGGGGACATGGACAAATTACTTAGCTGAGCTCTGGCTGGGAATACCATTAGCTTAGTAAATAGCCTTTTTGAAGGAAAACTAACAAAAAGCTGCCCCCCACCCTGGAAAAGGAGGCAGACACTATCCTCCTCCCAGTCATTCCTTACTCCATCCTCCTTCTCCCCTTCTTCAGATCACCCCGTGTTGAAACCTGAAGCATCCCCCATAGCAGCTACTCTTTTTACTGTTCATATTTCCCTTTCCTTGCTCCTTATTTTCTCTCATTTTTTTTAATTTCTTCCCAGTCACCCCTTCTTCCCTTTTCCACATCTCACAGATAAGTTGTTAATTACTTTTTTTTTTTTATTCTGGGTCTCTTTTGCCTCCCTTCTGCCATTCCCTCTCTCCTTATGTTATAGCTGTGCTGTAGGTGGGTATACTCAGCCCCTGCTGAACAACCTGGCTTCTCCCCAGCAGCAGCAGCAAAAAAAAGAGCCACACTTGCCAAGACCTTCCTTAGCCTAGAGGATCAGATACACCTACCCCCAGCACAGAAAGAGCTGGTGTGAGCACCACACAGATTTATCCCCTACACCAAGATCAGCTGTGCTGGAACTCAGCTGATTTATATCACCCGGGGACTGGAGCTGAGCTATTTCAATTTGTGCCAGCTGGTAACTGCTGTAAGTTCAGCTGCTATTGCTGGAGGACTGTATCCTGCTCTTCAGGTTTGGCTAACAGCTCATTCCTTTTTCATAGTGCTGAGCACACAGTCTTGACTATTTTTCTTTTAGAAAAAGCTTGTTTCTGCATGCATGTTCACTTAGCTAGACTGAAGTATGTAGCTGCTGATATGGTGCGTTTCTTGTGCTCAAAGGTGACTCCAAAATTTCAGAAATATTGCAAAATACAGAAATACGTTGCCTCCATTCTAAATGTGCTTTTGAGGAACTCCAGAAGCGTTTATTTGAAAGCATCGTTTAAAGCATCCTTCAAGCTTCTCGGTGGTCCTCTGGCATTGCACATCATAAAGAAGAAAATCAGTAGGCTGTGTTTCACTTTTTCTTCTCTTGCACATTGAAGACTGAAGCAGGAGGTCCTGGAAGCCTTGCTGGCCTGGAACGTTCCCCGGTCAGTTGTGTACTCATCCTACGTGCATGAGTAGGTGTTGCCCAGGCCAGCTGACTCCCAGTCACTGCAGTGTCAGGGAATCCAGCTCCAAAACAGGCCAGCTCTTCAAAGGTAGTCATGCCTCAACTATCCACTGCATTATAGCTCTTGGATTGTTTCCCAATGTTACTTCATGGTGGTTTTCTTGCAGATTTGGCAGCCAGGTAGCTTACCTGAGATCCTCTTGTTCTCAAGGCTGCAGCCATCCTACAGACTCTGTGGTGGGATTTCTTTCCCTCTCCTTCATCCCATGGGAATTTGTTCAATTCACTTTGAGTTCAATCCCATCATCACTTTATCAAGAGGTAAGTGGGCTTCGTGCACAAAAATAGCTGAAACAGGAACAGCCTCACATCCAAACACCGACATTAACTTTCCTCAAAAAGCATGGTGGTCTTGACCATCTGCTCTGCTCGTAAAGGTCTTTGATTTAAATTAACTTCTGAACAGAGCCCGGGCATTTCTAGGGAGGCTTACTTGTACTCAACTAAACCCACAGAGAAGGGAAGAGGATTAAGGAGAGATCTTACTGCTCTCTTCAGCTGCCTGACTGGAAGATATGGAGTAGGTGAAGGCACACTCTGGAAAATACACAGCAGAAGGGCAAGAGGCAATGACAGAAGTTGCCCTAAGGGATGCTCCGATTACGTATCGGGGGGGGTGGGGTGGGGGGCAGTGGGGAATACTTTTGCCATAAGGATAATCAAACACTGGACTGGGATCCAGAGTGTTTGTGAAATGTCTATCCTAACCTAAGCTGACCCTGCTTTGGGCAGGGGTTTAGATCAGACACCTTCAGAGGTCATCTTCAACAGTTTTTATTCTAAAATGATATTGCCAGGCCACCAGACCATTGCTCAAATCTGGCTTTTTGTCATAATTTTTTGCTAGTATAGACAAAACCTTGAAGTTCAAAAGAGCTTCCCCATTTTTCTCTACCCGCTGTTGTTCTCCACACGTCCTCCTTGTCATTTACTCACCTATTTTTTCCCCCAGTTGTCTGGGTTTTGATATGTCTATTCTTTCAGCCAATTCCTTTCATATGTTTCCTCTGCTGCTGACTGTCCCACCTGCTGCGGCAGACACTCTGGCTTCGCGTTTTTCACATAGCTCGAATACATCCTGCTGGAGATAAGGGGCTGTCAAACGCTTGAGGAATCCTAGTATTTCTTACAAAGTCATTCCATTTAATCCTCAGGGTTTTATTTTGTTTTCCTAGGGCATTTGCTTTCCAAAGCATTGAGATATCTTGTTTATACCTTTGGTGGATTTCCAGCACTCACAACTGTGTGTAAAGGTGGAAAGAACGTCTGAGCTGAAGAGCCAGAGTTTGATCTGTCAGTTGTAGGTTTGCAGTGATCCAAGCTCCTGAATATCAGCAGCTGCCTTGCCAATTCATGATACTATTTCCTGCTGAATTTTCTCGCCAATCATGATTCTGCCAAGGCACATGAATAAGTTCACCTTTTGTAACCTTTTGCCCTCTAAAAGATGGTCTTTGAGCTGGAAACTGCTGGGAATCTCATTGTCGTCTTATTTTCATCACAAACTATTAGCTTCACATTGGATTTTGTAATGCTGGATGATGGTTTGGTTCGTCCCTGTGGAGCAGCTGGGCTGTTGCCTAAGAGAGCTGCCATCAGTAAAAATTACGTATTTTGATCATCTACTCCAGAACCATCTCCGCTTTCCCTTAGAGAAGTCAGTGGTGGTACCAAAGAGGACAGGTGATGCAATTCACCCTTATTACACATCGGTATCGGACTGAAAACAGACTCAGGACTGCTTTTCTTGACCCATGAAGGCTGCCCTCTGACCACAAAAAGACCTGATGATGTTGATTATTTTTCTTGGAATGCCCCAACGCTTCAGGGTGTCCCAAATTGAATCATAAGGAATTCTGTCAAATGCCTTTTCAAGATTTGTTCAGTGTGGATTTGGCCACTTGATACTTCATTTGATGGTTATTCTGAAGGTGAAAAATTTGTTTGACACGTGATCTTCCCAGGTGTTGCGGTTTAACTTCAGCCAGTGACATATAGCCATGCATTCACAGAGGGATGGAGGGAAGAGAATCAGAAGGCTAAAAATGAGAAAGCTTGTAGGTTGGGATAAGAATCGTTTAATACTTGAAATAAAATATAGTAACATTAATAATGATAGTAATAATAATGATAATAATTTCAAAAATGTAGTGAAAAGGAAAATAACAGAGAGAATTAATACCCAAGACAGACAAGTGATGCAAATGAAGACAACTGCTCAACTGACTGATGTCCAGCCAGTCCCCGAGCAGCAGCCTCCTGGCCAACCTGCTCCCTAGTTTAGTGCTGAGCATGATGTCATATGGTATGGGATATCCCTCAGCTCAGGGGTCCTGGCTGTGTCCCCTCCCAGCTCCCTGTGCCCCCCAGCCGGTTTGCTGCGGGGTGGGGGTGAGGGGCAGAAAAGCCCTTGGCTCTGTGCAAGCGCTGCTGGGCAGTAACGAAAACAGCCCTGTGCTACCAATGCTGTTTGCAGCACAAATCCAAAACACAGCCCTGTCCCACCTACAATGAAGAAAATTAACTCTACCCTAGCCAAAGCCAGCACGCCAGGTCAAACTGAACCTTGTCAAAACAGAGGGAAAAAAAAAAGGCACTGAAGCAGAATGTTTGAACTGAGCTGAAGAACAGATTACATGCTCTAAGAGGCTTCGGATCCACCACAGGAAGTCAACATGGGCATATTCTGGCCTTGCACAACAGCAGCTGTGGTTGGTTGGGTTTATGAACGGCATACCTAACATCTGGGTCAGAGCGGACTTGTGGCACTGCATGAAAGAAAGAAGAGAAATCAAAGAAAATATAAAATAAAGCTAAAAAATGTGTCCTGAAAAAAAGTATGAAGAAACTACCATAAAACAAAGGAGTCCAAAGTAAGATGGGTGGATAATAATTAAAAACGTGATTAAAAGAAATGGCTGCAGAAAGACATGAGAAAAAGCTTTGTTGGATTGGCAAAGTCTCTTAATAACTAGCAGTCGGTGAGAAGGCTAAAGGTTGAAGAAGAGAGTAAAGACATTGGGCTTTGGAGCACATTTAACAAACACTAAGCTCATGAACTCCTAAAATATCTGTCAAGAAAATGAAGCACCTGAAACTAGCCATTGTTGTCATCACAAACCATGCACACAGGAAAAAAAGGAAAAAAAGAAAACAAAACCCCCAAAAGGTTTGGATTATGGCTGCATTACTGAGGTAAATTGTGTGTGATTATGAGACTTTTCATAAAAGCATTGGAAACAAAATATGGGGCTGGAATATACCTGTAATACAAAGGGTAAAATATAGACACCAGAAAAAATGTGATTAAAGGGGCTGCAGTTTTTAAAACAGCTTTTGGGAGAAGCAGCATTTTTGGCAAAATTATTGTAAAGGGAGCAGAGGGGAAGTTTGGAAACAATGATCATTGAAACAAATAAAACAAGCACTTGAAGATACAACTCCCTTCCAGCAAAAGTTTGAAATGCATCCCTGCTGCAGTCTTGCTTACACCTCAGTGATAAGGGTGTCCCTGAAGTCCAGTGATCAGGTCTCCCAAGGCAAGTGCTGCTGAGCACTGGCAGGAGCTCAGTTTGTATCAGGGCAGAGGCAGGAGGCAGTCTCTGATCACAGAATCCCAGCACAGTTTGGGTTGGAAGGGACCTTAAAGCCCACCCAGTCCCACCCCCCTGCCATGGGCAGGGACACCTCCCACCAGCCCAGGTTGCTCCAAGCCCCGTCCAGCCTGGCCTGGGACACTGCCAGGGATGGGGCATCCACAGCTGCTCTGGGCAGCCCATGCCAGTGCCTCACCACCCTCACAGGGAAGAATTTCACCCTTATATCTGATCTGAATCTCCCCTCTTTCAGCTTAAAGCCATTTCCCCTTGTCCTATCCCTAGATGCCCTTGTAAAAAGCCCCTCTTGCAGCCCCTTTAGGTACCGGGAGGTGCTCTAAGGTCTCCCCGCAGCCTTCCCTTCTCCAGGCTGAACCCCCCCAACTCTCCCAGCCTGTCCCCACAGCAGAGCTGCTCCAGCCTCTGACCATCCCCGTGGTCCCCTCTGGCCCCGCTCCAACAGCTCCGCATCTCTCCTGTGCTGAGGACCCCCGAGCTGGAGGCAGCGCTGCAGGGGGGTCTCACCAGAGCAGGGCAGAGGGGCAGAGCCCCCTCCCTCGCCCGGCCGCCCACGCTGCAGGGGATGCAGCCCAGGGCACGGGTGGCTCTCTGGGCTGCGAGCACACAGTGCTGGGTCATGCCCAGCTTCTCATCCATCAGCACCCACGGGTCCTTCTCTGCTGGTGCCCCATAGGTCTGGGGGAAAAAAAAAAAAAAGCGTAATTTTCCATCCAAATGCTATAAAGGTTCAGATTGTCACTGAATTTTTGCTCCACTGTGGATCTTCTGAATTCAGGACATGTCAAAGCAACTTAAAATATTTCCAGAGTCAGGCAGCTCTGTGCAGTAGCTGTTTAAATAGCCTTTTTTTGACCTAAACTCTGCATTGTCACTGAAGTAGTGGGTGTTGATTCCACCCTAGATGACTACACATTACATGAAGTAATCTATCTTTCCATCTGTCTGCCTTGTATCTATGCATCTCATGCTGTTTGTGTAACCAAAGTGTCCCTTGATAGTCTGAAATTGTAGGTATCAACACCATGTTCAGATCTGACTCCCTTTATAGCCCCACCTTCAATTCTATTTCAATTTATTATTTTTCTAATGCTCCCTAAGAATAATACACAGCAGCATCCATTGTCCTCATACATGCATAATCTCCTGTAATTGAGAATTTCCTTCAATCCATCCTGTCAGCTCAAAAACATTGAATGAACTAGCTGTCACAATCAGTTAAGCTTTATTAAAAACTGCAACCCAATATCTTTGATGTTGGCTCACTGGGAACTGTCTGACATAATCCCACAAATTCTTTCGAAAGCACGGTCATAGGCATGCCCTGTATGTTTTCCCAAGAAGTTTAGACAGCGTAGGTCTGCAGCCATAAAATCACAGAAATTAGAGATGAGGAAAGGACTTGTTATTATAACATCATTTTGGACATTGATGGGCAAATTTTCAAATAATGGCAGAGCTCCAAATAGGATGCAGGTGCTCTGTCTCCTGGGATCAAGAAACTGATCAGTAAAACTCATTCTCTTCTACACATTTATGTTAGGCCGACTTCTGTAGAATCAATATATTTCTTCATTGATAATTTTAATTTACGTTTGATAGTACAAAGTTCAAACCCTATTGCAGCCAGCTGTTTTGAGTTCTGCTTAGAAAACCTTTGTGCTTGTTTAAGATTGTCTTCCGACTCTCATGATATTATAGATCCAAAGCCAGAGTTATATGATATTGGAGAATCTCAGTTTTCTTTTCAAAACAGAAGTGAGAATCTAGCCCGTCTGTCGGTAGAAAATGCTCAGCTTTCGAAAGCCAGAGAAGAAATAAAACCAATCCATAATTATCTCCTTTTTTCCTAAACTCATAATTTTTAAGCCAACTGGAAGATGTGTGCCTGGGGAAGAGGAAGGGAGTGTTGCTTCATGAGTTCTGAGCTTTTGGAACCAGTGATATAAAACATTCAGGCTTTTGTTTCTCTGCACAGAATAACCTTTTACCCTTCAAACCTCACCCGACAGCTTTACATAAGAACTGTTTCTGTGCCACGCAGCTCGCCGCAGCGGACACCTCCCCTCTGCCAGCCTCCCCTCTGCCAGCCTCCCCTCTGCCTCTGGGTGTTCCTGCTCTGCCTAATTTCCAGTTGCAGGTGTGAAACAGGGTGCAAGTTTCTACCCCCAAGAGAAATGGCAAAAAAAAATAAAATAAAATTCAGAATGTTATCGTTTGGGTGCTGAGACAGAAACATTTTCTGGAGATGTCACCAAACCACTATTCTATGGCTCTAAAGGCTTGGGAGGGAGAGGGGAGTGGAGAAGAAGGACATCTCCATGGCTTTTGGACAAGGGAACCATGAGATGCAAGGTAGGAAAAGGAGAGGGACAGAGAAAGGGACCAAGGAAAAGTCAAGAAGAAAACACAGGGAAAGATGCTGCCAGTCATTAAAGGCAGACAACTTTCTCACTGAGTAAGGCTGTAGGCAACAAATAATAAATAATAATAAAAAATCATACTTTTTACTACAAAAAGCCCATATTCTGGACCGGGTCTCTGTGCACCCATCACAGTGACGTCAGTGGGAGCTTTGCAGCTGGTCAAGGGGTGTTTACAGCCTTCCATTTTTATCCCAGCTCATCAGCCAGGGTACATGTTTAACGAAGCATCACTAAAGCTGGAAGGCTGCCCTTTCCATGGGAGCTGTCAGTGCGTGCTCTAGAACCTGGGGGAACGTTTTGCCGACAGGTTGCCATTTCTCTCACCATGTTGGTCAGTAACGTGGAGGCAGTTCTTTTTCCAAGATGTTCAGCCACGCTTGGCGTTCTTTTACATGCTTGGCAGGAGAGCAGCCTCTCCGCAGCTTTGCAATCTCTCTCTGCTCTCATTTTCCTGCGTCTCAGGGTGCTTGCCAGGACTCTCTGACATGCTGGGCAACTTCTTTCCCTGCAGAATATCTGTCAGATGAACTTCTCCAAAAACTGTGAGCCAACACAGCCAACTTGCGTTTTTAATCATCGTCCCGATGAACAAGTGAGCACCGTATCTGTAGGAATTGTGGTCTTATTAAGTCTTTTCCTTTAAACAGTTGCCCTACATAAGAGTTATCCCTTGTGCTACTGCAAACAACCATGCAAGCCACTCGCAGCCTAACTAGCTCCCTTGTGTGCTATGTTCACAGAATAGGAATATTTCCATTTCTTGGAGCGTCTTCCCAAAAAAATGATTCAGAGAGCTGGAGGAGAGGTCTTGCAAGTGGCTGACATTTCCAAAACCAGTGGACAGTGGTGGAAAGATACCGAAACACCCCATCTGCTTTCATAAGATGCTTGGAAAGGCTCAGACTTGGGTTGTCATAAGGCTGAGGACATTTTATGCCTTCTGAGCTTATGCCAAATAATGACTTTATCACTGCTGGGGCACTAGTGTGCTGTTAATGATGTGTGAGGGTGCCCAAAGGTCTTGAATCAGATACTGCCTTTGTTAGAGTAATCCAAGTTAAATAAATAAATCAATGAATAAATAAATAATGTGCAGCTATCAGTTTGTTCAGCCAGGAAAGGGACTGTTGAGTCTTTATCAAACGTCTTCCTTCTTCTTTGTGGCTGTATCTCTGAGCTTTGGGGAGCCTTCTCTTTTAGCAGAAGACAAATAGCTTCATAGAATCAAACCAGCAAAACCTCAGCCTGGGTGATTCTCCAGGCCTGTAGCAACTTATTGGTCCCACATAAAACCTAAGATTTCAGTCGCGACTAGTCTATAAAGAATTAGTAAACTGTTCACAAAGAGCTAGAGAGTATTATACAATCCAACAGTGCAGGAAATTGAAGTATTTATAGTGCTTTCTACTGATGTGCTTATTATTGTCTGCAGCTCATGATGCTCAGACTCGTAACTTGGACAATGTTCATCATGTCTGCTGGTCATATATTTATCCTCCATAAACTGTCACTGAACAAAGTCTTAAAAAGGAGTGTAACCAGTTTATTAGAAATAAGGGTTTGCCTGTGGGAAAGCCACAGTGAAACCCTGTCAAGGCAGAGTCAGGATTTTGGTACTCCTCACAGCATCACTTCAGAGACCCCAGGTATTTCCTGCAGTAGTGGTTTCCATTTTTTCTTTTTTTTTTTTTTTTAAATTTTCAAAATTCCAGATACTTCCAAAGGATGTGTCATTCCCACTGACTGACCTGAAGTTTTCTGAAAATAATTAAACACTTCATAGTTCTCTTGCTCATACACCTTTGGAGTACTCCAAGGTTTTCCAGATACCTGCCAACCATAGCTTGGAAACGACCTTCTTAAAGGCAGAGATTGTCTGTTAAGTGTCTGGACATCACTTGCCCAGAACTTCTCTGTACCTACTGTAACTAATATTGCAGCAATAAACATCGCTCCACTCTCTAGAAAGTGAATGTTTCTTTGACAGACACAGTATTAGACTCTCAATACAGGCTGATAGCTTGAATATACAAGCCTGATACACAGATGAAATTTGTAGCTCATGAAAATTTATTACTACTCTTGTTCATGGCAGGACTGCACACCATCTATGTGTGTTGTCAGTTTGCATTCAAAAAACGTTGCCTTTGCAAATAAATCACCCCCTCTTATTTCATACATTTCCAAAAAAGGCCATGATTTGCAAGCAGACAGCCGTCCCCTCCAGTCTTTGAGAGCAGGTGGAAGTCATCTAGTACAAAGCCATCAGATACCAGTAGCTCTGGGAACATGCCACAGCCTGGGGGCAGGATGGGAACTGGTGACATGAAGTCAGAAATGGGAACATTTCAAGGGGAGGGAGGAGATGCTCTTCATTCAAAAGTCGGACTCATTGATGTACAAAGAGTTGTTCCCAACTTCCAGGAGGCCCCAGCATCAGCTCCAAGCAAAACCTACTGGGTTGCTGGCGGACTTATGTTTAGTTCATTTTTTTTAAATACAAGTGAAAAAAGATTTACATGTCAAGTAACATGAGACAATTTGTGTGTGTCTGTGTGTTTTTCCTCCTAAGTTGGTGCATTTTTAGAGAAAAATATATTCATGAGCACGTTTGGCAAGTTGAGCCATTTAGAAAAATATATTAAAAAAAAAAGACCCAAACTGATATTTTGGCATGCCATCAAATCCCATTAAAAAGAGAGAAAAACCCACCCTAATATCTTTTTCATAATCCAAAATGCAGGGACATGTTTTAGTCATTTATGGCTTATGGGCTCAGAACTCCCACAACTGCTTTGAATTACGAAGAGTTTTTGGTCCCATTTTCCCAGATTTCATCCTGTTACAAATGCTTGTTTTCTTCTTCCTTCTCTCCTTTTTCAATAAGGCAACATATGGATTTGTGTGCAGATTTAATCAGTTCGGCAGCATTCCCATTCGTCCCCTTTTCCCCATCTCTAACCCAGGTGACCGTGAGCAGGTTTCACAGCAAAGGTGAGGAATTGCCTTAGGGACAACTCCCTGTTGCTTGCTGTGTGCTTCGCTTTGAGTTAGAACAAGAAATGTTCTAGAACAAGAAATGTTGGATCTGCCATGCAAAATACATCCGGCTTGGCCATTCAGAAAGAAAGATTTATTGTCGTTCTGGACCATCCTGGTCTTCAGCCCTGCAAATGAATGTGTGGACTTTTCCATTCTGGTGGAATGCTGTGGATAACCCACAGAAAGTGCAGGACTCTCAATCTGCCTGGACAGAAGCCAGTTCGTAAAAATATAAATATGGCCATAGGTTAGAGGAGAGGTCCAGCTAGCCTTTTATCCCATTCCCAGCAGTGGTCTTGGTGGATGCTTAGCACAGCATGAGGACATGACATGTATTGATTGAGCTTTCTTTCAGTCTCTTCTCCAACCTTCTGGCTGTCAATATATTCAGACCTTCTTGCAACTCCTCTATGGCTCAGTTCTGCACTCTTGGATGTCCATAAGATTTCTGCTCTCTATTTCAGCATCTGGTTCTGCTAAAAGAGAAGGGGAAGCATGGAGAGAGCAAGATTTATTAGTAAGATATTTTTCAGGTAGGGGTGGTGTTTGGTTTTTTTTTTTCTGTCATTGAGGTAAAAATCCTTTAAGGTTTAAAAAAAAAAGGGTTGCATGTAAACATGGAAGGGATGACTGTGTTCACAGAGAATTACTACTTACATTAAAGAAAAGGAAACTATGGAGCTGAATTTCCCCAAATCAGGAGAAATGTTGGGGTTCAGGAAGGCATAGAAGTAGTTTTAAACCAGCTGTGCCCACACTGGGAGTGAGATGTAGGAAGGTAACTCAGCATCCTCTTTGACTGATATAGGACATAATGGTCTCCTGCTTCTGGGAAAGAGATAGGGATGAATGGCAGCTTTTCCTTTTTGTGAGAGTGGTTTTGGGACCAGCAATGAAGACAAACTTAAGCCTCACTGAGACAAAACCACAGTCCTTCTGGCTCCTTCAGCCAAAATCTGGTCTCCTTTCTCCCTGGAGGTTGTTCCTCCCACTGCCTGTAACCCAGCTTTGCACGTGGGGAAAAGACTTGAAGCAAACTCTGGAAGGACAATCTGGCTGTTTTTTCCTGGTCATTCAAAAGCAGCTCCCTGTGGAGCAATGGTACATGGGTTTACCATAGAGCATCTGGGTGAAGATGGTAGAGCCACAGCCCCTGTTCACTAGGAAAGTTGAGGTGGGTTTCTAAGGATGCTCACTGTGTTAAAAAAAAGACAGATTATTTTTTATTGTTCTTTTTTATTAAAATTTGACATCCAGAAAACTTAACCAGCTACAGAGCCCTCATCCTACCAGCTATAAACAAGGGCAAGTTCATAGAAATTATAACTGCTTATTTGCTTCCCTTTTTATTAAGAAAACAATTCAGAAAGTTTAGAATAAGTTTTGACCCCTTGTAAAGAATTTAGTTCAGCAGAAATGGGGCCCTGAAAATCTTAGTAAAACACAGACATCATCATGAGGTTTTTACCACAATGTTTTTCAGGGATTTAATAAGGATGAGAGGCCAAAACCCTACATATTTTCTGGACTAGAAGCAGCAAAAACCCATATCCATCACTGAAATGGCATATTCCCACTGTTTCTAGATCATTTTATATTATTGCCCAGTTAATATTATTATTAATTACAGGTGGCAATGCTCTATTATTATTATTGTTATTGTTATTGTTGTTATTATTATTATTATTATTATTATTATTACCACCAATATCCTTATCATTATTGGTACTACTGATGAGCCTAGTCATGACTAGGGAATGTTTTTGCTTGGAGCTGTATGAAAGTATAGAATAAAACATTCCCGTTCCCAGGGATTTTGTGCACATTGGCTGTTAAAAGCATTTGGCAAAAATCAGAAAGAAAGGGACTTTCTGGTTACATAGAGAATAGAGATGCGCTCTGCTGTCCACTGCTTGATGTGCCCAGTTTGGGTCCCCGTCAAAAAATTGTGAAACCAGGGTAGTTCAGCGGAGGCCATAGAGTCAAGGGGATAGAGCATGTGAAAGGCAAGGAGGGGCTGAGGGAGCTGGATTTGTTTGGTCTGGAGAAGAGACAGTTAGAGGGCAACCTAGCATTTTTCATAAAACACATCAGTGGGATTCAGAGAAAGGATAAGCCAAGCTCTTCTTAGAGGAGCGCTTGAGGCAATGGATAAAAAGAAGGAAAAAGTTTTATGATGAGGGTGGTAAAGCATTGCGACGGGTGTCTGGAGTGCTGGTTGGTTGTGCTGGTTTTGGCTGGGATAGAGTTAATGTTCTTCATTGTATCTACTTTGGGGCTGTGTTTTGGGGCTGTTTGCAAACAGCATTGGTAGCACAGGGATGTTTTTGTTTCTGCCCAGCAACGCTTGCACAGAGCCAAGGGCTTTTCTGCCCCTCACCCCACCCCGCAGCAAACAGGCTGGGGGGCACAAGGAGCTGGGAGGGGACACAGCTGGGATAGCTGACCCTGACTGACCCAAGGGATGTCCCATACCATATGATGTCACACTTAGCATATAAAGCTGGGGAGGAAGAAGGAAGGGGGGACACTCAGAGTGATGGCATTTGTTTTCCCAAGTCCTCATTATGCATGATGGAGCCTGGCTTTCCTGGGGATGGCTGAGCATCTTCCTGCCCATGGGAAGTGGTGAATGTATTCCTTGTTTTGCTTTGCTTGTGTGCGTGGCTTTTGCTTTACTTATTAAACTGTCTTTATCTCAACCCATGAGTTTTCTCACCTTTACCCCTGCAATTCTCTCCCCCATCCCACGGCAGGAAGAGTGAGCAAACAGCTGCATGGGGTTGAGTTGCCGGCCAGGCTTAAACCACAACACTTGTGCATCACCACCCTTGGAAATATTCAAAATTCAGCTGGAAAATGCACAGAACCTGATCTGACATTGGATGAACCTTTCTTTCAGAGGGGTTGATCAGAGACTACCTATGGAAGTTTCTGTATGACTCTGCAGAACACTGGCTTAGGTGACAATATCGCCTCTCTACCCTTTACACTGTATTTTACATCCACTCTGCAAATAACTGAACTGCGAGACAGGGGAGCATCAGAAACCGAGCTCTCTGCTGTTTCAGTCATTGGACCTCTGCTAATGCACACCAGTTCACTCATGCAGACAGACAGAGAGCTTTGCTGGGAGAGCTCAGCTACATCTCCTGCACCCTTCTGCTAGCCCATCCCTGGGGATGCCTCGTAGCTCTCTAAGCCTGGCTGAGCTGTGACAGGTCCAGATTCACTCTGCCCACATCCATGAGCCCTGTTGGTACAAGGACTCGTCAGTCACAGTTTCTCAGCTCTTACCACAGTGAAACCTACTGTAATCGAATATCCAGCATTCTCACCCAGACTCTCAAGTCTTTCCACTTTTCCCTCTAATTAGTTTAATTGTAGCCTTAAAAATAAAGCAAATTTCAGGTCACAGACTGAACACCTTATGTACTTCACCTCTTTGGAAGTTTTTCTCAGGCTATCCTCTTAAGAGTTTCTGTGGCAGAGAAAAAAAAAGATCTTTGTGTGTAGGGCTGCCCACCTTGGAAAAGGGGTAGCTGACTATGGCATCTATCCAATAAACTACGTTAGACAAGTACCTCAGGTGTTTACCAAATCATGGGTAACATGAAGAGTAGAGTGTTATTCACCCTTTCTCACAAATGAAGTAATAAGGGACAGTGAAAGAAAGTTAAAAGTAATAATTTTACAACACAGAAAAGAATGATTTTTGCATAAACTGCCTAATTTTGCTGTCAAGCGCGTTCTCACATAACATTTTTAGGGTAATCGGTATAAAAAACTTTTCCAAAGTGAATAGAAGAAATCATGGAGACAAAGCCATCAGTGGCTATTAAATGTGATTATTTGGCATAGGACATCCCTAACTCACTGCTGACCAAAAGCTGGAAACTTGTGTCTAGAAGCAGGGTCACTTTTGCTCCACTCTTCCACTTTTTTTGCTAAAACCTATGTCTGGCAGGGACAGGACACTGAGCTAGGTGAACCCGCAGCCTGGGCCAGGATGGCCCTTCTTACCTCCTTACAACTGCAAATGCAGGATGAGGTCTTCAGCTGGTTCATATTGACGGAGCTCCATGGATTCCCCTGGCTCTGGGATGCTTTACACCAGCCAAAGATCTGTCCCGCAGAGTTCGGATCCTTGTAACTAAGTGTTTCCCTGTAGTTTATGATGATGAAACAATAGCAAAGTGCCCATCTGCTGCTATCAAATCATAAGCCAACATATTTTCCACAGTCATATGTTAGTGCCTGAAAGGCCATGACAGATTTACTACAGATTTAACATAATAAACTTTGGGTTATGTTTTAGTAGCTCTCTGCCTAGTTAGTAGAGTGGAGTGGAACTGTAATAGGCACAGCATGCTAGGCCAGGACTAGGTCTTGTGACTCAGTAACATGTGTTTTATTGTTCCTTGAGTTCCTGCTGAACAGGTTTTTGTTGGACTCACTCAAGTTTTTGACCAGGTGAAGGCAATATCCATCAAGAAACAGTTATTATTCTGTGGTGCTTACAGGGCTTAGACTAATGCCTGTGAGCATGATCTCATGGGGTATGAGCCACCTGCCAAGGCCCCCATGAGGTGCTGGGATCCTGTGAGCACAGCACAGCGGACTTCAGATATGGTCCATACTTGCCTCGGAAGCCCCACAAGTGGTGCTGGATGTCCTACAGTTATTAAAAGATGAGCAGTTTGAAGCTCACTAGTGCTTGGGGTGAACTCGGGAAGGAAAATGTAGTGAATTTGCAGGTTAAGCATGATTAGACCAAGCTGCTTTCACTAGCTGGTGTTTGTTGGAGGCTTTTCCATGGCATAAAGTGTCACGACATAAAAAAGATACATCATGGTCTGCGTGATGCTGCCAGTACGTGGTCCTCCAAGGCTTTACTATCCCTTTCCCTCCCAACTCCATGAGCAGAGCTGGGGGCAGAACCAAGCCCTAGTTTTCTCCTCCTGTTCCTTAATCACATTGTGACTGGTTATCTGCGGTCTGTTCCCTTGTACACGAGCTTGCACCAGAGCAGTATGAGTCTGAGTTGCTTGTAGAGAGCAGAGGGGAAAGTTGGTGTGATACCTCACAGCAAAAATACAAACTGGGCTAGCTAATCCAGTGGATCACCACATACCTTTGTGGGGGAAAGGTCTTAATGATGTTCAGTGAATTTGTTTCAAAGCCATGCTTTTGGTTAATTTGCAATCATTTTCCTGCATGTCCCAGTGCACAGAAACCTTAGTCTGAGTAAGTGCATTTGTTGTCCTGGTTTAACAATCCACCCAAACAGCCCAGATGGAGGACGTCGTGTTTTTTGCTGTTTGGTTTTCAAACATGAACTTTGTACATGGTGACTGGGTCAGAGCAGTGATGTCCAATTCCTGCTTCATGCTCAGTTTGCATTTGGACAAGTGACAGGCTGTAACACCCAGACTAGTATAACCCCAGTGACTTTCACCATGATTTCCCACCCTTTCCAGGCTGGTGCTTCCATCAGAGTAGGGTTTGCTTTACTCAAGGGCACAAAAACTCAGAGTGACCCCAAAGCCCCTTGCACCAACTCTCCAGTTCTGACACCACCTCTTCAGAAGTGCCATTTATCTGCACCTTACCCAGCCACACACCACGGCTGGGTGAATTTCTCTGCTGATATTTACAGCTGGGAAGAGAGGAGCACACAGAACCTTTGGCCCACACAATAGTGTTTTGGGCAGCTGATCTCAGTTCTGAAGCCACCAGACTCTCTCTGACGAGTGATTTATGTCCAGGAACTTATGAGAAAGATTACCACATGCAAATGTTAACTAACCTCGATTACAGGGAAGGAAAAATTAATGCATGCTGGTCATTAAGCATTTTCTAAAGAAAATAGTTCTAATCATGAACAGAGATGGTTTCCAAGAACCAGCTCTCCACGCTGGGCTCTGCAGTGTGGCCTGGGTGCAGTAAGAATAACAGATGTGGTCATCTTCTCTCAGCCCTTTGAGAACAACAGTACCAACCCAGTCACACCGATATGGTGTTACCAGAAAGCCTTGGGATACAAAGGTGTTATCTCTGCCCAGCCCGTGAGAGCTAGGGCGGGGAATGCTTTCCCATCACTTCCAGTCTGGGCAGTGATACACAGGAGAATGGTGTTAGCTGACATTTAGGTGACTTCATTTGAAGTGTATTTCTCACATTGTCCATGCCCAGTGCTGGTATGTTGGAGTTATTTAATCCAGGCTGGAGTTCATGCTCTCTGTTCTTTCTCACAGTCATTGATTAGGAAACCAAATCTTATCACTCGAGCGGGAGAAACTCCAAACACCTTGCAAAAGACCTTCAGTAGCATTGGACCCATTTTACAGGTAAGGAAGCTAAAGCACAGAGACCTGAAGTGACTCACACGATGGTTTCTTCGCAGAGCTGCCCCACATGTACACCTTTCCTTCAATCATAGTCCACAGGGTGGATCTGGGGGGATGAAATAAGACTTTCCTTACAATGAAATGCAGCTGCCTATGGGGTGGAGCCCAAGAGTTCTTTGTAATCAATACATACATATTACAAACATCTGTCCCCTAAACACAGAGTCCTTTCCTGTAAGATTAATGTAACATTCAACTGTTGCAGCAAATTGTCAGAATCTACAACTAATCATCCAGATGACTATGAGAGCTTTTGCAGCTCTTTGTGGCAATAGGATCCCGCAAAGAGGGATGGAGGAGCATGGATCTGTGGGCACACAGCCTGCACTTCTTCTCATGAGTCTTTGGGTGACTCAGTTTTTCTCACCATGCCTCTGTACGTTGCTCATCTGTGGGGAAAAAGGTGCAGAGGAAGGTGTGACTTTCCCAGTTCCAGAAGATTTTTGAGATACTGAAACATTTTCCACACTTGAAGTGAAGGGGAGGGAAAGAAGAATTTCCAAAATAATCTGGGACCACAAACCAGTGTGGAAAACAAATCTGAATCTAAGTAATTTCATTTTAATAATTAGGAAAAATCCTGTTGCAGCTCAGACCATAATATATAGTTTCTGCTCTGTTAGTTTACATTCCAAAACAAAAAGATGTTTACAACCAGAGAAATAACATTTATCTTCTTCTTAAAAGGAAAAATATTGATATTCTTTTCAAGTAATGTTCATGTTGCCATCTTTTAGGAAAAAAATATTGATAAAGAAAAATCAGTATTTTTCAACAGAAAAATAATAATATAAATACTTGCCAACTCTCAAAATCCATTTACAGCTCTAGAAAGTACGTTATCAGAACAATGAGCAATTTCTACTCCTGCAGCCATGCTGTGTGTTTGAAGGGATGTCTGCCAGGGTAAGTATGTTTACATTTGACTTTCTGTCAAGTAACTCTCCAGTAATTTTAAACCCTCAGCCCCTTTTTCAATAGACATGGGGAGCAGAGGTCTCAAAGAGATTGTGTCAAACAAGGCGGATGAAAGCAAGCAAGCAACCAGGAGAAGGTTGTGCTGCAACCTCAACCACTGTATTAAACGCTGGAGAATCTACACAAGGCACATTATGGATGCTCCAACTGCAAGACAAAATCTTCTGGGCGATTCTGCCCTTTACTCAACATTGCTGCCAAACAGCCATTGAATGCACTGTTCACAGGAGTCCATATTTCCTTCCAATGGTCCCAAGGGTCCTCATTTCCACCAGCTCTGCCAGGCTGTGAAAAGGAGACTGGGAGAAACCATCCAAGCTATTGCAATGCTATAAATGCCATGTTGCAGCATAACTTGCAAATACCAAGGAAATGGCTCTGACAGCAGCTTTGTAAATAAATAAATAGATGAAGAGATGTTTGCTTTCTCACATCATAATTGCTGCACCAGCCTCAATCTACAGAGCCTGGAAGACAGGGATGTTTGACTCGAGGAGGAGATCCCACCCCTGGGACCCAGCATTCCCACGCCACAAGCTTCAGCCCATCTCACCCACCGGGGCTGCTGCCACTTGCCAGCAGGCTGCCAGGAGTCATATGCACTGGTGATGGGCAAGAAGCCGTCTGTCCTGTGGTCATGGGCACTCCAGAGACAATGCTTTCAAAGCTACATGGATGTTGTCTAAAGCCAGCCCTTCTGTTACAAAAAGAACACAACATTTGGATGTGAGCGTGCAGACTTTTGGGATTTTGGAGCCTGGATCCAACACACAGCTCATCTTGTGAATCCCTTCCGCTGATTCACTAAGAGCTGCAAAAGGAATCTGGAGGTTTGGTTTGTCTCTCTTTCAGAAGAGAGATGTAATTTCACAATTTTTGTTTAGTATAGGAAGAGTATGAGCACTTGAAAAGAGTTAAACTTTGTGCTTATCAAAGTCACAGCCAGATGCTTCAGAAGGACCAGGCTGTCGGAAACATGCCATAAGCTGTCTGCACGGTTTCTCTTGTCATCATTGGTCTAGTTGTTTGGTTTTTTCCAGTGTGGAAAATTCCCATAAAATGGAACCAGGATAAAATTGATCTGATGATAAAAGAAATTAGCAGGACTCTATGGAAATAAATCTTAGAACTTGACAGTTTAATAAAGGAAGCCCTTGTATAACTCATTAACAAGAATACAGCTCACTATTTGAAGAAAAAAAAATCACAAGATGGGATCTGCTTATAGCCAGCTCTGAGCCAGTTGTGTAGATGCCCCTTTTTTTGTAAATTAAGAGACACCAACAGTTCCCTACAGCCGTTCGTCCTCCCCCTTAAACCAGGAGTAACCCAGGTGTGGTGATGCATTTGCTGAAGGTGTTTCTCCTGGAGTATGGAGGGAACACTGAAGAGTAGATTCAACTGGACTTTGAATTTTCAGAGATAATGTTAGGGAAGAATAATTTCGTCTCAGTATCTAAAAATGGAACCAAAGCCCTGGTGGGCTTTTCCTAATCCTCCTTGTGCCTACTTTCCTCAGCTCATAGATTGGCATGGGAGCTGGGCATCTATACATCATAAATGTTCACCAAGTGCTTTGCCTCATCACTTAATGGTGCAAATAGCTTTTGAAAATCCAGCTTTCCCTTCTTTGGAACTCAGTGGTCTGTAAGGGAGATAATGCTGTTCTTCTGTCTCCTGGAGGTGCTAGAAGGCAAATCATGCCAAATACTATGAAGTGCTCACGTAACCAGTCATAGGGCTGCAGACTCATATCCTATGTGAAATCACTGTAGGTATTTCTGACCGTCAGTTAATTTTTCCTCTCTGACTTTGCACACGTTATCCATCTTGGGGAATCCTGGCAGAAATCATCGTCATCGTCATACCATTTTTTAGCCTTCCCACAGCCATCTATTCAGATGACAAGTTTTCAGGGGAAAAAAAAAAAAAAAAGCCACCACACCACCCCCCAACAAATGCACATAACATAGAGATTTTGACAAACAAGTAAAATATTTGGAAAAAGGTAAAGTTTTTTTTTTTCCAATCAGCAGTTCTAATGTAATCTTACAGATGTTCAGACAAACTATAAGACCAATTGTTTTCTATTTGTTTCTCTAGGGCTTTTCTTTTTTAGCCACAAATGAGAACCATTTCACATTACAGAAGTTGAAGGCTGTTCTCTACTATCACCATACTCTGTGTATTTCCCACTAACAGGACATAAATAATTCCAGCAAAAAAGCACATTAAGAGGAACATGATTGCCAGAGGATGCTGCTTCCCTCCCTGGTTATAATTACAAGGATGTGTGGTTTTGCTTAAATGGGAAAACAAATAGATTTCCCCAGCCTTTCCCTTCCCCTCCATCTAAGTAGACACTGCCTTTATCATAAGCTAAAAGAGAAATATTTATAGGAAAGCCTTGTTAAAATGCTGGCACAGTATTACTGCCTCTGGCTGAGCCATAAACTCACTTGGGGAAAAAAAAATCACCCTGTGAAGGATGCCAGCAAAAAGCCAGTGTGTTGTTTAACTGCCAGGCTTGAACAATGCACGGGTCTCGCCTCAGATCTCCAGCCCAGCCTGGATTTCCCCTGTCAACAAGTCATTGAGGGCCAGATGGTTCGTGCTCAGGGCTGTCTTGGGCAGGGCTGATCCTTCCCTCTGGGGAAGAGCAAGGGACTCAATGGCCATAGAGGGTTCCTGGTTCCCTGTTCAATTAATTTCTGAAGAGGGTCAAGCAGGCAATGGGAAGGTGAGGAGCTGAAAGGTGCAAAGACATGCTAAATGCTCTCCTGAAGTTTCAGTGTTGTATCCACCAGGGGGGACCACAGGTGTAATGGCCACGCAAGCAATCCAGTCCAGAGAACCGCAGCTCTCACGTATGTCCTTTTTCCCAGTATCCCAGACTAAGGTTCTGGGCTGCTGTGTAAACAGGCTACTGTGCAGGCTTTTCACAGTGGACACAAAGACATCTGGAGCTGCCCTCATCAGCAGAGCACAGGGTGAAGAGACTCCACATTGTGAGGGCATCTGCAGATGATTGACTTCAAATGCAAAATGCTGCCGTCCCATCAATTGGTACCCCACGCTGCCGATGCTCGTCTTGCTGCCTGCCAGCTCCCAGCTCTGCACCACGCTGCAGGTGGAAAGCAGCAAGTCTTGCAATGCCTGGAGAAGGGCTTCTCCACCAGCATCAAAGCAGCTGGCTCCAGGACCTTTAAGACTTGGTCTGGAGCTGCTCTGGCAGCTCCACGTTCCTATAATGAGCCGTGACCTGCCATGGAGACAGACTCTCAGGAAGTCTGACCCCATTTACAGGCTGAAATAGATGGCAATCCCTCGTGGATGGAAAGCTCAGCAGTTCTTCAGCCAATGCTGCCAATAAGAAACATTTTTAAATGCCTATACGTGCTTTCACTGAGTGCTAGAGGAATCTGTAGGGAAAAGGCCAGTCATTCCAGGCGTATATTTAGTCTCTTTGCTGTTCTATTTTCTCGCTGTCCCTGGAGGAGAGATCAGAAAGGTTGTCTGTTGCAGTAATGCCTTCCCTCCCACCACTGCTCCAATAAATCGGAGGAGGGAGCCACACGCATCACAGAGAAATCCCTCTGCAGCCAAGGGCCAGGCACAGACTGCTACCGGCTGGGCAAAGTAGCAAGGGGCTCTGCACTCTTCTTCAATGAGGACTGCTCACCAGCTTTAAAGATAAGCAACAGTGCACTATGTAAACATGTTAAAAAAAAAACAAAACAAAACCCAATCAGAAACAGCAAACTGGACAAGTATGGGCTCAGCTCTTCATGCAGACTCAGCAGTAGATCCTTATTTAATTTAAGAATGGTGGTATGAGAGATTTTGCTGACCCATGGTTTAAGGAAGTAGATTTCAAACTACATTTTTTTCCCTAATCCAGAAGTCACAGAACAGCTTCCAAATGAGGCTCTTCTGCATCAGGGAAACTGAGGCACAGTGAACAAGCTTCTCCACATTCCTTTCAGCAGACCAGAGCTGGAATAACGTGTCATACTTCTGAGCCCAATCCAATTTTCCAAATCCAGTGCAAACAGCCAGCATAAAGCCTACATAAGCACTTCTAGGATTAGGCCAGGAATGCCAACCAAATCCTCTGCTAATCTGCACCGTAAAGTTCATGAAATCAGGCTTCCTCTTGAAATGTTTCTTGCATCCAGCTGTGTCAGAAACACCTTCCAGAAAATTAACCTCCCCAAGCTGGAGATCCTCTCCCAGGCAAAGCCAATCCATTGGTACAGAGTACCACTTCAATGTAAAGTTGGTCTTTTGGTCAATTCCTGTACAGAATTAAACTTGCCTGTAGGTAAGTGACAGAGGGACATATTTTTCCTTTCAGAAGCTGCTCAGCATCACTGCTAGTTCTATTTCAAAACCAGGTAATGAAAGCCCCTGAATTCAAAGATACAGAGCATATGGAACAGGATCTTCAATTGCTTCTGTCTGAAAGAAAGGACAGAGAGAGATTTGGTCACGGTCTTGCAGCTGCATCTCCATCCCCATATTTGTCCCACCTGTGTCCATGTTTACTTGGAGTTGGGGGTCAAGCCCTTTGCTGCACCCGGGTGAGCTCTGAAGGAGTATGGGGACAGCAACAGCCCAGAGGGCTGCTCAGCCACAAGGCAAGGGATTAGTGCAGGAGGCACTGGGTGATTTTGTCTGGGCTGGGCTATGCAAAACTGCACTTTTTTGGTCTAATGGCCCATTTCTCTCCGGTTCAATGAGACCTGCCCCACCAGCAGCTTAGTAAGACAACTGCCCTGTATCTCTGGGGAGGTATGCCTGACAGGAGAGGTCAGAGTTCTGGATTATAATGCTGCTGAAGTGCCTGGTGGACACTGCCATCAGTTTTGGCTTCTTACCCTGTTCCCTTGTCATTGATTGTGGCTGCAGAGCTATGCCTTTGTTTTACCCCCTGGCCCAAGGGGAAGGGTCCCATGGGCTATTCAATCCCTTCAGATCTTGTAGCACCCCACCATTCATTTATCCACCACCTCTTAATGAATATTTCAGATGCTCGGCTTCTGCTGCCAGTGAAACTTCTGTGTAGCCGGTGCCCCTGGGAGTAACGACTTGCCAGAGCAGTAGCTTGTGCGAACCTTCCTATTGTTCAAGCTCAGAGCTAGCGTGGCCATTGTTACTTATCAGTGGCTGCTGTTTTCCATTACAGCCTGCTCGAACATGAACTGGATATGAGCACTGGGCTACAAGCCGGGCTCCTAGGCCTCCAGAGCTCTGCTGAAGGTCTGAATTACTTCCAGCTCCTTCTTAGAAGTCACTCTGTGTTCAGTAGAGAATCACACTCTTGGGCTCTTCACTTCTCAGCTTGTTTCTTGCCAGAGAGTTCAAACCAACCCTACAGTTGTTCTTGTTCCACTAGAGCTGAGAGGATTTTCCCAGATGCTTGTGAATTGCTCAGAGCACATCAACAGGCACAGAAGTTTTTTCAGGCCAGAAAATACATACTAGCTCCATGTCTCCACAGGCTCAGAAACTGAAATTACACATGGAAGGGAAAGTACAATTCTAAGTTCAGGAATACTTTGCATTCCTAGAGCATCCTCCTTCCTGGGAGTGGAAAAGGCTTCGTTACCAATGGTGGATAAGCACTCATTCAGAGACAGGTTTGCAAGCAGGTTAGAAGCCTCCCCTCCTGTATCCCCCTTTTTGCAGCAATGAGTGCCCCATGACACAGGTACTGCTCAAAGAGAAAGGCAATCACAACGAGGTCCTCTGTGGCACCCCTTTTATTTAGAATTTAGAAACACTGCAGAGGGAGAAAGGGCGCATTACTCAGCAGGTGGGAAAATTGCTGGGAGATCCGAGTGCAGGTTCTAAATGACCCTCCAGCCTCTATTACCATCTCAGCCAAACTTCTTTCTCCTAAACATGCCCAGCCCAAGTCCCTTCTAAGGCCTGATGTCTAAAGTTTTCTGGAGACTAGCTTTAGGCTTTCAGAAGTGCCTGGCCTGTGGGAAAAATTACACACCAGAACTTGGCCAGATTTTAGCTGAGCTTTACTTTCTATAACTCCTCCTTCCCTATCTGTAAAACAGAGAGAATAAGGTTTCAGACCTGGTCACCAGAAGCACAGCTCTCTGTGAGCATAGACTGCATCTCATTAGTGGGTCTGGCTGTTCTGGGAAGGTAGTAAAAGATCATCACTGCACAGGAGGGCTGACAGTGTTAGTAGGTAAGGTACTCAAATAAAGTTGTTTATCCCAATTTAAGAGAAGATAAAAAAAGAAAGTAAGATTCTGCACTCTCAGCAACCATTCCCAAAACCTGAAATCCTTTGATAAAGCAAAAGGTGAAGGGATGCAGCTCCCAGCAGTGTGAAAAAAACCCAAGGCTGTAGCTCTGTAGCCTCTAACACCTATTCCCACTGGGTCTGCACTGCTCCCTCTTGCAATTCCACAGGAAACACAGGGACTTGAGAGAAATCGATTCTGCTGCCTAGAGAGTGAAATTCCATGGCTCTATATGACAGATTTGACATGCAAAAATTTCCCCACATGTACTCATTCCATCAGTAGGTCTTTATAGGGGTGCTCTGAGCTTGAGACGAGAGTTATTCTGCACAACCTCCCTCAAGCCTGCTGCCCCATCCTGCTTGTGCTAGAAAAAGGTACATTCATTCTTAAAATTCTGCATCTTTTCCAAAAAGGCAGTAAGCCGAGCTGTAGCTGAACTCCTAGAAAAGTGGACCAGCTTAGCATCAAACCAAAACAGAGATTTGTTTCTATTTTTATTGTGTGGAACAAAGAATACTGTATTTTTACTTCAGAGCAACTCCAAATGTTTTGTTTCACTCCAAGGTGCTTTGTTTTGTTTTCAGCTTATTTAATCCTTGCAAGGAATTGTTTAAATTCCATGCTGAGACAAGGAATCATTTTGAAATAGAGAATTTCAAGTGCTTCCTTCTTCTTATTATTATTATTTTTAAAAAGGCCTCTGAACTGTTTTTCTCCCAGAGGAAACAATTCCCTGAATTTCTGTATCATTTCCATCCTATTACTGATGAAAAAAAGTCATTCGGCTCTCACTGCAAGTCACTGGAAGAATTAACACCAGATGTGTCCGCATCCTGAAGCCCGTTACTTTCGGGTTGCCATTAAGAAAGC
This sequence comes from Falco cherrug, assembly GCF_023634085.1. Lineage (NCBI taxonomy): Eukaryota > Metazoa > Chordata > Aves > Falconiformes > Falconidae > Falco > Falco cherrug. The sequence goes on along the minus strand of NC_073697.1, from coordinate 39,131,719 downwards.
ACCTTCTTTCCCGGCATCCCTCTGTCTCTGTGTGCACAATATCCTCACCAGCCCCAAAGTGAAGTAATGGCTTTTAAAGGGGGGGGGGGGGGGGGGGGGGGGGGAGGGGGGCGGGGGGAAATAGGACACAAAGACTTTTCCTTAATAACCACCAAAGGCATACCCAGAAGATTGGAAGGCAGAATCCAGTGAGCAGAGGAGGATGTGTTTGGGGAAGGTAAATGATGGATCTGGGAGATGAACCACCATGGTGTTTCTGCTCAGACACCCTACAGTTGGCATTTGGAGCCATGAGGCTTTCCCAGCTCTCCTGGAGAGGAGCCCTGTGTCATGGCAGGACATTTGCTCACTGTTGCTGGCTCCTGCTGCAAACCGAGGTACCTGCTTCTCTCTGTGGGGTGGAAGCAATTGCATTAAAATGGCACAGGGACCTGGAGAGAGGAAACGGTGATTCCCCCATGCTGCTTCCTGCAGGAGCATCTCAGTGCTGCTCTGTCGGGAGAGGGACATCTGTAGCAAGCTGCATTCCCATCTCCGAGGGGGTGATTGCTGGGCCATCTGATCCCTTGGAAAACAAGCCAAAGTCTTGCATTTTAGAAAGTCCAAGCCTTTTTAAAACTAACGTTTCTATTTGCACTTTATTTTTTGTGGGTGCTGGCGGACACAGAGATAAAGCAGCATTTCCCATAAAAGCACAAGGTGCATTCAAAGGGCTCCCTCCTGTCACCAGCACCTATTCACTGCGCTCCTCATGTCCTCTGCAAAGCCTCGTGCGCTTCTCCAAAACCTCTTTCCAATCCTGGCTTAGCACAAAACATGACTCACCCCTGCCCAGCCCTCTTGTTTGTCTCCCCCACATCTGGAAGCCATCTGGGTCACACTGCCAAGCCGCCCCAGCTCCCCCTCCTCACTGCACAGGCAGCCCAGGAGGAGAAGCCCTCCTCCAGCCACGGTAGTTTCATCTCACATGGGCCCCCACTTCCCTGGCTCTGTCCCTACAAGGCTGCACCAGCATTTCCCATGCTTCTCCAGCAAATGATTGTGAGCTGATGGGACTCATGACTCTGTCCCTGTCATAGAATCATAGAATCAATCATAGAAACACAGAATAATAAAATCATAGAATCAAAGAAACATAGAATCATAGAATCAACCATCGAAACACAGAATCAAAGAATCATAGAATCACAGAATGATTTGTCTTGGAAGGAACCTTTAAAGACCATCCAGTGCAACCCCACTGCCATGGGCAGGGTGTCCTCTGAGCTCTGTTTCCCCCCCAGTTGTCCTCCATATGTCCCAGCTTCTGCAGTGGTGGGCTTATGGGCTATTGGACACAAGGCTACAAGAGGAGCAGTACAGAGTTGGATGACATTTGATTAAAGCATATCCCATGTGCAGCTCTGGCCAACACCAGATGCTTGAGAAGGAATAAAAAATGAGGGGAAACAGGTGATACTTCTCCAGAATACTCTCCCAGACACAAGCCTATCCTTTCTTAGGCCTTCTTGCACCAAAGGATCTATTCTTTTTGTTCAATAACCTGGCATGGGTGTTTCTTCTCCAGTTTTCCTTTTTATTTTAGGCATGTAAGCTATTAGTTTCTGCAACATTGTTCAGGGAGGTCCACATCCTCATGGCACAGTATGAAAAGGACCACCTTCCTGCTTGTCATCCTTCTCAATGGCAAGTGGCATAATTTTCACGGCCACTTCAGGCCATCCTGCTTTGCTGCCAAAAGGCTGCCAGTGGCACCCAATTTTCACACCCACGCTCACATTCCCTACAGTTCATCAGTGACTTCAGAGACTGCTCAAAGCAGGAGCAAGGAAGAAGAGAAAGCAAATGGCCTTACCCAGGACATCCAGCTCTGTGATCCAAGGGTTCCTTCATGTTCGTGAAGTTGTGAATCACTCTGCTCTATGGATCCTTGGCTGCTGCAGCAATCCTTGAGGGAGCCAAAGACAGCTGTGAGCATAATTTACAGCTCCCCAGAGGCCAGTCTGTAGGTCCTCTGAGTGCCAGACCAACTTGAGTTGGCCAGAAGAGCAGGCACGAAGCCACCTTTGCCCAGCTTTGTGCCAAGCACAGCTCTGCTGGAGCATGAGGCCCAAGTAATTCTCTGAAAAAGCATCCCTTCTTTTTTCTCTTTCTGTTTTAATTACTGTTTTTTCTCTCACATTGCTCTTCTGTCCTTAGATGAGGTGCAATGTTAGTGCACAGCCTGGGGCTGGGCCCTGTAATGGGGGGAAAACAATTTCAGAATAAGAGGGCAAAATCAATTTTCCCCGAGACCCCAAATCCTCCTTTTAAGTCTTGCCACTTTCTACCCCAGTTTCCAGATAGATGCAAACTCAGATCAAAGCATATACTGCAGTGGAACATCATTCCTCACACAGATCCACTGGGCACTGGTACTGTGGCTGAGCTCACCAGATGCCCTTGACTCCACAGAGACGTTAATCTGGCTCTGTCTCTCCTTTGCCTGGCTGCTAATTATCACAGCACTTGTAAGAATTTCAAGCACTATCGATGGCATGTAGACACCCACACTGCCGGTGCTGGTGCCTTCTTGTGCTAATGACCCATGCTCCGCTAGCTGTGCAGTCAGAGAAATAGCGTGTGACTGCTCTGAACAATCTTGTCTGCTTTCTGGTGAGACAAATGTATAGCCGAAGTCATCATTTCTCTCACTTACCATAGCTCTGCTGGAGGCATCTCTGCCCTGCAGGCATCAATCCCACACTCAGCATCTTTGACACTTTCAGCTGCTTTGTTCAATGGTCTGAGCGTTGCTGTGTTCTGTTTATCCATCTAACTGATTTTTGAAAGGCTTGAAAGTTGGGAGAAGGAAGGGGAACAGACACAGGCATTGAAGATGCACTGATGGATCAATCTCATTAGGAACCATCATGAGAAATGGCTTACCAGGATCCTGATTATACTCTGCTGCTGAAAGAGCCTGGTAAGAGCAAAGGTGTCCACAGCAGTGAGACTGCAATTGTAACCTCCTCCCAGTCCTTGCTGGAAAACCTCCTTTCAGGGCTGGACCAGAGGAGAATTCCTGCAGAAGGCTGCAGCTACAGCCAACCAGAGACAGCCGGGTCAAGAGCATAGCAGTGAGTGGTCCCCCCTTGGAGGTGAATTGCTTTGCACATGGAGGTGCCTACAACAGCCCTACAGCCACAGCAGTCCTGGGGTGAAGGCAGCCTCTGACATCCTTGGGTCTCTCCAGCATTACTTTGGGACATGAATTACTTCCCTTTCTCTCTGCCATGGCACCATTACCGCCTGTGTCACTCTGGGATCTCCCGCTGCTTGTTCAGGGCAGCGTAAATTCCCTGGGATGAGTTGCGCCATTGTGGTGTGGCTCATTTTTCCCTTGCACTCTCTCATTTGCAAGCTCTGCAGTGAAAGCTGCGCTTTCCATATTGAGAGTGAATATTGGGCAAGGTGCTCCGTTCCAGAAATAAACTTAAACGCTTTCCTAATTTCCTAGCATAATATGTTTTTCCCTTTTATTTTAATAAAAATAACAATAATAAAACAAAGCTCTCATTCTCCGTTTCTTTTTCTTACACAAACACATAATCCTGGTGCCTTAATGTCTCATGAAGAAAATCCAGACTGGAGGCTGCAGCCAGGACTCTGTGCCACCTAGATATTTTGGACACATATTTGGACTCACCTACACACATACACACACACTTTGCCTTCCTTGCCTCAGCAGGACAAGACTTTAGATCTTTTCTTGCATTCACAAACTTGAGTGGATAGACTAAGCCTCAGCAGGGAAAGGTCATTTCCACTCATTGACATTCAGGCTGTCTCACCATTCATACCCTTCAAGTGATATTTATAGTTAAAGAGCATCAGCCTGGCTGAGGAGAGACCTTCCGTTTGTCAGGATTTCTGGGAAGAGGGAACTTTCACACCTGTAGAAATATGGGTTTTTACAGAAAAATAAGCAAATCCTAATGCATCTTGTCCTAATGGGCTTGCCCCATTACTGGGTTGAAGCTGCTGGCTGTCCTGTGATACGGTTTCCCAACAATAGCAGGGTTTTGCGAGAACATATCTTGTGCATGGGTGTGTAATCTGCCTAGCTGTCAAACCATTTTCCCTCTCTTCAGTTTATAACTTCTGAGCCTTTTGACCAATTTCAATCCAATTTAATAGTGGAACTGCATTTCTTTTTAACAAAAGAATATGTTCCTGCATTAAAACAGCCAGGGAAAATAAAGAAAAATCTAGTTAGTTAACAAACTAGGGGAGAGGCCAAAAAAGCTCAAGCCTTACCAGACACAAGAGACTGACACAGAGAAAGAAGGAGCTACAGGAACAGCTATATTCACTTTGCTGCCCTGGGAACATGTTCATGCTTTTCTTCATGACCTGAGAACGGCGCAGGCACAAACATATGAAGACCAGGGTACACACAGACCGATGCCAAGATGCTACAGGGTAAATGCATTTATACAGCTCATTGTACAATGGGATTGCAAATCACAAATAGGATTCCTACTTACCACAGCAGTAGAGATGATTTGGTACATTAATAATTCCAGTAATAACACTGTCAAAGACTAACAACTGAGATGGGGAGGGAGACTTAGACGGAGTGGGGCAGTTGATGTGTGCTCTTGTTCAGTCCCACACCCCCATGTTAAGAAAGATACTCAGGCTGCTAGAGTTGCCTAAAGAGGAGTCTTTTAGGATGTAGGTGGGCAACAGAGTCCCAGCCAGTCTGTAGAAGTGATCCCCCTATCACAGCTTATGTTCCCACTCCAGAAGGAAATCAGCCATTAGATCTTCATGGCTCAACTATACCCATTTATGGGATGAGGCTGGGATGGGGTAAATTATTCTGGGTATTACACATCAGAGGGAAGTTTATAAGGCAGAGCACACCTGAGCCTGGCAGCCCAAGAGCAGCTGGGGAGAGCCAGATTTTGGTGAAGATGAGGAAGAAGAGCAGGCTTGGTTTAGGAGATCAGGATGTAGCAGACATATGCTGCTCAAAGGGTAGGTTAGCTATGAAAAACCCTAGTTCTCTCTTCCTATCACAATCCCCATCCATCCACTTGTCCTCTGCCTCCTCAACCTGTCTCATGCCACCAGCCAGAAACAGAGGTCCCGATGGCATACCCCATTATCCCAATGCAATTCACCATCCATCTCTCTGTGTGCTTCCAAGGCAGCAGTGAGCACCACTCTCACTGTACCAAGAAGGAATGACTTACCCCAGGTCACCCAGCAGCCCCACATCTGTGTCAGGAACAAAATCCAATCAGATAAAAATGTCAGAGAGAAAGAACAGCCAAACTGCACTCCAGACTGGTTGGCCAGATGAGGTAACAACCAGGGAAAGATGCCGATGGAGTTTGGCAAGATGCAGGAGTCACACAGGCCTCCCACTTTGGCAGAAATCAGAAGTCACTCAGCCTTTGCAGGTCTGCTGGCTGGAGGACTCACCCAGCACTACACAGGTTCACAGGAGATAGCTGGGGAGGATCCACCACCTCCCCGAGCATCCCATGCCTTCCCTCCCTCCACACACAGCAGAAGATGTTAAGGAAGTTATGACACAAGCAATGAACTCCCCGCTGAACTCCCCACAGAAATGTTAATTATTTTGGAACCCAGGTGTGCCAGTAACTGCCCAGAGATGCTGAGCAGTCTTTGTCTTTCAAAGTTTTCCAGGTGAGACTGGATAAAGCACTGAGCAACCTGGTCTGGCCTCCTAGCTGACCTGCTTTGAGCAGGAGGTTGGACTAGGCCTGTGGTCCCTTTCAGCCTGAACTATCCCGTGACCCTGTAAACTGCAAAGCTCAGCCACACCTTCACCATCCACGGAGTGATGCCACCCAGCTCTCCTCAGTAATAACAGCAGATAATCTGCAACAGCACAGCTAGATAATAGATAACCATCAGACCTGCCTGCACGGAGGTACACGTCCCACACATCTCCTTCCTCCCAAAAAGCAGTAATGCTTGGCTGGTTTTTGCACGCATTACCTTATTCACTGTCACTTTCCCTCAACGTATAGCAAATGCGGGGGAAGTTGGTTTCATTTAGCATGTAATAAGAGCACACTGCATTCAGGTCACGGGCAGGATCTTGCTCGGTCACTGTAACCTGACCATGAGCCAACGGCTCTTCTGCCTCAGCTCTTCACCCTGGGACTTTCCAGAGTTTTGCTAACCCATCCAAGAGGATTTTGTGATGTGAGCATGCCGTTTTCACTTCTGACCTGAGGAGGACCTCAAACCAAACATCTCAGGCTTCAGCCATCAGCCGTATCACCTTCCTTTCTTATTTTCTATCATTAACTCCCTCCTGTTACCCTACTCTACTCCCAGGGCTAACTCATCCATTGCCGAAAGTCTTCCACCGCTCTCCCTTCCTTCCATAATCCCTAAGACCGCAAAGCCTTTGATCTCTCCTCTTTGGAAAGGCCAAAAGGATAAGCCCTTGGCCCGCATGGTGGAAAAGATCTCACGCCAGGTAATCCTATTGTTCCTCGTCCCCCTACCTGACAGTCTCATGGTGTTTTTCTGTGAGATCCCAGACATTATAAGATGATGAGGGAAGTTCAGCTGCATACTGACGGCTCCAAACACATTAGTATTAAATTCTTATGCAATCAAAGCTGCCCACAAAATAAAGGCAATGATCTACCTGATTTGGATGTTCTTGGCACAGGACAATAGACTGCAATTTTCCAACAGAATCGACTTGTTATAACTTGAGGATTTTTTATTTTTTTTATGTTAGCTTGTTTGCCCTCCTGCCAGATTTTGTTAGTAATACTGTGGCACCAGGCCAACTTGCAGCTTGTTTGGAGTTCATCTAAAAACCTCTAGTAAAAGGAGATAGAGGTTCCACATTTCCCTTGGAAGATGGAAAGCTTCAAAAGGCCATTTGTGGAGGCATCAAGCCGACTGTCTGGGGTCCCAGTCCTCAAGCAATTACCTCATCCTGCTAATGAGGAGTTTGCTTCAGGCTGTACTGAATAAAGTTCTCATTCTGACTCTGGATTTTAGAGGAACAGTTGCTCAGTCAAAGTTGGCCAAACAAGTTCTCTTACTGGTTTCCCTGTTTACCTATCCTTTTCAAAGTACAGACATCTAAAGGGGAGCTGAAAGTGGATTAAATGCACTCTGATTTTCCAGCTCAGGATAATCCATCTTTTGAGCAAATTAGCTTCCTACCACAGTCAGTTTTCATTTGTTGCATTTTGATTTTTCCTTTTTCTGAGACAGATGTTTTCATGAGTGTTTCCCAGTGGTGATAACCAAAACATGCGGCATTTTTAATGCTCTTCCTTTGACAAGCTGCTCAGTGATATGGGGACAGCGCTTCCAAAATGCAGATGTCATTCCTCATGGCACAGTGATGGTGACAGAGGACAGTTACATTTTCCATGGAAGTTTTCAGAGAAGTTACATTCACTTTCTTGGTAGATTCTGCTTCTCTCATTTTTGGCCTCCTTACAAATCCTAAGGACACCTGGGAGACATCACTTTCTTCAGATTTTGGCTTGATGTAAGCCCATTACCTTTGGGCTATAAGCAGATGTGAACAAGGTATTCATATAAAGCCAACTCAGTAAACAATTCTGTTGGTGATGTAGAATCGCAACCTGACTCCAGATCCTTCCAAATCCCACACTTCTGTCTGTTTTACAAAAGTCAAAGGCGGTGAAGAAATCTGTTTTACACAACGTTAGCATCCTTAACTGAACGCAGTCTGTCTGCAGAGTGTTACAGTTGGGTGTGAAATGGTTTTCGTATTCTGTGAATTTTATTTTAAAATCTCAGCAAGCTTCCCATCATAATTGGTGATAGAAAGCTGAAATATTCAAAGTGCTGACACCCAAAAATCTAGTGATGGAGAACAGGGGATTGTGGGCTTTGCTGAAATTGTCTGGGTCTGAATTTTTTTGAAGAAAGCTTAAAAGCTTTCATTTTTATTTCAACCCCCTTGATTTATGTATACAGTTTTGTTGCAATTAGTCTTATTTTTTCAAAAAAAAATCCACATAATTTGGCCATTTAAAAGATCATATTCATAAAACATAAAATACCAAAACAAACCCATTTCAGTACTTAAAATTTGATGTGAGTCTGGAACTTCCTCTTTTCCCCTCAAAAAATCAGCTTGAAGGAAGAAGCATTTTCTAGCAGAGAAGAGGTTGTGCTCTAATGCAGATGTGGTGGCTGAGACGTATTTTTTACAGAATTTCTTGTCCAATGGGAGAAATACTGAATTCTGCAGAGCCAGATGATTTCCTGTAACACCAGATAAATCTGCAATGGGTAGAGATTTCTTTACTAAGGCCTGGATAGAAACATTGAACACTTTTGCCTGGAAACACTTCGAGTCACATCTTAGCATATCTAGTAATAATTCAGAAAATAATGGAGTCTTTGCCACAGGAAGTCCAATGCCATCTCACAGCTCTGATGTAAATGCATACAGTTGTATTTCTTTTCCTCATCTCTCCTCCCAGCATATCTCCAGCCACTCTGGTGTTTAATTCATGTGAAAAATGAGCAGTTCAAAGCCGCCCTTCCTCACCTGGAGTATTTTGGAAAAAATGGTGAGTTAGTGTTTCCACTTGATCCGTGGCTTTATCTAATCCTATCACTTGCTGGTTCAATGCAATCTAGGAGACAGTTGTGGGCAGACACTCCTCCTGTAGAGGGTACTACCAAAGGACATGAGCATTAATACTCCAGGGCTCCATGAGTACTGGATTTCTGCTTCCTTCCCACTGTCCCTGTTGAAGAAACAGTGAGGAAGGACACTGTCTGCCGGATTAAATCGCTAAGGTTTGCTTTAAACCACAGCATCCAAACTTCACCACATGAGCAGCCAAGGATGGGACCACAAAGGACCTTCCAAGTGGTAAAGTACTTGAAGAGTCCTCACAGCATGGTCTCATCACACCAGCAAATAGTTCATGGGAGCTTGCGATAGCTTCTCCTTGTTCCATATGTCTTCTTCAGAGGCACTGTTCCAGGACACAGACCCCCACGTTGGCATTTCCACACAAAACTGCTTTGAGGTTTTTATTTCATTTTGTCTTATTTTTCATTACAGTGTGTTAGACTGAAAAGGCCTTTCATTGCCCTCACCGCTTGCAGTTTCTACTCTCCCCTCTGTCTTTCCCTTTGTGAATGTCAACCAAAACCTGAACTCATATTGAATTCATTTCCTCTCTGGATACCTCAGCACCAAACATTCCATGCAAAAGAGACTAAGCTGACCTTCTCCTGTTGAATTAGGGGCTCCCCCTCAGCTTGGATCTCAGTCCTGTCTGGATACTGCAGTCCTCAGCAGTGCTGCAAAAATAAATGCACGTGAAAACCAGGACCATGCATGTAAGACCTGTTGGCTTTGAGGGCCTTCAAATCACCCTGGTCCCTGCAAAACCCCGTTGACTCCCTCACCTACAATTCAAGCCAGTTAGAGCAGCCAGCAGATTGCTCAGTCTTTGCTGAGTGTCCAAGACCTGAGGTGGCTGCCAGATGATGCAGACAAAAGTCTACATGGCCCATTATCAGGAAATCAGGACAAGCCATCAACAGCCCCAGTGTTCCTGGAAAGCCTGGTCTACATAAGCATCAGGAGCCACAAAGGGGAGTCGAAAGGGGGAATCATTTATGGAGGTTGGAATGGCTGAGACATGGAGTCTGGATACAAGGAGAATTGGCACTTCCCATTCAGCCATGGGAAGGTTTCCTAAACAAAAGTGCTGGAAACCCCAGAATATATAAATTTGAACAGTCCAAAACCAGGAGAATGGTTATGTTTGGACCTAACCTTCATGACTGGCTCTTGGCTTTAAAATAGCCGTCTCTCCCCAGGTTGGATCACACATCTCTCTGAAACAGAACTTCCCAGCCAGAACGCAGTGACCTCAAGGTAGGAATCAATGGATGAAATCCTAGAATTAAAAGGAAAGTTACTGCTGTATGATCATACTGGCCCTTTACAAATCTGTTTATTAAAAAAAAATAATAAAGGGATCCTCAAAGTTTGGAGCGTTGAAGAAGTTTGAACTCAGATTCTGATATTTTGGCTGAACTCCAGCTATAGAAAATACAAAGCAGCAAACCATCCTACAGCATAAGCTGGAAGTCAGAAAGCCCTTTTTCCAGAGTTTAAGAAATGGGAAGATCAAGTTAAGGGTTTTTCATACAACTGGTAAATCTTAGAAAATTTAGAGGTTTAGGTTTGGACAGTTGTCAGACCCTGACTGCTTATCATGGTTTCATTTGCTTCAAACATCCTTGACTGAGAAAATTAGACAGGAAATATTTTGCAGTGTCCAGTACTTCCTGAGCTGGAGGAACCAGAAATCCCACAAGAATAATTCTTACTCGTGGCATTACCATTACCTTAAGGCTTGACCCAAAGCTGGTAATCCACAGAATCCAAGCAGAAAAGCAAAAAGAAATAAAAAAAGTGCAAACTTTACCCTAGGGCAAAGTACTCCTGTTCCTCCTGTGTGATGTCCCAGAGCCCATGGTCTGCAGTGTGTGTAGCTGCTTCCAACATTGTGGTGGGACTGGAGAAAGGTTATACGCTTTAAATGGGCACATATTCTATCCTTCTCCTTCGGTGCCTACAACGATAGGCTGTTAACAGCTGCTAGTGTCAAACAGTTTCAGAAAGAGCTCGTTAGAAATAAGCCCAAATTCAGTTACACTTTTTGTTTGTTTTATTTTTTTTCCCCACAATGGAAAATAGTTGTAAGAAATCATGGATCAAAAGTTTCACTGAGCAAACACCTGGCTTGCTGCCAGCTCTGGCTGAAATTCCTCAAACACAAGGACATGAACTTTCATCTGTGAAGTGAATGTTCACTTGTGAATTCGCACATTAATACACCCATACATTTCCTATCTGCTTGAACTGGATATGTGCACAGTGGGAAGATGACAACCTGTATGCACTGGAGAGATGTTAAGGAATTACGTCTTTGAGCATCAGCAGGGGTGATTATGTCTTCCATCTTGACACAGGCTGTGCTATACTATTTAGCTACTTCTGGACTGAGCCTGGCAATTGCACATGATTTGCGATGAATTCTCTGAGTCAGTGGAATCAATTGCACATGATAGAGCACATGGATTACAGAAATGTCTATGATAGTCCCCACCTGGTGTCTGAGGGCTGCCAAGGTTTCAGACTACCAGGTGGTGATGTGGGGTGGGCCACTCACCTAAGGGGCTACCCTGGCTTGTGACAGACCTGTTGGTCCTCCTGCAGGTGACTAAGCTCAGTCCAGCCACAGCTGATAGTGCAAGAAGAACACACAGGCAAGAAAAAGTCTTCCCCTTGGGTCCGCTGCACCTTGATTGCCTACACGTACAAAGGGGATTCAGATGGGAAAACCCTTTCCTGCAGAAGTGAGAGGATGAACCCATGGAGAACCTCAGGCATGGATCACTGAACCTGCTTCTGCTCAGAGTAGCAGGGGACAGTCATCGTGACCGTGATCCTGTGATTGTCACAGTGCTGTGATCCTGCAGGGAAGGGAGTTTCCATGCCTCCCCTCCCCTCCCCTCCCCTCTCCTCCTCTCCTCTCCCCTCCCCACCTCTCCCATCCCCTCAGGACTCACCAGGTCTGCTGGTGGCAAGTGTCCAGCCCTACCCACTTCAATTCCTGCTCTGGAACTGACTTTTCCTGGGAAATCAGGGCTTTTCCTAACCAGTGCCTCAGAAAGGCTCCATCGCTGGTGGAGTCTGAGAAGAAGGGCTGTAAAGCCAGGCCTGCTTGCAGCAGTGGGAGCGCTGCCATTGCTTTCTTTGGTTCTTACACTTCACACTGCTCTGGTTTGTTTTTCAAGTTATTCTATTTTCTTTATTATGCCCAAACATTTTCTTTTCCCCATAGGGATGGAAGATGCCAGGGGCTGACACCAGGACCACATGTTCACAAAGGAGCTGCTGCCCCCTCCTTCCTCATTTTTCTAAACTTGAACTGTTTTGACCCAAGCAGATTTTTCTGGTTATTTCCAGGAGAAAATTATCTGCGATGTTAACAAGGCACTGATGGAAAAGTCAAGCCGGCTGGAGAGCCTCTCAGCACCCCATCCTATTCTTCTTCCGCTTCTCTCCTGCGTGGGTCTATAAGAGCAGGGAATGCAATCAGTCTGGCCATGCATAATCCGGAGCCTGTCCCATTTTCTCCCTCTTAAGAAAAAACAACATTGCCCTCCATTGAAAAGATTTCCTGATTAACAAGGAGAGAAGACATTGTCAACTAGTCTGAAAAAAATACACACCTGCCTGTCGCACCCCCACCCCACCCCCAAGCAAAAAAACCCCAACCAACCAACCAAACAAAAAAAGGTAGAAGGAGGATGTAAAAATCACAGATGATGAAAGGATGGTCCAGAGCAGATACAGTGAACAGAACACATGGAAGTGCACATTCCCCAGGTGGCACAACCACAACCAGGTGAAAAAGGGTTTTCACCAGAGATTTCAAAGTAACCTGCGATAACGACCCAGCCTAAAATTCTGAGGAGTTTTCCTTTCACCTGATCTCACCTGGTCAGGGTGAATCCTTACAGGGTTGGTACTTTCAGGGAACATACAAGAGGGAGACAAAAGTGTATCAAAAATTTAAATTCACAGAAAATCAAGCTGTGGGACTGATGCTTCAGAGAGCATCTACCCTGCAGTTTCCAGCCTAAGCCTATTAACATGACACTCCCACATTCTGTGTCCTCTAATTAGCCCACAGCAAACAGGAGCCTAGACACACCACATCTCAAGCCTTTTCTGAATTCCCCAGCTTCCCTTCTCCTGATCCTATAAAAAAGCAGCCACCCCCACTCAAGAAAAACCTGCTGAGATGTTGCTCAAGGCTGGTGGGGCTGGCCCAGGGTACAGCGCTGAGGAGCCTGGCCAGGGGAAGGCAAACTCCTCTAAGGGGACGTATCAAGGTCACAGAGGGGAAGATCGGCTGAACTCCAGTTTTCTGAAGCCCCATCCAAACAACTGACTCCAACCCTCTTACGGCAAGGAGCCGTCAGCTCCTAGCATCTGCAAAGCTCTGTTTCCACTCGTCAATAAGGAGTGTTGGAGTCACCTGACTTGATTATGTGCAGCAGCTCCCCAAGGAGCAACTCCGTCCGATGGGAAGCTCATTTGCAGAAAACCTTCTGCAGGGAATTTCTGCGGGGTGAGAAGTGGAGAGTGTGGGATGAAGCCAGCCCCAGCTGGGTGAGGGCCGTTCTTGGGACAAGGGTTCAGAGAAGGGTGCGTCAGCGGGAGGAGCTCCACGTCTGGGAATGCAAAATTCCCCTCTTCCAGTGGGGTTTCTTTGAAACCCTTTGAGTGCATACTTCTTCCTTGAAGGCCTGTGCCAAGAAACCCCGTTGGCTGCAACATCAGAGGGAACCTAATGCAGAAAAGATTGCAAGCCCAAGGGGACAGAGTTTCTTTGGAAAGCCCACGCCAGGCGCGCGCACACCAATGCTTACACGCGAGTCACACACATGGCCGCCCATGTGCACACACAGCACAGCCATGCATAGCCGGGAGCCTCCTGGGGAAGAGACAATACTGCAGGGCTGCCCGAGCCAGAGAAACTTTCATAATGCCAAAGGCAAAGCTGCCTGCTTGGATCAGGCTGCAGCAGGCTGTGGATTCCCTTCTAGGCTCAAGCCATGATTGAGATGTGCTGACCAAGGCTAACCCAGGAATGTTCCTATACAGTTTAGGATGACGTATACAAGCCTACCCTGTCACATCAACAGTGTGTACACATACAGGGGTTCCCACACAGCCGTTTGCTGGCACGCTGACGTGGTCTGTACCTTATGGCATTTCTCTGACCACTGGGGATACCACAGGGGCCAGCCCAGCAGTCCCAGTGCCTGTGGGATAGGAGCAGTGACCCAGGATGGTGCGGAAAAGACAGCTGTTATTAGTGGGGCATCCCTGGAATGAGATGTGGGACACTGTCCCCAGCCACTTGTGGTCGGACAGGCATTGCAGGGCGTTTTACACAGACAGGGAGATAATAGCAGTTTCACGATCCTAACTCCTTTCTAAACAGGGAATAGTTTTGACCAAACACAGCCTCTGTAGCTTGGAGCAGATGCTTTGCTTTATGGAAACGTCTGCGAAAATGCCACCGGTGCAGAATGTCAGCTGTGTCCCCAAGGGAACAACACCCATGCCACAAAGCCACAGACCAGCAAGGAGCCTGCCCTGGGTCATCTGCAGAGGCCCACGCACTGCTTTCCTGAGAAATGCAAAGGCTGGAAGTAGAGTTAGTGCCTGAAAAGCAGAAGGCAATCTTGCCAGGGTTAAGGTAGTAGGTTTTCCTATCTAAAGGAAAACGCCTATGGTCCAGGTCTGCTTGGTCCTGAACTCCTTATCCCCTCTGGGAGCTGTTTTCCCTGAAGTGCTCTCTTTGTGCTGTCTATGTGATGGCTCTCTCCATCCCTGACAGGGATGCAGCTCTCAGAAACTCCTTGGTGCTTGCGAAGCTCCAAGCACCTGGACTCCTGGCCCTGGTACCTCCCTCTCCAGGGAATGCAGTCAGGAGCCTATTTATCCAAGCAGAGAAAAAAAAGGAGAGGACACTGAATAAAGGAAACCAGCCCAGCTCTGATGCTTCAGAGGCATCTGGGAAAGCCACCTGGTTTTCCGCAGAGCAATGGCTGTGCCACTCACATTTCCAAGCCGAGTGCAGTGATGAGCCGGCTTGTTTTCTCTGCAGAGCCATGCTGATCCCTGCTCGTGAAGAGCTCAGCTGCAAGGCAGGCTGCTCGAGGAAGGTTGTCCCTTTAACAGAGGACCACAGCAAGGGATTCCCCCATGCCAGTCAGAGACAACGTGGAGCCTTCCAGGCCTGAGCTTGGCCATGTGTTGATGTGATGCTGGGAAAGCCAGTCCCATGCAAGTGCAGCCTCTGAGACAAAAACCTTCCTCTGAATGTAGAAGGCAGGAGAACTCTGCCTGCAGAAGTGTTCCCAGGCACAGGGAGGTGCAAGAGGTGAGCTTCTTCCTGGTGCAACAGCCACAGGGCAAAGCTGCCTCCATCAGTAGCACCCGCAGAGGTAAAACCTTTCGTCAGTGACCCTTTGCCTCTGCTAAGTCCATCAGCAAAGCAGCCACACATTGCAACAGGAAAGTTTGCAGCCTGGATGCATACGCCAAAGGAATTTGGTGAAGCCACATTGTGTTCGGTCTGTTGACTTGGATCTGCAGCTGGGGCCAAATTACTGGAAGTCAGTCAGAGCTTTGCTGGTAACAGGCCATGGACTAAATGGCTCAGCAGCCTGTAGACTGTTCCCTGAGCTGTCAAGGTTGGGGAGTCAGGGTTTCATCCCTGTTCCTTAGAAGCAGGAAAAATTTATCAAGCTGTATTTCATGGAAAGTGCATCAAAGTAAAGACTTGCAGTAACTGTTAAAAAAAAAAAAGAAAGAAAGAAAGAAAGAATAATAATAAAAAAAACATTAGAATGAACAAGTAAACAACAATTTGTTCCTGAGATGACAAATCTGACCACTACCAAGTAACACCCCCTGGTTTTCCAAGAATATGGATTTCATAGAACCATAAAATAATTTCCATTGAAAGAGACTCCTGAAGGTCCTCTGGACCTCTGGTCTCATCCCATATGAAGTAATCAGGCTTGCCATATTGATCATCAAGAGTTATTTGAGACCCTGCTGATGGATGCGGGCAAGGTCCCGTTACAGCCAGTGCTTACCAAGCCCCTGTGCTGCCTGTCACCGAGCTGCGGGGATAAGTCCTGCAGGGAGCCCGAATTTCTGGATAGCGATGTACCAAACTGAGTCAGAGCTCCTCCAGGCTGAGCGCTTGTAGAGGCAGGGCCCATCTGGTTGTGATTTTGGAAACGGCAGATATCAAAATGATCTCTGGCAGGGAAAGTGTGGGAGGATTCTGACAGGCGGTGGGGTGGCGATGCTGTGGTCTGTGAGGTGGATTGCCATCAGTGGTGGGAACTGCCAGGACAAAGCAAAGCTCCTTGCAGCTCCCTGCCTCCATTCCCTCCTTAAATGGGTGAGCAATTGCTGTGGCCATTTCTGCCATGACCTTGATGCCAGCAGACACACTGGTCTTGAGGTGCCACACTGAGGTCTTGGTTATCTGATAGCTTTTCTCCCTTCAGGGACAAAATCCCTTAGGGAGCTTACTTAGAGCCACCTTAGGGAGAACGGCATTCCCAGCAGCCAGCAGTTAGTTGTTCCTAGAGCTAGAAATCCTGATCTGGTAAATGCTGCCATCCTTGAGTTACACAAGCATATTGTTTTTGGCTGGTGCTGTGCCTCAGAGCATGAGTTTCAAGACAGAGGCTGAATCCCAAGCACTGGGGAAAAAAAAAAAAATTGTAGCCAAAGGAAGAAGGACAGGGATTAAACAGATGTGGGGGATGTGGGGAATGCCACATCTGATGGTAGGATGAGGAGGGGAAAGAGCCTCCATACAGCCCCATGACCTGTGGAAGAGTTTGCAGCTTGGTGAGGCTGTTGCTGGGAACAAGCCTCAGAGACTCACTATCTCTCATATCCTCGACTGGAGTATGATGACGCAAATGCTACCAGCCCCCAAATATCACTCAGTTTTGAAATTTCCCAGGGAGCCATTTTCATGCACCAGCTGCTGACTGATGGACACTTGATTCACTGACTCAAGTGTTATGAATAAACAGAGGAAAAGAGAGGTGATGAACGTAACTTAAGATGATGCAGGGTGGCCGGGCCCTGGGTCAGAAGGACACAGGACCTCTCTGGCAGCAAAATTTGGGATTGACAGGCAAAAGCTCATTTCCTTCTACAGCCTTAGAAATCACATCTGATTATGCAAGATTTAAGTGACATATCTTATTTTGTTTTAGTGCTGCTTTCCTTTTTCTTTTTTCTTGTCTTTTTTTTTTTCTTTTCTTTTTTTTAGTGTTTTATCCATGCAGTTCATTCAAAGCAGATGCTTTGACCCGGTTAAGCTCCAGGCAAAGTCTACTTGGGATGCTCAGGATGCGTTACCATCCTGATGATCCAAGAGTGCTTGACTCTGCATGCTGGCAATGTACTGGCTCAGAGCAGACTGAGCTGTGTCGTATGGAGAACATTTCCTCCCGGAGATGCCCACTGCCAGCCAGACCAGACTGACTTGGACCAGCTTCACTATTCCCTAGTGCTTGCCAAAGATCTGGGACAAATCATGTTTCAGAGAATCTCTCCAAAGGGCTTCCCCTGGCTGCCCAGCCTGCGATGTGAGCCTGGCTTCTCCCTCCCATGTCCTTGCTTCAGCAAAAAGGGATAGCATTGGTGCTGGTGAGACCTCTGGTGACGACTGTTGCCCCGTGGTCCAGGGCTCTACAAACCTTCCTGGTTACTGGTTGCTCCTTCATCAAATGCACAGAGCAACCAGAGCATCTCCAGTGATATTTTTCTTACACAGCCTTATTAAGCTGCGAAAGGTCCTGTGCTATTAGGATTTACGTGAGAGAGGCTTTGCATAGCACTGTGAGCTCCTTACAGCCACTGTGATTTCTCTGTCCACCATCAGAAGGGAGAGGCTGAGATTTCAGGACAGGCTGCCTGAATCCTCTCCCTTATAGGGGCTGTGAGCATTGTTTTCTATGTCTGCACAAAACACTCAAACTATTGTCCACCTGTGTATTTATTCTGCCTTCACCTTCTGTGCACAAACGTACTGTCATTTAATGGTATACTCCACACTCTCCAGTCTCTTGTGCCACTCACTAGGTCTCTCTGTACTTACGTACATATGTATTTACACGTATAAAAAGCAGTGGTTACATTTGACCTGTCGATCAAGTGTTCTCAGAGAGAGGTTGATCAATTTGAGCTGTTACTATTAAATGCCTTCATTAAGGATCAAGATGAAAGGAGAAGAAATCCCAGTAATGAAATTCAAAAGTGGGACAAGGATGTGGATAGGAAAAAAAATAATAAAGAAAATGTTCTGGAGGGATCAGTAGCATGGTCAGGAAATTAATACACAAAGTCTTCCACTTGGAAAATAAAAGTTAAGACTGCTGGAGAAAGATGATCTGAAACAGCTATTCGGCCCAGAAAAGTAACCTGGCAGGCATGAATTTTGAAATTAATGGAGCAGGGTCAGCTAGGAGCAAGTGGGGCAGGCAGAGTGCCCTGTCACCCCCCTGAAATACCATTTCTCAAGGGTGCATGTGCTGTTCTGAATGGGGGTGACAGTTAGGATAGGCAGAAAACATTCCCTTGAAGTTGTTATTCTTTGGAAAATTGGATTTCTAACACATGAAAACATTTAGCAAAACAATATTTTCTTTCCCTGACAACCTGGCTGTATTTTTACCTTTTTTTTTTTTTTTTTAATAGATGTATAGATTAAAAGGTGAGGAGTGTCTCTCTTAACCTTTTAATGTTATGTGTTGATTCTAACTGGAGCTGAAAAATTCCATCTGTTTACTCTGTATCATGCTCCATGATTTGGGTTTGGATAAAATCTGTTGCAGGCAGGTATCCTACAGATAGGGAGAAACTTTTGGGGTTTGGATGAATTATTTCAGGTCATATTTTGTGACGAGTTTAAATACTCTGCAGATACTTTTGGGGTACCCTTCTACAGAAGGGTAGAGGAGCCATAAGAAGGAATTTGATAATCTATGTTTCCTGATTTGTATCAATCATTAACAGAGGTATTGGTCATTGCCAATGACCAGAGACACTAGCATCACTGGGCCATGAAAGTGTTTCCTTGGAGATGCTTATTTTAACAATGTGGTAAAAGATTCAGAGAGTAATTCAATCCTGCCCGTCTCTAATCTTCCGTCTTTCCTTCTTCCCATTGTAATACTGGCTTAGATGAGCTAAGCCTGTCACTCGTCCCATGACACAGCTATTACCACACTCCCTTTGCCACAGCCACCACAGAAAAACAACGTTTAAGCCTCCTCTGTACCTACCCATTGTTGTGGTTGAGCAGCGTGTCTCCAGTGGGACCATCCAGCTTCACGCAGTGCCATTGAAAAATCAGCACTTCATCGTGGAAGTGAGATGTTTTACTGCTGCCAGGGTCAGGAAATACAAACCCAGAAAAAGAGAGGTGGAAAGCAAGCAAGCAAGCAAGCAGGAAGGAAGGAAGGAGGAGGTGAGGAAGGGAGGAGAGAAAGAAGGAAAATATATTCATTATTCAAATGCCACCTTCAAAGAGATCCCATAGCTGGGAATTGCCATCAATCTCTCTGTCACTTGAAGGTATTATACCAGATTCTTCTCTGGCTCTTCCTCACTTTACCCCATTTCAGATGGATCCATCATGATCCATTCCAAAGGAAAGATTTTTCTTCATTTCAGTGCATTGTAGCTGTGGACCCGGTTACACACATTGCAAGTAAATATCACCCACCTGGCACCACAGGGTGCAGCTCCCAGTTCACCATACAGGCTGCTATAGAGGACAGAAGATGATTCATGTCAGGAAGAAAAACGAGGACCCAAAGACCCGAGCTGTGGCAATGCACAGGAGGATGCAGGTGATGCAGGGATGGAGTCCCACGCGCAGCAGCAGTGTGCAGTAGGCAGCCATGCACACCACATTTGGGGTGCCGGTGGCTCTCCCCAGAGCAGAGGGTCATCCACGACACTCAGTTTTTACCTGGCTAGAGATAGAAGAGCTGAAACCCTCACCACAAAATTATCCTCAGTCCCAAAATTATGGCCTCGGTCACAGCTGAGATACACAAAAGTGGTAATTCTGGCAGAAAGGAGCACCCACCCACCCCCACCCCCCTCGCCGTTTTGCAAGTCACAACAAGATTTTTGAGACGGGATCAAAGTACAGAGCACTGTCTATCAACCTCCTTCTTTGGGACTGAATTAGTGTGTTCTGAAGGGGGGAGCAGAGGGGTTCTTAACCAAAAGGTAAACAACAAAACAGCCCAGCCATTCATAGGAAATGCTGGAAAAGGGGCAAGTGCTGACCCGTGTGCTGTGGGAATAATTGACTTTTTTGTTCAAACCGCCTCATCTCAGTCTCGTTTCAAATCTACAAGTTCCAAACCATCTGTTTTCTGAAACCTTAAGGTTAATAAGCATTAAGAGCTCCTCCCCTAAGATTAATAAGAATGAAAAGCTCTCCTTTTCAGGGCTTTTCTCCACCTACAGCACAGTCCGCCGAAGAAAGCCAACGTGTGCAAATTCATCTTCTCCATGCACGTCTCCAAACCCAGTGCTCCAAATCCATGCATGCAGAAGGAAAGTAAATAAAATAACATCTCCAGCGGCTGCCAAAAAATTCCGCAGTTTCTGAGCTGTTGCAACTGTATTCGTCAGTGAAAAAAAATTTCCTGGAAACCTCACTCAGATGGTGATGGCGGGAGTGGGGGGGCTGGGAGTCGAGGGGTGGAGAGAGTGCGGTCAAGGCCAGGGCAGAAGTTCATGCAGTTGGTGGTTTGTGAAAATGTGTTTTGTTTGTTCTGGATTAGGTTGTGGATTCTTAAAAGAAAACATGTTTTAGTAAGCTAATTTCAAATCAGGAGGGGAAGGAGCAGGGTCAGGGGGAGAACAAATTAGCATCTGCATGTCAGCAGAGTGAAAGGAGGATTCAGATGTGGAGGAAAGTGGGTTACTGAGGCTGAGGGCAGCCAAATCGCCTTGGTTATACTCCCCCTTAATAAATAAATAAATAAATTGCAGCCTCGCACAAGCACACAGACGAGCAGCAGCACACCAGTGCAGATGTAGCCCAGGGAGCAGCCCCTCTCCAGGCAGCAGTGGACAGATGTCGAGGGGGATGCTGTCAGGCTGCCCCCGGGAGGGCGATCAGCTCACTCTCGGGCTGCACTCAGACACTCCTTGGGATACACGAGCAGCTTCTGTATCTGACATTTGGGAGATGCAGAACCTCCTGGGAGGTTGTTTCCACGATCAGACCAGAGCCTGATGAAGGCAGGGTGGAATCATCCTATAAATCCCTTCTCAGTACAATCACATGTGTTGCTGCGGGTGAGGAGGGAGGGAGTAACTTCCTTCCATTAAAAGCACGAAAATACACGTGTGGCCACAAACAACATTTGTGGCTTCATCTTCCTCTCTGCTTTCTGGCTAGCCCCTGGCTGGCAGCGAGTGGCAGATGCCTGCAGCCTCAGAGGCATGCACAAGGCCATCACTCCCGCTTGGGCAAGAAGAAAGGGGAAGGGGGGATACACACAAGCAGATACAGCTGCTGTGACCAAGAATTTCCAGGCATATGCAGGTGAATAGCTCACCTGCAGATGAGAGCATAAAGATCAGCTTGCTTGTGATCACACAGAACAAAGGAATCACCTTGAGTTTACCGGAGTCCAGGTATTGTATCCAGGCACTGGATTTGTCCCAGAAGGACTCTTCCTTCTGCAGTGGTGCTTTCCTACATCTCTCCCTCATCCTATGCTGAGAGGCAGGTAACTGAGGTTGGACATGTGACTGGGCTCTGATCCAGTGTCCCCATCCAGCTCTGGTTGATTCACGCCGTGCTCAGGCCCCTCTCTGCAGCTCAGAACAGACAGATCTGGGCAGAGGACATTGCCCATGCTTTGCACAGTGGTAGAGCATCTCCCCGAGATCTGAACTCTTCTGTATGTGATTCTGCAGAAGTCATGAACATCTGGCCTATTTTATTAACTTTTGCAATTGTTATTCTTGGTTCTATCTATTTTATTAACCTTTCTAAATGTTATGGGGTTGGTTGTTTTTATTTCCTTTTTTTTAGGTTACTACAAGAAATACTCTGCATTCTGCAGATGGGTATAATGACAAAAGGAGAAACATCAAAGAACAGGAGTATTTGGGTTTGTTGTTTCTTGGTTTGGCTGTGAAGATCAGTGAGTGAGACTTCTGTGATGGTGTAAAGAGTCTAAGTTTAACATTTAGTCCTGTCCTATTGCCTCAGCTGTACATTTACGCTTTTGCTATGAGCACTGAGAAACAGGAAAATCACTCCAGTGCATCGGGTCAGAATTGAAGCCTTTTAACCCATCTCTGACAGTGGGCAGCACTGGATGTGCAATAAAAATGTAAGAAACTCACTTTTGTGGAATTATCTCTCTGTAAGGAAATAATTCTGTGCTGGTCCTTTTAGATACCAGCTTTCAGCTATAAGTTTTATGTTGCACCCCTAAGGTGACGCTACTTTTGAAACCTTAACTCTGCATAGTCCTGGAAATACCTGTCTCATAGCTCCACAGCGCTCCATATGGAGCTCATAGCGCTCCATAGCAAACTGAAATCATGGTGAAAGCAGAGACAGCACCACACACAGATCATGGTTTTTTACACTTTTTTTTTTCATATTAAGTATTTGTTGTCTTCTTTTCCATCTCCTCTGACCTTGCCTTCTACACTGACACCTTCCCAGTGCTCCATTCCCATTCTCCTCCAGTTCTCCAGCCTTCTCGCAAACCTCTCATCTCTTTTGTCCCTTTCCTGTCAGTGCAAACACGCTATGGTTTCTCCCAGACCTGAAGTCTCACTTGGCTCTCCCCATCTCTTCTCCTGCACACCTTTTGCAATCCAACACCCATCTACTGCCCTTCACTGGAACTGGTACCATTACACTCTTTATCAAGCTCTTCCCAGCCAAGCTTCAGGCCCACGCTGGATGCATGGATGGCTCAGACCTGCCAGCCCCATCCATGTGGTCACTGGACATACTCTTCTCTTTGAGATCCTGTTCCTCTTGATTTGTATTACTCTTCCCTGTCTTGGTTCTCCTCCCAGTTTTCTAGTCACCTACTTGGTGTCCTTCACAGGATTCTCCTGCTCTGCCCACTCACTGCCTGCAGGACTATTACACATGAGGCTTTGCACATGGTCTCTTTTTCCTCTCTCCATCTCTCTGGGAACCTCATCCACAAACACACCCTCTGTACAGATGACTCACAAATCCACCTCTCTCTTCCAATACTTCACTCTGTCTGTCCGGACTGAAATTTCAACCTGTGCTGGCTTCTCCTCATAGACATCTTGCCAGCATCTCAAATCTAGTCTAGACTGGGCTTTTTTTTTTATAGTTCAGGGGGAAACAAAAAGGGACTTTCAGGCACAATTAACCTCATTGTGATGTAGATACCTAAAACAAGTTGGATTAATCACAGCCTGTGAGTTCCTGTTTCTGCTGTGGAAGTCTAGATGACAGGTAGAGAAATCCACACTGTTGACGCCTACGTTCGGATAAGATGGATTCCAGCTGGTGCGATCCAGGTTACAAATGAAGCCCTGTGAGGTTGCCCAGATGAATGTGTGACTTTGGACTTTACGTTCCGGGGCTGGTAGAACACTGAAGCTGAAATGTTTAGTGGCATACATGACCACCAAAGACCCTCACAAGGCAGCTACTCCAAGGCGAAATAGGAAGAGACAGAGACCAAGGACTCCATATTCCTCAGGAAAGGATGATTTACTTGTGTGCTGATATTCACCAGCATTAAGAAGTCTCAGGACATGTCTAGTGTTGGTTGCAGGGAGGCTCACACAGGTTTTACAGCCTGTTTTACTCCTAGGACTGTCCTGTTTTCCCTACAGTGCTGAAGGGGCTGCTCAGGGATTGCACATGGTATAAGTATCCATGAAAAGCAGCTGCAGCAAGGCCTGCAGGCCTGTGCATGGTGCTACCTGAGTGCTAGCACTGTCACTACTGGGGAGATTTTCAATGACACCTGCAGAAACTGTGCTTTGCCTTTGGGAAGCACGAATGAGCCGTTTCTTGGTTTTCTGTGGCACCTTTGATGGTTGTCCATTACCATCTCGTCTGGACCTGTGTTTATACAGATTGAAATCATTTTATTCATCTCATAAGCTGGCCTGTGCAGAAGCATGATTTCCAGGTAAGGGTGACTCATGCAAAGCTTTCTGTTCCCCACAGAAGCAGCAGTATCCTATGTGGGAAAGCCCAAGTCACTTCAAAGTCGTCTGCCAGGGCTGCACAAGATGAGGAGCCATCCAGTCAAAGGATGTCATGCATCTTCCCCTGGCAAGCAGAGGTGACCTGTGCCACTTTCATGCCATATTATCTGCACCTGCATCTGCCTTCTCTCCGGCTCCCTCTTCTCTGTCCAACCCATCTTTCCTCTTCCTCTTCTAAGGTCTTTCCTGGCCAGTGTCCCTGTAGCTCACAGTGAAACTTCTCACAAATCTCTCAGACCCCTAGCACATGCTGCTCCTCACTTCCACTGAGATTTCTCCTCAGCACCCTGTTTCAAGTCCCCCTCTACAGCTCTTTTGGTGCAGCCCCTTGGCAATAACAAGGCTGCTGGGCTGCTTAAATGATGTTTGTCATGCCGACTAAGAGTGGGCATCCTTTCCTTGAACTCTCCAGCTTGTGATCACAACATGCATGACATTGATGATTAAGTGCTGTGGGGAAAGCATCAGCTCTTCAGGTGTTTGCACAGCACCAAGACCAGGGCTGTCAGGCAGCAGAGGAGAAAGGAGGAGAAAAATGCCAAGGTAACTGGAGCAGGGTACAAGGAGCCCTTTTTCTGCAGTGATGATGTCATGGTGAAACAGGCAGAGAAGACGTCCATGGAACTGATGGTCCCTCAACCTGCTTCCTCCTTCACCTGGGTTTCCCAGTCTTGATTGCGGCTCCTCACGGGCTCCTCCAGCCTGTCCCGTCCAGCCCCTTTGTCCTGCAGGGCTGGCTCCTTATTGGGCTATGCAAAGTGAAGTGCTTCAGAGTAGAAGTAGAAGAAAAATTCAGTTTGGGCTTCATTTGGGGTGAGAGTTAAAGCCCCTTCAAATCCAGATGCCTTCCAGTCCTTCCCTTGTCCACATTCCTTCAGTTCCTCCCTGTATGCCACCATTGCCTCCCGGTCTGTTGTGAGTCAAACACACACATCCCAGCTCAAAGCACAGTGAAGCTCTTGGAACAACAGAAAAATAAAGTCTCCATTCAGTAGAGTTTACAGACTGAGGGACAATTCCTGCTTTTGCAAGCATGGCAACATCTACATTTTGGGTCTATTTTTGGGATATAATTTATTCTTGGGCCAGAATCTTCTCAGCCAGGGACCTGTTACACCTTCTGCTGGGCAGCTATTGCAAGAGAGATGCTGACACAGTGGGAGGCAATGCAGGGCTTGATACCTTAACTAGTGTGATGAAAAAGAAAATTAAAATGCAATGTCATTGAAAAACAAGTGTAGGTGTTGTATCCCCCTGGGGCTAAAAAAAAATTATTTATGTGGCCCAATCCCGTGAGCCTGACTGCTGGGATTCCTCCCACCTTTCCTAAGAAAGAGGATTCAGCTCCATGTCATAGACCCTAATGTTAAGGTGTGCATAATGCAGATACCTATATGTGCATTGAGCATCTGTGCTCCCAGACAGTTGCCAGAGACCCAGTCAGGGCAGTCTGCAGAGTTACAAAGCATGCTTTAAGTGGAAACCTCTCTTTTCGTTTGGGTTTCAGAATGACAAGCGTTTGCATGGCTTTTCTCAGGGATGCACCTTCTCATGTCCTCTTCTCAAGGTCTGTCCCTGGGAAATTCCCTACTCTGTGTATTTATCTGTGGAATAGCTTCACAGAGCAGGAGGAGGGTCATGATTTTGCTTTGTCAGGATATGAAGGACAGGTCTTGGGGAGAGCCATCAGGGACAGCTGTAGGACTCGCCTTTGTGAATGGACGGGTTATGCTGTCTGCTGTGTCTTGGTGGCCTTTGCAGCTCAAGTTGCCCCCACTTTGCCTGGTTTCAGAGCTAGACCTGCAGTCTGAAATGAGAACTTCATGAAGAAAAGGGTTTGACCTTTCCAAGGTAAAATAGGGCTTCCAGTCTAAAACTAGATACCTCTGAGAGTTAGGCACAGAGTTAGTGGTGCTGGAAATAAAATAAGTTGTTAAACCAGCCATGAACGTGGTGACTCTAGTTCTGGATCATTACCCTGCTGGCTGGCAGCAGCGAGGTCTTCGGCTTCTGTAGGAATTTCCACCCTGAGACTGGTGAGAACAAAGCAGCAGTAGCCAAGTCTCTATGCATAAGAGCATGAATTAGGACCTGCTAACTGCTATGGCCATGGTCACGATGGGAAGGAAATTCCAGCAGCCACGGAGCCTGTTTTATGGGGATGCTGAGGAGGTGTCGGGGGAGGGAGGTGGTGGAGTTAGAAGCAACCACGATAGGATGCTGAAAGGGGAAGAAACAGAGCAAGGAGATGGAAGTTCCACCAGACTTCTCTTTTTTTCCCCACTGGAGGACAAAAAAGGTGGTGGTGGGAGGGGATTTAGAGGGAAAATAAACAAAACCTGGCTTGTATTCAGCGCTTCTGAAGGGTGCTAACAGCAAGGAGCTGAATCTGCCACAGATGCATTTTAAGCCCTTCCAGCCCACGAATTCTTTTTCCAGAAGTTTCCCAGAGTAAGTAGAACTAGTCCAAGACCCAGAGAGCTTTGACATTTGGCCATAAATCTATGTGTCAGCAGCCTGGGAGTGAAAAGGGGAAAAAAGAAGGAGAAAAAAAAGAAATAAGAAAACCCAAATCATGTAATGAAAGAGGGATGAGCTCAGCGCCTGGAGGAGCGAGGCTTGAAGTTGGGGCACGACGTCGTGAGGGGCAGCTGGGGGAGAAGGAGGGACAGACAGGGCCGGGGGAGGCAGCGGTAGCACAGTGTGGCCCATGCAGGGGTGGGACAGCACTCCTCTGGCAGGAAAGCCAGCGGGATGATCGATAGGCGTCGAGCACTAACGGTGCTGTCTGGAAGGAACAGGATGGTTAGTGTAATCCGAGTCCCACTAGGGGAGCAGCCCACAGGTCACCCCGAGCTGGCCACTCGCCACAGCCTTCTTATACATCTGAACGTGTCTTCCGAGTGAACTTTCAGAACTTCAGGGTTTGGTAGGGCTTTTCTTTCTCTTCCTTTTTTCTGGTTTTGTTTGTTCGTGGTTTTTTTCGAA
Source organism: Falco cherrug (assembly GCF_023634085.1). Taxonomy (NCBI): domain Eukaryota; kingdom Metazoa; phylum Chordata; class Aves; order Falconiformes; family Falconidae; genus Falco; species Falco cherrug. The sequence continues at coordinate 39,104,778 of NC_073697.1, read as the reverse complement.
ATACAACAGAATCTCTGTTTGTGCATGGTGGGGGAATAAGGGATGAGGGCTCAAACAGCTGCTATGGATGCTATTTAGATTGGGGGGGGGGGGGGGGGGCAGGTCCTGAGAGGATGATTGATGGCTTCTTTCAAGACAACCAGGAACATAAGCCTCCCCTCCCCCTGATCCAGAGGTGGGCTGCACACATCCAGTGGCTGCTTCAACAAATGGGATCGAGGTTAAATCCACCCAGATGCAGGCTGAGAAGGCAGATAACCAGTTTAAAGAATCTTGCAACCCTCAGTCACACTGTCCCTCAGAGATTAAGGCCTTTCAAGTTGAAGCAGCCAATATGGTTTCGATCAGTCCAGACAGATTTTACAGGAACTGCTTTTGTCTTGCTTTAAGCCCTCAGATGCTTGTGTTAAGCTTCTTCCAGCTAAGTGAGGTCAGGCTGGGTTTCCAGGGAAGGGGTTCAAGGAACAAATAGGGGGAGAGGAGATCTGCGTTGCATGCCAACAGGAGCACTCTTATCTAGCTCAGGGCTGCAGCAGGGCTGGCCAAAGGAGATGTCTGAAGTCCCCAGGCTATAGATCACTGGGCTTGCAAAGTGCTGTTCCCCAGAGCAAAGTTATTTGTCCCCAGTGCCCCTCCTGAAAGCCCTCAGTATGGATTTGGGGAGGCTGTGGTTATATTCAAGTTGCTAGTGAGGAGTTTTGCAAAAAGCTGTTAAAGCAGCCACCGCTCTCCATCCCAGAGACTTCCCCGTGGAGTGGGAAAGGGCTCTGGTTCCTCCCAGTTGGAGTAGTTTGGGCAGTCAGGGTGCACCACAGCCTCAACATCCTTCCTGGCAAATGCCTTCCCATGAACATTCCTTGCCTCCTCAGCATATCCAGCTTGCAAGGTCCAGTGTGACAAGGCATGAAAAATAATTTGTTTTGGTGGCTTAAATGTGCGTCTGAGGCATTAACATCATTTCATGGAAAATATCAATGTGAATAAACCTGGTCCCCCTTCCCTTTCTGGCCGCATTGGTTTTATTTTCGCCTTAGAACTTTGAAATAGATCCCTGCAACTTGGCAGAAGCATGTTATGGTTCTTTTTTTTTTCCATGTTGTCTAATCACAGAGATGATGGGACAGACTGCACCCTAAGCAAGGTTGTGGATGACACCAAACCAGGGGATGACTTGTTTTTAGCTGGGGCTTGGAACAGAGACCAAGAGGTTCCTTCCAATCTTATTTATTCTGTGATTTTGTAATAACCCCTTTAAATCTAAAAATACAGCACTTCCCCAGACCATCACTGTGCAGGTGAGAGCCGAGGGTATGAACCCAGCCATGAAATGATGGGAGAGGAGAAGCCAGCTGTACACCATGCTGGGAAATCTTGCCATTCTGTGCAGGCGATACGATTTAAACCTCACTCTGTTCCAGCACTCCTCCAAATAATCTGTCATGTCTTCACTCCCTCCCTCCCCTCCCCCGCCCCCCCCCCCCCTCCTGCTTCTTAGCCTAAGAAAACCTTTTACCCTAAGAAGGTCTAGCTTTTCATTTAATGAGAAAGAAGTGTAGGTTTGGGATGTGCAGCAGCAGAGAGCCTGAAAACAGTGATAAACTTCAAACCATCACTTTAGAGATGGCTTCTGCATTGTGTGCTTCCATGGGCATTTACAGACCCTCCCAAAAAACATTAATTTGCTTTGTATTTAAAATCTATATGAATCGATTCATAAACCACAGCTATGTGAAACTACTGGAAGGCTGGAAACAACTTCAAATAGCCATCGGTCGATTCTTTTGTCTCAGCCATTCCGAGGTTTACCTAAAGCATACGTGGAAGATGAGAAGAGAGTAGAGCACATCAGCAGTATAATGACGGGACACAGGTCACTTCTGGGCCAGCAAGTCTTTGGTGAATAAGCCAATACATCCAAAAAGTGCAATCAGACACAGCAGATCATCGGCACTGAGGGTAGATCCAGAAAACCTTGCTGGTCCCTGACACCTGGACCAGCACCCACTCACATCCAAGAGGCATTTGCAGCCCCATTTAACACCCACCCCGCTGCGCCCCCCCAACACACACGCTGCGCTGGATGAGGGCAGCGCAGGCGAACTGAAGCCTGGCTGGGTGAATAAACACACTCGGCTTTCAACCTGCAACAGGGGATTCTTCACAGCAGGGGCTTTGCCGCTCTGCTTCCCTTGGGCTTGTTCTCTAGCTCGGACCTGGTTCAAGGCAAGTTGAAGTCCAGATACTGCAGGGGAGGGAAGATAACCGTTACATTTTTAACATAGTACCAATTATTCTTCCAAACTCTGAGACGGCAGCAGCCTCCACGTACCGGCAGGCGTTTACTTAGTAGCAGGACGCCTGAAATTTGATGCTGTCTCCACAAAAATCCTCAAGTACACTTAACAATAGCCCTTGTTTACAGCCATCAAGCCGCTTGTTTTCCTCCCTTTCCTACAGTGATGCAACAGCCACTACTGAAGAATTTGCTTTCTGAGCCAGAGGCTGATTTTCGGTGCGTTTCAGTCCACAGAGGTTTTGGGTTTATTTCCAGATTTACAGGGAGCAGATTCTAGCTTCATTGACTAAATTTCTTCTACACTGTCAGAGGGACGCTGACCTCCCCAGGGGGTGATTCATCCTTTCTGGAGTTCCTGTTCAAAGGGGTGCATAAATGTAACTCAAGAACAAGGTTGGGAAGCGAGAACATGGGTTTTCAGTCATGTTTTCTGCAACAGATTTCCTGTATGGCCCTTGGCTCTTCTCTTAGTCTTATTGAAAGCAGCTCAGTGTCCAACCATCATGGGAAATGACCAGTCTCTCGGGGCCTCTCTACATCTTCAACATGGGTATCATCATGGTGTGCCCAAAAAAAGAGTGGATATACTTACCTGAACGCAGGTGATGCTCGGAAGATGCACTGAAAGGAGCAGTGTAAGCACATCTGAGAGACTGCCATGGGGGTGTTTTGGTGGTGAAGTCCTCACTCAGACAGTGTGGTCCAACAGGCACAGACCTGCTGGACTAGGACTCCAAAGACCTGCTGCTCTAGGTTTCTCCCCTCACTTCATGGATAAGAACAGACGAGACACCCTGTGGGGTCAAATCTGTGACTCAGCTAGCCCATACTCTGGGCAGAGGCAGTGGTCATTTTTTGGGCCATCTTCTGTCATCTCCTCCATGATCCAACAGCAATCACAACTGCTGCTCTGGGGAGGTGAAAGTGTCCATCCCTGCTTGGCCCCTTTAGAATTCACTTATTCCTTTGTCCTTCAGTTTGTCTGATCTCTTGCTGATCCCACCAGCCTTCTGTGGCAGCCACTTCCAGACATTGACTGCCCTCAGTGCCGAAGTACTTACATCTGTTTGAAATATCTGATAGTTTTCTTGACTGCCTTCTAGCTCTTGTATTGTGGGACCTGGTGAACAACAGTTCTGCATGTAGCTGACTGATTTACTCTTTCCAAAGTTTAATTACACCCACTAGAGCATCTTCTTTTCCAAACTGAAGGCTACCAACCATTTCAGTCTCTTCTTATAGGATGATTCAAATACCTTTGGACAAGTCACTACAAGCTTTCTGTGCCAAAGTTTTCAGCCTTGCCATCTAGGATGTCATCCTTGCTAACATCCTTCAGCTGCTGCTTTCAGTAAGATCCCTTTTCTCTTGGAAGCTCCAGTCCATTCATGAGCAAACAAAATTAAACACAATAACAGCAATCTTCTGCTCGTAGTGCAGGGCCCAGGACCCAAGCTGTGCAGGTCTGAATCCACCTCTTGGGAGGCAATGGACTCCTATTCTGCCCACCTAAAAAATTATACCTCCTGTTATTTTCCCAGAAGAGCTGGGATTCCAGCAGCATTTCTGAAGGCTCTCCTGGGTTATTCTACAGACACCTGTGAGAAGAAGACATTCCTCACGAAAGAAAGGGCAGAAGATAAGAAGGTCCTTGGTGTGGTTTTCAGAAGAAAGCTCTCTCACCAGCTTAGCCCAAAAAAGTTCCCTTGCAATGCGATGCATGAGTGAATTCTGGAAAATGCCTGAGGGCTGCATCACCTGTCTTGTCTCCTGGGTGTCAGAGAAAAGAGTATTGCCTGTCATCTTGACAAACAAGACACCCATACCCCTCAGAAGATCAGAGTCAACTTTGCCAAGTTAACTGCTGGAGGATGACTCTCCTATCCTGTCCCATGTGTCGAAGTACTCTGCTGTGACAGGGTGGTAGAGTGGGGATGGGGGCGAATGGTTTATCATGTGGCAGCCCTGCCACATCACCCCATGACTGCTTCCAGAGCCAAAACCACCCCCATCATACAACCCAGGTACAGCACTGTCTCGTGCTTAAAATAATAAAAAATTAATAAAATAAAATCTCTGCAGAACATGGGTGTCTTGTGCTGTGTATGCAATGCAAAACGATGGGAAGAAGATATGAAATGAGCATTTCACTATGTTTCTAGGTAATTATCACCTCCTGTCACCTCCCTGTACAGGACTTCCCTGTACTGTTGTGGCCTCCTTGGTTTACAATAAAGTGGGCAGCATGGATAAAGCATCACAAAGTCTCCAGATTTTGTAAGTTTTCTGTATCTGCCCTGTGAGCAATGCAGATACTGACTTCTCTAAAGGCTGAATGACAGACCTCTCCACACCACGCCTGGAGCCAGGGCCTCTAATCAACAACTTTCTTACGAGGGTTTGCAGTATTTCTTTGTACTTGGTTGTTTGCAGCTGTTCCTAGGAGCTTGATAACAGACGTGGACAGAGATGGCAGTTTGTTACATTTATCTAGCTGTCCTTCCAGGTTGCAAGTGACAGCTGCCTCTCCTCCAGATCCACAGGGCACTTTGAGGAGGAGTACGATTATTTTAAAAGACTGAAAAGTTGCCATCTTTCAGCATCAGACAGGAGAAACAGAACAGAAAATATGTGCTGTGTACACAGTTCTGTGGATGAAATGCTGTATTAGGACACAGAAAACTGGCTTCCTGAATCTGTCACCTTCATAGCATCACATTTCATTTCCATGCGTTTATTTCTAATCCTATTTTTTTTCCTCTTTAAATGTCAATTTTTCACAGTGTGGTTTAGTTCTGGCAAACACACCTGATGGTATGCTTTATCACAGAACAAGTAAATATTGGTCAGAATACCAAGTGCTTACAATAAATAGGCAGGAGACAGGAAGCCACATTCCTGCCTTACCCCAATGGTCTTTGCAACACTTTGGGGAGGAAGATCTAGCCTACCAAATTTTCACTCCAGCAGCATTCAGTGAGGGTTCATTTCACACTTCATTACTTGAAATGCAGCCACACGCACCTGTATACCAAATATCTGGGCTCCTGTTGGCATTTGAAGTCTGCTTGAAGACCGTTGTGTTGCCGAGGTGGACAATGCTTGAGTGTGGGAACTTGTACTTGCTCTGCTTCATCAGGGGACTTGAGGGATGTGACCAGGGTTTTTCAGATAAGACTGAGATTTCGTATTCAGTTTCAATCCATAGTAAAAATAAAAGGTCTGCAGAAAACTCTAGACCAAGCCAAGCTCAGTGGAGACCAGCCCTTCAGTGATCTGGAAGGTCTCATTCTGAAGTTGATGGGGAATGCCAATGAGTGCTTTTCCCTGCAAGGGCTGATCAATGAACATGCTTGTGGCAAACAGGGCTGCATGGTGAGTTGTGCAAAGTGAATCACTGGCAGCAGGTGGGACCCACTTTCTCCCAGCACATCCCTCTCATGTCCTGTGTGTTCACATTAATGTGCAGTTTTACCCTTGCTCATAAGCCCATCATCTGCAGAGATGCCTGATAATCTACCTGAATGAGGTCTGGATCATACCAAAATCAGAGAAGCACATGGCTCCCTGAACCTGGCTCCAGATGGAAGCACAGAGAGTGGTGAGCAGGACCCAGACCAAGCTATACCTTCACAAAAAAATTTTGGGGACCCTTGTGGTGCCAGTGCTATGAAAAAATAAAACATGCTTCTCACTATCCATCCACCCAGCACCTCTCAGCAGCACAAAATCCTATTTAAATAGACAGGCAGGAAGGAACGATCCTTTATCTTGCAAAGCAGTGAAAGGCAGCATTGTTGGGCCAGATGGTTTCATTACCCCCTTGTGTGCGATTCTGTACACCAGAGCTTATGTTCCGAAAAGTGAAAAATGACCTGTTATGTGTGTGCATGCATGCATACACAGCTTCTCGCCATGGCTCTGCAGCAAGGCACCCAAGCAGGCTTGGTTACTTACATAACTTGTCAAAGGGACAAAACCCCACTCCGTAGTGCTGCGTTTTTTGGATTCACTCTGTATTCCCTTGTCTCCACCAGACAATTAGGAACAGGCCTCCAGGAGTGCACCGTGCTCTGAGAAACCCAGAAAAGCCTCTGCCAATCCCCCAGTGACCCCACGACCTGGAGGTAACATCCATACTAAGCTGTTTTTAAGACAAACAGAAGGAAATACTTAGGTGTAAAATTACTTGGCAGAAGCCGACCCATTTCCTTTTTTGACAGGGGCAAAATAAATAGAATAATCATCCACTATCCTGAAAAAAACAGCCACCCACTAAGAGAATAGGGGGGCTGCATGCTCCTTTTGGATGATACTCTGTACCCCTTAAACTGGCGAGGCAGGACTGTCCTAAGCTCTCCTCTACCATGCAGCCAAGCGCACAAAACAGGCTGGGAATGGGAGCCAGCCAGGTGAGCCTTGCTTCCCCATCATCCATTTATCAAGACCCTCCTCTCCTCCCTCAAGGGCTCTTCTGCAGGCTGCAGGGCTAGAAACCCAAGGAAAAGGGCTAGGATACTGTCTAGCTCCCCCAAGATCCTTTGAGGTTGTTTTTAAAGGATTCTGGGCAAGTCCAAGTAACTTCTTCCCTCTCCTCCCTCTTCCCAAATGCAAGTCATGTGGAAGCAGCAGAGATCTGGTGGGGAAGAAATGCAATGAGCTATTTCTCAATGTGGCACACCCCTTCTTGGTTGCCCCAAGGGGGCCATCCACCCCATCCATGAACCTACAGGAACATGAACACCATGTAGGTCACAGGAACAACATGGAGACAAGCCCTTGGTACCTCTCTAGCATTTGAGATCTCACTCTCTGAGCAATATAGGACACTAAGGCAAGCACCACCCCTCTCTGAGTTCATTGTCTAGCCAAAGCTCACCTTCTAGACAAGCCTCATGAGTCAACAGAGGGAGAGAGACATCTCCAGAGGTTGCTTTGCCCGTTCTGAGGTCTGTACCTAAGACAAGCAAGGCAAATTCCCTCCTTAACATTCAAAACACCTAAACTTGCAGCAAACTCATTCATGGAGCCAGAGAGAACACAAGAAGCTGGGGATACCTGAGCACCCTAGCAAACTTGTTCTGGAGCTGTTGCCACCAGTTTGAACTTGTTTATTTATGGATTTTGTTTCATTCTAGATGGAAATCAGTGTACAGCACAAGATAACATTGCACTAGACTGTGCCATGTAATGCAGCTAGCGCCATGGACTGCTATCCTACAGTCAGGATAATTGTGGCTGCTGCAGAGGCAGGACCCTTTCACATCTCCTGAGATCAACTAGGGGAAGGGCAGCAAATCACACTTTTGAGAAGCAGCATCCCACTCATCTTCTCTGATGTTACTGTTCTGGTTGGGGATGTGTTTTTACAGGCAGATTACCAGTAGAACTGGTAAAACCAGTAAAAAGAGATCCCGGTTAAACTTCAGTTCCAAGAAGGATTGGCTCAAGTGAGAGAAAATCACATCCCAGACTGAAATGATTACACTGGTCCATAGCCTCATGTAGAGCCAGGCACAGGCTATCTGCATGAACAATGCAATTCTTAATTCCCTTGTCTTTTCTTTTCTGTTCACCAATTCTTTTTCTCTTTTCGCCCTTGCTTTCCCAATACTTCAAGAAAAAGCAATGAAATAGATAAAAAAAACCCCAAAACAAAACCAACCAAAACCTCCTCTGCCTAATATGAACAGCGGGAAACAGTTAATACTGTTGTTTAAGGAATAATTTCTTTTATTATGCAGCAATCATTCTAACAAAGCCAGAGATTTAACAGCTCAGTTAAATCCCAGAGGCTGACAGTTTAGATATAATTTTAAAGTGTTTGATAAATACATTAAGAAAAGAACAAGTTGACCATTTTCACTCTAATTATTTCTTCAGTGTAACTCTTCAGGGTTTTTTTCAGGTGTTGACACACATAACGGTGACAAAGTCAAAAAAAAGGTATTGAAATTCTCTTATTTCCATCAGCGTGATCTGCTGCTTAGCACCATGGAACTCCATCTTCAGATGTTCACTATATGAATTGCCTCACTGCTATACCCCAGCTTCCCTTTTCACGGCTTTAAGTCTGATGTAAACATGTAGTTTGGTGTTTCACCTCTTCTCCAGTCCCCACAAGGCAAAGGAATAAATATTTGAAAGTCACATATAATATTTTTTAAACAAAGTATGAAGTACCTCTTTAACCACTGGAATATATAAACCCAGCACTAAATGGTTCTCCAGCCTAGTTTTAAATAAAGAATACAGTTGGGAACAGTTTCAGAAGGCTTAGGCATTGCAATGTAGATGTCCACAACTGTGTAAGTCACTCTAAATTCCTTTTCAGATTGATGGAGAGACATGCATACCTGCAGCAACTGAAACAACTCAGCCTGAAAAGATTTGCAAGCAGGTAACATGAATCAGTTTATAAGAACTCACTACTTTTTGGCCATAAGGGAATTTTAGGCAAACCGCTCTAACGTTAAGTGTTGTCATTCAGACAGATGGATAGTCAGTGCACTTTATATTATTGTTGCTCTAAACATGGGATCTTGCTCAGCGAGCTGAAATGGCTTCAGGTGGGATGCATCTGGCTTATCTGTCACAGTGGAGAGCAACCTTAAAATTTTGGAAACCTTTTTCACCTTGCTAACATTCTGCATGCTCTGACCACCCCCAACCCCTCTGCTGCACGAGGTTACTGTCCTTTTTCTTGTCCAACCAACTTGCGACATACCTTAATCTCCAGCAAGCCAGACCAGCATCAGTCTGGAACAGGTTTACTAGCACACATTTCAGCTGATGTGGGAAAACAAACAGGAACTAGGAATGGTCAGAGATCACCTTAGAATAACACAAATGATAAAATATATTTATATTTTTTGCTTTTGTCTTTTTGGTGATTGTGGATTGGTAAGAAGAAATTGTGGATTTCCTTTTTTCATTTCGGAAAAAATAAACTTTCCTTTCCACTTGTACCTGGGAAAGTGAAGCTCTTGATTAGGCTAACCAACACAGTTTGGAAGGACAAGTATCATCTGACTTGTGTCAGATGAGTCAGCCTGGAAGGAGACCAGTGGGGAAAGATATAAAACCATGTTCTTGCAGACTCAGGAACCCAAGGTGGAAACATCCTGGCTTCATCAGATACAAGAAATGTTCCTTGCAAAGTCATATTTGTGTAACTCTGGGGAGACATTTGGGAATTTCCTGTGCTGTCACCATGCTGGAGAAAGCTGACCTGGCAGTAAGATCTAACACAGAGGCTTTGAAATATTTTCATCCAAATTGCCATGGTTCTCCTTACGCAGGGAAGAGGGGAAACACAGTGACCCATGCACCCTCAGGAAAGGCACTTCAGACACTGGCTCTGATTTTTATGCCCTTTTTCTTCATTGCACAGCTCTTTAACAAGCAACTCTCTGCTCTCCATCCTGCTACAAAGGGCCATCTTTTGGCAGGGGATCTGTATCCACACCAAAGACTCAAGACATTCCTGGGTAAAGGCTCCTGGATCCCGAGCTCAAGTGCACTCAAGTCATTAGCACTTACTGAGTGAGGAGACAGAGGATAGAGCCTGGAAAAGTAAAGGTACTGATAGCAAGAAAGAAGAAATGGAAGGCAAAACAGAAATGAGGAGAGGAAGGTAAGGTTGGGAGTGATGATTTCATGATATACACAGGATCGGGTAAAACATGAAACAGAAAGGTCACCTGCCCTCAGACAGGGCCAGATCAGTCTAACCCATCTCTGACAGAAGGTTAGCCAAATGTGCTATTAAACTCCTTTGCAGACATGAAGTGTGTTACAGCCCGCCTTGTTCCAAGGAAACACTCTTGGTCAGGAGCCAAAGTGGCAATTTATAGCTCACTGTCATCATCTGTTTTTCCTACAGCCAGCTTCATAAGAACCATCAGAAATGTCATGTTCCGAGAAGAGCAGTTAGGGCTTCCTCCCTCCCACTTCCAGTGCTGCTCCTGGCAGACCTGGAGTCATGATTTCATGCACATTTAGGGCTCATCACTGGTGTGGAAATCTGCATTTCAACATCGTCTTTTGTCTTTTAGACAAAAACGTTTGAGAGTTACTTTGACAGAGCAGGAGAGAAAAGGAAATTGCTGAGGAATATGGAGACAGAGTTACGATGCACTGCCAAAGCAGATACTTTCCTCCCACCCCCTTCCAGAAGATGCTTTGTGTCTGAGCAATTGCAGGCCAGCCTACTTGTGCACACGCAATCTGATGCACTCTTGCATCATTTTATCACATACTTCTCTCCCCCTAAATCCTAGTCCCATTTAATGCAACAAGTGAACAGTGTGCAGGTAATGATTCTTTTAATGTGGGATTCAGCTGCCTCTGCACAGGCAGCTCGTACCATCTGAGGGTGCAACAGGTCATCCACGCAAGTTTTGGGAGACTCCTGCCCTTCTAGAGCAGCATTTGGAGGCTGTCGGTGGGACACCTCCATGGCTTTGCCAATGTACCCAGTAACTTGCACATAGACAATAAAATTAACCCTTCCTATTAAGGTGAGATCTTGTCCTGGTTTCAGTGGGATGGAGTTATTTTCCTTCTTGGTGGTTAGTGCAGTGCTGCGTTTTGGCTGCGATTTGAGAACGGTGTTGATAGGACACTAATGTTTTTGGTTGCTGCTGGGTGTTGTTTGTACTAGACCAAGGACCTTTTTGTTCCTTGGGCCCTGCAGGTGAGAGGGCTGGAGGGGCACAGAAAATTGGGAGGGGATAAGGCCAGGACAGGTGACCCAAGCTAGCCAAAGAGGTATTCCATACTATATGATGTCATGCTGAGTATATAAACTGGGGGAAGAAGGAGAAAGGTGGGGACATTTGGCATTATGACATTTGTCTTCCTGAGTAACTGTTATATGTGATGGAGCCCCGCTTTCCTGAGGATGGCCGAACACCTGCCTGCCCATGGGAAGTGGCGAATTAATTCCTTGCTCTGCTTGTGTGCACAGCTTTTGCTTTACCTATTAAATTGTTCTTATTCCAACCCTTGGGTGTTACATTCCTTTCCAATCCTCCTCCCCATCCCTCTGGGTGAGGAGGAGTGAGCAAAGCAGCTGCATGGTGCTGGGCTGCTGGCCAGGGTTAAACCATGACAGATCTAAAACCCCAAAGTTTAAGACATTTTAAAGACAGAGGTTGTTGATTCTACAGGGGAAAAAGAAAACACAACAAAATCAGCTGAAGGGTGCAGAGTCTACTAACAAATGAATGTCACAGCAGAGATTGGATAATCTATTTTTAAAAAAACACTGGGACTTGGAGTTCAAACACCTGTGAATTCTCTTGCACACAGATGATCCTGCCTCCAGAAAGGAGGCTATGCCAGGTGACCTCTCGGACACCTTACATATTTTCATGATGCCTACATATTTCAGGCATATTTTCACAATTCCTACGGCAGGTCGGCGCTCCAACCTTGATGAGATATGATATGAGATATAAGAATGCCAATGTGATGTCACAGGACAGAGTCTCTGTATTTCTTGGAATTACTTTATTAAATTGGAGAAACACTGAGATCAGAAACGAAACAAAAGCTGTGCTAAAAGGAGACTGGCAAGGTTGCAGAGTCAACCACCCAAACAATAGGAAATGCCAAAATTCAGACTGCCTTTCTCTTTTCTGGACTAAACTACCCCTTCTTCCCTTGATCATCATAGACTATGTTTTATTACCTGATTGCTTTTCTTTCACTTCTCTTTCCTTTCCATCTCTTTTTGAAAGAACACTGACCCCTTCAAGACACAATGTGTCAGCTGATATGTCTTCCATAACTGGAGTAGGAAAAGTGCTTACGTGTCTTACAAAGCCTTAGTTTGTTTATACATCCCAGGACAGTACGACAGCAGAACATCGCTGACTCAGCCGCAAGTGACTCATTGTAAAGCCCAGATCCTTCCCCTCATGCTGTCCCTAGCCAGCCTCCCTCCATCCTTTTCAGGCTGGTTAACCTCATCTAAGCATGGGCCTTTGTTTTCATACCCATGGACTCCAACCTATTTTTCCAGGCTATTTCTCCAGTTTGTGGAGTTTGCCTTGGGTTCCCTTCCAGTCTGCTGGCCTTTTCATCTCCAGCCCTAGCCAATGCCACCTGCACATCTGATACATGAAGTCTCTGTTTCTTTCTGCTGGTCATCAGTGGAAATATCAAACTGCCCCCAACCCCCGGGAAGCACAGCTCTACAAAGCCTTCTGGTCTGGCAGCAGGCAGCCTGTGAATTTGTTCTTGTACATGTTTCTGTTACTTCATTCAACAGAGCTGTTGACACTAGTGGATGTCCTCTTCTCTTTAGATCAAGAAGAGAAAGGGGATGGGATACTTCAGCCAAGGGATGTCTGAAGAGTTAGTGAAAACATGAAAGGGTGACACCAAGTGGCTCTGGCGAAGCTGTTCCAAGTTAAAACACTTCCCTGTGACTACAATAACATCCATCATAAGACAGCAACAAACGTGTTTCACAGCCCTATCAGGCTATATCTTAAGAACACTTCTTAGTTAATGAAGACAATCTGGTTTTCCGTGGAAAAAGCAAATCACGCTTTCATAAAGCAAAGACCAACACAACTTGCTGCCTAAATTTAAAGATGAAGCAGTGTTCAGATTTACCAAAAAAACCCAAACCAAACAAACAAAAAAAACAACACCAAAAAAACCCACTACACCAGGATTTCAGAATTCAAACCAAACATTCCTCTTCCATTTTTTTCCTCACAAGTAACTAAACTGTCCCACCTAAAAAGATTCAAAGGAGAAAAAAACCCATCCCAAAATAGGAAAACTACCACCACCTTCACACCCTCACCCAGAAGGGTAGGGAGGGGCAAAAAGGGGGAGCTAAGATGCAGTAACGCTAGTAGGCTAGCACACAATAAGATTTTCTCCTTACTAACTATACTGAAGTTTCTAAAAGCAGAAAACAAAAATAATAATAACTAACTTGAAAAAAAGCACAATAGAAAGAAACCCACCTGCAGGTTACAGGGACTATGAGAGAGTAGCCAACCTAGCATTGTTACAGTAACAAATGCACTGAGCTTGTCAGCCAAATTAAATCAGATCTTCCCTATATAGATTCATTAAACCCCAGATGACATAAATTTAATCCTCTTAGTAATAGCTACTGGGGGCAAAATACCTCATTGTATAAATCAGGCAATGGTGCAAATGATGTACACCTGATGGTATAAACATCTGGGAGCTGCAATTGGGTAAGGGCAGGCTCATTCCCTTCCCCACCCTCGCATACATCCTGAGCAGTGTTTGCTCCAGTGTGAAGCTCATTGAATTAATTGACTTTCTCAGTGGTTTCAGCTGGGGCTTAGGTGTAGCTGCCACACAGTGGGCACAGATCTTGGGGATGAGTTAACAAGTTAAGCTTAGTTTAAGTGCCAGGATGTCCATCTGCCCTGGTTGGTTCTCTCCATTTTCTTCCTGTTTTCTGCTGCTCTTGGCTGTATTTTAGAAAGGAAAGAAATAATCTATATCAGTCTTTTCTGTGCTGCTGATTCTTTCTCAGTGTATCATATGATTTGTGATGACTTAAGGGTAAGGATTTACTTGCACGCTACTTCCTTTTTCTGCTAGCTACTGCCTGCTTTCCCTTAGGTTCATAGGGGTGGTTGTAGTAATTTTCTTGTGATTTTCCATCCTCTTTCATTTGTGACCCAACATCAGCTTTGTCTTTTCAAACTATAATTACTTATTGGATGGAGATCTTGGTGGAGAGCTGTATTGCAGCTGCCAGCTTTCTTTCCTGATCTTATAATTTTGAAACCCAACCAACAGGTAAACCATTTCCAGGAAAGCTCTAAAGCATAGAGCATATTTGCTTCTTGCCTAGAATTGCCTTGGTTTTAATACCCTCAAAGTTTGAGGAGCTATGGTTGTGTCAATGGAACAGATGACTTCAAATGTCCAACAGCTATCTTTAGTGTTGTTGAGGTTCTATGATTTCTGTATTCAAGAGAAAAATTCAGGCTACGTGCTTTTTGTGACCACCAGATTTGGAAACCATAGAAAGAGATATGGGAAATACCCAGAAATACCTGCAGGACTTTCCCTATAGGTGTTTTGCATCTCTATCATCTATATGTCCTGCTCTGAGCAGCAGGTTGAACTAGATGGTTTCTATAGGTCTGTCCCAGCCTATGTGGTTCCATATTTCCTCTCTTGGTGTGTTATATGGAGCGGTAATGTCATCGGTATTTAGGAGAGGTTGGTTCTTTCTAACCATTCTTCCTTATCTCAAAATCCATCTCCATGACAGCAAATCCTGGGAATTGCTTTCAACCAAAAATGATAGTGCAGTAGAACATGATCTCTTGGCCAACAAGTAGCAGATGCTACCAGCTGGAGAAGATCAGAATTCCCAAATGGGAAAAACAGTTATATAGCCCTGGCTGGGGCTTAGTTAAAGCAGAATGCTCCATTGCCCAGAGTTTCCATGATAAGTGCTGGAAAAGAGCCCAACCTGCAAAGTGCAGATCAGATTACAGTTTCACTATGGTTTTGCCATTAGAGGCAGAATAGGTAGGAATGTCTAAACTTGTGGCTGTTTGAAACTTTTCACTTTAAAGCCCTATTTTCATGTGCTTACAATGCTGTCAAAAATGAAGCAAAGCACCATGAAATGCAGGGTGTATGCCATAGGCTGGATTTCCCTGGATAGTTCAACCAAAACAGTTCTGAGAACAAGACTGAAGGGAGAAAAATATAGTTTTACCTATGGTGAATGATTATGGAAGCCTCCCTTTGGAAAGCTACAGTGTGCCTTTGACTTTGAACAGGCCCTCAAAATTTAGCAGGGAGCACCCTGCTAGATATCCCTGTTGCAGATGTGTCTTTCGGCACTGATGAAAGAATTTTGCCAGATTTGGTTGGGTTAAAATTGCAGAGCCTGTGTCCACTCAACAAAGACTTGTAATAGTTGTGCAGTTAAATTCTCTGCCCCACCCAGACTCCTTCCATACAAAGAGTGCTCCACTTTAGGCTCTGGAGATGCTGAGCACTGCCAGAGGTGTAGGCTAGGTGAGTCTAATGTCTCTCTCAGCTTTGTCCATTAGAGGGGAGGAAGGCCTCTGATGACCTTTGGAGTGATGCTGGGCACAGCCCTCTTGGAACAACTCAGGACAGGGGCCTCTCCTTTTGGTTTTGTTCCTCTGGGCAGGAGGCAGCAGGTATTTCCTCACCTTTGGCTGCACTGCTGAGATGACTACAAATATTGCTAATATGTCAAGTGTAAGAGGCTTTCCTATACCTTATTCCCTCTTCTGAAGGTAAAATTTATGCAGCAGAGTGAGGTTTTTTGCTTGTGTTATGTTTATGTCACTCTCTGTTGACATTAGCAAAGGTTGGCATCTGGAGCAGAGGATGGCGAGGCTTGCAATGGTCCTTAATGGACTTTCCCCTGCAGTCTCAGACTTAAGCAACTTCTGATAACAGACATCTGAGACAGCTCCAGGTTTTGCCCCAGGGCTTTAGAAAGTCGATTCCTGTTGACACAAATTCTGGAGCATTTTGGAAATAAAGCCTGAAATCTCTAAATTAATGTAGGAGAAGGTGTGGAGGTGAGCAGAGCACAAGTGTTGCCGTTCAACAGTAACAGATAATGCCAAGGAGGCAAAACGCAGGATTTTGTATCAGTTGGCTAGTGCTGCCCTGGAATTTCATTCTGGCCAAGGCCAGGATGTCTCTGCCTATGTGGCTCCAGCCATCTGGATGAGGGAGCCTCTGCTAACTAACCTACATTAGTGTGCCAGATACGCACAGCCTTTGGTGAGAGGTCGTGGGAATGGCAAGCTCACACAGGGTACATTGGCTTTTGGTTATATACCCTAAAATACCTCACTCTATATTTTCTGATACTCAAAAAAAGTGTTGAGGGCACTTTCAATTCTTCCGTCAGTGAGTAATTTTTCACCGAATACAAAATTTCTTCAAGTACCTCCTTTGAAAATTTTTCTAACTGGAAAATTGAGTGTAATATGAAGATATCAAAGCATCTCAGTCTAATCTGGTTTGCTGTCCATAAGAACAGCTAAGAATTATTAGCTATTTCATTCATTTTGTTTCATCAGTAGGTCTCCTAGAAGTGATAAAGAAGGACCATATCATGTTCCTCTTTGGGAATACCAGAATAGTGGGAAAGAATGACAGAACTGGTTATTGGAAAAAGTGAGTTCACCTGTTTCTTGGAAATTATTCCCAGGGAAATACTAAAATCTTGCACAATCACACACATACATCTACAGATCTAGTGTGATATCTGAGAGCAAGGACCCGTCTTCTTTATGTAAGAGAGAGGAAAAAAATCAAGAATTAAGATCTAGAGAATGAAATTCAAGACCTTCACAGTGAACGTGTTCACGACTGTAGCTGCTGTTTAGTTGCATGCAGGTCTCTAGTTCTTTCTCCACCACTGATCTAGTGGATATCCCATACTACATCCAATATGCTTAGATTAATATAGACTTTGGCTGGGGAGTTACAATGTCCTAAGGAATTCCTCAAGGCAGATATGAGGGTGCCTTCCCTTGGATGTAAGACACAGTCAGGAAGCTGCTTGGAATTAGGCACCAGACTCATGTGAGTTGCACTGACATATGTCTTAGTTGCAGACTCCCTGCCAGTGATTCCAGCTCCCTTCCCTGCCCCTTTCTCCTAAAAGCAGGAGAGGTTCTCAATTCAGTGTCTTGGAGTAGTGTATCTATGGTTCAGGTTGACATCAAAGCATGGGTGAAGGCCAGAATGTCACAGACTTACCCATTTTGGACATTTTCCTTTAAATGTTGTAGGTGACCCTGTCTACCACCCACCCTCTGAGTTCCATTTCAGCTTTCCCTAGCAACTGCTGCTCAGGGGACATGAGACACAGCTTGCACTTGGGAAATCCAGTCCCAGAACTGCGTCTCTTCTATCTAAACAGCACTCAGTGTGAGTGTCTGGTTCTCTCTGATTTAGTTCCTCTGTCTGTAAAAGGCATTTGTAGGCAGAAGCACTGCAGTGTCCATTGTAGGTATGGAATAATTGGTGAAACTCTACCTTGGTGTTGCCATGGTGTACCAAAATAGAGCATTTTATCTCTGCAACTGAGACCAACTGCACATTGCCTGTGATAGAGGAGGAAAGAATGAGGATGAGCTGTCTCCCCCCAGGTCTAGTATTTCAAGCTTGGATTTAAAGAGCAGCCAGAGGAAATTTGGCCTGGGGTTCCTACTGAATTTAGCCACTTTACTGATTTAGCCGCTTCTGATGAAAAAGTGAAGGGAAACCCCTGGTTTTGCTGCTTCCAAAAAAAATGCTTGCCAGAGCCCACTGTTCCATCAGGGACAAGCACTCCAAGATGTCACCAGGAGCTTCATGGCTTCAGCCAGCAGGCAATGCTCTTCACTGCTGTTTTTTTCCCTTCACCATGACTCCACCCTGCTGACCTTTAAGCAAAGTAATAGGCTGATGAGAACAGTTCCAAAGCGGAGCACTTTTCCGACTGCCTTACAACCCCTCTCTTTTCCTCTGTCTATCAGACCCAATAAGTGTAAGCCTCAAACACCAGTCCCACCGGCATCTGCCAGGATAGATTTCCAAGTTTTTTTATGGGCTTCATAAAGTTGGGATCAGGGGGATTTTTCCACAGGACTTGAGTAGAAAGAAAGACTTTCTCCACCTCTTTCTCTTTTTTTAACTTCATCTTTCATTCTTTCATTTGGGAAACGAGCTCATTCTGAGAATAAAAATAACCCCTTGATTTGTGTACTTCTTCCTTAAAACAGAACAAGACTTGTTGGTGGATCTAATAAAGCTTTTTTACTCTCTTTCTTTCTCTCGTGCACTGTTAGGCTGTAATTTTATCCAGATGCCTTTGCTACTAATAGCCTTCCACTTTGTGTTTTTGTATTTCACACACATACATCTGCCAGGCCATCTTTTCTTGACATATCTCACATCCTTTCACCTTCTCCTGAAGATCATTGGACTCTGTCAGTCTTCCTCCATTCTGTACTTCCTCGCTTTCATGGCTTGAAATTTCATCTTGATTATTGCAACATCTTCCTCCTTCTATTAGGTTAACGTATTTCTGAGGTGTCTAGTAGCCAGCACCTCAATGCTGTACAAGAAGACCAAAGGAAACGGTTAAAGGAGGAGCGAGCCAGCCCAAACAGATGGTCAAGCCAAACCCGGGGAGCTGGTAATGAGGCTGTCTCCACTACCCTCTCCCAGCCCCAGCTGAAGAAAAAGAGATCCATTCACAAAGCAGAGAAAAAAGCAGTAACAGATTAAAGGAATGAAAAGGATGGAAGTGCCAAAACATGTTGTTGCCCAAGGGCCTGTGGTGAGGGACATTGGTTACCCATCAACAGGAGGCGTTGCTAGGGATGTTGGCCACCAGCTGAGAAAGCCTTGTTCACAACCTGTTCCCAAGTGCCAGGTCTCTGGCACCGGGTCCATCCTTCCTCTTTGTATTTACACAGCGTTGCTGGCCTCTGTGGGGTCCTAATGCCGTGACTGAACTTCTTTGCCATGCTAATAACTCAGATAATCTGGAAACTAAGACAACTCCACTCTGGTCAAGCCCTTGTGTATGCCAAGCAGGATAAAGAGCTGGTCAGCAGGCCTGGAAGTTATGAGTATGAGATTTAAGAACGACATGTTCATTTTCCCTTTCTGCTTGTGTTGTCCCAGGAGAAGCCAACACATTCCTCTGCATCTGGTTCATCATCTGCAAAATAAGGATGCTATTATTGCCTTCATTTGCCTTATTTAGCCCATAGACATTCAGAGTGCGGCCTTTGCTGACAGTGGACCTAGTAAGAAAGAAGCAGTGTCATTCGTTAATGATGCTGTCAGCTTCTCTACCAATGTGTGCAGGAGCCTAGTCTAAGGATTTGGAAATGGTAATAGCAGTCACACCATGAAATGTGTGTTTCCTGGGAAATGGGAGAAGATGAGAGCACTCAAGTCCTCCCAGACCTGATTTCAAGATGCTGCCTCTAACGTCTTCTCTCATGTTACTCACAAGCACAAGAAGTTAAGGATAAGGTTCAGTTACCTCAAGTCAGATACCTTATTCTATTTGAGATCTCATGGGGTACCCTAAACACGTATAGGACTGGTGGATATGAGACAGAAGCTAAGGAAAGCGTTTGTCCTTCTGGAAAGGCCGTGGGACACCAATAGGAAATGGCAGCAGATGCATTTGCTTGGGCAACTAATTTCATCTTTAAAGACTGCTTCTCCAGAGGGCAAAGCAGACTTTGCTACCAGGTCTTGCTTGATCTGAATTTCTGCAGAGGACTTGGACTTGGTGAAGAGGGGAGGACCAGCCCAGCAGGGTCCATCCCAGGGCAATCTGTCCTTTTCAGTAGAAACTACATTCTGACTGGGGCAAAGCTGTTCCTTGTTCACCACTCCTTAACCTGCACGTGATCAGAGACCGACACCAAAGCTTTTGAGATTTAGAGTAAAGCTCAGTGAAACTAAACCCAGCCAAGGCCACAGAAGGCCACCGCAATATAACAGCTATTTTTCCATGTGCACACCTTGTCATACAGCAAGCAACAGGGATTGGGGAGGAACATTTCTACTCAGTCTGGCAAGAACAGGTACATCAGCTGCCCAGCACCTAATCTCATCCGAGCACTTGCACAGTAATTGACCCATGTTGTGATCATTCTGTGTACAAACGTGTCCTCTCTGCAGTGCTTGTCAGAAAAACCTGACCCAGCAGCAGCCATTAGCCCCTCCAGAGAGGCGAACTGATGTTTGTGTGTGGGTTTAGTTATTGTTAGTACTCCCTGGTTGAGGGCCCCAACTATTCCTCCCTCGAACACAGGGTTCTTTGCAGTTTTCTTCTCCAACTGACTAATCTGCCACCTTCTGCTCCTTGACGGTGTGTTTGGATTTTTTGGGGAAGGTGTCATGATGAGGTCATAACACTGTTGGAGTGCTGGGGCCAAAGCTTCAGCAAAGCAGAACCTGTGAAAGTTCAGGGAAATGTTCGCCCTGGGCACAGCAGACTGCCTGCACCATGAGGGTCCAGGGTGCTCTACCTTTATCTTAGCCATCTTTATGACCCAGCTGTTTTGAGTTACCCCTTCAGGTTCAAGGGAAACCTTCCAGTTGCCCTGGCTTGTTGGCTTTTCTTTTTTTTTTATTGAGAGGGTTTCAAGTCTTAATGAGCAACTTCGTCCCTTAAATTAAATCCTGTTCTTGTTTCGCTGCACTCCTGTGAGCTCAGGCTTCTAGACCATGCTTTAAGCTTTGGTGTTTGATTTGGCCCAGGTTGTATTTATCTGAAGCACCAATTAAGGGCTAGGTCTGCAGAGCCCTGGGTGGGCTGAGTGGCAGAGAAAGCCGCCACAGGATGGTAATGCGAGGCCGTGCCCACCATGCACTGGGCCGCCTACACCTCTCCTGGAGGTGGTGAGGATCATGGAGAGAAGATGAATCAGGTAGGCTCAGGAGGATGTGGTTGTGACTGCCAACAGCATCCCACCCCAAGTCCTGGTGTTGCGACAAGAGTTTGTATCCTAAGAAGTATCTGATTTAATGCAGCTACATTACATCAGTTCATGTACTGAAGGGGAAAAACATTAAAAATCAGCTTACACGCTGCCACTGTACTTGAGTTATCCTGGATTTCTCCCTGCCATGGTGCAGGGTAGACAACCCCTGCCTCCCTTCACATAGGGACCTCTCGTGAGGCGACTAGTCCTTATAAATAAGTAGGTTTCTGAAACGATGTCAATACATGCTGATACACAGTGATAAATTAGAGCTGATCTGTATTAACACACTTCCAAGCACAATGGAAGAAGCTGCCTGTTACTTGCCTGGGCTGTGGTGGCCATATCTTGTCCCATTTTCAGCCCAGTGTGAATCACAGAACTACTCTTCTCCAGTCCTTGCCCTGTGCTGAGAGAGGACACAGGAGGTGCAATGCACAAGGCTTTCACAAGGAATCATCACAAGATGCAGCACAAGAGAGAGGGGGTGAAACAGCATACTGGGCTCCTCTTTGCATTTGTGGGACGTATGCAGCTGGTCCTGTGGCAAGAATTGTGATGGAAATGAAAGCAGGACTGCTTTTCTCCTCTGCACTCAGGAGATACCTTTGCCATTCAGGGATCTCTGAAGGATCAAACAGCCCTTCCCTCCTTGTGGACAAGTGCCCAGTTCCCTGCTTTATTAAGAGGTATGTACCCACTGAAAGGGGTACTGACGGCCACATGTCGCAGGTCACAGATCAGAGCAGTGATGCTATGAAATGCAAGTTCCCCTCTCGCCTTCTCTCAGTCTCATTAAGCCCTGGAGTCACCAGTCAATTTTAGTGGGAAATGGGGATCTCAAGGAGAGCCACTGTGAGCCTGATTCTTCTGATTTTCCTTGGCCAGGTGGGAGAGGAGCCTTCACCCAAGATATACAGGTGGTCTGGGGACAGAGGGTGCTCTCTGTCCCTGATTCTGACCTTACCTGACTAGCAAGGTACTTGTCTCTCCTTTGTCTCAGCAGCTATAAAAAAAATTTTAACCTAGGTCTCAGCAGCACCGCATCCCCCACGTTCAGGAAAAAGTAATGTTTATTCCCTCCCACTCCCATCTCCCTCTCAAACCCGCTTTCTCTGCTGACACTAAAAAGCACACGCGTGCCAAGTGAAGCCACCCAAGACCTCCAGGTTAAATGCACCGTGGTGTCTCAGCCCATCCCTCCGCAGCTGCCTAGGACAAGCAGGAGCTCTTACCAATTTAAATGATAGAAGCAGGAGCATGGTGCACCCCAACTCTGGTGGCGAGGAGGTGGTGTGGGTGACAAGAAAACCAAATAAACCTGTGGTCCCTCCTGCTGTGGGGAGAGAGTGGGAGCAGCCTCCCCTGCCAAGGTCGAGGAGAGGCTGTGCATCAGGAGTGGAGGAAACACCAGCGGCAAAGCTCCCTGCGCAGGGCTGAGGTGTTAACTGCATGGCCTGCCATTTATGAAGGCAAGACGGCACTTACTAGTTTACACTGCAGCCTTGCAAGGGAACAGCTATTCCCAGTCAGAGAGAGGCTGGAGCTTAAATTTAGCAACATATTCAGTCTCTGCTAAATCGATGCATTCCTTAAAAGAGCTGGGCCATTCATGCAGCATATTTTCGGTTTACCACATGGCTTCTTGAAGTGATAGCCAATGAGTAATCTGAAAAGGTTCCCACTTCAATCATTTTTAATATTGCACTTTGGTCACTTTGACTTAAACGTGAGCCGTCCCAACCCCATTAAATCTGCCCGTCAACCCCTCTTGCTAAGTAAATGTCAACAACAACATAAAGCGCCTGGGATTCATTTTGCCATTGAATCATGCATGATTGGTGGCAGGTTTTCAATCGGAAAAGCACTGGCTTCCTTTCCCTCCCTCCTCACCCCCCTCTCTGCCTGACTCACTGTTCCAGTCCCTTGTGACCTTTTCTACGCTTGCCTTGTGAAACTGTCAAAGTGCCACCAAAAAGAAAACAGGCGTCCAACCCAAGGGGGATCCGTGATGAACCAGAGGGGTGTTGCTGTTAACAGAGATGTGCAAACCATCCTTAAGAGAGAAAGATGAACAACAACCCCAAAAAAAAGTATTGATTCAAATTTAATAGTTCTGTTCCCAAGGAAAGGGGGAAAAAAAAAAAGGAAAAAAATGAAAAGAAAATTGAACCTAACTCCACAGGCACAGTGGAAAAGCTGGGAAGGATTTTTTTTTCTTGATTTATTCCTTATGTTTCTATTCCCTTGTTCCTTTTTGACCGACATATAAAAAAAAAAAAAGAGGGGTGGTGGAATAAAAAGGTCGTTTTCGGGACGGCAACTGTCAGTGATAGTGAAGTAAACGGCCCTACTGAGATGATCCACACGTACGTCTCCAGTTTCCAGCAACAGATTCTTGATCTTGTAAATCATTCATGCTGCTCCTTCTTCCCTCCTGTCCCTTCAAAATCCATCATGGAAAAACAGCATCTGCACCATTCCTTGGGAGTGCTTGGGATAAAGCTAGATGATTCTATTTAACACCATGTCTTTGGTGAGAACTTGCTCCAAAGTGGAGTTAAACAAGCCATCTGGAGAGCTGGGCAAGGGCAGGTGAGAGGAGCTGTGTAAAAGTGTACGCTGAGGTGAGGTGGGAAGCAATGCTCTTGCTGTAGGAGATAAGGCGCGGAGAGGAACGCCATGCCAAGTGTTGGGAATGGAGGATGCTTGCAGGGAGGCTCTGGAGGAAGAGAGGACCAGTGCATCCTTAGCAAACAATAGCAGCAGGAGAGGGCTGTGGAAGGATACACACAAGAATGAGCAGGAGACTCCTGGGAGAGTGGAAATAGGGCTACAGGCACCTCTGCTGGCTGCCAGACACCTCTGAGTGGCGAGTCCTTGCTGATGGCACAGTGTTGGAGTGACCCTTGCTTGACAATTTCAGGGTCATGCCAAGAATTTGAAGTGGTCATCAGAAACCTATTGAGCAAGTCAAGGACTGAACCAATGCTAAAGAGATCACACCAACTCCCTATGTACGAAGTTCTCCTTTAAAACCAGTTCAGCCTAAAAGCCCGAGTTTTGCCTACCCTCAAAGCAAGGTCTGAAGAGAATATCTATGTGCACCCCATTCTTCACATCATTCCCTGCACCCCTTGCCATGGCAATGTGATTTTTCTCTAAAGGGATGTGACTATCGACCCAGGTTAGGGCACCCTCTTTTCCCCAGACCAAGGGAGTCTGGGCACACAGTGTTACCTGCATCTGACTCTTTCCTGCAGCTACCCAGTGTTCCCCACAGCGACTTTCCTGCTCACCAGCAGTAGCTGCTGTGGTTATACACATTGCGTTGCATGAGTTGCTATGAGCAAAAGCACTGAGACAGACTTCAAACAATATCCATTGTGGATTAAGCTTAGAATCCTAAAAATAAGGAGATTGTGCCCTCATATGGTCAAATGAGTGATGTTTTCTTTCTGAAATAGATGGAGGTTTCCAGGTCAAGAGTGTTGTTTACACTCATCTGTTGATTGCCCTTAGCAGTGGCTGTTAACTTTCCCCAAGTTTATTTTCTCTCCTTCACCCCAGGACTTAACCCTCCTTTGGCTGGTTTAAAAAGTTGCAAGGAGGCAACTGAAGATAAATAAATAATGAAACAAATATGAAGTGAAAAGGATAGGAAGGTTGTACGTAATTAGACCCCAGGTAGCAAGTGCCGTTTTCTGTGTCCACCAAATGAGGTCTGGCCAGGTCACTACTAGGATAGGAGAGCACAAGGGAAAACACTTATGAGGGGCTTCGGTGGCTTATTGATCTAAACGCTGACTTCATACCATGGCTCACCTCCTTCCTTCCTCCATCAGCCTTCATACAGTTTTAGAGGCAGCAAAGTAGCTTCTCTTAGCAGATATATACAGAGAACTAGGGAGGTCTACTGTGCCCTGGTTATTGATGGCCTTTCTATAAAATAAAGAGGTTTAATTGCTTGTGCCAAATCAATCCAATCTGCCCTTTCAATATCTGCCCTTAACTAGTGCATGGTATTTCCCTTTGGCCACAGAACAGCTGTTGGCTTAGTCCCCAGGGGTGGCTTTTTCATTGCTAGAGAGAATTATTTGTCTCTGTAAATCTGTGATTGGGACTTGGGGGAAGAGAAATCATTTAAAAATAATAATAAAAAAAAACCAAACAAAAAAACCCACAAGAGAAGATATTATAATTGGGGAATGAAGTGAAGTTTCCTACTATATACTTGGGAACCGTGAAAACAGCTCCCCTGTTGCTGTCCAGCCACAGACCTTTGATTGCCAAAGGGAAGTAGGTCTGGAGGGAAGAATGTAAATCTCACTGCCCTTCCAGCCCTCCAGTCACTTTGTCATCATAACACAAGCACACGACCATATTTTTCACACTTCTTACTTGGTGTATGGCTCAATGAATGAAGTGGCTGATCCACCCAATTACCAATCCAGCCATCCATCTTTACTGTTTCTTCTCCAAAATTTGTAGTCCTGTTTTATTCCAGTGTGGACTTTTGGTCCTGTATATAAATTTTGGTGCACGGAAAGGGTGTTTAACTATCTCTTTTATATCCCATAGAAGTTGCTAGTGGACCCATGGAGTGCATGGACCACAAGTTAAAAGTCACAGATTTAACATACTTACCCATAGAATTTTCCAAAACTGCAGTGGCAGTAAAAATGTTCCATGGAACTTGGTGGATGAAAGTTAATTTATACCAGCCAAAACAGTTTTCCAAGGTCCTTCCAGTCTGTAGAAGATTGGGTCAGTCTCTGTCATGTTTCCTTATGACAGGATTGACATTAAGAAGCCTTCCTTGTGAGTCAAGCAGTATGTGGGGGAAGAAGAAATTTATTTGGATCAACAAAATTTACAGATGAATTTAAATGAAAACACGCTAATATGGCTCTGACAATGTCTTTAATAAATGCAGTGCAAGCTCCCAATGTTCTAAAGAGCTTTCTTGGCAAGGTGAGGTCACCATTAAAGCTGGAACAGAAGGATTTTGTGAATGGGAATTGTACCGCTGCCCTGATCCCCTTTGGCACGAGCCTCCCAGAGGCAGAAGGGAGAGAGACAGAGAGGGGGAGACCTTCAGGAATGATCTGGGGAATAATAACAATTGCACCACGAGACCTGCGTCAGTAGAGATGTCAGGTTCCTTTCCAGCATGTTTAGCAGACCAGAGTTCAAGTGGATGGCAGATGGTGTCTGGGAAGTAGGGGGCTGAGAAAGATGGGCCCCAGTCACCTGGGGTGGGCTCAAGGCTGTGCTGTAGGCTAGTGGAAGTGCAGGAATCCTGCTGCAGAGAGCATGATATTCTGTCATAGGAATGTGGGATTGGCAGGGATCTTAGTGGGCCACCTCATCCATCTCCCTGCTTTGATGCCCATTCAGGTGTAGCTCAGGCATTCCCGACAGATGTCTGTCTAGTATATGCATAAAAGTCCCCAGTAAAATCTCTTTAGGCAATCTAACCCAGTGTTTCACTGTCCTTACCACTACGTGGTTCTCTTTTTTTTTTTTTTTTACTATCAAACTTAAACCAGCCCTTCTGTGATTTAAAGCCATGACTTCTTAATCTACCCCCAGCCAACATGGAAAATAGATTGTTTCTCTCTTTGCAGCTGACTTTTGTGTGTTTGAATACCATTGTCATGTCTTTCCTCAGTCCTCCAAGCTCTCAACAGCTGTAGTCTGTAACCTTGGTCCCAGTTGTGTTTCCTCCTACATTGTATTGTATGTAATTGTACTCTTTATATATAAATAGGATAATAGGATAGGATAGGATAGGATAGGATAGGATAGGATAGGATAGGATAGGATAGGATAGGATAGGATAGGATAGGATAGGATAGGATAGGAACTTCAGTTGAAAGGGACCTATAAGAATCATCTAGTACAACTGCCTGACAAATTCAGGGCTGACCAGAACTTAAAGCATGTTATTAAGGGCATTGTCCAACTGCCTCTTATGCATACATAATTAATCATGGGATTTTTGTTAGTTATGCACAACATGGTTCTCAAAATCCTTACCAATGCAATAGGATTCTGTTCCAGACTTGGAGATCCTGGTCACGAGGGCATCAATAATAACTAGTAACAAAAAAAAATGTTTAAATATAATCCTCAAAATGATATTACTGCAAATCCAGTAACTACTTTTCTGATGGTTTATACTGTTCAACCTAACTTTGGTTACTGGTTGCTTTTCTGTGCAGTTAAGAGGTTATGTCTTGTGCCTGTCCCTTCAGTCTGAAAGTCTGGTTTGGAGATAGCAAGATGTCACAAGAAGTCAGCTGTGGCAAATAGATTTAAAGTTTTCTGGGCCCATTCTAAAAAGGCACTTAGGATACCCTTTCCCTCGCTGTCTTCAGCCATTGGCAAGTCAGGGATCTAATTTACAATTCTGCTCCAGGTTCTTTTTCTCTGGTGGTGGCTCCAGAGAACGCTTAATCCACATGATTTTATACACCAGTTTTAGTGTGTAACAAATCACCATGCGAAAATGCTGATCTTTCTGAATAACTGAAAAGGAAAGCTAAATGGTTGGTTTACCCTAGCTACCCAACTTTTAGAGAGGAAACAAGCCCCAGGTGTTTCTGAAATGAGGGCTTGAAGTACGACAGAGTTTAATTAGGTAGAGGGATTAACAAAGAGAGAAGGAAGGAAGAAGATGAAAGAGGGTGGACGCAAGGGAGAGTGAAGGAAAGAGAAGCATATTCTCCCACAGAATTCACAAGAATCTCCTTTGCAGAGCATCCCATTACCAAGGTCATTGGCTTTTCCTTGCAGAGAGAGCTAGAACAAAAAGCTGTAGACAAGAGTGAAAGGAATGGGGGGGACAGGACAACACACACAACTAAATCTCACTTTAAGCCTTCTGTGATAATGGCATCCACATGTGCTTCAAAGCCAGGGTCTGTAACTGTGAGAAGTTCCTATCTAGATACAGAAGACCAATTTAGCTGAAAGAGTTGGTCTGTAAAAAAGGAGAGCCAAAACCCATATTCAGTACTACCAGGGATCACGGAGTCCAGAGAGTTCCTAAATTGGTTTCTGAAGTGCTTTGCCTCCATCTATAGTAGAGGAGCAGTCAGTGTAGGACCCTAAGTGACAAAAGACAAAGCTTTTTCAAGTCCCCAGCAAAGTTAGTGCATTGATTTGGTAGAGTTTATTTAGAGAGGCCCAGTGGGGCAAGCAGGCTGAAACACAGATGTTCTTCCAAAGCTGCCTTGAATTGTAGTCAGCATCTGGGGAAAGCGTAAAATGACAGAAATCAGTGGGATGCTGCACTATCCAGATCAAAACCACATGAAAGCAGGAGACTATTTTTCAAAGAGGGAAATTCCAGAAGGGAAATGGAGTATCTGTAGCTGACATCACTCCCCATCAGGCTAAATTGGATGGGTGGGAGAAGATATCAGCACTGACTTTAGCATCCCTGCTCCCTGATACACAAGCAACCAAATCAGCAGTTCGTAGCCCTCAAAGAGGAACCAGTTGTCTGATCCCATTGCACAGAGGAGATCGATGATAGCATGTAACAGTGCTTGGGGAAGCACAGTAGCTCTGCCAGCCGAGCACAGCCTAAGGGAGCCATCTACCAACCCTTTCAGCTCCTCCAGAATCCTCCCACAGACTTCTGCTACCACAAAATCTGGGAAGGCTTGAGTTCATTTTCTTTTTAATATTTTTTCTCCCCCCCAACATTCAGAATTTTCCGGGGCACAACTTTGTCACACATTTTTTCCAGCATCTGTTTCTCAGAGCTCTCTGAAAGTGAGGCAGAGGTCGTTTCTGACCGGGTACCACGCTTCCTCAGGTACAGAGGGACAGCTTGCCTCCTGGACATTTCATTTGCAGGGACTTGGGGAAGAGACAAGGGGGCTGCAACAGATTTGTTGTATTGCAGACAGAGAGACCTGGAGAATTTGGGAGCAGGCTAAGTGTGGTTTTCTCTCCTCTTCTTGGCTTCCCATTGCATCACTGGACTGATAATGCAGGTAACATAAACATTTGCAAAGACACGGCAAACCAAAGCAGTCACCTGAAGGGGTAGATGCAGCCTTCAGCTTAGGTCCAGATCACCTGTCTTGACATCTAACAGAGGCATAGGTAACATAAAAGTCCAATAAAACATAAAAGACAATTCAGATCGCTTGCTACAAGGATGACCTGGTTATGAAGGTGTGTATTTTTACTTGTTGCAGTAATTTAGGACTGAAAAAATCTGTAGGCACTAATATGCAAGATTTGAACTGAAGAAACAGCTGGAACCACAGTCACAGACACAGAAACTGGGTGTAGGTCCTTCGGTTTGCTGTCTGGAGGCAACATCTGCTCTCCAGGGGAGCTGAGGAAAGCTCTGATTCGGTGCCAATGTTAGGATTTTGAGGTCTCAAAGGGCAGTTTAGGAGCCCATAGAAGGTCACTTGCATTTGACCATCTGTCTTTCTCTACCTTCTTATAAAGTGGAGACACGAGCGTTTCTTTTCTTCTCCCTAGGCCTGTCTAGACTGTGAGTGCTTTGGGTGGGGATTATCTCATATGCGCAGCACCCGGCACAGCAGAGTCCCGGAGCCTGCAGCTTCCAGGCTATTCAGAAATAGCTTCATGCTGGGTTCCCTTGCAAAACCAATCTTGGACCAGGCTGATCAGCATTAGGTTCATGCAAGACTCAGAGCCAGCTCTGATCCTGTGGTGAAAGGCACTCAGTCTGCCATGATTCTTAACCCAAACCGAGCATATCTTTGGCAGTTGTGGGTCTGAATGTTTGCACTGTTCAACCCTGACTCATCCCATGGAACAAGAGGAGCAGCAGGAGGAGAACCCACAAGCCCTGATGATGGAATAAAGTTTCAAGTTAAAAGGAAAAAAGGCTTGTGGAAATCCCTAAGAACCAAACCACACTATCTTCAGCCTCCTATTTTTGAAATTGTGTCAAGTCTGGATGGAAGAGAGAGACACACCATTGTTGACACCCAAAGAGATGTCAGGTTTTATTTAGACTGATTTTAATATACTCCTGATCCAAGCCTTCTAGTGCCTTATATTTCACTTAGATATAATATAAATTGGTTTGTCTCTTTGTGGTGTGGTGAAACAAATCATTTTAAGGGTTATGGGACAAAACAGAATGACCACTTTGAGAGCATTAATACTCCTAGTAAAGGACTTATCAATATATTTATGATGGAGAAAAAGGCCAAGTAGAGATAGATAACTTGTGTGAGTCATAAAGCTCCATAACAGAAAGAGGGGTTTTGCACTGAAGTTGAAATATTAACCCCAGCAAAAAAACTCTGTGCACACTCTGTTGTGTTTTGGGTTTGATTTTTAAAGCAATGTTCAGTCAGTCCTTAAGGGTCATAACACCCTTTTCTATACTCTCAAGTGTGGACCAACCACAAGCATGGTCTACTGGGAGCTCCTGCTTAACAGTATCCAATGACCAACCAAATCTTGGCTATACTTAGGAAATCTCAAATTGAAAAACAAACCAAAATAAAACAGCCCTGGTTTATATAGACAGTAGACAATGCATGGGAATAGAGTGTGATACCAGGGACACTTGATGTCTGCAGTGAGATGGGGTCCACTGCAGCTTACCTCTGATTTACAGCTAGCACCTCCTGACCTGTGTCTTTGCATCATGTTGCTCATCATCACAGGTTATGGAATTGGCTCTCAAGTCATATATTAGCTTCTCCGTCTTCTAGGTGTTCACAGTGAATTGGCATTCATATTGCGTGACAGTCTAGAAGTCAAGCAGTATTATGTCATACTTCTACGCATCAAGGCTCCTTCTATAGCAGATTTGCAGAAAGAAAACTCCAGAGTCTTTATGCATTAAAGACGAACATATGTGGGAAGAATATTTTTTTAAAAAAAAAAAAAGGAGAAAGGTATACATTCCCAGATAATTGCACAGAACAGTACTGGAAGGAACATGAAGATCTGCAACATCCCTCTTCTGCAAAGATTCTAAGTGTCTAAGCCATCTCTGACAAATGATCAATGAAATTTATCTTAAAAACTTTGACTTTGGGAGATTCCATAGCCTCCTTCAGACACTGGGAACTCCAAAACCCCCAATATTTTATCTCCTAGTGACTCATCTAGGTCTTCCTTTCTGTAATGTAACCCTAGCTTCTTGCCCTGGTCATCATGGATAGGGAAAAGGGGGAGAAGTTATGATCCCATTGCAATAGAAAAGTTAGTTTTTCCATCAGAAATTGGTGTGACAGTATTTTCTGTCATGGAGTTACACCAGTTTGGAATCTAAAGAGAAAGTCTTAGAAAACTTCATTCCACCAAGAAATTCTAGAGTTGAATTTAGCCCATATATAACCCGTCCTCAGCTCTAGCTGAACTTGTGGTAGGCTGTTCTGTCCCTGGAGCCCTTTAGCCAGCATTCTTTTGTGTTTGTTTAATTGACTCATCCTCAGGGAACAAAAGTTCAAATTACAAGTACAAAGGGTTTTGTGAGCAGGAACCAGCTCTGAAAAGCCCACAGAATTAAAATGTGAGTTGCTTGCAAAATGTCAGGCTCTGTGAGGTTCACCCACTTCTAACAGAGTCGTATTCCTCTTGCTACGCTCCTGAGTGGAGATTCTGGAAGCCTGGCATATCTCCTGGGTAACAGTCTTCTCAGTGTCAGATGGATGTCTGCCTGGGTTTTTCAGTTTTCCCTGTCTGTGGGTATTCAGGGGCATATCACCCTCTGGCTCATCTTTGGTTGTAGTCCTGACTCTATGTCCCTTCCCGTATTTACAGAAAAAAGGAGTAAAACTGTTGTGGAGTCAGTCCAGACTTCCAAGGGAAAATGCCACTTCACAGATCATCTGGTTCAGACACTGTGAGCCTGCAGATGGTGTGTCTCCAGAATGGACAGAAAATGGAACAGAATTACAGACCACTTCTGGAGGCAATCAAGGTCTTTCCCTAATGGGTTTAAACCAGAATTTTTTGGTCCATGCACACCTTCAAACCAGGCACCTGCCATACCACTAAGGACCACTGAAGTCTTTCACGATCCTGGTAACAGCTGCTGAGAAGCTGTTCATTTGCAGGGCATCACACATTTAAGAGGATGATGGAAGTGCTCTTGCTCTTGCTTTTGCTCTTGTTGGGGCCCCACAGCTTGCTCTTACCACAAGCACCAAAAGCTTGTGCTTGCCCAGTCACTGCTGCAGTTAGCAGCTTCAGCGAAGAGGCAAGGTAGCAAATGGGCTAACTGAATTGTCTGGCTGTAACTGTGTTGTCTTAGGCATATGCTCCAAGGAGTAAGCAAACCAAGCACCAAGGAGCAACCTGAGCCAACGCTGCTAAGAACAAATCTCTTCTAGAGCTGGCTTGATGCACCCAGCCTGAGCCACACCCGAACCAGACCCTTACTCAGAGCACATCCATATTGTTGGCACAGACTGAGACACTGGGATGAGTCTTAACCCTTGGATAGTGCCTGTGTTTCATCTCAGAAGAACCTGAAGAAGAGCTGAGCAGATATGAATGCATTGCTGACATTTAGGGAGATGCAACCTATGCACAACACTTGAGACGGGCTAGACTGACAGAGTAGGTATTCTCTTTCTTTCCTAAGCCAAATAGGAATACCCTTAGAGACAGTGGAAGAAAGAAATTTGCGTCATGGCAATCTGTACTGCCTGTGCCCTAGAAGGCAGTCAGACATCTCCATGTCCTCAGACACCTTCCAAGACACCAAAGTTAATGCTAATAAATAATAATATTGATAATAATAATAATAATGATGCAATAAAGGGAGGCATCTCAGTCCAAATGCAAAAGAGAATGTTACCATGTGCTATCTTACTGGTTGGCATTATCAGTGAATGATTTGACTTGACAGGTCACCCTCTAATGACCTGCTCTCCCATGGCTCTCCAAAAACCATATGTTAAGCGGGAACAGCTTCTGGGCCAGTGCTCATTTAGCTTAAGAAATCTCCCTCGCTTGATTCCTTGCGGTGAAACGGAGTTAAATTGGGACCCATGCTGGGGAGCTGCCTAATCAGATCTCTAATAAGGAAGAACTGATCTTGAACCATGTTCCCATTGTGCTGGTACTGCTGTGGCACTGAGAGAGGTAAAATACCCTTTCGCTACCTCCACACCTTTCTCTGAGACCTCATGGTAGGAGGTCTTCTGGTTTAAGGGGGTTCCTGGCATGGTCACAAATGCTGGCAGAGATGCACATTGTGAAGCCACCCTTGAGTAACATGCTAAGGACCCCTGAGGGGACACTTGCTCCTTGGTGACTCTCTTTGACATCAGTTAAGAAGGAGGAAATGATAGATTATTAACTGTGGAATTCCACAAACCGGAGGTCAGTTGTGGTTCAGGCCTTGGCAGGCTCTGGATATCATAGGACCAGCTTTCTCGCTTGCTTGCTCACTTCTGATATAAGTGTTTATATTGAAATAAATTATGATGGTTGAACCTTGACCCTTCATTATCCAATGTCTGAATCAGGACCTGGGGGGAAAAATCTTCAGGACAGTAAAGTCTCTGAAGTCTCGTACCATCCTCAGCTGAAATTATCAAGAAGGGAAACATTTAAAGGAGGCTAAATTTGTGATATGGTGGTTAACCATGTTGAATATCTAAAATCTCTTCAGACAGTGTCTGAGCTACAGGGAGTATTCAGGGAAAGCATCATTAAATGCTTGCCCTGCTTTTATATTCATTCTTAGGCATCTGCTGTGGGCCACCGATGGCGAGAAGACATTAAGTGAGACGGACCATGGGTCTGACCAGTCTGGTGTTGTTCTTATGACCACTGAAGAATGGAATGACATTTCCAAATAAGCTTTCAAACAACCATTGGGAACTAGACTGTAATTACCTCCACTAGCTGTTGTTCCCTTGTGCTGGATGTGCTCCACTGGTCAGAACAAATGCTGGCTGGCTGGCACCCCAAAAATCCTCCACAGACCTTCTGATCCCTAGGCTGATGTGTGAAGTGATATGATTAGCAAACATGTAGATTAGATCATGCTTTGATATCTTTTACACATACAGAAAAAAAAATTCTCACAATGAGAAAAGAAGAGAGAGAGATCAAGGGAAAATAAGGCAAGAAAAGGCATTTCATGCAAAAGTCCAATAATAGGAATGTTCCCAACAGCTCATTTGCAGGGCTTTGGTCATGCTGATCCCGTCTTTCTCTCTTCAGACTGCTCCATAGCCTTAGAGAATTTATTGGAAAGTATTGTTTCCTGAAATTTCTTTCCTGGTATTTACCCTAAATTAGCTATTTTCTTAATTGTCTCCCATTATGTTTTCCCCTTTATCTCAGTCCTGATCCACTTCTTTGCTGCTGCCAACCCTTGCAATAGTACCGTAAGTCTTGCAATATTTAGTGTTTTACTGTAATCCCTAGCATCTGGAAGCAAGTGGTTGTGCAAGGATTCCAGCTTTCATTAAAGAAGTCTTCAGCACTTGGAGTCGCTTAGAAAAGCTTGCAAATATGACCTGAGTGTACTGTGAAGACAAAAAAAAATAAATATGAAGACAAATAAAATCACCAAAAAAAAGCCAAACTACAAGGAAACGTCTGTACAGGAGTGAAAATAAAGAAATAAAGATTATATTAATTTCAAGATAAAGATCAATTCAGAAATCTGAGCAGTTTGGATTGATGATATTGGTGTTTGAAACCAAGCCCATAGGATATGGATATATTTCAGTACCCAACAGTGGCGTACACAAGGAGAAACCAAACTGTTTTCCACATTCAGTGAGGACAGAAGGAAAAGGCACCAGTGTCAATTGCATTAGACAGATGAGATACAAGGGAAAATATGCTGCAACCATAAGAAAGGTTAAAAAATTGGGATGCTGGACTCCCCTTCTCAGGAGATACTTAAGGGTTGGTAGATACACATCTATCAGATATAGATTTGGGAGAACCTTGGGTGGAGCAAGCTAGGAGCTGAGGAACGATGGGAGAGAAATGGCTGCATGAGTTCTGAAGGCCACTGCCATCCCTCTGCACTGGGATTTTCCAGTCTTCTCTTATCCAACTGCTTCTTACATAGTTCTCTAACATTACCCTCACTGTGATGAACAGCTGGGGATGGGGAGGTGAGGCGGTGTGGTTGGAGTGATGTCCTTAACTTCCAGACTCCTCATAAGGACAAAGTCATGCAGCTCACTACTAATGATGACAATGATCCCATAGCTTTTGGAAACCTGACAACAGAAAACAGATTCAATAGGGAAAGCAGCAGCTTCATGCAGTTTCAGGGCAGGGGCTCAAGACAGCATGTAGGTTTATAAAGGCCTGAAAGACTGAACGGGGTCCTGTCTTATTCTGAGAGCATCCAGAAGAAGGTCTGCAGTAGGGAAGTAGGTAGGTGCCTACAGTCCATGTTTAGAAAGAGTCACTGCTGGTGTTTACCTGTTTCTGCTATAACTAGGAACTGGGATGTGGGATAGGGAAGGTCTGTCCCAGGCCAGTGAATCTACCCTGGTTTTGGTTTTGTTGTTTTTTTGCAGGACCCTGCAGCATACAAGTCATTTATAAATAACATCAATTGTTTGCCCTTCACTCTGCCCCAACACAGAGGCTTTCCAGGATCTCACATCACTAGCACTTTAACCGTCTGATTTCCAGCCTGACTTCTATCTGTGGCCAGTTTCCCATCCCTTTGTTCCAGTGCCAATACTGGCCTTTAGCTTTCATAGCTGTCTCCCCACTTTGGTGTATTACTCCCAGATGTATTTCTAGTCACCAGTTACATCACTTCTTAGCCTTTATTTGCTAAGCTAACCAGGCCAAGCATCTCTAGGTCCCTCTCATCACACCAGCTCTCTGCTCACTGACCACCTTAGCAACTTTTTTCTGCACCAGCTTGAGTAACTGTCTCATCAGCATTAGTTACCTTGCTGCAGACTTCAGGAATGAAACTATGATCACAACCTTTTCCTTTGAATCGGGCTATATCTTTCCTCTGACTACAATATGAGCAGCTGAGTACCCATCACACCTCCAGAAAGGCACTGTAGAAGTCTTAAACAACAACAAAGGCCATAAATCGAGCATGCAAAGCCTATCACCTTGACAGTGACTTTCATTTAAACATTCAGATGCTGCAATCATAAGAGATGAGTTATGTGGTAAGAGACTTGCATATTGGAATTAATCGGGGCCCACTTAAGAGATGACACAACTCACCTGACTGTATCCATCCAAAATTAAGTCATATTATATAAGCCAGTCATCTGCTGCCCTGAAAAGCCACTGGAAAGAGTCTGGCATCTCCAGAGAGTGGGTCAACAAGCTGATTTTCAATAGTATTTTAGAATAGGAGGACTCACACCCTAAAGAGTCAATCTCCTCTTGCTGGCTTTCACAGGAGCCTGGATGACCAGGTGCTACAAGGCACCTGATTCTCCTGGAAGCTACCAAGACTTGAGGTAAATTCTGGCTTAAATCATGATGGAGAGTTGGAGCCCCAAACTGTCATTAAACATACCTGAACTGATCACTCTTTAGTAAAACTCTGCTGAAACCTGGCAGCAAAAGCCAGCTGCAGAGGTTACAGGGGTTCATACTGGTTCTGTATGGGAGCAGCATCTTGGAAGCTCACAAACGGTTTCATTTATTTCTGAGTCTGTTTTATAAGATTGACACGAGACCAAGTAAAATGGGCAATTAAGTAAAAGAGTTTAACAGTATGTACTGCACGTACTGACTTAGCTTGTGTTCTGCTCAGTAAATATGGGTCCTGGACTACATCTAAGACTCCTCAGGGACACTGCAGTCAACAATAATGAATGAATACATATAAAGAACATGGACAAAGTTCTCCTGTATCTTGCAGTCTCTAGCTTCTGATTGACACAGTAGGCATTTTGTTATTAATTTATATCCTCTGCTTTCCCATAAAAGACAATGGCCACAGAGAAAACTCAACAACAATGATGACAGCCCCATAAAATTCTGAGAGAAGATGGGATTGTGCTGTTCTGCTTGCAGGGATTAGAGGGTAAGGGAATTCTCTGGCATCGAATTCATGCCAAGTAGTTCAGGACCTTTTTATCCACCTCATTGGATTATCCACAGGAAGTCTTCTGACTCATTAACTCCATTGAGGAGGTCAAATAGGATTTTCAGCAACCTTAACCTCCCCTCAGCAAGTGGTTATGGGCTGCAGAGATCGCCTTGATTTCTGTTGCAGTACAACGATCTCTGAAAAGACATTGTGGAAAACTTCCTATTTTTACTTTATTTCATGAATGGTTAGCAAAAAAATGGTCTCTGAGTATGAGGACACAGAAGTCTGTGGATTATCATCCTTTTTTCAGGGATACTTTTGGACTCTGATCACTTTCTGGCTTTGAGCTCTGGTGCACATTTGTCTAGCACAGGGACTGTCAGGAGCATGGTAAACATGACTAAGATGTGGTCATAAGTTTGTAAAGAAGGGTGGGAGAGGTCAGGTTAAGAGAAGCACCTCAAAGAGTAAGAGATCTGCTTAAATCTGAGTAGGTCTAATTAATTTCCTTTATGTAATGAAAATTACTTATTTTGAAGGTGAAAGCTTCTGATCTACACCTAGGGGAACAGGGCAGTACTCCTGTTGACTGCTGTTGGGCTAAGCCCATAAACTATGAAAAAATAGAGATGGACACCCTTGAGAATTGGGCTACAGCTGAGAAATCGGTCTGCTGAGGTGGGCATGTCTTTGAAAGGCTGAGCTTTGTGGAACCTAAGGACTTGGATGAGACTGCAGCAGGATCTACACAGGGAGAAGAGGGCACTGGGAAAGGAGCTGCCAGACTGTGGACCAGCAAGGAAAAGCCATTAACCCAAGGGCTGCACACACATCTTGGCTGCCACGCTGACCGGCTACAGCAGCTTTCTGCGGGGTGACTTGTGTTTCTGGACCTCCTGTCTAGGGTGGGTTCAGACCTGTGTCTGGGCCAAGCTTCAGATGAGCTTCCTATAGAATACAGTTGTACATAAAGGGTTTTTACACGAGCTCTGACTGTCCCGCTGTGGGCAGTCCCTGCCCTGTGCTGTGCCCTGAGACATGACCAAGCATTGACTGGGAGATGCTGGCTGAAGCCCAGGACAGGCAGCAGACAAAACTTGCACAGCATGGCCATTACATCAGCCAGCACCCAGGCCCTATTCTGTTTATGAGTGTAGCTGCAGCCCATGGAGGGGGGGGGGGGGGGGGGGGGAGAAAGACACGCATCCTCTCCCCGACACGTTTCTAAACAGCTAAACGAACCGAGCGTGAGCGTTCTGACTCAGTAACATCTTAAGCAGCTGTGGTGGTGTGTTACTTATTTCTGCAGTCTGGTTTGCGTTTGCACCTTGGGAATTAGTGCCTATTTGCTGGTTCAGATCAGACTGGAGGGCTTGAGGTCTGCTGTCACTTAATCAGATGTTTTGGTATCAGATTCCTGCTAACCTTAAAAAAACATGGGAACTGGGTATGGATTTTATGGTACTCCTGTGCCATGGGAATCACCTTTTTAGTGCTGTACTGCAACTTACATGACAGTTTTCAGAATGCCGATGACCCTAAAAGATGTGCGTTTAAGGCAGGCCAGGAATTGCTTCAGCTCCGCTTTCAGCTAAGTCTTTTATGAACTGTGTTTAGTAGTGGCTTCCATATAGAAGTTCATGAAGTGAGTCTCTGCTTACCAAAGGAGAAAAAAAGTTTCCTGATACCTATGGGATATAAGCACAGAAGCAGCACAGAAAAATCTGGTGCTTTATTTTAGGAAAGAGATTACCCTGGTACAGAAAAGCCGATCCAGTTGTGCTGATGTTTTAAAAGAGAAGTGAGAAAGCACTTGAGCATGCTAAAAACACTATGAAGGCAATTTAGTT
Source organism: Falco cherrug (assembly GCF_023634085.1). Taxonomy (NCBI): domain Eukaryota; kingdom Metazoa; phylum Chordata; class Aves; order Falconiformes; family Falconidae; genus Falco; species Falco cherrug. The sequence continues at coordinate 39,066,078 of NC_073697.1, read as the reverse complement.
GGAAAAAACCCAACCCTTCAAAGGCAGAGATACAGACAGCTCGTGTTCTGCATACCAAAAGGAAGGTGGGGATCGATGTCACACAAGGAACGTCATGTGAGGAAGACAAAGGCATGAAAATACTCTGTAACCTGGAAGGAAAAGGTAGGAGAAGGAAAACAGCTGAGGGCAGCTGAGCTGGGAAAACTCATGAGAAGTGGGAGCAGTTTGCTGTGGGAGCATTTTTCTGCAGGACAGGGATGGCGTCTCTCTCTTGACACCATCCCTGTCCTACTCATTGAATCTGGGTATCTTCTTGCAGGGGATTTTAGCTGTTCACTAGTTGAAAAAACTGACGCAGGGGTATTGGGGTGAAACTCAGATTTTCTGAAAATAAGTGATCAAATCCAAGTCATCAAATTAATTTTTTAAACTTATTTCTAATGCTTTTAGTCTCTATGTAGCACTGGGAAGGTACCAGCTGCTGTGTTGCAGAGGTGCTTGAACCTCGTGCAAAAATTAGCAAAGCCCAAAGGAGTCAGACATGAGCCTGTCTCCTTCTCCTGGGGGAAGAGGTACTGGGTGCAGGAAAACTTGTCTTTATTGCACTTACTGATGGCCTATTGATCACCACCCCTCTCCTCTCCTTGAGGGATTTATTCATCTTTCCCTAGAGGGTTAGGCTGATCATTCTGACTGTCCTAGTATGCCACCAAATTGTAAAGCTGGGGGATTTGGACGGTGAAGAAGTTGCAGGGAAACCATGGATGGGAACATGCCTCAAAATACAACTGCAAAAAAAAACCAAAACCCACAAACGGCTGAAGATGCAAGAGTGTCCTTGCTGAGTGAGAGGAGCCACCCGTCTATGACCAAAAGCCAGGGTCTAGGTCCATGCAAACACCTGAACATGCTTCAGGGACTTTGCAGGGGGCTGCAGCAAGCTCAGGGTTGTTTGCCCAGAAGAAAAGCACTTCGTGGCAGGCACATCTTCACAGGACGTCTCTGTGATAGCTGGCACACTGTAAATCTCCACTAATTAAGTAGTACCCTATGCACAGACTTGAAAAAAAACTAGATCAAAATGTGCTCAGTGAAGGCCTGTATCTAGCAGCATTTATCAGGACTCTGCTTTTACAGAAAAAGAGAAAAGTCAATAAAAGCCTCTGTTGGGTTTTGCATAACAAACCGGGGAAATCTATGGCTTAAGCTGGAAGAAAAGGACAAAACCTGCTGCAGATAGAGAGCTGATGTCAGCTGTCATCCTCCTTTAGAAAAGCCCCGGACAATGGCACTGAATTAGGACAAGCCTGAAAGACATCCCCGTACCGGGAGCTTGGGTGTCCCGTCTGAAAGGGCCAGAGGGCCAGTCATTATCTGCCAAGTGAGGTCCCCTTTGTTAACCCTGTCAGCACTCCTCCACCCACCGCCCGGCCCCTGTTCCTGGTGGCCAAGAACACAAAACCTGCTCCCGACGCACGGGGAGGAAGGCAAGGCAAGAAAAGAATGAGCAGAGGGAGGGCTGGGAGAGAGGGGGAGGGAAAGAAACTCATCTTGAATGCGCTATCAGATAAGGACTGTTGAAATAAGCCTTTTTTTTTCCTTTTTTTCTTTTCTTTTTGTTTTTTTTTTTTTTTTTTTCTTTCCGTAGCTCCCTCTGCAAGCAGCAGCAATGGAAGGAAACAGATAATTAAAAGGCCTTTTAAAATGGCCCCACTGTTGTCCCAGGGCTAAGAAGGTGTGCTGGCAGGACAAGTGAAATACCCAGTGAAGCAGACCTTTATCTCTTCCTAATGACTCGCAATGAAAAGGGTAGTGGTTTTTTTTTTTTCCTCAGGCCCTAGGCTCAGCCTCCTACCCTGGGAAGATTTCATTCTCAAGGCCAGGAGAATAAGTCCTCTTGTCCACTTGCAGGCTGCGGATAAATGGACAGCACTGTTGTGGCTCCACGGCCCTGAAAGTCCTGGGCTGCTAATGAAAGGGGAGAAGCTGGAGGAATTGATCTCAGACATGAACATTTCCTCCTTTCACCTGCCCTTCCCTTCCCACTCTGTCTTAAGAGTTGTCCCTTTTTTTGTTTTTGCAAGATACAAAGGGACCCCAATCTTTCGCCCCATCTGTCCTCATTTCCTCCTGAAGGATCTCGCTGTGGGATAACCCGAGATGCTTCCAAATCCCAACCAGCCTTGGTGTAGCTGAAGTGAGGTGACCCAGTCATACATGGGTACAGGTTTGTACCTCATTGCTTGGCTCAGGTAATCAGAAACATTTCTGCCCAAGCCACCAGTTCCTTCTTGCACTCTGGGCAAGTCCTTCCCCTCCTCGACACCCCGTGCCTCAGTTTCCACATTCATAGAAGGGACGGTAACATCTTTCCTGACCATCAAGAGGTGTTTTGATCCACTGAGACAAGGACAATGAGTAAAATCTACCTTTTCAGCCAGCTGAGAGCAGAGAATTGGGAAGGAGATGAGCTATTCCCACCAAGGGCAACCAGCTGCTACATGGCCAACAGCTCTGTCCCCAGCCATACCCCACCAGTACTACAGCATGGTACACAGTGCTGGCTCCACGGTGCAAAGCTCACCTAGGAGCAGATGAGTTTTGTCTGTAAAGGTTTAAATTTACAGTCTAAATGAAACAACAAAGAGTCTGGAATCATCCAGCTATTTATGAAAGCACAAATATTTTTTTTATCTCCCTATTCGCAGGGGCAGAGTTTCTTACTCTTGTTTTTTAATACTATTTGTTTATTTTACTTTTGAAGGAGGACTAGCAGCCAGATTGTCCTGCATTGCACTGCTACCTGATGGCCAGGGGAAGAAGAGACGGTAGATAGAAAAATTTCTGAGCTTGCTGGCCAAGAACATTTTATAGTGTTATAAATTTTTTGCTGCTGCTGTTGTACTTGCTAGTAGTTTACTTCAGGTCAGGCATTGGTCAGGAGCTGATCCCTGAATGCATCTGCCAGCTTCGTAGAAATGTGAAAGTGAACTGTTTGCAATCTTTTCTGCTGGCTGTTCTCTGATGCTCTGCATCAGGTCCTGCAACAGCCTCACAGCCTTAGGTTAAGCAACACTGCGCCAGACTTGGCTCGCTAGTCACCCTGAAGTCCACACCATCTGTGAACACTGATACCTCATCCCAAGAAATGTGCCACAGAGGTGACAGGCTAGGTTACCACTCACCCCACTTTTCCCTGATATATATTTGAAACTTCCCCAGTGTTTGTGTCTCATATATGAGAGCACCCTGCCCTTCCAGCCTCTGATGTGCTTTTTTTCCCAGAAAACTGTGGTAGGGGAATTATTCTGGACTCCTTCTCTGTTCCTCAGCCCATCTCTGTAAGTCTTTCCCTTCTCCTTACCTCCACTTTCTGCTCTGGCCTGGGGTAAAATGTCAGTCCTACCTGAGCGAACGGGGTGTTAGCCTCACAGAAACACAGCCTGTGCCTGGTGCAGCCTTTGATGCCCTTGCAGAGGGCCCACAGGCTCCAGTGGCAGTGCACAGCACCTCTCCTCAACCCGAGGTCAGCAATGCGAGCAAGGTCAGCACCTTGCAGAAGTGCACCGTCTTGCAAATCAGGGGGAAGCCTCTTCCTCGCAGCGAAAGAGATTGGGCAGGCAGCGAGAGAGATTGGGGCAGGCAGAGGGAGGGAGAAACAGGCAGAGGCTGGGAAGAAAATTCCTGATGCTTGCCAAACATTTGAGGTAGAGGAGGGAAAGGATGAAGGGAATAAAAGGGTGGTGTTGTCTGAGACGCTAATTAATGTAAAAACACAGTTTGCTTGGGCTAAGACAGATCTTTTTATTGAGTGGAGACAGTTTTTATCTGCCTTTTGCAGCTCTGGCTATTCTTCCCCTTAGCATCTGGTTACCTATTTAGCAGAGCAGTGCGCATGCCCCAGTGCCCCTGGCAGCACATGCAGACCCCAGCCTGTGGGAGCTACCTGGGCGGTTGTTGCGGTCTTAATAACCCTGCTCCCCATATTCAATGATTTTCTGGGTGCCTTCAGCAATCCCCTGCCAGCTGCATTTAGTTTGTTAAAACATTGTCTGTAAACAGGGACAGAACCACGGTAGTTTTGATTTTGCATGCTTGGTTTTGTTCTCAGTGCCCTGAACACCAGCAAGGTATGAGTTGAGAATCAGCTTATGAATGAAGGAAGAGATTATTTTCAGGTTTGTTTTGTTACAATGGTGGGACTCAGTTGCCCAAGCAGAGACTTAGCACCAGAAGGGTGCAGATCTCCTGCACATCATGTATGTTGGTCCCATGCAGGTCTGCCCGATAACCCAGAGCATCTGAAACTAGACACCTTCATTTAGGCTTTTGCGTTCAAGGATACATCTCTAGGAGGAGATGAATCACCTCTCACATTTCCTTTTATCTCTCTCAAAACCAAAGGGATCCTGAAGACACTCAGAAGACTCCTCTGATCCCCTCTAGGTTACTTCAGCCTCACCTCAGGGCTTATTTTCAGCACTGTGTGTCCTATTTGATAATAAGGCAGAATAACATCAAACAGCTTATGTGTATCTAAAACACCTCCCACTGCAGCCTAAGGGGCAGGTCTTTTGAGATGCTGGTTCAGGGTGGTTTCCCCCTTGTTACTGGTGGGTGTCTTGTACCTCCTGGATCATTAGACTAGATTAGATATTGGGGAGAAATTCTTCCCTGTGAGGGTGGCGAGGCACTGGCACAGGCTGCCCAGAGCAGCTGTGGATGCCCCATCCCTGGCAGTGTCCAAGGCCAGGCTGGATGGGGCTTGGAGCAGCCTGGGCTGGTGGGAGGTGTCTGTGGCAGGGGATTGGAACTAGGTGATCTTTAAGGTCCCTTCCAACCCAAACTGTTCTATGAATCTACGATGCTAAATTCTTTGAGTGAAGGCCTTGTGGTGGGCTCCATACTGCAGTTTTCCAATTTTTGCCAGGCCCAGGTATAAAATAAAACCTCATCATCCGTATCTATTTACCATGGAACACAGCTGCAAAACTGCCCGGAGACACCAGTTTTACAGATTATCATTTTTGTCTCACTAACCTCCCCACGTTCAGCTCTAATTAAGTTACTTGTGTCTTCTTGCATGATAATCCTTTCACCATGTCTCCCTTTACCAATATGCCTTCTACCATGCAAGGACCACCTGTCCTCTTTCTCTGTACCATTTCTGCTTAAACTCAGAGGAATTATTCTCACCTCACATTTGCCTTTGAAGTTTACTTGTCCTGTTTCACACTGGAAGGAGGGTGCACCTGAGGATACCCCTGCAAGCTCCTCACTGTCCATCCAGTTGTTCTAGCTCTTCAAGCATGCGTTGCCTCTACCTTCAAACCTTCTCCTGCCTATGTGAGTGATGTATGGGAAAGACATATTGCCTTGAAGAAGGTCTGGGGTCTTCTGGACAGTGCATCAAGTGATAAGTCATGTTTCAAGCTGTTCCTCTGAGCCTGGACCACTGTGTGATGCGGGGAAAGCCACCCCACTCAGTTTCATCCCTGCCCACACCTTCCGCTCTGTAAATTCTTCTTTCTTCAATCCCGGCTGTAGGTCCTGATTCACACTGAGATGCTGACCATAGCTGGAGACTCAGACTTACCATCACCATTACAACAGGTGGTAGTTGATATGTCTTCTTTTTACAGTGCATAGTGTGCAGGAGAGTCAAACGGTGCATGGGGAATCTTCATGTTGTATTAAAAACTAAACCAGACACCCAAAATCTGCACGTTCACTACCTGCCCCTCTGCACTTGCTTCGAGCTCCACAAATATTAAAGCTCCCACAGCAAATAAGTTGTCCTCTGCAGGGCTAGACAAGTTCAGGAACATTTTAGTAAAATGCTTTTTTCAGTCTTATTTTTATTGCAATCAAAATGACTAAATGTAAGCGGGATGACATCCACACTATTTTTATTTAGATTTAAATAATTGAAACACATGGATAAAATTTCTGTGTTTTATTTCCTTTCATGTGGAATTTACTCTGCCTTCCAAACACAAAAAAATTGTGTGTGTGTGCGCGTGTGCATGTGTCTGAATATGGAACAGTCATATTTATATTCTGTGTTTTAGTTATTAAAAACAAAGTTTCAGTCGAAACAAAACATGTGCTGGACCAGCCAGTAATTGTTATTTATTTAGCCAGATGTCACCTCTTAGCAAATAGCTATGCGCTTTGGGTTTTAGTCATAAAAAATAATACATTAAAACTGTGGAATGTTCCCCGAAGTGGAAACTCTGGATAGACGGACACTGCTGAGGAAGGGAGGCCAGGGAAGCTGCTCAAGCCCCAGACCCCTCCCTGTCCACACCACTTCACCCGCGCCTTGCTTGCTGGCTCTGTTTCAGACCACCCCAACTTGTTCCCTCGGAGATGTGGTTGTGGGGATAACTCAATCCTGTGACCCCACCCCATAGCATGGAAGGGTGGGATTGCACCCAGATGGGCTTTGGTCACCTCACACACTGCTCCAAACCTAGCCTGGAAGGCTTTGCATCCTCAAACAGGCTCACAACACACATTCATGCTGTAACTGCATCATCTTGATGTATTGCAGCAGAGTTCACAATATTTCAGGCACTTTGAATGAGTAAAAAAAAAAAAAAACAAACAGAAAATATGAGGCTGTACTGGGGGGACTATAGAGGAGAGTCAGGTCCAGCTGCTACTTGATGGAGATGTGGTCAGCCTTCTTTTAGAGAGGACCAGAACTGAGCTACACTGATGTCAGTCTGCCTGTGCCCCTTGGTCCCTGGTTCTCTCTTATTTTGCTCTGCACTCATATCTTGAATTCCTGCCCAGCTCTGTTTATGGGCATGCAATCGGCTTGGACTTCTACATGAAAAGATAAGTTAATTTTGCTAATGGAGGACAGGGAAGGAAAGTGGCTTCTCCCTGCTTTGCCCACTCAAAGGTCCACTCAGCCATCTTTGGGGCAAAGCAGAGGGAGCCAGCTCTATCATTTGGGGATTTTGGGGCCACGCTCATTAGCAGCTGAGAATCCAACTTACCACTTTGAACATCTGCAGCAGCAACAAGTTTTGCAGCATATTGTTGCAGCACTCTCCAAACTAGCCAGCTGCAACAAGGCCTTTTACCTCATACCAGCATATTCTTCACACCAGTTCCTCTGCTGCCTTATCCTAGTCTCTCCTGACCCAGGGCACTTGGCTGCTCTCTCTTCACTGGCTCTCAACTACTTAACAGAACCAGCCATACCTGCACTTTATCCACATCAGCCAACCCGCTGCCCCTGAAGCCAGCCCACAGCTGCATATTATCAATGATAATTAACCCAGCTTCATTCCTCTACAGATTATGGTGGCACCTGGCTTCAGGTTTGACAACACAAGGATGAGGGGTGGGTGGGGGCAATGTATAGGGAAATAGGGGACAAAGCGGTAAGCTTAGCTGCTCTTTCTCCTGCCGCAGGCTTGAAGGGAGGGAAGCCAGGTGTAATTGTGCTGGAGTTCAAGTGAGGTTGGCCCTGGGCTTCAGTCAGCACCTGCGTTTCATGGAAATGACAGCCCCTCTGTTCCCAGCAGGGAGGGAACTCAATGAGAGCCTGTAGAGCCAGGCAGCCTGGCGCAGACCCAGGCTCCCGTGACACGATAAACACTCTGTCTCTTTACTGCTTGACAGACATCCAAAAAAAGAGGGAGGGAAAGAGAGATGCAAACAGGCTGGGAGTGACATGCCATGTGGAGAGGAAGCTTTTCCCCAGGGACTGCAAGATTACTGCTATACCAAACACCTGGCCATCAAAAGCCACCTTGCAGAATGCGTCAGTGCTCACAGCCATCCATGCAAGGAAGAATATGTGGATTTGCTACTGAGATGCATCTTTGAACAAGGAGGTAAAAAAAAAAAAAAAAAAAAGCCCATCATGGCAGTTCTGTATGACACCTGACCCTGGGCAGCTTACATCCCGAAGACATCGATAGAGCTGGAAGCAGCAGAATGATGGGCAGAGCAGGAGCATGTGTGTGTGCTCTTTGGGGGTGGCAATTGATTGGTGGGAGGACAGAGGGAGTTAAACAGTATGAACTGAATGCACCGTGGTGCACGACTAGCAGACACAAAAAGTTTTGCACACCCCATTCTACGTATCAAATCACAGAATCATATAATCATTTCAGTTGGAAAAGACCTTTAAGATCATCAAGTCCAACCATTAACCCGGCACTGCCAAGGCCACCACTAAACCATGTCCCTAGGTGCCACAGCTACATGTTTCTGAAATCCTCCCAGGGATGATGACACCCCCGTCCCCGGGCAGCCTGTGCCAGCGCCTGCCAGCCCTCTCGGTGCAGAATGTTCCCTCACACCCAATCTCACCCGCCCCTGGCGCAACGTGAGGCCGTTTGCTCTCGTCCTGTCGCTGGTTCCTGGGGAGCAGAGACCGACCCCCCTGGCTACAGCCTCCTGCCAGGCCGTTGCAGAGCCACCGGGTCTCCTTGTAAAACATGCTGCCTTCAGGCAGGGGTTGCACATACCTCTGGGCAAGGGTGGAAGATGGCAATGATGTGCAGGTACCTTTTAAATCTGAGAGTCCCTTACAGCTGAGAACAATGAAAAAAGCTCAGGGCTGTTCAGGAGCAGAGGTGAGCTCTGTCTACAAAGGCCTGAAGGAACTGGGCTTTTTCCATCCCAAATGTTTTTCAACTCAGAACTGACTATTTGGTTAAACCAAAGCTTCATACGAAGTTCCTGCTTTATTTAGCAAATTGGCATCTCAGTGATAAAAATCACACTGCTGAAAGAACATTGTTTCAGCTAAAACTTCTGTAACACTGAGGAAATGTTGATTTGGGAAAGAAACATTGACAATTTCTTGGGAGTCTGAAATCATGCAAAGATCTTATTTGACCAAAAGAAAAAAAAATCTAACAAATTTTGATGTTGACATTTCCCTTCACATATACTATATTGCTCACTCTAGTGTTCATTCATCAAGTTAAAGAAAAAGCCACATTTAAAAGCCTTGCTGCATAAGACTTCAACACAGTGACAGACAAGGTCTTTTCTTCCCATTCTCATTTGTACTACTACCCTCAAGGACACCTCTTTCAGCCCATTACCTTCATGGCCTGAAAACCATCATCTGAAAATCATGGTCTGTCTAAATCTGAAATTTCATTTTCTGCCTGTTCTTACATGCACCTAAAGCCCCACCAAGGAGCTACACTCATGTTGGAGGATATACTCTAAAACATCCAAATTAAAAGTTTTAATTACCAAGAAAGCCTTGGTGGGCTTCCCAGATTAGGATCTCAGCAGAATTTCTGGTGAGGCTTCACAGGAAAGATAAGATGCTCTAACAGTTTTAAAACTGCAGTTCTTCCTGGCCCCATCTGCAGTCTTATGGGAGCTCTGATGCTTACTAATCTCCCACAAAGCTAGGGACCTTCTTGTCTGGTTTAGCTCTCTGCCGATTAAATGAGCCAAAACAGAGGTTCAAAGAGTGCCAGAGTCAATGCAAGGAGCAGGACCATGTGGCAAGGAGCCCTTCAGCAGCTGTGAGATGCTGGATCAGCTCAACCATCCTATAACCCCACCCAACCCCCCGGTAACACATCCCAAGGACACCTACATGGGCTTTCACATGGGTCCTAGCCACAGAAATCCTCCCACTCTCCTTATACCTGCAAAGCCTGTAGAGTAAAAATTACTTTGACTTCCCACCACCAGAATAACCCAGCCATTGACCTTTAAGATATCCTGGACTGCACTTTCACAGCAACAGCTCCTGTTTAAACTATTTCACTCTGAATAAATTATTTCAGTATCCACTGCTGAAAGGATGGGGACCCAGGCGTACGAGACTTAAGTCTGTCGCAATGAACCAGAGAGCAAGCGCCGAGCTAGGCACCAGGCTCGCTGTGCAGCACTCAGGGAGAACAGGCATCTGTTCCGCTGCAAATTATGTGTCTGCTACTGTGGCATTAAAAAAAGCATCTAAGGGGGGAGCGGGGAGGTGACGTCTGCTGGAGGTTATACATGAAATTGGACAGGTCCCAAGGAATTTCACCAGCCTATTAAGGAAGCATTTACATCAACCACAAGTTGCTTAATGTTTACTATGTCAAATAATCCAAATTCCATGGAACTCTTTGTTCTTATGCATTCGGGGGGAAAAAATGATACCTATAAGCAGCGCTCTCCAGGCTTTAATAGCTTTGGCCCTGTTGACTCACTGTGTTATGGTGGCTTTCATGCAGCTACCCAGCAGAGCGTTACTTCTTGCAAAGCACATATTCCTGGAGAGACAGGTCGTGCTTAGGGGCTGCTGGACCACTGTGACAGGACCCTCGCAGACCCACCGAGGTGAAAGTTAAGCCTCTTTGCCTGAGAAGTGATATTATCAGCTCTTTTCTCAGAGAAACCCCATTATGCCTGAATAGAGCCAGAGCAGCGAGGGCTATAGGCAAAGAGACGATAATGATTCCTTTTTTGAGGCAACATAAAAGAGAGCCAGGACTTCAGCAAGAAACCTGAGGATTTAAGAGGCAGCGCTGAGGTCTCAATGGAGATGGGGTATTCTTCTTCCTCTCACCAGGCCCTGGAGGTATTTTGGAGTGGTCAGAGCCAGAGGGGAGTTAGTAACTGCCCACCTGATAAAAGGATCATTGACTGTGGAAGGTGAGCATGGGGAGGAGGGTTTTCACACTAGATTTGGGCCAGGGCCAATGGACTTAATCATCTTGGCTCCCAGGCTGGCTCCCGGTAGCTCCAAATCCCACTGTTGTTCACTCAGTCGCGTTGGTTTTGGGAAAACTTGAGTGAGGTCAGCAGAAATCCTCCTGAATGGAGGGGTTTTTCTGCTGCAGGCTGAAGGGAAGAGAGAAGGGGATTCAGACCCACATATCTCAGCTGCGGTGGCTGAGCTGGAAGGAAAGCAAGGCTTTTCCTGCTGGCCCAGCATGATGGGATTCAACGGATGAGGCCCTTCATGCTCTTCTCTGCTGGGCAGAATGCCCTGCAATGACCCTCCCATGGGATAACAAACCAGGGGCTTGAGGGTGTGGCAGGATTAGTGGGCTTCAGCAGCACCAATGGCCTCTGTCTTCGCCTCCACAACATTCTACATCCAGTCTCTTGTGTGGTCCTACTGGTTGGGGTTATGTGGTACTCATAGACTTGCCCCAGTGCTTCTCCAGCACTTGCACCATTGTATCTACTGGAGATCTGTTGCAGTGCCCAGACATGAGGCTCTGTACATCTGTGCTGTCTGCAAGCTGGTTCAGTATTTCAGGCTGAGCTTTCAGCATTCCAGAGCCATGCCATGGCCATGATGAGACCTTGCATGTTTGCAAAGTGATGGCAAACAAAGCTATTCACGCCCTTGGGCTCTTGGCTCTGACAAGGTTTTTCCTCTGGTTTTGTGGCAGAGCACATGACAGCCCTTGTGTCATGGGATCCAAGATAAAATTTACAGCCGTGGTGTAAACAGTTTCAGATTAGTACCCAGTGACCCCACCAAGAAATCTTCACAAGGCAAACAGCTGCCACAGAAACAGTTGCTGAACGTGGTGGAGAAGGTGGAGGGGAAGCTCTTAAAAGAGGTGAAGTCCTTCAAGGGGAAAGGAAGGAAAGGAAAGTGGCTGAGGAAAGGACAACAACCCTGCATCTTGTATGATTTTCATAACTAGATACCACCTCACAAGCTCCTTCTGTGTTCTCAGTTGTGGGTTTGCAGTGAGTGGGGAGCTGGAGTTGCAGGAGCCGAGGGCAGAAGCAAGGAGCCATGAACGTGTAGCGGTGGTGGTAGAGTTTTGGGGAACCTGTCTGTTGCCACCATCAGCAAAGTATGCATCCAATCCAAAGGTGATGCTGAAATTCTAGCAGGTGGAAATTCCTCTTTGTGAAAGAGATGGCTGGACACAGAGAAGTGTAAGGGGCTGAAACTATGGAAGTTAGGTTGCAGGAGCTGGAGACAAAACCTCAGGGAGCTGCATAGCTCCAGAGTTTGTACTAGGAGAGGGAATGATTCCCGCTGCTAAGGGCAATGACATGGCAAAGATGAGAGGAGAGGCGGGGAATCAGCAATGGAGAAAGGAGAATGATGTGAAGGTGTGCCTTTTCCATGCTTTAAGGCATGTGTTGACCATAGGAAATAAGTCTGGAAAGGATCTCAGACCAGTTTACAAACCAGAAGCAAAACTGAACTGTCTTTCAAAGGTCTTTGTCTGCTTAGTGAACTCCAGAGATGGAAGTGCATTGACTGGGAAGTTTTCCTCCTTGTCCACCTTGAAACTCTAGCTAAAATTTAAGACTAATGCTCCTTGTTATGTACCACAATCACAGAGAAGACTTTTTATGATGGAAGTCTAAAAAAAATGCACACAGTAAGAACAGGAGTAAATAAACCGCTATACAGAATCTGTCCCATGCTTAACTTGTGGACCCAGAACAGGTTGTCTGCTTCTGTCATGGAAGAGGAAAATTGAAAACAAGCCCACATATGTTTACCTCCACACTAGCACTTTATTTCTGGACACTCTTCAATACAGAAAAGCATCATCATTTGCATTTTTGGTGGCGGAAATGAGCATAGGAAAGGAAATCAACAGGGCATACGTGAAGCCAGGAACAGAATGCAGATTCCATAGCTCTCCTTCCTTGAGAAGCTATGGATGAATGTCTCCACTTCCTAATTAAGGTTTTCAAGGATTGCTGAGCACAGTTCAAAGAAGTCATCCACTAATCCCTGCTTCCAGCCCACACCTTCTCTCCAGCAGCATTCAAAGTCTGTAAAAGAAATCGCTTTTCACCTGCCACTCTTGCAGCATGAGGCCACCGAGAGCACTGAGGAATAACCACATTTCTAAATAGTCATCTGTTCTTTTTTGTTGAGGGTTAAATACTAATAAAAGTTAATGGCACTCATAGTTTTCTGTGCAAGGGTATGCCCATAAGTGGACCCCTGCATGATGCCAGCAGCAAATCCGGGCTACCCAGCATCCTGGAGAGTAGTCCTCAGCCAGCCTTTCAAGCAGCTCAGTGAGTGAGGAGTTGTCCACCCCCACAAAGCTGCAGCAGAAGGACAATTCTCAGCCCATCCCAAGCAGCTGGAAGGATGCACCAGGAAGAGAAATGTCTGACACAGATGGGGAGGGAACCAGAGCCTCAGCCTTGCAGCAGGACTTCCTTGGCCACGGATCCAGCCCACTGAAGAACTGGCCTCCCAGTGCTGCACATCTGCCAGATCATGCCCCTTCTCTACCTTGGTGGTCACTTTTGAGTGCCAGAGGGAACTATTCCAGCCAGAGAAGCAAGAAACAGGCTTCCTTCAAACCTAACATGTGTTGTGTGGGTGGCAAAATCTGCCTTCTTGTGATATTGAAATCAGAGAAGGTACCATGACCTGAGGCAGGGTCCAAATCAGTCCAATCTACCCTGGACCTTAACAAGTTCCCTCTAAGCTAGTCTCAAGGCCACCTGCGTTAATCAACTATACTCTTCTATCTGACAAAGGGCTTAAAGCTGGCTTTGAGGTGGGGCCCCAGGTGGACCTCCTATACACCTCCTTCCTCAGTGTGCTCTTCCCTGGAATGTGCTGATCTGTGACCAAGCTACTTGTGTGACACAGGACATAGATGATGACTCCAGACCCTTACCAGAAAGGGACCCCATGTGAGACCCCATGCAACAAAACTCTGCTGTCATCTAAACAACCTATTAGGGTGACGTGATGTTGAGGGTACTCAGTTACATGTGTGGGACAAGTCTACTGGGTGCACCACGACATTGCTGAGAGAGGGATCGAGGTATATATGTTTGGAAATCCAGAAAAAGAGCAACAGGCAGACTTGTTAGAGTGCTTATTTACAGACACATGTCCTTGGCCAAAAAAAATAGCAAGAGCAATGCAGGAAACATATGATGAAGCATCAGAAAGACAGAACAATGATCCGAGTCAAGAGTTTCCAGGACGTGTCGGCACTTCTTCTGAAACTGTGGACAAAGCACGCAAAGCCTGCCTTTCTCTTCCAACCCATTTGGAGCAGCTTCTCTTGGGCCGGATGCTTCCCAGGCTTCCATGACGAGATCATACACCATGCTTCACTTCCCATCTCATGCCATTGGAATGAAAGGATGGAGCAATTGGCAAGTGCTTTGTCACCAAGGTTCGTTAGCGCTGGCCCTCCAGAATGTGTTTTGTACACGTGGCAATGAAAATGTGCACCAATTTCTCTCTCAGTTGTTGCATTAAAAGGGAATGGAAGAATGGAATAATTGGGGTTTTGTTGGTTTGTTGTTGTTGTTTGGTTGGTTTTTTTTTAACAACAGCAACAACAAAGGGTCTGTTAATCATTAATTAAACAGTTATGAGAACTATTTCCTTAGGACAGATTATGGTGTTTCAGTCAGCCATCGGGTTACAATTGTCAACTGAAATTAACATTAATTGCCTGCATGCTCTTGTCTAATGAGCTATCGGCTTTATTCTTTGCTGTGGTCATCATGGAGTGATTATGGCGATCCTTGAGTTCGTTCACGTTATGTTTGAGATACCCGCTTCTGCTCTGTTTCTGACCAACCAACAAGTACAGAGGCACCAACTCAAATTTGGTTGGGCATAAAAGGGTAAATTTTTCTGTTCACAAGAACAATATTCTGGTTGAGATTTTCTAAAATTTCTAACCTCTTCATCTTCCCCATTTACCCAATGGCAGCAATGCCTCCTTTGCAAAATAGGTAGCAGGATTATGCCATTTCTGGCAAAAGTATGACCGAGGCAGAGAGATGATATGATCAGCTGCTGTCTGTGAGCATACCTCCTCTGGCACTGCCTATGAACCTACACCAAAATGGGTGCAAGGGCAAGGCCACCAACCTTACGAGGATCATCAGTGCAGCACCAGTTGGCCCACACTCCTCTGAGATGAGGTGAAATAATGACAAAGGTGTGGTGATGCCTGAATCTCAGTCCTTCACTGTCATCACAGTCCCGCAGCTCAGAAATAAGACTAGCTTGCTTTCCTAGGTGAGATTAAGCCTTCCTTTTCCTCTTTTTTGAAGCAGAACCATGGAATGGAGAGGGACACACCGTAGCTGCATCTCTTGTGCCTTTGCTAGATCTGTATTACTAAATGACATAAGCAAAGGTTTGTTCCCCGGCCTCAAAAGCAAAAGGCAGAGCACAGGTCCCATACTCGCTTCAGGAGACCAGCTGCCCCTCAGAGGGTTGGGGAAGGGCACTTTGAACTGAAACTCTCCTAGGATTAAAAAGAAAGGAAGCTCAACTCACCAGAGTTTTCTTTTTGGTTCTCTCTGACAAGCAGTGTGACAGAAATATGATGCAGTCTCTCCTTTTTCATATCATGTTCAGCTCAGATTGCTTCAAGGAGAGTGCACAAGCAGTCCACAGCATGGAAAGGGAGGCATAAATCATGCCCATAAATCAGGAGCCCAGGCTGCTCGTACCAGCAGAGAGAGGGGAGATTGCAGCAGGTGCATAGATTAGATCCCATATTTTACTGCTCCCATCACCACACCCTCTTCTGACTTAGCAAACAGTTGTGAAGGGAGGAGTAATTTTCTCCATTGCCCACAACAATGCAGTGGAGTTCTCTGCAGAAGCACAGGTCCACTCAACAGATCTCTAGGTCTGGGAACCAAGTTTTAAATGAAAGACCTGATTCTTCTAATGAGTAAAGGGCTTCAGGGTGAGGGGAAGGACAACAGGGATCATAGGATCACCTGGTTTGAACACCTGCCTAACCATAGGTGAAGTCATCCAGTTTCTCCAAGCTTCAGGCCCACTAAGTACATTGTCGATCAAAACGTGGAATCCATCCAAGCTTGCTTTTCTCCAGGACTGGGGAATTCAGCACTCCCCTTTGGAATTCAGTCCAAACATCTTTACATTCCCTGAGAAAAATATTGTCTTGATTTTCTCTTTTTGCATTTTTGGGGAGCTTCTGCAGTTTGTTGGCATGCTCATCTCTGCTGGTCAGGATGGTCTGTCATCACCCAAGCTCTACAGAAACATCATATCAATGCCATCCAAACACCTTACTTCTGAGCTTAAAATCTTTAGCTCTTTAACCCACCTGAGACAGGATTCATCCCCCATTAGCTTTAGACATCAGGAGTTAGAAGAGGTGAATCCCAACCCTACTAAAAGATATTTTCCCCAGTTTTCCCACCAATAGTGTTTCTGGCTCCTCATCTGAAGTTTGCTGGTCCTTGAAGTGCACCAAATCCCAGTGTCTGTCTCCCTAGCACCACACTCCCTGCTTTGACACATCACTTCGTGGCTGGTGCTTTTAAGGATCCCATTAATCTTTGCCATGATCCAGCTGCACCAGGAGCTCACATTAGGCTGTCAGTCCTCTCTGACCCCTAAATCCTTTAAAGAGTTGCTGTTTTCTTGGTCTGTCATTCTCTGGTTTTGGCCTTCCTGCCTGTCCTGTGCTTATAGACATGTGACTTTGCATCAGCATAGCAAGAAAATGCATTTTATTAACTCGGGCTCTGTATGATTGCCCAGTCCTCATCATTACTTGACTTCATCTGCTTATTGAAACTTTTATCTGCAGCTTTTTCAGGGTTGTATACGTAGTTGTTGATCAACATTAAAAATGTTGAACATCAACGGGACTAGATCTCTGCAAACTTTCCTTTGAAACTCCTTCAGCTCACAATGCTTTTCCAGTGACATACGTGCCCTGAGACCTGTCAGTTATTCTGTCCTTGACACCATAAGTACAGCACTATTGACCTTATTTGTTTAATAAGAACAAAGGTGCAATGTTGAGTGAAACATCTTTAGCCATCAAAGAACATGATGCCTGTAAAAGTACCTCTATTGCACAAACTTATTTATTCATCAAAAAACAAAACAGGATTTGTTTGCCAAACTAGTGTCTCAAAAAAAAGAAATAAAATATCCGTCTAATGATGGGCAGCTTTTACTTCTGCAATGACTGAATCACATATCTGCTTTTCTGTTTTTTTCTGTATGAGCTGTATTGGCTTAATGACATTACATGTATCTGGTTTATCCCCATTTCTGCCTTGAATGGCCCAGAAGTCATATCCTGGCTGTTGAGACCGCTCAGTTCTGTGACAGCATCAGACACATCCTGCATTTTGATAGGAACTATGTTCTCTGTCCCCTGTCCTCACCCCTGGATCTCCTCCCCGACCGAGGCTGGGGACAGGTCAGTGCGGACAAGAGCTGGCCTTTGCCTTGGGCTGGACTCTGGAGCGCGGCTGCCTGAAAGCACAGCTGCATCCTAATTCCCTCTGTTCAGGGATATGGCTGAATCCTGCTGTAATGGTTTCAGCTCCAATTAGGAAGTGAACCACCAGAGGTACAGCTTGGTCAAGGCACAGAAAGAGCCTCAACGGATCCTTAAAGGGTCTTCTGTCTCCATTAAAATTTGAGCTGCTTTATTTTCCTATGGGATTCACTGATTACTCTTTTCCCCTATTCCTTCTTTTGTACACAATTCTGATACACAAGCAGGTCACGCTGCAGTAAAGGGAAAATTAATAAAATGTATAAAATGATAGTTGAACAATAAAGCAAATTTTGGATACTGAATGCTGAACTGGCAGTGCTATTTCATATGCCTTTTGCTACTGAATGCAATAAAGGCAGCTTTCATTCATTCCTGCACCTGTCAAAAAGCCTCTGAATGAGTTTATCCATCCCAGCATTCATGGACTTCTCTGAGACATGGCTCTCTTGAAAAGGTTTGGTGTACAAGCCAGTTTGGAATAGCTATGTGTAGACCTCTGAGCATTACACTGCAGTTCCCCAGAGGGTCAGAGAGATTTATATTGTCTAGATGGAGATATTTCAGACTGTTAGCTGTGAAGGCTAAGTTAAAGCCAGGATACTGTAATGGAGAATGTTGTCATCACCTGGATGAAAAATCTGAGAGACATCCTGAAAAATATCTTTGTTACGTTTCACACAAGCCTATTTCTAAAAGGCAATTATAAAAAAAAAAAAAAAAAAAACACCCAACAAAAAAAAACCAAAACCCAACAACAAAACAAACAAAAAAACACCCAACCAAACTGTTTCATCTAAGCTGACCTTTTCCAATAGGTTGTATTTTCTCAGGAACAGCACCTGATCTTAGTCTTATAGATCAGGATCAAGAATTACACAGGAGGGAAAGAAATACCCCGGCTCAAGCATGCATTTCTTGTTATAGTGCAGGGCTGTGAGGGGAAAGGATATTGAGAGGACTCGTGCTTGTTGTAGATGATGCGAAGGCGTGATGTGCTGTACAGCAGGAGTACCCTGCGCCACCAGAACCTGTGATGGATTAGCTCCTCTCTGTGGGGCTGCAGCCTGGAAATTTTCCAGGTATTCACATAACACTCCAGGTGAGAATCCTGCTGATGGATGGAGTCACCCCTCTGACTCTGCGGGTAGTATTTCTATTTCATGGAAACATGAGAGCAAATCTGTCATCAGATTTAGTTCTTATAGGTTTGTTTCAAGTAGAAGGATAATTTTCTGGATAACAGCACATTTTGGAAGGTTCCAGCTCCTCAGCTCTGGGCTGGTATTGTGGATTGCCTACATAGTCTTCATTAAGCAATGTAGACCTGCTTACCCAAAAATATCAAATCTGAAATCAGAGGCTTTCTGTCTTTGAAGATGTGGCTTACACTGTCTCAGTTTCATCTCAACTGAGCCTTAGCCAATTACTTTTAAAACTGAACTCTGCAAAACTTGACAGGGACTGCCTGGGTCATGCAGTACAGTCATTGTGTGCTTTACAAAGCCAGCAACTCATAAAGAGACAGGTGTCCTTCTCTTGTTCCTGCATTTTCTAGCAAGAGGCTGTTCCAGAATTTCACTGCTGTGGTGATTTGTTCATGGACAGTTTACCTCAAGTGTCCTTTTGTCTTTCCACCTAAGAGCTATGAGATGGTTTTCAACACTGGTCATCAAGACTTTATACATTTTCTAGAGGTGCTTCCACTGCTTTTCTTCAATGGCACTAAATCCCTCTCTCTAGCAGAAACACGGCTTCTGATGTCAAATTTTCCTCTTGTATCTCAGGAGCTTTGAAATCTTCCCAGTGAAGAAGCAGTTCAGTACAGCAAGGAACATATACAAACTAGATGAGCCATTTTCCCATTGAAGAACTGGTAAAACACCATTCCCTGCATGTGCTCGAGAACTTGGAGCTGAAGGCCTGACCCGTCATTGTATTGATTAGGATGAGCCAAAGCTAATGTTTGTTCTGCAGATCCCCAGACTCCTTCCTTTTCCAAGAAAGTGTGGGAAGGAAAAAGAATCTCTTTAAAGTTAGTGTGGTAGGAGCTGCTGCAAGGTTGGAGGTTTTTTTCTTTTTTTTTTCTTAGGTGAATTTCAATAAGGTGACCGCCAGTCTTGCACAAGCTGCAGCTGCTGTAAATCCAAGCTCAAAATGTCAGAGTCATAAACTATTTTGATGAAATGCCATCAAAGAAATCATATTTATCGAGATGATTTGTTGATACTGAATATCCAAACAGTTTGGAGTGCAGTAAAGTTCAGGGGGATGCAGGGATTTATGGCTCTCTCTTGCTGAGGTTGTTAATAACATTTCAGGAGACTAAACAAGAATGTTCCAGGGACGTGGATGGCTCAGGCAGGGAGGGACGAAGAGTTTCTTAGTTCTGAAAAGAGCAAAAAGGTCATTGGTGTGCTCACAGAAACAAGTCATAGTTCCGTTTCAAGAGGAAGATCCCTAGACCCGAGGAGTAACCCCTCGTGGCATTCAGTTTTGGACTTTTTCAGTTCTTTTAGAAATCTGGTGCCTTGAGGTGGACCCATGGTGTTGGGAGATGCAATCCAGCCTTCTCATGTTCCCTGACCAGCCGGAGATCAGGGACTTGTTATCTGTCCTCCATCATACTGAATACAATTAGACTTAATTTCTAAAGGAGCCTGGTCCTTCCAGATCGCTGGATTTCTTGTTGCTCATGTGAAACACCTTCCCCATCTTGCTCCCAGCCTCTGTACCACTCTCAGTCCCAGGGACAAACATTCACTCTGAGTTGCACAGAACAAGAATATCACACTGAATGCAAGTCATTTGCTTCCCTTAGTCCCTTCTATTGACTGACTTCTGGCCCCCTTGCTGCAAGGGAACAGCTTCTAGATGCCTTCCTCCACATCACTTGTTGTTTTGTATGCTTCATCCTGTTCTTTATCCACTCTGATTGGTGATGTCATTCTGCAGTGTTGGCTGTGTGTCCATCACGAAGGCCCGCTACAGCCTTGGATAGACGATGCGTCATGTCTCAGCAGGACCTGACGTGACCTGGAGCACAGAGAAAAGAAGCAGGTTTGTCCCAAAGAAGATTTTCAAGGATGCTCTCTGTAATAAATGCAATTTACTGCCCAGCTACTTGAGTCCTTAGGCACAAATTGGCACCACTGGGCCATGACGGTGATGGGAAGCGTACCCCAGTACAAATGCTGTGCACTTCCAAATCTTGGGTTTGGCCCCATGAGGGAGCTCTGGAAAGCTTTTGTAGGAAGGGAAAGCATTTTCCACTCAGTTTGAGTATAATCAAAGAGCACCAGCTTCCCCTTTTATTCCTGCCTCCAAGGGGTGTTCACTGACAAACGATAGTTTGGGGAGTAGCTGTTCCCACAGTAAGATCCTAGATTATATTTGATCACAGGTTCTCAGCAAGGGGTGAATGGCCCCATTAAACATAATAAATACATTTGGGGAGGAATGCTAAGGTGGCCAAATTTCCCATTAAATATGTTAATCAGTTAAAAAAAAGGGGGGAGGGCGGCTGTCTAATTAAATTGGGTAGTTTGTGGGCTGTGTTGTCTCTCTGGGTGGGAAAAACAGAATAATTGTCAGAAAAACAAAAGCTTTCCTCTCATTTTATAACAGGTTTTTAAGAACAAAAAGCTGAGATTATACCAGGGCAAAGAAAAGACCCAAACATTTTCCAGCCAGCTGTAATCTTCTCTAGTGGTAGATGAGAACAGGATTTCATAATGCTGATGGGAAAAGATTCCCAAAAGTTTTCATTTTATTTCTTTCCTTCTTTTTTTTTCTTTATTTCTTTTATGATTTCTTATTTTTATTTTACAGCATGACCTTTTGGGGTGGAAACAGTTGAAAGTCACTTGGTTAGATCAATTCTGAGAAACATCTGCCTTGGAATACTGGCTACTCTTATAAAAGGAAAATCTTGAACATGGGGGGGTGGTTTGGTTTTTTTATTATTATTTTTGTTTTTTGATAAATCCAAATAACTGGATATTGACAGCATACTGTAATTATGCAAGATCAGACAGCTGAACAGATTTTTATTCCAACAATTTCTAACCAATGCTGCAAACCAGAATCCTGTAATTAAAGGAACATAGCATAGCTACTGTAAACCCTGAGGGTACTTATGTGAGTGGGCTTAGTGTATTTAAACCAGGATTCATACACATCACTCACAATCTGGGAGCAAGAGCTTGAAATTCTGCAGAGTTCAGGAATCATCTTTGCTCACATCTGCAATGATAGGAGCAAAAGCTGGAGAGGCACGCAGAGTAGAAATGACAAGCCCAAAGTCACACAGTAGCTTGGAAGAAAATGGAAAAAAATCCAACTCTGGAGTCTGTATCCTGTCAGTACCATCCCCATTTGGGCTGGCTATATGACCTTCCAGCCTATACAGTCTTTGCCACAAAAACCAGATGCTGCTGATACTGTCTGGGCCATAGTGTCTAGAAGGTGGAGATGGTGTTTCTGTCGTTCCTGGAGTGGTTCCGCTGTGACTTTCATGGTGGGGTGGCCAGAGTGGGGCTGTGTAAGCCACAAGGGTAACCTGAAGGGTTACAGCAAGTCCTGGGACCACCGAGGCCAGCCCCATGAGGCTAACCTGGACCCACCAGTGTCCCAGTACCACACAAGGTCCACCAGGATCTGTCACCTTCATGAGGTACCCCAGGGCCCTCCCACCATCAACTCACCAGGGTCCCTGTGTATCCTAGTGCCATATGAGGATGTTGGTATCTGGTTCATAATAAGATCAGGACTTTTCATCAAGGATGAAAAGCCACAAGAAAACAGGTTTTTGAGTCAGCGTACATGCAGGTTCCATGAATGGATGATGGAAATGGTATGCTTGTATGCAGTAAGGGAGGAGGATATGTGAGAGGATACTGGTTTCTTCACATTGATGCAAAGACATCAGCCCAGGAAGAACACTAAAAAATGCTAAACACTCTAGGAACATCAAGATGAAAATATTGTGTAAAATAGAGGGAAAGAAATTTTGGATCTATTAGAACCAGGTGAACCTGGCTTAGGACAGCAGATCTAGACTGAAATGTTTATAGCATGATTTAATGGGCTCAAATGACTTTAACTCAGTCTTGCAGGGATACAGAGCTTGTGTGAACATACTGTCATGCTTATATCTATGTTTCTGTCCTCGTCAATGATTTCTAATACATTTTTTGTCCAGTCTCATCCAGCTTTTCAGGGTGTCTTCAGAGCATGCTATTCATGTAAGAGTCATGAAAATTAGCAATAGGTGAGGATGAAGATCACTTACTGCATCAGCTAGTGAAGAATACTAAAACTTACCCTTCATGAAGCCTCTGAGAATCTAGAAAAGAGAATTTCTATTTTAAACCAGTTTGGACACACAATCAGTTGTTTAACAGACTCTCAGAACCTGCCCAGCTTTTACAGAGGGACCTGGACACACAAAGCGCAGCTCTGGGCAGATGAACTGGCCTCCGCCCCAGCTCGCGTGCTACTCACAAGCCTCCTCCAACCTGGATGCACAAAGCTGTGCTGGTGGTGATGACAATGGGACCTGACCAACCTCAGACTGCTGAAGAACTCCCTCCCCACCCGAAAGTCACCCAGGGAGGACAGCTATGGACAACCACAATGCCATTTTTACAGGTTCCCTATTCAGGAACTAACAGCACTTTAATGGAAAACGTCCCTTGGTGACCTATAAATCACAGTTTATCACTCCAAAGGCCCCTGCAGTCACTGAGGTAATGCACCAGCATTATAATATTGATCGATGGATATCTCCTCCCCACCCTCGGCTCCATCAAACAGGCTGCTCTCTGGTGTGTCAGGAATGAAATACTTTGGCACGGAAGATGGAATTTGGAAACTGTCCATTCACAAGCTCTCAGCAAGTTGTCCAGTTTTAACCTGATTTTCAGAAGGTAATTTCCTGAGGAGTAATGCTTTCTTTCACTGCCAGGGTCCTAATTGCACACAAACAATAAATAAAGGGCTTTGTTTGGGGCTTTTAACATTTTTATTTTATGAGGCTTTATATGACTTCAGGACTGCTTCAGATGAGGCTGTAATCCTTGCTAACAGAGCCAGGACTGGAATAGCTGTCCTCTGTGTGCACAGACATGGTCCTTAGCTCCAGAATATCAGCCTTTTGCATATTTATTCTGTGAGTAGAGAAATACCCACTTTCAAAAAGGAACAGCAGCAAAAGAGGATGAGGAACATCACCATTTTCCCAGAGGAGACTTGTGAAGAAAAATCATCTCTCATCTAACACTGTCTTCAGCCACCCACTCCTGAGGATTTGAAAGCCCTTTGCAAACTGGGACAAATTCATCAGACCCCTGGAAGTGGTTTGTTATTTCTGCCCTATTTTCCCAGATGGTGGGTGAGTTGAAGCATGAGAAAATGAACTGGTATCGCCGACAGCACTACAGCAAAGGAGCTGCTGCATTGCAGGGACCAGGAGTATCCAAAACCCGAGTAAACTGTGAGATCTCCAGCCCTCCCACATGGGCATAAACAGCAAAACCAATTTCCTTGGCCTTCCACAGCATCTCTCAACCAAGACCTTGCCCAAGACTCCACATGGCCTGGTGGCCAATGCCTCTAGTATTATGTCATTTTACTACAGGTAGCAAATGAGTCTATCACAGTGGTTATATTATCCTACGATCCTTACTATAGCTTGGAAAGGGACTAGTTTCCTCTGAGTGTAAACCCTGGTCTGTGCTAGCCTCTCTGCATTAAAGCCTGACCTCCACCTTGATGGAGAGGCTTCCGGGCTCTCTGATTTTTGCTTTATTGACTGTTTTGTGTCCAGGTCTCCACAGGATGAAAGCAAGGAAAAATAAGGATAGAAAAGGGGTGGGTCGGAGCAGGGAAAAATCAGATTTGCTCTCAAGCAAATTTCAACCCTCTTAGGCTGTGCTGATGTCTCCTGAGTTATGTGGGTGAACATGCCACTGTATCAAACTGGTGGGCACAAAGCTCTCCAAAATGTGTCATTGCAGAGTCCAGAGTTAGCCAAAGAGGTAGGACAGGGTAGTGTTCCTGATACTGCAAACGTCAACTGTTTGACTCAGGAGCTGCCTAAAAAAAAGAGGTGACATCGGGGCCTCAGATTTATGATATGGTAATGGCCTGAAGACTGAGAAGGTGTTACAGGGTTTCACAAACATGCCAGGCAGGAGCTTAGCAAGCACTGAGTTCAACATGGAGAAAAGTCTTTTCTGGGTCTTTCTAATTCCCCTGGGAAAGCCTGCTGTTGCTTTTCCCTGCAGAGGTTTTAATTTCTGCTTGTGCTCTACGGAGTCTCATTGTGGATTTTAACATGGCCCTGCTAGAGACAACTTTTCCTTGATGGAGAATGAAATCCTTACCACTGTTCCACCTCAACGTCCTCACAGTATACATGACACCCTGCAGACACCCCAAATATTACCCCGTTCCTATCCATCGTCACCCTGTCCTGCATCCAGCAGTAGAGATGACTGGAAGAGGAGTGACTCTGGCCTCTTGAAGAGGGGTCAGTTTCGACTGGAACTCTTCTTTGACGTGGCAAAGTGAACCATGCAGGACGGGTAACTGTTATTTGACAAGGTAACCCACAGCCAGAGAGAGGAATCAGCTGATCTGCCAGTGGTGCATCTCCAGATTGATCTGAGATGCTGCCAGCTGTTTTCTAGCCAAAGGTATGTGACCCTTGATGGGTTTGACCCATACCCTTTTCTTCTGATGCAGTTTTTAAGTCCCTGCTAGTTCCTGACTCGAAAGCCCCCTTCAAAGGGCCCAGTGCAGACTCCTTGAGGAGCTGGATGCTTTAATTCTCAGTGATGAGGCCCCACTTCACATTGGTCTGGTAGCTGCTTCACTCACTGACAGATGGTATTTGAGTTCCTAATCTGCTGTGTGGTTTCTCCCAGTGGAAAAATCACCGAGGCTGGTGGGCACCCTTTTGGGAGAGCCAGACAGAGCCATTCAGGAATAACAGCAACAAAACATCCTCCTTGGGAGTGATCTGGCCATAATGGTGTTGGGCAAGTGTGTTTTTCAGGATACAGAGCTTGCAGGGCTGTCAGTCAGCTCCATTTTTTAAGTACTAAATTCACACATAAAATGCTTGGTGTGTTTCAGAAAGAACCATAATCTGTGCAATTTCTTTGAAAAATTATGGACACTGACATTTTACACCTGTAATTATGATAAAAGCTCTCAGCGCAAGCCTGAGACTGTTTCCAGCAAATAAATCATCTTAACCCCTTGCTTTTAGGAATTTAGGGATCAGCCCTCAGCTATAAATTAGTAGTAAGTGATAATAGCTCAGCTCACAGCTGCCGTCTCTTGCTTTGGAGATGAAACACACCACGGAGGAAGTCAGAGTGCTCACAGAGCCTCCTCCCCCTGCTCCTGCCATACAATTCACTAATGTGAACATAGTTGCCCATAAACTACATCCATGCCTGCAGGCAGTGGGCATCCCCGAGTTACATCCTCGGAGGATATGATCCACACAGGCACCATGTGCATTTGCAGACCAGTGAAATACTAATGACCTGGTCATATTCAACAGATTCCCTTTTCATCTGAGATGGAAAAAGCACCTCTATCCCTTCTTTTTTCTCTCAGGAAACTTAAGAGGGTACTTGGAGTAAATAGCACTATGTGCTTTGAATGCAGGTAGATGCCATGTTCAGAGATTTCCAGCATTACTCATTTTTATTATTATTTATTAGTTCTTATTTATGTATTTAATATTAACATTAATTTTATTGTTATGTTTATGTGGATGATGATGGTTGTTGTTGCTATTTTTATTATTACTATTATTATTTCTATTACTATTACTATTATTACTACTATTATTATCATTGTTGTTGCTATTGTTGTTACCACCAATCACAAGAACAGACATTTTTTCAAGAACTCTGTGCACCCTAGGGCCGTATTTAAGGTGGCATGTATGGGGTCATCTCGTGAACCCCACTTTAGTAATGTATCAGTGGGCTCATGTCTACTCAGGTCTGCAAAGGGAAGGTCTGAATCAGAGGAGCAGGAGGAATAAAGTTAAATAAAGGTGCATTTTCCATCAGCAGGGTTATGCAGAAACAGGGTGACCACCAAGTGAGGAGGCTGGTCCTGAAGTCCCTGATGAAGTGGGAGCAGGAGTGCAGGTGGGAGAAGTGGATATTGTGGGAAGGTGGGATTTTAGTGTTGGGAATGAAGAAACTTTTCACTTGTTTCTGCTGAGCTGTTGTCTTGAAGCTGATCAGGAGCAGGATGCAATCTCCCTGACTTCACTTCTCGAGAGCACAGGCATCTCCAGGAGATCCTGGATGATCAGTGATGGAGCAGGCAATGGTCTATCCTTTGGAGAACATGAGAAACAAAACCTGCGTGGTGCTTACCTCAGAGGTAGAGGTCTGGGCTGTAGGGGTCCACAGGTGGTCAGACAAACTCTCCACCCACTAGGTTTCAAGTCCAAGCTCGGATCTTGTGAAGGAGCCTAGAAAACCGACTTGAATGAGCCACCTAATTTTCAAGGGCTAAAACAAGGAAGTTCAATCCTACCTGGAGGATGGAGACTGGGCCTTGGTGCTATGGTTTCTG
The DNA here is from genome assembly GCF_023634085.1 of Falco cherrug. Taxonomy (NCBI): domain Eukaryota; kingdom Metazoa; phylum Chordata; class Aves; order Falconiformes; family Falconidae; genus Falco; species Falco cherrug. Next base: position 39,039,229 of record NC_073697.1, on the reverse strand, counting down.
AGGCTGGAAATCCAGTGGTACTATCTTCTGTTAAACCCACAGCACCCAGACCCACAGCACAGGGCTTGTAGGAGACCTTCTGGTCACCTTGGGTACCAGGCAGAAGGAAGGTGTGGATGTCCTTGCTGGTTTTGGAAGGGGATTGATTTCTTCGATGTCCTCCCTGGATTTGGTAAGGTGAGTTTCAGTCCCATTTCCCTTTGGCAATTTGTGCATTTTGCTTTGGGGATGTCAGGGGAATGGGAACTTGAAACTCCTTATCCCCATTGAAACACTGATGCTTGAGAGTGCTGGCATAGCAGTGGGGAGTGGAATTCCCTCCTCAGTGAGTATCCTGAGACAGGAGATGGGAAAACAAAAAGATGTCATTAAAATCTGTGAAATGAGAGCTGCAGCTTCTCATCCCATGACAATCCCACATTTTTGCATGACACAAACCTGGTTGAATCATAAGAAAGCCCAGTGTTCACAAGGCTGATAACCAAAGGGAAAGGAGGAAGAACTAGAAGATGAGTGGGAGAATGGGGAACATACTGATTGTGCACAGTATTTCGAGACATCTGACACCACTGAATGCTTAATAGTGGGTTAGCATAATCCTAGACTGCAGTCACAGGAGGTGGTGGGGAGAGATAGGGGAAAAATGACATGAGTTACTCTAAACACAGGGAATTAGTCTTTTCCCTGTAAAATAAATGACCCAGGAAGAATATATACTTGATTCCTCTCAGAGAGACTTTTTTTAATTTCATTGTCTTCAAATTACCTGCAGTAAGTGATGCAACTTTAAGTTAAACTTCAGTGAGGCATCGCAGGTGAAAGGTGCATCGTCCCATATTGCTGAAAGAAGAACATGAGGCTGAGTGATGAGAGCAGGAGATTCTTCAGCTGGAAGAGTGAACAGCGCCTCATCATTAGGAGAGTATTTCTGTTGATTATTTTTTTTTTCCATTGATCTACTGAGTCCCTTGGAAAGAAAACTCATCCTCTCTTAGTCCCACCTGAAATGGCAATGGTTAGATTTCACTCATAAACTCCATGGGAATGGAGTTCATAGAAGAGCAGCATTTCACTTGCTTCCCCAATATGGAAATTTTAATTATAGCGTTTCTCACTTCCCTTGGAAAAAATTAGAGGTTAGACAGAAAATTTGTTTTCCTAACAATTTGAAGTACATCAAAAATGATGGCTTTTTATCTTTCTGTTGTCCATGGGTTTGGACATGTTTTCTGCTAGTGGCAGCTGAATAAGACAGAAAACGGTAGGGGGAAAATGCATGATCTTTAAAATGAGTGATGGCTTCCTCCCACTTGAAAAACATTTTCATTAACTTTCATACGTTTATCTAAAATACACCAAAGATTTGTTTTCCTTACCTTTTCAAGGGAAAGGGAGTTTTCATTAGAAACTAATTCCACCCACTCGGGTTTTGACACTGAATTCCACAGCTGTAGTAATAACACCTCAGTTCATCCCTTCCTTCTTGTCCGCCACAACAGCACCTGATGGGGAGCAGGGGGGGTGGGGATGGTCCAGGCACTGGATAGCATCACCCCTCTGTGAGGTGCTCCCTGATTCTATTTTGGCCTGACTTTGTATAGTTTTAGTCTGCATCCTCCTCAGTTTCCACAGCAAACAAATGGAAAAAAAAATGCTCCAAAGAACAGACCAGTGCATAACATGGTCCATACCACATAGACTGGTGGTCATGGGTCTGCCAGCATCTCAGGGTCACAGCCCAGGGTCACCCCCACTTTGTGCAGAGGTGGCAACCGAGGAGCTGCCACCCCACAGACCTGCATTAGCACCTAACTGTCTTGCAGAACGGGATGGGGTTCAAGAAAACCAGAACAATTTGGCCTTCAAAGAACGAGGGCAGCAGGCGGAAAAGCCAGAGGAGAGCAGGTAGGCAGAGACAGATAGGTCCCCCTGCTCCTATTCTAGCTCTGGCCGAAGGTTTCCAGCAGGGGACGTGTGCTATTATGTTAGCACGGCCCCTTTGCCAAATCCTAATTGCAATCTGCTCTATTGACTCAAGCTAACAAGTTAATTGACTGCTTTTTGTGGCTTTGGTACACCACAAGCCTAACAGTCCTCTTAGGTAATGCAAGTGTGGGTGTGATAAAGCAGAAAGCCAGGGCTGTGAAAGTCGTTCCAGGGAATATCTAGTTTGAACTATTTTCAGCACCTTTTCTGTCCCTGGATTGGCTGCCAATTAAATGTCAATAGCTGTCAACTCTGGTTGGGAAAGGGTAAACTCCCTCAAAATTTAAATAATAACAGGAAAAAACATATTGCCCTGCAAGGACCAGCTAGGCAGAACCGGAGCCTGTTTGCTGTAATATGTTACAATATTACTTTTGCCCTAAAATCCAAGCTGGCTGCAGATTTCCTTCCCCAAATCTCAGCACTCTGCAAGTCGTCCGATCATCTCAATCACAGCAGCACACAGAAGCCGCCGCTGAGGTGGGAGCACCTTGATGTTGCAGACCAGCTGCTAAAAGGCTGTTTCAGCCTCTGAGAGACTGATATAATTTGAAAAAGGAAAGAAGGTTTGATAACAACATGACCATTTGAGATGCTTTTTATGTATGTGTATATATATATATGTGCATGTGTGTGTCACCCAAAGCTTGTTTTGAAGGAGGTCACTGTCATCAGGTGGGAAGTGGCAGGGAAGCGGTTTCCCCAGGGGCTCACAGCAAAGCAGTAAAACAAGAATGGCCACACTGGGGCAAACTAAGGGTTTTGCACAGCTGGACATACCTTCCCAAGCTCTGGCATAGTCTGACCAGTTGGAGAAGCCTTGTTTACATCAATATGAGTGAATTAAATGACCCAGGACTAGTGCCACATGCATAAAATCATGTCCCTAGCAACAGGGTGGCTGTCATAATTCCCAGTGGGAGCAGACCATGGTTTTGGATATCACCTGACCTCTGCCTGGTTTTCTTTTGACTGTGCTCATATTCTTGAGTCAAAACCATGCCAGGGAGCATGCTGTCAATTGACATGTGTGAATAATTGTAGGACAGTGCTCAGTGCAGGACTTGGCCTTCTACAAACACCATCGCTGATCCTTCTGCCCCCTCATAAATCCACCAGAAAGACTTTGGAGGGGGCAGTGGAGCAGTGGAGGAGTTGCTGGGGATCAAACTCTGACCTATCATGTGCCCATACAGTGTTTTATTCGTTCAGCCTCACAGGGGATGCTGACTGCAGATTCTTGGTTTTGGGGTGCCTGATTCCTACTCAAACCCACACTCTGTACCCCAGCAGCTCCCTCCCCTCACCACTGGGACTGCCAAGCACCGGAGCGGTTCTGCAGCATTCCCGTCTCCAGCTCTGCAGGTTGAGGAGCTGTTTCATGCCCAGAAATGCTCACCTACAGCAGAGAGGGAGCAGAGCAACCCCTCAGAGGAGGTCTCCCACCTTCTTGTGGCTTCCAGGAACACCCAGGTGCATGCACACACCGAGCACATGTGGCCCCCCATCCCGCTGCCCTTTGGCACGAGGCATCAGGGCTGGAATCCGCGGAGGCAGTGGAGACAGAGAGCAGGCTGTTTACGGGGAAACAATTCAGCCTTGTCTTCAGTCACGTTTGGCTTCAGCACACAGGTCTCCACGCGATGCCTGGAGAAGGTCACAGGGGAGGGCGGGAGACAGAAATATGTTGTGTTCTTCCAGCCAGGCTGGAGCAATTTGATGATGGTGACGCCTCAAATCTCATTTTTAGCTTTACGAGAAACAGGTCATCAGGAGAGACAGAGCAGCCCCGTGGAAGGATGCAGGAGAGAGCTCTCCTTGGTTTTCCCACAAGTGCACCATCAGTCCCAAAAAAGTCTCTCCATCACTGACTACCTCATCTTACCCTGTGCAAAATAACCTTCAAAGGACAGGGCAGGAAGAGATGGGAGTTTTGTGAGCCTAAATGCATTTGCTTCTCTCACGTGAAAGGGGCCAGAACACGGGGACTGGTATTAACTCTACTAGCTGCTATTAGCTCTGATTTTCCTCTTGATGTCATGGGACCCTAAAAAGTGCTAAGCCCCCCCTTACAGCCAAGTCTCAGGTAACAGCCTTAGAAACAGCCGTTCCTAGGGCAGCACTGGGCCCCTGGGCCTGATGCAGATGTTTGCACCCCTGGACTGCTGGTTAGAAGAACCAGAAGAAGCAGACAGCTGGGGACAAGCATGAGGAGCTCCTGTCTGCTCTGCAAGATCCAGCCAAAATTCCTGCAGAAATAATATTGCATTTGTGGTCATCATAAAATTTTCACACACATAGATACCCGTAGTCCCAGAGCATTTTACATAGTGCATGTGTGAGATGCTGCTTTGGCTAGGTGTGCCGAAATTAAGGGCATCTGGCAAACACAGCAGCATCCTATTTCTTAGCGCACACTAGGCAATTTAACAAGCATGGAGAAATTAGAGCGGAAGATTGAATTTTCAAAAGTAACACTTTGCCTTTGGCCAGGACTCAGGCTAAAGCCACTCCTGTGGTTGCAGCGTGTGCTGGGAGGTATCTGACAGCGCTGATGTGAACTGCAGTGGTGGGAAATGGGAGACAGCAACCCTTACCTGAAGGCAGGGGGGGTCAGGATAGCCTAGAAAAGTGGATATCCCTGTGTCTGGTGCACAGAGGCACAGGAGCTAGAAAAGCATCTTACCTAAGTTAATATCAGGGCATAATACAGAAATCAGGCTTGGTTTTCATTCCTGTCTTAACCTTGCATGAAAGCATCTTTGTGCAGCAGTGACATGGCATGTTTGACACCTCATACCTGCTGCTTTCTGGGGTCCAGCACAACCCAGAAATCTGCAGTTGTTTCTGCCATAAACCCAGCTTGAACATGTCCTGTGGACCAGGGCTGTGCACAGATCCTGCTGCTGGGTCCCACTGCACCCCTGGGGCAGTGTGTGCACGGGGAGGGGCGGAGGGCACCAGCCCTTCACCAAGCAAGGCGATTAGGCAGAAACCACCACTTTTCCTATTAATTTACTGACTTGACACCAGTGCTGGCAGAAGATGAGATTTCATTCATCCCTTCCTGCCCTTCCCTTTCCCAAAGGCTTTTCCAAGCTTTCGTCCAGCTCCTCTTGTGAGATCCCATGCTCACTGTGCATTTGCCTGCTCCCCCTTAAAATCCGAAACACATCTTTTCTCATCAGGGACTTATGGCTGGAATTACTTAAGTTAATAGAGCAGTTAAGTAAGACAGCGCTGGCTGCACTATCCACAGGAAGGGTATGTTTTACTACCCTGGAGACAGAGAATACAGTAGTGGCTTTCAGACCCTCAGACTCTTTCCTTGTATGTGGCTCAGAAAATCAGAGCGAACCTAGTATCCCCCTATTTATCTGCTGCAAAGCCTCAGTGGGGCACTGATGCTGCCATTAGGGACTTTGGTCACCCCAGCCAGCAGTGACAAAGGCACATGACAGCAACAATGGCCAGGCAGGAATGTTAGAAATTAGTCTGAGCAGACCCCACTGCAAAAACACGTGATCTCTGGGAAGTCACATTACCCCGTGTCTCTGTCAGTTCCACATGGAAAATTGGGGAAAGCAGGAACCCTGCTAAGACAAAACAGATGCTGCTTCTGAGCAGGCTGCTCTCAGAAGAGGGAGAGGCAGGGAGTCTTGGCTGTTGTACCATGGTGTTGGGGTGTTTTCAGAAAGAAAAGCGAGTATGCAGGGTAGCTGGGCGTCAAGGTAGCAGGAAGGCTTGTGCTGGGCTGAAGGAACTGGCCAGCAGAACACCTGCTGCTTCCCTGCCTGCCTTCCCTTCCTGCAGACAGCCCCGTCCAGTGCATCTCTCCCCCACCCCAGTGAAATAACAATGATGGCTGGGGCAGGAAGGGGGTGTGATGGGTACACTGGGAAGGGAGGCTGGAGCAGGTGACTTGAAAGGTATACATGAAAGAACCCTAGAAAAGTCCCTTTGAGCCCATCCCTAACACCATTCCAGCTGCTTTTATCCTTCCCCCACCCCAGAGCCCCATCAGCATCACAGCCAGCCCTTCACTTCTAACTGGGTCACTCTGTGCACCACAGGGATCTGGTACCTTCCTGGGCTCCTTGTGCCAGCCCTCATTCCCAGCCCATGGCTTTAACACCCACTTCTAGTGGTCAGCCCATACACAGAGATGGGCAAGTCCTCTTCCAGCTCACTGCCCGGTATCCTCCATGCAGCCCTGAAGATTCTGTGCACCCCAGGGCACCCATAGCTCCTCCAAGTGCCTTGTGCATCTAGAAATAAGTGTTTGCTTTTGACTCTGGTACTGATACAAGCACAGACTGATGGGGGGGTGGGGGGTGGGGGTGGGGGTGGTATTTGACCAGCCACCCTGGCCCCATGGTCTGACCTTCCCTTCACAAGCAGTGGGGCTTGCACAGTGTCTCTTCTGACTTCTCCCTGGGGCCCCTGAAGAAAAGAGGACTTACAATGAAATTCCTTCAGTCATTTCCTAAGCCCTCCCATCTCCACATGTGCAATGTCCTCTTTCTTTCCTGTGTTGTGAACATAATCTGAAGTAGTCCCAGAAAGTCTGCATTTTTTGCCTTTTCACTTGATTTGCCCTTTGACTCAGATTTCTCCCTTAGCAGAGAGCAGAGCTGTCGGCTTTGACAGCAGAGCTGATGACACAGATGCCAGGGGGCACCAGTTTCTGGGCTGGAGGTGGTCTTATCCTTGGTCCAGCAGTGAGGGGTGAGTGGGCTCATCCGGAGTGCAGCCTGTATACCTAAGGCCTTTTTGTCTGAATTTAACAGGACCCATGAGGGGTTTTCCTCTCCCTTTTGATCACAAGAAGAGTATAAACCCCTTTTCTCTTTGTTTTTTCATCCAGCAGTAAAACCCCATCTCTAGATTCAAATACTTTGGCAAAGGATGACACAAAGTGCTCTGAAGTGGATTTCTCCGTTTATGCTATATCTGCTTTTTTCTAAGGAGTCTGTTAGATTCTGATCCTCCTGGCCAAAGGTGCCTCTCCTTCAGTCTACCTCCCTCAGTGTTTCTCAGTGGCCACCTTCAGATGTGGCCCAGAGGGCTGTGAGAAGTTGGAGCCTCCAGCTTGGATTTTCACTGTGAACAGCAGCAGGCTGTGGTGGACCAGTCATGCTGAGTAAGACACCGGTTATCGTGAGCTGTTACATGTACTAGGATTCATCAGAGCCCAGAATGGAGATGACTGAGAAAAGACAGGGAAAAGGTCCATCTAATCTTGGGCGGGGGGGGGGGGGGACGGGGGACGGGGAGGGACACAGGGGGACGGGACACACACACGACACACGGGGGGACACAGAGAAGACATAGGAGCTGGGAATTTTCTTTCCCTCTCAACAAGAGAACACTATCAAATGAAATAAGCTGTTTTCAGGTTCAAGACGAAGAAACAAGCAGTCCTTCTCAGTGTGTGGTTAACCAGTGGGACTCCTCACAGAAAGATGCTGTGCAAGTTAAGCATTTGCATGGATTGAAAACCCAGCTGCAGAAGTGCATAGGAGGTCCCCTTGCTCAGGAACTGCATGTCCCAAAAGCCTAGGAAGTATTCTCAGGACCATCAACATGCACTTCTGAGGTTACGGACAGCGTTATCCTTTCAGCAGCATCCTGACCCACCTCTGTCTGCTCACCTGTTGGTTGCCTCAGTCCTGGGTGCAAAGAAGGAGCAGTGCAGGGTCCCAGGGTGCAGGACACCCTGTGTCAACTCAGCTTAGGAGCAACGGAGAATCTAGCACAAAGCAATCCTGACCACAGCTGGAGTCTCTGCATGCTACCACAATACCAACTTACCACTAAATCCCAGCAGTCTAATAGAGAGTACCTTAAATTAAGCAATTCCTTTTCCTTTGTTTTCTTTTACGCTTTTCAGCTCAGCTAAGATGACAGCACTAAACAGAGCCTCCCACCACACTGGACTCCCATGGCACAGGGTCTTTGCCAGGGTTTGCCATGTCTTTGATCAAGCCCTTTGTGCTTGGTTTTATAGTAGTATAGGCTGTAAGAGGTGGACCTCCACTAGAACACTAGACAACCAAGCTTTCGAGATGGACGTATTCAGTATTGACAAGTCACAAAAAATAATAAACTCCCAAAAGCATCAGAGGAAAAAGAAAGATCAATACCTTGATAAAAACATATGCTTCCAGCCCCATGTGAGTATAGCACAACGCAGCTCAGTATGCTTTCATATTTATAAGGTGTTGAAGACATCCTGATTCCCATCATACTGATAATTCATAAAATATAAGGAACTACAAGGGAATAATGCAGTATGACCGTATTCCTGCAGGCCAGACAGTTTCAGAGAAATAGAAAGGTCTGAATGAGAAAAGAAGTTTTATTCTGGATGGGGTTGGAGGGTCTGAGATGTGGTTTGGATACAAATAGGGGAGAAAAATGGAGAATTTTACAAATGAAAAAAAAAAAAGAAAAAAAAGCATTGCTTTGATTCAAGTGTTTCAAATGACCCATTTTCTTATGATTTGTCTTTTTGTAGATTGTGTATTTTAGATGTGGACCTAGGTATCTAATGTCACAAAAATAAAACTTCTGAGCTAAAAGGTAAAATTTAAAAAATCATATTTTACAGTGAACAAATGAAATACTTTGTTCAGAAAACATCGGCAAGGGATGTTTCAGCATGGCCTGATCTTTTCTCAAGATTTTCTTCCAAAATGAAGTGTCTGTGAAACATGTCTCTCTGTGCAAGGCACTCCAGTTTCAGCAAAAGTGCATCCCTATGGAGTCTGCTTCTCTTGCAAACTCTCCAACACTTTTTTACAAAAAAATGCTTCTACTCTGCCATATCACCCCAACCATGGCACAACAGCTTGGACTGCTCCAGCTCCAGGCTAAACAAAGGTCTTCTTGATATCCCAGGTAAGAAACTAAACCTCAGCTTCCTAGTATAAGGTCTTGGAAGGGACATCAAATGGATGAAGATGTTTCAGCCTGGAGAGGCAGCGACTGGTCTCAGACAGAGATCTGCATTTCCTGGCTGAACCAGGGAAAAGAGCAATTGATTCTCCCACAAAGGTTTGAGGGCATATGAGAAGTTGGGCATGAGGTTCACATGGACAGAACACAGTAGTTTCTCACACCACACTAGGTCGGTCCTTGGGGTCGGAACAAGTCAGGTATGTTTGTGGAGTACAACACCTCCAGAGGCAAAGACTCCAGTACAATCCCCTAGTGACTGCTGAATGCTGGGAGGTTATAACCGGGGTGGGGATCACTCATGTTTGTCCCAGTCTCATACCCTCTTTAAGCATCTATTGTCAGCCATCACCCAAGACAGGACAGTGTTAGATGAGTCATTGGTCTGGTGTCCATTTGAAGCTGAGTTAATGCTTTTCATATAGTCTCTTTTGTCCTATATTTCCTAGGGGTTTTTTTCCTCACCTCGCCTCTCCCTCCCCCCTCCCTCTCCTTCCCCTCCCCTCCCCTCCCCTCTTCTCCCCTCTCCTCTCCTCTCCTCTCCTCTCCTCTCCTCTCCTCTCCTCTCCTCTCCTCTCCTCTCCTCTCCTCTCCTGTCCTCTCCTCTCCTCTCCTCTCCTCTCCTCTCCTCTCCTCTCCTCTCCTCTCCTCTCCTCTCCTCTCCTCTCCTCTCCTCTCCTCTCCTCTCCTCTCCTCTCCTCTCCTCTCCTCCCCTCCCTTCCCCTCCCCTCCCCTCCCCTCCCCTCCCCTCCCCTCCCCTCCCCTCCCCTCCCCTCCCCTCTCCTCTCCTCTCCTCTCCTCTCCTCTCCTCTCCTCTCCAGCACTTCCCACTGGCTTTTATAGACCTCTTGGTGAGGTCAGCTTAGAAACTCGTCTTCAGTTTTTCAAGAGCTAACTGGATCTGTGCTGTTCTCCATACAGGGGAAACTATAGTCACCCTCCCACTGTTTCAGGGTCTGGTCAAGCAAAGAAAGGGTCATTTGGACATTATCAACCAGCTTTGACATTGATGTTTATCCCCATGCTTCTCAGAGCAGACAAGGAAATGGCTTTGCTGAGCCACATGGAGCCATGCAGTGGTTTTGTTTTTGTGGGAAGTTGCAGCTGTTTTGTTCTGTCTTACGTTATTACTTAATGTAGGATCTGGCTGCATTGCTTTTGACAGGGCAAGACTCCCAAGATACCTATGACCCTGATTCAGAAAAGCACACATCTAACTAGACCACAAGTTCGGAAGGACATGCATGTGTCCCATTGACATATGTGGGAATTAAGCATGTGTTTAAGTGCTTTTCTGGCACATGATAAGGTTATGGATGAGACGATATGACATGGTTTCCTGTACGAGCCAAGATGCTCTTTCCAGCCCAATATTCCTGACACGTATAATACAGGAGTTTCCAAATATAGGCTACTAAACATAGTTCCCCAAATTATCACGTTTAAATTTTAAATAAATGTGATATAGTTGTTTAAGGATGCCAAGTATGGGAAGATTCTTTCCACTTCAGTGTGGCAGTGACACACAGGGGCATGTCACCTCTGAAGATTAGATTGCATCTGTCTTGGGGCTGGAACACAGTTATACAAGATCCTAGCTTCTTCCCCACACCATAAAACAAAGGCTTTAACTTTGCCTACTGCTCTGAAATTCCCTGGAACACCCAGGAAACTCTGTGTTGTGAAAGAGGATGGAAGATATCTGGGCTCTTTTTTTTTTTTTTTCATCAGTTTTATCATTTGTCTTCAGTGACAACATACTGGAAGATGCTGTGTGTTTCAGTTGTCTTCTCAGAAGAATAGAAGACAGGTGCCTGGTTACCCATAGCATCTGTAAGATGTGTAGGTTGGACTAGGCCAGCGGACTGGCAGGGAATCTCCACTGGAGCCCATAGGAAAGCATGTATTTTGATCTGATGGCCTGGGCTCCTGTTTTGCATCCTGTTTCAGATCACCTCTTCGGTTCAGGAAGCTGTGCTAGATGCTTTGAATCCAGAGAGCCAGAATACACCCACAAAATCACAGTGTGGGGGCAAGTATTGGAGGCTGGGGCTGTCTCGCTGTATGAGGCATCTTCACAAGGGGGTACTGCTTGGCCTGAGAGGCAGAAACACATTTGGTTACACAAGGCCTTGGGCTGACATTTTTCCCTTAAAACAATTCAATTCTGCCTGCAGATTAAAAGAAAAATTTCTCTGCTGAGTAATCCTTGACTGTATTTTATCCTTCTCCTTCTACCGTGACATAGTGAGCCATGGTAAGAGATCTGCCCCTCACAGACAGTCATTCAGTTTTGATTGCCAGCATGTTCAGGTTGATGAGCGGTTTTAAAGCAGCTGGAGAAAGGTGATGCTTTGATAGGAGTTGAAATAGTAGAAATGCATGCTGACATGCAAAGGTGAAGGGATTAGATGCGCAGGCATCAGACAAATTCGCATAGCTAGGTAAACTGTGTATGTGCCAGGTATTTGGAACACCAAGGTAAGAGAAGTGCAAAGAGGGGTTGTACTGAGCTGGAGCGCACAACCCAGTACCCCGTGTCCAACAACGGTGAAGAGCAGGTGAGCTAGTGGCCCAGGAAGCGTCACGTCTTGTTATTTGTTAGTGGGTTGACCTTTTCCGTGAAAGTCCCACCAGGGGCTGGAGGGCATTACATTCATTGCATTTTTCTTCTCTCCGTGCCCAGATGTTCCACAGAAGCCTCGCGGTAATGCTAGCCAGCTTCCACTTCTTACCTTCCCAGTGAATTATGGCTCTACAATTTTTGCTATGTAAAGGCTGAAACCTCAGAGTTCACGGGGAGTTTAGTCTCTCCATACGGTGAAATGCCATGGCAAATGCGTTTGGCTCCAGCTGTGCTTATCGCACGAGGCAACACAGAGCTGAATCAAGTTAGCTGATCAGGACAGGCAGAGAGCAATTTCTTCTGCAAAGAAGAAAGCAGAGCAACACCCAGCACCAGGGCCATGCTTGTCTTTTTTCTTTTGCAGCGATCATAAACTTCTGGCAGATCCCTCAGCCCCATGCAGTACAATCAGAGCTAACCAGAAAAAAACAGCTCAGTCAATGGGGAAATGTTCCTCAACGATTTACAAGGTTTCCTGTGGTTTTCAAATGCAGCAATTACATTTTATTCTCTGCAGTTTGCACTTTGCTCTCAAGGTGGAAAAGCCGCAGGTTTGGGATGTCTGCGTGTGTGCATGTGTTCAGGAAAGGAAAAGGCAGGATGGGTCAGCCATGAGATGGTCCCACACAATCCTCCCAAGATACTTCGGGGGTTAAACATTTCTGAGATCTGTTTAATCTCAGTAACTCTTCTTTTACTGCTGCTGGTTTCAAAGAGTTCCCTGCTGGTTGAAATGCAGTCTCAGATCTCAAGGATGGTCAAGTACCTGCTTCTCTGGTCATTTCCATGGACAGTTCTGAAAGCAAATATCTTTGAGTTCCTGCGAATAACTGCTGGCAGAAGAGGGGTGTTGTTTCCCAGCAGGACAGCTGCTGACCCCAGGACACATTACTCAGAAATCTGGGCTAGGATATCATGTCTTGGATACTTCTGGTGATGTGAAAATTGCAAATAAAACCACCAAAGTTGGCTCGAGGCATGGACAAAGAAGCAGTCAGATGACACTGTTTCTGCATGGTCTTCCTATAGAATTGCATTGAAAAGCTGTTGTTTGCCTTCCCATAGAGCCTTTGAACCCCATCTGAGAAGGGAGGCAGGCAGCCAAGCAGTGTGTGCCCAAGGAAGCAGCCTCTCTCCAGAAAGGGCACAAACCGAGCAGAGAAGAGAGCTGGACAAAAGCCGGTCCAGCTAGAAGCTACCACAGCTTGAAGGAAAACTATACCAGAGAATCAGAAATATATTCTGCAAATTAAATGTAAGATTATTACTTTTTTCATTGTGACATTTGTTTGTCATTATGGATCAGTATTATTTCACTGCAGTTGATTCAGACCCACAGTTCTGGGACTGGGACAAAGCAGAGCAAAATGAAATCCCCTGACCAAAAGCTGCATTTCCTTGCCCACCTTCCTCCTCTGCCTTGTGCATCACCCTAATCTAAGGAAGAAGTCCCGAGAGATTTTCTGTGACATAGAAGGTCAAAGACAGCAAATGCCTGACACGTATTGCTGGAAGAGCATTCCTCAAAAACTTAGGGCTCAAGATTTCATTAGCACAAATTATTTTGAATATTTGGAAGGAAAATCAGACTTTTTTTCCCCCCAAATTAAACCTGAGATTTTTTGCAGAATTACATCACTCCAGCAATGGTGATTATAAAACCCCCTTCCCCAAAACGAAATGCTGTGAGATCATGCAAAAGCTGACTTTGCACTGAATTTTCTCAGCTCTTCCACTGGCATGTCAGATCTTACTGTGGGTTTATTTGACATCTTAATTGAAATTTCACTCACCAATGGACAGCACACCATTGAACTGAAAAAGGAGTCACCAACAAAGCATAGCAAACTGTTCTCTCTTATAGCAGTGGAAATCAAGACTAATGTCAATTAAGTAACAGATAATAAAGCTGATGTATGGAAAAGAATTAAATGTTGCAGTTGATTAACCCCTTCAGAGACACATCAGTCCAAAGTCAGGGAGACATGGCCTTCAGATGTACTCGTTTCAGTCAGATGTTATATCTGGCATTCAGGAGCTGTGGCAGGCAGAGATATTTCCCCCAGGGATAGGCATGTGACTGAGTCAGAAGTTGTTTTAGCCAAATTTAGGTACATAACAGGTACAGAATGGCCTTCGGCCTGTTTCAATCATCCCCACTCCCTCTGCTGACAGCAGAGAGAGGAACCCTTGCAGAAAGCCTATGATTCACCAAAAATAGGAGAAGCAGCTTGTTGCCAAGGGTGTAGTGTCTCCTCATTGACTATAGAAGAGCCCAGACAGTGCCTGTAGGTTTCACTTGGAGACCTGAAGGGAGGTGAGCTGAATCCCTCCATAGCTGTTCTTCTGGCCTCTGCCACAATCTCCCAGGATCTCCTCAAGCCAAGTCCTCTGCAGGAGACCAAATCTGTGTTCAACTGCCACCATAGCAATGGGTAAACACCTCACGTCTCCAGGCACCCATCTTTCCTAGAGAAGTAATTATGGGTCACCCCTGTCCTTCTGTACCTCAGTTTCCCTTCCCTTTCAGGAGCAGGCTTACTCACATTTTCCCTTGAACGGTACAAGGCAGGAGACCCTACTTTCACAAAGTATGTTGATGTGGGCTTAAATTATAATATTCCCCCAAAATGTCTTTGAAGTCCGCATGAATTAAGTAGCCATTGGGCAACTTCACTGAACTTTCATTCATTCATTCATGCTAAAAAATTCACCTGAGAACCACAGCTGATGCATGTCCTCAAAGCCCAGGGCACCATTATTCCTAATGCATGCAAGGTGGTTGATAGTGGCTCTGGTGACAGCAGACGGTTCAATCAGCCAGTACCAGGCACGAGCTCACAGACCAGAAGCTGGACGATGGGCTCCTCTTGGTCTACCAGCAACTGCACCTTCCTCCAGAGCTGCAGCATGCCAGCAGGCTGTGGAGGGTGGGGTAGGGAGGGTCTCCAAAGGAGCTGAAGCTAATTGATTTCCATTCCCTCAGAAGACACTGCTGCTGATGTTTCCAAACTCCCCCTGTTCTTTACTTACCCTTTTGGATCTCAAGGGATGCCCCATGACAAATTGGAGTTCTCTGGTGAACCGATTGCTTATTGGGGTTTTTTTTTTCCCCTGCTTTTTTTCGGTGCTAAAGATGAAAGATTTAAAATGCAATAATGTTTTGTCTAAATTCTTGTGGAAATAGCTTATGACCTTTCATAGAGAAATGTGGTTTCAGCTTTCCGGTAAGAGAGCTCCCAGCTAATGATTTAGCTCTATTTTCTAATAAATAGTTGGCAAGAGACGACCACTCTTATACCCTTTGTCATTAGGGACCTATTATTTATGACTCAGAAATGAATCATTAGGCTTGGCAAACAGCAATTTCTTTGTGGCCAATGTATTTTTCCACTCAGTAGCAGAGTATGCTTGTAAATTCTTCCTAAAAATTACCATTAAAATATCTCCAAACAGACTCTCCCCCACACTGCCATAAATTCTCTCCACTTTGGTGACTATTGGTGGTCTTCCCACCTCAGGAAAGAGGGTTTCTTTTTTGTGCTTAACGCCTTTCACATTTCCTTCCAGCTAATTACACTTTTATTTAGTAAGGTAAATGCATTTTGTTTTCCTTATGGTCTCCCCTTTACAGGATGAAATATTTCCTTCTGACAGAGCCTTCCTGTCTTCCGTATCCTGGCTAACTCCGGGCCTCCGAGCAATTAGAGCTGGAGAAGACCTTTGCACTTACACTTACTTGGTGGTGTCTGCTTGCCAAGGGCTTCAAAAAGTCATTTTCATGGGAAGGCATGATGACACATGTTGGACAAGAATCATTCGAGGGGCAAATTTCCCCAAATTCTGAAAGCATGTAGGAAAACTAGCAAGCCAACAACTCATTTTCTCTCTCCCTCTTATTCTTAAATCATTATTCACCTAGTTGAGAGGCTTCTTAAATCTGTTCCTTTCTTGTACTGTAAGCATGTTTCAAGGGACACACAATTTACCAGCTAATCAGGGCAAGAGGATTAAAAAAAATTGTTGAGGAACATGGTTGAAGCTTTGTTCCAGGTGCAAATTTTACCAAGTGCTCACTCATGTCCGAATCCAAGAGGCTGTTTCTTACTGAAGAGTCAGCCTGACTGTGGGACCTTCACCCCAGTACCAACTTTCCTGACATTTTGGAAACTATAGATCACAGGTGGTGCAGCAGGTTATGTGAGATTTCTGAGCAGAAAGCAGGAGACAAGAAATCTTGAGAAAATTTGGGGGGGGTGGGGCAGCGGGGGGGGAGGGAAGTGCAAGGAGAGACTTGTGAGCATTGCAATGCTATGCTAACTATCCAAAAAGATGGAATAAACCTTCCAGGGTAAGATTCACAGATTTTAACACTGAAAGAACCACGAGGTCACTTAATCTGGCCTCCTCCAGAACAATTTGCTCTGCAGCTTGGGATCCCTTAGTGTCTCTTTCTTATCTGTAACATCAACCAAAGGCTGCCCTGCCTTGGCTATCAAGGAAAAGGAAGTTTTGGGGCAGGGGGCAAAGGAATATTAATTCTTGCCAGTGTAAAATATAAAATAACCACTGGGATTAGTTTTTGCTGGCAAACTGCAGCAAACCAGCCTCGTCCTGGCCCAAATAGAGAGAGAATGATGTTCTTTTCCCAGTCAAAATGGCGATTCTTACTTTAAATTTAGGGTTTGGTCAAAAATTCTCTTCTTACTCATTTTCTTCCGTGGAAAGCCTACAGGTAAAACACACACAATATACTAGAAAAATTACATTTTAACTGCAGTTTGTTCAGTTGTTGGGTTGGGTTTTTATTTGTTGTGGGGTTTTTCCTTTTGGAAATACAGCACCATTTTATTTTCAAGAAGGTGCCTATAAGTCAGTTCATTGGTCAAGTGAGAAAAGAGAGAAGTAAGGGACAGAGTACTGGAAACCTTTGGGGAACAGAAGAAGGAGCAAAAGGCTTGGGTGAGCTGAACAGACTTAGGGTGTAGCAGAGAAAAATATAAATCACAGTACCAGGAAAACTCTTGCAAGATAAAGAAAATTAGAAAATGGGTTCTGAGAAGTGGAGCTGTGAACATACAAATGCCTTAGTTGCCTCCTGGATTTGTTGGAAATAGCTAACAGTAACTAAGCAACCTCAACATGAGGCATGGGAAAGGAAAAGAGGTAGTTGAGTACGGCCACTGGAGTATCTTTGAGCTGGAATATAGAAAAAACAAAATAATATATAAATAAATAAAACTGTTTCTTTCTGAGGTCTGGAATTTTATTTTAAAAATACCACAAAGTTTTGGAATCTACTGATTAAAAAAAAAAAAGAAAAAAAAAAAAGAAAGATGACAAATAAACCTTTCAATAAAAATCTGGACAAAAATAACTTACTTTGGTCCAGGATGCATCTGAGAATCTGACATATGGGGAAGATCACTGTGTTCCCTGTTGGATCAGACATTCATCTCATGGGAGTGTCTGCTTGCAGAGATGTCTTGCCCAGACATTTTAAAGGCGTCTATGAGAACCTCTCACAAAAAAAATTTCTGGTTTCACCTGTTTTTGGAGAACATTTGCATTTATTCCTTCTTCCCTCTCTCCCAGTTTTAGTCAGATGCCAGTGTGGTGCTCCAGGTTCAAAAAGATTCTTTTACTTCCTGAAGTGTTGCCCATTGCTTGTGATATTCGGCTGGTTTTGGCTGGGATAGAGTTAATTTTCTTTGTCATAGCTAGTATGGGGCTGTTTTGGGGCTGTTTGCAAACAGCATTGAAAACTCAGGGCTGTTTTTGTTACTGCCCAGCAGCGCTTGCACAGAGCCAAGGGCTTTTCTGCCCCTCACCCCACCCCACAGCAAACCGGCTGGGGGGCACAGGGAGCTGAGAGTGGACACAGCCGGGACAGCTGACCCTGACTGACCCAAGGGATGTCCCATACCACATGGTGTCATGCTCAGCACATAAAGCTGGGGAAGAAGGAGGATGAGGGATGCTGGGAGTGGTGGTGTTTGTCTTCCCAAGTCCCCGTTACGCATGATGGAGCCCTGCTGTCCTGGGAATGGCTGAGCACCTGCCTGCCCATGGGAAGTGGTGAGTGAATTCCTTCTTTTCCTTTCCTTGTGTGCATGGCTTTTGCTTTACCTGTTAAACTGTTTTTATTCTAACCCATGAGATTTCTCACCTTTACCTTCCAGTTCTCTCCCCCATCCGACCAGGTTGAGCGAGTGAGCGGCTGCATGGGGCTCAGTCACAGGCCGGGGTTAAACCACAACAGTCCTTTAACTCTCTATAAGTTTGCTCTCCATATAGATGACTCAGCCTCTGTTGACTCTTGCTGAGCTCTTAAGCCATGAAATAGTATCCAAGAACCAGAAAGGTTTCTCTAGGCTGAGAACACAATCACCAACCTGAGAACAATACCTTTGTGAATCAGGTCTAACGCCTTCAGAACAGAATGTGTCCAGAAGAGCTGAGAGTTTTTATTACAGAAGAAGAACCATCTCTCTGCCAAACTTGCATATAACATGAAGTGAACCTATACTGAACCCTATTTGAGGTTTGAAAAAGTTTGAATAACCTTTCTCTGTTCAGTATTTTCCTTGTACCTCAACGCTTTCCAGTTCAGGACAACACTGAGAGCATACGTGCCAAAATTCTGGAGAGTAAAAACAAAAAAAAAACCTCTACACAAAAAAAACCAAAAACACAACAACGCCCACAGAAGAACCCTCTCTTCTCCTGGGCATTCCTGGACCAGGTGGAAGCTGAAAATACTGGCAATTTCATGGGGAATTAAAATCTACAGACCCAGGAGGTTAAATAAACACCATCCAGATTCTTGGTTGGTTGGTTGTTCACCAAATCCCAGAAAGGAATACAATGGAAGAGCTAATCTTTCCATTTTTTCTAGCTGTTTACCCAAGTCTAATCCTGCTAAATTGCCCTTGTTCCTGGAAATACATCATTTTACTACCTGTTTAGTAAGAGTGAGCATGGAGCTGGCTTGTAAGAGAAGACCCACTTTATGGACTGTGGTCGCTGATAGGGTGGGCACCTTGTCTAAGCCATTTCTCTGGGCCTATTAGTGAGAAAGGGTCATCTCCAAAGGGTGGTATTTCTAATTCACAGATCCCCAGATAGCTGAAGACAGATGGAGTGAGTCTTGTTGCTGTTATCTGTAGATAAATTGGAAACTGCTATGGAGAGCAGCTTCTTTGACAGAGGCACCACTGACTCAGTTGGTGACCATGACCTCCAGAGCAGAAAACCTGACCCAAGACCTCACCAGGATCAAGTTCAGGTCCTCCTTATTTCATGTATGAAACGCGCTACTAACATCTGATGGGCTTCTTTGGTGCACCTGAATTCATCCATGGGTATCCAAGGTCCAAAGCAGACATTCATCTTCACTCCCTCCACCCTAGTCTTTGGTACATGAACCCACTACCATCAGAACCAAGATCAGCAGCCTCAGCAGCCACAGTTGAAGGGCACGGTGGTCTCCTGACAGGTACTGACAGCAACTCCCACCATGCTGGAGATCAAATATCGCTCAAGTTATTTAGGGCATAATTACATTGGTAAGTACACTTCTGAAATGCATCTCCCAGGTGTCCCACCTTACCAAGCTTTGCATCATGTTGTAAGGAAATCTCAGAGTATGCAAACTGAATTCATTTTGGGTGAAACCAACCCAAACCACATGCCATCAGAACAGACCTACCGTGCTCAGATCGATGGGCATTGATTGAAGTCACAGTATGTGATTAAAACTAGTCCAAAGTACTCGCTGCAAACAGAGGTGGCATGCCCATAAGGTCACAGCCACTTGACTATTCAGAACTGGCTCTTGCACCATGGGATTTGCTGATGTAAACTTAATCTCTATGACTTGAATTCTCAGGGTCTTCACATTACCTTCCTACCATGCTTGCTTTGCTGAAATCAATGGTTTGCTCTTGACCGTCTCACTGCTAGGGCAGAGGAGAGTTAGGGATCAGCAATTTAAAGTCCACTTAGTAATATTGGGACTGAACACTGTCATACACGCAACTAAGATAAAACAACAGTATACAGCCGCTAGGTAGATGAATATAGGCATGACTGAAGAGTATATGGTTACGTTTGTGAAAGGTGGAATGAACATACTTAGTTTCCAAAGACAGAGACAGATGCACACATGGGCTTTTCTCCAAGTCATGAGCCCTCACTACAGGATTACCTCAGCTTTTTTTATTGCACATTTTTCTTGATGTCTCCCCCGTCTACAGAACTGATGTCTGATTCCTGAGCTTGGTGGCCCTCTGGAAATGCTGTGTTCAATCCACTGAAGTGCAACTTTGCAGATCCGGGGAACTGTCTTGACTGAGTTGACTAATGAACAAAACATTGAACAGATTAGGTTTTTTTAAGGGTTACGTAGTTTTCAACTGTGCAGTCTGCTAAACACAGAAAATCTTTGTGCAGCCAGGTAAAAAACAACTCAGGTCAGTCTTTTCAAAGCCCCCAGTTCCCTTGCTTCTTTGACATGTGTAGATGGTGTTCCAGAAAGCCTGCGGGTGGTGAGCCACCTCTAGTGTCCTGGATGCTCTTCTTTTACATGTGGCTGCCATTACTCCTGGAGAGCAAGACCTTCCTACCTCACCGGTGAATGTGGCACACAGGCAAGGAGCCCACCAGCCCCACACTTAATGCAAAGAGCTCTGTACTAGGAGGAGCAGTAGGGCCATCCACCCCCAGAGATGGCAATCCCAGTTGTGAAGGATGTAGCAAACAGGGCAAGACCTTCTTGTGCCAGGCACGAGCAGGACAGCACCTTGGCACTGACGAGCCACCCCACACTTATCTTTGAGAGCACCAGTTTCATAAAGCTTTGTACAGCACTGGGGCAGGCAAGTGCTGCCTAGCGTGCTGCTACCAGTCATTCTTCAAAGACATACCCTGCTCCTCCAGAAGCGGTGCTGGAGGCAAAAGGCCACTTTTTTCCCCATGTCTGACCACTTTCTACTTTGCATTTATTTTTCTTCCTATGGCCTTTTTTCTTAATATGGTTCCCCGTGTTATTTTCCATCCATGTTTGTCCTCATCAAGAGGAACCGCACCGCCTCTTCCCTACCCTGAAATGCAAGCGAATTGGACACTCTGTTCCACAGAAAGCCCCAGGGGGGCAGCGGGATATTATTTTAGTATTGTTTACACTTCTGATCATCAGGCCCAGCAAACACCCACAGGCTGGAAACCCATCCTAATTGTTGTGAGTTGTTTTGTTTTTTTCCCCTGGTGGAAAAAAATCTGTTAGTTATTAATCATCACCAAAACCTTGGTTTTCAGCAGTGCTGAGATGTCTATATTGCATCCAGGGAGTGACAGACATTGTGAGAAGAGCCTGTATCATGGGGATGCAACTGAGAACCTGGCTCCAAGAGCTATTTAAGTAGCTCAGCTCCTTAAAGTGGCCTGCCACACTGTTTGCAATAGATAAAGTCACTTCTGGTCGTAACAGTTCCAATGAGGATATTTACTCCAAATGTTCCCACCCTCCAGAAAATTCTGAATTAGCTTCTCCTCATCTTTCCAAAATCCAGTAAAACAAAGGTATTATTTATAATATAAACTGGAGACTAAATAAGAAAGCATTAATCTAGCCATTTGTGCACTCATTCTGTCCTTTCTCATGTGTTCTCATCTATCCATTTACCTATTTATTCATCCATTTCTGTACACACATTATCTGTTATCATTGTGTATTTATCAGTCTGGGTCTACACATGCACACAAACACAAATGCATGCACTGTTTATGGGTGTCCTGCCAGTCTTTAGAACAGCAATAGACTGTTATTAGTCTATTATTAAAATCTATAATTAAAAATAGATAATTTGATTCAACACTATCCATCCCCACTGTAAAATATTAAAAAATATGGAAAACAAAGGTTTTATATATTGAAAGCACTGCCCAGGCTGCCTTGCTGTAGCATATATGGAAAAGTAGAAGGACATGGGACCGACTGTGGTGTTAAATGCATCCCTTTTGGAGCTGATGCAGAAGAAGCTGGTTTTCAGAAGGAGCTGCAAAAATAGTCTGATCCTTTAGTTGCATGGCTGGGAAGGCAGGGAAGGAAGGAAGAGGCATTTGGTCCTAAGGACACACAAAGCCAACAGCAACGTATAGCCACAAACAGCTGGAGAACAGTGTGTGGGAAATGAGCTGCGGGTCACTGCGCCAAGTGCTATGTGTGACCAGTATCCTGCAAAGCAGTGACCACCTTCCCACAGTCACTGTGTCTTACAGCACTTCCAAACTGCATGTCTACCACCCAGGTACAAAATAATTTTTTATGTTCTTTCAAGATCTTTCCTTCCCTGAGGTGCCCCTAAGAAGACATTGAAGACAACACCTCCCAGAAGGAAGAGGGGATGTATTTCCACCCTGCCTATAGTGGTGCCTTCATTTTGGGAGTAATGCAGACGGGGAAGAGAAGATGAGGATGGAGGGCTTGCACCTGTTGTTACCTGCATCCACAATTTCACTTCCTCATAGTATCTGCAAAACACAGATGCCTGCATCTATCCTTGAGTGATTAAAAAAGCCATTCCTCCCAGTGAAGTACAAGTGACCACTCTCTGGTACTTCCAACAGACACACCCTGTCATCCTAAAGGGCTTCCAGCTGAAATATAGCTCTGTCTCTGAAAAAGGGCCCAGAGCCGCACAGCTCTGTGCACTAAGCCCTGACACATTGCTGGAAAGGTCTCCCTCATGGTTCTTCCAAGAATAACAAACCTTTGCAATGCGCTCTCATATATCATCAACAATTAAGGAGTGTAACAATCCAAACAGCCATCCCTCCAGGGATGCACAGAGGGAAGGAAGACTTATTAGGCCCTCGAGGAAATGTAATCCCAGCACTGTGCTGGCCTTGGAGTTTCTGCCTGGCTTTGAGAGGCTCCGTGTGACTGGGACGCCTGATCTCCTTGACTGCATCGTGGCTCATGAGGGGGATGGATGGTGCACCCTGAAGCTGCCAAGAACATAGCCTCCTTGAAGAGAGATGCTGAGACCAGAGTTTGCGCAGCATCTCACGCTTCCTCCCCTCTATTTTTTGGACCTGGATGGCATTGATCTCCATCCAGTCCATGCTGTGGAGAAGGTGCACCCGCCTATTGGGCTGATCTTCCCAAAGACCACGAGCCAGGTTCAGGGTACAAGCAGGGCCATGTCATTTGCAATTACTTAGAAGCAGCTAATTGTACCCCAGGACAGCAGAATGGGTGCAACGATTTCTTTCCCGAGCCTTGCCAGCCCTGCTCTCCTGTGATGTGGTTTAACAGGAACAGGGAGCCTGCTGGGAATGGCTCCGTGGTGTTGGCTCATGGAGACTCCAGGAACTGAGCAGACAGACAGACTCTGGTTTTCAGCCGTGCCTGAAGATCTGTCGGCTGCAAACAAGGCTAGCTGGAGGTGTTTTTTGGTGGAATTGCTCCCATGGTTCTCCTGGAACAAGTGGAGGGGCTGTAGCTTGCTCTCCTCCTTCTCCTAAGGACAGCTTAGCTGTTGCCACCTGTGAAGACATGGGACATCACAGCCACATCTCTGGGCTGTGAGAATGATGTCACATCGCCAAACCAGCCCTTCCATGAGGAAATAAGTGGAGAAAGCTCATAGAAATGGCTTGTCCTATCCTCAGCCCCTGCTCCTTCTCCCTTCCCAAGCACCTTAGGAACTGCAGGAAACCTGTCTGATCTACTTCTAAGTCATCAGAGCAAGGGTGGGGGTTGGAGGTGGTTGCTCTGCCATTATTTCATGTTTTTCATATTTCATTAACCTACCCAGGCTCACGCACTGGGAAACGTTTTACAACCCATTCCTAATCTCCAAAGAAAAATGTTGGATTTAGACCTTGAACATGTAGGATATGGCTCTGCTAGGGGCAAAACACCCACCACTCAAAGCAACCCCCTAGACCAACACGTACCCTAACATTGCTCCAAGGTATTGTTTTGCTCATTATTGCACAGACCCTCCTCAGCCTGTGCCATTGTGTGCCACGGGACAATACCCACCACAATCACGCTCATCAGGGAGCTCCTTGCCAACCACAGCTCCACAGCCCTGCTGCACAAGGAACACTTGCAGAGAACAGCCTCTGTTAACTTTGTGCTTTTTGGCACAATTTGGCCGCCCAAGTGTTTCACTATTAATCACATGTCCTTCTCAGGTCCCCACTGGACTGCCACGTGAGGCCAGGATCAGGCCCCAGGTTTCTTAAACCTGGCTCCTCGCCTACGCATGCTGCCGGGCCAAGGCACGTTCTGAGCAGGCCTGGCGGAAAATTTTGGATGGGACAGTTTTCCATTGGCAAACACTGCATCAATGAAACCTAAATATTTTGTGGGTGTAGCTCAATTTCCATGAAATTCTTGACAAAAATTGTCCAGCCTCCCCTTGCTGCGACTTTAAATTTGCCATTTCAACTTTCTCCTTTTCTTTAGGAATGCCAACACACTTTATCTGATAAGGCAAAGCCCACTGTGCGTAGACACTGCTGCTTTGTATAGTCTTGTTTTGACTTTTAGAAATTGCATTCAGTCATGGCTTTAGTGTTTCATAGAGTGGTGCTACATTGATGTAAAACATTTCTGACCTGTTGAAATTAAGTCTTCAGCATTGTCAAAATGAAGCAATCGTATACTGTCAAAAAGAAATAATCCTGCGATACTGAAACGCGAGTCAATGCTATTGACAAGAAATATTTTAGTATTTCCAATGAGGGTTTTTTTGGAAATGCCATTTCACAAGAAGTTTCAGATTTTCACTTCTGTGTTCCAATTTGGAATAAAAACAGAAGTAGAAATGTTGGCATTTCCCCTGGGAAGGAAATTCTATTTTCCAAAAAGTTTTAGTAATAATCTGGGTTAGAGGGAGATGTTTTAAAACCTGTTATTAAAAATGATTGTGCAGCCAGTAAAAGTGGTGTGAAATGAATGGATTCAAATATAGATTTACGGTTTTTTATGTTTCCCCTCCATAACTAACATATCTTTTTATAGATATATTTCACCTTCCTTACACCCCTTTGTTACCAGTACCAGACATTTTCACTCTTAGATGCTCTGATTAACCTGATCAACTCAACTGTGAGTGTTTGTTCTTACACTGTCATTTAGCTGAGACAATTGTTGCTTTTATTTCAGAACTGGAAAAAAAAAAACAACCAACAACCTTGTGTGAGCGCTAGTCTGTTGTGGTTTTTTTTAATTTTTCAAAATACATCATTAGATTCAATAAAAAGCATTACCTCTTCCTCCAAGCCTTGCATAACTGTTAATCTAAAACAACTGATGGAGGAAAAATGCCTGTTTTTCCCAGCGTGTGCAGAAGTTATGCTGAGGTTGCATCGCATCCAGCTACGGTACTGGTTTGAGACCATGCGAACAGCTGCACCAAGTCAGACTAAAGGTCTTACCCTGTTTCTGACAGTGACCAGCACCAGATACCTAGGAAAAGTGCTTGAAGAAAAAAAACAAGATTAGAGCAGTCCTCTAGGATTGTTCTACCCCAGGCTCTGGGAGTCAACAATTTGGGAATTTACTGAGATTAAATTTACATCTGGACTATCCAGCTTAGTAACCATGGATGGATTTAGCCTCCATAATTTATCTAAGATCTTTTAAATTCAGTAGACTGGGCTATGTTAAAATAATTCAATCTGAATTATAATTCCTCGTTCTTCTTGTTTTAAAAGTTCACATGGGGAAATATAGCTTGCAGGGGGGAAAAAATTGTCTCATTTTAACTTTTTCATATTTTCAATGGCTTTCCTTTTATCCCTACTATCACAGTCAAGCGAACTGCACTTTAACCAAACAAGAATGTCTGTATATTTAATTTAGATGGATAGTCAATATTTGGATGTTTCTTTTAACTTCCTAATGCCTCATAATTGAATGGGAAACACCCCTTAGAGGAAGACCTGTTTTTGGTCAGAATGCTGTTGCTTCTATGTCCCATCAAAATAGAATTTCTTCATTGTGCAAGTCATAAACGTGGTGGGGTGGGTGGGGGTGGGAAACTATTTCGGAAGAACAGTTGTATGTTACACTGATCACATCCTCTCTCATCAAGGTAGATAATAATGCAGGGAAGACAGCATGACAAATAACATTTTTATTTTTTTTTTTAATAAAATGCTCTAGTTTTGTGTACGGTCATAGGTAGGGCTGAAGATTTAGGATCCCAATTCTAAAGAAGTCACTCAA
This sequence comes from Falco cherrug, assembly GCF_023634085.1. Lineage (NCBI taxonomy): Eukaryota > Metazoa > Chordata > Aves > Falconiformes > Falconidae > Falco > Falco cherrug. The sequence goes on along the minus strand of NC_073697.1, from coordinate 39,013,409 downwards.
TGGAGAAGAGACCTGTTAGAAGGACAGATATTTAGATCAGGAGAAAAGACCTTTTAGAAAGGAAAGATGTGCAGACTGTGAAGAAGTTTCAGTGCAGAGGTGAAGATAAGGAGCTGGTGGGGGGATTCTTGGTGAGGCACTGATACCTAATTTGTCATCCCATGAAGTCTAAAGCAAGAAAGAGCCATGAACTGTAATTTAGATTAAATTATTTTAGCATGTTCCAAGCAGCCTCTGATGTTCATAAAATCAAGAGCAGTTGCCATAAAATATGGTGACGGCTCTTTATTAACTATATGTGAAAATGAGTGCACATAAAGCATCTCTGAGGGAAACTCCTGAGTCCGGGCTAGCAGTCAAGCCTGGAGCCTTAAATCTTAATAAACTAAGACATGACTTCTTCTGGATAGGCATCAGGAGGAAATAAAGCCAGTTGTCTTCTTCCTGGCTTGGATCTTAAATGCAGAACCAGCCTTTGCTTGGGGTTAGCAAGCTGATCTTCTAGCCTTAAATAAAATAACCCATAAAGTTAACCCTGCAACACATACTTCTGTTGAGGGGGGGAGCAGGGTTAATTGGCACGTTTGTTTGTTTGCTTATTTCTAATACCGACAGCTCCAGGAAGCCAAATTCATCCCAGATGTTACTTAGTTGACCTCAGAGGGGTTATTTTGCATTGACTTTGATAGAGTTGTGCTGGGGCGAATTCATTTGCAGACTTGCCACCTTCCATGGAACAGCTGCCAAGCTTCCTTGCTGCAGGGAGAGCTCCCTGCCTAGCCGGGCTGCCTGGCCCTTTCCGCTGCTGTCTCTTCCTGGAAAGGTGAGCTATTCAAAGGTCCTCTGAGATCCTGCCCTCATGGTGTGCTTCAACACCCATGTGGCCCAGGGGCTGCACCCCTTCCCATGTCCACGCTGCTTCGGCTTCTGCGCGGCTCGCACTCAAGGTCACACTCAGGTCTGGAGCAAGTCCAGGCTCTCAGGGGATGCACAAGACTGACAACGCTCAGAATAAAACAGTGATTCTGAGTCCTCCTGTACCTGGACAGATTATGCCTGAGCATCTTTGCTTCTCCTGCGCAGAGGTTAGACTGCCTGGTTAGGTCTATAGCAGTGAGCAAGGCGCAATCAGGGTATGGTCTTGGGCACTGACACACAAGCCTCCAGATGTTATTTTTTGTGTGCTTTCTAGCCACCAGCACTTTTCCAGGCATTCCCATGCACAGCCAAGAGGATAGTAAGGATAGTTCCTAACACATAGAATCACAGAATCATTTAGGTTGGAAAATACCCTTAAGATGATCAAGTCCAACCATTAACCTAATACTACCAAGTCCACCACAAAGCCACGTCCCTAAGTGTCATATCTACACATCTTTTCAGTACATCCAGGGACGGTGACTCCCCCACTTCCCTGGGCAGCTTGTTCCAATGCTTGATGGGATGGATGAGGCCACCATCTTTGGAAGAACAAGAGATCAGCCATGAGGACATAATCCTGGCTAAGCAAGTTCACATTGGAACGAAAGGACTAAAATAATTTAATTTATTAATATATAAATAGCTTTGGGACTGGGGTACAACCAAGCTAACAGCCTGGACAGCCTCAGATCACAGATCTGAGTCTTCATACAGTTAGGCCTGACCTTGAACTTGCTCTTTCACCTGCAGAGCTGATATCTCCAGTGACCCATTGGAGGAGGAGTCAATCTCATTCTCATAGACTAAGAGAATACTAAATCTGTAAGGGAGCTAAGAAGGTCTTTCAAAGATGGACAGCTATTCCACTCGTTTTAGGGTTGGAAGTAGTTGTATCCAGCCTGGGTTCAGATCCAGTTCAACACATCACAAAAATAAAACAAATGTTTGGTTACCAGAACAAACCAGTCAGAACCAACACTCATCAAACTCAAGTCTTAGTTCAAAGCAGAGTGTTGAAATTCAAAATTAAAACTATTCTTTTTTGACCATTTGTTTATTTTCTGACTTTAACAACAAATAATTTCCAAGTACATTTTTTGTGTTGACAAATAAACACAGGTTTTTTTAAGAGCGCTTTGTTTTAGTGAAATAAAATAACATCTAATATATCCACTGACACAGTGCGTGTCTGCAACAAAATGATAAATCTGAGGACTGAAAATGCTCTTTCAGCACACACTTGTGTTGCTGGAACTGCCAGAACAACTCTTGCTAGTTGACACAGCTCAGGCATGACATTTTTATGATATTCCCAGTAGATTAATATGTCTTTTTTTTTTCTCATTGAGACATGGTTCATCTGGAAATGAATCAAAACTTGGACCGGTCTTTTTGGGAGCTTTCCTTCTTTCATATATCTCTTCTTGTTTAGAGATCTCATGAGCAATAAGAAGAAACCATTCCAGACCTTCATCTGCTCTTTCAACTTTAGACACAGTTAACATTGATTCTGTAACACTGTCTTCTGCTTCTGTGTGAAATATTTCCATCTGCCTACAGATATTAATGAAAAATATATACGAAAAAGAGATTATTTTTTTCCTTTTTTTCTCCTTTGATGTAAGCAATTTTTCAAAGGAAACAGAAAAGTTTCATGTTTCCCATTGACATAATAAAAAAAAAAACCAAACAAAAAAAAAACCCAAACAAACAAACAAAAAAAATCCAACCCAAAAAACCCCACATCAAACAGCATGTAAGTAGTTTTTCAGCAACCTTCAGTTACCGAAAAATATTTGTTTTCATCTGAGTCTTTCCAAAGAATTCTGACACATTTAATGCATCTTTGGCCTCTTCTGGCAGACAAAGCAGATGGTTTGAGATGTCCAAAGGCAGCAAAGCTCCTGAGCCCCAAGGGTCGTGCAAACGTGCCATTAGTAGAGTGTCAGCTCTATCAGAAATAAAGGAAATCCATTAGCAAGAAGGGAAATTACAGCATATGAGAAGGGAAGATGAGGCACAGCCACATGAACCAAAATGAATTAGTGGCAGGGGCAAAGATAGGTCTGACTATTTTTCTTAATGGATGGAGAGGTCAATGAAGATGGACTTAAGTCAATGGAGAAGACTAGGAGGCAGAGGACATGTGCAGGCAAGTACCAAGTTCTCCTGGATTTTGCCATGCTGCCTGGAGACCTCAATACAAAAATCTTAGTCTTGTGCTAATAGGGCTCTTTTCTGTAACTCCAGTGGGAAAAGACTGTATGTTTTAGGAACAGAAGAAAGAAAAAATTATGTACTCCTCTCAATGTCAGTGCTCAGGCTTAAGTGAGCCAACATAAATGCATTTGGGCAACAGAGGGTTTATTGTTCCCATGGCCCTGCTATTTTCTTAAGTGAGTGAATGTATGTTTTGGAGGGGAAGGTTTTGACAGTGCTGGTTAAAGACATCATATGTTAAAGAGAATTTGGATGTTACCTCCTTAGTCACCCCACCTGTCACTAGGTCACCCTGCTATTTGTCAAGAGGAAAAATCTTTGTTTGCTAGGAAGTGGTCATGAGCCTGAGGAAAGTCCTGCAAAGCTGCTATTTTATTTTAATAGGGGGAAAAAGACCGCAGTTGCTGTTATGTCATCAACTGGACCCTTCTGTCTCACAAAACCTCTTGGAACTTGCTCAAGACATACAATTGCAGTCAGGCTTTCAAGAAGTGATCATCTGGTAAAATTTAGGGCAGCTTCCAGTGGCCTGGTTTCAGAGGAAGTGCTGTCTGGGTACAAAAAGAGAAGAAGGAGTCTGTACAGGTGAGAAAAGAGCTCCTAAATATTCCTTCCTGGGAGACACAGGACTAGCTACAGCCTCTTTCTCACTATACCTCCTTATAAACCTGGAGGCTCCAGCCTCTACGAAACATCTCAAGATGCTGCAAGCACATGGCAGGAGGAGGATTGGTCACACAGGGTGAAATTCCCCTTGCAAAAGAGAGACAACCAATAATTCAGACCATACAAGAATGGGATTTCCATGGTCCTTCGTGTTTGTGCCAGCTCCATTTGACTTCTTCTCAGTGGTGGTTGGACATGCTGGGATGCAGATGTGGTTCCTGTAGGCATGGCAGCCTGCAGCCATGCCCTGCTTCAGATGCTGGCTGCTCTTCACATTAGCAGATCTCCTAAGACATCGACTCATCCTCTGCAAAGAGGGAGGACAGAAGTGCAGAGGGAATAGTGCCACAGCCATGACATTCCACTCTCCTTTGGCAGATGTGCAGCTGCTTCTCCTCCATCGCAAACGATTCCCTTCATCTCTGCAGGAAAGAAGAAATGTTTCAACCTATTATTTCAAGGTGTCAGTCAAGGAAACATGCTATTGACCAGAGACAGACCCAAAGTGCTTGGCTCAGACTAGAAACCTAGCTGAAATGAGGTTAATTTCTATCTGACTTGGTTAAACTTAGATGAAACTTCATTCTCCATATGCATATCAGTATCTCCAGGTCAGGAAAGGCAGCAACAAGCTAATTATTTTCAGCATTTGCTTTGGAAATTGGTGTGAAGAAAACATCCCTTTTGAAGAAGGATTGGCACAAGAGACCCTTCCAGGAAAAAAAGCATGCAATACCAGTGGGACTGATAAGTGTCAGAAATCCCCATCAGTAACATGACATCAGTAGAAAAGTCTGTGACAAAATCCTGATAGTGGTATTTCTGAGAGGCAGGGTGTGTAACTTAAAAGCATAGGAAAGCAGCCAAGCAACACAGAACAACAGTACTATCTTAGAAATATCTCCAGAAAAAGGGATGTTCTGGACAGAATCCAAGGTGAATGCATACAACTCCCATAAAACTGCCAGATTAGAAAAGGGTATTTCACATCTAAGGCCTTAATGAGAACAGAGACAGAAAACAGCAAGGTATCCTGGGACTGCTGTCTCAACAGGACCTTCCAAAACAGCAAAGACTGCCTGGCCCTCAAAACAAAACCGAAATGTGGGATGAAAAATAGAGATAGCGCTGCCAGGAGATGCTCAGTGTGCAGAATGTGGAAGAGCAAAGTCACAAAACAAAGCTAACCTAGGCAGACAGATAGTGTAGCAGTGTATGAATGAGCATACAGAGGAGTTCAGCTTCCTCTTGAGAAGCCAGGTAAGCTCACGGCGCAGCATATCACCAGCCTTGGCCATCAGGTGCCAGAAATTGCATCATAAGGTAGAAATGGTTGCACTGCAGCAACTGAAACTGAACCAGACCCACGCCTCTGACGTCTGCTTTATTGAGACTTGTGTCTGACCTTAGTGCTCCTTGGGGGAAATCGGCAAGGAAAACACAAGGAAAGTCTCCCCAGCAATTCCCCTCTTGCACAGTGCCAAAGTGCAAAGCCACAGGAGGATTCACAGGAATGCACCACGCTATCACCCTTACCAGCATTGAGAAATGTTATCAGAAATAGGGAAATTAGCTCAGTGATCATATGGCAAGTCTTTTTTTTTTTTTCTCTCTTTTTTCAAAGAAACAAGGTCACAATGGCCTGCACAAAACCACAAGTTCCGCTGGCACTTGGAGAAGTCTGGAAGGGAAAGAATACCAGAGTTACTGTACAGTATCAGCTGTGCTAAAAGGGGACTGAGCAGCGAGTCCAAGGAATGTGCAGCCAGAAATTCTGAGAAAGAGTCAGGAGGGACGTGATGTGCTATGCGAAAGACAGGAGCAAGCATATTTTATCAGCTTGAGTAAATACACAGGTTGAAGCAGTGGTCTGGATTGTTGCATCTGAGTAGCCAAGGCGGTAAAGCAAGGAGACTGTCCTTACTCCTACCGTATCCTTTAGCATGTAGGCACAGGTTTCTCTGAATGCTTAGCAAACCGCTAGATACAGTTAGATGTTATTGATGTTTAGATTTGTCTTTTTTGTTTCTCTTGAAGCAATTCTGCCAAACTCTGCATCCCTGTTCTTGCAAGGAATCTGCCTCAGATAGAGCTGCTACCCAAGCCCTTCATTCAGGTCACAGGCAGCAGCACGCACCCAAGAAAATGTGAAGAACTGATAATAATTGGTATTTCATGTGCATACCAACTCCCTGCCTTACCCAGCGACCAGGATAATAGCCCAACAATGCATATAACTTGATAATCAGATACCCTCCAAGGTGAATGAAGATAGGCAGGATTTCTGTCTCAGGGTACTGACCTTCCTACACAGAAACACATCCCCAAGCATTGCTGGAGAGGCAGCGAGACTGGCTGAGCCCACTGGGGTCAGGTCCACCCAAGGGTTAAGACCCACATGCTCTCAGGAGAGGAAAGGGGTCCACCCAGTCTATCAGATGCCAACCTAATATCTTGTCCTAGAAAGGGATTTTTACCTCTGCTGTAGCATACCAAAATTTTGCAAATGGTGCAGAAAATACCTCTTCCCATGTCTGCTGCCCATGCAAGATTGGCAAAAAAAAAGTTTCTTATCCCTGTCAGAACAATTAAAAAAAACTCAAATGACAGATTGGTGGCCTGAAGGACATCAAAATGCCCTGAGATATCATGCCACCATGCAGGAATCAAACCTGGGAAATGCCAGTGTGAGATATCTGTGCTGCCAGCTGCAAACCAGCAGAAACATCCCAGGAGGAGTAACACAGGACAGTCATTAATTATGGGAAATTATTGGCACCTGCAGACCACTCCCTGATGAGGTTGTGTCCACTCTTGGTGACACCACACCTGTATTTAAAAGAAGCAGCCAGCACTCCAGATGGGCTGCAGGCATTAAATTTGGATAAACTTCCTCAATGCTGTTTGAGAGCATTTTTTTCTTGCTTTCTCCTTATCATCTTTTATCATACGAGGGCTTGCAGGGAGAGATACTCTAGGATGGGTGCAATTGACTCCTGCCCCATCTGTACCAGAGCCAAGCTCCTCATGCCACCCCTTGGCCACTGATTGCTGATGGAGAGAAGCTGCCATGTAGAGAAGCACAGAGACCCTGGGGCCAAGCAATAACCACCCTGAAAAGAAAGTTAACCCTAGCAGACAGCATGACAGCCCTTCTTCCATTTCCAGGCTACCACCACGCTCAAGAGAAGATGGTGTTACATGTTCCATTGCCTTCTCCTGTCTTTTTTTTTTTTTTCATGCAAGGTCACCAGCTGCTCCCCTCCAGCCTGACTCATCCTGCCCTGCACAGACGTTGATGTGGTTGTGGAAATTGAAGGCGTGATAGATGACAGAGTTGAAAGAAAACACAGAGGGCGCTGGGTTTGCCTATTTATAGCGGACAGTTCAGAGCCTGCCACTTAAATATACATTCCTGATAAGTGAATAATCTCTGGCAGAGCATAAAAATAGCTCTGTGGCTCCAACCATAATTACACGGTCATGGTTCAGTAACCTGGCCTGTATCAAATAGACTACAACTGTCACTGATGGGAAAGGACAGAAGCAGTGAGGAGAAGGAGGACTATTTAAAGTTTAGGGTAAAATATAGTGTTTTAAATGCTAAATATGTGACAATAAAGTTGGAGGGAGTGGGCTCAGGAATGCTGCAAGAAGTCCTCTTGATATGGGGGCTGAGAAGGGGGTAGAGACAGGCTGGATGCTTTCCATCCTGCTCTGAGGAAGATAACCTGTTTCTCTCCCCACAATATATTGAACTTTCTTGACTTCTGCTTGGCCAGATGGTTTAGGAATAGTTGTTGAGGAGTCAAGTGCATCTCCTGATAGTCCCTGACAGGAAAGAATGGAAGAGATGTCAAGCCACATTAGTACCAAGGTCCAATCTGTCCAGTATCTTACCTCTGACAGCTGTAAAACCCTAATGGTTTTGGAGGATGGTGTAGGATATCCACAGAAGAGAGATGTGCAGTATCAGCCCTCTGCGTTAATCCCCACACTTACTTTTTTTGGTTTGTTTTTTTGTTTGGTTTTTTTAATAGCTGTAAAAACTTTTCCAAAACTATTGGCCTCATCATCATCCTGTGGTGATGAGATTGACAATCTGATTATAATCTGCTTCTGAACTAGGTTTGCCTATATGCCAAGCTGGAGTATCCGCTGCTGCTGCTGTGGGGCTCACATCTCTGCATTCCTGTGGAGAGGAACAACAGCCTTTCACCAGCATCACAGCAGACCTGGGGTGAGATCAGGTCCTCTCCTAGCACAGGACAGCTGCAGGAGAAAAAGGGCAGAAGAATGGGCTTGCTCATGACCTCTGTTTTCTTCCAGAAGATAAACTGTGTCTTTTCTCTTTGCAGAAGATACAAAAAGTCCTTGCATGTATTTCACCCTTCCCTGTTCTAAACATCTGCCAGGAATTGTAGAGTTGACCTTGCCATATGGCAGAGAGACATCCAAGGGGAACTCTTTTCCTTCAAGGTACCATAACCCAGAAATCAGGAGCAAAATCTGGTGCCTAATGTCAGAAACAGAGGCAGAACTCCTGGGTTCTGTTTAAGGCTGACTAACTGTGGGATTTTCAGAATGGGGTGGGATCAATCTCGCTAACTGTGGCTGTCTAACAGCTAAGCGTTTCTCTGACCTAGCCACCTAAACCCATCCGTCATCACAGGTGGAGGATAATTCACCTCTCCTGTCCCAGACCCCAGATGGATGGATGTCTAATGGAGCTGCCGCTTCCTCCTTGAGGGAACCTGTCCTTGGACAGGACAGATAGCTGCTAGATGGCTTAAAGAGAAATTAAACTAATCCCTCCCTTGATCCCTTTGGTGTCTAAATGTGCTATCAACGTGCTTAATTTGGGAATAAGTTACTAAATCAGCATGTAACCCAAAGTTTTGTCATGCATAAAGACCCAGCTTCACCCAAAGGTCAGGCAGGACAGAGGCATAAACTTTAAGGTCACCCAGGGAAGGGAACAGAGCCCAAATCTTCTGTGTCTCACAACAGTTATCCTGCTTCTTCAGAAAAATACAGTTTTGGCACTGGTTCACAGTTACATTTTCATTTAGGGGTTCAAAAGCAAACATTTCTTATCAAAATGCCCCCAGCAGTCTGGAAGCAGTAATCCTTTCTTCTCAAAACCTGAAAAGTGCTTAGAAACATTCCTCAAAGCTGCATAATATCCTTCAGAGCTTCAAGGTACCCCTCAAAGACGTACTCTCTGCTGACTGGCCTGGGCCGAACTCGCCATGGTCTAAAGCACTCACAAGGGGATAAAGAAAATTCTGTCCCAGTAGGTATCAGGAAAGGAACTTGTGGCCAAAGAAGGGAGGTGATTTGCTCAAAGAAGAGCTGGGATCAGTGAGGAGGTTGCCGTGTACGCAGGTAGATATTTCTGCTGTTTAGCACGCCACCTCTCCTTGGCCATAGCTCCTTTCCTTCGGGGGGGCTCTGGGGAGAAACGCATCATTAACCCATGGAGGAGCTCAGGCACTGTGGCAGAAAAAACATGCAGGAACGGGGGAGGGGGGTGTGTGGGGTGTGGAACTTTCAAAGGTCCTTTTATTGCTAATGCCCAAGCCAAGTGCCAGATGAGCAGAAGCCTTCCTGACGATGAACGGACAGAAATGGGGAAAGCCTTTTTTATTTTTCCCTCTTTCGCTGGGGAAATGCCACAGGAGCTGGATGAGCCGTGCATACACTGCTTGTTATTTCAGCATCTCTCAGCTTCTCAGCCGTCACTGCTAGCACAGCACAAACCCACTGAATGTGTTATCCAGTGAAACTATAAACTTCAGGAAGGGGGGAGCCGAGCTCCGCTTGGTGCTCTTTCAAACCACAGCATCTTCTGTGGCACAGGGCAACATCTTAGATGTCACATCATTAGACCACATGATTTACGTTAATCACTTGATTACACAGAAAAGCCTCTTCGCCTGCTTCCAAACTGTGCTTTAATGCAGAGCTTTACAAAGTCTAGGTTTGAGGGGGTGTCTGGTAGGAGGCAGCTTCTATTTTCCTTTCCTGAAGAACTCCAGCACCAAATCAAATATTCTACATGAGCCTTGGTTACAGTGTTTGATATTCTTAGGATTAATTGTGTGATTTACTGTAATCACAGAGATTCTAAATGGCCCTGCAGATGCGTAAAGCGCTGCACACTCCCTGTGACTGAAAGCAAGTTCATCGCTTGTTTTGCAATGATGCAATGTCTCCTTCTTGTCCCATTCAAGCATTTTGTTTTAGAGCACAAACATCCACAGCTGAGCTCCCATGAAATGTGGCACTTCAGCGGGCTGTTCCTTCCATCATCCAGCCTCTCCTGGAGGCTGTAAGGCAGACCGTGAATATCACAACTTGGGTCTGTTCATGGGTGTCTGGATATGAATTATCCAAATGATGCCAAAGGCTGTTTGTGCCCCTGTCCTCGCCCCACATCGAAGAAGAGCAAAGATGCTGTAAAGCAACCATTGCCCATGGCCCTAGCTGACATCTGACCAAACCTCAACAACTCTGAGCTCTCCCTGGGGGTCTCTGAATGTCATTTTCCCCCCATGGACCAGGTATCCAAAGATTATAGGACCCTTCTCTAAGTAGGGTGAAGAGATGGTGTCCAACCTTTCTTTCCACCATGGTGCAATAGGGTAGATGTTACCATTCATTTACCATTGCAAAGCACTTTGATTGAAAAGCACTGTAGGTGAATAATGTATTCAAAGAGTTTAAAAATCCAGAGACCTCAGCTGGTGCTAGCAATTGCCGTCTGAGCCAACACTTGACCAGACACTCAGGTTATTAAAGGAAAGGCCTTTTATACTCTACTCCATCCTGTCTTAAATAAGTACTGCTACTGCTGCACTACAGAATCTTTACTCACATCCTCGTGCCTCACCCCAAAGACACCACTTGTGCTGTGCATGGACACACGTAGGCATTTGGCATAGGCACCTGCCTACCCAGGCGACTGAGCTCCAGCACTGCCACCTCTTGGCAAAGCCCGCAAGGTCTGGCACCCACCTGGCAACAAGCTGTTTCAAGGGAAGAGAAAAAGTGCCAATGTTGCAACTGGAAAGAAGGCATTAAATCAATTTTCTCCAGAGCCCCCTAGCCCCAGCACCTTGAAGGAAAGCCACAATTTCCCCTGTTGCTACCCTGGCCACCCTCCATGTCCCCCCCACATACGCAAACAGAAATCTCTCCTGCTTGTTAACTCCGGTTCACCAGCTCCTCTTCAGGGCTGCATCGACGTCTGCTCTGGGGAATGTGTTTGTGTTTGTTTTGATTTTTGCCCTGAGCCACCACAAATCCTCACGGCCAGATTTCAACTCGACACTCTGTTCTGGGGAAGGCAGCCTGTCGTCAAGACCTCTATTTTGTGGGAGGGGAAACTTGTACTTAGTGTCAGCCCAGGAGGAAGAGGAGGAGGAGGGAGAGGGGAACAGAGAGGGACTGTTGTTCTTTTATGCTTTCCAATTTGAGACCTTTTGCTCTGTCCTTGGCCTCCTCCTTTCCAAGTTCCTCCTGGATTTGTCTCCTCTCTGCCCTCCCCCTGGTGTCTGCTTTAGAACTGCTGGAGGCTGTGCCCAAGTGTCCCACCTATGGAGGAAACCACAACACAGTGCCCTGCCCAGTGTCCATGGAAGGCAGCATCCCAAGGACAAGCCAAGGACAATACTTCTGCCTGTGCCCAGGCAGCCATCAAGAGCACCAGGTCAGACTGTTTCACATTAAATGGGATTTTGTCTGTATTGATTAACCTGGTGTGGGGGTTTGGGGTTTTTTTTTTTTAGATGATAATTTTTATTTCCTTACTGCCAAAGCCACTGGAAAATGTTTCAATTTGCTGAGCTTTAACACCAGGTGGGAAGCATGATCTCTATGCAGCCTGACCCTATGCATGGCCCACATATTCCCACTTCAGGACCCAAGTGTCCAACACAAGGGATCTAAAGCATGGCTCGGCTCTGCAAAACAAACGTACGCTGCAGTGCCAAGCATTTCTTGCCTTACTCTAAGCTCGGTTAGTCTACCACAAAAAAAAGGTGGTTGAAGGATGAAGGTTGCTTTGCTTTTTCTCCTCCCTTACACCCAACAGCACCTCTTGACCTGCCAACCAAGATCTGGAGAGACCTCACAGCTGGCATAGCCAAGGGGAATACGATGAAGGAGGGTGTCCTTAGTGACCCAGCTCAGCATCCTGCAACCCTGAGCATTACGCTCCTCCTTTTAGCAGGGCTGTGCAAGTCTGACAAGGAACAGAGCTTGGCCTTGGACCTCCTCATTTCTAGATTGCCGATTTGCCTGTATTCAGCAGAGGGCTCTTTCATCCAGCGGGCAACATCTTAAAAAGATCCAATGGCTGGAAACTGAAGCCAGACAAATTCAGTCTGGAATAAAGCACACTCTCTTTCAGTACGATAATTAACTACAGGAACAACTTACCTAAGGCTGGTTGGGTTCTCCCTTTGAAATCAAGACAGGATGTCTTTCTAAAACATATGCATGAACTCCCTTGTGAGTTACAGCACAGGAACTCCGGAGCAGGCAGGGGGATTTATATGGGAGGTCAGAGATCTTTTCGTGTCTTACATTCAATGAATCTACCATTTTCTACAGGAGTTGAATCCTTTTCCCCTCTGAAAGGCTGCCTCCCAAGTGATTAATATCCAGTGAGATTCCTTTAGTTTATCAATCCATTTCAGATTTTCTTTCCTCTTTTCTCAGCCCTTCCCTGATAAGTAGAAGATACCATCTCTGACTTCAGTGCCAGTTCAACACTCTATTCGCTACACCACTTTTTTCCACCTACTTTGTCTTGATTCAACCATGTTACATTTCTCTCTTCGAAGAACTAATTATTCTCTGGTTTCTTTTTCTCTTGGACCCTCCAAAGCATCCATCAACACAGAAGGAAGTGCTTTGGTTCCTCTTATAAGGGTGCACGAAGTGAGATATCTGCCACATCTAACCCGCAGATTTCTTTTTGGCAGAATCACCAACCTCCACATAATTATCAGCCGCGGGATCTCAGTGCCTGCCTTTACTTCTGCAGAGCAGCTAGGAACTGCTGGTCAGCTGCAGACATGCATAGATATCAGCAAGCCTGCAAGAACAGAACTATTTTTTTTTATCCTTAGCAATGATATCTATACTTTGGTTTGGGGGCATTCTTTAGTCACAGGTTACCGTGAATCTAAAAATCTAATGCCTCACTTTGTTGTCCAGCTAAACTAAATCTCGAGAAAGAGAGAGGTGGGAGCAGCAGATGTGTTTATGAGACATTTCCACATTATCTCCACTACTAGTCTTCAACCTGAATTCTTCCAGAGGTTGGTTCATACATCCCTGCTGCGGGAGCAAATTCAAGCTGTGGGGTGGGTAAAGCTCTGAGTGCACCCTGCCCCAGCTCCATGTTTCCATACTGCTTCTGAGAGGGAGCCTGCAACTCCAGCAGCCAATATTCATAGTATTCAAGAGATCACACAGTCTTGTTTGGGCTGCCTAGAGATCATACCTGCTGTTACAGTAGGTAACATCTGGCTTCTCTTAGGGATGTCTCATTTGCCTGGGACTGGCACACCTGATGGTGGTAAGGCTGGTTACAAGGCATGGTCCCACTCTTGGAGATGGCTCTGTCCAGCCACAGAGTTTAAAAACCTTTCACTAGCAAACCAACCTGTTTCTCTGACTCCACAGAGAGAAAAAAAAAATTGCATAGTTATTTGTGGGTTCATCAAGACCTGATGGTCCATCGCTGGCACCCTCATGTCAACATCTTATTGAGGGAAAACCCATACACTGCTCCCTGTCCTGCCATGGGGCAGGGGCCTGCCTTCTCCTCATCCAAGCTTGCATCAGGCAAGAAGACAGCCCAAGAGGCTGCGGCCAGAGTCAAGCGCACATACAGCGCCAGGCTGTGCACCACCAACACCACGGCTCCGGAGCCAGTGAGCTGCTCCTTGGCTTCAAGGATAGGGAAAAAACTGCACAACAGGGTTGAGGAGGAGCAGCAGGGCACAGGACCCAGGTGGATGAGTCTCTCACATCAAGCACATGATCTGACTGAAACTCAGAGATCCAATCTGCACCAGAGTTGTGCTGAAAGGCTGAATCCTGGGATAACCCAAAACTAGTTGCAAAAGGTTTTAGCCCATTAAAGCTTTTTGCTGTCTCCACAGTTCCTGGCTCTTTCAAACACCCTCTGTTCCTCTCCATAACCATGCATCTCACCACCATCACTGACTCAGCAAGTCCCAGCTAAGGACATGCCAAGGAGGAGCTGGGAGGCAGCAGAAAAAGGATATCAATAGGAACCCCACAAACAGATAGGTGGGAGCCACAGTGAGTCCCCAGGGCAGGAGGGCAGAGGGAAGGCATTTCACACTATGAGTGATCTCCCCAGGCTGGCCTCAAAGTAGGACAAGCTCTTGGATGAAAGTGGGAATTGCACAGAGTTGGGCCAGCCAGTCACAAGAGGCCATGAAAATAGCCTTTCCTGGCATGAACTTCAGTGTTTCCAGCCAGAACAGGGAAGCATAGAGACACGAAAAATAGTGGAGGAAGAGGAGACAAGTGAGTAAAATGTCTCAGAGCACCCACAAAGGCAGGTCAGCACAGGATGAGACGTGGGCTGAAGCACGGGGCCACCTCTAAACATCCCCATCACCCTCCTGTCTGTGCCCAAGGGACATGTAGACTGCAAGGATCCCAGTGCCTCGCTCAGTGGCAAGGGCAGCTTGACTTTGATGAAGGTGGTTTTGCTGAAAGCCAGCTCTTGACCGCAGGTTTTAGCTGTTAGGAGCCTCCCTCCTTCCCGTCTCTAATATTCCCACTTGCATCTTCACATCCTCGGGCCCATGGCGGCTGCCACCCAAACCACAGCCTAATGTGATGTGTCAACATGCCCTGTGGAGGAGCATTCAGCTGATGGAAGAGTTTATAAAAAGAAATGTTCCTACTATAAATGCCTTTGGATGAAATAAAACTGCCAAACAAGAGGGGATGGGAAGGCCACGCTCTTCTTTTTGGGGAGTGCCTGGCATCTCATTGCAGAAGCCACTCAGCACAGATTTTTTGAGATCTTCACCCTACCTTCATCCAGCACTTACAGATCTTTTCAGCCCACGCTTCATCATCATGGCTAAGAACGGTCCACACCTCATTCTGGTGTCTCCTGGAGATGTAGCATCCTTGGGGCTATTCAGCAACGTTCAGCAACCAAGGTGAAAGCCTGGAGGGGGAAAATACATATATGATGTAAATACATATACAAAATGGATCCCTGATGGTTTAACACAGTGGCTAGCCCCAGATCCCCTGGGCTCCCAGTTGCCTCACACAGACATGCAAACGCAAACAGGTCTCTGTCTGCCAGCTGGTTCAGACTTAGGACCTCACCAGCAGCCAACTCTCAAGCCTCACAGACTCTCCAGTAGCTGGGCTGTGACCCAAGGTGCCACGCCAGTTTCTGGTGCCTCGCCCTCTGTGCATACACATGCACACAGGACAGAGAGCCCCTCACCCAGCAAACTGGCTAGAAATGGAGTTTAATGAGAAAAAGGGACAGACTGAGTAGGTCAGGAGCAGGGCATGGCCAGACTTGTGTCAGCCTGACACTTATTCACAGGCAGCCAGCCCCTTTTTTCCCCTTGTCCGTCTATTTTGCCCATACTTGCTCCTCCCCAAACCACCTCAAACCATCTCATTACCTACCTTAGGTTTCTCCCTTAAAAGTCATGTTATAGCCTAAACTTACCACAATAAGTCCTATGCAACCCTGAAACGCTTTTCCTCTGCATCCCCTCGGTCTGTGAGGTCCTCTGGAGACCACCTCACCTCGATCCACAGTGATGGGTGTCACCCCATCCACAGGGCCAGCTGGTCCCCAGGGCCAGCCCTAGGGTTGGCTGGACCTGGGTTCTCCTTTAGTGTTTGTGGAGATGAGCCCTTATTCATATAATCTGACACCCACAGCCCCTTTGTTATGCAGGAAATCCCATTCTCTTCCAGTTTCCAAGGGACTCCTGCCTGGGAATTCAGCCTGCAAGCCTTCTGCAGGTGAGTACCAGAGTGTGCACACAGCATCAGCACAATATTTCAGCCCATCTCTGCATGGTGACATCATTCCAGCAGCCAGATATGCTGAAAAATAATTCTTCCCTTGAAGCTCTCTCCTCTTCCTTGTGATAAAGACGTTGTACCTACCAATACAATTCCCTCCCTGCCACAGATGCCTCGCACTCTCCAGTGTCTTTCAGCTCCAAGACTCTCATGCCGTTTAGATACCCTTCTTTGCTGCTTTGGTACTTCACCCAGTCCCAGGGGCTGCAAACAGTGGGGCAAACTGTTATCAATCACAGCTTTCACACAACAGGAGCCTCCGACTACTTGCACTGCAGGCGAGTTACAACAGCCTCAAGGCACTGGATGTCTTTTTGGCAGGTTAGCGAAGGATTCTTGAAACGGGGAGATTGCCTGAGCTTTAATCATCAGGCAGCAAGAGTCAGGGGTGAAGAAAAGCACCAGCCTGAGCCTTACGTCCCTGTTCAAGGTGCAAACCCCAGAGCAGCTCCCGAGACAACCTGGACACCTGCAGACAATCAGCCCCAGGCTCAGCACAGCGCAGCATGCGTGTGCCATGGGGTTTGCAGCCCTTTCACTGAAAAACACTCCTTTTTCCAAGGCCGAGGCCCTGTGCCCTAGAAGCCACTGTGAAGAAAGCAGTTAATATCACCTCAAATGGAATACACCAATTTGCTCATACTCAGAGCATATTCTTTTTCACTAAAGCCTTTCTGTGGTTTTGGCTGGGTGCCGCCGCCTGCCCTGAGCCCCAGAAGCTGGCAGCACCGGCGTGCACATAGACACACAATTGAAACGTTACCAACGCAAGGCTGCTGAAGCAGCCCTCGGATGACAGAAAAGCGCTTGTGAATTTATTGGCTAATTAGGAGACAGGCACATAGGAAAGTGATGTGGGAGGTGGTGTCAGTGACTCAATGGGTGGCAGGTTTCCATCTCCCGCTGGACCGTCCTCGCCGTACTAGAGGGTGCTGCACCGGCAGAGGTGAAGACAGAAAAAGGCATTGTCCCAGCTCAGGCGTTCAGAAGGCTCTGGCACGCCTGTGTTTTGCTTTGTTTTTCTTTCCAGGGGAAAGGTGTTAACCTCCTCCTCCCTCCTGAAAGTTTTCCCACTGGGGTAAAATGCTCTGCCTTCTGTGCTCCCCCGTTCTCTTGCAGCATTCCCACCCCACAGAGCACAACACACCCTACATCACCATGGTCACCCTGCCCATGGAGGTGCTCAGGGCTGGTTGTACCTGGTTATATACCTCCTGCTTTATAGCTCGTGTCTGTTCCCAACCCTGAACAGCCCGTCTCTACAAGTCAAGAGGCATTTTCTAGTTTACAGATGCTAAAGTGTTGTTGGTCTGCAATCAGAAGCCAAAGCCATGCTCAGCTCAGATTCACAGCGTTTGGTTCAGAGAAGCAGCCGCAGCGCTCTGTGGGTGTTATAGTCCCACCATGAGTCTGGTTCCTCACACAGACTACAGCTGTGCAAGGAGCCCCACAGTCACAGCAACCCTCAGATGTTCTCTGGCAGCTCAGAGAGGCAGAGTAGCTGCAATGCCCAACTTCAAGAAGAAAAAAGGGAATGAACCTCTAAATGACAACCCTCAGAGGGCACAGAGGTGGCATTTCTGCCTTGGAATGTTCAACTTACAAAAAAAAGAGAAAAGGAACATATTTTGAATCAGAATGATTTAAGCTTTAGTTGAAACAGTCCAACCTGGGCTGAAATCATTTTTTTCCTAGAAATGTTCATTTTGCAATTTCAAGTTGTTGCTGGTGGTCACTGTGTTGCCAGAAGACTAATTCTGGGCCTGAAATCTGTGCTTCTCACTCTCCAAACACTCCTAGCCATAGGTTGTTAGAAGGAGCAAAGCCATTACAGTGGCAATTCAGCGATGAGCTCCAAGGAAGCTGTGAACAACACAACTCTTCAGCATTAAAGCTGTGAAATTGGCATTGAGAGGAAGGAATGGACTTACTCACAGTAAATCTCTCCATTGAGCCCTTTCCATGATGCACAGGGCCTTAAGCAAATCCAGGAATTAATCCTCCTGGAGGTATCTCTTTGGCAAGTCTCGATACTGGTGAGAATATGGAGAAAGTCTCAATTGCTTGTGTTTGCAATTCAAAATACTGCTTCAGGATTCTCTCTACAGTAAAAGTCCGAGAACACTTTTAACATTCGTTCCCATGTAAAATGGCTATTTATGCTCTATTCCTACAAACACTGATGCAGCCTTCCAGGGAGTTGAGGCAGTGCTATCATTCCAAAAGACTGGTGGACAGCAAGGTTTAGTGGCCCGACAAAGATTGTAATGGGAGGGATGTGGAGGAGTAGGAGCAGGAGCTTCAGTCTGACTGGTGGCAAACAAGCATCCTGGCTGTTAGACTATCAGCCACTCTCACGGTTGAACATACACAGACATAAGCCAAATCACGCTTGCCACCTTATTTTCTTAATAATAATAATAATAAAATAATTATAAGACTAAGAGCTTATTTTCTTTAAAAAACATTAGGATAAGTCAGACAGGTGAGATGGGCTAAGGAGTTATGGTAGAAGCCAGGGAAATCAAAGTAGTGCTACATTCAATCAGCTACTCCAACTTGCCCGTCAGCTTAGCAGTGACCAAAGAAACAGCTTCCCAGCCTCCTTCCTTGGCTCTGAAAGTCCAGGCAAGAAGAATCACAGTGTGGTTGAAAAAACCAATTCTAATGGACTAAGGAATAGGAGCGATTAATACAATTCCCAGGAACACACAGATCCCTACAGGTCTCTTGATCCTATATGCTGAAGGAAAGGTGTCCTGTTTTGATGTGACACCATGCAATGCTCATCACCAAAACTGAATGTAGGCTCTGGATGTGGTCTAAGCAAGCACTGTTTAGAGATGGGTAATCGCTTTCATCAAACTCCAGGCTGCGCCAGTGCCAGTACAACCCAGGATGCTGTTGGCCACCTTTGCTGCCAAGGGCTGTTGCCCCCCCAGGAGGTCCAGATGCTGCTCAGCAAAGCTTCTCCCCAGACAGGCAGCCCTCAGCCCCAGTTTTCCCCCAGTTCACTCTTCTATAAAGTTTCTCCCCTTACTGGTTCTCCACTGATTAACCACATGGCAACTTCTACACTACACCTACCTTCCTCAGTGGGGATGTTTATAAGTTTAATTTATCACATGGCTTTTGGAGTTTTGGTTGTGGGTTTTTTTTGCCTAAGATGGGCCAAGACCTCACAACTTTGACCCTTCTGCCCCAAACCCACTGTGATTAAGATCAGCTATGGCTATCAAACTTCAGTAGAAATGCATACTCAGGCAGAAGGACAAGCACACAAGGCACAGCTACCTAAACTTTATTTCTCAAAGAAGCCAGGCCTAAAACTCAAACTGCACACAATTCCCTGGAAAGAGAGCAACAGAACCCTGCATTTTGGTTAAATGGGATTTTGAGACATGGGATAGCCTAGAAGAGGATGCATTTGCCTGCAGAGTGTGTCTGGCATGTACTGCTGCTCAGCAAAGGAGACACAGATCTGAAGCATGGGGCATTTTCCAGCTCTTGCTTTTAACCAATTCCCCTCCCTTTGGGCATGTCTCCAATGAGTATAAACAGCCAATGCCTCTATTGCAGATATGCATCAAATGTATGGAGCCTCAGTCTGTCACCAGGAGATCTTCAGAGGCTCCTACATCTTGGGGCAGACCTCAGCTGCTGCAGAGTCTGAGGATGAGCACTCAGCCTCTCACCGCACATCCATGTAACTCACAGGGTAACGGCTGAGAAGTACTTCTGTTTCTGGTTGGGGTTTTTTTCCTCTCCTGACTGCAAGGAAATTTGTGTCTCAGCCAAGCCAACTTAGAGAGCAAGAGTGGCAGAGGCAGGAAAAAGGCAGATTTGGCATGATGCTTTCGAGACTGTTCATTAGGTAGGGCGCAGACATTGGATAACTTTCATGGAGACTCGACATATCATTCAATTTCCTCTTTCTTCCCCCGAATCCCAACACTCCGTGTAGAAAGACTGAGAACTCAGGCAATGGCTGACAGGAAAAAGGTCTCATTTCACCAAGTAAAGGGCAAGGACAGCCCTTTTTCCCTTGCCTTGGTACATACAGAGCTCTCAGTCTCCCCTAATTATTGCTGATTTAAATTGTACTGAGAGACACACCCTGTGCTGTAAAATACAGCCCTTGGGAGGTGGAATAGCAGCCCCTTTTGACAAGCATCTGGAAGGTAGAAGAGGTTGTGTCAAATTCTGGGCCCTTGAACTGCGAAAGCTGGAATAAATATGTTCAAAAGAATAGTTCTCGGAATGGAAAATCGTGGGAAATTAAAGAACAAAATACTGTTTGGATCTAAATTCTCATGAAGCTTAAGAGGTTTTCAGCAGTATGAATCTGAATGCTGCGAGATCCTGGGAAAAGTCACCCACCTGGCAAGCCAGGCTTTTTCATTAAATACAGTTTGGAAGAGGGGAAACCATCATCTGCAAGGTCATGTAAGGGACTCCTAATTAATGCCGATGGAGAATTTAAAGGGGCAATGTCTCCCAGCTGAGGCACATGGTTTGGTTTTGCTTCCGACAACTACAAATTCATGGAACCTACAGGCAATTATTTCCACTCTACCTTTCCTCAGTGTTTACATACACTGAAAGGCACTGTTTGCAGAAGACCTGCCTATAAACAGCACTGAGTATTGTTTACACCCCCTCTTATGGTGTCTGGAAAGAAATGTATAGTGTCACTTTGCAAAGGTGCGTTCTTGAGGAAGGCAATAGTAGAAGGAGAGGGGCCTCAGAAAGACTCAGGATGTGTTTCTGCACCACTAAAAGCTTCCTTTATGCCCTTGGCCAAGTCACACAGGGCAGTCCGACAGGACGACTTGTGTATTTCCTTGCAAAGAGAGGCACTGCTGAAGAAAGCAAGCCCAAAGGGTGACACCCCACCCCACCATAGCACGTATGAGAAGAGGGTCAGTCCTGCAAAACAGCTATCACAGGGAGCAGTGGGCCAAGGAGGAGAGGGTAAGCCAGCGGATAAGGAAAGCTGAAGAAGTCTTTTCAAGAGAAACAAGACAAGCACAATCTTCTCAACTTCACAGTTCTTGGAAGAAGCAGGTGATGGGTGAATCCAAGATACAGTTATGAAGAGACGAGTTATGAAATCTAGACCCTACAGATATTACCAAACAACCTCCAGATATAAACAGAAGCAAAGAGAGGGAAAACAGATTTACTTTTACATGAGAAAATACCCTGAAGAGGGACAGGGTTCCTCTTTTTAGGGAAGGGAGTCTTTGTCATATAGTGACACGGCTCCAAGAAGGTGCAGCAAACTTCTTCCCTCCAGTAACTCTGATCCTGGACATAACCCTTCCCTCTGAAACAGAGAGGTACAACAGGTTGGAGGAGTCATAATCCTTTTTCCACAAAATGCAAACAAAACTAAGGTAGAGACACTGCCACTGAAGACTTAATAGTCCTCCTTGTCCTTTTTTTCTCCCACCACAAAATGGTAACAACATACTGCTGCAGAGGGCTGTTTCATCCTCCCAAGAGCTTAAGAAATACTTGGATAACATAAGGAATATATATACTGAAATAATATGACCTGTCTTTTACAGAAAAGACAGGGCTTTGAGGACATGAGATCTGGGTTGAAGAGACAATCACCAAGATGAAGAACAACAGTTAGAGCAATGTTTGTTTAGGAAAGAATAGATATAAATCACCTATTAGTCATTTTAGAGAATTACCTGCGATTTTCCAGCCACTGAGGACAAGAAGGCTCTGAAGCAGTGTTTTAAGTAGCAAAGAAGGGCCAAAACACTCAGAGTTTTAACAGAGCTGGACCATTCCATGTAACCCAGCATCCCGCAAACAAGGGGAGCTCAGCCCAGTGACCCCAGAGGGGTTTCAGCTCTAATTAGTAAGGATGAGATCACATATGGAATTGAGACTGATCAATTCCTTGACCCAGGACCATTCTTTGTTTTAATCCAAGCTTTGTCTGGAACTGGAATGGAAAGGGTCAAATGAAGATATTAAACACAGCTGTCTCAGATGGAAGCCAGTATTGCCAAATAACTTCTCAGCCACCCTGTTTCCAAGTACATGCACATCCTCTGGCAGGTAGCTGAGCGTTGGGGTGGCAGCCTGACCAGAACTATAATGTTCTTGAAGTGCATTGATTCCTATTAGCTAATCATGCACAGAAAGTTTTTCATAAGAAATCTGGAAAGAAAAGAAACCCAGAAGCTGAGAATACAGACTCTCCCTTTGACCACATTCCTCCCAAAAGCTTGGAGGAGTTTCAGTCTGTAAATGACGTAGGTGGCAGGTGACCAGTCTCAGCTATCATACCTTCATCTTTAGAGCCTAGAGCAATGGGAAATTTGCAGCAAATGTTTCAGCTGAAGCAAAATAGAGGTGAAATGCTCCACAATCCTTCTCAGTTACTTCATAAGACATTGATTTTCAAATATTCCCCATATGGTATTTGTCTCTAGCTTGAAGGGTAACTACATTATCTTCAAATAATTGCCCACATTTTCTTTGGAAGAATCTAGGAAGAAGGTGCAGTACTTCACTTGTATCTCAGTAAAACCAGGGTACCATATCGCATGGGCACAGAAACAGTTCTTTCCTAACCTCATGACTCTGCTGGCATATCAAAGGGTTGCTACACATAAGAGATTCAAGATTTCACACGTAAAACCACCAAATTTCACAATCAACTCTCACCCACACAGGCTAATATGGAGTCTTCATAGGAAGTCTCTGCTGTTGTCTTCTATTTTGAGAAAGCAGATGGCAGGTTGCTCTTCTGCACTTAAACTAAAATTGAACCAAAACTGAAGAAAAAGGTCCCCTCCACACACAGGCTTACTTGAAGCATTAACAGACAGTGGAACTCATCACCGCACATTGCAAAGGGCAAGAATATAGAGATCCAAAAAATTAGCTAGATGCTGGATATGAATTTAAAGGGATATCAAGACTGGATGGAAATGCTAAATGTTGTGGGGTTTTTAATTGCCTGTTCAGAAGAGTTCTGGAAAGGGTCTAAATCTCAGAAACCATGCCTAATCAATATTATTAGCTTACTAACTTACAAATTAACCTGCACCAGCCCTGTTGTGAGATTTTCGGTATTGCTGTTTGAAGCGTTTGCTTTGGACCACCAGTGTCCTAGACAGGACCCGCACTGGAGCCTGGGGCTAGTCTAGAGCCATCATTGCCCTATGATGGGAACACTCAGTGATCATCACCATCTCCAAGGAGCATGTGAGGAAGATGGCGTTGTACTCCCGGGCCGCAGCGCCTACAACCCTGGAAATGTTATTAGCTTTGGCTCACAGACTTCGCATTAATGACTTTCCAAGTCCTCCTACCCACCTCTTCCTCCAGGGACAGCCCCACCCTGGCAATGGCTTTTACTGCCGCCTGGCACAGCAAGCGACAAAGTAAGTGAGAATCCAGGAGGGAGGAAACACTGGAGCCGAAGACATCTCCCTCAACCAGAGCAGACATTGCTGACTCAAGAACCTGTGAGCTGACAGCAGCCAAGGCAGGATGGGCTTGCAGCACTTCTGAGCCCAGCCCAAGGTGTTGCATAGCCCAGACAAGGGAGGGAAAGATGGGCTAAAAGAGTCAAAAAAACAACAAAAAAAAAGGCAGGTGGGGGAATGGCTCACTGCTCAGCATGAACAAATACAGTTCACATGTGACATGCTCTCAGGTGCTGCTAGGAAGCTACTTCATGCCCCCATCACTACAGCATCACCTCTGCCTCAACATATGCAACAGGCTGGTCAGCAGTTACTCCTGAGAACCACAGGTGCTTAATAGATCTTGAGAAACAGCCAGTCCTGGGATGGGGAACAGCATTGACGAAACCATCTCTCAACACAAAGCAAAACTTCAAATCCATAAAGAGGGAGGGGCAGCCAGCGGGATGACAAGCTCTCTCTGCTGTTTGCCACGTTTTGTTAAAGAAAGTGCTTTATATTTGTGATATTCACCTTACCTGACTTCCAGTGTCAGCCATCCAACCTGAACTCACAGCCTGGCTTCCCTGTCAGAGGAGAGAGTGTAATATCTCCCAGGGGTTGTTCATCCCCATCTAGAGTCAGATGCTGTTTGAGAAAAATGTCCTCAGGAGTATGGCTCTGTCTTCGGCAACAAGGGCAGCCCATGGAACTGATTTACCTCAATACATCTATCAAATTTTACCCACCTCTCCCCTGGAAAAAGTTTACCTTGCCTATATACTAAAAAACATCATGGAAATTCCAGAATATTATTTGTTTAGACTAGAAAACTCACCATTACTTAATTTAGGTCAAGTAAGAAAAGTGGAACACATCAGCAAGCCCAGATTTTGTCTCTGCAGGAATAATGATAGCTTTCAAAGCTAATGAGGTATTCTGACAAAAAAAAGGAAACATTAGGTCAGATGTGCTTCTCCACAATATCTCTAGGACACAAAAGCTAGGGACAGCTTAATTTCTATCATTTGACATAATACCTAACAAAAATCAAAAGGCACAAGAATATAAAATCAATGCTTCATTGAAAAAAATTCATTCCAAATTTTCTGGTATCTGAATTTAATCAGTTTCACACAGTATTTAAGACATAAGTGCATTTTCTGAGAAGAGATTTTGTCTGTTACAGCATTTCTGTGTAACTCTAGTATGTATAAATCCAGAGAAGACGCCAGCCCCAGCAAAACTTCCCTACAGAAAGGGCTCCTTCCTACTTCTACCTGTCAAAGCCTTGTCATGAGCATTCTCACTGTTTCAGCTGAAGTAGGGTTGCATGTCCAACACAAAGCTCAAAGGTCACAGGGACATTGAAATGTTCATTTTCTTTACCACTGCCCAGATCCTCATCATCTTGCAGGCTGCCTTTGCAGCGATGGTCTTCCAATTGCATCTTGAGAGCAACGTGACTTTTGCCATTAATGGGGTCTGCATCACATCCCTGCTTGAAAACCTCCACTGTGTTCTTTTGAGATTATACATTTAAAATATGTCAGGACCCCACAGATCTCTCAATACCTCTAGAACAGAGAGACGAATCCTATTCTGAGAGTACATTATTTAAGTTAGTCTGGAACAGATTAAGGCAACCTTCCCCCATTTAGTACAAGCTCATCAATGAGCAATATGACTTTGTTGGATTTCTGGACGTTCCCCAAACAACAGTTCAGTATGAGGATCACTTGCTCCAAAACATCCCTGGTTTTGATTTTGTGGGCAAAAGGATTGACTGATATTTACAAAACCAAACCAAGCCCTTTTTTCCCATTCTGCTTTCCACAGGCCCAGTGGTTCTGCTAAAATAGCCATCCTTACAATACCCTGCTCTTCTGCTTTTGATCTCAGCTGGAGCCAGGAAACACCAAAGAAGCCACAAACCAGGATGGGGGAGGGAGGAAGGGGGAAGACTGAGCAAGAAAAGTTAATTGAACTTTTCTGAGCCACAAAAATGTTCATAGGATGATCTCATTTTATGGGTCTGTAATCTATGTGCCAGTCCCTCAATCATCTTTAAGGGCTGAAATACATGAACAATTTTGCTTGGAATTTGGCAAAGAAGGGAAGAGTTCATGAAGCAGTGAGAGAAAGATACCTTTCATACATTCAGGGTTGTAGAAACTTCAAGGATCTAAGCATGGACCAAGAGTTGCTCCATCAATGGTCTACTGAGCAACTTTTGACATTGCCAGCAGGCTCCAAGAAGAGATACCTCCTTCCTGCTAAAACAACCTAGGGTTGCTCTAAGCATGCCTTTTCTATGGATAAGGTGAGTTTAAAAATTTTCCAGCTTCCTCCCTCTTAGCTGCTTTTAGGTGTCCCATGTTTGGCATGTCTTAAGTCTGGATCTAATATTGTATCAGGGCTTACCCAGTGTCAAGGTGCTTCACAACAGAGGTTTCAGCTCACACTCATTTTCAGCATCTGAGCATGCAACTTCTCTCTCAGAAGTCTATGAAGCAGGATGGACTTGCAGGGCTGTAGGATCACTGACTGTTGCTGATGCCAGCTGCCACAGCAAACAGGATTTTTATTAATGCCGCAGCACAAGCTGCAAAAGGTGGTACAGGAGCAGGTATCTCATCTGGAAGGAAGAAAGGAAAGAACCAGGGGACACTCACTGAGCTCTGCCGGAGAGCGCAGGGAGAGCCAGAGGAGATGATCTAAAGAAGCCACTCCTGAAATTGCATGGTACAGCAATGCATTGAGAGCTGACCTGGGCAAAAATCCAATTAACCAGCCCAAATTCAGCTCACTCTTCAGGAGCCATAAATCTAGATCAATTCCATCAACTTCCCCACCTAGATCACACCAGATTATTCCCAGTTTGGTCTTGCAAACTGTCACTGGGTGCTGAACGAACTCACCCAGTACATCATGCAGCAGTATTTGCTTAGAGAGTTTTCTTCAGCTTAGCATGATGTAAAAAAAGCCTCCTAAGGGGAACCCCAGCTGTGTATCTTTTCAATGACTGTTTACTGCCTAATTCCTGAGCCTCATTTCTTCCCTTGCCACTGAGAAAACAAAGAGAAAAAGGGAAGAGAAAAATGGGTCTTATAAGCCAGCAGCGGCAGCAAGAAAAATGGAAGTGATCGTCATTGATTTTTCACAGTTGTTACTCAAAGGCCAGGATTACAAGTTCACGGGGAGGCCACTGGCAGTAACCCCAGTCTGCAGTTAATGCGTTCCATCCAGAAACTCCCTTGCAAAAGCCATCCAGTTCCTATGAGCCTCAGTGATAAGTTGAAGCTACCCCAGCAGATAATGGGAAAAATATGTTCAAAATACAATGCACCTGTCCGATTACACAAAGGCATTACCAAAAGAAAAGGGAAGCAAGATGTGTGGGTACGTAACCACTTACAGGATCAAATCCTCCTACCCCATAAAGCTATCTTTCTGACCTTGGCTTCATTGGTCTTTCAGGAAAGAATTAGGGTCATTTCTGTTGTGATTACTTCCCCACCAAAAGTAAAGAGATGCTTTCATCTGGAATGTAGAAGGAGCTGAGATGACAACTGTTGTGGGGGTTTTTCCCCCTCCAGTGGATGGTGCTGAAATCAAAGTTTATTTTTTTCGATTGCACTCATCACCCAAAAATATGTGTGCTTTGTATTAGAAATCTCTCAAACATTTGCACCTGGAAAAGGCAAAAAAAAAAGCAAAAATAAAGAAAAATAGTGGCCTGGTTTGGAAAGTCAAGGAATAAGATTTCCATCAATTGTCTGCAGTAACCCCCTGGCTTAAAAATAAAAATCAGACACCAAAGACTTATTGGATCGCCCCATCCATCTCTCAGCTAACACTGATTCCTGCCCCTAATTATATTGTCCATTTTATTATTAAAAGCTGTGGTCAATGTAGCTTACAAACACACACCAACACCCGCCCTCTCAAGGACAATTCCAAGCCAAACAGATTTTACTGATGGCCTAAATAATCATCTTCATCTCATCCTATTACATCAGACCACGCTAAGCGATACATTCCCCTCCACAGTGTTGACAATTCACTATTGTTAAACTATTATCATGTCCCAGCTTTAGCTGGTACCTCCTTTCCAGCTAACATCAATCACAGGCCCCACAACAGATGATCCAGTGCAGGATGTTGTACTTTAAATCTTTCTTCTTAAGAAGAGTCTCGCCAGCTCTTCAGTTATCGCTGCTTCTCTTAACTCTCTCCAATTTGTCCACATGTTTCTGGGCACATGTTGCGCAGAAGTAAACACAGCAAGTCAAATTTACTGAATTATTCACCCTGTTTCAGGCCAAGGCAGCTTCAAGGTGCCAAACCCTCCACAGGAGACCAAGGACCAGGTGCAACATCTGGTTTCTCTGAATGAGAACCCAGTTACCTTCACCTAGCTTGGCTAGACCAAACTAAGGAGGTAAGGCTTGTGCCCCAAGGTCAACCAACAAGTCAAAAGTCAGAGAAGCTGATAGGGGACTGCAAGTCCAGAAGTGGGACCCATCTCCTCATCTTCCCTCTGCCTCCTTGACTTGCCTTGCAGGTTCCACAGCTTTGTGGCAAGACCCCACTCATACAGAGCAGCAGGCTGAAGGGACCTTACTTTTTTTTTTAATCTTAAAAAGCCACTTGCCCATGGAAAAGATAAAGAGCTTTAACTTTATTTCCCTTTTCCTGCCTGTCACTTCCACCTGAAATAATTTTATCAAGTTCCAAAACAGCATTTTTCCGGATGGATTTAACTCTCACCAGAATTACTACCCAGCTCTATTCTTCTGAAGCTGTGGTTTTAGGCAGCCTTGAAAACATTTAAATATGTAATTATAATAATTCACAATTCCCTCAACTACCCCCTAGACAGCAATTGCTAAACAATAGCCTTTTCCCTTTCTCCTACTATTCCCTCGCCCCTCTGTAAGAGCGGGGGAGAACAGCATACTGTATAGCATAAATCATAATATTTAACAGATTTCTGGACCACAAGTCTTGTCAAACCTGCAGAAATATATCATATTAATTACATATAATATCAACTATTGCCTATTAGATAACATTTTATGTGTATACACACTATTTTTTGTAGAACCACAAAGGCTATGGAAAGCCAACCGCACTAACATTAAACTTTTGCCTGAAGAACACTTCTACATGCATGTCATTCTGATTGAAAACAAATAACACTACCAGTTAAGTGATTTCTCCCCCTCCGTAATTGCAATCAGGAAGCGATTATGTCTTATGCACATGCTTTGCTGTGACCTCCAGAGGGAATCTGCTCTTGATCTAGCATTACTCAACATTTTTATTGCTGATGTAAAAGAAAATATAGAATAATTGCTGTTAAAGATGACACAAAAGGGAGTGAAAAGGGACATTCCACTGTCCTCCTGGGATTTTCCACCTCAGCTATAGAAAAGGATGTCTAACTGCCACTTGATATCCAGTATCTGTGGCTAAGGCAGCAGGTCCCATTTCCTTCTCACCAGCCACCCTGTTGCATATGTGCTATTTTGAGTCTCCCTTTCACAGAGCCAAAGGGAGTACATGAGATTAATACTAATTGGGCTTGAAGGTACCTCAAGAGATTCATGGCTGCCCCAAATCTGAAACAGGCATGCCAAACCCATGTGAATACCCCAGTGTTCAGACCCCAGAGGGCTCAGCTGGGCTTTCTCCAGGAGCCTCTGGCAGGCAGGGAGCTGAACCTGAGTCACATCGAGCCCTAACTGTCTGCCCCAACCATGGGCTGGCTCCTCTTACAGGGCTGCAATTCCAGGAACAAGGAAAGTAGGTCACATTCAGCAAGTACATTCCCAGAGAGTCTGAAATCCCAAGACACACCTGGGGTTACAGATGAAAAGACGGGACCCAAGGGCAGCCCTCGGGTGTGTACACAAGTGATGAGATGGAAGACTGCACATCCTTTACATACAGTATTCATGAGAGCTGATCGCAGAGACCATCACATTCTGGTGTCTACACATCAGAAAGGACACCAGTGGGGCAGGGGGGGAGATAAAGAAAATTGGAAATGGTTCAGGAAAGAGCTATAAGTACAGTCTGAGGTCTGGGAAACCTGCCATAAGTATCTCAAGCTAATAGCTTATCCAGGAGAAGGTTAAGAGGTGACTTGATCACAGCCCACAAGTACCTGCATAGGGAAGAGATTTTTTGATAGCAGACAGCTCTTTAATCAGCCAGCTGATGACTACCTAATGAAATCCAAGAGCCAGAAGCCAAAAGGAGGCAAATTCAGGTCTGAAATGAAATGGAAGTTTTCTGACAATGTGGGGAACTAACTGCTGAAACAGTCTACCTCAAGACACCCTGGGCTTTTGGTTTCTCAGAGCTTTAAATCAACCCAGTTATCTTTCAAAACTCTGGGTGGGATTCACATCACCCCTTTTTCTCTCTGCAGCTAGTAAGGAGTCATCCAGGTATTTGACTTAATGACCACTAGAGAGGGGAAACTTCAGAGGACAGTTTACCCCCTTTTTTTCCCCCCCCCCCCCCCTATTTTTTAAGAAAAGTGTTCTTCTGTGTTTTCCTCTCCTGCAAGTTGCATTAGTGTAGGGAGATGTCAACAGGTCTTTCCACCTCTCAGGAGGCAACAGTCAGGTCACGACATACACAAGGTCCCCTCCTGAGAGCTGCTGATCTGTTGGTCTTCTCAGATGTGAGAGCCTTAACCCACCTGGCTTGATGGGCCAACAGCACCTTCATGTTGATCAGGCACTTGGTGGGAGGCTACAGCTCCATCAAGCTTCCCACCTTGCTGCCGCTATGCCTCAAGTGAAGACAACCTAGAAGAGCTAGAGAACAAGAAGGGACCATTCCCCAGCCCTCCTGACATGTACGTAAGTACAGAAGCACACCTTCCCTGCTCCAGCACCAAGGCAACCTGAAAAACCTAAACTGCTGCTGCTAGTTCTGGGAATTTCCACATGGTTTGCAGTCCAAACTACATTTACTGGAAAACTCAAGTAATGGTAGCATCCAGCTCCTCAAGGACTTGTAAGCACACTCCAAGGCAGTGTCAGGGGAAGACAGGAGTCTCAGTAGTTCAGATCATTTCCAAGCAAGGGCTGAAGCTTGGATGCAGTTGGCAGCTTAACGAACAGCGTAAGCATCCCTCGGGTCAAACCGGCTTCATCTACCGTAGCTGACAGTTCTGCACAGTGGCTGGAGGATTCATTCCTTTAATTAGTGTCTGAGAGACGCTCAAACACGACAGCACCGAGGGCTGTAACAGCAGACAGATGAATGCTTGGGAGCATTGGTAAATGGTATCAAGAGAACAAAATGCTGCCCTTTCCCACTATGCTTCTGGCTTTGCAGACTTATCCAGAGCAAGACTGTCTCCGCAGGCAGTTTCGTTTGCCTGAGCCTGGGGTTGTTACAAACCAAAATGCAAAGAGAGACTATAAACTTGACTCCCTTTCATCTCCCTCACCCCAAATAAATCTTGGCCATTTATGTTTAGTATCCAGTGAGCTATTAGGAGACAGTAGACTTTCCAGGGCATGTTATTGAAATGCAACAACAGACAGAGCAATTGTTGCTTGGGGACTCCTTGGAGTTTTTACAGTTTCCATAGAAAATTCAGGCTGTGAGGGTTTGTGGGCCTTTTTTTTCTCTCAAAAGTTTTCTTGTTAGCTGATTTCCAGTCCAGTGTCTGTTCAGACCTGCCTCCAACATCTCTCCTTTTTACTGTGCAATAACTTTAAGACAACTGAAGCTCACTGCTTGCTCAAATCTACCTCATTTGCAGAAATTGCATCTGAACTACTTGATCTGGCAACAATTCACAGCTCCAGAGCAGGCACGCGTGGGCTGGCCTCATCTCAGCTCCCTGGCAGGGCAGAACCTGAGCACTCTCACACCTCTCCACTTGCTTATTTACCCCCTAGCAATTTTGGAAACAAGGGTTAGGAGGGAGATACCACATCCTGCAGCTACCATGGTCAGGGTGGCTGGAACATTACTGCAGTACAAACCCATCACATACTTCCCATAGAGGCTTGGAGAAGCACCAAAGGGTGGAAGGGAACTGAAGGACCACGCAAGGTTCAAGCAGCCCATGTAAGCAACCCTCCTATGGACTTTAGGAGAGCAAAGCAGACTGGTTTGGAGGCCCTGAGGTGCTTAATGAAGCAACAGTTTTAAACACCATCTTGCAAGATGGCCAAATGACTCAGTGATTTCTCGTGGCCACATCCATCAGAAACAGAACCCAGGTTTCCGGCTGCATGCTTATCCCATAAAGCTTAAGAGGTGGGATTAAGCCATTCCTCAAACATGTGCAAAACCCAAACGCTCCTGGACTGTGGAAATTTTTTAATTTGACTCTGAATTAAGGAACTGGACCCTAATTCAGTGACATTAATAATCTACCAAAAGCTCGTGTCTGGAGCTCCCCCCTCAGGGCAAAGCCCAGCTGAAGACAGTGACTCAGCTGACCTTCTCGGGTGCTGGATCAGACCCTGTCTTCTGTCATGCAGGAAGAATTGCTCTCTCACTGCAGAGCAGTAGGTGCCAACAATAGGCAAGAACAGCCTTTGGTTTTGTCATGATCTTGTGGCTGTTGAGCAGAACAGCCAGCACTGTTTTCTGCAGATCTCTGATTTTTCAGTTTGCAAGCAGATCTGCAAAACTGCAAAAGAGATTTGCTTCAGGTCAGACCAAAACAGAAATATTTAAAAATTTTCAGCAAACCAAAGAGCCATAAAAGTGTCACTGTATGGTTGAACACAGCCCATCACCAAACTCAAAATGAAATATCTTGTTTCCTCCTTGAGCTTATTAAAAGCTTTTATTAAAAATAAAAGTGAACATAAATTTGGAAAGGGAACTTCAAATCCAAAGTTTAAATTTTTTGTTTAAAAAGGCTGAAATCGTAGGATCAAAAGTCATTTAGGTTGGAAAAGACCCTGAAGATCATCAAGTCCAACCATTAACCCAGCACTGCCAAGGCCACCACTGAACCATGTCCCCAGGCACCACAGCCACATGGTTTTTGAACACCCCCAGGCATGATGACACCCCGGTCCCCGGGCAGCCTGTGCCAGCGCCTGCCAGCCCTCTCGGTGCAGAATGTTCCCTCACACCCAATCTCACCCTCCCCTGGCACAACGTGAGGCCGTTTGCTCTCGTCCTGTCGCTGGTTCCTGGGGAGCAGAGACCGACCCCCCTGGCTACAGCCTCCTGCCAGGCCGTTGCAGAGCCACCGGGTCCCCCCCAGCCCCCTTCTCTCCAGGCTGATTTCCCCAGTGCCCCCAGCTGCCCCCCATCAGGCTGGTGCTCCAAACTCTTCACACTACCCTTGTTGCCCTTCTTTGAACACACCGTGTAAATGAGCCATTTAAGTTTCCCCACACACACACACTGTTATTTAAGGGTTGAATGTTTCCATCAAAACAATTAATCCAAAAGGAACACAAATTCCAGAAATGCTTCCTTTGAACCCATTGTGTATTTTTCAGTGAAAAACAAAGTTGTGGCTGAGAAGACTGCTCAGGTCCAGCTGGGAGGCAGCTCAGATGGGGTTGTTCAGAGTTTCTGCCACAGGCATGACAGCAGAAGGTGCCACAGAAGTGCTCCCTAACCCCTGTCAAGCAGGCAGCCAGAATTAACCTGTCAGTGAGCATAGGTCTGAGCTTACACATCACCTGGCAGCCCAAACCAAACCTGGAATTATCCTCACGAGTCATTGTGCAAGCAAGGTTGTGGGTGCCATAACCTCCATCCTAGAAAAAGGGACCTGTGAGCAACTGGTGCTGCTACAACCCCTGGCAGGCACAGCTAGGTGTGGGAGCAAGCACAGATGCATGTCCTGTCCTCTCTGAAGGTCACCATAACATTCATGTCATCATCTCTGGTTGGACTGACTCATCCTTCCATACTCAAAGGAGCTGAGCACTAAGCCAGCTCCATCCTATTCATTTATTTCACACATGACCCTGTTGAACAGTGGAGCTTTCAACATGAAAGTCAGGGAGACACCCACATATATGGATATCCAGGAGCTAGAGATGAAGGTGGGAACTCTGGAGTCTTCCTCCGCCTGATCAAGAGCAGGGCCTAACCACAGCTGTCCCAGTTGCCGGCTGAAAGTTCTCCACTGGGCTACTGGCTGTCCCACTATGTTCAGGTATTGTCCTTTCAATGTGATTCCCCATGAACCAGGGGAACCCTTTCCATTCAACATCCGAGCAAAGCCAGGATTTTGAGAAAAGCAAAAGAAAATCGAAGTTGTTTAAACCAGCTTAGCACTTTCTGAAAATAATGAAACAAATCTCCAGGGGAAAAAAAACAATATCAAGTGCCTAACACATGAAAGACAGGTTGCAGCCCAGATCCTACGCTTTAATTAGTAAAAAAGATTGCAGGCATGTCAGAAAGTTAAAAATAAAACAAAGTACTGTTCTTTTTGCAAATGCAAGGAAGGAAAAGGGAAATGATTTCCCACAGTTGGACTAAAGTGTCACTAAACATTTGGTTCCACCCACCACATCATTAGTTAGGTGTCTTGTCATACAGCCATTTCCAGTGGGACACAGTGCTTAGGACCAAGACACACTGGCACTTGAACAACCTCCTGTTCTCACCTCCTTATTGCTCTGCTCCAGACTGGGGCACCTAGTGGCTAGCCTAACCTAGAAGGAAGAAGCCACAAGCTCCAATCAAGAACTCAAAGTCAGAAACAGAAGGTTTGGATGTACCAGTCCCCAAAGAGGACAGCAGGCAGAGGTTGTGCAGGGATGTGGGCATGAATCAAAGAATCACAGAATGGTTTGGGTTGGAAGGGACGTTAAAGACCATCCAGTTCCAGCCACCTGCCATGAGCAGGGACACCTTCCACTAGACCCAGGTTGCTCCAAGCCTCATACAGCCTGACCTCGGACACTGCCAGGGATGGGGCATCCACAGCTGCTCTGGGCAGCCTGTGCCAGTGCCTCACTGCCCTCACAGGGAAGAATTTCTTCCTAATACCTCATCTAGATCTCCCCTTTCAGTTTTAAGTCATTCCCCCTTGTCCTATCCCTACATGCAAGGCATGAAGTAGAAGCAAATCAGTCTGCACATTCCCAGCAAGACTTTGGCAGACCCCGGCTAGCTGTCCATCTCCCAGCTGCAAAGCTCAGCTCGGCACAGGACCTGTTCCCCGAGATCCCAGGAGCCAAAAGCCATCACCTGATAAACAGCTTACCCATGCCTCAGCCATCACTTGGCCACACCAAGGCAAGGTAACATCTTGCTGCCACCAGCAGTCACCTCAAGCAGTGCACACAGGACCTGACCGTGAGGTAAAAGGGGATGTACTGCATCAGGCCACTGGTCCATTTAGACAAGCATCTGTTTCTAACAGGGTCCATAAGAAGACATCCAGGGAAGAGCACAAATAGGGCAAACAGATAAAAGCATTCAGGCTATTGTCAAATCAGGAGGTTTCCTAAGACTATAAAGGACTACTGGGGAGATGAGCCACACTAGATTCCTACATACTCTCATTTGGACCCACAAGGAAGGATCAAACCCACAACCTTCAACGTATTGGGAGCTATAGGAACCTCTTTCATACCCCTGCCCAAAGAGCAGAGGTTGTGTCCATAAGCAGAGCATGCAGAAAAGCTGTGGTATGCAGTTGCATTAATGTAATTATCCCCAGATATACCACACAACTTCCAGCCCCATCTCAGGCTGTGGACTTACAGCAGAGGACAGACATCACACCAGTAACACAATCCAGCAAACACTGCCACAGAGGGAAAACTCTTACTGGGCTCAGCACCAGCCACTGATTTTCCTTAAGCCATGTCATTGCATTGTCACAGGGAACAAGAACTTCCTCAGTCTTCCCCAAAAGTACTTGGGAGCAAGACAAAGTTAACGGGACTTGTGCTACAAAGTCAGATAGGTACGTTTTAACATCTCTCCTTCTGTCTAGGTGACAGACTAAGTCTGTCTTACAAAGCCAAGCCTGGAGCAAGATGCTAAATCTAAGAAACACTCTGGGGTGTTTTTCTTTTTTTCTTTAAGCAAATCCTTTGCAGCAGGATATTGTGAAATCCAGACAGGGGCCACTGTTAAAATGAAATGCCACAAGCACAAAGGATAGTGCTTACAGCAGAAAGCCTGAACTACTCCATGCATTCTCATACACTATCTGTACACACACATATTTTATAATTTTTAAACTGCTCTGATTCTCTGCCAGCTGCTGTAAATTTCACCTGGAGAAGGGGATCAAGTCCAGGCCTCATTAGGTTTTTATATTCTTTCTGATTGCTTTTGCAGGCCTCCAAGCCTGCCTCCAAGGGACCCCAGGGTTCAAAGATCAAATAAATTGTCTGGCAGATTTATCAGGTCTCATGGTAGGTAGCCATGTAGTAAACTTCCTTTGCTTTTCTCCCCCTCCCCCTCAATTCAACAGCAGAAAATAAAAGGGACACTAAAAAGAAGATGGTACCGCATCGTCTACTTTGTCACCTCTCTGGTTATAGGATGCTGAGAGCGACGCCTTCTGTGCAGTCTTCACTGGCAGAAAGCAATGGTAGCACAGGAGGATAACAGGCAGCAGCAGCGTAGTCAAACAAGCCAGAAATAAAGCTGTTAGACTGAACATCAGCACACACACACACAAAAAAAGGATAAAAAGAAAAAAACACACCAAAAAACCCCCAGCCACCACAAAGGCATTTGCAAAACCACCACACTGCCCTTCAAGGAGCTTTCCTCTGGGTACATACCCTCGAGTATTTCTGCAGAGGCTGTTGCAAACAAGGTGCGAACCAGCCCTGCCAGATGCCTGCAGGCAGCTCTGAATCCAGCAGATCATTAGCTCAGAGAACTGCTTTTACCCTTGTTACACAGCTTCCAGTCCTGTATTGGCATGCAGCTGGCCAGGAGTACAGGCAGAACATCCCCGTGTCTGCCTCCAAAGGACCAGGTACGCACAGGGCTTGGGCTCCCCCCAAAGCTGCCCCCTCCCTACTGCACCCCTGTAGCTAAAGCACAGTAGCAAGAAATTTTCTTTGTTCCCAATTTTCAGTGATTAACTGAAATCAAGATCAGACAAATGCCTCTCTTGAGTTCTCTTTGAAGAACTTTCATGTGCTCTAAAACTTAAGCCTGCAGCACAGTCATTCCCATTCCTGTGGGCACAGTATGGCCCAAAGGTCCTTGTTAGGAGGAACAAGCCTGATCTGGAAGGTCAGTCCAAGAATCCGGGACAACACAGGACTCACAGCCCTCCCAGGCAGTAATTAGCAAGAGAAGATGAGGAAAACCGAAGGGGTTTGGAGGAGCAGCAGTGGATTTTCAGCTATGATGTGTTGAGGATACAGAAGATGCAAGGCTTGTGGGAGGCAGTTGTAACTTCTGTGAAGCCAGTGAAGGCTGCTGGAAGGACAAGAAAAGGGTTAAGGTGGAAAAGTATGGGAGCCTGGAAGCTCACCTTTTTTTTTTTTAACCTCTGGGCAATTGAGATGGCCAGACAGGAAGGGATAGGAGCAGCAGTGTTCAGGTGGGATCAGTGATGTGGCAAGGCAGATTGTGTTAGTCAGGAATACAAACCCTTTCTCATGAGGCTGAAGAGACAGCCAAGGCAAAGGGGACATGGCTCCAAAGGCTGTCATGGAGGAACAGCCTTCCTACCACAACAGTGCAACTTAGACTGCTTCTGCCTAGGTCACCTCCAACAGATACTTGGCTGTCCTCCCATCAGACTACCTCCATAAGATTTTTGGGTGTTAGGAAAGCACATTATATCTACCTACACCTTCCCATCATCCTTTTTAATAGCATCTTATGCCAGTCAGCATAGGGTAATCTATATAGGCATCACCTTCACCAGAGCTTCCCCACTGCTTTTCACCCTAGAACAGCAGTACAGGGTTGAGCATCACATCTTGACATCAGGCAAGGAAGCATGTCAAGAGGCACGACTTTTGCCCAAGGAAAAGAGCAGCTCCCATATTTAACATGAGGATAAGCAGGCTGTAAAAGCAGATAAAAACCCCTCAGAGTAGAGGCACAAACGTGAGCAGCTTGCAAGACCCAGGGATGCTCCTGCATCAAGCTTTGACCAGTCCATGTCATGATTTCCAGGTGTATTGCTGCAGCTGCGGAAAGGGATGAATGCACAGGACCAGAGGTAGAGACATTCTTGTGCTGCCAGCAGAAATCTGTGGGGAGAAAGTGTATCCAAGGATTTATTCAGATATTAAGGGAGGGAGTTGTATCGCAGGACCCCTAAGCCAGACTGACAGCTCTCTCAACCAGCTAACTCACAAAACAAGCCAGGAAAGAGAAAGCTTTCACATGGTGTTTGATCCAGGAGTAGAAACAACATGGAGACAAGCAGAAACGCAGGAATAGGCAAGACCAGCTGCCCATAACGTGCCACAGGAGTACTCCACTCAGGAAAGGACAGACCAAACAGGACATTTCGGCATGAATTGAACATCCCAAACCTCAGTGCTCCTGAGAATCCATTGCTAGTCAGCTCGCCAACAAGTTTTTGTTTGTATTCCCTCCCCCCACTCCCCTCCAAGGGAGAATAGACTCAAGAGGGCCACCAAATGCCCACCTCCTCACCCCACCCCATTTACCCACTGGGAGGGCAGCCCATACAAATGGAAACTCCCAAAGTTCCATTGCTGCTCGCTCCAAGTCCAAAGCGACTCCCTAGGACTAGCTCCATCCCATGCACACCAGAGTAGCCTCTGCACGGTAGCTAGTAAAGACATCCTGGGAGGACTTTGAATTTGAGGAATGTATCGGTCCCCAACAAACATACACAGAAGGCAACACCAAGAAACCTCAAAGAAGGACAATCAGCCCCTCCTCAGGGCTGTCTCCCACTTGATGCAGCTGCTTCAAAGCTCAGTACCATATCTAGTGGCCCGGTACCCATCTGCTCAGCACTGTGCAACTGGAGTCTCCTGGAAGACCATCAGAGGCATCCCATAATGGCCAGGGCATTGAGACCATGCCAATTTTGGCCTCAACACTGCGTAAAGGAGAAGTCTATGGTCAGCCAGAGCCAGCTGGACTAAGTTCTGCCTTTTGCTAAGCTCTCAGATGGTAATGCTGAGCCCAGTTAATCAACTGTAGCGTTCCACCCCAGAGTTGGCTGCTCTTAGGGGAAGAGGGAAATGATTTCTATATATAGGTTGGTAAGTGCTCTGGGAATGAAAGATCTTTATAAAAAGTCCTCCTCAACACACAGCATCAGCTGTGTTTTTCGGGAGGGGGTTGGGGTTTTGTTTTTTTTTTTTTTTTACTTCAAATGATTTTTCCATGCACCAGCTGATCTGGAGTTATCTAAATGAATTTCCACAGGCATAAAGCTTAATCTGCTCTCCTTGCAGACTTCCATATATTTTTATTATGTCAAGCAGTGGAAATTTCTCAGACCAAGTCAAGGGAGCTGTGAGGTTTACTGCTCTGGAAGATCAGAAATAACTTATCCATCTAACAGACTTACATATAATAGCAACGCATAAGAAGCATTTGAAATGGGATGTTTAAAAACAAACAGGAGGTATAGAGCAGGCAGTCACATAGACTGAGCTCCATAGCAATGTCCATGCAAAAC
Source organism: Falco cherrug (assembly GCF_023634085.1). Taxonomy (NCBI): domain Eukaryota; kingdom Metazoa; phylum Chordata; class Aves; order Falconiformes; family Falconidae; genus Falco; species Falco cherrug. The sequence goes on along the minus strand of NC_073697.1, from coordinate 38,974,415 downwards.
TGGGATTAGAGCAGGCAGAACATTTTCCATTGACATTTCTTTTTAGTATTTCCCCCACTACTTTAGTAGGGACTTGGACTAAAATGCTAATCTCTTTTGATGAAAAGAAAATTTAAGTCCTGAAGTGAAAGCCCCATTTTCCCAAAACAGGCCATATATTATCCTTCCCATCCAGATTTTACATTGATGGTTGCTCGTTACCTTGCAATATCACTCATGTTAACCTTTGTGCACAGCAGAGCAACAGCTCCTGCCTGAACAGGCTCTAGAAAGCAGAGCTCAGGGAAAGCTGAAGCAATGTACAGGGCACACAAGAAGTAGATGTTTCTTCTAGACTCTTCTGTCCCATCTACCATGGGTCAGGCATGTCAGACCCTCTGTTAGGACCCAGGATTTCCCCAGATGCCATCCCTACACTGAGACCATCCAAGAACATCACTGAATAAGGTTATAGAGGCGTTCAGGCCATAGCTTAGAGGAAGGGACCATCATACATGTCCATTTCTGAGCAATACAAGGGTGCAGACTGTAGCCTCACAAGATGCAAGTGAACAGGAAAGTCCTATAGGCTTTCTGCATGCTGCAAACAGCATCAAGCACACAGCAGGCTGGCTTTCCCCTCTACCAGGATTGGGCCCAGGCCCTACCTGCAACTGCAGATGTTTCTCTCCAAACAGGAGCAAGTCAAATTTGCAATGACCTAAACGTCCCATGGCAGAGCTCATAAGACAGCATAGCTCATTCCCTCCTACCTCGAGCAGCTCAAGTTCGGGTCCTAGAGTAATTCAGCAGATACCTCTTATGCAAATGAATCCAGCCTGGTGTAATGAAAAGGGGCCCCAGTATGCACCACTGCTGCTCTTCTACTACATGTGGTAACCCACTTCCATGGGGGCCTCTACCACTGCATCAGTGTGCTTACACAGCTTGCAACAGCTCCTCTTGGTAGGACATATCACTCTGCATTCATAAGATCTGATGAAGACTAGTTACCTATAACATTATTAGGCTTTAGAGGGCTCTTGCCATTAAAGAGATGCATTTTTTTAAACCTGGAAGAGAAAAATAAACCTTTTCTTCCCTCAAAGTTGATAGGATGTTGGATTCTCCTTGTCTAGCCATTGCCATCTAAAGGATAGCTGTCTCCACTTCAGGTTGGAGATCCAATATTTTTTTTTAATATTATTTTTCAATTAGTCAATGGAAAGAAGCACCTCCAGAGCAAGTCTCATCTCATAAAGAATCCCACCCTAAATCCCTTGGAACCTCTTTTAACTTAGGAAATCCTACTGAAATGCTCTAATTGGTCCAAAAATTATTAGGGAGGATGACAGAAAGAGACACTGTAACTGCATTAGCCTCACCGCCTGAGGAAACGAGGCTAAGAAAACCCACTACAGAAAACAGAAGGGTGGAGTTTCTCTTCCACTGCCCAGGCCAATTTCAACACATAGAAATCCCACCCATGCTCTTTTGCTCACACAAAAAGCTTGCAGTATGCCTGCTGCCTCTCCAGGAAGGAAAGTGGGTGGAAAAATTACATCACAATTCAGTTTCTCCCCCGCTACTCTTTTATTTAAAGACATTTAATGCTAGAAAGCTGAAGGAGCAGCCAGCATCACTGTTACAGACAGCAAGGAGAAGACACCAGGGCAACTCCCTCCACACAACATTCAGTTGCTTTGTTATGGCAGGCATAATGGGGGGACCTCATCACAGTTTTCCAGTACATAAAGAGCAACTACAGAGAGGATGGAGGTTCCCCCTTCACAAGGAGCCACATGGAGAGAACAAGGGGCAACAAGTACAAGTTGCACCATGAAAGATTTCATCTTTGTATAAGAAATACATAATTTTAGAGTGATAAAAATCAATCACTGGAACATCCTCTCCAGGAATGCAGTAGAGTACTCAT